>NC_064640.1:926906131-928156131 GCF_023864345.2 Schistocerca serialis cubense | reverse complement strand
CTAACAACTGGCCGGTTTTGAGCGAGAGTACTCGTGTCTGCTCAGGCACGTGCTCGTGAGCAGGCGCAAGGTCGCGGAGTAGGGAGGAAGGGGAGGGAGGGGAAATGCGCGCGCACGTTTGAATGTGATCTCGCGTTCTTAGCAGATTTAACTAGCCATCTGAATGCTTTGAACATTTTACTACAAGGTAAAGATCTGCTAATTACTCATTTCATAGATCGAATACGAGCTTTTAAAATGAAATTGACACTTTGAGTGAGTCAGCTGGAAACAGGAAACCTAGCTCAGCTGGAAACAGGAAACCTAGCTCATTTTCCTAAATTATCATCCATGCAAGATGTTCACAAAGACTGTGAACGTTATTCACATATTTTAGTTGATCAGCGCTTTCAAGATCTGACAGCACTAGACAGTGATTTTGATCTGTTCTCTCCATATTCAGCGAATATTTAAGAGATTCATCATGAGCTGCAGCAAGAAATTATTGACCTGCAGTGCGACAGAGAATATAGAGACAAATTCCAGAACAAGAAAAACATTTTGGAATTCTACAGACACTTCCCTCAGGATAGATTTCCTCGTTTGCACAAACTGGCGGCTACAATAATATCAATGTTCGGTTCCACGTATGTTTGTGAACAACTGTTCTCTGCAATGAAATGTAACAAGACGCGCCTGAGAAACGCATTGTCTGATCGAAATTTAAACTGCACGCTGCGCCTAAAATGCACAAGAACAATTACTCCGAACATAGACGCAATTGTAAACGGCAAAAAGTAAAAGATAACCGAGAATCCCACACTTCAGTGACACCTTTTATTGTGTAACAGTTCACAAATTAATGCGAATGTAGAGGCATACACTAAGCTAATAAAATTATGTGGCATGTGTACATTCTCCTTTATTTGTTTCATTTGTCGCAGCAATAATTCGTGAGTGATATCCCTGCAGGTGGCCGCGGATTTACATTGACTGGCGGCAGCTGTTGTGTGCCCCACGTGACTTTCCCCACTCTCCGCTCTGGTCCGGTAGTGGGGGTAGCGTGCTCGCACTGCTCCGTGCTCGCGCCTTGCTGCTCACAGCTTGCTCCGCGAGCACGTATGTTGTGAAGCCCTGATCTACTTCAATGTAATAAAAACCATTAATATGATTTGCTTGGATTGTTGTATAGCTATCCGAGAAAGCAGCATCCTTTAGGCACCCTATAAGAGACGAGTACGCAGGACCCCACAAACACCATGTTCAAACTCACTTAAATCTTGATAACCTGCCAGTGTAGCAGCAGTAACGCATCTAACAACTACGCCAGGCACTTGTCTTATGTAGGCGTTGCTGACAGCAGCGCCGTATTCCGCCTGTTCACATATCTCTGTATTTGAATACGCATGCCAATACCAATTTCTTTGGCTCTTAAGTGAGTAAATACGAGACCAGTGAAGTTATTTTGTATTCTCGTAGAAGAGAACTGAACAGGAAATGCAGGAGTGGTACAGTCTGTCTGTTCAAAATGACTCTGAGACTATGGGACTTAACTTCTGAGGTCATCAGTCCCCTAGAACTACTTAAACCTAACTAAACTATGGACATCACACACATCCATGCCCGAGGCAGGATTCGAACCTGCGACTGTAGCGATCGCGCGGTTCCTGACTGTAGCTCCTAGAACCGTCCAGCCACTCCGGCCGGCCACAGTCTGTCTGTAAACTGAAAAGTGAGCAGCGCTCGCGGCTAGAGAATTTGGCTACCCTGGAAGAACACCGCAGCTGCCGGACTGGATGACTGAGAATCAGTTACTCCTGTAGTAGTATAGAACAGTTTGCAAAGATTTGCGTATATTGTGTGCATATGCATAACATGCGTTACTGTTATTAATAACTCATATATTGCAGTGTTGCCGGCCGGGATGGCCGAGCGGTTCTAGGCACTATAGTCTGGAACCGCGCGACTGCTACGGTCGCAGGTTCGAATCCTGTCTCGGGGATGTATGTGTGAGATGTCCTTAGGTTAATTAGGTTTAAGTAGTTCTAAGTTCTAGGGGACTGATGACCTTAGAAGTTAAGTCCCATAGTGCTCAGAGCCATTTGAACCTTGCAGTGTTAACACATTTTGTACACAATGATAGTTCCGCAGGCATCTCTGCACACAGCGTCGCCAGTGATTTAAAAGGCGCGCAGTGGAGGGCCCATATAGCTTTGATAAACATCCTGTAGTTGCTTCTTGTAACGTGTTGGGTTAGATAGAGTGGCGAATCATCTGTTCGACCTTCAGTTTGCAGACCTATGAAGGAGGGAAGTGTATGAGCACGATCAAGCCACTTGCCTTCTCTCACGCCTTTATTCATATATCTCCGCCCTCCACCTTGTTGCACCACGAGAACATAATTTATCCCTTAATACGGCTCTATTATATGTGGTACACACATGTAATACTCGTTCTTAACCCACTTCGCCGGCCTGAGTAGCCGAGCGGTTCTAGGCGCTTCAGTTTGGAACCGCGCGACCGCTACGGTCGCAGGTTCGAATCCTGCCTCGGGCATGGATGTGTGTGATGTCCTTAGGTTAGTTAGGTTTAAGTAGTTCTAAGTTCTAGGGGACTGATGACCTCCGGTGTTAAGTCCCATAGTGCTCAGAGCCATTTGAACCATTTTTTTAACCCACTTCATTGAACAATAAACATCAGTTTTATACCATTCTAACAATATTTTTAATAACTGGAGGGCCGGCCGTGGTGGCCGAGTGGTTCTAGGCGCTACAGTCTGGAACCGCGCGACCGCTACAGTCGCAGGTTCGAATCCTGCCTCGGGCATGGATGTGTGTGATGTCTTTAGGTTAGTTAGGTTTAAGTAGTTCTAAATTCTAGGGGACTGATGACCTCAGAAGTTAAGTCCCATAGTGCTCAGAGCCATTTGAATAACTGGCGGTTTGTCCACCCCTGCAACGCGGAAACTATTAGTGCTAGAGAAAAATGAATAGGGCTTCTTTTTGGCAGGAAATTTAATGCAGTTTTCGATAGAAGCAGTGTTATTCGAGTTATTCCATAAAAACGTAAAAAGGTAATCTTCAAACCAAACTCCACCCCAACGCTGACACCCCGTCGGTCAGGATATTTAGTATGTTGTACATGACACTCCTCCTAGCGTTGTGCAAAAATTTTCGACGATGCAATTTTTTCCCCATATTTTCCTCCGTTGACTTGGACTAGAGAGAGAATTGTTGATAATATGTGGCACCGTATTAGTAGGTATTATTTAGTTAAGTTCCCAGAAGGTAAAATTAATGTAAGATTGCCAGGAACTATTATCGCATTTTTAAATGAAACACGTGGTGGTCCACGAAACCTGTATTAGTGGACATAATGGGCGGGAGGAAGCAGAAAAACTCGAACTGTTGCCACACTGTGGTAAGGGCCGAATCGCCTGTTAACGAGGTGTGTAGCACGAAAACGATAGCGGCGATGAATCACACGTCGCTGAGTGCGGAAGTGTGGAGATCGCCTTTGTTCTGCGAAGAACAGCCCTTGTCGATTAGCGGACCTATCCAGTGACACACAGGAAGAGAGCCAGTGCAAGCACTGGAAGAGAACTACGCACATACACAAACACTCACAACAGTTAATATATATATACACTTTGTTTTTCTATAACTCCATCAGGAGGGGGAACATTCCGAATTAAAAACGTTTCAGGATGCCCGCAAGTGGGCACTAATGCTTATAGAACAATGGCCGCCATTCTATTCATTTCTGTCTTTGCTTATCTGTAAACCTCAGAATCGGATGTGCTGAAAGTATTTTTATGCTCCGACCGTATCTTGCAGTTAAAATACTGCCCAAAGAGTAGTTAACAAACCTAACGACCTTAAATGTATAAAAATTTTAAGATGATCTTCATATTCGCTCTAACTTAAATAAGATACTATACAGAATGATTAGTAAAACATATCGGAACGTTTGATAAATTTCACTAACACGACTATAAATGCATGACACTACTACTACCTGAATCAGCGAACTTATACTAGTATCCCACGTGGGTGCAATGAGTAACACGACGCAAGCCAAGATAGTAGTTCCATTCTGGCCAAGCACACTCCAATAGGTGCGTTGAGATGTGGTGAGTGGTAATGAAGACATGAGATCTTAATTTTGGCAATGTAACTGGGACTGAAGGGATGCAGAGATGAACTCAGGATTTTGGTCTGGGAGGGCGGAAGGCGGCGGACAGAGCTCATAGAAATTTTGTATCACCGTGCAGTCTCCAATTTCTCTATAGTAGACAAAGGTGTTTTCTTAATATATTATAATACGAAGCACAATAGCAAGACAATTTTTGAGACTGTTATGTCGGAAAGCTATGTTGCAAACAATCTTCTTCGTCTACTCCTCTCTCTCTCTCTCTCTCTCTCTCCTGTCTGTCTCTCTTTGTTTCTGAGATTAAGAGGAATCAGGTGCAATTATTGGGGAGGCTGCAGTACCATACCCCGCACACCCTCCTAGGATTTCTTGACAAAAGTCCATACATCGAAAGATCCTATTAGAAGGGTGACCATATGTAAATTCAATGTCTGCGGAAGATGTGCAAACAATCCACCGATCTGTGGACTCAGGTACTTTCGGACTTTCATACTCCAACGTGGTGTAACGGCGTCTTGAAAAGAGCTTCACAAGTCGTCTCCATCCACGACTTGTGACATTAAGTACTGTCTTAATACCTCAGGCTTCACGTGTTCTGTAATAGTTCTCTCGGCGAAGAGCAGTAGTGGCAGAAACCGTCTATTAGAAACAACACGAAACACGTTAATTCTCGGTTTTTCACGTTCTACATCAGCGATGACATTGGTTCTCGAAGTCCTGGGTAGCCATATGCTTCTGACTTTACTGATACTTAGGAAATTCCATTTCATTATTCGCAATGATTCGTCCGAACAAACACCTGTCATGTCCAGTAGTGGCAGTAAAATCTTCATAACTCCTCTGCTCTTTTACGCAATTACTGGGCTGAAATTTGTGTTCCGGCTATAGTTTGGAGGGGATCCCCCTAGAACGGTTGTACTGCACTGGTAACTGCAACCGCTGACTGGCTCGCCGCAACTATTTCAGCGGGCTTCGTAAGAATGTATCATGCTTTTTGTCGACTCCATTGTCACTTGCAGTTGACATAATAGTGTACCCCATTCCTTTATGACAGGTTCATCGTTTGTGACGAAGCTGTTGGTATCACGTTCAGACCTACATTGCGAGAGAAGCACGATGACCAAATACTCGTCTAAAAGCCGGTGAAGCGTAACAGCATGATGTATTAACATAAACTAAGTACTGTCGTCCGTCACAGGACAGTACTTTACAGCAGTTACAAGCTTCCATTCGGAAGAAATACTTTTAGAATCATTGTGTAACCATTCTGATTCAGCTTTACCCCAAACCACTGAAGGAGAAGGCTAACATGTTTCCTTCAGGATGTCCCTGGTTGGCTTCCTTCTCAATATTTCAAATTCTGATTTAGATTTCCATCTGTAATGTACTTAAGACATTAAACTTCAAGATACTTCCTTTTTTATTTCTTAGTGTCCCAAATGGCTGTATATTATTATTTATTGTCTGGAATCTTGTGATGTCTGTTGTTGAGACTTTTATACTTTTGAAAACACTGGGAAGAGCTGACGCAGAATAAAACACGCGCTCTCAGATCACGCCTGCGTAACGCGAAACGTAAGTCACAGAATGTGGATATGAGGTAACTGCACAACTAATGCGCTAAAACTGTACCAAAATTTTAAAAGCATGCTATGTTGCCGTGAGTCAACAAACTTAGCGCATTGACGTTTTAAAAATAAATTAACAATATCAGGATACAAGTGCTAATATGACATCCCAATTAGATGTAAATCATAAGAGACAGTCAAATGACAAAGAGACAAATGGAAAAAAGTAAGTAAAGCGTTTATTTGTTTTGTAAATAAAACCGCCTTTTCTTGCTGCAGCTGTAATTTACTTTCCCCTGGCGCGTTTCGCCGTTTTCTTACTCTAAAGCATTTTCAGTGATATAGTTTGTTGGCATCTGCGTTTCCTCTCATCTGCTCTGGAGGTCACAGAATCACTTCATTTTCGAAAAATAAGCACAATTTTATATTCCGAACTTTTTCTTTCACTCTGTTACCATGTTTCTCCTTCTTCTGTGTGGTGCACTATTTTTCTTTTGCCACTAGTTACAGCCACTTGTTCGAAAACGGTGCTTTAAAGACGTAAATATTGTGAATTCATTGTGTGTTTCCTCCTGTTTTTAGCAGGGTCGTATTGGAGCGGAAACGCGGGTGGGTGCCGTCCCCCCATTTTTTTCCCGAGGGGTACACCATCCCCTTACTATTTTACGTGGAGAATATTTTCTTATTACAGTAACACTCTTTCATCGCCTCTCTGAATTAAATTAGCGTCAATTCTGAGTTATACTTCATGGAACATATTAGCTGTGAAGTCAACTGAACATCGATATATGGGCCAGATAAACAACGCACTAAAAAAGAACAACGAACATCAGGAGCGTGGGGTCGGGCATCCGTGCAAAGCCAAGAAGGTTCGGCGCTGCGCGGCTGGTGTGGACGTCAAACCGCGGGGCAAGATTAGATTAGATTATTTTTTCGTTCCATAGATCCGTGCTGAGGAGATCCTCATGGATGTGGAACATGTCAATTTTTTTGTTAAGCTGAAATAACAATACTAATAGTATGAGTATATACATACATCATTTGTTTCTATTAAAAAATTCGTCAATAGAGTAGAAGAAGTTGGCTACTAGCAAGTCTTTCAGGCTCCTTTTAAACTGATCTTTATTTGTAACTAAATTTTTTATGTTTGCTGGCAAATTATTGAAGATGAGTGTTCCTGAGTAGTGGACCCCTTTCTGAGCTAAAGTAAGTGCTTTTAAGTCCTTGTGCAGATCATTTTTGTTCCTGGTATTGTATGTATGAGCTGAGCTGTTTGTTGGAAAAAGAGATGTATTATTTAGTACAAATGTCATTAAGGAGTAAGTACAGGGTGTTAGAAAAAGGTACGGCCAAACTTTCAGGGAACATTCCTCACACACAAATAAAGAAAATATGTTATGTGGACATGTGTCCGGAAACGCTTAATTTCCATGTTAGAGCTCATTTTAGTTTCGTCAGTATGTACTGTACTTCCTCGAATCACCGCCATGATTTCATACGGGACACTCTACCTGTGCTGCTAGAACATGTACCTTTACAAGTACGACACAACATGTGGTTCATGTACGATGGAGCTCCTGCACATTTCAGTCGAAGTGTTCGTACGCTTCTCAACAACAGATTCGGAGACCGATGGTTTGGTAGAGGCGGACCAATTCCATGGCCTCCACGCTCTCCTGACCTCAACCGTCTTGACTTTCATTTATGGGGGCACTTGAAGCTCTTGTCTACGCAACCCCGGTACCAAATGTGGAGACTCTTCGTGCTCGTATTGTGGACGGCTGTGATACAGTACGCCACTCTCCAGGGCTGCACCAGCGCATCAGGCATTCCATGCGACGGAGGGTGGATGCATGTATCCTCGCTAACGGAGGACATTTTGAACATTTCCTGTAACAAAGTGTTTGAAGTCACACTGGTACGTTCTGTTGCTGTGTGTTTCCATTCCATGATTAATGTGATTAGAAGAGGAGTAATAAAATGAGCTCTAACATGGAAAGTAAGCGTTTCCGGACACATGTCCACATAACATATTTTCTTTCTTTGTGTGTGAGGAATGTTTCCTGAAAGTTTGGCCGTACCTTTTTGTAACACCCTGTATACTGAGAGGCAGTAGTTAGTATACCCAGTTTTTTGAAGAGGTTTCTACAGGACTTCCGTGAATTTACTCCACAAATAATACGTATTACACGCTTTTGGACTCTGAAAACTTTTGTTTGACTTGAAGAGTTACCCCAAAATATTATACCATATGACATTATGGAATGATAGTAGGCAAAGTATGCAAGCCTTTTCACTTTTATGTCGCCTATGTCTGCTAACACTCGAATTGCAAATACAGATTTTTTAAGGCGTTTCTGCAGTTCTGTGGTGTGCTCTGCACAACATTGAAAAGTTCGGGCAGTGTCGGAACATCAAGGGAAATTCGCACTTTGTTTGGACGCCATTTCTCTTTTTCCATTATTATTGACACACACGCGCGCACACACTGGACCTACAAAGACTCTGCTCCATTCTTGGCAGTTCTGGGCTGCTCTGCGGCGGCCACTTGAGCGGCGTTGCACAACCGATGTCGAGTCGTCTTTAGATGCTCACATCACGTGATATGTCCGAAAACACTTAATTCCCTTCTTCGGCACGCTGATGTTGTATTCCTTAACCTTCAGGAGTTCGCGTGGGCGGCATTTGTACGGCCTATTGAACATGTAACTATTTAAGCACTTGATTCTCAGATAATCCCTGGTTATCTATCGGCTCAACTTAAGGTGCGTCCCCTTGACACTGACTGATTTGACTCTATAGCCCGATGTAATAATGTATGGGCGTTAGAAAACGAAAACCAAACTCTGGTGGTGTAAATGACACCTCACGAGCGCTAACGTTACTTCAAATTTCGCGAGCGCCTGAAGGCAAATAATACAACAAAATCTGACTCCTATCTGACAGCTAATCTGTAAGATAAGATGTAAGTAAAATAAAACCATTTCCCACTTCCTTATGCTGATATTGCAGTCTTCAATGATCCAACTACAATGTCGAATGTCGGGTCTTGACTTGACCCTCTGCTATGATATTATTACAGTGGACCTATTTTTTATTTCGAGTGACTGTCGTGACTTTCGTTTGTGCGTTTACAGTTCGATTGTTATCAGGGTATTTTTGTTCAGTTTTCTTTTCAGTGAACTTATTGCCATTGTAGCGTACAGCTCTGTTGACTCCTGCGGTTCTACGTATTACTTTGGCGTTTTAAAGCCTGACATATTATATTTTTAAGTGAGAAGTGAATAAACTGTGCTAGTAATTGACAGGTGTATTTTTTTCAGTGTGGAACGCAGTATAATAGATTACTTCAGTAAATCTGGTTTCGGAGTTTCAACTACAGGAAAAGGTCCAGGTGGTTCGGAAAAACGTGAAGCTTATAATGGCTCATCTACTTCATATACGAATAGTAGCACTTAAACAAGTATTGTTGAAGATAAAAGCCAATCAAGTGAAGTTATTCCGATTATTTGGATTCCCAAAACATGTCTAATAATCCTGTTTGTTGGAACGACAGTAAATGGAGAAAATTTAAGACGAAATATGATTGGTTAGTGCGGATGGAAGGCAAGTTAGATTGCTCATTGTGTACAGATGTGCAGAACATAGGAGTGAATAAATCACGGGGAGTGTACATGTATAAAAAATGAAGTAGTATTGCGGTGGGTCCAGTTTGTGGAGGTAATCAAGCTCAGCTAACATCAATGAGAAAAAAAAATTCATAAACGTAAGAATTCCAAAGCCCATTCAACTGCATGCAGATAACGAAAAGAAAGGCAAGACGATGTTCTAGAAAACCTTTCAGTTGAACAGTAGAAACATATTTTTGAAAGTACAAGGACAGTGTTTCACACAGCATATTTTGCAGCGAAAAGTGACAAATCATATTTAGATTTTCACAAGCTTGTGGACTTGAAAATTTAAAATGGTCTCCACGTGAGCAAAACACTACTTAGTAAACTCAGTTATGCCAACATCATAGTCTGCATTGCCGACACTATGAGGAAGAAGCTCTGTTCATCCATAATGTCGCAGAATTCCAAGGTCTCCGCACTCATTGATGAGTCTACATCTGTTGCTTCACAGTCAGTTTTAATAGTGTATTTAAGGCTTGAAATCAATGATGGCTGTGTAAATACCTTCTTCTTGGACATTATGAAACTTAAAAGAACGCATGCAGAAACAATAGAAGCGGAACTTCTAAAATGTCTGAAGCATAGTTTTTTTCAGTTATTTCTATGACAATTGAAATCGCATGCAGCAATGACGTTAATGTGATGCTGGGTAGAAATTCAGATGTTTTAAAACGGCGTAAGAACAAATAAAACTAACTAATCAAATGGCATTGATGGTGCCACCGAAGTGAATAAGCGGTTTCTGATGCAATCGAAGAGGTTCCTGGTGTGAACCATATTACATCTTTCTTAACAAGCTGTATGCGTTGCATCATCAATCTACAAAGAATCAGTGTGAACTGTCAGCTGTTGCACAAGAGTTAAGGTGCGGAACTTAAGAAGTATTTTCAGTGCGTTGGGTGTCCTTAAATTTTAGAGCAGTGCAAACAGTATGGAAGTCCTACCAGGCTCTGAAAGCTCATTTCAATAGATGTTCGAATGACATGACTAGAAAATCGGTTGGAAGGGAAGAGTTCAAGGGACTGCAGAAAACACTATTAATCGCTGAGTTCGTGAGCAACATTGCACTGTCGTCTGATGTTCTTGAAGAGATTATTATCCTCTTACAGTACCTCCAAAAGCTTAGTGTTAATATTCCCTCATCATACAGGGCATCTGGAGTAGAGAACGGTCAATTATGACTCCATAAGATTTATGTCTGTCGTCCACCGTCGCTCACGAAATGATAATATTATCAAATCCCCGTAATTTCATCAATCGACATTTGCCTTCGTTGATGCGGCCACCAGATACAATGGGAAAGACATCCAACGTAGCCTTGAGCAATGGAATCTCAGCGGGAGAACGGAGTAACACCATCACATCATCTGCGTACGCACTAGAGATGGGTATGTCGCGAACGAACAGGTGGAAAGGAACGGTTCACCAGGATGAACGAAAGGACCGAGGAACGAATTCCAAGGAACGATCGGTTCATAGTTCACTTCGGTCGCGGCGGTCTACTTATAGTTCCCGAGAACGAGGAACGATCAGTTCATAGTTCACTTCGGTCGCGGCGGTCTGCTTATAGTTCCCGGGAACGAGGAACGATCGGTTCATAGTTCACTAGTTCACTTCGGTCGCGGCGGTCACTTCGGCAGTTCTCGTTCCAGCCTCGGTCACGTGCTCGTCTCAGTATCTGTCTCCCTCGGCCGCACTCGTCGTTCTTCGCATAACCACCTGTCTCAGTTCCACTGCCGACTGCTCCTAGTTATTTTAGTATCCAGTTGTTCGTTTCGTTCACTGCGCTCGCCTATTTTAGAAGTGTTCCAAACTGTTCTTGCACTTGGTTCTGGCTATTCAGCGTCCACGACCGGTAATCAAAAAGTATTTTATAGCTACGTAAATTACATAAAAATTACGTTGTATGTAATAGGTACGTCTTTTAAGGTAACAAAAGTGCATATCAGCTCACTTCATTATTTCGATGAACAGCAGAAGACATACTTATAACAAGGCAAGTTTTTTTTGTTATTCATATATTTCTTGTTTCATCGACTTGATTTAGCAGCTAACTTTCAATAATTTGCTTAATTTTTAGTGTAAGAAAATTCATATAAACCGATTTTCGTGTATCTTTCATATACAAAACATTACATTTAGGAAGGCTATAATTATTTTTAGGTTCCCGGGTTCGATTCCCGGCGGGGTCAGGGATTTTCTCTGCCTCGTGATGACTGGGTGTTGTGTGATGTCTTTAGGTTAGTTAGGTTTAAGTAATTCTAAGTTCTAGGGGATTGATGACCATAGATGTTAAGTCCCATAGTGCTCAGAGCCATTTGAACCATTTTTTTTTTTTTTGAATTATTTTCAAGTTTGGTTGTTTCCAATTTGCATTAGCTGCTAGTTTGGTTTCTTTGGAAAAAAAAAGAAAAAGTGGGTTGCGGGTCATTTTGGCTCAGTAGGAAAATCGGTGCCTCTCCATTTGGAAGGACATAGATTGCCATAAAATCGTATTTACTTATTATCTCAAAAATATTTGTTCAGAAGGGGCTTTCAAACCAAAAACTTTATTACTGCGAACTTAATTATTATTATTATTGCTGCATTAACTTTAATAATGCAACATAAAACCTAATTTTTACTAAGCGTGTGACACAAGTATGAGAAAATCACATTTTATGCTCCCATAAAGTCTCTACTTCGCCTACGAACTCAGAGACAACGTGAAGTGTATATAGGGTGTAAACGATTATTGTTTACAACGTAGCATAGCTATGTCGAGGAAGTCGAAACGAAGAATTTTATACAAGACACTTGTGGTCTATTAAGTTGGGAAACAGCCACCAACAGGTTTACAAGACTACATGTCGCGTGAGATTTTCATGTTCTCTTCTCCAGCTCTCTACACATCGTCATCGATTGTTTCGCAATCGTTGCTTGCATTAGCTTGTTATTTCTTCAGTGCCTAATTATTACATGTTTGTCTGTTTGTTGTATCTGCTCGTAACGGGCAACACATCGTCCGTAATTGGCGAGCAGTCTGTACACGGGGCTGGTTTTCCGTGCGCCGCCCTATATTATTTCCCGGCGATCAGCCACACAAGGCTACGGTTGGCTAAACGAGAGGTTCTGCAGAATCACAGAAATTACTTCTAAAAGTGTTTAAGAATTCTGTAATGGATAAAAACTCTGTACTCCAAGGGGGAGGCAAATGCCCCCTCTTGGCGCCCTCCACCTTCAGTCATTTACACTACTAGTTTTCAGTTTTTCATAAGAATCATATACCAAGCACAAATGAACGGTGAACGAGTAAAAATGAACAATTCCCAAAAAATAACGATCAGCAGTGAACTAGTTCCCAAGGATGAACGAGTTTGTCCATCTCTAGTACGCACACACCGGTATCGTCTTTCCTTGTAACTGAGCGCGCTTCTTCGAAGAAGGGGCTCAAGTGATAGAACAAACAATGACACTGAAAGTTGACTTCCCAGAGGACAGCCACTACGGATGGTAATGGGGGATGTTAGATGTCCATTGACTACCTCTGAAGCTTGGATACCCGCAAACAAATTATACGAGTCCCTGCGCGCTTCAATTGTGAACCCAACGGTTTCCAGTATCTGCAACAGGAAGCCACGGCTGACGCGGTCGAACGTCTTGTCAAAATCCAAAAATGCCAGAGCATCAGAAACAAGTAACAGCGGCAACCGGTATGATATCACGGCATTCTACTACCGGTGTCAGAGTAGTACGACGAGGAATACAACTTTGATGGTCAGCAACAACTTTCCCCGCTCTCGCATAGTCTCTTAATCAAAATTTAATAAGGTAATCGAACGAAATTTATCAGTTGCCTCCTTACCAGAACTTTTGGGAATTAAAACAATTTTGCCAGCTTTCAACGAGTCGGGCACAAACCTTCCTCTCAACACTTCGTTCAAAAGGAATGCAAAAACAGTCACCCAACAAAGGCCAAAAACGCACATTAAACATCTTAGGCAGACCATCCAACCTCGGCAACTTGCGAGAAGGCGATAGTCACATTTGAAAGCTTCTAAAAACACAGCATTTTGAGCAGTTGTGGGTCTACCATCCAGAGACTGAATAAATAAATCGAATGACATATCGACAGGAAACCACATACAACCCAACACAGAATTGATGTAAAGCATGCAATAAGTCCTTTCGTGCCGTCACAACATTACCGCCCTCACTCTTGAGAGACATGATACACGTATACACGTACATCGACGACGAGTCTGGTGTCAAATGGGATGACGTAAAAAAGTCAATTCATCAGCCACCACGGAACTTGGTTTTTATCTCATCCTTAATCCTTCCATTTGACGTTGCTTCAACCGTAACAACTGCACCTTCACGTGGTTGACCTCTGCAATCCGTAGTGGAGCCTGATGCACACTTTCATAAAGGTGACATAAGAGAGAGTAGTAAATTTCTTGCGTCCTCCGAATTTTCCGCGCTCTGTCATCGCAGAATCATATCAACGTTTGTGCGAGCGCCGGCTTTGCCAGTTAAACCCCTCATTTCACAACAGAGGCGCATCGCGCAGTTGAAGAGAGACTACGATCCCACACTTCCCGGATCACTTCATAAAGAGAGGAATCCTACAAGTGCGGCACATTCAGCATCCAAGGCGACTGAAAAAAAGTCCCCGACTGTTGCGTGTGATTTAAAGCAACAATAACTGCGCAGTAGACTGTGTAGCTGGCGTGGATGACATCGACACCCAAAATCAAAGCACAGATCCTATTAGACAAATAAAATCTATCAAACCTACTGCTCGATGTATTAGTCATATAGGTATATCCGACAAGAGTCAGATATTTACAGCCACAAAAATCTTGCAGTTTCAAGGAACGAACTAAATCTTACAATTACCGATTGAAATTAAAATTGGGAGATTGATCTACATGACGCTGCACATAGTTCAAAGCGCCACCTGTCAGAATATTATGCAGACTTCTCCGTAACAAATAAACCACCTCTTCCTTATAAAATCGGGTAAACTCCAAAATGGCCGGCCGAAGTGGCCGCGCGGTTCTGGCGCTGCAGTCTGGAACCGCGAGACCGCTACGGTCGCAGGTTCGAATCCTGCCTCGGGCATGGGTGTGTGTGATGTCCTTAGGTTAGTTAGGTTTAACTAGTTCTAAGTTCTAGGGGACCAATGACCTCAGCAGTTGAGTCCCATAGTGCTCAGAGCCATTTGAACCATTTGAACTCCAAAATGCATCCAGTACTGGACGGCGCGTAAAGGTGAGTCGAGGTCAGGTAAAGAACAGTACATCCTGCTCCTCTACCATTACCAAGCACTTCAATCCCTTTAATGGGAATTCCCTTCCTAAAATACAAGGCAGTCCCCGTGGAACATTCGGGAGCCACATTAAACACACTGTAAAACTCAGGGAGAGAAAAGCGAGCAAATTGTACTTATGTAGAAATACGACATCCGCACAGGAACTATACATAAATTGACGCAACGAAGCGAGCTGCAGATCTGATGCCACCCAATTAAAATTCAAAGAAAGAAACGTATAAGCCTGTATACTTTAACAATAAGAAACGAAATTCGCTGTGCTGAGCAACTGAATTACGTCATCAATGAGTGTCAAAATACATTGCCGAGGCCAGTGACGAGTCAGAGGTTGGCAGGCTCCCCCGCCTCTGCAATCTTTATGTTCCTTCTTTCCACGAGCCAGCGCCCGCACGTGTTGACGCATTGTTTACGACTACATGATAATACAGAGTCGGCAGTCGAGGACGTAGGCGGTTCTTGATCATCATCCAAAGTTGGTGACAAACAAGTAACCACTGACGCCAAGTCAATGGGATGGGATCCTTACAATTCAGATCAACGCACTAGAGAGGTATGACGTCTAACATCTTGGTCGACAGGTGGGATTTCATAGCCACCAATCGCCTCTGCTGGAGTAACAACAGATGGTGGTTCTGACATCTGAATGGATGATATCAAGGGAACAGGTAATTTTAGGACAGCCTAAATTTGCTGTTGTTGAACCATTTGAACATCAGAAGACCCAACGACCATTGGGTCGTTCAGGAGGAGTTACTTCAATCGTGAGAAGAGTACTAGGGCAACACTAGACACCTCAGTAGATATTTTCGCACTATTGACCCCATCTGGAATGGATGACTCAACACTAAAAGAGACATCAACCGATAAAGTTACTTCAGGGAGGGGTGGGTGAAAATGTTCAAATGTGTGAAATCTTATGGGACTTAACTGCTAAGGTCATCAGTCCCTAAGCTTACACACTACTTAACCTAAATTATCCTATGGACAAACACACACACCCATGCCCCAGGGAGGACTCGAACCTCCGCCGGGACCAGTCGCACAGTCCATGACTGCAGCGCCCGAGACCGCTCGGCTAAGGGGTGGGTGAGGAGGAGACGTATCCGACTCCTCACCATCCTGCGTACGGCGTCTCTTACGTTGCACTGCGGACACTATCAGCTTGGCAACAACAGTTTCAGGACCGTGCTGCGAATGTAAAGGTAGAAAGTCGGAAGCAGTAAGCTGCGCATCCCTCTGTTGTTCCATTGCACCAGAGGATGACGTGACACCAACCCAGTTAGCAGTAGAAACGAGATCAGTTAATGTCAATTTTCGAAGCTTTCAAATGTGGAGTGCAACACAAATACCCGCCGGAGGCAGTTAGATATAAGGTTGCCACTTTCACTGCAGAGAAAGCATGTTCCCACTTGCCCAGTATGCACTATATGAATGCAATAACAAAAAAAAATGGTTCAAATGGCTCTGAGCGCTATGGGACTTAACATCTGTGGTCATCAGTCCCCTAAAACTTAGAACTACTTAAACCTAACTAACCTACGGACATCACACACATCCATGCCCGAGACTGACTGGGTGTTGTATGATGTCCTTAGGATAGTTAGTTTTAAGTAGTTCTAACTTCTAGGGGACTGATGACCATAGATGTTAAGGCCCATAGTGCTCAGAGCCATTTGAACCACGCCCGAGGCAGGATTCGAACCTGCGACCGTAGCGGTCACGCGGTTCCAGACTAAAGCGCCTAGAACCGCACGGCCACGCCGGCCGGCAATGCAATAACAGCAGACCCGTAGATGGGAAGAAATGTTACGTTTGACTACCCTCTCCACTGAACGGATTCCGCTATAACACTGCAACCGGTGTTGAGAACCAGCGTTCGCGTCGTATACCCCTCACATCACCATAAGGGAGCAACATCTAAAATAAATCGTCGTCAGCTTCCGGCGACAGATTGAACATTCAGACACTGATATAATCCAGTTCCGTGTTAGCAAGAAGCACCACACTTAAGGAACCATCAAGATGCCTAAAGGGAACTTGAGAACTACGACGCAAAAGCAACCTATGTACTTGAATTGGATCCAAAAAGACATAGTTATCAGTATCAAAACAGGCAGTAAGAACCTGATCAGACCTTACATGAGTTGTATTAACAAGCCAATAATGAGTCTCCTAAAAACCGGGCTGCACGGAAAGCGTGGGTTTATCGAAACTAAAGCTGACTGTACTTTTTCTTGGAACGCACTTGGAACCCACGGTGGATATTATGAGCGGACCACCCCACTGCTAACGGACACACACAATAACTGACGCTACGTACCAAACAACGATGCGACACACACGAAGACACAAACAGGACTGAGGAAAAGATGTCCAGGCGAGCGCCCGCGACTCGGCGGTGCGACGATAAACTAACAAACACCCTCCTCTGCGCTCGAGACGGAACTATCGCTTTGGCTAACCGTGCGCGACTCAAAGACAGAATCGAACTTCCATATGTCGTCATTCTTGCGTCACACCTTGTACTCGTACACACATTATGTAATTCCCATACAGGGTAGGATATTTTAATTGATAGTCGCTGCCTAGTATCGTTGGATAAATACGATATTGCAGTACCTGTTCTTTCGGACATGCATGCATGTCCAAAGGAACATTGCGCCGTTCTTCTTAACTACACAGGTACTGCCATATCGTATTTATCCGCCGCTACCAGGCAGCGACTTTCAATTAAAATATCTTCCCCTGTACAGAAATTTCGTAATATGTGTAGGAGTACAGGTCGCGATGCAAGGACGACGACATATGGAATTTTGGGTCAGGCTGTGAGTCGTGCACAGATAGCCAAAGCGGTTAAGGCGAGCGCTGGCGTGCAGCGGGAAATCCGGGCTCGTGTCCCAGTCTGGCACAAGTTTTCATTGTCCTTCTTCCCTTATACAGCTGATGGTTGTTCGTAATCGCAACTGCGAATACATTTCATAATATATATATATATATATATATATATATATATATATATATATATATATATATATATATATATATACAGGGTGAGTCACCTAACGTTACCGCTGGATATATTTCGTAAACCACATCAAATACTGACGAACCGATTCCACAGACCGAACGTGAGGAGAGGGGCTAGTGTAATTGTTTAATACAAACCATACAAAAATGCACGGAAGTATGTTTTTTAACACAAACCTACGTTTTTTTGAATGGAACAACGTTAGTTTTGTTAGCACATCTGATCATATAAACAAATACGTAATCAGTGCCGTTTGTTGCATTGTAAAATGTTAATTAAATCCGGAGATATTGTAACCTAAAGTTGACGCTTGAAACCTCTGACGTTCAGTTGCGTGTTGTAACAAACACGGGCCACGGTCGCCGAGCAGTGTCATGCGCATACTGCATCGTCACCGCTTTGACTCGTTTTATGTGTCGCTACATCAGCAATTACGTGGTGATGACTTTAATCATCGAGTGCCATTCTGTCAATGGGCATTAACAGAGAATGCGTTGCAATTCTACCTGTTTACCGATGAAGCGGGTTTCACAAACCACGGGGCAGTGAATCTACGTAACATGCGTTACTGGTCCGTGGACAATCCTCGCTGGCTCAGACAGGTAGAGCGACAGCGACCGTGGACTGTAAATGTATGGTGCGAAATCATTGGCGACCACCTCATTGGTCCTCACTTCATTGCAGGGGCCCAAACAGCTGCAACATACATCGCGTTTCTACAGAATGATCTCTCAACGTTGCTCGAAAATGTCCCACTGGAAACGCGTCGACGTATGTGGTATCAGCATGATGGTGCACCTGCACATTCCGCAATTAAGACTAGGCTGACCCTTGACAGGACGTTCGACGGGCGTTTCATAGGACGTGGAGGACGCATAAATTGGCCAGACCGTTCTCCTGATCTTACACCTCTGAACTTCTTTCTGTGGGGTACGTTAAAGGAGAATGTGTACCGTGATGTGCCTACAACCCCAGAGGATATGAAACAACGTATTGTGGCAGCCTGCGGCGACATTACACCAGATGTACTGCGGCTTGTACGACATTCATTACGAGAGATTGCAATTGTGTGCAGCAAATGATGGCCACCACATTGAACATCTATTGGCCTGACATTTCGGGACACACCTTATTCCAGTCCGTAATTGAAAACGGAAACCACGTGTGTACGTGTACCTCACCCCTCATGGTAATGTACATGTGCGTCAGTGAAAAAGACCAATAAAAAGGTGTTAGCATGTGAACGTAATGTGCTGTTCCAGTCTCTTCTGTACCTAAGGTCCATCACCGTTCCCTTTGGATCCCTACGTAATTCTGTGCTCTCCGATACACTCGATCGAACAGCGGAGGAGTGGTACTCAAGCGTCAACTTTAGGTTACGATATCTCCGGATCTAATTAACATTTTACAATGCAACAAACGGCACTGATTACGTATTTGTTTATATGTTCAGATGTGCTAATAAAACTAACGGGGTTCCATTTAAAAAAACGTAGGTTTGTGTTAAAAAACGTACTCCGGTGCATTTTTTTATGGTTTGTATTAACCAATTACATTAGCCCCTCTCCTCACGTTCGGTCTGTGGAATCGATTCGTCAGTATTTGATGTGGTTTACGAAATATATCCAGCGGTAATGTTAGGTGACTCACCCTGTATACATATGTTTTTATTATTCCACACGTCCACTGGTATGTGGAAAAGGTATTTTCATCGTCCTTAAATAATTGCAGCCAGTGCTTGCTACAATATAGCAGGTCAGCAACTGGAAGCAGTTAATTCCATAAATTATCTGGGAGTACGCATTAGGAGTGATTTAAAATGGAATGATCATATAAAGTTGATCGTCGGTAAAGCAGATGCCAGACAGATTCATTGGAAGAATCCTAAGGAAATGCAATCCGAAAGCAAAGGAAGTAGGTTACAGTGCACTTGTTCTCCCACTGCTTGAATATTGCTCATCAGTGTGGGATCCGTACCAGATAGGGTTTATAGAAGAGATAGAGAAGACCCGACGGAGAGCAGCGCGCGTCGTTACAGGATCATTTAGTAATCGCGAAAGCGTTACGGAGATGATAGATAAACTCCAGTAGAAGACTCTGCAGAAGAGACGCTCAGTAGCTCGGTACGGGCTTTTGTTGAAGTTTCGAGAACATACCTTCACCGAGGAGTCAAGCAGTATTTTGCTCCCTCCAACGTATATCTCGCGAAGAGACCATGAGGAGAAAATCAGAGAGATTAGAGCCCACACAGAGGCATACCGACAATCTTTCTTTCCACGAACAATACGAGACTGGAATAGAAGGGAGAACCGACAGAGGTACTCAAGGTACCCTCCGCCACACACCGTCAGGTGGCTTGCGGAGTATGGATGTAGATGTAGATGTAGATATTGATATGCTTCTCTGATATGTAGTGAAGGAGTCTATCTTCTGAAATGTAATTGATCAATTTCTCTCAACATACAGGCTATCACGTCCGTCTACGCTCCTGATATATCATGGGTCTGTTGTGCAAATACTGTGCACGTCTGACATCTGACGCGACGATCCGATCGTTCACCTGAGTATTCGTCATACTGCTTTTGTAATGTTCACTCTCTGATTTCGTGTAGCGGTGACGAGTCACGAGTATAAATAGAGCACGACTTGACACAACTGTGGCAACCTTAATCACTCTCCGAATTCATGGTGCTATTATCTTCGCTACAATCAGCGGCTGCTCTCTTTTTCTGGCGGTTTCCCGTAGCAATGCAGCCCATCTGTGTACGTAGTTAAATGCCAACCATTTAATTTTCCCGTTGCCCCTCCCCTCCCCCCTCCCTCCTTCCATTTCTGTACATGCCACTTACGAAATGTAAGAGAAGCAAAGGGGAAAGAGTACTTCACATGTAGATAATATAAGATATAGTTAAAAGATACATAAAAATAGGAGTACAAGCGGGCAGCATAGAGATGGTCGACAGGCAAACGAACGGACTGGACTATACTGGTAGCACTGCAACCTATATGATAAGGGAAAGTGTTTTTTGCAGATGCAGCTTAACCTGTACCCATCTGTTCTACTCTATGTCTACAGTTTCATCTATATGCCACAAGTCATCGTTAGATGTCCTTACATAATGTGAGCCAGTGGTTGAGTGACATTGAAAGAAGTAAATATTCGACAAATAATGCCACCCTTTCCCTTCTCCGGATATTTCTACATCTACATCTACATTTATACTCCGCAAGCTACCCAACGGTGTGTGGCGGAGGGTACTTTACGTGCCACTGTCATTGCCACCCTTTCCTGTTCCAATCGCGTATGGTTCGCCTGAAGAACGACTGCCGGAAACCCTCCGTGGGCGCTCGAATCTCTAATTTTACATTCGTGATCTCCTCGGGAGGTATAAGTAGGGGGAAGCAATATATTCGATACCTCATCCAGAAACGCACCCTCTCGATACCTGGACAGCAAGCTACACCGCGATGCAGAGCGCCTCTCTTGCAGAGTTTGCCACTTGAGTTTGCTAAACATCTCCGTAACGCTATCACGCTTACCAAATAACCCTGTGATGAAACGCGCCGCTTTTCTTTGGATCTTCTCTATCTCCTCCGTCAGACCGATCTGGTACAGATCCCACACTGATGAGCAATACTCAAGTATAGGTCCAGCGAGTGTTTTGTAAGCCACCTCCTTTTTTGATGGACTACATGTTCTAAGGACTCTTCCAATGAATCTCAACCTGGCACTTGCCTTACCAACAATTAATGTTATATGTTCATTCTGTTGTGGTTGGCAGGAGAGCCAACACCGTGTTACTAAAGGAAGCCCAAAGGCACGCGTTTTACCTCACGCAGGCTGGCGTGAGGTCTGGAACAGGACAAGGAAATTAGACTTTAGAAAAAACGGACGTAGCTGGTGGAATACTTAACTTTAATCCATTAATGGTGAACGTCGCTCTTGACGGTATATGATTCAGTATCAATAGTTACTGGTAATGGCGCCTTGCTAGGTCGTAGCAAAGGACGTAGCTGAAGGCTATGCTAACTATAGTCTCGGCAAATGAGAGCGTATTTTGTCAGGAACCATCGCTAGCAAAGTCGGTTGTACAACTGGGGCGAGTGCTAGGAAGTCTCTCTAGACCTGCCGTGTGGCGGCGCTCGGTCTGCAATCACTGATAGTGGCGACACGCGGGTCCGACGTATACTTACGGACCGCGGCCGATTTAAAGGCTACCACCTAGCAAGTGTGGTGTCTGGCGGTGACACCACACATTCCACTTCAAATCGTTCCGTACGCATACTCCTAGATATTTTACAGAAGTAACTACTACCAGTGTTTGTTCCGCTATCATATAATCATACAATAAAGTATCCTTCTTCTATGTATTCGCAATACATTACATTTGTCTATGTTAAGGGTCAGTTGCCATTCCCTGCACCAAGTGCCTATCCGCTGCAGATCTTCCTGCATTTCGCTGCAATTTTCTAATGCTGCAACTTCTTTGTGTACTACAGCATCATCCGCGAAAAGGCGCGTGGAACTTCCGACACTATCTACTAGGTCATTTATATACATATTGCGAAAAGCAATGGTCCCATAACGTCCCATAACACTCCCCTGTGGCACGCCAGAGGTTACTTTAACGTCTGTAGACGTCTCTCTATTGAGAGCAACATGCTGTGTTCTGTTTGCTAAAAACTCTTCAATCCAGCCATACAGCTGGTCTCATATTCCATAGGCTCTTACTTTGTTTATCAGGCGACAGTGGGGAACTGTATCGAACGCCTTCCGGAAGTCAAGGAAAATGGCATCTACCTAGGAGCCTGTATCTAATATTTTCTGGGTCTCATGAACAATTCAAGCGAGTTGGGTCTCAAACGATCGCTGTTTCCGGAATCCATGTTGATTCCTACAGAGCAGATTCTGGATTTCCAGAAATGACATGACACGTGAGCAAAAAACATGTTCTAAAATTCTACAGCAGATCGATGTCAGGGATATAGGCCTATAGTTTTGCGCATCTGCTCGACAGCCCTTCTTGAAAACTGGGACTACCTGTGCTCTTTTCCAATCATTTGGAACCTTCCCCTTTGTGTTTATTGTTATTGCTATCATTACTATTATTATTATTCACAAGTGTGTGGTTCGATACCCTGTTGTTTCTAGGCTTTCATCTGACTGTCTCCTGTAGCAGTGCTTTATGTGTGAAAATATCAAGTTGCACCATTGTTAGTATCCCCTCTATAAATAGTTTGGGGAGCTGTATTTCAGGTCAAGACAAGCAGAAGGCATTACGCTATGCCTAGTAGAGTATTGTAGTCTTCGAACCTACCTTCCGACTGGTGACAGAGCGTTACCTTATTAATTGTCAAAGCTACTTGTCGTATAACGAGCTACGACATGTATAGTACCGGTACACAGAATGCTTTTTTTTTCCTTACATAAAGCGAGAAAAGCAAAGATACCTGTCAGAAGTGATACAGTAAAGCAGCGGATGGAGACCAAAAAGGAGACATCTCCCGAAAAAGTTACGAGCAATTTTTTCTAGAACGCAAAAGAAACTTTTATTGATGACCTTGCGACGGTTAGCACAATAACTAACAAATGCTGCATAAGACGGCTGGGCCATCTGTAGGATAAATACCCAATAAACATACAACAACTGATGAAACCTTAAATAATGTTTGTGTAAGGATCAGTGACTGTATTTTGCAAATCGTCACTCATTTTAAGCATACGTAACATGTTCAGTTCTGCACAAGCAAGGGTAGAACATCAGTGCAAAAACACGAGTTGCAAGAGAGGCAGAATCTACAAAATTTTTGGATGTAAGTCTTGAACAGAATGTAGATTACAAAAAAAATTAGAGCTTCTTCAACAACTTAGATCAGTTACTTTTGCATTTCGTTTTGGTAGAAGTCTTGGAGACAGTAAAATCAGTAGGTTAAGATACTTGGCTTATTTTTATTAGGTGGCGTCAAACTCATCTCTCCATTGTACAAAAGCATGTAGCGAGAATAATATGCGGTACTCGCCTTCGACAGTCTTGTAGATAGCTGTTTAAAGAGTTGGACATTTCAATTACACCATCGCAGGACATATTTTCCCTCATGAAATTTGCTGTAAATACTTCGGAAGAGTTCAGAAGAAATAGAGATACCCATAATAACAGTACTTCAAGATGAAAGAATCTTCATTACTCTTAACTAAAACGGACTTTAGCTCAGAAGGGAGCGAATAATGCTGTTACTAACATCTTTGAATAATTACCCAATGATTTTAAGTTTCTAACGGATATCAACAGTAGCTCGGAAAGTAAGTTGATAAAATTACTTCTAGGCAACTCCTTTTATTCCGCAGAAAACTGTTTATTCATAAACTCGCAGCTTATTGAGTGGAAAAGTGTTGTACTTACTTGCGTTTTTATCATATATATATATATATATATATATATATATATATATATATATATATATATATATATATATGTTTCGTGAACTAATCTGTACGTAGTTAGCTTGTTACCATATTTAAAAATAGTTAACTCAGTATTCTGTAAACTGACTCGTTCCACAAATTTACGATTTATCGGGTGAAGTGGCCCATAGCATACGCATTAAACGAACTAACTAAGTAACTAACTACGTGAATAGATTAGGATTTCAAAAGAAAATACATCTGCCCACAAATGTAGTTTGGTCATGAGTAAATTGAGGTTGGATGAATCATCTTACTCAAAGGCGTTTCTTCATCCTGACTTCCATGTTCTCCCCAAATTTGCAGTTAGAGAGATCAACGAAGAGACTGTATATAGGTAGACCTTCCATCATCGCTCTTTATAAACGGAATGTAATAACTGGAAAAGTGTTGGAAGAAATCCAGTGAACTACAAGGTAGTTAGGCCGAAAAATAGGTACATTTATGACCTAATAAACGCAGTCGTTCATTGTCAGTTAGATATCTTTTCATCTTGACCTCATTATTTTTGTGGTGTCACCGCCAGACACCACACTTGCTAGGTGGTAGTTTTAAATCGGCCGCGGTCCATTAGTACATGTCGGACCCGCGTGTCGCCACTGTCAGTGATCGCAGACCGAGCGCCACCACACGGCAGGTCTCGAGAGACGGACTAGCACTCGCCCCAGTTGTACGGACGACTTTGCTAGCGACTACACGGACGAAGACTCGCTCATTTGCAGAGCAGCTAGTTAGAATAGCCTTCAGCTAAGTCCATGGCTACGACCTAGCAAGGCGCCATTAGCATTACATTGCATTTATCTAGAGAGAGTCTCACTTGTATCATCAAGAACGCTGTATACAAATGATGGATTAAAGTTAAGTATTCCAGCAGCTACGTACCTTACTTTATAGCATTCATTACGTATCCTGTTTCAGACCTCACGCCACCCTGCGTGAGTTAGCGCGTGCATCTTGGCTGCCTCTTTCTATTAGTGTACGTAGTGTTGGCAAGTCTGCCGACACTACACGTATATTTTGGTGCCTTCCGCCAGTGTTTGGAAGCCTTATAACACGACCGTTCGCCGATTTGCGAGGGGAGGAATGTGGTGTCACCGCCAGACACCACACTTGCTAGGTGGTAGTTTTAAATCGGCCGCGGTCCATTAGTACATGTCGGACCCGCGTGTCGCCATTGTCAGTGATCGCAGACCGAGCGCCACCACACGGCAGGTCTCGAGATACGGACTAGCACTCGCCCCAGTTGTACGGACGACTTTGCTAGCGACTACACGGACGAAGACTCGCTCATTTGCAGAGCAGCTAGTTAGAATAGCCTTCAGCTAAGTCCATGGCTACGACCTAGCAAGGCGCCATTAGCATTACATTGCATTTATCTAGAGAGAGTCTCACTTGTATCATCAAGAATGCTGTATACAAATGATGGATTAAAGTTAAGTATTCCAACAGCTACGTACCTTACTTTATAGCATTCATTACGTATCCTGTTTCAGACCTCACACCACCCTGCGTGAGTTAGCGCGTGCATCTTGGCCGCCTCTTTTTATTAGTGTACGTAGTGTTGGCAAGTCTGCCGACACTACACGTATATTTTGGTGCCTTCCGCCAGTGTTTGGAAGCCTTATAACACGACCGTTCGCCGATTTGCGAGGGGAGGAATGTGGTGTCACCGCCAGACACCACACTTGCTAGGTGGTAGTTTTAAATCGGCCGCGGTCCATTAGTACATGTCGGACCCGCGTGTCGCCATTGTCAGTGATCGCAGACCGAGCGCCACCACACGGCAGGTCTCGAGATACGGACTAGCACTCGCCCCAGTTGTACGGACGACTTTGCTAGCGACTACACGGACGAAGACTCGCTCATTTGCAGAGCAGCTAGTTAGAATAGCCTTCAGCTAAGTCCATGGCTACGACCCAGCAAGGCGCCATTAGCATTACATTGCAATTATCTAGAGAGAGTCTCACTTGTATCATTAAGAACGCTGTATACAAATGATGGATTAAAGTTAAGTATTCCAGCAGCTACGTACCTTACTTTATAGCATTCATTACGTATCCTGTTTCAGACCTCACGCCACCCTGCGTGAGTTAGCGCGTGCATCTTGGCCGCCTCTTTCTATTAGTGTACGTAGTGTTGGCAAGTCTGCCGACACTACAATTTTCTGTGGGAAATGGCTAGGGTATGTCGTTAAACGTTTTTACAGAAGTAATTACATCGTTTCAACTATACCTAAGATACTTGTCCGCACTGTAACACATCCTAGCAGACGCTGGACTGCCAAGCGATTGCGTGGGCGCGAATTGTTGGGGCAGCGCGTGCAGGAGGAGCGGTTAGGCGCTTCCCGTAAGAGGAGCCGCGACCACGGCAGCGAGGTGGTCTCTCCTCTAATTGTTATCCGTAAACGGGGAGCGGTGATTGTGTTACGCGCGCACGTGTCGGCGCAGGAAGCGCGGTGCCACTTCCTGCCGCCACCCCCGGCTGGGTGTTGTTGCTGGCACGGCCAGACTGGAGCACGCACTGGCCCGACACCCTACAACTGGAGGACGGCTCCACCACCTGGCGTCGGGTTACCTCTGCCGTACGTATCGCGAGAGCCTGCGGACGCTGAGTACCGGGTGATGGAGGCTGCGAAGGACGTTGCTCCCTCACGTATGATCGAAACTACAATGCCAATCACTGAAATTGCAGCACTGTGAGGGCAGCAGATAAAAAATGTAAAATTGACTCGAAATGTACTACATACCGGGTGATCAAAAAGTCAGTATAAATTTGAAAACTTAATAAACCACGGAATAATGTAGATAGAGAGGTAAAAATTGACACACGTGCTTGGAATGACATGGGGTTTTATTAGTACCAAAAAAAAAACAAAGTTCACAAAATGTTCGACAGATGGCGCTGGACAGCAAAACGTCAGTGACTGCATGACAATCGTGTATAAAAGGTGCTGTAATGAGAGAGAGACTCAGATGCGCCAGCAGTCGCAGCATGTTGACGTTACCTGAAAAGGCGCTTTTAGTGAAGCTGTATTATCAGAATGGGGAATGTGTTAGTTCAGCGTTACGATCCTATCGCCATAGGAAGGGGATTCGAACGGGTAAAGGTCCGTTGACAAATGCAGCTGTGGCGAGAATGATTTCGAAGTTCGAAGCCACGGGTTGTTTAGACGATAGACCCCGTAGTGGCCGACCGAGCACAAGGCGTCATGCTGTTGAGACAGTTCAGGAAGAAATGGAGACTGTAGAAGGTTCGTCTATGCACGGGGAAGTCAGCGCTCGTGCAGTCGCACGTCGCACCGGCATTCCATACACTACTGTTTGGTTGGCACTTAGGCGTACCCCCCGATGCTATCCGTACAAAATTCATCGGCATCATGAACTGTTACCTGGCGATTTAGTGAAGCGGAGGGCATTTGCGGTGTGGGCGTTTCAAAAGATGGCGGAAGATGACGATTGGTTGAGTAACGTGTTGTGGACCGACGAAGCTCATTTCACGCTCCGAGGGTCTGTCAATGCCAACAACTGCAGAATTTGGGCTACCGAAAATCCTAGAACTGTCGTGGAAACTCCATTGCACGACGAGAAAGTCACGGTATGGGTTGGATTTACCACATCTACCGTTATTGGGCCTGTTTTCTTCGAGGAAATGCGTGATTCTAGTTTTGTAACTGCTACAGTGACGGGTGAGACGTACGCCGATATGTTACAGAATCGCATCATCCCCAGCCTGGCTGATAAACACCTGAAACACCTGCTGGAACGTACGATGTTTATGCAGGATGGCGCTCCACCCCATATTGATAGACGCGTGAAAGATCTCTTGCGCGCGTCGTTTGGTGGTGATCGTGTGCTCAGCCGCCACCTTCGTCATGCTTGGCCTCCCAGATCCCCAGACCTCAGTCAGTGCGATTATTGGCTTTGGGGTTACCTGACGTCGCAAGTGTATCGTGATCGACCAACATCTGTAGGGATGCAAAAGACAAGATCCGACGCCAATGCTTTACAGTGCTGTTCACAACATTATTCCTCGACTACAGCTATTGTTGATGGTGGACATATAGAACATTTCCTGTAAAGAACATCATCTTTGCTTTGTCTTACTTTGTTATGCTAATTATTGCTATTCTGATCAGATCTGTCAGACATTTTTTTAACTTTTGTATTTTTTGGTTCTAATAAAACCCCGTGTCATTCCAAGCATGTGTGTCAATTTGTACCTATCTATCTACATTATTCCGTGATTTATTCAGTTTTCAGTTTTCAAATTTATACTGACTTTTTGATCACTCGGTACTTAGATATGCAAACTATTAACATTTCAACCCAACAGTAGAAAGTACAGGGTAATTACAATTAAGCTTTCGCTGTTTGGCATGGCACCACGAAAAACGAATGATCGTAGGACAATTTAACATGAAAGGATCTGCAAAGAGAAAGAACGAACTAATCATTGAAAGAAACACATTTTGATTACCATATGACAGGGTAGCATGTGTTAAATGCGTACCATGTTTACGTTCAAGGCTACACACGTTGCTCAGTGTGACGACCATCTGCATCCAAGACAGCCTGGAAGTTTGTACCAGGTGTACCGGTATGAAATGAGCGTTTTTTTGTGAAAATGAAACACTAAAAAACTTCCTGGCGGATTAAAACTGTGTGCCGGACTGAGACTCGAACTCGGGACCTTTGCCTTTCGCGGGCAAGTGCTCTACCATTTCATGCCCCAGGCTGTGGCTAAGCCATGTCTCCGCAATATCCTTTCTTTCAGGAGTGCTAGTTCTGCAAGGTTCGCAGGAGAGCTTCTGAAAAGTTTGGAAGGTAGGAGACAAGGTACTGGCAGAAGTACAGCTGTGAGGACGGGGCGTGAGTCGTGCTTGGGTAGCTCAGTTGGTAGAGCACTTGCCCCCGAAAGGCAAAGGTCCCAAGTTCGAGTCTCAGTCCGGCACACAGTTTTAATCTGCCAGGAAGTTTCATACCACCGCACACCGCACACCGCACACTGCGCTGTAGAGTGAAAATTTCATTCTAGAATGAAACACTAATTTTGAATTAAAAAGTAAAAACATTTTATTCGAAGTACTGACCATTGCTTTCTATACTTTTTGACCACCTTTCTGGCAATTTGTGGACACCACGCCAATAGAAATGTTCGTCTTTTGAAGCAAACCAATCAGACACCCAATTTTCGACTTCTTCGTAGGGATCGAAGTGTTCCTCAGCCAATGCGTGTCCCATTGATGAAAACAAATTGTAGTCGGAAGGGGCCAAGTCTGATGAATACGGCGGGTGGGGTAGCAGCTCCCAGAAAAGTGTTTTGATTGTATCCTGAACCAGTTTTGCTTTGTGTGCAGGTGCATTGTCGTGTAAAAAAAATACTTTGCCATGTCTTCTGTACCATTCTGGTCCTTTTTCGATCAATTTATAGATCAAATTGATCATTTGTTGCCTGTAGCGATTAGTATTCACAGTTTCACCGGGTTTTAGACGCTCGTGATACACCACACCTTTCTGATCCCACCAAACACAGAGCATTGTCTTGTTGCCGAATCGACCTGGTTTTGCAGTCGATGTTGATGGTTGTCCCGGATTAACCCATGATTTTTCCCGTTTAGGATTCTTAAAATAAATCCATTTTTCATCGCCAGTCACAATTCGATGTAAAACTGATTTTCTTTCATGTCTTTGAAGCAAAATTTGACAAATGGTTTTTTGGCTTTCCATCTCTCTTTCATTCAATTCATGTGGCACCCATTTTCCACACTTTTGGATCTTTTCCATAGTTTTCAAACGGTCAGAAATTGTTTGTTGTACAACATTTAGCATTGCTGCCATTTGCTTCTGACTCAATGTATCATCTTCATCCAATATTGCTTGCAATTTGGCGTCTTCGAACCTTTTTGGTGGTCTTCCACGTTCTTCATTTCTTACATCAAAACCATTATTTCTGAACCGTTGAAACCATCTTTTTCATGTTGCTTCTGATAGAGCATGATCACCATATGCCTCGGTAATAATTCGATGCTACTCTGCAGCACTGTTTTTCAAATGAAAACAAAAAATTAATGCTTTCTGCAAATCATCACTTTCTGGTACAAAATTAAACACTGTTAACACGATGAAAACATATGATGTTGTTTGTTCCATGACTTGATGTATACTAAATATCTTTGACAGATGTCATACCAACCAAACAAAAAAAAAATCAAGGCTCGTTCACAACAAATGTTCCCTATCGACACATTTGTATATTAACGCTCATTTCATACCGGTACACCTAGTACGTATATCATTTCACAACTGTTCGCAGCACTTTTCGAACAGTGGACCACAGAATGTGCAGCTGTCGTGACACAGCTCCTGCAGTGCTTTAAGATCGCACATTTCGTCCAGCATTCTCGGCCACGGCAAAAGTAACTTCTTCAACAAATGGCCGTCGCCCTTTTCGAGGAGAATTTCCTAAATTTCCAGTTAATTCGAACTGCTGAATCACGTTCTTCAACCCCACTGCGGAAAGACGACCTATCTGTTTTCCTTTAATGAGTCGATACTCACGAAGAACAACAGCACTACAGCTGTTATTTTGATAAAACAGCTTGCGAGGTGTTGGGGCTAGCAGTGTATTTAGCACTAAATTCTTCTCGAATCTTCATATGGAAATGATGCTCTAAGCCCCTCCTTTTCTAACTCCTACTTTTGCTGTTGCACATGGATTAAGAAGAAACGCGAACTGACTAATCGACCCTGCAAGTGGAGTAGAAAAGAGTTTGGCACCTGCAATAATTTAATTTGATAGACATTAATTAAATAAAGGAAAGTTTCAGTAACGTAGTGAGAAATGAAAGGGTTCTCTACCGATTAACAGAATGAAAGTTCTGTCCAAAATAACAATTTGATTTATTATGACTAAACTCAAAATCATAAACAAAACACATGAAACATTTACAATACATCAAATTGGATCAAATTGGATACTCAAATAAATGCTGTGAAGGTGAAGTTGTCCATAAAGTAGATTGTGACATTCATGACGAAGTGGTATGTGGAGCCAATTCCTTGCAACTCAAATCTTAAGAGAAACACCCAGCCAACTCAACATTAATTGCTGCTACGGTAGTGACAATTCAGACAATGAACACCCAAGACAGAATAAAGTTAGAAAAGACGAACAGGCGCGCTCTGCTGAGCTCTGATTATCACAGTGCAAATTCCCTAGTCTGCCAGTGCTGCTGACATACATTACTAAGCTGTCTTCTTAACTGCAAGGACACGATCTGGCGTACCGAAAGTGATGGCTGGTTGCTTCGACGTCCCGTCGTGGTGATGATAATGTCGCGAGTATAGCCCGAAACAAATTGTCCTCGTCTGGTTGTTCCAGACTAAAGACTTCCTATCAATACAAATGCGCCTCTGAGGGAGATGAAGAAGGCTCGCCACACAATCACTGATGGTACAGTGATTAATTTTAACAAGCGAAGTCACACAGTAACTCAGATACAGTCAACTTTAGCCAAAACTGCCCAAGACAGACAACATAGGCCTCTTGTACGCAGAACGCTCAATTGCCAACTGTACTCGGAAAGCTACACTGAAGTCAAAACTTCAGCAACTTCTTTAAACAGTTACAATCAAATAAAAGTATATTAGACAGCCAACGGAAGACAGGTTGTCCAGAGCAGCGAGAGCTGTCTTGTAACCTACTCCGACCGAAAGGCGAGAGCTGACTACCACAAGAGCACCCATACAAAACGAACACAGAACATTCCCGCCCCCACGACAGTGGCCGTTGTTAAACGTTACAATTAGCAACTCGAAATCCGGCGGAAAATTCCACTCTATATCCGAAGCACTACCATTCCACCAATGGAGATTCTTGTCGCCAATTTCTGCGCCGATTTTGCTACGTCACGGAGCTATGCCCTGGTCAAGCCAATCACAATTACGATTTTGCAGAAAACGCGGGAATTTGCCCACCAAGACTGCCTGGGTACACAAGTCATTCCCACGCCTCGCTGGTAGCCCGCCAGAAAGTGTTTTCGTTAGGTTTCTGCGAAGTAACGGAACCTCTAGCCCAGCCACTCCTTCAGGCCCCTGCAGGCGTGTCTCCGCCGCTATTATGCCAATGTCGGCGTCTGGAAAGCATTCACTCAACTCCCTCACACCCGTCGGCTTAACCCTTTCAAGATCAGCAGAGCCCGCCTGTCACCGGACCACCCGGGTGACGAGAGACGCTGCACGGGAAGTCTGCGTGTGAGGGAATAGCAACATTTCACCGCTTGCAATTAGAGAGGAAAATGGAATTACTCGGAGTAAGATAGAAATATGAGGAGGGGCTTCTGCAACCTCTCAAGCTTTACGAATAGAGCTCCTTACATTTAATCCAGTCCCATGTTGACTGTCAGCCACTGTAATGCACGTTTGTGTTTCAACCCAGTGCCTCGGTACTAGTATCGGCGCCTAATGGTAAGACATGACACTAACACTAATAACAACGCAAATCCAGCAGCGCACAGCCTGAACATCATTCCTATAAAGTTGGGTACCCATAATGTATGATGCATTCATCTAACAATGAACTACATTCTATTTCTACTAACGAATTTACATACATAAGTGCATTTCTCATGTAAAACTAAAATTCATGTATTCCATGTATCAAATGCTCAGTCAGTATTTAATCTGTATAATAGAGGCATAATCTGTATAATATAAGGCAGGCTCATCCAAGAATTGCGCCCGCCGGGCGCGCCCGCGCCCCACGGGCGCGAGACAGTGTAGTTCAGCGCCCCGTCCGCGACCGTGAGTCGCTAGTGTCGGCATAGGAACGAGAGAGAGAGAGAGCAAGCCGCAGGGCGAGTGAGACCGCACAGCACTGCTCTGCCCTGGACTGTCCCGCGGTCAGATCTAACGTAAACAAAATATTTTATCTTAGAATTAATTTTATGTAAGGGATATGGAGTCTCATTCTTACTGTTAGCAGTTACAAGTAAGTATTTTTTGGTATACTTCGTGCTACAATTTTTTGTATCCCTTTTCAGAGTTTAGAAATCTGATCTTAGTTTGCTGTTTTGTACGTAATAATTTTAACTGACCAAGTTTGAAAACTTATTAAAATAGAATTAAGGTTATAAAGCTCTTTAATTCTTACAGTCAACATTGTTAAAGAAGACAATTATCATTTTACACGTTTTTCTTTTTCGAGGAAACGTTTTTGTCTAGGCTTGGTACAATATTCCGTGAAACTGCTAACCCCAAAGACTTGGTCAATTTTTTATCGCCAAGGAATGAACGGTTCTGAGTTTTAGCAAGCTTTAAAAGAGAGAAAAAGCGCTCACAAATATACGTGGAACCAAACATGGAGAGAACTTTGGTCGCGTGCTTCAGCAAAAGAGGATATTTCTCTCGTGGAAGACAGCTGTAAACGTCATCCAAAGTTTTACACATAAGACAGCGGTCCTTCAGGCGGATATGGCACTGTAGGTCAATCAGCTCTAGCTGAAGCACTTGTGAGACGTCCTCTGCCCGAAAGGAAAACGGGCGAACAAATATATCTATCGGCTGGGGTTCGGGCGGTCCGCACGGCCAGCTAAGCGGCACAGCTCGGCCACTGCAGCAACATACGAATTCGCCCGGGGCGCTGGCCGCGGGCGATCGCGGGCGCTAGCGCCCCAGGGGCACAGTTTGGACGAGCCTGATCTAAGATATCACATAGAATATATCGCAACTACCAACAATAGGACAAACAAACAGCTGCTGAATTTCATGTAGAGTCCTGACTTACAACACTCCCAGTAATATACCAATATACACAAACACAGTAAACATATATAAGCACAAACCATTTCAGGTGAGAATAGCTCGAGGTTCTACCGAGACCTTCTCACCTGAAATAGGTAGAAATAGGCCATTATCAACCAACATGCTACATAGGCTACATTCCACATCCAGATACGGTATATCTCTTCCCTCTACATATTGCAAATTATTTTCACAACACTCATTGTATTACATTTCTCTTTTTATTTGTCTTTGAAATTTGCATTGTATAAATTATATTCTCATCAACTAGGCAGAAACAAAGTATATAGAACCATTTTAACAACTGTTAAGCATTCCATTCGCTGTAACCTTAGATAAATTTTTATATATTATGTTCTTCATATTATTTAAAAATGCATTAACAAATGGATAACAATAACATCGTAATAATAAGAAGTGTTTGCTGTTGGATTCAGAAGCATCCGACCCACTTTACATTTCAAGGCGGGCGCGGAGGGGGGGGGGGGGGGGGGGGGGGAAGGCACTCTGTACTGCTAATGAAACAAATAAATAATAAATAAATACCCATACGGCAAAAAATTTTCCGTCTACATTGGCTCAGATAGCGAAAGTTTAATTATTACCACCCTGTAGCTAGGAGTAACGCCATCTGCATTCCGTATGTGAGGAAATCTCACACAGCGGGTTTCTCATTCAGTAATCGCATCTGAGTGCTGTTTGTTTACGAAAAGATCGTGTTATGCCTCTTACATGAATGAGAAATGTCTATCAGTATGGAAGCGAATAAATCGTGGCCTGTCCATACAGCCGGCCAGTGTGGCCGAGCGGTGCTAGGCGCTTCAGTCTGGAACTGCGCGACCGCTACGTCGCAGGTTCGAATCCTGCCTCGGGCTTGGATGTGTGTGATGTCCTTAGATTAGTAAGGTTTAAGTAGTTCTAAGTTCTAGGGGACTGATGACCTCAGATGTTAAGTCTCATAGTGCTCAGAGCCATTTGAACCATTTGGACCTGTCCATACAACGGTTTACCGTTTCACGATATGATTGCTTATATTGGTCGGAAGTAATGAGAGCTGTCGACAGGACACGTCAAATCGATACCATATTTTTAGGTTTCCAGAGGCATTTGACACCGTTCCTCACAAGCGACTTCTAATTAAATTGCGTGCCTACGGAGTATCGTCTCAGTTGTGAGACTGGATTCGTTATTTCCTGTCAGAAAGGTCATAGTTCGTAATAAATGACGAAAAGTCATCGAGTAAAACAGGAGTAATTGGTGGTGTTCCCCAAGGAAGTGTTATAAGCCCTCTGTTGTTCCTGATCTACATAGACGATTTAGTGGGCAAGCTGAGCAACCCTCTTAGATGTTTGCAAATGATGCTGTCATTTACCGTCATGTAATGTCATCAGATGATCAAAAACAACTACAAAAAGATTTAGAGACGATATCTGTAGGGTGCAAAAAGTGGCAATTGACTATAAAACATGAAAAGTGTGTAGTCATCCACATTAGCACTAAAAAGAACCAGCTAAGTTTCAATTACAAGATAAATGACACAAATGTAAAAGCTGTAAACACAACTAAATACTTAGGGACTACAATTATGGATAACTTAAGTTGGAACGATCACATAGATAATGTTGTGGGCAAAAGCAAACCAAACTCTGCGTTTTGTTGCCAGAACACTTAAAAAATGTAACAGATTTGCCAAAGAGATTGCTTAGACTACGCTTTTCCGCCCTCTTCTGAATTATTACTATGCGTTGTGGGGTCCATATCAGATAAAGATAAAGATAAGTAGGAGACAGAGTACCACGGATATGATACTCGAATTGGGGTGGCAGTCATTAAAACAAAGGCGTTTTCAACTGCGGCAGGACCTTCTCATGAAATTTCAGTCACCAACTTTCTCCTCAGAGTGTTAAAATATTTTATTCGCACCATTTACATAGAGAGAAATGATAATTATAATAAAATAAGAAAAATCAGAGCTCGCACGGTAAGATTTAGGTGTTATTCTTTCCGCGCGTTGTTCGAGAATGGAACGGCAGTGAAGTAGTTTAAAGGTGTTCGATGAATCCTTAATTGTGGATTGCAGAATATTCACTTATATGTAGATGAATTTCACAAGTGCAATACGAATATGGAATCGGCGGGTTGAGGGGGGCCGTACTCGAGTTGTGCAGGAACTCAAGATAACGTGCGAGAACCCCCGAGAGGACAGACGTATTGTTCAATCGGCCGTGTAGGATCGTTTAGTCTCTCCACATTCCTCTTCCGGCCCCGGTAGCTGAGTGCTCAGCGCGACAGAATGTCAATCCTAAGGGCCCGGGTTCGATGCCCGGGTGGGTCGGAGATTTTCTCCGCTGAGGGACTGGGTGTTCTGTTCTCCTAATTATCATCGTTTCATCTCCATCGACGCGCAGGTCGCCGAAGTGGCGTCATCTCGAAAGACCTGCACCCGGCGAACGGTCTACCCGACGGGAGGCCCTAGCCACACGACATTTACAGGGTGTTTCAAAAATGACCGATATATTTGAAACGGCAATAAAAACTAAACGAGCAGCGATAGAAATACACCGTTTGTTGCAATATGCTTGGGACAACAGTACATTTTCAGGCAGACAAACTTTCGAAATTACAGTAGTTACAATTTTCAACAACAAATGGCGCTGCAAGTGATGTGAAAGATATAGAAGACAACGCAGTCTGTGGGTGCGCCATTCTGTACGTCGTCTTTCTGCTGTAAGCGTGTGCTGTTCACAACGTGCAAGTGTGCTGTAGACAACATGGTTTATTCCTTAGAACAGAGGATTTTTCTGGTGTTGGAATTCCACCGCCTAGAACACAGTGTTGTTGCAACAAGACGAAGTTTTCAACGGAGGTTTAATGTAACCAAAGGACCGAAAAGCGATACAATAAAGGATCTGTTTGAAAAATTTCAACGGACTGGGAACGTGACGGATGAACGTGCTGGAAAGGTAGGGCGACCGCGTACGGCAACCACAGAGGGCAACGCGCAGCTAGTGCAGCAGGTGATCCAACAGCGGTTTCCGTTCGCCGTGTTGCAGCTGCGGTCCAAATGACGCCAACGTCCACGTATCGTCTCATGCGCCAGAGTTTACACCTCTATCCATACAAAATTCAAACGCGGCAACCCCTCAGCGCCGCTACCATTGCTGCACAAGAGACATTCGCTAACGATATAGTGCACAGGATTGATGACGGAAATATGCATGTGGGCAGCATTTGGTTTACTGACGAAGCTTATTTTTACCTGGACAGCTTCGTCAATAAACAGAACTGGCGCATATGGGGAACCGAAAAGCCCCATGTTGCAGTCCCATCGTCCCTGCGTCCTCAAAAAGTACTGGTCTGGGCCGCCATTTCTTCCAAAGGAATCATTGGCCCATTTTTCAGATCCAAAACGATTACTGCATCACGCTATCTGGACATTCTTCGTGAATTTGTGGCGGTACAAACTGCCTTAGACGACACAGCGAACACCTCGTGGTTTATGCAAGATGGTGCCCGGCCACATCGCACGGCGGACGTTTTTAATTACCTGAATGAATATTTCGATGATCGTGTGATTGCTTTGGGCTATCCGAAACATACAGGAGGCGGCGTGCATTGGCCTCCCTATTCGCCAGACATGAACCCCTGTGACTTTTTTCTGTGGGGACACTTGAAGGACCAGGTGTACCGCCAGAATCCAGAAACAATTGAACAGCTGAAGCAGTACATCTCATCTGCATGTGAAGCCATTCCGCCAGACACGTTGTCAAAGGCTTCGGGTAATTTCATTCAGAGACTACGCCATATTATTGCTACGCATGGTGGATATGTGGAAAATATCGTACTATAGAGTTTCCCAGACCGCAGCGCCATCTGTTGTTGAAAATTGTAACTACTGTAATTTCGAAAGTTTGTCTGCCTGAAAATGTACTGTTGTCCCAAGCATATTGCAACAAACGGTGTATTTCTATCGCTGCTCGTTTAGTTTTTATTGCCGTTTCAAATATACCGGTCATTTTTGAAATACCCTGTACATTTACCACATACCTCAAGTCAGGAACTGGGTTTGTTTGTAGCAAGACGAGTATGTACATAGGTGGCGTGATGACGTCTGGAGCACCACAGTCTGTCAGCGACCATTTTTGTGGCTTTCCTCAGTGCAGGGGCACAGAGAGGCGTGCCGACAATTGTGCACCCAATGACAGCACTGGACACAGGAATGGCATAGCGTTGTCTTTTCAGACGAGTCTCGGTTCTGCATTCAGGATCGCGATATATGTACCAGTGTGTGGAGAGTCCGAAGATAATGAAAGTTGCCAGGTTGCATTTTTCATCCTCATGCGAGCCCAGCACCTTGCGTGATGGTGTGGTGTTCCTCTGGGTACGCACCACGATCACATCTTCTTCACATAGCTGGTAATTTGTACAGCAAACGTTACGTTTATGACGTGATAAGGGCAATGGTGTCGTCCTACCTACGAGATCTCTGTGATTTGGGAGGGCGACGGTTCAAACTTGCGTCCGACCATCCTGATTTATATTTTCCGTGATTTCCCTAAATCGCTTCAGGCAAATGCAGAATGGTTCATTTACCAGGGCACAGCCGATTTCCTTGTCCATCTTTCCCCGATCTGAGCTTGTGCTCCAATTCTAATTGCCTCGTTGAGGACGGGATGTCAAACACTAATCTCCTCCTCCTCGTCCTCCTCCTCCATATATCTATGATGTTGCCTTTCAACTCAATAACGTAAGACTAAATATTTTCGTGCTGTTCTGACCTACCTCATTACAGAGAGTGTTCGACTATTGTCCTGCACAACACGTTCTCTGGAGCCCTCATGCACTGGTGACATGTGGTCATGGTTTTCTGAGAGACTGGTACGCCACCACTCATCAGACGCTACAAATGGTTCAAATGGGTCTGAGCACTATGGGACTTAACTGCTGAGGTCATCAGTCCCATAGAACTTAGAACTACTTAAACCTAACTATCCTAAGGACTTCACACACATCCATGTCCGAGACAGGATTCGAACCTGCGACCGTAGTGGTCGCGCGGTTCCAGACTGTAGCGCCTAGAACCGCTCGGCCACCCTGGCTGGCTCAGACGCTACAGTTCATGAACTCTATCATAGGGTTGAAGCATCATGGAATGTCGTACCTGTATCAAAGTTCAGTTCGAACCCATTGCCCAGCCATGTTAGAACCACTGTTTCTGTCAGAGGTGGCACCCTGTAAAAACCCAGATCGCCTACGAATTTAATCATGTAGTTTTCTTACTATACGGAACACACACAAAATGTGTAATTTTTTTGTGTGCTATCCTTCCTGGTGTTGCAATTTTAATGGCTAGCATTATCTTTCGGAGGTTCCGACAAGACGCACAGTAAACGCAAGTGTCTTGGTTGTTAATACTGCCATGGAAATCGTAATGCTGCTAGACAAGCAGGAAGTCAGAAAGATGTAGCACTCCACACATCGAGAACTTAACCTCGGGCCGGGGCAGCAGGAGGCAGTGACATCGCCAGCCCGGAACCGATGAACTTTACCAGAGCCACCGCCACTGTCGCCGCCCAGTCCTCCGTAACCGCCGCTCGTCAACCAAGATGTTGCGCGTTGGGGACCGGACTCTACCAGTTCCTCTCATTTGGACTTCACCTTCGTTTCGGCGATTGCAGCTAGAAACATTAAAACATTAAATTTTTCATTACTAATGCTCAATACGGGCATAGCGTTCACGAAGAGTGTGCCCCATAGTGCCTTGTCAGAACTTTAACTTTTATTCTACCAGTTATATCATCCAGCTAGAGACCTAATTATTTGTTTTCTAATTATTGACATTTTGCAAGACTGTGTTGTTACTGCAGTGTTCAAGAACAGCTCTTCATGCCACAGTAAATTTTCTGAAGAAATATTTAATTGCTATGGTGTTAACTGATTAATTCTGAAAGACCCTTCAAGAAGCATTCCCTTGTGTTGTCGTCAATATTTAGCTAAAAGCTTAGAACTATGCACATTCAACATAATTGTGTCAATAAATAATGTTCCAGTTTAAGTTCGTGGTATTAGTTATGTTGGACATCATAATGGCGATAAGTTAAAAGCTGTGTGTTACGCGTGCTGTTTCAGAAAATGCCCTCGTGATTTTTCATTCTCCGTGGCAGCTCCACCACAGACAGTGGACATCACTCTCTCTGTACTCATACTCCTCCAGAAGATGCAGTAGACCAATGAGAGGCTCTAGACTATATCCCAGTCCACACCCCTGGTACCGGGCCAACGAACACAGACAGACTCATTGGTGCAGAATATCCGCCAGCAGCCCCCGCCCTTCTCGCCCTTCAACCGTAAGCGGAAGCATGGGACTGCTACATCGCCAAATTGGAACAACACTTCTACATCTAGGTGACAGGTGATATGCAGGGTCGCTCTCTTCTCCTGGCTCATGTGAGCCCTTCAGTGTTCCAGGTAGTGAAACAACTACACCCTGAAGCAGAGCCTCAAGCCGTTCCCTATGATACCTTGAAGGCTAGTCCCTCAGACTATTTTGATTCGCAGATCCACGCCGCAGCTGTGAGGTGTAAGTTTTTAGCTGTCAAAAGATAACATATGAGTTGTACGGCGAGTGGATCACCCAGGATTGTCAAGAGACTGTAAATTCAAATGTATTGCTGGACAGTGTCGTCAATCTTATGCTTCCACCCTACTTAGAGACATGGTTTTAATGCACGCTCCTGACGAAACACTGCAACATGATCTCCTTAACCTCCAGGACCCGTATCTCGGTGACAGGTTCTTTCCATGGGTATATCTGTTATAAGGACAAAGCAGGTACGACTCGCATTCTGGTTACCGCTACCCTATGCGCCTATTATTTGCTGGGTATGGATCTCTTTAATGCCCTGGGTTTAGAGATACGCGACACCACATCAACAGTGCAATCAGTGGATAGACCGCCACAGGTGCAACATTTAATTCAGCAGTTCACCGCGATTTTTGCGCCGAATAAGATTGCAGTAAACAACTTTGAGGCACACATTACCATATTACTGCAAGTCATTCCAGAGTTTTGTACAGCCCATATTGTTCCAGATGTGTGGGACAAGCTCCACGCGGAACTTCAACGCCTGCAAGAAGACGGGATTCTGTCCCAAGTGCCCAACAGTGGCAACCCTCATCATCTTAATCGAGAAAACCAATGGGACCTTCTGCGTCTGTGGGGACTTTAAAGCCACCATCAATGCACAAGAGGTCACTGACTCATATCCAATCCACAAAGTTGAAGATATTATGATTCATCTCGCTGAAGGTAGAGTGCTTGCCAATATTGACATAAAGGATGCCTATCGGCAGCTCCACTTCGACGACGACTCTAAACACTTCCTAGTGACCGATACGCTGTTTGGACTTTTCCTATATAATCGATTACCTTCGGCATTTCCAGTGCACCGACCATGTTCCGAAGATATTTAGAACACTTAATCGGGCAAGTTCTTGGTGCGTCCATCTATATGGAGATATTTTCGTAGTTGCAAAATTATGGAGGATCTTACTCATAATTTGAAAGTTGCGAAGGCATCCTCCGTTGTTTACTGCAGTGGACAGCTAGCGGTGGTCTCATATTTCCGTGACACTGGATGGCGGATGACCTTCCAATATCTTCTTTCTTCCTTCTTTTTGCTCTGCTCCTGCTGCACGCTAAAAAGGACTGCTCTCCGTGTTTACTGTACCTAATCTACCTCGAAACTTCAAACTGCGAGTTCTCCTCAGAGAAAATACTATCTTTCAAGCTCTAAGGCCCCGCACTTGTTGCTTAAGGTACTCATCCAGGTACTGAAGTCTGGATCCAACATCTGATACCAGTTTATATATCGTAACCCGTCATGAGTTGCAGCATATTTACTGTGAATTTCATAATCTGTTGTCATATACGACAACAGTTGCCAGTGTTAACGTAGGAGAAACCAAAGTCCGCAGCTCGTGGTCGTGTGGTAGCGTTCTCGCTTCCCGCGCCGGGTTCCCGGGTTCGATTCTCGGCGGGGTCAGGGATTTTCTCTGCCTCGTGATGACTGTGTGTTGTGTGGTGTCCTTAGGTTAGTTAGGTTTAAGTAGTTCTAAGTTCTAGGGGACTGATGACCATAGATGTTAGGTCCCATAGTGCTCAGAGCCATTTAAACCATTTTTTTGTTTTTGTTTTTTGAGAAACCGAGAGACGAAATTAGAGGTGCTAGCTGACACAGTGTACATACAATCTAAATGCAAATGCAACTCCTCTGGGCCCCACTGGGTACAATTTACTTCTTGGCATTGTCTTTGTCGGTCGCCCACGTTGGCGTCAGTGGAAACAGCGGATACCCTACAAAAAGAACCTCTGGTGGTCGTGTTGAGGTGTATTGTGACATATTTGTATCAGGCTTGCTGTAAGTGCGTAGTTGCTAACTTGACCTCATACGAATTCGTAGCTCAGCATGACTTCTATTCGTGAGAACGCTAAAGGAAGGCCTTTTAGCAGAGGGGTCCCATTCCAGAAATGTAAACTAGCAATGCTCAGCCCAACCCCACCTAAGGTGACGTTAACAAGCTTTAAACGCACAGGAGCAAGTCTGGCATGAAATGGAAAAGTAATCATAGTCGATATAGAAAAGCTCCACAAAATAAAACATTAACGAATACACCAACAGTACGGACTAGAGGATCAGCAATTAGCTGTTCTGATTGTGATAAATCAACAGCGGATTCAACTAACCAGAGTATTTGGAGATCTAGAGTGGAATACTATCTACCAGTCTTCGCGCCAGTTAATGCACAAAATTGGAATACTACAATTACATATAGTTAATGCAGTGCAAGTTGTACACTATTTACTGTTGATAAGAGATGATTTGAGAGATAAAAAATATCCCATAGTATTCACTGAAGAGAGAGGGTATCAACTGTTTAGGATTCTTGACATAGACGTGGTCTTGTCAGCATATATATTGAGCTAGGTCCTGAATGTACCGTTGGTATAAAACAATGTGTTCTCTCTGTACGAATTGTTAACATCGATTCAAGAAATGGATGCCTCAAAACATTTACACATGTACATAGCTCCAGAAAGAGACTTCCTTATCATTAACCAAGCTAAAACACAATATGTCAAGCTGGTCTTCTCTTGGTCACCTCCCCCTTGGTAGACCCCTCCCAGAGATCCGAATAGGGGACTCTTCTGGAATCTTTTTCCAATGGAGAGATCATCATGACACTTTTTTATTTACAGGCCACATGTACTGAGGACGTACCTTATGTGTTTTTAATGCAGTGGTTTCCGTTGCCTTCTACATCCTCATGCCGTTGATCATTGCTGATTCTTCCACCTTTAGGGGCAATTTCCCACCCCAAGGTAAGAGAGCGCATTGACCCTCTGTCCTCTCCTCTGCCCTCTTTGACAAGGCCGTTGGCAGAATGAGGGTGACTTCTTATTCTGGAAATCTTCGGCCCGCAATGGTAATTATTAATCAAAATTTAAGCGGTGGCAGGTTTCGAATCTGGGAGCGAGGACGTCTTGATTACTAATGAAAGACGCTACCCCTTTCTTATCTCATTTTGTTCGCTTTTGTTCGTGGCATCTGCTCGGTGCAGACGTCGTAAGACATCCGTTTAAGTTCGTTGTTGATCGGTTAGCTCAGGTTTTTTATTACAGAGGGCTGCTAACCCTCTGACCGAACACGCTGAGCTACCGTGCCGGCTGTCCCCTAGACCACGGGCATAGCAGAATAAAACAGAGCTCAAATTTAGAAAATTTTATCGAAACTCATTCACCTTGCTACAAGCAAAATGCGATCACGCTACAGGGAGATACAGAACCATTAAATCCATGAAATAAACCGTATGTTGCAAGTGGGTCAGGCCTCACACGTTACAACACCGCACCGATAGAGAGAGGACCAACTCACCAGAAAACAGTACCGGACAGAAAACCAACGGAAAAGTGAAACGCATATTCGTTAGCTCTTAAGAGGTATCGAAAGAAATTGTAGCTATTTCAAAAGAAACAGTATCAGAGAACGTAAGCAGCAGCGAATATAGCGGAATAAGGACACATGTGGCCATTTCAAACTCAGCATCGCGTCATAACCTCACGTCAGCCCCCTTTAAATATTAGAGCTTTCCGGCTCTTGAGAAGTTGATCATTGGGATCAATGGCGTTCACAGTAATAGCACGCGATTCCATGATTACGATACTGTAGCAAATTTATGTCCTTCGTACTCCAGAGCAGTCTACGAACCAGCCGAAGATGTACCTGAGATGATGATCTTCGCCTGATGAACTACTATTGTTGATGGGGAGCTGACTGTCTTCCGACAACACCACATCACGGAGTGGTGACAGCACCGAAATTCAGTGCAGAAACCGGCAGCAGAGCTCCGTTCGGTTCATGTTCCTCTTCAATAATTAGGCGCCCGGGTGCTGAAATGTACATGGCCGGTACGAAGGAGATCGCCAGACCACAAGACTTCCGATAACACCACGTCGTGGATGGGTCCTCAAGGGTCCACACAAAATTCGGGATGGGATAGAGCACACTCCAGCAGGTAGTACGAGACCATTCGTGCTGGACCATAGATGCGACGGCGGCGCGCCGCGGCAAGTCACTGTTCGCCTGGGCCTGCTAACGAGGAGCTGACTCGGCAGCCGTCAGCGGGAATCCAACACGCAGCTGCATGAGGCATCCGCTACAAGGCCGGTGTGGAACAAAACAATTATAAACATGATTAATAAATAATTAAATTCTGACAATGTTTTACTAGCGTCAGAGACGCTTCACAGGTACCCAACCGCTATTCTGACTTCATGCCGAAGTGTCTCCGCTCGATCCCTCTGTAATATTTCATCTGCCATTTCTTTCTCACTCTGCGAAATTCCTTGGGTTCCTTTCTTACGAAATCTCGAGTTATGTAACTGTTGTTGTACATAAAATGGAATGTTTGCTTTGTTTATGGTTTCCATTGCTTTGCTTTGTATGAACACCACTAGCACTGTCGTGAGTTACTCGTCGACTAAGCGGTTCAACTCCAATCCGTAGCCTTACGCTGTGCTCACCATTGTACACTCCTGGAAATTGAAATAAGAACACCGTGAATTCATTGTCGCAGGAAGGGGAAACTTTATTGACACATTCCTGGGGTCAGATACATCACATGATCACACTGACAGAACCACAGGCACATAGACACAGGCAACAGAGCATACACAATGTCGGCACTAGTACAGTGTATATCCACCTTTCGCAGCAATGCAGGCTGCTATTCTCCCATGGAGACGATCGTAGAGATGCTGGATGTAGTCCTGGGGAACGGCTTGCCATGCCATTTCCACCTGGCGCCTCAGTTGGACCAGCGTTCGTGCTGGACGTGCAGACCGCGTGAGACGACGCTTCATCCAGTCCCAAACATGCTCAATGGGGGACAGATCCGGAGATCTTGCTGGCCAGGGTAGTTGACTTACACCTTCTAGAGCACGTTGGGTGGCACGGGATACATGCGGACGTGCATTGTCCTGTTGGAACAGCAAGTTCCCTTGCCAGTCTAGGAATGGTAGAACGATGGGTTCGATGACGGTTTGGATGTACCGTGCACTATTCAGTGTCCCCTCGACGATCACCAGTGGTGTACGGCCGGTGTAGGAGATCGCTCCCCACACCATGATGCCGGGTGTTGGCCCTGTGTGCCTCGGTCGTATGCAGTCCTGATTGTGGCGGTCACCTGCACGGCGCCAAACACGCATACGACCATCATTGGCACCAAGGCAGAAGCGACTCTCATCGCTGAAGACGACACGTCTCCATTCGTCCCTCCATTCACGCCTGTCGCGACACCACTGGAGGCGGGCTGCAAGATGTTGGGGCGTGAGCGGAAGACGGCCTAACGGTGTGCGGGACCGTAGCCCAGCTTCATGGAGACGGTTGCGAATGGTCCTCGCCGATACCCCAGGAGCAACAGTGTCCCTAATTTGCTGGGAAGTGGCGGTGCGGTCCCCTACGGCACTGCGTAGGATCCTACGGTCTTGGCGTGCATCCGTGCGTCGCTGCGGTCCGGTCCCAGGTCGACGGGCACGTGCACCTTCCGCCGACCACTGGCGACAACATCGATGTACTGTGGAGACCTCACGCCCCACGTGTTGAGCAATTCGGCGGTACGTCCACCCGGCCTCCCGCATGCCCACTATACGCCGTCGCTCAAAGTCCGTCAACTGCACATACGGTTCACGTCCACGCTGTCGCGGCATGCTACCAGTGTTAAAGACTGCGATGGAGCTCCGTATGCCACGGCAAACTGGCTGACACTGACGGCGGCGGTGCACAAATGCTGCGCAGCTAGCGCCATTCGACGGCCAACACCGCGGTTCCTGGTGTGTCCGCTGTGCCGTGCGTGTGATCATTGCTTGTACAGCCCTCTCGCAGTGTCCGGAGCAAGTATGGTGGGTCTGACACACCGGTGTCAATGTGTTCTTTTTTCCATTTCCAGGAGTGTATATCTCCAGTCCCACCCCTGTTGCCATTAGCAGACAATATTGTCGTTGCATGGTAGGCAAGATGTGGTGCGTCGAATGCCGTAAGCATTATTGGCCTTTTGCAACCTCGCACTCAAGGGGTTCCTTGTCAGTTACAGTCATCTACCCACAATCAACGCAACAAGCACATTACAGTTACACTGAAATGAACACCCTTAGCTGATTACAGGCGTTGACATACGTCAACGGGGACAGATGAAAATGTGTGCCCCGACCGGGACTCGAACCCGGGATCTCCTGCTTCCATGGCAGACGCTCTATCCATCTGAGCCACCTAGGACACAGAGGACAGCGCGACTGCAGGGATTTATCTCTGGCACGCCCCCCACGAAACCCACATTCTCAACGTATTGTCCCGCACTACATTCGTAGTGCCCCCGCCCATTATACTCATTACTCGCGACGCGTTGCCGATTCCCGTAAGAGTTCGGGCAATGTTTGTGCATTCGCACAGAAGAAGATGGTCACCCTTGATACGCCTGGGCATTGAGTCAAACAGAGCTTGGTTGGCGTGTGCAGGTATAGCTGCCCATGCAGCTTCAACACGATACCACAGTTCATCAGGAGTACTGACTGGCGTATTGTGCTCAGCCACCTTTGACCAGACGTTTTCAATTGGTGAGAGATCTGGGTACTGGCCAGGCCAGCATTCTAACATTTTCTGTATCCAGAAAGGCCTTTCCACGACCTGCAACATGGGGTCGTGCATTATCCTGCTGAAATGTAGGGTTTCGCAGGGATCGAATGAAGGGTAGAGCCACGGGTCGTAACACATCTGAAAAGTAACGTCCACTGTTCAAAGTGCCGTCAATGCGAACAAGAGGTGACCGAGACGTGTAACCAATGACACCCCATACCATCGCGCCGGGTGATACGCCAGTATGGCGATGACGAATACACGCTTCCAATGTGCGTTCACCGCGATGTCGCCAAACACGGATACGATCATCATGATGCTGGAAACAGAACCTGAATTCATCCGAAAAAATGACGTTTTGCCATTCGTGCACCCAGGTTCGTCGTTGAGTACACCATCGCCGGCGCTCCTGTCTGTGATGCAGAGTCAAGGGTAACCGTAGCCATGGTCTCCGATCTGATAGTCCATGCTGCTGCAAACGTCGTCGAACTGTTCGTGCAGATGGTTGTCTGGCAAACGTCCCCATCTGTTGACTCAGGGATCGAGACGTAGCTGCACGATCCGTTACAGCCATGCGGATAAGATGCCTGTCATCTCGACTGCTAGTGATACGAGGGCGTTGGGATCCAGCACGGCGTTCCGTATTACCCTCCTGAACCCACCGATTCCATATCCTGCTAACAGTCATTGGATCTCGACCAACGCGAGCAGCAATGTCGCGATACGATAAACCGCAATCGCGATAGGCTACAATCCGACCTTTATCAAAGTCGGAAACGTGATGGCACGCATTTCTCCTCCTTACACGAGGGATCAGAACAACGTTTCACCAGGCAACGGCGGTCAACTGCTGTTTGTGTATGAGAAATCGGTTGGAAACTTTCCTCGTGTCAGCACGTTGTAGGTGTCGCCACTGGCGCTAACCTTGTGTGAATGCTCTGGAAAGCTAATCATTTGCACATCACAGCATCTTCTTCCTGTCGGTTAAATTTCGCGTCTGTAGCACGTCATCTTCGTGGTGTAGCAATTTTAATGGCCAGTAGTGTATTTAGGCCGCCGCCAGTCATCCGCATCTGTTAGTTTTCTCGCAGAAAGGCTTTAGTTTTTCACAGGCTATGACAGTACATAGCGACCAGATTAGTGATTATAGCAGGACAAATTTATCTCAACGTGAATTCTACTTTACTAGCAGTGAGAAACTGAAGTTTGCAATAGCAAGATTTCCATTACTGACATTACAACAGTCTGCAGAAGGACTATTACTGATGAGCACATGGACTCTATTCAAGTTACGTAAATGTTTCCAGTTCATGTAAATAAAGAACTGTACTAATCCACATGTGCATTTGTTTTGCAGAAAGAGGATACTGGCCGGCCGGTGTGGCCGTGCGGTTCTAGGCGCTTCAGTCTGGAACCGCGCGACCGCTACGGTCGCAGGTTCGAATCCTGCCTCGGGCATGGATGTGTGTGATGTCCTTAGGTTAGTTAGGTTCAAGTAGTTCTCAATTCTAGGGGACTGATGACCGCAGCTGTTAAGTCCCATAGTTCTCAGAGCCATTTGAACCAAAGAGGATACTGGTCACCCATAACAACATCCTCTCCCTTTCTTCCTTGTGGTAAAGACTCTACAGAAATCTTATTGTGGACAAATAGATTGCTTAATGTTAATGCTGCTTGTATAATGTCGACTTATCAGACAGCAATTCAAAATGAAATGGAAGGAAGTGAGTTTTCTCCATATTTTAGCTTCTTGCTTCAACTTTATGGATTCTATGATAGCACCTATCATCAAACTTGCTCATCACACAGACTATACTGCCCTTTCCCTCCATGAACGAAAGTTCAGACTAAGTGAACATCTCATACTGTTGACTCATGTGATTGTAGAAGAATTGTGGTGAAGGAGGGGTTCAGATTCGGGAGGATGGGTGCTTATGCTCTGATTTAGGTTTTCTGTAGTTTCTCTAAATCACTTCAGGCAATTACCAGGATGGTTCCTTCAACAAGGCAACCGGAAACCACCCGCCCTGACGTCTCCTCATTCAATACATGTGTATACTCCTATGGTTCAAATGGCTCTGAGCACTATGGGACTTAACTTCTGAGGTCATCAGTCCCCTAGCACTTAGAACTAGTTAAACCTAACTAACCTAAGGACATCACATACATCCATGCCCAAGGCAGGATTCGAACCTGCGACCGTAGCGGTGGCGCGGTGCCAGACTGTAGCGCCTAGAACCGCTCGGCCACTTCGGCCGGCTGTATACTCCTATGCCTCTATATGTGACTTACGTTTTCCTCGTATTAAGCTGACAGACCTATATCATTGTAAGATAATTAATGGACAAATAAGTTATCGATACTGATTTTGGTACATCAGACCAAGTGGCTACATAGCTAGGCCAGTATGAGAAACAAGCGTAAAACTTTATGAAGGAGTGTTGGCTAAGAGACCTGGAGAGTGTACGAAGAGGGAGCGTGACAGATACAACGCATTTTGAAAACATGAAGCTCTAACGAGTTTTGTACTTGCCGAGAAGCAGTGCTGTCATGCTATTTTTATTTTGCGACAACTTGCTTTTGTACTCCTACTGCACAACGCTGCAGTGTTTTGCGTGTCCGACATACCAGATGTGAAGTTATACGCCATAGAATAGAGTGTCTTCTTTATTTTGTTATTAGTACTGATGTTGATGCTGATTCTGATGTCGGTGATGATGATGACGGATAGGAGGAGGCGGAAGAGTATGATGAGAGAAACGAGAGAGTGAAAACGGGTGTTGACACATGTACTCTTTCTCTCCAGAATCACCGAAGTGCTGTCAGGCTTAACATTCCCATCCAACAGACGAATCACCGACAAGTGAAACTTGCTCTCAGTCTGTGGGACATCTCACAATGATTTGAAATGTACCTCAGGATATTGCCCCAGCGTTTGGTTAGCTGCTTGATCTTATAGTCTGCTAAATACTGGAGACAAAACGTTTCTTCCATGTCCAGGATTGGAACCGACAGTTTCAAAGTCAAGAACCACCGCATAAACATACATTACCAGCAATGTCAGCTATCAAGACGGGTTTCAGTAGGTGACTGTATACAAATGACAAGTCATTTGCTATAACACGAGGGGCATTCAATAAGTAATGCAACACTTTTTTTTTCTTCTAGCACGTTCGTTTTATTCAGGATTCCAATACGCCATATTATTCCTCATTCTTTTGGCTACAAAACCCTATTTTTCAACATAATCTTCGCTTATGCGACGGCCTTACGCCACCTCACCGACAGGGCCTGTATCCCCGCATGTTACACGTAGCAGACAACGTCTTCCTGCACCAATAACCTCCCATCATCCACGTACTGCTTCCTGCACAGTGTATCTCTCATTGAACCAAACTGATGGAAGTCGAAAGGTGCGAGATCCGGGCTGTAGGGTGGATGAGGAAGACCAGCCCGGTGATGTTTTGTGAGCTCCTCTCGGGTGCGTAGACTTGCATTAAGCTTTGCGTTGTCACGGAGAAGTTCGTTTGCATTTTTGTGCTGACGAACTTACTGAAGCCCTGTCTTCAGTTTCGAGGGAATAGCACAGCTGTTGCGGCCAGCCAGCACGCGGGAGATCAGACAGGTTTGAGCGGCCCTGTTGCGAAGATGACAGAAGCATCTCCCAACGACTCACAGTGTTTTTGTCCACTGCTAGGTCCCTGTAAACATTTTTCAGGCGCCTATGAATGCCTGCGATGCTCTGGTTTTCCGTCAAATGAAACTTAGTGAAGCTCTCTGCTTGGAACGCATGTCCGTTAGAAACGCCACTTTTGGAGGCTACATATAGGGCCACCACCTACCGGAACTTTATGAACCATAGGAGCCGAAACGGGAATATTGCACGATGTCTCGCAACATGTCACACATCTTTTCAACCGAAACTGACAGAGTAAAAATAAAAAAAAATGCATGGCCTTACTTACTGAACGCCCCTAGTAATACAGGGCGAGTCAAAAGTCCTTGGACAAATGCATAAGTTGGAAGATTAAAGGGAAAATTGAAATGTGATGATGGGAACATTGGTTTGATGTAGGGCCGCAGCTTTTGGAGTGAATGTCATTCATGGCCGCCATCTGGAAATCCGCCATTTTGTATTCAAGTCTTTTTTTTTAATGGGAAGCGGGGTGTATGACACATCAAATATCACTCTCTTGAGCTCTGGAATTGAGTGGTGTAATTTGTTTTTGTCTATCTTGTACAGTTTAGAGGTTATTAATGTTCAAAGTTGGGAAATTACCTTCATACTGAATGCTAAAACACATGTTCTACGTGTTGTCCATCCAGAGACATGAGTCGGTATCAAGGTAACTTTGAACATTAATAACTTCTAAAATGTACAAGATAGACAAAAACAAACTACACCACTCAATTCCAGAGCTCAAGTGAGTGTTACTTGATGTGTCATACACCCCCTTTCCCATTAAAAAAAAAAAGACTTGAATCCAAAATGGCGGATTTCAAGATGGCGGCCATGAATAACATTCACTCCAGTAGTTGCGGCCCCACGTCTTACCTATGTTCCCATCATCACATTCAATTTTCCCTTTAATCTTCCAACTTATGAAGATGTCCAAGGACTTTTGACCCGCCCTGTACTATCACGTTAGGAGTTGTTGAATAACAGAGACTTTATTTTTTAAAGGAAATTTACACAAAAACAATAGCTTACTAGTATTTACACTGAAATACAAAAGTGCTTTGATCACGTCGCTGCATTTTGTAGACGCGTTTGTAGCATTTTTAGTGCTTATGGGAACCAACCTTTCGTAGCGTTTTGGCGCCATGAGACTACCGCTGCAGTGACCGCTAACTGCAGATCAGCAGACCATTAATATATGCAACAGTACAGAGCATTGTTTATTCTTGTAGCAGCTCTCCTGTTGGTGACAACACTCCCGCTTGAATGGCGTTCCATGTTCTTCTGTACTAAAGAATATCTATACTGTTACTAATAGTTTACTGATCCCACAAGGAACGGGTTTATTTCATCGCTTTTCGATGGAAGGAAACAAGGACTTATTTTGTGTTTGTCAAAGGACGGCTAGAATTCGGATTTAGCGCCAATCTCGTCACAGCTCTTAGCAACTGCGTCGGGTAACGATTGTCCGTAAGAGGACCAACTAATCGTGCTTATGGAGCTGGGTAGAACAAACTAAGAATTTAAAATAGCCTGAGTGCTTTCTTGTGCTGTCAGTGGAATGTTTGATACACTCCTGGAAATGGAAAAAAGAACACATTGACACCGGTGTGTCAGACCCACCATACTTGCTCCGGACACTGCGAGAGGGCTGTACAAGCAATGATCACACGCACGGCACAGCGGACACACCAGGAACCGCGGTGTTGGCCGTCGAATGGCGCTAGCTGCGCAGCATTTGTGCACCGCCGCCGTCAGTGTCAGCCAGTTTGCCGTGGCATACGGAGCTCCATCGCAGTCTTTAACACTGGTAGCATGCCGCGACAGCGTGGACGTGAACCGTATGTGCAGTTGACGGACTTTGAGCGAGGGCGTATAGTGGGCATGCGGGAGGCCGGGTGGACGTACCGCCGAATTGCTCAACACGTGGGGCGTGAGGTCTCCACAGTACATCGATGTTGTCGCCAGTGGTCGGCGGAAGGTGCACGTGCCCGTCGACCTGGGACTGGACCGCAGCGACGCACGGATGCACGCCAAGACCGTAGGATCCTACGCAGTGCCGTAGGGGACCGCACCGCCACTTCCCAGCAAATTAGGGACACTGTTGCTCCTGGGGTATCGGCGAGGACCATTCGCAACCGTCTCCATGAAGCTGGGCTACGGTCCCGCACACCGTTAGGCCGTCTTCCGCTCACGCCCCAACATCGTGCAGCCCGCCTCCAGTGGTGTCGCGACAGGCGTGAATGGAGGGACGAATGGAGACGTGTCGTCTTCAGCGATGAGAGTCGCTTCTGCCTTGCTGCCAATGATGGTCGTATGCGTGTTTGGCGCCGTGCAGGTGAGCGCCACAATCAGGACTGCATACGACCGAGGCACACAGGGCCAACACCCGGCATCATGGTGTGGGGAGCGATCTCCTACACTGGCCGTACACCACTGGTGATCGTCGAGGGGACACTGAATAGTGCACGGTACATCCAAACCGTCATCGAACCCATCGTTCTACCATTCCTAGACCGGCAAGGGAACTTGCTGTTCCAACAGGACAATGCACGTCCGCATGTATCCCGAGCCACCCAACGTGCTCTAGAAGGTGTAAGTCAACTACCCTGGCCAGCAAGATCTCCGGATCTGTCCCCCATTGAGCATGTTTGGGACTGGATGAAGCGTCGTCTCACGCGGTCTGCACGTCCAGCACGAACGCTGGTCCAACTGAGGCGTCAGGTGGAAATGGCATGGCAAGCCGTTCCACAGGACTACATCCAGCATCTCTACGATCGTCTCCATGGGAGAAGAGCAGCCTGCATTGCTGCAAAAGGTGGATATACACTGTACTAGTGCCGACATTGTGCATGCTCTGTTGCCTGTGTCTATGTGCCTGTGGTTCTGTCAGTGTGATCATGTGATGTATCTGACCCCAGGAATGTGTCAATAAAGTTTCCCCTTCCTGGGACAATGAATTCACGGTGTTCTTATTTCAATTTCCAGGAGTGTAGGTTAGGATCAGCCACGACATTTTACAAAGGCTACTTAACGGGAGGCAGCATGCTGCAGAGAATGTTCCTGGTTCAGTTTACAGCAGAACCGAAAATGACTGGCATTATTACGGAATAAATGCTCCACGGAATTCTTGCTGCAGCACTTATGTATTGACTCTCAAGCTTTCGACGATTTCCTCCGTCGTCATCTTCAGGAATAATTGTCAGGCCGAGTAGTACTTCCTTTATTTGGCTGAATTATGTCATGGAGACATCACAAAGTTACAGGACTTCCATATGCTGCCAGAGATTAGGTCGATAGTTATGATGGAAGAACGTTGGTAGCGATGTTGATTTTATTACATTGTGGATGACTGGGAGTAGTATGGCAGTGGGGTCTCCAGAAGAAGTTCCCCGACCTTGAACCCAGACAGTGTCACAGTCTGTCACTGACCTTGAAAACATGACATTATCAAGATGGCGGATGGCAGGATATTTACAAAACTAAGATGGTGGATGACAGGGTATTTCAAAATCAAAGATTGCAGATGGTGAGAAATTAAAAAATCGAAGATGGGATTAGTGCTGCTTGTAGATTCTGCTGTTGTTGTTGTGTTAGTTGCGTCTCGGCTTGGTACAATTGCTGGATTTGCTCACCCTGTAACTGAATAACACACATTAGAGAACCTTCTTGTGACCCAGAAGCCATGCCTGTGAGGCATTTGTATTAGACGATGCACACAAAAACATTTAAAAAGAAATAGCAAGAAATAAATACCAAGTAACTAGAGCGGGTAGATGGGTGGGCAAAAACAAAAATTAATCCTGTAACTTGCGCTCATCCTAACCCATACTCGTTGCCAGCTATTGTATCGTGCTTTTGATACAACCGCAGAAGGAGGTTTTACTCGTCACCACCCTCAACTTCTTATAGGGCGCTGAGGGAAACACTATGAGAGAAGAAAGAGCAGAATACTGAAACACTGATAATGATTAGTGACAAGAACGCTCACGTTTACTGACGAGTACTCACTTTTGTACAAATCATCTCAGGCAAATGTTCCTTAAGTTCAGCTACCTAATAAACAGTTTTTGTCCCACTAGAATATTCACTGAAGATGGGGTGGTGTGGTCTTTCTAGAAGCAGATGATGCGGCACTAAGTACACAAGTAGGAAGTGGTCTTCTTGGTAGTCGAGCTGATTTGGAATTATCTGCTCTGCTGTGGGGCCGACACTTATCATTTCTCTGGCGGCGCCACCGCTGCGACTTGTTGGTGCGGCAGTCACTGCGCTATTCGCCATCTCTGGAGTGGGTTGTCGACCTATCGAAGCCTATTGTGTTGCCTGGAAATGCGTGCTATGCTTACGATATCACATCTACTAGTATGGAATCCATTCTTTTGACTCTCCAAATTCCAGTTAACTAATCAAGTTTCACATCCCTTAACCAGATATAGGAGTGGTCCATGTGTCTTTGAGCTGAATATTTTCCGGAATTTTTATACATCGGGTTTCTGGGAATTTTGTACAGTTTACTAGCACTTGCTATGAGCACCCACTTTCTTACTGCTACCAATGTTTGAAGCAGTTTTGATTTTCTGCATAGCTGAGAATCTTCTTGCCGGCCGTTGTGGCCGAGCGGTTCTAGGCGTTTCAGTCCGGAACCGCGCTGCTGCTACAGTCGCAGGTTCGAATCTTGCCTCGGACATGGATGTGTGTGATGTCCTTAGGTTAGTTAGGTTTAAGTAGTTGTAGGTCTAGGGGACTGATGACCTCAAATGTGAAGTTCCATAGTGCTCAGAGCCATTTCAACCTTTTTTTGTGAATCTTCTTTTTCATTGCTTTTCCTAAGTTAAGTTACAGTTGAAAAACTGAAACAAAAAAGTGTGCTAAGCACACAAGGCAGTGACAGGTGACAATTCCAGATAGATATGCATTCAGAATTCAAATAGTATGTAGGTGTAGGATCTTAAATGATATTTAATACAGAATGTACGTCAAGTACTGAATCTTAAAACTCTATGTGTCACCAGGAGCTGACATGTATGTGTAGAGCATGTCAACTACAGGAGCTTAAATAGTATTGTATCGCCAGAAGCTGTCAGTGTATGTGCACAGTGGACGTCAGCCACTGGATCTTGAATAGTATTCTAACACCGGAAGCCGATAGTGTGTGTACAGTGGGTGCTAGCTACTGGATTTTAAGCCTAAAAGATCACTTAAATTTATTGTTAAATGAAGAGTTTGTTAGGATATGTAATGATATAGAGGGAGAGGAAGGGGTGGGGGAGAAGGTCGCGAGGGGGGGGGGGGGGGAAGGGGGAGGGCGTCAGGAGAGGAGGGGTGAGATACAGATGTAACAGCGTCCTCTATGAATATCTATCAAGTGAGCTTAGCACACTTCACATGCCACCAACATTCAACTAGGGCTGCTATGTGACCTTTGTATAATGTGGCTTATTTACGTTTTGTTCTAAGAGCTAAACTACAAAATTAAACGTCTTTCTTTATTGGCAGAAGCAATGACGAAATTCGAGGGAGAGCTAGTTACTTCCTGTACGCAAGTACCAGAAATATCTAGTTATTGTTACCAGACTAGTAAGAAGGGCGTCATGTGTTGACAAATATAGAGACAAAGGGTTAATACCATAGGGCTAACGTACGGGACTGCTTGGAAATATATATTCAAGACAAGTGCTGTTTGGATAAATCTGGAAGTCGATCCGTTAAGTGTATATACATTTAGAGTAGTATTCAACTGCATGTAAGATTTACATGTGACAAAGCTAGACATTTTATCTAAATTATATAGATCGCTAAGCCATAGTATTTATTTAAAACATCTTAAAATAGAAAACTGTACTACTAGTAGCGTGACGTGGAGAATAATTGTTTGTGAAGAGTATTTTATTTTGACTATGAGCAAAGATTAAAAAGATTGTATCAGGAAGGAAAAAAAAACAAAAGATACTATGCCTGAAGAATATTTCAAAATATTGTGATATATGGCAAGGCCGGAGTGGCCGAGCGGTTAAAGGCGCTACAGTCTGGAACCGAACGACCGCTACTGTCGCAGGTTCGAATCCTGCCTCGGGCATGGATGTGTGTGATGTCCTTAGGTTAGTTAGGTTTAAGTAGTTCTAAGTTCTAGGGGACTTATGACCACAGTGGTTGAGTCCCATAGTGCTCAGAGCCATTTGAACCATTTGATATACGGCAAATTTGCTGCACACCATATTTCCAAATTCATTTCGAAGGGCGGTTTCACTTTGACATACTAGGAAATTTGCTACGTGTTACAGTTCCAAATTCATTTTCGAGTACACTTTCACGTAGTATAAAGAAATTTTCAAAGTCGCCAACTCAAAATTCATTGACGTGGAGACTCAGCAATACAGTAATATGTAGTATATACTCTGGTAACACTCATCTTATATCACAAAAAATACGTTACATTTACTTATGATCAAGGTAAGCTGTGTTTCAAAACTGTCTTCTGATGTCGCTACATTCCTATTGATAACAGCTGCAGAACATCAAGGAAGTGTTTCCTATTTATTTATTTATTTGCAGACACTGCCGCAAGATTAACTGATCCCAGTTGAGGTATGCAATCTTGATATCACAGTCAGAGGTAGCAGTCCGCATACCACACTGTTGTATGGTGGTAACCACATTTTGTAAATGATGATTACATCTTACATATACACAGGAATTTTCACAATAAACAGCAAAAAACAGGCACGAATTACTGTACAGTAAAGGCAAAAAACTTTTCCAGTACCATGGGTCTGTAAAAAACTCATTTGCAAAGATGACTGTGAATGTGGTGCACTATGAGATGCAGCTGAATGCCGCTGCACCACTAGGGATGAACTAGCAAGCAGTAGTACAGTCTTTCTTGTTAAAAAGTTTCCCAAACAATCTGAATTTTGCATCATGGTCAAAAGTATCCAACGATGTGAATTTTCAGTAAATTGGAACTATGTTCAAAAGAATCTGAACGGTCTTTTTGTTATTTTAATTATGCTCCATTATTTATCACAATAAACAGTCGTACTATGGATGTAAGTTAATGATATAGCTGATGCTTGGCGAAATTATGCTTAACGTTTCTACAAACCATACCATTTTGTAACATGAATAATGCTTTCTCATGGATGCATCTGACTCTTGGCACGCCAGTTTCTATGGATGGGCATTGGCAAGCCTGAAGCTGACGACAAAGCATATTTGCTTGTTGGGAATAGCTACAGCTTATTCCAAGGTTATTGTTCTAGCTTGTCGGTCTGAGAAAGCACATGTGCATTTTTATCGAGTCAGCTATATCTGACACGCTTGGTGATAGTAAAAGTACTGACTAAGCGAAAAGATAATACTAAAGCAAGGCAGCAATTCGTAGCAAATTATTGATAGTGTTTTTGCTCTCCCCTATGTGTGTGCTATCAAGAGATTTTGTGTACACACAAAGTTAACCATTTTCAGCTCCAAAATGTAAGTATGAAGGCCGTTGCTACCAGTAGTATCAATTCTTTTTCGTGCTAGAGTGTTCATAGATTTTTCTTCTTGTTCTTCCAGATAAAAACATGGCCGGAAGGCACATATTAAACCGAGACCAAATTATTGATATCGTTACTGCCTTGTATGATAAAAATGAATAAACTTATAATAATGTATGCTATTTCTGACAAACATTCAATGAAAGATTAACTTAAGTGAGCGAAATACACATTTATTACAAGTTATGAAGTCAGAAGTATGTTTTAAATCATTAAACTCTTCCATTCAATTACTTTTAAAAGGCAATATCAACTGTATAAAGCTGGTCTTCTCATGAAAGTTGTTTTTCCAAGATTTCATCAACATTCTGAAACAGCTTATTCCTGAGGATCTCAAAATGATACAGTGACAACAGAGTGAAACTGCTGCAGACTCTAATGCTGCATTTTTCTTGTTTGAGTGGATTAATGGAATCAAAAAGTGTATGTGAATTATTTTTTACAGTTTGTATTGAATTTGGAGAAGAATGTATTAATCTGAATGCAGCTGAGTATTATTTATTTCAAAGCAATCATCACCATATTTATGTGATATTTCACACAGATTTGACAGGCTGACATTAGTCTTTCAGGCTGATGTCTTTATCTCTCAATATCAATATTGTTGTAAGCGTTACAGCACGAATGAAAGGTATCAGATTGAGATCCACCTTCTATTAAACTTAATTTTACAGCTTGTAAAAGAAACATTTTGACAAAAATAAAAGAACAAAATTAATTGTTATGAGTTCATTTAAAGTCAACTAAGATCCATTTTTGCATTACAGTGACACCATGCTAGAGTATTAACTATATCTTCCAGTAAAAGACTTTATGCATCTTCTGCTGACAGTGATATCTTGTGGTGAGACTTATTAACATCTCTCATGAAGTCGCTATGGCGTCTGGATCACTTCAAATCCATCTTACTTATACGAATGTTTATTCCTTTGGTTCAGTTTGCTATTCTATGATAGATTCATTCAGTTTCTACTGAGTGAGAGCAGAAGATGACAACATTCTAAACTGCAAGATGTAATTATACCCTAGTATTGGAGAACTATAATATTTGGTTTCAGAGACAAGTTTTTGACGATTGTAGATGTAGGAATGACATTGTGTACTTTATGACTGAAAACACACATAATACTGGTGTAATATTCTGCAATACTCATTATTTGTTTCACAAACCAGGTTTTGGATGTTACACGATTATCAGGTAGAAAGATAAATATGGGGTGCAGAGAAGTTTTGTTGGAAGAAAGATTTTTAACTAGTGCATCTACAGGATATTTCCGTTGTCAGAGATGAGAAATGTTAATCTTAGAATATGAATGAAACAAGAGGGATTATTTAGGTGTAAATACTATGTAATATCATTTCACTGAGAGAAAATATGTGACACATTAACTAATGAATTATAGATAAATCACAACAGTTGTTCAAAGAACAAAAAACTAAACAATAAACTTTGGTGACTTATTCCAAAGATGTGGCTGAACAAAATAAACTTGTCTTTAACAAGTCATAAATTACAAACAGATAATATGTAACAGTGCTATTAAGCAGGTAAGTGAAGCAACAGTGTTTGTACAAAGTAAAATATTTTAACACAAGAACGGAAATTATAGTAACTTAATAAAGGAAGTGGGGCATGAGAGTAAGAGAGGTAATTTACAGCTTGGCCTGGATGAGATTATGAATAGTATCTGCAGTTAGAAGTGAAGGGAACTGTGTCTGATCACTCAGTACAAAGCTTGGGTTGATGGACATATGTTTATTAATTTCCATTATTTCGAAGTAGTTCATCTTCCTTCCTTTATGTATTTGATGTAATACTTAGTGTTTCACCTCACAACTATGGCTTTCTTTGAACAGGTGGTCTGCTAAAGTAGAATATCCTTTTCTAAGTTTCCAACTTCTGTGGTGTTCCTTCAAGCAGGTGCATATTGCCCTGCCAGACTGACCTACATCTACATTGATACTCTGCAAATCACATTTAAGTGCCTGGCAGAAGGTTCATGGAACGACCTTCACAATTATAGAATTTGCCACAATTACATGTAATTTCATATATTCCACTATTTTTCAGAGCTGGTGTGCTGTTTTTACCATTGGGCAAAAAGTGTCCAACAGTGTTGTGGATAAAAAATGATGTTTTTACGTTCCTGGATTTAAGCTTTTGGCTATATCCAGTGAGACCTTTCCTAAGTACAGAATTGTGCACAATTTGTTGCGTTCTCGAGGTGGTGGGTCAAAAATATTCCGCCTCTCATTCAGTGATACATCTCCTAAAATCCATCCTCATGAGTAGAGACAACTTCCAAATGGAATTAAATGTAATCAAACAAATAGCATCAACCACTGGCGGCTCTCCTACTTTAGCGGATTCCACAATGCACAAAAATCAGAAACAACATAATCATAACTGCTTTACTCAGCTGCTTAATATCACTAATATATCTCATCTATTTGTAATTTAGAACATATTAAAGACAAGATTATTTTGTTCTGTCACATCTTTGGAATATGTCACCAGTGTTTATTGTTGTTATTTTCTTCAATGAACACCTGTCGTAATTTGTCTCGAGCTCATTTGTTAATGTGTCACATATTATCTCTTAGATAAATAACGTTACATTGCATTTACACTGAAATAATCCCTCTTGTTTTATTCGTAATTATAACATTAACATTTTTCGTCTCTGTAAATGGATATACATGTAGATGCACAAGTTTAAAATCTTTGACCCAACAAAATTTCACTGCACCACATACTTCCTTCTGTACCTGATCATAGCGTGGCAGCCAAAACTGATTTTTGAAACAAATAATAAATATTGTAGAATATGACACCAGTGTTATAAGCTGGTTGGTTGGTAGAGTCAGGGTAAGGGACCAAACAGTCAGGTCATCAGTCTCATCAGAGTACAGAAGGATGGGTAAGGAAGTCAGCCATGCCCTTTTACAGGAACCATCCTGGCATTTACCTGAAGTGATTTAGGGAAATCAGAGAAAACCTAAATCAGGATGGCCAGACTCGGGTTTGAACCATCATCCTCCCAAATGCGAGTCCAGTATGCTAACCGCTATGCCACCTCACTCGGTAGTGTTGTGTGTGTTTTCATTCATAATGTATGAAATAGTCTACCAAGAACCGACAGAATGGTCAATCAATACAATTGTTTACTACAGTAATTCTCATTGACAAGTCCTCTTTACGCTGTAAGTTGTAATAATGCTTATCAGCTAAATTGTAATTGATTTCAGTAGTGCTAATAAGTGATCTGCATGTATTTTAATAAATTGTACAGACAATTTAGATTGAGAAACATGTAATGTGAAGGTTCCTTTCTGCTTGTAAAGTATGGTAAAACAATCACAGTTTGATCATCAAGAAATACTGCTTAACTTATAAGTTCATGTTATAACCATTGTGTGTGTGTGTGTGTGTGTGTGTGTGTGTGTGTGTGTGTGTGTCCTTACAAAATTCTTGATAAATACCAGTTATCTAATACTTTGGAACACAGTGACAAGCCGAATGAAAAGAGATAGATCTTGCGGAAATATTGTAGTACAATTGTAAAAAATTACTGCACTGATATAGGCAGTTTCATTTTTAGTATACTCTAACTTTTTTTATTTTGTCATTTTTGTTGCGTTTTAATGTCTGTGATAAGTACTGTATTGTGATTGGTTGTTTCATTGTAATGGAGGCTAAGAAGTACTTTTTTTAACTTCACAATCACTGCATTCTTTTATTTTTAAGTGCTGCGATTGATGTTTCATTTAAATGTTTCCTACCATCGTCATTTTGCGATTTTTAAATTTACCGTCATCATCTTTGATTTTTAAATTTCTCTGCACCTGCCATTTTGATGACGTCATGAATTCAGGTTCGGTGTCCGAATGTGTCGTCACCAAGGTTCTTGGTCAGTCCAAGTGTGCTGGAGACCTCGTAGCTATACTATTACTGCGTTTATTTCTCTGTTGTCTTTGAGCATCAGATGTCCGTTTTCACGTACGAGTAAGGATGTAGTTTCTTTCCCCAGTTGAAGTTGTTGCACGCTATGATTTAATCCTTGGTGACAAAGGTAGGCGATTACGCCACTCTGTTTACCAGAAGCCAACAATCTCACTGCGCAAAGCTTTCACTATCTAGCCCAAAAGAAAGCAGTTTTAAACATTAAACATGCTGATACACAAAGCTAAAATTGTTTCTGAGAAGGGCTACCCTATTCCGTGATCTGATATCTAAGAAACGTGTTCCGTAAGAACGGCTATAGTGAACACGATGTTAAGACAGCTACCTCTAAGAAACAAAAACAGAGAGCTACTCGATCATCAGAAGATTAGCAGTCTATACTTTCCCTTCCTTTCTTTGGAGCTACAGCTAACAAAATGAAGAGTCCTGGGAAGACACGGTAAGCGTTTTCTGACGAACCAAAACAGATGCACCTAGTAAAAGAGAGCTTTGGTTCCAGTATTATGAGCATTTGTAAAATTTCTCTTGAATATGACAGCAATAACATTGATCAGTCAATAGTAGCGATTTCAGAACGCCACACCGGGCATCGACGCAAGATAAAATATTGCGATTTATACGAATCTTCTGTTGCCGAAGATGGCCTCAGGAACAAAAATGTAATTACCATATGTTTGACGAAACGGAAACCCGCGAGGTTAGCCGAGACCGCTAACGCGCTGCTTCCTGGACTCGTGTAGGCGCGCCGGCCCTGGATCGAGTCCGCCTGGCGGATTAACGAGGAGGGCCGGAGTGCTGGCCAGCCTGGATGTGGTTTTTAGGTGGTTTTCCACATCCCTCTAGGTGAATACCAGGCTGGTCCCCACGTTCCGCCTCAGCTACATGGCTCGCAGACGTCTGAACACTTTCGCACTATTCCATGGATTATACTCGTCGCAGACAGTTGGGATACACAAATTCCTTCCCAGGGAGTATGGAGTGGCTGCAGGAAGGGCATCCAACCACCTCTCAAAACTAAAATTGCCACATCTGATTAACCATGCCGACCCTGTGTCTCCACGGGAAAAAAGGCACAAGCAAGGAAAGAAAGAAAAAAAAAGAAAGTTTAATGAAATGGAAATATTTTCACATGCTCTGACTTATTGGCGCTCTGTCACCTAACGAGACGTTGAGATCAGAATGTGCAACAACTTTAACAAGGAAACGGGTTGTACCCATAATGGTGCATGAAACAGAGCACTTGATGCTGAAAGGTAACAGAGAAATAAAGTGAGTAATCCATCATCTAACGAAATAAACATCGCTACCAGTGTTCCTCCATCAAAGACATCTGTGTGATCTCTGGTAGCATATGGAAGTCCCGTGACGTCTCCATGACACATTTCGACCCAGTAAAGTACTACACGACATATGGAAAAGCTTGAGATACAACACATTCCTGACGCGGCAAGAACTCTGTAAAGCATTTATTCAAGAATGTCACTGCAGTAAACTACGCTGTCGAAGGTATTACTAATTTCCAAAAAAATTAATGGTGCAATCTCGTAGACACAGTAGGTCTCACTAAGAAAGTATGGCGAAATAAGTCTTAGGCGGCTAGTTTTAATAAGTAATCATGAGGTGGTTGTAGGGAATTATTACTGAATAAGTGAGGGTCGGGGTGGCACTCGCTAAACGTAACCTAAAAGCGCCTGTCTTGAGTCAAATCATGTCATTGCCTGAAAATGGCAGGTCCAGGTGCTTTCTCAATCATGATAATACCGAAACGGGAAATGAGAAAAATGAAGCTCGTGCAATGTATTCTATCTTCTGGAATTGCTTGTCTGAAGAAAAGAAAGTTTAACGTTCCAGCAACGATTAGACTATTGTAGATGGAGCACAAGCTCGTATTAGGGAAGAAAAAAGGTGGAAATCAGCCGCATCCTTTTTCGAGGAATCGTCACGGCACCGCCTTAGCCGATTTAGGGAAACTACAATAATAAACGAATCCCTGTCTCTGACACCAATTATAATCAGGCGAGTTACCCAGACTGTAAATGACAAGCTGAAAAATACCCACAGTACCACTGTTATGAGGAATGCAGGAAATAAATGGCTGAGGGGAACCCAGACTTGTGTAGGAATGAAGAGAGATGGACTTGAATTAATATTCTGTATCCAATATGTCGAAGAAGTGGCCATTCTACTAGCAACAGTTTATAGTCAGTCGCTAGAATAACGAAACAACGTACCAGGTGACTGGAAAGAGGTGCAGATAGATGTATTTAAGGAGGGTCACAGGACCAATGCATAGAAAGACGTGTGGGCTATATATGTAAACGACGTTATTTTGCTGGAATTATGGAACATATCTTATGATTGACATATTGACTCTTTGGAAGACTGAACTCCCATGGATGTGTGTGATGTCCTTAGGTTAGTTAGGTTTAAGTAGTTCTAAGTTCTAGGGGACTGATGACCTCAGATGTTAAGTCCCATAGTGCTCAGAGCAATTTGAACCATTTTTGAAGACTGAATTCCACCTTTGCAGAAATCAACACGTATTCCACAAACATCTCATTTAGTTGGCGTTCCACACATATTCTTCAACTTTTTCCGAGTCAGTAAAGTCTGCAGCTGTGTTTTACAGTTATAAAATGATGCTTTATATTGGTGATATTAGAATTTCCCAAAGTCACTGTTATCTATATGTGAAAAGATGGTGCTGAGATACTTAAAACATTTGATTAGCCCTTTGGGCTTAATATGCGAGGGTACCATCAGAAGGGATGATACACAAGGATAGTGGTGAAAATCTCTCCGGTGTTCAGCCAGGTGGCAGTGTTATGGTACTGTGATGATTCGTCAAGTGTCATACTTATCTCCTCTCGAAGTGTCGAGATGTTGTGAATGTCTCCATACTTACACCAATTAGCTGGCTGTCCTCTTCACCTGGCTGGGATATCCGCAGCATCTCGACACATCGCGAGAATATGATGAGTATGACACTCATCAAAACGTCGCGGTTCTTAATACTTCAATCGAGCGAGGTGGTGCAGTGATTAACACACTGGACTCGCATTCGGGAGGACGACAGTTCAATCCCGCATCCGGCCGTCCTGATTTAGATGTTCCGCGATTTCCCTGAACCGCTCCAGGCAAATGCCGGGGCGACTCCTTTGAAAGGGCACAGCCGACTTCCTTCCCTGTTCTTCCTTAATCCGATGAGACCGATAACCTCGCTGTTTGGTCTTTTCCCCAAAACAACCCAACTCTTAACACTTCCACCGGCTGGAAACCCGAAGGATCACATGGAACTGGGTTGTGTTTAAAGAGAGGTTGGTTATGTTGAAGATAAGAAAGGAGCAAATGAGAAGGGTGGGTAAGAGCGGATATGAGGGCAACATATTGAGGCGTATTTCGATGTATGGTATTTGGAGACTGTTGAAATTGTATTGGGAGAGGATCTGGAGCCTGCGTAAGAAGGAAAAGAGGAAGGAGGATCATACTTTAACGTCGCGTCGACGAGATCATGGTGCACAGGCTCATGTTGTTGGAAAATAGGAAGGAAAAACTGGCCATCTATTCATCAAACTAGCAAACGCCTTATTCCATTTAAGGGAACTACGGAAATCCTGTATCTAGATAGCCGGACAGGAATTTGAAACCTGCTTCTCCTAAATGCGAGTCCATCGTCTTATTACTGCAACTCCATGCTCAGTGTAGTTTTTATAGGTGTCGAGTAGGCCGGGGGTCATATGTTCGTGCTGTGGCAGAATACCAAGACTAGGAATTACGCGGGAAACAATCGAGTCGTTGGAGTCTCATTTCAGGGTGATTATGAAATATTTAATGATTCCATGTAGATGTGGAGAGAAGCGATTTTTGACAAGCTGGTTAGAGATGCACGTAGAAGAGGTTAGAGCAGATTTGGAATGCGTAGTATAGTGAAACTTCCTGGCAGATTAAAACTGTGTGCCCGACCGAGACTCGAACTCGGGACCTTTGCCTTTCGCGGGCAAGTGCTCTACCAACTGAGCTACCGAAGCACGACTCACGACCGGTACTCACAGCTTTACTTCTGCCAGTATCTCGTCTCCTACTTGTATAGTACTTGACGTTTGATGATTCGAAGGGAGTGATGGAATTTTATTGGAGAGGGAATCCAGTCGATACTGGTATAATACCGGATACCGGTTAGGTCATATCAAGAGGATGGTCGACGGATGCTTCTGCAGAGGATGGTGAAGGGATGCAATCTCTATCATTTTAGTCGCTTTTAAGCTTTCTGTTTGGTGATTAGTAGATGAGATTTCCCTGTAAATTTTTAGTCGAGGATTAATCTGGGGTTTTTACTATGTAATTTACTTGAATAGGAAAGTTATAAGCGAAAAGGTAAACATAATGGGTAGAGACGCTGTAGGCGCTTCGTATTGAAAATACTGCATGGGTGTAGACAAAGTTATCCTAATGAGCGACATGTTGCATCAAGAAGTTAGCTGATTAATATGGAGCTGCAAGGACCTTTAAGATTTCTGGAGGGCGTGGAAACATTCCTCACACACAAAGAAAGAAAATATGTTATGTGTCCGAAAACGCTTACTTTCCATGTTAGAGCTCATTTTATTACTTCTCTTCAAATCACATTAATCATGGAATGGAAACACACAGCAACAGAACGTACGAGCGTGACTTCAAACACTTTGTTACAGTAAATGTTCAAAATGTCCTCCGTTAGCGAGGATACATGCATCCACCCTCCGTCGCACGGAATCCCTGATGCGATGATGCAACCCTGGAGAATGGCGTATTGTATCACAGCCGTCCAAGATACGAGCAGACCGAGCGATGTGGCGCAGTGGTTAGCACACTGGACTCGCAATCGGCAGGACGACGGTTCAATCCCGTCTCCGGCCATCCTGATTTAGGTTTTCCGTGATTTCCCTAAATCGTTTCAGGCAAATGCCACGATGGTTCCTTTGAAAGGGCACGGCCGATTTCCTTCCCAATCCTTCTCTAACCCGAGCTTGCGCTCCGTCTCTAATTACCTCGTTGTCGACGGGACGTTAAACACTAACCACCAACCAACCAACCAACAATACGAGCACGAAGAGTCTCTACGTTTGGTACCGGGGTTGCGTAGACAAGAGCTTTCAAATGCCCACATAAATGAAAGTCAAGAGGGTTGAGGTCAGGAGAGCGTGGAGGCCATGGAATTGGTCCGCCTCTACCAATCCATCTGTCACCGAATCTGTTGTTGAGAAGCGTACGAACACTTCGACTGAAATGTGCAGGAGCTCCATCGTGCATGAACCACATGTTGTGTCGTACTTGTAAAGGCATATGTTCTAGCAGTACAGGTAGAGGATCCCGTATGAAATCATGATAACGTGCTCCATTGAGCGTAGGTGGAAAAACATGGGGCCCAATCAAGACATCACCAACAAAGCCTACCCAAACGTTCACAGAAAATCTGTGTTGACGTGATTGTACAATTGCGTGCGGATTCTCGTCAGCCCACACATGTTGATTGTGAAAATTTACAATTTGATCACGTTGGAATGAAGCCTCATCCGAAAAGAGAACATTTGCACTGAAATGAGGATTGACACATTGTTGGATGAACCATTCGCACAAGTGTACCCGTGGAGGCCAATCATCTGCTGATAGTGCCTGCACACGCTGTACGTGGTACGGAAACAACTGGTTCTCCCGTAGCACTCTCCATACAGTGACGTGGTCAACGTTACCTTGTACAGCAGCAACTTCTCTGACACTGACATTAGGGTTATCGTCAACTGGACGAAGAACTGCTCGTCCATTGCAGGTGTCCTCGTCGTTCTAGGTCTTCCCCAGTCGCGAGTCATAGGCTGGAATGTTCCGTGCTCCCTAAGACGCCGATCAATTGCTTCGAACGTCTTCATGTGGGGACACCTTCGTTTTGGAAATCTGTCTCGATACAAACGTATCGCGCCACGGCTATTGCCCCATGCTAATCCATATATCAAATGGGCATCTGCCAACTCCGCATTTGTAAACACTGCACTGACTGCAAAACCACGTTCGTGATGAACACTAACCTGTTGATACTACGTACTGATGTGCTTGATGCTAGTACTGTAGAGCAATGAGTCACATGTCAACACAAGTACCGAAGTCAGCATTACCTTCCTTCAATTGGGCCAACTGGCAGTGAATCGAGGAAGTACAGTACATACTGTTGAAACTAAAATGAGCTCTAACATGGAAATTAAGCGTTTCGGGACACATGTCCACAAAACATCTTTTCTTTATTTGTGTGTGAGGAATATTTCCTGAAAGTTTGGCAGTACCTCTTTGTAACACCCTGTATAAGATACGTCAGTTGGGTATTAGAGTATATGAACAAAAAAAAAAAGGTGGTGGTTTTAGCATACCAGCTATGTTTGTTGTTGTTGTTGTCTTCAGTCCTGAGACTGGTTTGATGCAGCTCTCCATGCTGTGCAAGCTTCTTCATCTCCCAGTACTTACTGCAACCTACATCCTTCTGAATCTGCTTAGTGTATTCATCTCTTGGTGTCCCTCTACGATTTTTACCCTCCACGCTGCCCTCCAATGCTAAATTTGTGATCCCTTGATGCCTCAGAACATGTCCTACCAACCGGTCCCTTCTTGTTGTCAAGTTGTGTCACAAACTCCTCTTCTCCCCAATTCTATTCAATACCTCCTCATTAGTTATGTGATCTACCCATCTAATCTTCAGCATTCTTCTGTAGCACCACATTTCGAAAGCTTCTATTTTCTTCTTGTCTAAACTATTTATCGTCCACGTTTCACTTCCATACATGGCTACACTCCATACAAATACTTTCAGAAACGACTTCCTGACATTTAAATCTATACTCGATGTTAACAAATTTCTCTTCTTCAGAAATGATTTCCTTGCCATTGTCAGTTTACATTTTATACCCTCTCTACTTCGACCATCATCAGTTACTTTGCTCCCCAAATAGCAAAACTCCTTTACTACTTTAAGTGTCTCATTTCCTAATCTAATTCCCTCAGCATCACCCGACTTAATTCGACTACATTCCATTATCCTCGTTTTGCTTTTGTTGATGTTCGTCTTATATCCTCCTTTCAAGACACTGTCCATTCCGTTCAACTGCTCTTCCAAGTCCTTTGCTGTCTCTGACAGAATTACAATGTCATCGGCAAACCTCAACGTTTTTATTTCTTCTCCATGGACTTTAATACCCACTCCGAATTTTTCTTTTGTTTCCTTTACTGCTTGCTCAATATACAGTTGAACAGCATCGGGGAGAGGCTACAACCCTGTCTCACTCCCTTCCCAACCACTGCTTCCCTTACATGTCCCTCGACTCTTATAAGTGCCATTTGGTTTCTATACAAATTGCAAATAGCCTTTCGCTTCCTGTATTTTACCACTGCCACTTTTAGAATTTGAAAGAGAGTATTCCAGTCAACATTGTCAAAAGCTTTCTCTAAATCCACAAATGCTAGAAATGTAGGTTTGCCTTTCCTTAATCTATTTTCTAAGATACGTCGTATGGTCAGTATTGCCTCACGTGTTCCAACATTTCTGCGGAATCCAAACTGATCTTCGCCGAGGTCGGCTTCTACCTGTTTTTCCATTCGTCTGTAAAGAATTCGCGTTAGTATTTTGCAACTGTGACTTATTAAACTGATAGTTCGGTAATTTTCACATCTGTCAACACCTGCTTTCTTTGGGATTGGAATTATTATATTCTTCTTGAAGTCCGAGGGTATTTCGCCTGTCTCATACATCTTGCTCACCAGATGGTAGAGTTTTGTCAGGACTGGCTCTCCCAAGGCCGTGAGTAGTTCCAATGGAATGTTAACTACTCCCGGGGCCTTGTTTCGACTCAGGTCTTTCAGTGCTCTGTCAAACTCTTCACGCAGTATCGTATCTCCCATTTCATCTTCATCTACATCCTCTTTCATTTCCATAATATTGTCCTCAAGTACATCGCCCTTGTATAGACCCTCTATATACTCCTTCCACCTTTCTGCTTTCCCTACTTTGCTTAGAACTGGGTTTCCATCTGAGCTCTTGATATTCATACAAGTGGCTCTCTTTTCTCCAAAGGTCTCTTTAATTTTCCTGTAGGCAGTATCTATCTTACCCGTAGTGAGATAAGCCTCTACATCCTTACATTTGTCCTCTAGCCACCCCTGCTTAGCCATTTTGCACTTCCTGTCGATCTCATTTTTGAGACGTTTGTATTCCCTTTTGCCTGCTTCATTTACTGCGTTTTTATATTTTCTCCTTTCATCAATTAAATTCAGTATCTCCTCTGTTACCCACGGATTTCTACTAGCTCTCGTCTTTTTACCTACTTGATCCTCTGCTGCCTTCACTACTTCATCCCTCAAAGCTACCCATTCCTCTTCTACTGTACTTCTTTCCCCCATTCCTGCCAATTGTTCCCTTATGCTCTCCCTGAAACTCTGTACAACCTCTGGTTTAGTCAGTTTATCCAGGTCCCATCTCCTTAAATTCCCACCTTTTTGCAGTTTCTTCAGTTTTAATATACAGTTCATAACCAATAGATTGTGATCAGAGTCCACATCTGGCCCTGGAAATGTCTTACAAATTAAAACCTGGTTCCTAAATCTCTGTCTTACCATTATATAATCTATCTGATACCTTCTAGTATCTCCAGGATACTTCCATATATACAACCTTCTTTTATGATTCTTGAACCAAGTGTTAGCTATTATTAAGTTATGCTCTGTGCAAAATTCTACCAGACGGCTTCCTCTTTCATTTCTCTCCCCCAGTCCATATTCACCCACTATGTTTCCTTCTCTCCCTTTTCCTACTCTCGAATTCCAGTCACCCATGACTATTAAATTTTCGTCTCCCTTCACTATCTAAATAATTTCTTTTATCTCATCATACATTTCATCAATTTCTTCATCATCTGCAGAGCTAGTTGGCATATAAACTTGTACTACTGTAGTAGGCATGGGCTTCGTGTCTATCTTGACCACAATAAAGCGTTCACTATGCTGTTGGTAGTAGCTTACCCGCACTCCTATTTTTTTATTCATTATTAAACCTACTCCTGCATTACCCCTATTTGATTTTTTATTTATAACCCTGTATTCACCTGACCAAAAGTTTGTTCCTCCTGCCACCGAACTTCACTAATTCCCACTATATCTAACTTCAACTTATCCATTTCCCTTTTTAAATTTTCTAACCTACCTGCCCGATTAAGGGATCTGACATTCCACACTCCGATCCGTAGAACGCCAGCTTTCTTTCTCCTGATAACGACGTCCTCTTGAGTAGTCCCCGCCCGGAGATCCAAATGGGGGACTATTTTACCTCCGGAATATTTTACCCAAGAGGACGCCATCATCATTTAACCATACAGTAAAGCTGCATGCCCTCGGGAAAAATTACAGCTGTAGTTTCCCCTTGCTTTCAGCCGTTCGCAGTACCAGCACAGCAAGGCCGTTATGGCTAGTGTTGCAGGGCCAGATCAGTCAATCATCCAGACTGTTGCCCCTGCAACTACTGTAAAAGCTGCTGCCCCTCTTCAGGAACCACACGTTTGTCTGGCCTCTCAACAGATACCCCTCCGTTGTGGTTGCACCTACGGTACGGCCATCTGTATTGCTGAGGCACGCAAGCCTCCCCACCAACGGCAAGGTCCATGGTTCATGGGGGTAGGACCAGCTATGTAGTGAAGATAATGTTGGAGAGAGGGCCGACTCTTGGAACACATTTGCAGCAGAGTGAAGGACACGGCAGTAGTTGTTCGTGTCTGGTACATAAGATGGGAAACTGGATAAGAAGGATGCGAAAAAATGTTTTAATTAGAAGCGTTTTGGTTTGGATTTTAGGAAAGGAAATCAGAATCCAGTACATGGTCGTAGACTGTTTACGAGCTCACATTTGTTGAGGGTATAGAGTGTGAATAAGGATCTAATAGGAGTTGCGACGGATATCAAATTGTGTAATAGGAAGGCTACTGATTTTATTTAGGTATTTATGGATGATTTGGGTAAGCGTGAATTCGGAACATTTATAAAACACCGAAGTAACGTTAATGGATTGGCATGAGGACATCACAAGGTGTTTGTAGGTACTAATAAAGCGTAGAATTCTGGAGGTATTTCGCAGCTCAAGATGTTAACCTGTAAAAAGGACCGCGTTATAGAAGACTGTGAAATTTACGACGAAGAAGTGAGAGTATTCTTTCAAGTTTCTGTATATTATGAACTCGTGACTGACAAGCTTCCATGTTCGGTCTCTGTTAATTTCCAGTTGGCGTCCAAGTTAGTGTGTACTAAATCTTTGATGCCCATAGTCAAGACATTCTATGTGAGGCTACACACGTCCCGACCGACTGCACTCAGCTTTTACAGCGCCGTCCTGTTGTACAGAGTTACAGATATGATGGCTTGTCTTGGCAGTTTCAGAGGGAAAAAAATATTAAAGAAGCCGGGAGAAAGCTGTTGGCAAAAAAGTGACTAATCCAAGGAAAATAATTTACCCACGTTCTGTCACCTAAGCAGCTAACAGCAGATGATTTTCGTAATTGTCTACGAATGGGTGAATCATCCATTTCGGAGTTGCAGACCATTCTTAACGAGAAAGAATGCAGTCGTGAGAGAGGCCGTAAGCTGCAAGGAGAGGCTGTTAGCTTCATTACGATTCTGTGCTGTTCGATCCCCGCAGTTATTAACTAAAATGATTCCTGAAAACAGCACCATGATTTCTGATTGACTGAGGAAATATATAAAGGTAAAGCAAAATAAATAAAACAAAAGATGTTCATGTAAACGTTATTAATTTATTTATAAATGTAGCATAAAAGCTGACCTGTAAGCTTAAGACACACATTTCACATTCGAAGAAGAAACACTACAAATGGTGGTGGCACACATCATCTAATAAATATAACCACAGATACATAAGAAATTAAGTATTTAGCAACAGTTAGAACTGTAAAAAAATCTCACACTTTTCATAGCAGGGGGTTGGATATATACTGAACTTTTTTTAACCCTTATGCCAATGATGAAAACCGAGCGAGGTGGCGCAGTGGTTAGCATACTGAACTCGCATTCGGGAGGATGACGGTTCAAACCCACGTCCGGCCGTCCTGATTTACGTTTCCCGTGATTTCTCTAAATCGCTTTAGGCAAATACCGGCATGGTTCCTTTGAGAGGGCACGGCCGATTTCCTTCCCCATCCTTCCTAATCCAACGGGACCGATGACCTCGCTGTTTGGTTCCCTCCCCCGAATCAACCAACCAATGATGAAAGTGTGTCCAACGAATTAACGTCCATTAAATGTCGATATTTCGGTTTTTAGATTTCATTTGCGATATGTTTCGGACATAAAACCTAAAAATAGAAATACAGAAGATCGACGGACTTTTATTTTCTCTATGTGCCACACGAAACCATTATGGATTCGTTAAAAAAATGAAAAAAAGTGATTCATTTCTGGCGTCTGTATTGCTATACTCCTCGCAAGACTGTTCCACAAACAGTCTTTAAATCTCTCCATAAACTCTGCCCTTAAAGTTTCGTACACCTCGAATCTTGCTATGTATATCAGGGCAGGATTTAACCCCACACGCAGTGACAAAAAGATTTGTTCCCATGATCCCGCTCAATTAATCGAGCAATCAAAATACTTCTGACTGGCGGTTGACGAGACAGCGCTACAGACAGCACAATTTGTTGGATGGAACGGTGGAGGAGTCAGCCATCGGGTGGTGCTACCCGTTCGACATACCGACAAGGAAAGTTTGTCGGTCGGTCAAAATACCTACACATGTCCACTTTGTCGGTCAGTCGGTTGGTGTGTGTGTGTGTGTGTGTGTGTGTGTGTGTCTGAGCTAACATGCTTGAGGAAGTTTGGCTTCTTTGGCACATGCAGCTAGCGCAGTTTCCCGATTGGGTACTCATCCCATCCATGTATCAGCATTATAAATTTCTACTCTTTCTTCGAAGATTTCATAAAAAATATGTAATTAAATTATTGACAATATCCACTACCCCTGAACACACACATTTCTATACTTGTGAAACATCCATGCACTGCAGGCATGAATAAAGGAACAACGATGATATATTCGATCCCATGCAGTATTGAAAGCTTTTATTGATGTTGCAGGTATTCAGTGAAAAAGACTTGAAACGTTGATCCTCAGGTATCTGTTACAGAGATGAGACGGCGCTGCATCTGACGCAAGTGGCGCCCTCGCCGCCAGTCCCTGCTGTCACCGAATGAGAGGCTCGTTAGTTTGTCTTCTCCTGTGACTGCCGGAAGTTCTGCCTACTGCGACGGTTTGTGGTTTGGTGAGCGTTAGTCACTTCGTTAAAGTATAAACTATGTGTAATACGCTTTCTGTCTATTGTAAGGAATAGTGGATCGAGTTCTGTGGTGAGGAGCAATGATGGTACCTTTTGAAGGGAATAAGAAGTACTGACCTTTTTTTATGCTACAGAACTACAAAACTCCGTGACCGTGTAAGGGAACAAAGAAGATACTAATTATACGAGTTAAGTGTGCGCGCTAGTCGAATTATTAGTGTTGTTCGTCAGAAAAAAAAGTCGTAATTTTGGTCATAAGCCGGGTTCCCACGAGTTGCGAACTCTGTTCACGTAGACAGAAAGAGTGAGAATTTTTTCTGGCTCATAAATTAATACTTAGTGTATTTCATCAGCTGCTTTCTCAAAATTGGCTTCGTCATGTTTCCCTTATGCTATGAGATTACCGTACATTTGGGGGCCGAAAATAGCCAGTTTATAGCTTAAAATGTTTACTTGAATTCAGTTAGTCATGTGACAGAAAATCGAAAGCGTTGTCAATGAAAGTAGGATTAAAATAAAATTTAACATATTCTATGTAGTGTCTTTCAGTATAGGGACTTTCGAATCAGATAACAACACTGTATGACAATTCTGTTCTTTCAGATGTAACTACAATTTACCAGATGCCATTTTGTCATCGCTTTAGAGTTGAGGACAAATACTGGAACACTAAATCTGTAATGCCGAAAACATAACTGTATTTTATTGGGCTGTTTAAAACAATTTTAGGTTCTCTGAGCAATGTCTCCATTGTATCTGCTAGTGGCTATTGTAGACTGTATTTCGTCAAATTGTTGTTTCCCTGGGTGCAAAGCATATTGCCGCTACAGTTCATTTCTTCTGACTCATCCACTACAGTTTAAAGTATTTAGACCACTTAAGATATAAAGCATCAGATTGGTAAATAGGATAGCGGTGTTAAACATCCTTCTCGCTAGTTGAATTGCTCACCTTATTCCTACGGAAGAAGGAAAAATGGTAATTTGTATATAACGGAACATACTGTGTGGCCAGAAAACCACAAAATTCTCTTAAGGCCTAAATCTTCATGGACAGATAATACGAATAAACGGTATCTGGCATTATGCTTGGCATTGAAGAGGAATTGCACTAGTCTGTAACGTAAGGGCTAAGGCATCGGTGAAAAAAAAAGCAAAATACAAAGGCTAAATTGGCCTTTAATTTCAAAAATTGGAAGTCGCGGACTAGTGACTGTACTTTGCAACGAAATTTCATTATGACTGCTCACGATGCGTTTACGCCGTATATCTGAAACCACGCCACAATCTTAAAATCCTTGTCTTGATCGTGGAAGTTGAGTTGGAGACTTAGAGATGACTGGAAGTACCTTAGTTGTGGTGGCCTAGTGCTCTGTAGGTTCAGGGTAGGTTGAAATGGAGTTGCCGAAGAGCTGCGGAAGTTTAAATTACCCCAGAATTCTCTTCAGAAATAATTTCTGAAGCATGAGACTCGTACGGTATGCATGGAAGCAAGCGTTGTTAAAATAGAATGACTGGATTTATGAAAAATAAACGGAAACGTTAGGAGTAACTTATTTTACGAGCTTTGTACAACGAAATGGCGTAGAAAATATTTGTGACCTATCAAGGACATTTGACTTTGTGAGCCAGAAAAATTATGTGGAATCATCTAAAGGAAACTTCCCATAGTGTAGTCTATTTCATGTAAAGGATGCTGGAAATTCAGACAAATCTTCAACATATGTAAATGAAATTAATTTTATTACACAAAAGATGAAGGCATAAATTTAAAAATGCTGATATTTTATCACATGGTATGATATTAAACAGGATATTAATTTTTGCGAATCAAATGGTAAAACAATAATACCGGTAGTCTAGAGTTATGATAGTTTTGGGCGAATACACAGTGACAGAAAAATTAACACCAAGAGAGAGATGTGCGACATGAACCACAATTGGGTGGCGTGTTTCTAGATCTGAAAGATGGTCTACTCAAATTTCGCGCCAGTGGCATGAGTGGTTCCATCAGAGCCATCATCAGGATAATAATGAGCTTATGAGGATAAGTGTTTGCTATAAATACACGTTGTAACGGTCTTCAGCGTTAATTACCTTTGAGACTGGCTGTGGTGAGTTGGTAAGTAAAGAACGGCTTTAAGGCAACAGACTCCACCATAAACACCTCACTGTGTTTGAATGAAATCGTGTAATAGGATTACGAGAGCCTGAAAGTTCATTATACAGCACCACCGAAAGGCTTCGGGGAATGTAGTCACTGTACTTGGTTGCTGGCAGGCCATAGTCAAGAGTATGTATGCTCGCAAGGACATGTGGCTCCAGATGGCAACGTGGCGGGTCTAGTGTTGCAGGGGATACAACCAGTCGGCTTTGGACAATGTCACAAGTCGCCAGAGAGCAGTTTACCATTTTCGCTTTTGCTGTTATGTTTGTTTCGTTTTTTTACTGATTGCTTAATAAAGTGGATCTGTTTATTCTATCTCGTGAGATTTTTTAAAAAAAGCCAAAAAACACTTATCAGCCACTGAAGGGAGCTACAACACTAAGAAGAATCGCTTCTCGATTGGCCACTTGTGACGTCATTGTCCAAAGCCGACGGGTTGTATCCCCTGCTACACTAGTCCCAACGTGGCACTCCTGAGAGGGAAGACCATAGTGTTCAGCGTACGGCTCTGGCGCATCGTACTGCATCTGCAGCAGCAATTTGAGCAGCAATTGGCACCACAGTGACGCAACGAACTGTTAAAAATCGATTACTTAAAGGACAGCTCTGATCCAGATGCCCTGTAGTGTGCATTCCTCTGATCCCAGACCACCACCATTTGCAACTTCAGTGGTGTGATGCAAGAGCTCATTGGAGGGCAGGGTGGAGGTATTTCCTGACGAAAACTGGTTCTGATTTGGTGATAGTGATGGCCATGTTTTGGTTAGGTTGCAGCCAGTTGAGGGCCTGCAAATAGCCAGCATGCTGTGCACACACCTACACCTGAAGATACAGTCTGGAGTGTGATTCTGTATGACAGCAGGAGCACTCTTTATCCCACGCACCCGGCCTGCAAATGTGAACATCAATTATTTAATGATACCTCTTGTGCTGCCATTTATGTACAGCATTCCAGGGGTGTTTTTAACTGGTTAACTCGCAAACCTACAGCTTTTGTAACCCAAATGCTGTACAGTGTGCACGCATGTTGCCTTAGCCTGCGCCATCAAAAGATCTGTCTACAGCTGAACACAGAGGCAATCATCGGACAACTCGAGCGTCATCCAAAATAGCATTAATCGTCCCTTTGTTGACTGAATGAGTGCGACAATAACAGAACTCCATCCCACAATATCCAGCACCTGTACAACACAATGCACACACGTTTGCACTCTGATTAAACAGTCTGTAGGTTACAATAGTTATTAATGTACCAGCATTTCACATTTGCAGTAGCTTATCTCGTACTTACATTAACCTGTGATCTTGTGTTGTTAATCACTTATGTAACCTAGACAAATGTACTTCGGAAATTTCATTACCGGTACTCTACATTTTTTAATGTTGCAAATCTTCCGTCCAAGTGGCTGCTTTCCTGTTAGTTATTTTGGAACTTTAAAACTGAGTACATAAGTTGGCATAAATCAGTAAGTTGAAATATTTCACTTTAATGAAAGTATTGCAAGGAATCCTCAGTTTCTTGAATGTCAGAGCAGAAATGCATGTGACAGTGTCAATACACAAGTGTTGTGGACAACCTCGGAAACAATGTGCCTGTGCTCTTGCACGCATCTGAAAGGATTGGAAAATGGTTAAGCAATAAAATATTGCTTGGCATAGCAGCGTGCTGAAAGGTACTTGAAATAGTACTCCATTACATATGTACGTACGTACGTACGTACACACACACACACACACACACACACACACACACACACACACACACACACACACACACACACACACACACACCACAATTAAAGAGCATACTACAAAGGACTTAGGGTTGATTGTGCAGTGAATGATAGGTGTAGATTTCTTGACTCTGGGTATGCCTGCTACTAGTCAGTATAGTATTCTGCCTTCCTTCATACTGATCTTGAATAAAGTCTGAAACATTTAAAAGACCAACTATTTACTTCCAAATCCATAAGATTTCCTTCCAGCATGTATATAACATAAGAAAACGTCCAGATCAGAGACTGAAAGTGTTAAATTTCTGGGATGATAACTTGATAATGAATTCAGGTGGGAAAGGTGTACCACAGAATTTAAGTGCCTAAACAAGTCTGTATATGCAGTTAGATTGCTACATGTTGGGGGCATAAATGTAAAAAAAAAAACTTGTTTACTTTGCTTGCTTTAATTATGTCACCTGGGATCATATTATGGGGTAAATTATCAAACTGCAAAAAAGTTTCTAGTTTGCAAAAGTGTGTACTAAGAATCATTTGTCATTTGTTGTGTAAATTAAAGAACATCTTGCAGAAACTTGAAGTTAATTGGTATTCTAACCACTGCTTCTCAGTATATTTCAACATTAATGAAAGTTGTTGCAAGTAATGTCTATTTACAACCAGTAGCTCAGTACTAGGAATAAGAACAATCTACATAAACACTTGACATCACTAACCTTGCTCTGAAAAGGGTTAAAATATTCAGAAACACACATTTTCAATAAATTTCTGGCAGCCATTAAAAACTTGGTTTCAGATAAAACACAGTTTGGAGCTTGCAAATTTTTTTGTTAGGTAACTTCTAATCTTAAGATGAATGTCTTAACAGGGACTGTTAAACCAGCTAAAGTAAAAACTGTTAATTTGTGTTGACAGTACTTGATCCCAGCTGAACATTAGGTATTTTGTGTATGATAGATTTATTAAAATTGCGTAGCTGTTTCATTCTGATAGATCCCAGCAGTTCTAGTTTACTGTAATGTATTCACACATTTCAACACTCTGGACAAATGATCAGGGAAATGAGTATTATATTCAAATGTTTTAAGTTTTGTTATACTTTGGCTTGTTACACACCCACAAGAATCATCTCATTTTTTGAGTTGGTGGAAATAAAACTGAATCGAACCTTAATCTCTAACCTAAATATAATCTAGTGGGGCATATGGTAAAGATATTTAGGGGTAGCTTCCATCTCAGCACCTGGCTAGGTACACCCTTGGGAGCTCCACATGCTTAAGTGTTTGAAAATCAGTTGTAATAATATAATTAATGATATGTTATTAAAGCTCTCCAGCTTTCACTACATTAAATTTTAAAGGCCATAAACTGAGCACTCAGCATTATTTCATGCAATACTACAGTTGCAAACAAAGGTGAGCAGACTGTCCATGTGTTAATGTGGGAATATTGCTTTGTTTCCATCTACATTCAGAAAAGGTCCCTTGTTTCATGAGTGTCCCTTTCTTACCTTACCCAGCTTCCTGCACTTCAATTCTACCTATCAATTCATCTAGTCCTGACTTGATGACCACAGGTGTGGGCAGTCGGTGTATGGGAAACATAGCTCAGCTGGTAATTTCCCTGTAGCTGATCGGACTGCAAGTAAATCAATGTGGATTTGCTCTTAGGCAAGCAAGTGAAAGTGTCCTATGTTGAAATAGCCTGTAACTTTCTAGAACTCCTTGACATTTCATGCTATTTTCCAGAAGTGGGATGAGAAACTTGGAAACTGATATATGTGAAAATATGTTGTTACCAGTCTACTTTTGGAAGGGGAGGAAATCATGAGATAGTTGGATCAATGTGTGTGGCTATCTAGTGCAAGGTGTAAAACATGTTGCTGAATTTTGCTGACAAATGATTGAGTAGACCCAAATACTGCTAGATGTCTATAAATGCTCTTGAATCAGTGTTGGAAATGGCTTGGTGTGGGGTTTGGATAGTCAGCAATTTCCATTCTCATGTTTCGGTGGCTTTGATTTGGTGATATCTAGCCTGAGAGCACTGTCAGTGTAAAGTTTATAACTAAACTTGTAAAAAGTTTCAGAAGCACACCAAATATTTAAACAACCCTTCAGAGACAGTTGTTTCGGTCAGTCTGTCTAGACAGTCATTTCAAAGACTTAGTGTGACTGGTCTATCAATTGGCATCACACCAGAGGATGTTCAGGAAATGTATCTGATTCTGCAAGAATGCACATTCTATCCAGGGCCTCTGAAACCCACACCTAGGCAATAAGTTATAGTACATGCAATCGTATTGCCTGAATTGAAAATCAGGGCTGTGGCTAAATCTTTGCTAAGACTGATTAGAGGTTAGATTATCAAAAGAAACACCAGGTGAGCAGGTGAACTGAAGGGGAATTCAGCACTGTTAAAATATGATCCAAACTTTAAAAGAAAGGGTGTTGCTAGTGGTAAGTTGTGTTAATGGCTATGACTGATACTAAGCAGCAATAGTTGCAATGAGGCCTTTAACTTGGCCAAAAAGGCTTCAGTTATCTAAAGTAATGTTAAGTATTTATTTGTTTTTCAATATTTGTGGTATTCTGCATAGTTCATTGCTGTTCATATGGTCAATAGTAAGTTTTTTCACACTTGGCCAAGAGGTGGTATATGAAAGACTGTTGTCTGTTGTGACAATGCATGACTGTGTATGGTGTAAATTATTCATAAATTGTTACTAACACTAAGAAAGTTGTTCCACAGCTGTTGTACTCACCAGGCATAGTTCAGTGACTACTTCCTCTTACAAGAGTTATAATTAGTTAAAGGGATGAAGATTTGAGTCAAGGGTGTCACTGAATGGGTGGTGGAGCACTAAGTGGGGCTCCTAACAGTTATTTTAATCTGGGGTACAGATGTTTAATTCACTACAGAACTTAAACATTTGTAAGAGTGATTGGAGTGCTACCAGAGGTTTAGCCTTGCTAAGTAATATGGAAAATACAGTGACTTGTTAAACTTTACAGACCTTCACATAACACAGCTGAAATAGTTTCTAATATTGTCACTTGCAGGCAGAGCCCTGTGGAGGTCCAGAATGGGGCATCTGCAAACAGAGCATGAAGTAAACTTTGGTGCAGTATACCAGCAGTAGACTAGGATGAACAGGGCTATTACCAAATGAGATGGTGTAGTGGTAAGCACACTGGACTCTTTCAGAAGGATGATGGTTCAAACCAGTGTCTGGCCATCCTAGTTTAGGATTTCTGTGGTTCCCTAAATTTCTTGAGGAAAATGCTGGGATGGTTCCTAATCTGATGGGACCACTGACTTTTGTCCTCTCCCCCAACCAACCAACTGGGCTGTCCAACACTGCAGGTGTTTATCTGTGAACTAAAATACATGAGTAGAAAGAACAAGCACCTTCCTGTGCTAAAGGAAGATTGTGGACAAAAAATAGTGGATAATTACATGTTTGAAGCACAATATGTTCAATTTTTTGTTACTTTCCATAACAGTACACCAGATCAGAAATGGAAATTTTGCATTCTTGCACCTTATCATATGAATTACTGTGGATGCCCATGGATACAGTGGAAGATATTTTAATGGAATTAGGGAGGGTACTTAACATATCCATGAAACCCATGGAATGAGTTAAAATGTGTCAAATTTTTAACTTGGTGTCTTTGCTGCCAATGGTGTTATTTCGAGGTTGTTAGTACAGAATGAGAGCTAGATACCACAGTTATAGTAAAGGTATTTTGGAAACTTTGAGACCACCTGTTGCTAAATGTATAAATATGAAAACTGTATATTCATGTTCTTAATAATTAGTACACATTTAGGTTTGAACTCTAGCTATATTTTTTAGGTTGTTTGGTGGAAACAAGGTGAGATGTCTGAAGCAGTTACTACAGAAGCGCAACCATCTCGTAGGAGGAGCACCAGGGTGAGAAGAGACACAACACAACATCAAGATAAGTCCAGTGTGAAAGATGACAGTGGACTGGCCAACAAGAGAAAGGCTAGTAACGGTATGGCAGCAGCCACTGGCAGACAGGAAGCCAGGGCTTTACCACTCGCTGGCAGAGTGGAGCACAGTGCCAAGGCTGCTGCAGGCAGTGCTGTAGGGAAGACACCAGTGTGGACAAGGACAAAAGGACATGTTTCAGGTACCACTGCTGTAAGCAAGGTTGAAGGGAAGGTTGCAGTGGTGAACACTGGAAAGGCAAATGGGCACATGTCAGCTGCTGACAAGGCCGAAGGGCAGGGAGTGGTGGCGCCTGCTGGAAAGGCCAAGCGACGTGCATCGACAGCAGCTACTGGCACGGTGGAGGGTGGCATAACTGTGGTGACACGTGGGGTGCAGGGCCAGGTGCTATCTGCCACCAACAAGTCAAACACCACATCCATCATAAAGAAGTCGAAGACTAAACCAGCTCCAAAAAAGGTCTCGCAGCATTCCAGCTCTGAAAGTGCCAGGGGAAGACGTGCTTCCTTGGAGAGGAAGAGCATGTCCAGGAAGAGCCGGTCCCGCAAGTCCAGGAAGAGCCACAAGGGTAACAATATTGCATCTACATCATGGAAGCTGATAACAAATCTGTATCTGATAGTATTATATTGGAGTATCAGTCCACATTGGTGGTTTGTGTATTTTGGCATACTTTCTTGTTACTCTGGTTTAACCATGTATAATGTATTAGATTTCTAAATTCCATTTAGACACTACAGATTTGTACTACTATACTGTCAGGATGTTCTTCACTAGACATTAACTGAGGTAAACTAAATTGCCTGTTGATACCAGTAACCCACTGTTCAAACTGCTGATTCTCCTCTTTACTTCAGGGAATGCTAGTTTAAACAGATACCTCACTGCAATAATAAATTCAGCATAAGTTACATTAAGTTTACACTCTGAACCTCTACAGTTTAAAATGTTCAATTTTGTTTCAAAGTGAGTTTGCTTACTGGTCCTGATTCCCTTGCCTATTGGCTTCAATTACATTGCCAATTCATTACTTCTGCTAAAACAGATAAGGGGTAAGTGATCAGATATTTTCAGTGTTTCCAATGATTCTCACTTCAACATTGCAGATGTAGCTTATGCAGTGTCAAAGTATATTAAAGTTAAATTTAAATTTTGCTTTTTCTTCCTTCAGGTTCTTCACACAGTGCTAGCTGTTTAACCTGTTCTGAAGACAGTTACTCTGATGAAAGCCATTCTGATAGCTGTAGCACTTGCAGTGACTATGATACTGGAAGGTATGTGTTAAAAAGCTTTGGCAGCTGATAGGTTGTATGAAACAGTGTTAATGGAACAAATGAACTTCTTTTGTAATCATAAGTTTGATCAAAACATTACCTGTAAGCCTTATTGAGCTATAGACTGGTGACAGTAGTACATAAAGAATATTGTAGTAATTCAAAATTCTTGACATTGTTTTATGATCAGAATTAAAACAAAGTTAACACTAAGTGAAAGCATGACTCCTACAACAGTTAAAGGGTAATAATGTCTTTCATGGAGCTGGTGTCAGTGGGAAGTCAGTACTGACAAATTCTTGAAATATTAAAGTATCTAATAACCTTCTTACCTTGTTTGTTAGGTGCTAAACGCCTAGGCTGAATTGTATATCACAAGATCAGTTTGTAAAGACAATTTGTGCTTCAAGGGGGGGAGAATTCTAATGGTTTAGGGAAATCAGTCTTGAAGGGAGTAAGTTCAGATCCAGTCCCTTTCTTACTTGGGGAGGGGAAGGGATAGGAGGTGGCAGCAGTAAGGGGTTGAAAGATGGTTTACCCCATGTATGGCAGGATTGGTGCAGGTGATAAACATCAAAACTAGACAGAACAGAAGAAACACCTACTAACTAATAATTAAGCTAGCAAACAGAATGGAAAATAGCATAGTGATCTAACATTTTGGTTATCCATTAGTGGGGATGGAGGCTCTTATTTTTAAAACCTGGTTAAATCACATAAAAATTTAAACTGGGGTTGTATAATATGGAAAAATTCTTAATAATCTTAGAAAAGTACCATAGAGTAGATGCCTATTTCCCAGGGGCATCGGGACTCCCGGCAATGGCCATCCTGCTAGGTGGACCTTGCTGTGGCTGGGTGGCACCTGTGGGGAGGGCCCTTGATCGGAGTAGGTGGCATCAGAGTGGATGACGAGCAATGAAGCATGGCACATCTTCCCCTCTCTGGCCACACCATTGGGGAACGAAAGGATATGAAAGACTGAGACATATTTGCCCTGGTATCTAGTCTGTACGAGAGCTGATGGGGAATCCTTTGTGTCAATGAAGCCTCAGTACTTTGTAGAGCATTCAGAGGACAAGTTTGTGGAGGTGGAGGACTTGTCAATAATGCGGTCCAGGTCAGTCTGATAAAAACAGCACCCTCTGCCCAGTCATGGACATTACTGGCTTGTGAAAAGCTGGGATGTTTCTGTTGCTATCATGCCCCATAAAAGCTTAAATATGGTCCAGTCTGATGACAAGCTCGCCAACTTAGAGACAAGGTGTCAAATTCGTCTGCTGCATCCACTGGCTTCCAAGGGATAATCCGGTTGCCGCCAGTGCCTTCATCTTGGCCTTCGAGGGCGACACATTACCGGAGAAGGCGAAGGTGATTGTCTACCACTGTGATGTCAAACCATATATCCCTCTCCTGATGCGGTGCTTAGTGTTGGCTGCTTGCCCTGATGCAGCTCCCAGGCCAGATGACATCCACTGTCAGATGCTCAAACACCTCTTGGTGGACTGCCAGTGATGGCTCCTAGACCTTTTCAACCACATCTTGATTGAGGGCGAGTTCCCCCACAATGATGGGAAAGCATTCATAATCCCCATCTTGAAACCTCGCAAGAACCCACTGGAGGTCGACAGCAAGCACCCTATTAGCCTCACCGTTCTTCACAATTTGCTCGAATGCATGGTGAGCCAAGCTTGAATCCGTTACTTAAGTCTCGGAGCCTTCTGGCTCTGTCTCAGGGTCGGTTCTGTAAGGGCTGCTCTGCCACCGATGATCTCTAGTGCCTGGAGTCTACCATCCATACAGCCTCCCCCTTGCGGGTCCGGGGATTAGAATAGGCCCGAGGTATTCCTGCCTGTCATAAGAGGCGACTAAAAGGAGTCCTTCCCCCCTCAAGGGGGTAGTTAGTGCCTGCGTCCGGAGACGGACGGTTCCACGACCTCTATTTGCTGTCATTTTGCTTTTCCACTTCTCGTTTCTTCCTTCCTCGTTTCTTCCTTCCTTTGGTTGGTTCCTTTCTTTGCTCTTCTCCATCTCACTGTCTTCCTTACTCTTTCCCTTGTCTCCTCATTGCCTTCTCCTCATTGCCTTCTCCTCATTGCCTTCTCCTCATTGCCTTCTCCTCATTGCCTTCTCCTCATTGCCTTCTCCTCATTGCCTTCTCCTCATTGCCTTCTCCTCATTGCCTTCTCCTCATTGCCTTCTCCTCATTGCCTTCTCCTCATTGCCTTCTCCTCATTGCCTTCTCCTCATTGCCTTCTCCTCATTGCCTTCTCCTCATTGCCTTCTCCTCATTGCCTTCTCCTCATTGCCTTCTCCTCATTGCCTTCTCCTCATTGCCTTCTCCTCATTGCCTTCTCCTCATTGCCTTCTCCTCATTGCCTTCTCCTCATTGCCTTCTCCTCATTGCCTTCTCCTCATTGCCTTCTCCTCATTGCCTTCTCCTCATTGCCTTCTCCTCATTGCCTTCTCCTCATTGCCTTCTCCTCATTGCCTTCTCCTCATTGCCTTCTCCTCATTGCCTTCTCCTCATTGCCTTCTCCTCATTGCCTTCTCCTCATTGCCTTCTCCTCATTGCCTTCTCCTCATTGCCTTCTCCTCATTGCCTTCTCCTCATTGCCTTCTCCTCATTGCCTTCTCCTCATTGCCTTCTCCTCATTGCCTTCTCCTCATTGCCTTCTCCTCATTGCCTTCTCCTCATTGCCTTCTCCTCATTGCCTTCTCCTCATTGCCTTCTCCTCATTGCCTTCTCCTCATTGCCTTCTCCTCATTGCCTTCTCCTCATTGCCTTCTCCTCATTGCCTTCTCCTCATTGCCTTCTCCTCATTGCCTTCTCCTCACTGCCTTCTCCTCACTGCCTTCTCCTCACTGCCTTCTCCTCACTGCCTTCTCCTCACTGCCTTCTCCTCACTGCCTTCTCCTCACTGCCTTCTCCTCACTGCCTTCTCCTCACTGCCTTCTCCTCACTGCCTTCTCCTCACTGCCTTCTCCTCACTGCCTTCTCCTCACTGCCTTCTCCTCACTGCCTTCTCCTCACTGCCTTCTCCTCACTGCCTTCTCCTCACTGCCTTCTCCTCACTGCCTTCTCCTCACTGCCTTCTCCTCACTGCCTTCTCCTCACTGCCTTCTCCTCACTGCCTTCTCCTCACTGCCTTCTCCTCACTGCCTTCTCCTCACTGCCTTCTCCTCACTGCCTTCTCCTCACTGCCTTCTCCTCACTGCCTTCTCCTCACTGCCTTCTCCTCACTGCCTTCTCCTCACTGCCTTCTCCTCACTGCCTTCTCCTCACTGCCTTCTCCTCACTGCCTTCTCCTCACTGCCTTCTCCTCACTGCCTTCTCCTCACTGCCTTCTCCTCACTGCCTTCTCCTCACTGCCTTCTCCTCACTGCCTTCTCCTCACTGCCTTCTCCTCACTGCCTTCTCCTCACTGCCTTCTCCTCACTGCCTTCTCCTCACTGCCTTCTCCTCACTGCCTTCTCCTCACTGCCTTCTCCTCACTGCCTTCTCCTCACTGCCTTCTCCTCACTGCCTTCTCCTCACTGCCTTCTCCTCACTGCCTTCTCCTCACTGCCTTCTCCTCACTGCCTTCTCCTCACTGCCTTCTCCTCACTGCCTTCTCCTCACTGCCTTCTCCTCACTGCCTTCTCCTCACTGCCTTCTCCTCACTGCCTTCTCCTCACTGCCTTCTCCTCACTGCCTTCTCCTCACTGCCTTCTCCTCACTGCCTTCTCCTCACTGCCTTCTCCTCACTGCCTTCTCCTCACTGCCTTCTCCTCACTGCCTTCTCCTCACTGCCTTCTCCTCACTGCCTTCTCCTCACTGCCTTCTCCTCACTGCCTTCTCCTCACTGCCTTCTCCTCACTGCCTTCTCCTCACTGCCTTCTCCTCACTGCCTTCTCCTCACTGCCTTCTCCTCACTGCCTTCTCCTCACTGCCTTCTCCTCACTGCCTTCTCCTCACTGCCTTCTCCTCACTGCCTTCTCCTCACTGCCTTCTCCTCACTGCCTTCTCCTCACTGCCTTCTCCTCACTGCCTTCTCCTCACTGCCTTCTCCTCACTGCCTTCTCCTCACTGCCTTCTCCTCACTGCCTTCTCCTCACTGCCTTCTCCTCACTGCCTTCTCCTCACTGCCTTCTCCTCACTGCCTTCTCCTCACTGCCTTCTCCTCACTGCCTTCTCCTCACTGCCTTCTCCTCACTGCCTTCTCCTCACTGCCTTCTCCCCACTGCCTTCTCCCCACTGCCTTCTCTGGTCTCCGCGTTTGAGACAGTCTGTCCTCTCTCCCTCTCTTCTTTCTCCTCTTCTTCCTTTCTCCCTGTGCGCGCCTGAAGGCCGACCCACGCGTTCACACGCGTAGCCGGTGACGGGGTAACGCGTAATTCCCCGCTCTGGGTAGACATGTAAGGCACGCACGTACCCCCTGGTAAAGGCTAGGCCCAGGGAGGGGTGATTGCCTGAGCTGATACCTTCTGACCATGCCGATTGGTCCCTCCGTCTGTTTCTCTGGAGGTGTGACCTGAGGTGTAAACGTTCACCTAAGGCGGGAGTGCCCTCTGAGAGGGTCCCCACAAGGAAGGAGCGCGCCATCGGAGACACTGGCAATCATGGGGGATTCCTCCGCAATGGATTTCTCTCCATCTCTCTCGACTTCTGCCCAAAAACGGAAACTTGACCAGCCACCAGTGACAAAAGTACTACCGCCTGCCCCACAGTTCCTAGTCGTTTCTCGATCTGAGGACGGAAAGGATTTTTCCTCTGTCAACCCTTTCGTTATCCAGAAGGGCATAGATGCCATAGCCAGATCTGTCAAATCTTGTACCAGGTTGCGTAATGTTACCTTATTACTAGAAACTGAGAGTGCCTTTCAGGCACAAAAACTGCTTCGGGCCACACTCCTGTACACGTTCCCTGTCTGGGTGGAGGCTCACCGCACTTCGAATTCGTCTCGTGGTGTGGTCTATACTCGATCACTTGACGGATTGACTGACGAGGAGATTCAGTCTTTCCTCGCTGAGCAGGGCGTGACGGCTGTCCATAGGGTCATGAAAAAGTTCAACAATGACCTTGTACTGACCCGGACACTTTTCTTGACCTTTGACAGTGTTCAGCTGCCATCGCATATCAAAGCGGGCTACGAGGTTATTTCTGTTTGCCCCTATGTCCTGACACCTACGCGCTGCTACCAGTGTCAGCGTTTTAATCACACTCGCCAGTCTTTTTCCAATCCAGCTAAATGTGTCACTTGCAGCAGGGATGCCCATGAGGGTGACTGTCCACCTCCGTCTCCTCGTTGTGTGAACTGTCTGGGTGACCATGCAGCATCCTCCCGCGACTGTCCCATCTACAAGGAAGAACGCTGTATCCAAGAAATTCGGGTCAAAGAGAAAGTGTCCACCTCGGCTGCTCGAAGCTATTTGCTAGTAGGAAGCCCACGCTGCTCCCAGCGGGAAAGTACAGTACTGTCCTCGCCTCGCCTCTCCTCGGACTACCAGGGAGGTGGCGACGCAGACATGCGATCTGACCTTCGGCACCACGGTCGTCCGTTCGGCCAGTGCTAAGATCGCGCGGTCGACGTCTCCTCTTCCTCCCGTCACCCCTCCAACACAAGCACCTTCATCAGCTTCTGCCAAGACGAAGACCCATAAATCAGATGCACGGGCCTTCAAGAAGGAACCGTCCCGTGCAGACGTCCTACGTACCTCGCACTCCCAGCCGTCAACCAGTACTTCCACTAAAAGACCTTCCAATAAGGCTCATAGGAAGCACAGTTCTCCTCCTCCACGGCGCATTTCTTCTCCTGCGCCACCCAGCTGTTGCCGCCCCAGGCCGTCATTTGTTTCGCCTGGCCGCACCGCTGGTAGCCAAACATCTGGCCGTCCACCGGCAGAGGAAGCTCCTCCTCCCGGCCATCTTAACGAGATGGCTGATGAACCTATAGAACCAATGGACGATGACTGGCCGCCTACTGATAGCGGCGGCAGTACTCGCTCGAAGCCAGGCCCTCAGCGGACTTAGAGGTGACCCCTTCTTTCATCTTCCTTTTCTTCTCACGATGGCACTTATTCACTGGAATATTCGCAGCATTCGCTCCAACCGAGAGGACTTGAAGTTACTGCTCCGCTTGCACCGTCCACTCGTCGTAGCCCTCCAGGAAACGAAGCTCCGCCCATGTGATCACATTGCCTTGGCACACTAAACCTCTGTGCGTTTTGACCTACCCCCTGTGGTAGGTATTCCGGCTCATGGAGGGGTTATGTTGCTGGTCCGGGATGATATTTACTACGATCCCATCACATTGCACACCGGCCTGCAGGCCGCTGCCGTCAGGCCGCTGCCGTCAGAATTACTCTCCCCACTTCTACATTTTCTATTTGTACCGTTTACACTCCATCGTCGTCTGCCGTTACCAGGGCAGACATGATGCAAATTATTGCTCAGCTACCTACACCATTTTTGTTAACTGGAGACTTCAATGCCCACCATCCCCTTTGGGGATCTCCAGCATCCTGCCTGAGGGGCTCCCTGTTAGCAGACCTTCTCAACCAGCTCAACCTTGTCTGCCTCAATACTGGCGCCCCTACTTTTCTTTCGGACACATCTCACACCTATTCCCATTTAGACCCCTCTATATGTACTACCCAACTTGCACGCCGGTTTGAGTGGTATGCCCTTTCTGATACATATTCGAGCGACCACTTCCCGTGTGTCATCCATCTCCTGCATCATACCCCCTCTCCGTGCTCAGCTAGTTGGAACATCTCCAAAGCCGAATGGGGGCTCTTCTCTTCCAGGGCGACCTTTCAGGATCAAACCTTCACAAGCTGCGATAGTCAGGTCGCACACCTCATGGAAGTCATTCTCACTGCTGCTGAATATTCCATCCCTCACACCACTTCTTCTCCACGTCGCATACTGGTCCCCTGGTGGACCGCAGCATGTAGAGACGCTTTACGTGCTCGTCGACGTGCTTTACGCACCTTTAAACGCCACCCTACAGTGGCGAATTGTATCAATTATAAAAGATAACGTGCGCAGTGCCGTCGTATTATTAAAGAAAGCAAGAAAGCCAGCTGGGCTGCTTTCACAAGCACCTTCAACAGTTTTACTCCTATTATCTGGGGTAGCCTGTGCCGTCTATCTGGCACTAAGGTCCACTCACCAGTTTCTGGCTTGACGGTCGCGAATGACGTCCTTGTGGCCCCTGAGGATATCTCCAATGCCTTCGGCCGCTTTTTCGCAGAGGTTTCGAGCTCCGCTCATTACCACCCTGCCTTCCTCCCCCGAAAACAGGCAGAGGAGGCTAGGCCACCTAACTTCCGCTCCTCGAATCGTGAAAGTTATAATGCCCCTTTCACCATGCGGGAACTCGAAAATGCACTTGTCCGGTCACGGTCCTCCGCTCCAGGGCCTGATTCTATTCATATTCAGATGCTGAAGAACCTTTTTCCTGCGGGTAAAGGTTTCCTTCTTCGTACTTATAATCGCATCTGGATTGAGGGACATGTTCCTGCATGCTGGCGCGAGTCTATTGTTGTACCGATTCCTAAGCTGGGGAAGGACAAGCACTTGCCTTCCAGTTATCGACCCATCTCGCTTACCAGCTGTGTCTGTAAGGTGATGGAGCGCATGGTTCACTCTCGTTTGGTTTGGCTGCTCGAATCTCGGCGCCTACTTAACAATGTAAAATGTGGATTTCGTAGGCGCCGCTCTGCTGTTGACCATCTGGTTACCTTGTCAACCTTCATTATGAATAACTTCTTGCGGAAGCGCCCGACCGCGGCTGTGTTCTTTGATTTGGAGAAGGCTTAAGACACCTGTTGAAGGGCGGGCATTCTCCGCACCATGCATACATGGGGCCTTCGCGGTCGCCTCCCTCTTTTTATTCGTTCCTTTTTAATGGATCGACAGTTCAGGGTGTGTGTGGGTTCTGTCCTGTCGGACACCTTTCGCCAGGAGAATGGGGTGCCACAGGGCTCAGTTTTGCGCGCAGCGTCCATGTTCCCTGGAGCGCTGTCTTCAGCGTTCTCTTGACCATCTTTACTCCTGGAGTGTCGCCAATGGCTTCCGTTTTTCTGCCGAGAAGACGGTCTGTGTTAACTTCTGGCGCTACAAAGAGTTTCTATCACCATCCTTACGACTGGGTCCCATTGCTCTCCCATTCGTGGAGACAACAAAATTTTTAGGTCTTACATTTGACAGGAAACTTAGCTGGTCACCACATGTCTTATTTGGCTGCCCGTTGTACCCATTCTCTAAATGTCCTCCGTGTTCTCAGTGGTATATCGTGGGGAGCGGATCGAACCGTCCTACTTCGCCTATATCGGTCGATCGTCCACTCCAAGCTGGATTATGGGAGCTTCGTATACTCCTCTGCACGGTCGTCCATCTTACGCTGCCTCAACTCCATACAACATCGGGGTCTACGTCTTGCTATCTGAGCATTTTATACTAGTCCCGTCGAGGATCTTTATTCTGAAGCCGGTGAACTGAACTGCCACTGCCCTACCGGCGCGATATACTGCTTTGTCGGTATGCCTGTTGGCTACTGTCAATGTCCGACCACCCATCTTATCGCTCCTTTTTTGACGACTCCCTCGATCGTCAATACGGGTTGCATGTCTCTGCCCTGCTTCCCCCTGGAGTTCGCTTTCGTCGCCTCCTTCAACACCTTGATTTTTCACTCCCTGCAACCTTTAGAGTTTGCGAGAGCCACACGCCACCTTGGCTCCAGGCTCAGGTTCGCATTCACCTTGACCTCAGCTCGCTCCCAAAGGAGGTTACCCCCGGTTCGGTATACCACTCCCGTTTTGTCGAACTTCGTTCGAAGTTCATTAATATGACCTTCATTTATGCAGATGGATCTAAGACCAATGACGGGGTCGGTTGTTCTTTTATTGTCGGGGCACAAAGTTTCAAATACCGGCTCCATGGCCATTGTTCGGTCTTCACAGCTGAGCTCTTTGCCCTCTACCAGGCTGTTCTTTACGTCTGCCGCCACCGACATTCTGCTTATGTCATCTGCTCTGATTCCCTGAGTGCCATCCAGAGCCTCAGTGATCCGTATCCGGTTCACCCTTTCGTGCACCGGATCCAACGCTCTCTTCAGCAGCTGGTGGACGACGGTTCTCCGGTTAGCTTTGTGGGTTCCTGGCCATGTCGGTATCCCTGGGAACCAAGCTGCAGATGCCGCGGCCAAGGCTGCGGTCCTCCAGCCTCGGACAGCTTCTTGTTGTGTCCCTTCTTCAGATTGTAGCAGGGTCATTTGTCGGCGCATTTTCTCGCTGTGGCATGCCGATTGGGCTGCACTTACGGACAACAAGCTTTGGGCCTTGAAACCTCTTCCCACGGCTTGGACGTCCTCCTCACGCCCCTCTCGGTGGGAGGAGGTAGTTTTGGGCCGGTTATGAATTGGACACTGCCGGTTCAGCCATCGCCCTCTGCTGACGGCTGCGCCGGCGCCGTTCTGCCCATGTGGGCACTTGCTGACGGTCCGCCACATTTTAACGTCCTGTCCGGATTTTAATCCACTGCGTCTTGATCTTGGCCTGCCATGTACTCTCGATGCCATTTTAGCGGATGACCCAGGAGCAGCTGCTCGCATTCATTTTATCAAATTGACCAACCTGTCTAAGGACATTTAATTATGCTGTTTTTTTTAATCCTATGCATGTCAATCTTTTATCGTGTTTTCCCTTTTAGTTGCTGTTTTAAACTTGGGCCTTGCGGTGCATTCCTAATGTAGTCTAGGTGCTGATGACCGTTGAAGTTGTGCGCCCTAAAACCACAAAAAAAAAAACTCTTGCCTGTTGCGGCTGCTCTGTGGTCTTTGTGTGGACCCCGGGTCATGTCGGCATCCTGGGAAATGAACATGTTGACATGCTGGTAAAACAGGCTGTCAATGCACCAGCCTTGGAGATCAGCCTTTCGGAGAGTGACCTCAGGTCAGTTTTGCAGCAGAAGGTACTTCGCACCTAGGGTGAAGAATGGTGCACCCTTCCTTTACAAAAAACTTCGGGCCATCAAGGAGGCTACCAGTGCATGGTGCTCCTCCTTGCAGGTCTCTTGCAAGGACTCTGTTGTCCTCTGCCGGCTGCGCATTGGCCACACCTGGATAACACACAGCTATTTATTGCGCCGCGAGGACCCACTTTTGTTGCTGCTGTCAGCTTAGACAGTGGTCCACATCTTGTTGGACTGCCTGCTTTCAGCTCTGCTCAGGCAGACATTTGTGCTACCTGATACACTTCCTGCACTTTCATGAAATGATGTTGACAGGAGCTTTAGTTTTGAGTTTTATTTATTGCAGGGGTTTTTATTGCTTGATCTAAGAGTTTGTCCTTTTTTTGTGTTGAGTCTGGCATTTGGGCTAAGATTTTACACTGGGGTTTTTAGTGCATTTCTTGGTGGTTGGCTTTCTCTTTTTTGTTTCTGTGGTCAGCCAACCACTGTCAAACTGTGTGATTTTAATGCCTTTCTTCTGGTCTGTCTGTCTTGTCCTGTGTCATCTCCATTGTTTGTTTTTATTCTTTGTGGGTGTTTAAAGTTCATCAAAAAAGGGACCAATGGCCCTAGTAGTCTGGTCCCTTCAATCCCACAAATCGACCAACCAAATATCCATATTTCAATGGACTGTGTTAAGAATAAACTTTTTGTCTCCTTACCTAGCCAAGACAAAGATCTCTCAATGTGTGCTTCATCAAAGCAATGTAATGTGGTGGTACTCTTGAAATTGTCATTAATAATTTCTCTCTTACTGAATAGTTTAATGTAAGCACTAGTGTTACATCCCTAGTATTCAATATTTCAACTGGGATAACTGTGCTAGAGGTCATGATCTTCCTGGAAAGGAATGGTGCTGTAGGTCATGCCAATGACATTTTGAAGCATTTCAGTCTCTAATACTACCTTTTGGTCAAAAAATCTGTAAAATGTGGTGTTAACATCAGTTACTGAAATTTGATGCCTTATTTACCTATCTTGTTAGCACACCAAACCTAGTGTAAATCTGCATCTGACATTCTTCTTTTAGTGTTCAACACTGAGGTTGGTTTGCAGCAGAGTGACATTTGTCTTTTCTGTCTGCCTTCTTCTTCATTTCCACGTATGTTGCATCCAACATCATTCATGACCTGTTGTGTGTATGGTATCCTTGTTTGCCCCCAGTTGATTCCTTCCCCCAATAGCTCCTTCTGCTATTGTTCCAGTGATGTAGGATGTGCACTACAATTTTCTCTCTTTTTGAGATGTACCTCCAGAGACCTAGTTTCCTGTACTCTTCTAAGCACTTATTTCATTTGTTACTTTCTTTCCAGCTGACAATCATGCTTAAATAGCATGTCTCCAGGGCCTCTAGCAGTCTGCTCTCTTCTCTTCCAATTTTCCAAGTTTCACAGCCATATAGGGGCACACTCAAAACAAAAGCTTTCATGATAAGTTTCCTTATTTTCAGACTGATGTTGTTGCTGGTAAGTTCGTTCACTGATTAAATGCAATTTTGGCCTTTTTATTCTGCTCACAATTTCTTTCCAGCTTCTACCATCCCTTGTGATTTTGCTTCCCAGGTAAGTAAATTCTTCCATCACTCCACTTCCAATTCTCATTCTCAGAGGTTCATATTCTGCTCCTGTACTGCATACTATCACTTTAGTCTTTCTCTTGTTTATTCTCATTCCATATTGATTGCAAAGAATCCTTCCCATTGTTTGGAGGACTTCCTCTAGATCTTTCGTTTCCATGACAATAGCAATATCATCTGCAGAACATAGCATGTGTATCTTCAGCCCATTAATTCTGATCGCCACCCCAGTAGTTTCTTAAACCTGGTCTATAGCTTCCTGGATGTAAGTGTTGAATATAAAGAGGAGAACATATCCTTGGCTTACCTTTTTCTAATATTTGCTTCTTGTTCCTGGTGACAGTCCCTAATCAGTGCCACTTCATTCTTATAGGAACTGAGTATCACACTGACGTCTTTGTACTTCATTCCACTTTTCCTCAGCACTCTCAATGTATCTTGCCAGATAATGTTATCAAAGCCCTTCTCAAGGTCTACAAAGGCAATATAGGTTGGTTTATTTTTCTGTAATGGCTTTTTGATAAGGAGTCTGTGCCAGAATTGCTTCTCTTGTTCCCAATCCCCTTCTGAAACCAAACTGATCTTCACTCAGCATATCCTCCACATTCTCTTCAATTCTCCTCAGAACTATTATGAGAATTTTTGGCGCATGTGATATTAGGCATAAAGTTTGGTACTATTCACATTTTGTAGCTGCTGGCTTCTTTGATATAGGAACAATGAGGCATTTCTGGAAATCTGTTGGTATATCTCCTGTGTTATTGGTTGACATAAGTTTAAGCAGCATTGTTTTCATGCTGTCACCAGCATTCTTTGTTCTGCAGGGATGTCATCAATACTTGTTGCTTTGTTGTCCTGTAGTTCTTTGAGCTAGGTCAAATTCTTCTTGGAGAATGTCATCTCCCTTATCATATTTGCCTACTTGCTCTTTTCTTCCTATTACTTCCTCTGAAAGAGGTGTTATGGCATACAGCTCTATGTATTATTATCTCTTTGCCATGTCTTCACCAAACGGCATTTTCCCCTCTTTATTTTCTAGTGTGCCTGAGTGTTTTATATTTGTTAAGAAATTGATTTACTTTTCTGTAGGCTAAATCAGTTTCCCATTTTGCATATTTTCTTCCACTTCCCTCCACATTTCCTCAAACTTTGTTTTCTTAGTTTCTCTATTAACTAAATTCCTTAGTCTTCTGTACTCAGCTTTTCCTTATTTGTCAATTGTATTTTTGTATATTCTCCTGTTTTCTATAAGCTCAATATTATCTGCTGTAAGTCATTTACTCTTTTCTGCTGCTTTGTATATACCAGATTTAATTTACTCCATGTTAAAAATTTTTCGCAAAGTTGTCTGTTTTGTGAGCATAGTGCTTTGCCAGTCCCTCAGTTTTCAGTTTTTCTAGTTCCCGCATTTGTTTTCCTGGCTTCTTTTTTAAACATTTGAAACTGAGTGAACTTCTCATCAGGAGCAGGTTATAGTCTGCAGGTGGATAGCTCCTGCAATCTTTCACCTGGTTCCCAAAATGTGCTTTCAGTGGAATGTCCTCAATTTGTATCCTCAGGTCTCTACGGGTATTCCATGAGTATCTTCTTAATTTGTGATGTTGAAAAAGTGTTAGCAACAACTAATTGGTGCCTCAAGCGGAACTTGATTAGTAGATTTCCTCCTCCATTTCCTCTTTGAAGTCCATATTTGCTGACAATTCTTTCCTTGCCGTTCTTCACCCACAATCACATTCCAGTCCCCCATGGTAACTAGGTTTTCATCTCCCTTAACATTTCTCATTGCATAACTAACTTCGTATATTTCATCAGTGACTGCATCATCTTCTTTTGACGTTGGCATGTATATTTGTATTATCACAGTGGCCTTCTGTTCAGTTTAAAGTTTGACTAGTATTATTGGAGAGCTATATTGCACATATTCCTTGACACGTGAGCCATAGTTTTACCTCAATTATTCCCACTCCTCCCATTCTTGGTCTGTCTTGGTCAGTTCCAGTGTGAATGACTCTAGGTTCTTCAGACCAGAAATCACTTGGTTGGGGACATCTCATCTGATACACCTAGGATATAGATTTCCAGTCATTCCATTTAAAGTTTTAGATTTTCTAGCTTGCTTCATTGAAGCAGTGTTCTCACATTCCTGGTTGCTATGTTAAAATTGGGATGTTTTCCCTACACATTCTGTCTTTTGCAGTCCCCACCCAGAGATGCGATTGGGGTAATATTTTACATCTGTAAATTTTTACAGAAGATACTAGCATGGCTTACTGTTGATGCCTGGAATAACTGTAGTTCTTTAATGTGGTTGTTTCCTGTTGCCTTCCACATCCTATACCATTGACCATCAGCTGGTTCGTCCACATTTGGAAATTTATTTCCAGGGCAAGAGGGTGCCCTGCCCAGCAAATGCTGAGTTGAAGACTTACCCAGTCATCCCTCAGTCCCTGTCTGTTAGTCATCACGTGAAGTGACGTTGCCCACTCTACCACATGGAGGTATAGATTAGGAGTTTGCCTTCATTGGCTCTAGGACCTTAACGACGTTCGTCCCTTTCAGTACTGTAGAGGGTACTGTACTGTTCTGTCTGGATTCAGTTAAACAATTCTACACATAATACAACAAAGTACTTGTTTAGTTTCAGTGAACTTTTCCTTGGTGTAAAACTAATCTTTCAATTTGCCTCTGAATTTCTTGGCTCCGTATTGAGAGACAACTGTGGTACAAATGGTTTTTAACTCGAGCTGTTAATGTAGACCCCCTCTGTGCAAAACACTATAGATCAACTGATGCTGTCAATAACTATACCTAATGCTATGCTACTCACAAATGTCATAAACTACATTCCAAAAACACGTACAAATTTCAGTGCTTTGCCCTGTTAGCATGCATATGCAATGCCTGTACCTTGAGAGAGAATGCAAATGTAAGGTGTCAGATTACCTTCACTAAAAATTGTAATAAATGCCTCTGATATGCTCAGTATTTGCCAGCTTCCTCTGTACAGTGTTCCACAAGTTTTAATCTATAAACAGCCATTGAAAAATAAATCTGCCATGAATTTTCATGTTTCTCTTCAGGAGTGGTACTGATCTTCCTGTGGTGTAAAACACAATGCTTTGGTATTCTTCCAGGTGCACTCAAAGAAAGATCCAAAGCCGAAGGCACTTCAGTAATTTCCAAACAGCCCATAAAATAGAAGTAACTGATATTTAAGCTGATTTTGTTACCCTTTTCAAATACTATGCTATGTTAGATGGAGTCCTCTTGGAGCTATAATACTGGTGTAATTTATCTGGAGACCTGTTTCCACTTTGTTTAGCAGTCTCTGGAACATGACCAATAGTTCCTGCATGCCTTCAAATTTCATTATCTTTGGACTATGGCTCTGAAACTCAATTCAGATGTTCTGGAGATTACTTTGCTTCATTGTAGGTATGGCAACTTATCAGAGAATTCCAGTATCTGTATCATGACTTGTAACACAATTGAACATTTGTGGTACTCTCAAGTGGTCGCAAACTACCAAGCACTCCAGGTGATTACTGTTGTGGTTCTAGGTGAACAGTGAGAAATAAAATCAGGTATGGTGACAAGTCTGTAATTTATTCAGTGAAATCTCTGTTGTGGAGAAATCACAAAATTACAGGTTTCAAAATTCATGTAAGTTGAAAATTTTCTACATTGTTCATAGTCACAATGAAACATTAACAATGAATACTTAATTCTCTTAGATCATAATTGCATCATTTCTGGCACTGATTTGCTGGCTTCAGGTACATTTTCTGTACTAACATAATGGTATGAGACAGAAATCTTGAACTTAAGTTGGCACAATGTATTAAAGGAAAAATTGGTACATGAGGGACATAGTGTAAATGGTAATTCTAAGGTTGCAAATCAGTCTTGAGGTCATATATGATAACTTCATTAAAGTGACTTGCCAAAAGTTTACATGCAGCAAACTTTTGTATAAATTGCTTTTGAATATTTGGCCATAAGAAGTATTTTTTGTGATTAAAGTTCTTAAACTTACATATCCCTGCTACACCTCACCAATGATGAAAAGTCTGATAAGCCAGCTTCCTATAAACTGTTTCTTACTACTGTGTATTTCAAATTTTTTAAATTCTTTCATCCAGTATTTCTGAATAGTTTGGCACATACACTCAACTAACACACTACCTTTGAATTAAAAATGAATGCACAAAGCAATGGTTGAAAAATTATGAATTGGAAAACTTCACACATTCTGCAACATTCAAATGGTACTAAAAGTTTGGTTGTGTGTAGGCTACAATGGTTCCATTAAAGAAGAAATGTGGCCCAGGTTATTGTTGCATACAAAATACAGTATAAGCCTTATGACCCACCAGCTGTACCTGTCAAATATGTGAATTGTGTAATGTTATGTAAACAGGAATATAGGATAAAGGTCTCAACTAGAATGTTTACAAGGCATATAAGCTGTTATATTTTGGTAAAATTAGCTGTGTGAACATGCACAGTTCATACTAAAGTTTTTAGCAAATACAAGTAAAATTCAGGTTTGCAGTTACGTGCACTTACATTCTTACAGTGGTATGTTTACATATGTCTAAATATTAATTACATATATTCAGTTTACCATTATTAAAGACTGCTTAAAGCAACAGGATACTACTATACTTGTTTGTTTAAATGTATAATTATTATTTTATGGTTATTTTACTGATAACTAGTCAAAGCTCTAAGTACATTTATAATTTCTTTGGAATAAAATAGGTAACTATAGATACAGAGGCTGCAGGCTGTCATGTTAGGTGATATGAACTGACTTTCACAGGTCTCTCTGGAACCTAGAACACATTGGAAAGTAAAGTCTTGACCATTTCCCCATGACAGCATTTCATATTGGGTTATAAGTAGAAGAAAGCATAAAACAGGTATATTATGAGGTGGTTATAACTGACGTTCAGCTACTCAGATGTCCCATGTAAGCTTTAATTATTGTACAATAGTGAAACTAGTTAGGCATTTTAATGCATTGATGTGGAACTGATTTACACAGGAAAAAAATTTAATTTTGACCACCAGATGGAAATTTGGCACTGTGAATGAAATGTATTGAAATGTTTCCATGTGCTGTGGATGTGAGCAGAAAAGGTTAAACAAATCAGAAAGGTATAATGCTGACTTTATTCCCCACTACATAAACATGTTCAACTTAAGCACTGGATATATGCTGCATCCATAAAATGGTCACCTTGTAGCAGTCTTGGTGGTATCTGAGCAATGTGTTCCTGTTTTGATCAGGTAGACTAAATGTGTTCTCAGTAAAAACATTTTAGGAAATCCCAGAGCCAAATCATACAGATGCAGGTAATCTGGCAGGCCATGCATCTTGGAAACACTGATCACAAGTTTGTGGAAGGTTGCTATAAGCAGATCTCTCACTGGGTGAGTAAGATCAGATGTTGCCCATCTTGAATGAAAGCAGTGGTTTCCACACAGTTGTTCTGTTCCAAAAAATGATTCATGTGCTATAGTCTCAATGTGCAGACATCACAGGACACCTGACAGGCCCTGTGTGTAGTCTCTTCAGACAGGGAATACAGGTGCTTGTGAATACACACCAGTCATACTTTGTATGGCAAGTGAAACAGCTCTTTGTGCAGAACATACAGTTCACAGTACCCAAAATTTAGCAGTGCTGTGTATTCACTGTGCCCTGTAGTGAAAAATGTGCCTCATCACTCCATAGAATATTTCCCAGCCACATGTCAAACTTCAGTCTGTGCTACTAACTAAAGAGCAAATTGCTGCAGGTCATGGTTTCACTTTGTGCACAGTATAGATGTTGTACAGATATCAGTGTAAAACAGCCAGTAAAACTTTACATACTGTTGAGCATGGATGGACAATTCTTGTGACACTGCATAAGCACTAACATGTGCTGCATGGCAAGTTATAGCAACAGCAACCTCATCCTCATTGTCTTCCAGGATAGGATGCCTTCCCCTTACGGACACCACACTAAACTAACATATGTTTTAGTCTTATCTTCTTCAAACTGTTAAATATCAGGGTTGCTCCTCACATTTCAGTTGTGATACTATCCCACAGCAATCCAGCAATCGCAAGTCAAAGTAATTTCACATTCTCATTAACATTTTGTTGCTCAGAGATTGAAATAAAGTTCTGTTTGTGTCATGTTAATAAATAGCTGGTTAACCATATACCAGTGATAAGTCTTCTCAATTACTTCTCTGTTGTAATATTGAAAACTTTGTAAGTTTTTGTTTGTTACCAGTTTCACTATGTAATACTTCTGCATGTGGTTTAAGACTTCAGAAATTACTTATGTAAACAACCTACCTCATTAAATCACAGAACTGCCTTTTGGTGTCCCATAAGTTAGAAATATTTATCCCCCCAACAGTTGGTGAGGTCACAAAAGTACAAATGTATACACCTACTTCACAGTAGAATAAAGGTGATGAATGTGTAGCACTATTCATTTTAATTTAGTTCTAATTAATTTTCTTTCATATACCAAGTTATATTGTGGTAGCAACCATACTAAAGTCCACAGTTCTTCCCATAACTGATTTTTTAATATTAGTAATAAGTAATTGTCATGACATTTAAAATGGCTGAAATGTGAAACACCTCTCACTTACAGGAAGCTGTGTGCTGCTTCCACAACCAGTCTTACATTTTGAGTCTGCAATATTCAGAGAATTTATTAGGTTCAATATTTTGCTGATACTGAGTTAGCTAATATTGTAATTAGGGTTATGTTTAAAATATTACTCCTTCCTTATCCTCCAGCATTTCAACAAAAGTTGCTTCCAAACACAGCTACTGAATACAATTTTAACATTACAAAAGTCCACCTCTGTGAATAATACAGAATTATGGAATGAGCCAAATGTGAAAGTGCCTCATGAAACAATCTGTAGTTCTTAGAGATCTTAAATTCATGGTTAAAGAGATGCAAAAATTGGTTTAAACATTTGAAACCAGGATTTCTTGAACCTATGATACACTTTGGTTTGGGTCAGTTTGCCCAGACATTTTTAAAACGATAAGTATTTGATATTTAAATTTTCAGCTCTGTGACACAGATGGAGGTTTTGCTGAAACTTGTCCAACAAATAAACTCAGATACATACACCCAAGTCAACACTTGGCAAAACATGTTGATTAAACCTTTCCCCTTCCATAGCATTCATGAAGCCCAGAAATTTGACACAATAACATCAGTTAAAATTACAGAAGACATGACAAGTGACAATCTTCTCATACTGTTTCCAACCACAATACTCAGACCACCACCAAAACCAGTGGACAACTGATTATATGGCTGCAAACAGGGCACTATGAAGAGAGACCGACATTCTGCATGTCGGTAAGACATGCTCATAAGCAACAGTGGAAAACATGAACTGGTATGGATGCAGCCATACTGCTGAAAAAATTTGAAAATGTAGGTATACTGTTAGTGTAACAGACCAATAAAGGAATAAACAATTTAGTGGGAAATTTAAATGACTAAAAATTGATGTGAAACATCTGTGGAATCATATATACACAAATGCAGTAAAATTTCAGTAAAGAGGCAATGGGCCAATGCCTGTAAACAGCTAGACTTTCATGATGGGTGAAAGTTAAATTTTGGTTAAAAGAAGAAACTATACCATTGGCATAGAGGATGAACACGTGACCCCAAATGAGACAGCCACCAATTGACCCAAAATCTTAGAGAAATCAAACTGCTAAATTTCATAAGAAATATGTGAAACCATTTCACACCCACAAAATTTACTGTCACAACCTATCAGTAAGCAAACAAGCTGGTCTGTAAAAACATTCATGCATGACCTGTTAACATAAATACAATAAAATGTCATGCACTGTGCCCAAGCTCTCTAGGTGTAGTGTGCATTAAACAATTTCTAATACAAAGGAGTCGGGAATACTGACAAAAACTCACATGGAAATTACTGAAAGACAGTGCAGAATATATGTTGATCGTGCCACCACATATGCATTTATATCACAATCAAGTGTAGTGCAGGGGAAGCCATCCTGGGTTGAAATCTAGACTGGAGCAGTGCCAGTTATGGTGATCTCTATTGCTCATATGTTGCCAACACCTAAGTTATATTTCACCAATGGGTAGATAGTTACAGAGGTAAAGAAAGCAGCACTGCATTTCTATGAGCAGTAATGAAATTAATAATCTTCTTTGGCAAATACATTTGACACTTCCTCTGAAAGGCGGTGATTAGGGTAGACCTAACAGCAGAGCTGAAAAAAATCACAGTGCCAGTGAAACTACTAACTTAAGAGCTATGGTTCGTTTTGATTAGAATTATATTTATTTTTTGACTTCAAATAAACTAAAAAATCTTTTTTCAGTGACATTTCCTGCTCATGTTCAGACTGTGAGTTTGAAGACCGGATAAAAGGAAAGAGGCAGCGAGCACCAAAGAAAAAGCCTGAAGTTGTGATGAAATTTAATGGAATTTACACACCTGATTAGCACTGTCAAAATTTCAAACTACATTTTAACTTGAATTTTTAATCTTTAAAGTTTCACTTTTATAAGAATTGATTTTTAATTGTTTCATTCACTAGCTTCAGATACTGATATTTTTTTACTGCAGTTTTTATAATTTTTGTCTGAGCTAATTTTAAATATAAAATACTTAAGCTTTAGCAAGCATTCTGCAAATTTTAAATTTTCAGTAGTGTTTTGGAAATACTGTGCACAATAAAGGTTGTATGAACTAAGTTCTTTGAGTTCTGAACTGATACCTATTTGATTTTTATAACAGTCAAGTTCTGATCAGTTATAAGTAGGGATGTGGAATTTACATTTCTGCAGTTCATATTTGTACCTTCATCATAAGGTGTGCTTAAGCTTCTAGTGAAAGGTATGTGTGAAGACAGAGAATTTCTCCTGAACATTCCCTACAGTGAAGTGGATTGGTATTCCTTGAATTTACAGCAAAAATAGCCTTTATCTCGGGAATCTTGTGAAGATTGTTTTGAGAAATGGTTGACAGTGCTGTGTTCTTGGCCAGGTGAGCAAATGAAATTCAGGGTAATTAAAAATCTGGAAGGTTCTGCTGTCAGATAAAGCCATGTATCAGCTGTTGTGGTCTCTGGTCTAAAATGTGACACGCACATGCACAGTCATGGTCACATATAGCACCTGCATGCAGTCAGTGGTTTAAGGAAATGATACATGTTGATCTACTGTAACATGTGCATTACTTCATTTTGAACAGCAGTCTGAACTGTACTGAGACACTTAATTTTTCAATTTATAAAATTGTATTTACTCTTCAGCTGAATCAACTTAAGAATTCTTGGTTCAAAATATTGGTGGAGACACTGAACTTTCGATGCTTCTGAAATAACAGCTTTCAAACAGTAGGTCAACTGAAAGAACATAAGTCTTACAGTACTGCCCAGAATGAAATCTATGCTGTTAGTTTAGTATGCCTGTTCTTGTAGAGCAGAAATCTGTCCTCCTGATAAGCTCTGGGTCATTTGGGGTACAATTATTTCTCATGGATATTAAGCAAGCTGTATCAACTTTCTCTGCTGTTTGTCTTGTGCACAAACTACCAGCCATTTCATAGGAGAGTTTGTCTGCTGTCCAAGCATTATTTTATACAGGTAATTTCCCTGTGTTACTAGTGGGTTTTTGTGTGTGCGGTACACTGTCCATCCTGTAGTGCAAAGGGTCAAGGAAGCTTTCACTTCATCACTGTTGATGGATGCATTGTGGTGTTTATGTAGGTTCCTGGTCACACCACTGATAGACAATTGGCTTGTTGAGGCTGCTGCCAAGCCTGCAATCCTTCAACCTTGGCCTGCTAGTTCTTTCATTCCCTCAGATTTGTGTTGCTCTATCAGCAGGTGGCCATTTTGGCATCACCACTGGTCTTCCCTTTAAGGGAACAAACTCTGTGGGATTAAACCTCTCACAAGATTTGCTAATATCCTCTTGGCCCTCTTGCCATCATGAGATCATTTTAGTTAGGTTGCACATTGGGCACTGTCTTTTTAGCCATCACCATGTGATAACCCTTAAGTAGTGAGGTGAATTTTATGTAATCTGCACCACGAGATGTGATCTCTGGGACCCCTGTGTGTAAACTGAGATTTAAGGCAAAAATCATTTAAAATTTTAATTATTGTTATATAATACGTATTTTCACAATTATTGTTGTTCTTCTAGCTCATTTTATTGCACTAAACAGTCGGCAGCATTTTACTATTTATCTCACAAAAGCACACAATTTTGTGTGGTTATTCAAATAGTACACTTAAATACTCAGAGTACTGTATTTTACATTCTGGAAGATTGTACAGTCTCTTTAGCAAATAAATTTCCAAATAAAACTAAATTCCAGGGTTTTAATTTGCAAATAAAAATTCCATGTGATGGGTACAGTCTGTCTTATTGACATTAATTGCTGGGATTAAATTTATCACCACTCGGAACACATTAGATTTTAACACGCATTAAGTATTTCATTGTAGACAGATCTTCATAACTTTCCTGAAGTTCATTCCTCTGAATGATATCCCTGTTACACAACAGAACTGTGATCACTGGCTAATGAGATATCGCAGTCCCTCACTTTTCCACGATCTATATCACTGACACCTTCTTCCATAGATTGACTCAAAATTTCATCAAACTGAGGAAAGTTAAAAAATGACAATCGTATCAACACATTTTGACCTATGTGGTACTGTATTGAAGAAACCAGGTATATAGTTCACAAGGTATGGTCTGTGGGGTCTAAGAGACTCACACCTATCAATAAACATGTCAACAATAAACACAGTAGCACACTGGACTCACATTTGGGAGGATGATAGTTAAATCCCATGTCCAGCCATCCTGATTTAGGTTTTCTGTGGTTTCCGTAATTCGTTCCAGGCAAATGCCAGGATGGTGCCTTTGAAAGGGCACAGCAGACTTCGTTCCCTAATCCGATGAGATGAATGACCTCGCAGTTGGGTCTCTTCCCTCAACCAATTAACACAGCAGGTGATAATGCAACTGAAAACAAAACATTGTAGACTTGGCAATTTAAGGAGGGTAGGGTGAGTATAGCAGCATTCCACAACTGGCCTTGGAGAGAGTGAGTTCAAAAATTGTTGTGCAGTCTGAGAGACCACACTTGAGTTAAGGGTTAGAGATCCCCCATTGCTTCATGCTCATTGTCCTCTACTGGTGATAGTGCATTTCCTGGTGAAATGCCTTTTTGTTTTTTTAACAACTTAAGTTCTCAATTAGGTTTCTGAGTTACTGCTCATTTTAGCGAACATGCAGGCCATTGAGCACATTTTACTACTTACCCATTTTAGCAATATGGTGTAGGACATTTAATCTTCAGTTAGACCTTTCTCTTTGGAGTATTTTAGACCTCTTAAAGTCCATGTTTTTAGCTGCCTTTCCCTGTCGATTGGGTTTAACAAGTAGTTTAACTCTTTCATTTTTGTGTTCTGCAGTTCTGAGATGGGTGTGTATGACACTAGTTGCTGTACCCTAATACAAAACGAACAAAATCAAGAGTTAGTCTACAAATGTGGTATTGTAAGTTACTTCATGCAACTGTCCTATTTTAAACCATACATCAGTTTTAACAATAAAGTAACGCTTGTGTACCTACATGTGTGAAATTATTTTCCTGTAACTTGGCTCCAGCTTGGCTCCAACATGGCCACATAGTATAAAGTTTACTGATAACTTTATATTTCCTGTAGTGTAGACTTCAGAGCATGACATATGGGGTCAATGGAGCCAGGATGACAAAAGCTGTAGAAGCATTCACCAAGAATGAATGTCAGATTATAAGGCAAGAAAAGTTTGCCATTCCACAAAGAATTGTCAGAATGTTAGATCTTGGTTTGAAACCAAAGCTAAGTTGGGTGAAAGTTAACTTTGTCTAAGGAACAAAATGCTAAACAGTTCATGAATAGTAAGGTTGGCCAAAGTAGGTTATCGAATAATCAAAAATAGAAGGCTGTGTGTAGAGATACTGTAAGAAAAAAAGTTTGTGTCCAGTAGATTGCAAGACACAGGTGACAAACTTTTAAAGGATAATTCTAAAATTTCTGTCAGGAAATGTCTTTAATTTGGCTAGGGCAGAGATTCAGTAAGGTACTTATTAAAGACAGTTCTTTAAAAAGTTAATGGTTTTTGAAGGCTTGACCTTTTTGGAAACCATGACTTTCCAAGGTGGATGAGGCAGGTTGACGGCTGAAATTGCATGAGGGATCAGTAGCACTTGCAAAGACCAGAACAAGCAGAGTATTCAGAATTGACTAATTACCAGTGATCATAGGAAAATGAGGGTTCTCTGAGAGTTTAGGAGCTGCTATTCCTCAAATTGTATTCAAAGCAAAATGAAATGAGAGCTTGCTGATGTACCTACAGGCTGCTTGCTGCTTGACAGAAAAGGGATCAATGAGAGATTTGTCAGATAGTCAGTTTATTGAACACTTTAACCTGATGGTTGGTGCTGAATGATTTTTGATGGAGCTGAAAGATGCTTATCTTACATAATAGTGGTGACAAGACCTGTATGTGGTAGTTTCATACTGACTTTCTTCACACTAATGATGGTCTGCAGCTACTCACAAGACAGTATTTCATTCATTCGGAGAGCAGGATGATCAATAAACCAGGAAGTTCTGGCACAGTATTTATGAGAATGCTTTGGAAAAGTTTCTGTAAATTTTGGGAAAAAGCCATCATAATATCTATTACATCTGGGTTTAAAACTAGTGGATTGCATCTGTTCATGATGTGATCTTGGAACTTACATTTGCACCGAATGTGGCTTCAAAGTAAAATGTGCTGCAGCTTCAGAACCTCTGTCAACATAAACTCCACAAAAATCAGTACACACTTCCTTTGCAGAGCTGTGATTTCAGGTGTCAAATAAAAATCTGTAGAGAGTAAAGAAGCTAGGGCACAATTTAAAAAGCTACTTTCTTAAACTTGAATAATCCTGAAAATGATGCACTCAGTGTGTTGCTGTTAAATCAGTGTATTTATTGAGAATATTATGACTGTAAACAGTGTGACTCACTGTGGGGCCAAGTGTAATGCACAGGGGTGCAGTGTAAAAAGTATGACAAACTACATAAATGTTGACATAACTGCAGTTATTAAATGCCTTGAGAATACAGGCTACATTTAAGTGACAAAATACATATTCAGAATCTTCATTTTACAATAATCACTGGAGATCAAATTTTTAGACAGACCTTAAATTTAAGGCATTTGTGCTTTTTGTTTTTTCCGAGCAAACAAGTTTGGTAAGACCATTATATATTTTCTAACATGTCACCTGTGGGGGGGGGAAATAAGTGGATTCTTGTCCACCTGTACCCCACCCAGACAGAGAAACATCAGTCACCATCACTTGAACAAAAGGGTGAACAGTGTACTTCCCATGGCAGTCTACTAAAACGTAATCGTCTTGAACAACTGGCAAGTTTTCTTCTTCTTTGTCCTTAGTATGACCTACAGGGTGTTTCAAAAATGACCAGTATGTTTGAAACAGCAATAAAAACTAAACGAGCAGCGATAGAAATACACCGTTTGTTGCAATATGCTTGGGACAACAGTAAATTTTCAGGCGGACAAACTTTCGAAATTACAGTAGTTACAATTTTCAACAGCAGATGGCGCTGCAAGTGATGTGAAAGATATAGAAGACAACGCAGTCTGTGGGTGCGCCATTCTGTACATCGTCTTTCTGCTGTAAGCGTGTGCTGTTCACAACGTGCAAGTGTGCTGTAGACAACATGGTTTATTCCTTAGAACAGAGGATTTTTCTGGTGTTGTAATTCCACCGCCTAGAACATAGTGTTGTTGCAACAAGACGAAGTTTTCAACGGAGGTTTAATGTAACCAAAGGACCGAAAAGCGATACAATAAAGGATCTCTTTGAAAAATTTCAACGGACTGGGAACGTGACGGATGAATGTGCTGGAAAGGTAGGGCGACCGCATACGGCAACCACAGAGGGCAACGCGCAAGTTGTGCAGCAGGTGATCCAACAGCGGCCTCGGGTTTCCGTTCGCCGTGTTGCAGCTGCGGTCCAAATGACGCCAACGTCCACGTATCGTCTCATGCGCCAGAGTTTACACCTCTAGCACATACAAAATTCAAACGCGGCAACCCCTCAGCGCCGCTACCATCGCTGCACGAGAGACATTCGCTAACAATATAGTGCACAGGATTGATGACAGCGATATGCATGTGGGTAGCATTTGGTTTACTGACGAAGCTTATTTTTACCTGGACGGCTTCGTCAATAAACAGAACTGGCGCATATTGGGAACCGAAAAGCCCCATGTTGCAGTCCCATCGTCCCTGCATCCTCAAAAAGTACTGGTCTGGGCCGCTATTTCTTCCAAAGGAATCATTGGCCCATTTTTCAGATCCGAAACGATTACTGCATCACGCTATCTGGACATTCTTCGTGAATTTGTGGCGGTACAAACTGCCTTAGATGACACTGCGAACACCTCGTGGTTTATGCAAGATGGTGCCCGACCACATCGCACGGCCGACGTCTTTAATTTCCTGAATGAATATTTCGATGATCGTGTGATTGCTTTGGGCTATCCAAAACATACAGGAGGCCCGCGTGGATTGGCCTCCCTATTCGCCAGACATGAACCCCTGTAACTTCTTTTTGTGGGGACACTTGAAAGACCAGGTGTACCGCCAGAATCCAGAAACAATTGAACAGCTGAAGCAGTACATCTCATCTGCATGTAAAGCCATTCCGCCAGACATGTTGTCAAAGGTTTCGGGTAATTTCATTCAGAGACTATGCCATATTATTGCTACGCATGGTGGATATGTGGAAAATATCGCACTATAGTGTTTCCCAGACCTCAGCGCCATCTGTTGTTGAAAATTGTAACTACTGTAATTTCGAAAGTTTGTCTGCCTGAAAATGTACTGTTGTCCCAAGCATATTGCAACAAATGGTGTATTTCTATCACTGCTCGTTTAGTTTTTATTGCCGTTTCAATTATACCGGTCATTTTTGAAACACCCTGTATATGTCCAGTGAGTAATCTAATGGGTCTCATATTTTATCTTTAACTGTTGTGGGCAAGTCATTCTTTTAAAAGCACTTACCTTATGATTTAATTTCTTTCTTGTTTAATTTTCTGCCATTTTGAATGTTTTTAAACACCTCTTCAACTGTTATACCTGTTGCAATTCAACTCAATCCCCTCCAATTTGTTTCTGTTGCTCATTCCTCCTCCAGCTTTATAGATCTCTCTGAAAGCATCAGGACCCACAAAACTCGGGCATGGTGGACCTTCCTCTGGTGGTATATTGGTACGGTGGTCCTGTGACTCAATTTGAATCTCACTGGCTCCTAGAGTGGGACTTACAGTGTATCACCATCTGTCACAGGAACTGCAACTAAAACATTGATGAGATGTCAGGAATACTGTCAGTGTGCTATTAATTCCTCTAGCGGCACACACTTTCCTTGGAGTTTTTACTGTTGCATCAGTCTCATCCAAATTGAAAATCCCTGTCACCAAAGGCAGTAATAAGATTGAAAACATGCTTCAGATCACTGAAAAAGATTGACAGTTCACTGAATGAGGTGGCTCTTGATAAACTATATTGTGGATGTCGCAGGCTAAAGTTTGGCTGGCCTTATCTGGAATCGCAGGGATAACCTACATCAGCCATATTTTTTTCCGTCCATTTTCTTGGGACTTCTAGCTCTGATACTGAGCCATTTCAGTGCCAAATGCTGAACTTCTACATTGTCAAGGCCATATCACATTCGAGCATTCATGATGTATCCTCATAAAGAATACTGTTGATCAGAGAACATTCACTGACGATGACATTCTGGACACATGTGAATGATTTTACTCTTCCTAACAAATGTAGAATAAACTAAAATACTGTATAATTTAAATTATTTCCTATTTTTTCATGAAGTGCATATTTAGTTAAAACAAATGATCAAAAGACATTTTACCTGGAAAGAGTCCTATAACTGGCACTCTTGACAGCAGTTGCCTAGTTCCAGAATGTACCATTCAACAGCAGCCCTGCTATTATCCTCAGTAAAGTGAACATTGTTCCTCATGCTCTTCTACGAACCATGCTGACAATCTAAAACTGATATCCTTACTTAAGAGTGCTCATTCAAATTCTGTTTCTATTTTAGTATATATTATTAGAGGCACATAATTGTTTTGAATATAATGGAAGTGCAATGTAATGGTGCTACACTGTGCCCAACAGGGAAACTTTATTTCGTAAGTTTTGAAAAAAGTCCTAAACATTACAAATTTTAGTAAATGCAATGATATGCATGTATGACTGTCAATCATACTTGGTATTAAACCAGTTCTTTGTTATAAACATCAGAATATTTGACGGACAAGACTCAAGAACTGAATGCCTTGTGCAAGCTGTTAAACATCTTACTCGGAAAGACTGGCCCTCCTGGAACAATTTCTCAGGAAGACAGCAACAATAGTGACATACCTCAGTATTTGTCAGGCATGAAAACTGAATGGCCAACAGCAATGTGCTTTCAAATGTTGTGGATGTGCTTCCGCTGTCTAAAAGAGGTCATCGGCCAAATAAAATCATTCTCATTTAGGAAAAAAATTCAAATGTCCCACATAAACAAGATACACAAAGTTCTCCATACCAGTCGTCTCACTGTGCAGCAATCTGCACCCAACAGTCAGCTGTGCTGCACGATTGCCTACCTCAACTGTTCCATGCAGTTACAACCAGTAATTGGTGGTTGGGTTGTTTGGTGGTTGGGTTGTTTGGTGGTTGGGTTGTTTGGTGGTTGGGTTGTTTGGTGGTTGGGTTGTTTGGACTACAGATGGCTTCTCACTAAAAAGGAATTAGTTATGAATCGTGAATAATAAAGTATATAGTACCATATGTACAATTTTCTTTGAATAAATGTCATGCTGAAGATAAGTTTTAGTACTTTTTGTGTACGGAATGTGCTATCGTATTATACTTCAATTTATATAGGATAAACTGTTCTACTTAATGAGTGTTTTGCTATAATAGTGAGATGCTGGAACCAATTATGCATGCTATGGGAGGTTCCTTTGTAAATTTCTGTGAAGTAATTTCTCAACCCCACACATTTTATAAATCTTTGATTCAGTTAGACAAAATTACTTGCAAAATAAAAAAATATTTTTATAACATTTTGATACCCAGCTAGTATGAGAATGATTAAAACGAAGTCATTTAGCAAACACTTCATCTTTCTTTTTTATAATTACTTCTACAAGATACGTATCTCGAAATTTTGTTTCTTGTAGTTTGTACTTGTAAAAATTTCTGTTCATTTCTTTCTCCATCCAATACCTTTAATTTATATGTGACTGGGTTACAACAAATAACACCTTCAATTTCAAAAATTTCTGTTAATTGATTAGATGCATAACCTTTTTTTGAAAATTCCTTTAAGTTTAATGATTCTGACCTGATCACTGACTCTGTATTTTGGCTTTTCGTTAGATACAAAGCCATCTGGCTTATTTTTTCATTTACTTCTATAGCCTTCCTTTTCATTGTTGAATGCTTTGTATTACTGTATTCATCAACCAATTTTGCTACTGTTCAATCCATTTATAATTTCCTTGTAAGTCAAATTTTTCCACATTTTTTCTTTTAATGTTCTATTAAATCTTTGAACAACATATGCTTTTAATTGTGTAAAAGTTCAAGAGTGATTATTGCTATACTTTTGCATAAGTTCTTGAAATTCTTTATTATAAAATTCTTTTCCATCATCTCTTGTAAATTTTTTGGAGTTCACTCACTAAATATTTTTTTCATAAGTACCAACTACATTTTTACCTGTTTCATCTTTAACAGGAATACTCCAGGCAAATAGTTAGAAGACATCAGTTACAGTTAATAAACGTTTGTATATTTTATTTATTTTTGAAATTGCTCTTAATTTTCAAGAATCCATTTCGACTAGATCAGCTGGCCATAAATCATATATACCAAAAGAAACAATTTTTCTAATTGGTTTATGTAGTTCCTCAATAATTTGTTAATGATATTCAGAGCATCACAAAAATTTTAACATATTTACTCTTTCTAGTTTTACATACTGTACAAATTCCTCTTTGGCGGCGACAAGTATCTAAATTTTCTGTGCTTCAAACACGATTTACAATTACCCATTTATATAGTTCAAAATTAATTACATTTTAAATTATTTCACCAAATATAATTAACATTACATCTACTGGTACAGCTGTAATTGTATCTTTTAATCTTATATTTAAAACATTTTATTTGTGAACCATTATTGATTGATTACTATTACTTCATACAGCTTGTCGGATACAATTACTTCAACATCAAAATCATTAAAATTCAAATCTTTGTTTATATTCTTACCACCAACAACAACAATTCTCTTAAGCCTGAACTCCATCTCAAGTCATAAAAGTAAATTCAATTACTTGACTCTCATGTCCTATATTTTCTAGTCAGTTACATCAGTCTAAAGGCAATGTAAAAATTATATTCATGGTTTTGATTCTTCATCAAGATGTGTTATAGTAGCATTTTTTTTTTTTACAATCATATTGACCAACTAGGATCACATTAACAAATTCAGTTCCTTTTCTTCCTTCGTTGTTGTTTCTTGTTTTTTCCAGTATTCCCTCATTTTCTTCACGTGAAGTCTGTTCCTTTCTTCTGTCCATGTTGTTTCCGATTTTTCATTTCTTTTGCTTTGAAAGTCTTCCAGTTTAGTATTTTATTTTTAAAAGTTTCTTTCTACAGTAAAGTACAGGAGACTACAGTTTTTTGGACATATATTCAGAATGGATAACAACAGACTAACCAAGCGGATATTCACATTACTCAATAGCTACAAATCCAAGCCAGCATGGTTCATAGAGACTGAAAAGGACATTGAAAATGCTGGAGTTACAATAGACACAATAGAAAACAGAACACATTTCAGAAAGGCAGTTCAAAAGGCAGAATTTCAGGAGAGAAAGAAAATAACTAGATGAAAGTGGACTCAAGAAGAAAGGGAACAACACTCTAAAAGGATGAAGGAAATTTGGAAACTGAAGAAATCTAATACAATGAAGAGTAGCAAAGTTGATTCATCGTACCCTCCAAATGGGTTATTTGAAAGAAAAAAAAAAGTTTCTTTCTGCTATTTCCGATTCTTTGATGTTGTTTCTTTCTAGATCTTTCCTTACCTTAATAATCCATGCTATTGTTGATTTCTTCTTCCAGAAATATAGGAGTATTTGTTTTGTTAGTATACTTACATCAGTTTGGTAGAGGTGTTCAAAAAAGGTTAATCTTTGGCAATTATTTCAAATATTTTCTCTATATTTTTGTAGAGCTCCTCATTACTTTCCAACCATCTGCAGTTTTTATTGCACCCATTATTTTTCTCATAATCCTTCTTTCCAGTACCGTGCATTTACTCATCTTATAGTTCATCATTAGGCATTCAGATCAATATAAACATTCTGCTGAGGTGAAGGGACAAGGAGGGGAGGTAGGAAGGGAGGTAAGACTGGTTCTAAGCCACTTAGTCTACATCAATACATTGAAATGAAGGTTGAGTGATGATCTCAGATGTTCAGTCCTATAGTGCTCCGAACCATTTGAAGGTTTTTTTTTTGTTTTTTTTTTTCTTCTATAGTTGTGGGATGTTATTACAGTGTTTCGCTCAACGACTGTGATATCACTTTCAAATGATAGAGCACAGCAATCATTCATCCTCTTCTTGCAGGTTTTATTCGGCAAATCTAAATTTTGTATAGTGCCCAGCCACTATCAATGCATCATTCTATCATGTCAATGCATGTTCTAATTCATAAGTCCCCTATTCTGTTGGCTTCTGTCACAGTTCTTTCAAGACAAGTAGTCTTGAAAGGACTGTGACACAAGCCCAAACAACAGGGGACACATTGATATGATAAAATGGTGCATTGATAACAGCTAGGCACTGGCCCAAATCTAGATTTGCTGAGTAAAACATGCAGGAAAAGGATGACTGATCGCTGTGCTCTATCGTTCGAAAGTGTTTCATCTTCCTGTAACGAAGACTGGGATGCACTAGTAACATAGTTGTTGCCTTTTTTAAAGTGCTTCCTTATAAGAGGATTGTGTGTCTCTCCTCCTAAGACATACTGGTACCACTCAGAAGAAAAACATGTCTATCCAACCCAGAATTTTCTCTCATTATTAATTATCTTATTGTTGTTTGGGCCTGCCAGCATTATTGGTGAAATCTTCTACTCACCATAGTGTTTGTAACTTGCTAGCTCAATGTACGTTTAAAGACAGTTGGATGGTGTCAAGTGTTTATTTTGTAATTTATTCAACGCAAGATCCAATGTTCCTTTGTTTTAGTAGTTATTGTAACAAGAATAAGTTCAGACAATGAATGAGAATTTACACTTATTTAAGTGGAGATTTCATGGGTTTAGTACTATAACCACTATTTGCACTGTCACAGTATTCGTTTTAAAAGCACATCCTTTACACAAAGTGAGGTGAGGTCTGTCGGTACAATATTCATTGTAGCAAGCATAACAATTACACCTGTAGAATACACAATGGTAATACTTCATGCAGAAAATGAGTGTTCATGTTTATTCAGTCACTTTTTCTTTAAATAAATGAGCTGACATTACTGCAGTTGAGCTACTAATAATGACAACACTTTAGGCAGATGTGCAGTGTGTTACTCCACAACGAGCAAGTGATCCATGTAAAATTACTCCACTGTCTATTGCTCTGCCGTCTGTTCAGCAGAAATCTCATCCTTCCACAGTATACAAGAATGCACTCAACGTTGTAATTTAGTACAGTGATGTCTGAAACCTCTACCAGGTAGCCTTCAGATAGTTTTCCTGAAGAAGTAGAATAAACGCCAGGGACGATGGATTATAACCGCATGCAGGGGTGCAGACTAGTGAGTTTGAGGCACTGCTCTCCACTTATTGGGGGGAGATCGGCGCATGGAGGTCTATGTGTACAAAGGTCTAAGTGTGTCTCATTTACATGGGACATATTATTTCAGTGATTTTTCTACATGAGACTGATTTTACTATGCTGGGGGACCTTTTTGTGTCGGCATATCCAGAACTTTTGAAAACACACCACTATTAATTGCTTAGTTTTTCATCCATGACGAATAGTCATGTACTTCGCTGTTCCAGGGAGGCCAGTTTTGAGAAATTATTCCAAGGGGGAACAATTCCTAGAAATATGTTTAATGGCTTGCAGGAAGTGTCTGTTCTTGAGTCTTTTGTCCATCTGTGACTGTTTTCTGCAGACCAGTGACAGCACATCACAGCCAGCAGATGGATTGCTTTCTACCATTAGTGACAAGATAGAACAGGCCCAGAAAATTGGTACGGAGGGAGTAGGGGTGGTGGGAGAGGAGGTAAGACTGTTTCTAAGTTGCTTCGTCTGTAAGCACAAATTGAGATGAATACACGTGCAGCTGCCGTCACTCTCTCCTGGCGAGATCTTTTGGCTTCAGTTTTTGCGGTGATTGTGTTATTACAATTTTCTCAATTCTCAATGAATGTGTTGCATTATAATTCATTGTTTACAAGTGGTGTTTTTTTCACAGTAATTTCGATGTGTAATTAGAGCAGTGAAGCCTTTTTCCATCAGTTGTGGTAGCGTGTATTGGACTTCCTACACTGCAGAAATAGTTTGCTGTCCTATCCCATCTTACCATGCATGCACAAGTTCCTCAGCAGCTATTTCACTCTGTATCGGCATGGGGGCTACTGTTCCTACACTTCAGTGGTATTTTGCTATCCTGTTCCTTCTGGCCATGTATCTGTGTACACGTTCCTCAGTAGCTATACATTTGCAAATCAGTGGGAGGCAATTCTTCCGGCAGGGGCAGTAGAACAGTTCCCTGCCAGTTTCGAGTGATATTGTGGATTAGGGCTCGCCACAAGGTCGAAATATATACACGCGACCTGAAGAGGTAACAAAACGCTTTTCAAGTAACCTCAGTTGAGCCCCATACAGCAAGGAGAGCACCTCTGGCTCATTCAGTCTGGGATAGTACAGTATGGCGAAGTTGTCTAATGCACTGTGGATTGACCGACCATTTCAAAAATATGAGCAGCTCCAGCACAGGCAGTAGTCCCTCTGGGTTGCGAAATGCATCCTCAGTTCATTCTACTGCATCGCCATTATTTGCTGAAAAGTATTCCCCCTATACTTACCCATTATCACTTATTTCCATTCCTCATGTAGGAGGCTATGGACCCAGGCCTCAGCTGTATACTTACAAATAATACATTTATTAAACTCTTTCCTGTCCAAAACCAACATCTTGACAATTTAACATGTTTCCCAACAACTTAATTGATTAACTTAATTAATGTTTCAATAAATAGGCAATATATTGATAGAATTTATCACTTATTTCATATCAAGACATCCATTTTCCACGAGAGCGTTTTAAGCAGTTATTTATTTGAATTTCAACCAGTAAGGCTGTAGGGTAAGTCTCAGTTCGGTTTCCCCACCAAAATTTAAGAAATTATTCCAGCAGGACAACACACACACACAAATAAATGAATACAGTTCCCAAGACAGTACCTTATGTTCTTCCTCTCCATCAGCTCAGAACAAGCAGTCTTTTTCCTGCATTCAAAAGTGGGGGAGGGGGGAGGAGTGGTGATGGTGACATCGACAGTGCGACAGTGCCACAACTACCCCTCATAGAGAGGAGGTGGGGGACCACCCAACAGGAGGCGACATCTTAAATGAATCTGGCAACAATACAGACTTGCATCACTTCGGTTTTATTCCCCTATTGACGGCCTTTACTTAAAGACCAAGAGCACTGGCATTTGCACGAAGTTTTCAGTGCTAACAGACAAGCAACGCTGCATGAAATAAATGCGACATTTGGCATTAATGGGCTACGACAGTAGACGACTGACACGAGTGCTTATGCTAACACACGATATCCCCTGAAGCGCCTCTCCTGGGCTCGTAACTGTATCGGTTGTACCCTAGATGACTGGAAAACCGTGACGTGGTCAGATGAGTCCCAATATAAGTTGTTATGAGCTGATGGTAGATTTCAAGTGTGGCACAGACCTCACGAAGCCATGGATCCAGGTTGTCAACAAGGCATTATGGAAGCTGATGGTGGCTGCATAATGATGTGGACCATATTTTCATGCCATGGACTGGGTGCTCTCGTCCAACTGCACCGATCACTGACTGGAAATGGTCATGTTTAGCTATTTGGAGACCATTTGCAGCCATTCAACAATGGAGTTTTTATGGATGACTGTGCACAGTGTTACTGTCTCACACTTGTAAGCAGTTGGCTTGAAGAAAATTCTGGATAGTTTGAGTGAATGATTTGACCAGCCAGATTGCTCGACATGAATCCCTTCAAACACTTATGGGTCATAATCGAAACGTCAATTTGTGCACAAAATCGTGCACTGGCGACACTTACGTAGTTATGGACGGCTACAGGGGCAGTATGGCTCAATGTTTCTGCTGGGAACTTCTACCCATGCTGGCCAAAAGGAGGTCTGGCACAGTATTAGAAGGTATCCGATGAATTTCATCACCTCAGTGTATAGCCAAGATACCACCCAGAGACCAACTTCTATACAAGCTTTTGTACACTATAGTATTATATCAGTGTACTCACTCTGTATACACTGAACAGCCAAAGAAACTGATACACCTGTCTAATATCGTGTACCGCCACTGCGAGCATGCAGAAGTGCCACAGCACGATGTGACCTAGAATTAAATAATGTCTGATGTAGTGCTGGAGGCAACTGACTCTGTGAGTCCTGCAGGGCTGTCAATAAATCCATAAGAGTACGAGGGGGGTGGAGAGCTCTTCTGAACAGCATGCTGCAAGGAATCCCAGATTGCTCTATAATGTTCATGTCTGGGGAGATTGGTAGCCAGTGGAAGTGTTTAGACTCAGAAGAGCGTTCCTGGAGCAACTCTGTAGCAATTCTGAACATGTGGGGTGTCACACTGTCCTGCTGTAATTGCCCAAGTCCATCGGAATGCACAATGGACGTGAATGGATGCAGATGATCAGACAGAATGCTTACATATGTCATCTGTCAGTTGTACTCAGACATATCAGGTGTTACATATCACTCTGTCACACACCCCACAGTGGTACAGAGCCTCCACCAGCTTGAACAGTCCCCTGATAACCTGCAGGGTCCATGGATTCATGAGGTTGTCTCCATGCCCATACACATCCATTGATTCGATACAATTTGAAATGAGACTTGTTCAACCAGGCAACATGTTTCCAGTCATCAACAGTCCAATGTTGGTGTTCATGGGCCCAGGTGTGGTGTAAAGTTTTGTGTTGTGCATTCATCAAGGGTACATGAGTGGACCTTTGACTCTGAAAGCCCATATCTATTATGTTTCAATGAATAGCTCGCACGTTGATGCTTATTGATGGCCCCGCATTAAAATCTGCAGTAATTTGCTAAAGGGTTGCACTTGTCACGTTGAAAGATTCTCTTCAGTCGTCATTGGTCCTGTTCTTGCAGCATCTTTTTCCAGCCGCAGCGATGTTGGAGATTTGATGTTTTACCGGATTCCTGATATTCACAGTACACTCGTGAAGTGGTCATACAGGGAAATCCCACTCCATCGCTAACTTGGAGAAGCTGTGATCCTTTGCTCATGCGCTGACTATAACACCATGTTCAAACTTACTTAAATCTTAATAACCTGCCATTGTAGCAGCAGTAACCGATCTAACAACTGTGTCAGACACTTGTTATTAGGTGTTGCTGACCACATCATCATATTCTGCCTGTTTACATATATCTGTATTTGAATACGCATGCCTATATTAGTTTCTTTGCCGCTTCAATGTATATCGGAAATTATAGCAGTTAAAGTAAGCTATAAACACCTCATGAATAAAGTTGGACATGACCACTTAACAAGAATAAAAAAATTACTACACAAGACAGTGAAAACTGGAACTGACTGATGTAGCAGGCAAAAGTATTTCAACAAGCTTCCAATATCAATTAAGGAAGTAAAGGAATTAAACTTACTTAAAAATAGTTTAAAGTGTCTCTTACAGAGAAATGTATATACAACATGAGTGTGTATTAAATATCAGATTAATTAGCAGCTGTTATACTGTAATAGACAATTATGTTAACCTCATATGTACCTGTAAAATGTAATCATTTTCTTTACTGTACACTTATTGTACGAGGGTTGAATGAAAAGTAATGTGTCCACCTTCGTTAATTGGGTTGGGATGGGAATATTTTAATAAAACAAATGCAGGAATAATCCTCAGAATGTGATCTTTAATTACCAGTATTCACTTTACACATAATCACCAGCCAGTTGGATACATTTCTGCCAACAATGAACAAGTTTTCTGAAGTACTCACAGAAGTCGACACTTTGTTTCCGCAACCACAGTCTCACAGTTCTCTCAACGTCTTCAACAGAAGCATAATGATGTCCTAGCAGATCGTCTTCCATTATTGGGAACACACAGAAGTTAGACAGTGCTAAATCTCGACTGTATGGAAGATGCCATACGGTGGTGAGATTCCATCTCTGAAGTTCTGCTGTGGTGGCACGTGAAGTGTGTGAACATTTTGCTTGTGAAATTAGCTGGTTGCTGTCACAGGACGTCCAACTCTTTGTTTGTCACGCAGGTCAAATGTTCCTACCTCAACATCTTTAAACTTACTTGCCCAGTGACGCACAGCACTCACATCAACACAATCACCATAAACTGCTTTAATTCTCTGATGAATATCCTTTGGGGTGACACCTGCTTTCAAGAATTCAGTTACTGCATGTTGCTTAAATCGCATTGACTGACCGTCTCAGCAGGGTTCCATACATTACACTGTAACAACAAAACCGTTCAATGCTAAGGATTTCCGGCAACTGGAGCTGTAGAGAAGACAGGCGTCTAAAGCTAGCGAAATGAGGGATGCTCAACTACCGGACCTACCGATAGATGGCTCTAGCGCGTGCCGGCCAAAGATCATATCATTGAGTGTGGTCCGCCATATCTGAATTTGGCGAGAACTGAGAAACGAAGTGTCAAAACACGGATGAAAATGTTTTTCGTTCTGCGCCCTGATAAGTCTTTTATATTGGATGTTCTAGATATCTACACATCAACATAATGAAGTGTTTCTAATCTAGCGAGAAAAAACAGCGACAGTTCTGCTAAAAAATTCCTAAATTCGAGTGTGTTTTGGAAGTTTAACAAGCTGGCCTATAAATTGTTTACTATTAATTTTATGAGCGCTTTGCTTATTTGCCCGTTTTAAAATACTATTTAAGATTCAATGGATCTCAACAAATTACCTTGGTTGCCAAAGCTTTTAACTGCAGGTATAATTACGAAAATCAAGTGTGGAAAACAGTGAAGATGTCTCTTGAAAAAAAGTTGACTGACAACAGAAATTACAACTGAACTATTAAAGTATTACTTAGTTATAAACGGAAAAACTGTTATTTTTCTTTATCTGAAGTGATGCATTACCGATCTGCATATATGCTGACACTGTAATTGCAACATGAACTTACGAATTTGGCGATCTCTTTGATCAGAAATTTAAATGCCATGATTTTATTAACGCCTGTACATGACACTGTATTTTAACTGAGTGATAAGGTAGAACCACCAGTTTTTGACAGTGCTTCAGTCTTTGATACGAGACAAGAAATACATTTAGCCTAAATGAGACAAACACAAAGGCCAACGTTAAGGCTCCTCTTAAATGCATAACTGGTATCATTTGGAAGTTAAGTGTAGTAATAATATTAAATTGGACTGATCCATGATGATGTAGGAAGTGAAGGAACTTGTTGAAAATAACATCAATCACAGCTGTTAATTTTAAGGTTGGGCTGTCTAAAAATTGTAATTTTCCAGTCTGATGCGGTTCTAGGCGCTCAGTCCGGAACCGCGCGACTGCTACGGTCGCAGGTTCGAATCCTACCTCGGGCATGGATGTGTGTGATGTCCTTAAGTTAGTTAGGTTTAAATAGTTCTAAGTTCTAGGGGACTGATGACCACAGATGTTAAGTCCCATAGTGCTCAGAGCCATTTGAACCATTTTTTCCAGTCTGACACCCAAATAATGACTGGTACCATGGTTTTATTTTAAAATTGAATTCAAAACATGTCAGTGAGCAAAATTAATTACACTATGAATTACAACCATGGAATTTAATTTCTGTGAATCTTGGTTCCAGTCTTTGACATGGTGTCAATCACTGGAATGACGGGTTGTCATGATACGGCCCAAGCAAAAAACAAACCTGAAAGCGAAAGCTGCAGAAGCTGGCCAGACAGGCACCCCAATGGCTGCTACAATCTGTGTGAGACAAGGGTGACATTATATTGCAAATTTAGTGTAAAAAGTTCCATATTGTCTGAATTTGTCCTATACTGACAGGACATTCTAGTCCAGTCGATTTTCTTATCTGCAAAAGTACACTAGCCAATACCAGTGGTACAAAGGTAGTGCCAAATTGCAAACTATCCAGTAACAACAGAAGTATTGCTGGACAATGTACAGTAAATAATATGCAATAACCTGAGAAATTCAGAGTTGGTTTGAAGAAATAGAATAGCATTTGGAAAGAGTAACATTTTGAAAATAACAAATGACACAAGTAGGGTTAAAGAAAAAGAAAAAAAATATATATATATATATATATATATATATATATATATATATATATATGAAATGTTGTTATTACTATGACCAAACAAAATCTTTTTAACATGTAGTTCACAGTTCAAATCAGCAAAAAGTGTAACTGTATAATTAAGGTGAATGTTGATGAAAATTAGGCATGTAACATGAATACTGAAATTTCCTAATCCGCAGCTTATGGTCGTGTGGTAGCGTTCTCGCTTCCCGCGCCCGGGTTCGGTTCCCGGCGGGGTCAGGGATTTTCTCTGCCTCATGATGACTGGGTGTTGTGTGATGTCCTTAGGTTGATGACTGGGTGTTGTGTGATGTCCTTAGGTTAGTTAGGTTTAAGTAGTTCTAAGTTCTAGGGGACTAATGACCATAGATGTTAAGTCCCATAGTGCTCAGAGCCATTTGAACCATTTTTTGAAATTTCCTAGATTTCCAAGTGTAACTGTAATCACTGTATTCAGTACTTTGTAGTGCTAGAGAGATAATTCTATATGGTTATTTGCATTCTCTTCACCTCCCCCCTCCCTCAACACAGGAAAATATAATAGAAAGACCTCCTAGCAAAATAAAGACAAAATTCAGAAAATTAGGTTTTGCCTGAATCAGGCCCCCTTATTCTAGAATGGTTCTAAAGTAATAAGAATGCTCACGATCAATTGAAATAATGTGTTCATTCTAGGAAGTATTAAAACAAGAATTAAGAGAGTAACAATTTTATTTCTCTTATGTTGCAGAGTATCCACAAACATTACTGTTTGAAACACAGGGCCACTGCATACTCCATTAGATCACACCCATTCTGTGATTAAGTGAAAAATCAAGTTAACATAGTTATTGCGGGAAATATTTTCTCACACTGAAAGCTATCTGTCAAATAAGTCTCAGAACCTTTTTTCCATTAATTTCACACAAATCACCTGTTTTTAATGCAAGTGCAAATTTCGTAACACCAAACATCTTAAAATAAGCTTATATAATAAACAATTATAATTTTGTTACAATATCTACACAGGATGTAAAGAGTTAATTTTACTTCAATGTGATTCATCCTTTGAAGTTCATCATTATACAACAACAAATCTATGGACAAAATAGTTTTAAAAAATCTGTCAAAATGTCACACCCATCTGCATGAAATGTACCAATACATAATCTTTTCCAATTTGAGCACTATACATGATTAAACAATATGAGTTTATTTGACTTCTGCCTTATACTTGATTTGTTGTTTAAAATTTTCTCAGCAGGCTTTTTTTCCATATGTTTTTAAGTGTGTACAGGAGTACAGGGCAATCTTACAAACAAGTTTAGTCTGATGTAAGTCCTCAATCCCAATTTCATAATGGTAATCATGACCAAGAGCAGGAGCCGGAGATGGGTAATCTACAGATTTAATTTTAACACAATGCAAAATCTTGGCCTGTATATATTTCTGTCGCATATCCACAGCAATCACAAACATCTGAAACAGTTTCTGAGTATTCTACAACAGAGTACACGCAGTCACTTGTTTTAACCAGTTTTCCCCAGTTAACAAAATTTACAAATGCATTTTTATTGGCTATATTGGGAAAAGCATAGAGATAAATACATTCTAATGCAGATTTAACTACTGATGGCTTCAGTATGTGAAGACAATCTTTGCATGTCATCTGCCTTGAAAGGTGCAATGACACATACCCTGCAATATAATAAAGTATGTTTTGCTTGAAAAATGAGAACTTAATCTTATCATCAAGAATTGCACACCACTTCTCTACTTCATTTCCTGCAGCACTTTCATCACTTTCTACTACATGCTTTGTCCGCAGCTCGTAGTCGTGAGGTAGCGTTCTCGCTTCCCGCGCCCAGGTTCCCGGGTTCGATTCCCGGCGGGGTCAGGGATTTTCTCTGCCTCGTGATGACTGTGTGTTGTGTGATGCCCTTAGGTTAGTTAGGTTTAAGTAGTTCTAAGTTCAGGAGACTGATGACCATAGATGTTAAGTCCCATAGTGCTCAGAGCCATTTCAACCATTTTGAACTACATGCTTTCTTGCATGAAAATCATAAACAGGTGGCAAACAACACACATTAAAATGTGAGCAATTCCCATTCATTGCAGTGACACTGTTACTCAAGAGCAACTTTCTCATGGCACATTTGAACTGGTATGCATTTGCAATGTTGTTCCAACCACCTATGGACTGAATGCTGGAAAAAAAAGCTCTATGTGGTTTTGTGACAGTTTATAAGTTAGCAAATACTTCAGAGGAGATTCAACACGAAGCATAATTGCCAGAGCTATGTGCCTGACTGATTGGACATTGAACATTATCCCAAAAGCAAAAGTATTTCTCGCATGGAGCAGCAATGGAACACCAATGATTTTTAAGCTTTTGATACAATTTTCAGTGTGTCTGAAAATACCAAGCCAATAAGATTGGTTGTGAAGTCTCAGGGGGCTCTTATACCCTTTGCCTAATGGATTTCTGGAGTTCAGAATATCAAAAATCCTATTAATATAATACAAAAATTCTACTGTTGCTTCACTTCCTTTAAAATTTGGATCACCAACCCTCCTCAAAAACTATATACTATCTGCCACGCTAGAACTCAAAAGTCTGTGCAGCTAATGAAACATTCATTTTTCTATTTACATTACTTATACGTTGTCCTGATAGTTTGTTGGCAAATGTCATACCTTCTTCTTGTTGTACCTTGTTCAATTTCTCAATGAAATGCCATCTAATAATGACAGTTGGAGACTCAATAGCAGATACTTCTGCTAGAGCATTTCTGGCAAACTTAATCATATGACACATGCCCAAGATACAATAAACATTGTATTTTTCGACAGGATGAGGAAAGTAGCTTTTAAAATCACCCTTGGAAAAATTTAAAGTACAGCCAAGCGAACGTAAAGTGCTTATATTTACCTTACAGCCATCACATGTAACACACCAAACCATAATGCCAGAACTATGCAGCCTCTCTAAAGCAGATTTTATCAGTGTGGCTTGATTATTTGCCTGTACACCATTGATAAAGAAATATGCAATCGGGCATTTAAATTTGCCTTTAATAGAGACAAGCATGAAAACCAGAGCCTCAGATGCCTCTATTACTTCTTTTGACTGAGGCACGGAAATACATACGGAAGCGTCCGATCCCGCCCGTCTGCTTTGACCCATGACGTCACAAATATGACGGAAACGACCATAAACCACGATTCCAATATGGCGCATATAAAGTCGTTACGTTAAAACAAGTGTTCAGTGCATAGTGCTGTGGAATGTGGAAAAAAACAGCAAATTGGCGCTCATAGGAAGAAGAACAACACCAAAAATGCAACAGGAGCGTAATATGTAAGAAACTGTCCACGCAACCTGCCACTGATGATGCCTTGCAGAAAATAAAGGCGAAACGCGTATGGCACTAAGATTGTGTTTTATTCAGTTGCTGTCAGACGGTCCATAAGTGAAACTTATCAATATACCGTAGCGTTATGTACACATTGTGAGGACGAAAATACATCGAAAAACAAACACACACACTTTCCACAAGAAGCCTAATGACACTAACGGGACAAGCGCGGGAAATGGGGTGTTTTGGGTGGGGGGAAAACTAAATATAAACAAATTTAGACGCCTTGCGTAGCTACAACGTGTAAGTGAAGACAGCCATGCATGAATATCCACCCACCTCCCCAGGGGTTGTAACCCCTGCAACACATAGAAGATAAAAATGCTTCAGTAGCAGATTAGTGTTTTTTGTCTTAAAAAAAAAAATCTCACGGGATACAACGAACAGATCAGAAAAGTAAATAAAATAAGATAAAACAGAACTGGAGACAGCCACACTCAAACCAAACTCCGCGCCGTCATGACGTCACACACGACAACACCCTTACGTCACGGGTCAAAGCCGACGCGTGGGATCGGACGCTTCTGTCGACCCTCTACACTTGCCACCCATTTGGAAATCAATGATGTATGGGGCAGAGGCACTAATTTTTGCAGGTATTCATATGCTGCTGGTGAATAAAAGTAAACAGTCATAGCAAACATTTTCACATTTGTTGTGTATCTATTACTCTTTGACGAGAGAGAGGTGTTCACTACATTGGACACTAATTCCACTTGTGTTCCTTTCTGATGATTGAGGAAGTTATGTAACTTCTCAGGAAGATGCCCCTTCTCCTTCAATGAACTTATGATGTCATCCATGGAAAACACTTTCTTCTTCGAAGTTTTTCACGGACGCACTTCAGTTTACGTTTTAATTCGTGCACAATGTCTGAGGGAAAAAAAAAAAATAATAATGCGAGTTTCGGTCGCCATGTCTTCCATTTCTACTTTCGACTGTATACCACAATCAATTACTGAAGAACCAACTGCACTCTGAAATAAAGAAATAATTTCATTATATATGATTGAAATAACTGAAGGCTTGATGAAAAAATATTATAAGAAAACGATGGGGGTGTGAAAACATCCTTATACTAACGTTTTCGACACAATTCGCAGCTTCTGCATTGGATAAGTGGGACATTCTTTCCACGGAAGAATTTTCATTGACAACATTCTCCACGCAATCAGTAGCGTCTGCAATGGGCTAATCGAGCACAGATTCCATGACAGAACGCCAAAAACAAAAATATGGACCTGTATTACAACATTGCTTAGACCTATGTATCGTACGAAATAAATTCACAAAAGTAAAAAGCACACACATAGCAAGGAAATTAATTAGCTACCTCAAATGGAGAATCATCGTTGTCACTCAAAATCCTAACAACATGTCGTCGTGGCTGTTTATTTGGTGGCATCAAATGTGTCGGAAAGTCAAAAACTGATGGCACTGCTTCGGGTTTGAGACGTTTCTTCCACGTTCCAGGGCTCACTACGTAATCATCTTGTCGTAAATGGTTTCCGCAAAGTAACTGCAAGACGTAGGATTAAAATCTTTCCGCTTCACGGAAGTAATCCACGTCCTTAGTAGCTCTGGGTGCTTTAGAGGAAACCCGGTCAAAAACATCGAATTAGCAAACGCACTAAGTCTGTATTTTTATCGCATTGCATCGGTAGTCCTATTACCTGTGAAATGGTAAGTCACTCTCCTTACTCCACCGCTTCGTACATTGAAAGCGGAACAAGAAATCACCATTTCGATAATCCATAATTCCTTATACACCGTACAGACCGAGAGAAACTTCTTGCCAAATTTGAATATGGCGGGCAATACAGACGACAGTAATCAGCTGGTAGAGCCATCTATCGGTAGGTCCGGTAGTTGAGCATCCCTCATTTCGCTAGCTTTAGACGCCTGTGTAGAGAAGAGGCTACGGAACAAGCAAGTACCTGCCGAATACCAATGCTGCCAACTGTTGAAGAGTTACAAAGGTGGAGGCATTACTTTTTGTGTCAATCTTGTAAATATAAAATTGTATGAAAGCATCCTATACTCTCAGCTGAAAACTATCAGCTAGAGTCCATTGGCAAAGAATAAATAAACAAACAAATTCACGAAAAGAGGCGTGGCAGTGACATGTGCCGGGGTTGTTGTGATTGCTGACACTAGATAGACACGCTCGCGGCTTGCTGCATTAGTAACTAGTGTGTGTCAGGTTTCATTCTAATGAAGTTGCGATTCAAATCAATATGGATACACGAAAATGGAAGTCATGGAACTGATAATACTTTACGGAGGATGCAGATATGCAGATCACGTTAGTTGCAACAATTGTCTCAAAAACCTCCGTAATGTTTCAGAAAATACAAAGGGCGTTATCAGACATCTTAAATTAAACAATTTATTGAGCAATGAAACATCGACCTCCATCGATAGCGGCTCATTGTCATTCTTCCAATATGCAAGTCCCACAAAATACCCAGGAATGTAGGCTATGCTATTCGTTCAAATCGCATAAAAAGGGAATTCCATGCAAAAGGTTGTATAGTGCCCGAAGCAGTCCGCCAAAGTCTGACTTTTAAATCGGACTCCTATAACATAAAACATACCCTAAAATCAAAACCATCCAAGCTTTTGAGTGGACTAGTTTTCCAGCATAACTTATCTCTCTGCAGGAGCACTGGTCTAATTATATATATATATATATATAATTTTTTTTCCGTCTTCCATAGGTCGTAGAGGGAAGCAAACGGCAACAAGAACTAGATGCAGCACTATTGACCATGATAAAGGACGATTTTCAACCACACTCAATCGGATAGGACACTGGATTTCGACGTCTTGTTGTGCTCTTAATATTAAAATATTCGCTACCGGATTGAAAAAATGCGCCACACAAATGAAGAAAATTGCCAAAAAGAGAAATAGGCTGTAAATTTGGAACTTAAGACCTGTTTAACAACCGATATTTGGATCTCACTTATTGTCAGGCATTTATACTGGTCACTGCATTAACAGTAATTGGTGCATGAAAGCTTTACCTCTCGAGACATTCCGTTTCCTAGGAAAGCATACAGCACTAAATATTAGTGAAGCGTTAGATAATGCGATTTGAGGCTGGAACATCGGAAACAAAGTTGTAAGCATCACAATTGACAATGCCAGTAATATGACGACAGCCGTACAGCTTATTCACAGTGGCAACATAGATATGCAGCAAGTGTTGTTTTAAGCACACACTATCAATTTAGTTGTGAAAAGTTCTTTAAATAGCAACATCGAGCTCTGCATTATGCTGGAAAAGGTGACAAAAATGTTCAGTTATTTTAAAACAAACTGCAACGCTAATGAAAAACTCTGTAAGATTCGGGATGTAATGAAGAAAACCTGTTGATAAATTAATTCAGGAAACCGAAACCCGATGAAAGAGTACGTTGTATATGCTACAACGCCTGCTGGAGCAAAAGGAATGCATTGCAGCCTGTTTATCGTCTATCTATTCAGGTGTTCACAAACTCGCATCTGACGAGTGGCAAATTTTGAACAAATGTTTAAGTGTACCGCAGCCGAATTGGTAAGACGTGACAGCTCAACTGATAACTGTACTCGGAAGCTATTCCTAACCACTTGCAGAGGGAGACCGAGAGGTCCAACGACATTTTGAAGAAACGTACCTACAACGAACGGGAAATCCTGTACCGTTCTGGAAGGAAAATGAGTTAACCACGTAGCTGACGTGTCAAAAAAGTAGCACGCATACCTGCAACTTCTGTTCGCAGTGAGACAATATCTTCCAAAATAATACTGCTTGTAAGCAGATTAAAAGACCAGTTGGTTAATAAAATCGTATTCCTAAACAAATACCGACAGTAGTTCGGTAATGGTAAGCGAAAATGCATTCTGGTGAATAACAATTTTTGTTGTTGCAGTGAGCAAAATGTATGTACGCAGTTTCTGGGTATAATGGGTTAAAACCCTGCGGCGAGCGTGTGGCGGCAAACGGTACCGCCAGTTCGGGTTTCTTTCCGTAATCAAGTTAGCTCGCCAAGCACACAACAGTAGCGCTAGATATGCTTCGATGACACTGTCAGGTGACAAATTCACACTACTGTCGCGTTATAAAACCCTCCATAATAGCGTGACTGGTCTGTAAAGTGGACACCTACAAAGTAAATGTGGCGTGATCTCTGCTGAATGTTTTGAAGATCAGAACTTATATTTTGCAAAAGCGCTTGGAATGAATGGTTATATAGTTACTGAAGATTAGTATTATACTTTTCCTATTGTCTTGAAGGTTCGAACAAAGAAAAGGACTGACGCCAGACGAAACTGAGCACCTTCTTCTGGAATCATCTGATGAAGAGGATTATGCAGATTTCTTTGACAGCAATCATGAAGCAGAAATAATCGAGGCTGCAGATTATTCCAATGAATCTGAACCATCGTATGATGGCGGCAATGAAGTGAATGAATTTCCAAGTGATGAGTGCCATTTTTATATCGGCAAGGACCAGGAACCTTTATGGATAAATAATCCGTTTGTGGTGCCGGGTAAAACAAAACTTAAGAATATAATCAAGGTCTTATTCACCCGAAACGCAATGCTATAGGACTAAAACTGAAACTGTAAGTTTTTTCTAATGTTTTGAACCTGAGATAATTGATTGTGTTGTTGCGAATACCAATAGATAGACAAATAATAAGAGATCATCTGTCAGTTACGCGAGGGACAGTGACTGCAGAAATATACTTCTGCTTCTGCGATAATGGCTCTCTTAAGGAGCACTGTTTCTCATTGCTGTACAAATGAGAGGACGCACAAACATATTAGAGCTGTGCGCATCAAATGACACAGGAATGATTATTCTCAGGGCAGAATTTAGCTACAAGCGCTTTCTGTTCTTGCTCCCGTCACTGACGTTTGATGATACTTCAACCAGAAAATAGCCACTTGCAGTTGACACTACTGCTGCCATCCGCGAACCACAACTGCAGAAATATCTACAGCCGAGGGGAGTTGAGGGGTTTTCTGCAGAAATAGTGTAACCCGCAAGTTTCCTGTTTTTTTAGAAAAAAAAGGAGTAGATATTTTCTCTCTACATGAACTTAAAAATTGCATTTTCAGCGCCAAAATTGTGGGTTACATCATTTTACCTAAAAGAAAAATTTGAAACTTTATTGTTGTATTCCACATTTTTGTACATTTATGCCTCATTGTTGCTCTCTATGAACAAAATATATATTTACTGTGGCCAGCCGGAGTGGCCGAGCGTTTCTAGGTGCTACAGTCTGGAACCACACGACCGCTACGGTCGCAGGTTCGAATCCTGTCTCGGGCATGGATGTGTGTGATGTCCTTAGGTTAGTTAGGTTTAAGTAGTTCTAAGTTCTAGGGGACTGATGACCTCAGATGCTAAGTCCCATAGTGCTCAGAGCCATTTGAACCATATATTTACTGTCAGAATGAAGTAATCTACATTGTCTACATCTACATTTCTACATTTATACTCCGCAAGCCACCCAAAGGTGTGTGGCGGAGGGCATTTTACGTGCCACTGTCATTACCTTCCTTTCCTGTTCCAGTCGCGTATGGTTCGCGGGAAGAACGACTGTCTGAAAGCCTCCGTGCGCGCTCTAATCTCTCTAATTTTACATTCGTGATCTCCTCGGGAGGTATAAGTAGGGGGAAGCAATATATTCGATACCTCATCCAGAAACGCACCCTCTCGAAACCTCGACAGCAAGCTACACCGCAATGCAGAGCGCCTCTCTTGCAGAGTCTGCCACTTGAGTTTCCTAAACATCTCCGTAACGCTATCACGGTTACCAAATAACCCTGTGACGAAACGCGCCGCTCTTCTTTGGATCTTCTCTATCTCCTCCGTCAAACCAATCTGGTACGGATCCCACACTGATGAGCAATACTCAAGTATAGGTCGAACGAGAGTTTTGTAAGCCACCTCCTTTGTTGATGGACTACATTTTCTAAGCACACTCCCAATGAATCTCAACCTGGTACCCGCCTTACCAACAATTAATTTTATATGATCATTCTACTTCAAATCGTTCCGCACGCATACTCCCAGATATTTTACAGAAGTAACTGCTACCAGTGTTTGTTCCGCTATCATATAATCATACAATAAAGGATCCTTCTTTCTATGTATTCGCAATACATTACATTTGTCTGTGTTAAGGGTCAGTTGCCACTCGCCACTCCCTGCACCAAGTGCCTATCCGCTGCAGATCTTCCTGCATTTCGCTACAATTTTCTAATGCTGCAACTCCTCTGTATACTACAGCATCATCCGCGAAAAGCCGCATGGAACTTCCGACACTATCTACTAAGTCATTTATATATATTGTGAAAAGCAATGGTCCCATAACACTCCCCTGTGGCACGCCAAAGGTTACTTTAACGTCTGTAGACGTCTCTCCATTGATAACAACATGTCATAGTTTTAAGAAAAATGACGGAAATAACACTATTTAAATTAAATAAACAGTATGTATTAAAGAAAGTAAACAACATTTATTTCACATTTTAATACAAACATGGGATGCAAAATACAACTTCTTCCTTTACTGATATTAGTACTCAAAATATTGTAACTTTTTATGGTAATATTACAAAAATGTCTAGACGTTTCTCATAGTAAACAAGCAATCACTCATTTTCGCCTTTTTCACTCAAAGACATGTCTGCATCAGACTCTGGAAGTGTAGTCTGTGAATTAATAATATCTTCATAAAATCTTTGATGGATGGGAAGAACATATTTCATCAGCTTCCTTAAATCTTTAGCCTTAGCATGTGTTATTGTTGGGTTTTTCACCTCAGATAACTTTAAAACCGCGAGACAGCCTGGTTGATATATTTAACGTCCTTTTCTGGTTTTCTCGCCACTCATGGACCTGTAGGCCTATGGCATATCTCGATTTACTGTTTCACAGAAATCGATTTCAAAAGATTTTTCCTTGTGACATTTCAGCCACTCTGTCTTCAGCCAGTTGATTTTGTCACTGTGCATGCGTATATTCTTCTTAACAGTTATATCTTTCAAAGGCTTGATGCTTTTAAAATCATCTTCCTGTAGATGAATGACTTGAAATTTGTTTCCTTTCTTTTTTGCCGCCCCAATAATTCCAAAAATATATTATTTTTTCTTCGTCCCATTATCTGTACATGAGAAATCCTGTCGCAGGCCATGAAAGATTGTCCTTATACAAAAAATTTTAGCTCAGTTGTCTCAACACTAATCTCTAGATATGTGACAATATATAGCAACATAACAGGCAGATTGAAATTTCGATTTTTGTCCCACACAAGTATCGCTATTGTTCTGGCGTAACCACAAGCGCCGGAACGAAGATGAAAAACGGTAGAGAAGAGATGGCGGTGAAACTACGTCCAGCCCCTACAAGGGAGAACATAAGCGCCGCTCCTAGCAGCCTCGGCCGCTCAGTATACGGACAGCCTGGCAGAGAACGCTGGATAGCCGTCATTAGTGATCCACAAACTGTGTGTCAAACTTGCATGAACATCGTACATAGCAAGGAACTCTGAATTATGTTGCATGTCGCCCATCGCTGTAAATTTAAAGTTAGGTAGTGGCAATCTTCTTATTTGTAATAAAAACCATTAATGTGACTTGAATTGTTGTATAGCATTCTGAGAACGCAGCATCCTATAGGCACCCTACAAGCGACAAGTCGGCAGGACCTCACAACTATACCAGACCGATTTCTTTACATATAAAATACATGAAACAACTTCTTGTGATCCTCTACCTGCTTGTGCCTCGGTCCAGAAATACATGGAAGCTTTGTCTTCCACTAGATTGTGAATACAGAAATTGAAGCAGCTTAACTGCTGTAGATAGTGTATCTCAGAAACTGGGAGTTTCGGCAGTGCAAGAACACTCTGGAAATCGAATGCTATAACACAAATCTCAGGATCAGATATGGCCAGTTCTAAATCTTCTTTCATTTGGGACCTCGCCAGTTCAGCTCTTCGAAGATGTAGCTTATGTGACAGTTCCAGCATTTTCATTTTCATCAGTTAAAGCTACTATTTCTGTTTTCTTAATTTCACATCTTTTACATGTATCAGAATGTGATGGATGGAATGAAAGACTGAAATCTGAAGTAAATACGTGACAGTAAAGAGATTCCTTCACTGGGGTGTAATCTCTTCTTTACACCGAGCGAGGTGGCGCAGTGGTTAGCACACTGGACTCGCATTCGGGAGGACGACGGTTCAATCCCGTCTCCAGCCATCCTGATTTAGGTTTTCCGTGATTTCCCTAAATCGTTTCAGGCAAATGCCGGGATGGTTCCTTTGAAAGGGCACGGCCGATTTCCTTCCCCACCCTTCCCTAACCCGAGCTTGCGCTCCGTCTCTAATGCCCCGTTGTCGACGGGACGTTAAACACTAACATCCTCCTCCTCCTCTTCTTTACACCAATCCAAATACAAACGATGCATTTTAGTAATGTTCAGTTCGAGATGAAGGTATTCTCGATTTGGATTGCTCTTTCTGGAATAGTGTGAGTGGTACCTTGGGATGATCCCATGTGTTCTTTAACTTGACATTTGACTTCTGCAGGAGTTTTCTTAGCAGGTTCACATTTACCACGATTATCTGGAGTAACATCTCCTTTTTGTTTGTAAGAAGTAACAGCACGATCTACCCAACCAGACGAAATTTGAAATGAGATTTGGAAAGCAAGTCTGCACACATTAACATTAGTACCATCCTGTTTCTTTAAGGTGTATGTACGAGTGAATGCACGACGTGATTCTGTTGTACTACATGACCACATCTTCATTGTTTGTTGCACCAATCCACAGATAAAACTTTTTTGAGCTAATTCATCTTCTTTGCCAAGGGAATAGAACCTTTCAAAATTGCACTGCCTGTCTTCTTGAGGAACATTAACCTCACAGTTTTTAGAACAATTGCAATGATAGAAACCAAACTTTATGTACTTACCAGTAACACGTTCCATCTTCTTTAGATTTCGTTTCCACAAATCAGGATTCCTTGTTCTCTTCCTACCTTTTTTTTTTTTTTTTATGAATGACAGGAGTGTCATCCTCAACATCAATAAATTTTCCACTCGCATTCAGATTAGCAATTTCATTACCCTCAACGAAAGTAACTTTTGTTTTAATTGAGATACTTGGCATTTGTCCATCATTTCCAGGACCTTTGAGCGTAAGGTTACCTCTTTTTACATTGTGGATCGTTTATAGGAGCAGACACAGCAGATGTTTGTAGTCTTGCTGTTTCAGCATTGCTTTGTCTTTCCACGTTTCTCTTTTTAAGCTTCCTTTTGGGGGTTTCATAATCAGAGTCATCTTCTTCTGAAGAAGCATGTGGAACATATCCATGATATAATCAGGATCACTCAGATTTTCTTTACTAAATGAATTCATAGTGGGTTACACCAATTTTACACTCAATTAATTTCAAAATAGTTGTCGACAAGTTACACTAATAATGTTTTACTCCTCAATATCATCTGAAAGAAGTACAAAGATAACAGGCTATAAAATGAATGTGACGAAGTTACAAAAAAACGCAAAAATATAAAAAAATGGGTATTTGTGGATTACACCGTTTCTGCACTAAACCCCTCAGTTCACAACCATAGACGAAATGCTTGTTCGTTTTCGTGCACGTTGTGGTTTTGTGCAGTACATGCCCAATAATCCTGCCAAGCATGATTTGAAGTTGTACGCATTGTGCGATACCAAGACATTTCAAAATTGTAACGCTGAAATATACTGCAGCATACTGGACCATGACTTGCATCTACCCGACCTATGGATATTGTGAAGAGATTAGTTGAACCAATCAAGGGCACTCACAGGAATGTAACTAGGACAACTATTATAGCAGTTATCCTTTAGGACAATATCTTCTAGAAAATGGGTTGACCTTCAAAGGGACACTGAAAAAGAACAAGACGGATATTTCTCCTGAATTTTTGCCTAATAGGTAGTGAGAAACTGGAAACTGTCTTCCTGGATGTCAAGAGACTTCTGTCTCATTTCGTGTCGAACGGAAAGACACGAGGCTGTGCTTTTTTCTGTCGTCAGTGCATGAAACTGATGAAATATACACCTGTACAGGAAAATCCGTTGTAAATCTTGTCTACAATAAACCAAAGGTGACGTAGATAGTCTTGATTACATGTGTACATCCTACTCCACTCAGAGGACAACAAGAAGACGACCCTTGGCCTTGTTTTTCTGGTATCTGGATATTGCTGGAATTAATTGTTCAAATGTTCAAATGTGTGTGAAATATTATGGGACTTAACTGCTAAGGTCATCAGTCCCTAAGCTTACACACTAATTAACCTAAATTATCCTAAGGACAAACACACACACCCATGCCCGTGGGAGGACTCGAACCTCCGCCGGGACCAGCCGCACAGTCCATGACTGCAGCGCCTACGACCGCTCGGCTAATCCCGCGAGACTGGAATTAATTCTCATGTACTGTTCTTCGCAAATAATCTAGAGAAAACTTCCAGAAGAAGAACTGGCCTTGGCTCTAATGGAGAGCCATTTGAAACATAGGGCTCCACTCATTACTTTACCAAAGGACATCCAAGGATTTCTGTCGCCCTATCGATCAAGCTCCGTAAGTAGTGTGGAAGGTGCTATGTTTGTGGCGGTAAAAAAATAGCAAAACAACTGTGACTTGCAACAGCTGCAAAATATTTGTTTTCAAGTAACACAGCAACAACATTGTGACTTTTAATGACTACAGAGCTTCTCCGGAGGAACAAAGTGTGTGAACTTTTTATGTGTGTTCACGATTTTTTCCTTAACTGGTTGTCTTGTTCTGCATTATAGACATACAATCATGCAGTGTGCTAGAAATTAGTGATGCCCGTCCATGGCCAGCAGCAGGTATGGTCATGAGGGCTCCATTGACCGGAAGCCACAGCTTAGCATCTCACAATCGGTGGGTACAAAGACAGGTTCCAATTTGTCAGCTCTTCAGGTACATAATACGCTTGGTAGATGGCGCTGGACTGGACTGGGCTGGGCTACACTAGACTAGATGTGACTGGCTAGTTTGTTTCATCTCCGAATGTTGTGTTCAAGTAAGACAATGAGCATTACATATGACATAGCTCCATTCAGTAATTCAAAACTACCCTCCAAAGTTGTGCGTTCAATTAATGACTCAACAATTAGAAACTTCAGAGAAAATCTTCAGCATTTAGACTGGGATGAGGTGTACAAGGAACCCGATGCTAATTCAAATATAACTTATTTCATGATAGACTTGTAAGAGAATTTGAAAACTGTTTCCCCACGAAAGTAGTTAAATCTAATTATAAGAAATCATTCAAAAAACCTTGGCTTACTAAAGGAATAAAAATATTTTGTAACCACAAAAGGGAACTGCATCTAACAACAAGAAAGAATAATGACCAAGAAACAGCCAAATATTATAGAAATTACTGTGCTACATTAAGAAAGCATGTGCATCATGTCTGAGATTAATACCTCTGATAACAAAATCAAAACAATTTGGAATATTATTACAAGGGAGACAGGACAACCAAGAGTACAGGATGACGGAGTCACCATCAAAGTGAATGGAAACATGGTAAACAACAAGCCGGAAGACGAAAACATTTTGAATAATCATTTTTTAAATGTTGTAGAGCAAATAGGATCTAAATGTTCATTAGAAGAAGCAAGGCAATTAATGGAAGAGGCCTTACCCACACCATTTGATACAACTGAATTTCCACCCACCTCTCCATCTGAAATTAGGAAGATAATAAACTCTCTCAAGAATAAAAGCTCACATGGGATTGATGGCATTTCCAGCAGGATAATAAAAGCTTGTTCCCAAGAAATAAGTGGGATTCTTAGCCACATATGTAATAGCTCTCTGAAGCAGGGTATTTTCCCAGATAGACTGAAGTATGCCATTGTTATACCACTGCATAAAAAAGTGAATACGTCTGATGTCAACAACTACTGCCCAATCTCTCTTCTGACTGCCTTATCCAAAATTCTTGAAAAAGTAATGTATTGTAGAGTAGCTTCACACCTTTGTAAAAATAAAGTTTTAACAAAATGTCAGTTTGGTTTCCAGAAGGGTTTTTCAACGGAAAATACTATATATACTTTCACTAATGAAATATTAAATGCTCTGAGTAACCGGAAGTCACCCGTTGGGATTTTTTGTGATCTATCAAAGGCTTTTGATTGTGTAAATCATGGAATACTTCTAGATAAGCTCAAGTATTGTGGTATGAATGGGACAGTGCTCAAATGGTTTAAATCATACCTAACTGGAAGAGTGCAGAAAGTTGAAATAAACAGTTCACATAATATGCAAAAAACTGGTGATTTCTCAAACTGGGGAACAATCAAGAATGGGGTGCCACAAGGTTCGGTCTTGGGTCCTCTGCTGTTCTTAATATATATTAATGACTTGCCATTCTATATTCACAAAGATGCAAAGCTGGTACTTTTTGCCGATGATACAAGTGTAGCTATCACACCCGACAAACAAGAATTAACTGGTGAAATTGTAAATGATGTTTTTCAAAAAACATTAAATGGTTCTCTGCAAATGGGCTCTCATTAAACTTTGACAAAACACAGTATATACAGTTCCACACAGTAAATGAAATGACCCCCTTAATAAATATAGACTTCGATCAGAAATCGGTAGCTAAGGTAGAATATTAAAAATTTCTAGGTGTATGCATTGATGAGGGGTTGAACTGGAAAAAACACACTGAGGATCTGCTGAAACGTTTGAGTTCAGCTACTTATGCTATTAGGGTCATTGCAAATTATGGCGATATACATCTGAGTAAATTAGCTTACCATGCCTATTTTCATTCCCTGCTTTCGTATGGCATCATATTCTGGGGTAACTCATCATTGAGTAAACGAGTGTTCATTGCACAAAAGCATATAATCAGAATAATTGCTGGGGCTCATCCAAGATCATCCTGCAGACACTTATTTAAAGAGCTAGAAATCTTGACTGTAACCTCACAATATATATATATATATATATATATATATATATATATATATATATATATATATATGTATTCCCTTATGAAATTTGTTATTAACAATCCGAACGAATTCAAAAGTAATAGCAGTGTACATGGCTACAACACTAGGAGAAGGGATGATCTTCACTACTCAAGGTTAAATCTAACTTTGGCTCAGAAAGGGGTAAATTATGCTGCCACAAAAGTCTTTGGTCACTTACCTAATAGCATCAAAAGTCTGACAGATAGCCATATAGCATTTAAAAGGATATTAAAAGAATTTCTTAATGGCAACTCCTTCTAATCATTAGGTGAATTTTTGGATATAGTAAGTGGGTAATCTCTCAACCTCCAAAACAAAAACAAAAAAAAAAGTTATTGAGTGTCATGTAATATTTTGTCTAATGTAATATCTTGTATAGATACCTTTTATTAACCTGACACGTTCCACACCATTACGAAGTGTCGTATTCATTATCTATGGAACAAGTAGTAATCTAATCTACATTCGTAAAAGAAATTGTACAATGTATTTCCCATGTTTCTGTTGGGTAGGATGTGACTTGCGACTTGTAAATAGGTATAAGTATGTTTCATTCCACAATGCTGTTGCAACAGGACTCCTGCATATAGGGAGCATGGATATATAACAGTACTCCTCCTATCAATTGTGATCCTCACCTTCCCCTGCCTCCCTCTGTCCTTTTCCCAGGCTCCCTCCCTCCCCCCTTCCAGCCTGTTTTTTCCCCACCTACCCTCTCTCTGAGTCCCTTATCTCCCCTCCCCCCTCCACTGACCTGAGTCCTTTTGCTTTCCCCTCCTTTTGCTTTCCCCTACACTGTCTCCCCCAATCCTTCTGCTTCGGCCCTGCCCCCTATTTTTTTTTATGTCCTCTCCCTCTATCGCCCCCCCCCCCCTGCCCTTTTCCTCGCCTCCACTCCTTTTTCCCCCCTCATTGGTATGGGTCCTCCCCCCCCCCTACCGCCCCCATCTGCCGCAGTGTTGCCTCTATAGTGCTGTTTAAAGTAAATGTTCAGTGTTGTGCATCCCCTGTCAGTGTTGCAAACAGCCACCATACTGTCGTCACCATACTGTCGCTAGTTGTGTTTTTTATCTCGTGTGAACAGAAACCAAACTATCAACGTGTTTGTTTAACTGCGCCTGTCCACTTACTGTGTATCTTCATCCGCATCGTCAACGCCATGTTTTTACATTTAAATTTTCCACAACTTTCCGCCATTTTACAGTTTCTTACAATGTCACCATTTTATCACCTGATTTTATTGTTTGTTTATACTCTCATTACGTTTTTCAACTTTTCCATAGGCTGTACAGCAGCCTATTACGCTGCTGCCAGCCCCCCCTCCCCCCTCAGAGTGGGGAATCGAAATGCAATAAAGCAAAAAAATAACAGCACTGGAACAGTGGGTCGTTGTTCCAGTATTGTTACGCATCCTTATCTCCCTCCTAGCAGCTGTTTACTTGCAGATAAGCAGGAGGATACTGTCCTGCACTCCTGTGGTCATTTTCTGTTGTATTGTTATTACCCATCCTTCCCACATACGGCTGTTGGCTATACTGGCTGGAGCAACTCTCTGATGCTAGAGTAATAGCGAAAATATCCTCTTTATATGCAGTAGTTATTGATGAGATTGGTTAGAGCTACTCTCTAGTCCTTGATCAATGGCGACTACCACCCCCCAGCTCCCATGTTTCACAGCCAGACAAAAAAAATTAGCGTTTTCCCACTGATTTTGAATTTCCTACCAATTTTTGAATTTCCTGCCAATAGAATTATGGGAGTCAAACTGCGCCAGTATTCTGGGTTCGCCATCTTGAATTGTGATGTCATAGTTAGACTGTGCCAGTATTCCAAGGATGATGGAATAAAGGGAGTATCCTACAAGCTTCCACTCCAGCGATATGTAAACTGAGTTGTTATACATAACCAATATATTATTATTATTGTTATTTCCTCTGCAATGCAATGTAATTAGCGTTTGAATTTACAGCAAAAACTCGAATTTGCCACTAAAATTTGAATTTTCCACCGATTTTTGAATTTTTCGCCAATACAGGATGGGGAGGGGAGGTCTGATGATTTCCCAGAGGGGGAGGGCGAAATTAATTGATTAATCAATTTTATGTCAAAAGTGTGGTGTCATCATTGTGGTGTTGCCACATCTACATCAGGGGGGAGAAAGTACACCATCTTGAATAAATTTGGTAACAATGCAGAGTGAGGTCATAGCTCCCTTACACCACTAATGCTGATATCACTTTTTCTATTGGTCGGTAAATGTCAATGTGTTCTAATCCTTACTTTTTAATAAATGTTCCTAATTAACTGGAAACATTTAATTTCCAGATAAGAATTTTACTCTCAATATTATGTACAAGGATATTTCATTAAATTTGTGAGAAGCATGAGGGGATTCATTCATTATAATTTAACTGTGTCAAAATGTGTGTCGCACTGTTTAATTCAAAATTTATGAATACATTTTTGCATATCAAATGCATATGGGTTTTGCTTGTAGGATGTACCCCAATTTAATTCATTGTTTTGTTTTGTGTTTTATGCTGCTGTTAAATGTCCATTTTATTTATGTGTTGCTTCTATGTATTCCCTCTTCTTTCATTCATGAGTGCAATATCACAACAGGGTTCTGTCGATTTCTAAGTGTGGACTAGAAATGGCCTTCATTCTTGATGTTAGACATAATTAGGATGGAGTCAGAGTATTAGAATGTTTTTGATATGTTAAGGCAGCGTGAGAATGACCAGTATGTCCAGATAGACAGACATTACCGCACACAACTACACTACTGGCCATTAAAACTGCTACACCTCGAAGATGACATGATACAGACCTGAAATTTAATCGACAGGAAGAAGATGCTGTGATATGCAAATGATTAGCTTTTTAGAACGTTCACACAAGGTTGGCGCCGGTGGCGACACCTACAACGTGCTGACACGAGGAAAGTTTCCAACCGATTTCTCATACACAAACAGCAGTTGACCGGCGTTGCCTGGTGAAACGTTGTTGTGATGCCTTGTGTAAGGAGGAGAAACGCATACCATCACGTTTCCGACTTTGATAAAGGTCAGATTGTAGCCTGTCGCGGTTGCGGTTCATCGTATCGCGATATTGCTGCTCGCGTTGGTCGAGATCCAATGACTGTTAGCAGAATATGGAATCGGTGGGTTCAGGAAGGTAATAAGGAACGCCGTACTGGTTCCCAACGGCCTCGTATCACTAGCAGTAGAGATGACAGGCATCTTATCCGTATGGCTGTAACCGATCGTGCAGCCACGTCTCGATCCCTGAGTCAACAGATTGGGACGTTTGCAAGACAACAACCACCTGCATGAACAGTTCGACGACGTTTGCAGCAGCATGGACTATCAGTTCGGTGACCATGGCTGCGGTTACCCTTGACGCTGCATCAGACAGGAGCCCCTGCGATGGTGTACTCAACGACGAACCTGGGTGCACGAATAGCAAAACATCATTTTTTCGGATGAACCCAGGTTCTGTTTACAGCATCATGATGGTCGCATCGGTGTATGGCGGCATCGCGGTGAACGCACATTGGAAGCGTGTATTCGTCATCGCTATACTGGTGTATCACCTGGCGTGATGGTATGGGGTGTCATTGGTTACACGTATCGGTCACCTCTTGTTCGCATTGACAGCACTTTGAACAGTGGACGTTACATTTCAGATGTGTTACTACCCGTGGCTCTACCCTTCATTCGATCCCCGTGAAACCCTACACTTCAGCAGGATAATGCACGACCTCATGTTGCAGGTCTTGTACGGGCCTCTGTGGATACAGAAAATGTTCGACTGCTGCCCTGGCCAGCACATTCTCCAGATCTCTCACCAATTGAAAACGTCTGGTCAATGGTGGCCGAGCAAATGGCTCGTCACAATACACCAGTCACTACTCTTTATGAACTGTGGTATCGTGTTGAAGCTGCACGGGCAGCTGTACCTGTACATGCCATCCAAGCTCTGTTTGACTCAATGCCCAGGCGTATCAAGGCCGTTAGTACGGCCAGAGGTGGTTGTTCAGGGTACTGATTTCTCAGGATCTATGCACCCAAATTGCGTGAAAATTTAATCACATGTCAGTCCTAGTATAATATATTTGTCCAATGAATACCCGTTCATCATCTCCATTTCTTCTTGGTGTAGCAATTTTAATGGCCATTAGTGTAATAAAGGGAACTTGTAAGAATCGATTCAAGGCAGTGAGCAAGTGAAATCTGAGACGCATCAGTCTGCCAGACCTGCCCCAAGTTCAGTAAAGAAATCCCTAATAAATTTTGAAATTCATGAATGGAACTGTAGGATAATTACATAATTTCAGAAAGTTAGATTTTGAAAGAAATGTTGTAGAAAATGTAAAAATCACACCAAGTGAACACAAATTTACTAACCCACGCCTAAGCAGTCAAAACACTTCAAGAAAACGAATTGTCTTGTGACCAGTGAGTGTAGGTTGTTGTAAGACTGGATGCAGATGCTCAGCTGTCAAGAGTAATTAGAACGTGAAACCAAAGACACTCCTGCATTATATAGAAACTTAATTTAGCATCAAGGAAAGCGAAATTAGCCCAGAAGTCCTGTCAATGACTGTCAATGAAGACGGAGCACAAATTCCCATGGGGATAGAAATCGGTTTGATCCTTTCACGGGAACCATCCTGGTAATTTCCTTAAGAGACTTAAGGAAGTCACAGGAAACTTAAATCCGGATGGCTGAACAGAGGTTTGAATAGCGATCCTCCTGAATACAGATGCAGTGTCTTATCACTGTGCCACATCTGAGTTAAGGAAATTCCATATTGTGTCAAGTTCCTTGTCAGCCATGATCGATCATGAAGAAAAATCTTAGTCGGTGGTTTTCTGCCTGGATGCTTTTGTAAAATTGTAAGGTTTAGAGAGAACAGAACAATTCAAATGCAGGTACATTTTTCTTTTTCTGAAAGGTATTGGCTTACTTGTAGAAGTTCATAGGTACAGATAAATCTTTAATTTTTATTTGTGGTCTTAAAAATAATACAATATTTGCAAGTATACAAACTAATACAAGAAATTAATCTGTGGTCTCGAGGCATTTTTTTTATAGTTCGGTACTGGTATGGAAAACTTATGCGTAGAATATCTACAAAGTGAGCCTCTGTTAACCTTGAATGAAATTTATTTTTCAGAACATTCATTTTTACAGAGGTTGATTCGCATGAATAAATAGATACAAACATATTAGCTGTGAAAATACGCAGTTTCTTTTCAGTTCGCATATTTCTCTGAATTATTTCTTCTTCCTTTTCTTCTTCTTCTTCTTGTAGAATTCTCTTCAGCAATTTTTTTTCCATTCTGCCATCTCCAAAGCCGTTGCACACTTTCCTCTAACACAGGGATTTATATCTTCTTCCACATCATCTATCCACCATTTTCGTGGCCTTGCTCTGTGTTGTTCCAGTAGACTTTCATTCAAAAATCTTTTTCATCTTTCTTCTGGTATCCATCCTAAGGGCATGTTCAGCCTATTCTCCTACATGTTATTAATCTCATCATTTCAGCTCCTGGTATGAGGCAGTCCAGCTCGGTCTTTCTTCTAGATTTCCAAAACCATTGTTATCCTGAAGTACCCCAGAGATCTTTCGCAGAGCTCTGCGTTCAAGTATCATGAGCTGCTGTTCCTCAGTATTTGTTAACATGCACGTTTCATGTCCGTAGGTTACAACTGACCCCACATATTTGCAGTTTCTGCCGTGTAATATGTTGACTGCCACAAGGCCACTGGAACCCAAAGCAGAGCGTCACGCGGCACGCCGTTGCATGACCTGCCCACAAAGGCAAACATCCATCGCTGTTTTTGCGGCAGTCAACGTGCTAATAACCCTGACGCCCATCATTTCTTAAAAGTGTGGAAGCATCTATTATCGCTTAGGAAGCGCATGTTTATTTCCATTCATATGAAATTTGTTGTGTTAATATTATAACCCAGATAATACACTCCTGGAAATTGAAATAAGAACACCGTGAATTCATTGTCCCAGGAAGGGGAAACTTTATTGACACATTCCTGGGGTCAGATACATCACATGATCACACTGACAGAACCACAGGCACATAGACACAGGCAACAGAGCATGCACAATGTCGGCACTAGTACAGTGTATATCCACCTTTCGCAGCAATGCAGGCTGCTATTCTCCCATGGAGACGATCGTAGAGATGCTGGATGTAGTCCTGTGGAACGGCTTGCCATGCCATTTCCACCTGGCGCCTCAGTTGGACCAGCGTTCGTGCTGGACGTGCAGACCGCGTGAGACGACGCTTCATCCAGTCCCAAACATGCTCAATGGGGGACAGATCCGAAGATCTTGCTGGCCAGGGTAGTTGACTTACACCTTCTAGAGCACGTTGGGTGGCACGGGATACATGCGGACGTGCATTGTCCTGTTGGAACAGCAAGTTCCCTTGCCGGTCTAGGAATGGTAGAACGATGGGTTCGATGACGGTTTGGATGTACCGTGCACTATTCAGTGTCCCCTCGACGATCACCAGTGGTGTACGGCCAGTGTAGGAGATCGCTCCCCACACCATGATGCCGGGTGTTGGCCCTGTGTGCCTCGGTCGTATGCAGTCCTGATTGTGGCGCTCACCTGCACGGCGCCAAACACGCATACGACCATCATTGACACCAAGGCAGAACCGACTCTCATCGCTGAAGACGACACGTCTCCATTCGTCCCTCCATTCACGCCTGTCGCGACACCACTGGAGGCGGGCTGCACGATGTTGGGGCGTGAGCGGAAGACGGCCTAACGGTGTGCGGGACCGTAGCCCAGCTTCATGGAGACGGTTGCGAATGGTCCTCGCCGATACCCCAGGAGCAACAGTGTCCCTAATTTGCTGGGAAGTGGCGGTGCGGTCCCCTATGGCACTGCGTAGGATCCTACGGTCTTTGCGTGCATCCGTGCGTCGCTGCGGTCCGGTCCCAGGTCTACGGGCACGTGCACCTTCCGCCGACCACTGGCGACAACATCGATGTACTGTGGAGACCTCACGCCCCACGTGTTGAGCAATTCGGCGGTACGTCCACCCGGCCTCCCGCATGCCCACTATACGCCCTCGCTCAAAGTCCGTCAACTGCACATACGGTTCACGTCCACGCTGTCGCGGCATGCTACCAGTGTTAAAGACTGCGATGGAGCTCCGTATGCCACGGCAAACTGGCTGACACTGACGGCGGCGGTGCACAAATGCTGCGCAGCTAGCGCCATTCGACGGCCAACACCGCGGTTCCTGGTGTGTCCGCTGTGCCGTGCGTGTGATCATTGCTTGTACAGCCCTCTCGCAGTGTCCGGAGCAAGTATGGTGGGTCTGACACACCGGTGTCAATGTGTTCTTTTTTCCATTTCCAGGAGTGTAATTGTTCTACTCATGTTCAAAATAGAGGCCTGCTACTAATAGATCGTTGCTGTTGAAATTCATGTACTTAGTCTTCATTTCACTAACACCAAGGCCTCAATGTTGTGTGGCTTCTTTCAGCTTATGTATTGTTGGCTGTAGTGAAGATCTTATACTAATAACTGGTACATTAGCTTATACACATATCTGAATTAATTTCGTACCTATATCATCAGATATTTGAAAGTTCTGAATGGGTGCTTAAGAAGTCAGACTGAAAAGCATTGTGGAGAGGACGTGGTATTGTCTCACTCCTTTCCTAATTCTAGACCATTCACTACATTCTCCATCAACTCACACTGCAGCCTTGGAACCAGCCAATGTTGCTCAAGTGAATGAAACACACATACATGGTATACCAAGCAGTAACGAATTGTGTAGCATTTCTACTCAATCAAGACAATTCAAGACCTGCTTGAAATCTACACGGAGATTATGAAGCTTAATATCATAAGTAGTAGGGCAAACTGGCGGATTTCGATAATGTGGGTTGCCTACATAAGGGGCACGTATGCACTTAGGGGCACTCCTGTAGTTCTCCTTTAATTGATAGAACATTAACCTGTTGTTTTGCTAAGATATTTCCTTTTGATCGACAAGTCCTTAACCTATTGGTCCCCAACCCCCCTCCCCTCAGGAAACATCCAACCCACCCCGTCCCACTTGCTGATAGAAGTACACTTTCAGGCCTGAGTTACTCGCATAGCCACACTCTCTCATATCAATTTGATTGACTTCTTAATTAAATTGATGAATTAATTAACACCTCGCACCGAGCGAGGTGGCGCAGTGGTTAGCACACTGGACTCGCATTCGGAAGGACGACGGTTCAATCCCGCGTCCGGCCATCCTGATTTAGGTTTTCCATGATTTCCCTAAATCTCTTCAGGCAAATGCCGGGATGGTTCCTTTGAAAAGGGCACGGCCGACTTCCGTCCCTAATCCGATGAGATCAATGACCTCGCAGTTTGGTCTCCTCCCCCAACACAACCCCGTAGCACCTCGCACTCTGTTAAACCCACCCCCACCCCCTTTCTCCCCACCCCTCCCCTACCTGGAAATTGGTGGCTCTGTTGTGGAGAGAAAGGATCTCACGAAGGGGAATTCAAGGGTATATTGTTTATTTATTTAAGAAATCAGTTTGCGGGGTTTGGATTCCTCTTCCTCATTATCTTCCGGTGTTTAGAAAGACGCAAGTCTCGTAAGAAGTAATTAAATCGATAGCTTTTTTTCATTCTGATCGCTCAAGGAATACTGTTATGAAACACCTAGCACATGTAATTACACTGGTAGAAATCTTTCGATCACAAAGCATGCACCATCCACTGGACCGCACAGAACGTCATTGCACATGCTGCCAGTAGTTGCGGTTCATTGGTGGCCACTGCAAAGCGACAATGCGGCCGTCAGCTGCCAGCCATGTGCAGGTGTCCATTCAGGTCCTGCAAGCATGAGGTGGCGGTATCCATTTCATACTTGACACCTGAGAAATTCCTGTCAAAACATGTGTTTACCTAGCCACCATCGTTGATAGACAGCCTTTGTAGCTGAAGGTCCAGCACAGGCCTAACCGCTGAGCAAGATATGTTTGCCTAGCGATTCACCCCTGCGAGCACAGCTAAAAGGTTGTCAGAGCTATACTGATGTCTCATGTCTATGTAAATAACAGCCAAGTCTCCTGCATGTGCTATAGAAATCTTTTGCAATGATTTCATAAACAGTTAACGAAAATATCCCGGAATAAAACAGGATGCATTCTCCTAGCGATCCTAGCGACAGAGCCTGCCCACTACATATCGTAAAGTGTAGCAGAAATACACTCCTGGAAATGGAAAATAGAACACATTGACACCGGTGTGTCAGACCCACCATACTTGCTCCGGACACTGCGAGAGGACTGTACAAGCAATGATCACACGCACGGCACAGCGGACACACCAGGAACCGCGGTATTGGCCGTCGAATGGCGCTAGCTGCGCAGCATTTGTGCACCGCTGCCGTCAGTGTCAGCCAGTTTGCCGTGGCATACGGAGCTCCATCGCAGTCTTTAACACTGGTAGCATGCCGCGACAGCGTGGACGTGAACCGTATGTGCAGTTGACGGACTTTGAGCGAGGGCGTATAGTGGGCATGCGGGAGGCCGGGTGGACGTACCGCCGAATTGCTCAACACGTGGGGCGTGAGGTCTCCACAGTACATCGATGTTGTCGCCAGTGGTCGGCGGAAGGTGGACGTGCCCGTCGACCTGGGACCGGACCGCAGCGACGCACGGATGCACGCCAAGACCGTAGGATCCTACGCAGTGCCGTAGGGGACCGCACCGCCACTTCCCAGCAAATTAGGGACACTGTTGCTCCTGGGGTATCGGCGAGGACCATTCGCAACCGTCTCCATGAAGCTGGGCTACGGTCCCGCACACCGTTAGGCCGTCTTCCGCTCACGCCCCAACATCGTGCAGCCCGCCTCCAGTGGTGTCGCGACAGGCGTGAATGGAGGGACGAATGGAGACGTGTCGTCTTCAGCGATGAGAGTCGGTTCTGCCTTGGTGCCAATGATGGTCGTATGCGTGTTTGGCGCCGTGCAGGTGAGCGCCACAATCAGGACTGCATACGACCGAGGCACACAGGGCCAACACCCGGCATCATGGTGTGGGGAGCGATCTCCTACACTGGCCGTACACCACTGGTGATCGTCGAGGGGACACTGAATAGTGCACGGTACATCCAAACCGTCATCGAACCCATCGTTCTACCATTCCTAGACCGGCAAGGGAACTTGCTGTTCCAACAGGACAATGCACGTCCGCATGTATCCCGTGCCACCCAACGTGCTCTAGAAGGTGTAAGTCAACTACCCTGGCCAGCAAGATCTCCGGATCTGTCCCCCATTGAGCATGTTTGGGACTGGATGAAGCATCGTCTCACGCGGTCTGCACGTCCAGCACGAACGCTGGTCCAACTGAGGCGCCAGGTGGAAATGGCATGGCAAGCCGTTCCACAGGACTACATCCAGCATCTCTACGATCGTCTCCATGGGAGAATAGCAGCCTGCATTGCTGCGAAAGGTGGATATACACTGTACTAGTGCCGACATTGTGCATGCTCTGTTGCCTGTGTCTATGTGCCTGTGGTTCTGTCAGTGTGATCATGTGATGTATCTGACCCCAGGAATGTGTCAATAAAGTTTCCCCTTCCTGGGACAATGAATTCACGGTGTTCTTATTTCAATTTCCAGGGGTGTAGTTATCGGTTGCTTTTGTTTTTGTAAGAGCTTTTGTGATGTTTCAGCTTGTCTGCATGGAAATTCTCGTGCTAATAGGACCTGTTTACGAAAATAGCACAGGATAACACAGGACGCAGTCTTCCTAGCGATCCTAATTGGACAGCCTGTCCATCACGTGTTACCCTTCCCAGAGATCGTAACGTCCTGCTTTCAACATATGTCTCAGAAACGGTAATCATTCACACTTGTTCTCACTGCTAAAAGTCTTCATCACGTCTGTGCATCCTTGCGAAAACATGTTAATCATAAAGCATTCTTATTATTTGGAAAAGGAACACTGTCTAAGCACAGACGGGAAAATCAGAACAGTTATGCTAACAGAATTAAAAGCAGTGTCCTACAGAAGAGAAAAAGGCTGAAATTTCTGTGTCCTACAGCTGCTGGCCTGGAGATGTCCTAATACCACAATGGTGGATGAGGGGCAGCATCACACCAGAGATGGACAGTCTGCTTCAACTTGTCTTTGAACACTTGATTAAAAAAGACATCACGTTACTCTCAGAACTTTCTGTCCCCATCTTGTTCAAACCAGTCTCTAGAGGCTCCTATGTCGCAACAAAAATGATATCTTTTGAATGAATGGAGTATTCATATTGGCTCTTACTGAATTTACCCACCAAAATGTTGCTGCTGCTGGTGTGAGACCACTATCCCCCTTTTTTTTCTGCAGACGAGAATTTCAGTGGAAAAACCATTTTGTACAGATCGCCATATCACATTGACAGTTAAGCCCTGCAAAAGTGGTCTACAGATCAGGAAATACAGAAATACACTCCCTCAGTCACATTGCTCTGCCACTGTTGAGCAAAGCTTGAATTTTTCGGTGTGAAACCCGCCAAACTACTGCTGCTGGTGAGGGAGCACTGTCAGCCATTTTCTGCAGACGAGACTTTCAGCGGCAAAACTATCTCGTAGAGATTATCATACCGCACTGACAGTTAAACCCTCCATAAGTGGTCTACAGATCATGAAATACACAAAGACACTCCCTCAATTACACTACTCTGCTACTGTTGAAGAAAGCTTGAACATTTCAGCGTGAAGCCGATCTGCAGTCTGGCAATATCACCACTTACCATATCAATATTGTAAACACACAATGCGTAACCTGCGCCATACAAAATTTGCACTCCTGCATCCTGCATATAGCTATCGACCATGAGACACTCATACGTATACCACGAAGACAGATAGCATAAGCACATGCACTGTATATATTCCTTGCTTAGATACTTCCCACAAGCTCCGTAGGTCATCCACTGCAGCCAATGGTCACAAGCCATCTGCCCCCGCACACACCCTCGCCCAACGCATGACCAGAGTGCCCTCGGCGGACCGAGGTCGCTCCCCAAATTGTGGTACAAAGGTTGGGTTGGTTCCCTACGGCACAAAGGCGATATTGTTTCTGACCCTGAGCTGCTTCCTTACTTGCTTTCTACACGCATCTCCAAACTCTGGGATTACAAAAAAAATATGTATTTTCATATTGTTTACCAGAATATCATACCATTTACGCGATACTTCTCGATATCAAGCACATAGCAGTATCGCTTGCATAGCAGTATCCTTGCACAGTATAATTCCGAAGATACAGACTGGAAATTATTTCTCTAGAAATCCGCAACTTCAGCGACATGCAGCGGGGTCGCACATGCTATAAGCCACTGAGTACCTAGAAACTTATCTCGTCTGCGAGGACCTGTATGTGAAAACTCAAAAAAATAGAGGAAACTGATTTTTCCACTCACCAATACCAATGTCAGTGATATAACAGATTCGAAATCAGCCTTATAATTTACAAAGTCAACTAAGGTGTTTCTCATGTCTAGAAAACCAGCAAACATGCCTTACACCCGTCTTTCACATGCTACACAACACACACAACAATCGAAGATCCCTCAACCAAATAAAGATGTCAAATGTGCAGAAGCAGTCAACCAGACAATTTAAATGGGAGGGAATAATGGTCCAGTGCAAAAACATGTCGATATTGAATTTTCTCAAATTTCTACCGAGAATAGAAGCAATCACGAAAGCTGCCCAGCACATACTGAGTATGAGTCCGCCGTCTAGAGCGCGACACAGTTAAGTCAGCAATATTCCTGCAGCCCAACCACCTTTTACATTTGGACGGCTCCCACCATTAGCTAGAAACGTGAATCATTCCCACCACAGGCAACAGCCGCCGCGTGCCATGCACCCCCACACAGAATCGTCCTAAGAAACCGGCCACTTATTTATTTGATCGCTGTATTTACAGTGAAATATTTCGATTGTACCCTCAATCGGACGACATTTTACATTAAGTGAAGTACCGGAAATACCCCCTCCCGCATCCCCTACTACTAAGAAAAAAAAAATTCACCAATAACTGAATACTGGCGATACGAAACAATTACTATGAGCGAAAATCAGCGATAGGTGGACACGTCATAAGTTTTTCTTGCGAGTGGTAACATTGCGTCTTAGAAAGAGGAACGCAGCCGTCTTACAAGTCGTCAGATGTTAAAAACACGATGGCAACGACTATGTTACTGTCACAATCTGTCTTAGTTCCACAGGTGCTCACAAGTATCACTAACAAAACCCATGTTAAAAACTATATAAGCCATATAAATCGAGGTATAGCATTACTCCCAAATGAAGTGGTTTTTCCACATCAATAACGCGACACAGAATATAGACGGTGATCGCCGGAGTGTGTATTAACAGGCCGGAAGTGCAGTTACACGTCGCCGACGGTGTAACCTCGTAATAAAATCACCGAATATAGAAAGTGATTCGGCTATGGAACGTGGCATGAAACCAATATTTGCAACTCCCTCTGCAGCCGTTAGATATTTCTCTGGTATTTGTAACGCATTCTGTGTCAATGCCACGTCAGAGGTTCTGCGATATACCCACTGGGTTACAGCCGATGGTTGATTGAGAATGAACATACAGTAGATGGTGTACTGATTGAGTTCTTAAGAAATGTACAAGGGCTTTTCAGATCTGTAGTGTTACATTTTCCAGTAGAAATGCTGTCTGCAATTTGGATCAAGTCTTTCCATTCAATCACATACCTGCGTTGGATTCTATGGAGAAGTCTTTTAACGATTACAGCCACTAGTGAATCATATTTCTGGCACTCTCATGTCTCGAAACGAGTCACCTTTTTCGAACCAATCTGCTACAGCAAAATTCCAACGTGGTTTTAGATAGCCTCTACACATCTTGCAACTGCTCATTGGACTCTGCGCCGTCAGCCCTGCAGCCTTGGCATGTGATCATTCTCTTTCATGTAAGCCACAGCTACCATATAGGACTCCTCGGCTAGAAATTAAAGTCTTGCCTAGTTTCCTGTACACAGTGGAATGAGATTACTTGTGCTTTTATTTGCCAGAAACGTTCTGTTACTTGAGCTGTACTCAGACAACGAACATGGTATTATAAGAAGTTAGAATACGCCGAATCACGTTCAGACAAACTCCATGAACTTTCTGTGCTTAAGAGCAGAACAACACTTCACAAAACTGATAAACTTGACCAACCTGTCCATTATGCCTTTCAGAGTAGTACTGAGTTTGCCAGATTGGTTTGTCAGGCGAATTATGCATTGAAGACAGTAACTCAACATTCTTATCCCTGGTTCTCTTTACCAGGCCCTTTTCTTTTCCCACCATCGCTAGGGACCCTTCAGTCGAAAGGGGTTACCATTTTATAATTGTCTGATTTGTCACAGTCATCAAAAGTCTTTAACACATCTGCTCTGCAGGTCTTGCCTAGTCGACCGACGAAAGTACGCTTAGTGACTGATGTTCCATCGCCAGGCCACGCACGCGGCGTTAGGTGTGATCCTCTGCTTTGGCTGCCGGCGACCACACGGCACCCAACGTGTTAAACGGTAATTATGCCAGCAGTTCATGTCCTTTACGTCAAAAAATCACACAAAAGCAACAGGTCATCAACAATGTCACATGACTTGCAAGGACGATAACGTAGCAAGGTGCCTTCTATAAGAGTTCGAGCAAACTGTTTTTACTAGCTAAAATTTCTGCTCTTGTATTGCTTCTTTCACAAAATGGGATACCTCTAATAGAGACGACAATATCCTGTTCAAAAAGTACCGTGGCCATTTCCAACATAATTCCTTTACCATCTCAATCTGAAAATGACCTTTGGTTCTTATTGAGTTCCAGCCCACACGCAATGCTGCCTGCCCTATACTAACAGCACAGCAGCACACTTTCATCGAGTAACATCTCGTCCGACGTGAGCGGTCTGACGCAAATGCGGCGTGGCGCCGGACAGCGCGAGCTGTGAGCTATCCAACACTGAAAAGATGTGGCCACACGAGCTGAGTGTCTCTGCAACAAAACACATATTGCGGCGAGATGTGCAGCTCTGTAGCCACGCGGCTAGTTGAGCAACGGAATGCGGAGAGCCAAATATCGAGTCAGCTGCCGTGACTAACAAAAATTGTTTTTCTGTAAACCAAGCTAAGCTACATCCGTCTATGTAGTTAATTTCTGACTAAAACTTTTACTTTTCGCGAATACTTCAGAAATCACTGGGAATGACACCTATCTTATTGATGATGACATTGTATACAGGGTGTCCCAGCTATCTTGTCCACCCAAAACATCTCTGGAACAATAACAGCTATTGGAAAACGACTTTCCCGGTATCAATGTAGGACTGGGGCCCATGAATGTACATATTTGGAAACATTCTAAAACGAAAGCATATGTGTTTTTTAACACAAACTTATGTTTTTTTAAATGGACCTCCTATATTTTTTCTTCAGCAATCCATAGCATGACAAAGCACATACACAATGGCGTTGATTGCATCGCAATATTCCCATTACATCCCGAGATATTAAGACGCGAAGTTGACGCTCGAAACACCCGACATGCGCTGCTAGCGCACGTCCTGAGGCTCAGGCGTGAACCCCACGCTGCCCGTAATCGCAATGTGATTGACATGCGTCATCACACTTCCATACTTACCAAGAGGCCCGAAACGAATAATACGGTCTGCTGCCATCCTGCATTAACGTCGTACATTCCAGCAGGTATTTATCCCATAGGCTAGGGGTGATGCGGTTCTGTAACATATCTGTGTACCGTAACGTTAGTCACAAAGTTGACTTCGCTTATCGTTAATCCGTTACTAAAAAGGTAATGCCGTTCAACGTTAAAACTTTACTTTACTGTAGATCTAGCGCAAGTGACAGTTAATCATTCACTCGTAATAGTAAAATTCATGTTGATAGTTTTAGTGAAACGAGCAAGTGGACTAAAAGTTTTACCGTTGTTTCGGACCTCTTGATAAGTATGGAGGTTTGATTACACATGTCAATCAAATCGCGATTACGGGCAGCATGGGGTTCACGCCTGAGCCACAGGACGTGCGCTAGCAGCGCATGTCGGGTGTTTCAAGCGTCAACTTCGCGTCTCAATATCTCGGGATGTAATGGGAATATTGCGATGCAATCAACGCCATTGTGTATGTGCTTTGTCATGCTATGGATTGCTGAAGAAAAAATACAGCAGGTCCATTTAAAAAAAACATAAGTTTGTGTTAAAAAACACATATGCTTTCGTTTTAGAATGTTTCCAAATATGTACATTCATGGGCCCCAGCCCTACATTGATACCGGTGAAAGTCGTTTTCCAATAGCTGTTATTGTTCCAGAGATATTTTGGGTGGACAAGATAGCTGGGACACCCTGTATATACAGGGTGTTTCAAAAATGACCGGTATATTTGAAACAGCAATAAAAACTAAACCAGCAGCGATAGAAATACACCGTTTGTTGCAATATGCTTGGGACAACAGTACGTTTTCAGGCGGACAAACTTTCGAAATTACAGTAGTTACAATTTTCAACAACAGATGGCGCTGCAAGTGATGTGAAAGATATAGAAGACAACGCAGTCTGTGGGTGCGCCATTCTGTACGTCGTCTTTCTGCTGTAAGCGTGTGCTGTTCACAACGTGCAAGTGTGCTGTAGACAACATGGTTTATTCCTTAGAACAGAGGATTTTTCTGGTGTTGGAATTCCACCGCCTAGAACACAGTGTTGTTGCAACAAGACGAAGTTTTCAACGGGGGTTTAATGTAACCAAAGGACCGAAAAGCGATACAATAAAGGATCTGTTTGAAAAATTTCAACGGACTGGGAACGTGACGGATGAACGTGCTGGAAAGGTAGGGCGACCGCGTACGGCAACCACAGAGGGCAACGCCCAGCTAGTGGAGCAGGTGATCCAACAGCGGCCTCGGGTTTCCGTTCGCCGTGTTGCAGCAGCGGTCCAAATGACGCCAACGTCCACGTATCGTCTCATGCGCCAGAGTTTACACCTCTATCCATACAAAATACAAACGCGGCAACCCCTCAGTGCCGCTACCATTGCTGCACGAGAGACATTCGCTAACGATATAGTGCACAGGATTGATGACGGCGATATGCATGTGGGCAGCATTTGGTTTACTGACGAAGCTTATTTTTACCTGGACGGCTTCGTCAATAAACAGAACTGGCGCATATGGGGAACCGAAAAGCCCCATGTTGCAGTCCCATCGTCCCTCCATCCTCAAAAAGTACTGGTCTGGGCCGCCATTTCTTCCAAAGGAATGATTGGCCCATTTTTCAGATCCGAAACGATTACTGCATCACGCTATCTGGACATTCTTCGTGAATTTGTGGCGGTACAAACTGCCTTAGACGACTCTGCGAACACCTCGTGGTTTATGCAAGATGGTGCCCGGCCACATCGCACGGCCGACGTCTTTAATTTCCTGAACGAATATTTCGATGATCGTGTGATTGCTTTGGGCTATCCGAAACATACAGGAGGCGGCGTGGATTGGCCTCCCTATTCGCCAGACATGAACCCCTGTGACTTCTTTCTGTGGGGACACTTGAAAGACCAGGTGTACCGCCAGAATCCAGAAACAATTGAACAGCTGAAGCAGTACATCTCATCTGCATGTGAAGCCATTCCGCCAGACACGTTGTCAAAGGTTTCGGGTAATTTCATTCAGAGACAACGCCATATTATTGCTACGCATGGTGGATATGTGGAAAATATCGTACTACAGAGTTTCCCAGATCGCAGGGCCATCTGTTGTTGAAAATTGTAACTACTGTAATTTCGAAAGTTTGTCTGCCTGAAAATGTACTGTTGTCCCAAGCATATTGCAACAAACGGTGTATTTCTATCGCTGCTCGTTTAGTTTTTATTGCCGTTTCAAATATACCGGTCATTTTTGAAACACCCTGTATTAACAGAGTGTGATTAATGCCAGCATATGTGTGTGAGTTCTGCGCTATGCAATCTTTCTCGTTCGATTCTGAGGAAACTATTCTATAAAAAATTTTGTTCTTTCTCATCTTATAGCCACATATCGCAGACTGATTATGAACTGGCTATCTTTTCGTATTGCTCATTGTGTTCATGCTACTCCCAAACTAAGTAAAAAGTTTATAGTGAAAAATGTAGTCGCTGACTAGTTTACATTTGCTTAATTTTAGGTCAGACATCCCTATATACGATTTGTAGCCTTTTAACACTGGAAAGGAAGCCACCACTGCTTTTCCTGTGACATGTATTGGCGTTTACACTGAATTAAAAGGTTTTTCATTTGAAAAGTAGAGATAGATATTCGCAGATTCAAGGTAGAGTTATCTGTATGCTATATGTGTCATTTTTCTTGTCCACACCAAAAGTTCTATTCAGGAAACATTCAGTAACCATTTTTGTTAACAAAGTTTTCTTAAAAAAAATAAAGCGACTTGATAACTTACCTTGCAATTAAATGACAATAGAAATTCAAAGCCCAAAAATAAGTTGTTCATTCCAGTACAGCGAGAAATGTTCTAGAATCATGGAAATGTTGCCTATAAATCTGAGCTCTTATATACGACAGAATATGCCCTGTCCCATGTATTTCCTTTTACAAGTACCATTTCGACAATTTGAATGTTCTCTTCCGATTGCCATGTTCCGTTACTGTACCTGTAAATTCGTCTCAAACATAAAACAAACTAATTTTATACTATAGACGCTCTCAAACAATCCAGAGTCCTGTTTTACAGCAGTGCTTACTGAATGTGGTTGATTTAATGATCTGTTTTTAGTAATCTGTCACTCTTTATAATAACTTAATTGTCCAAGGCGATCATGTGGCTTAATTCATGTGACACAAAAGAATGGATACCATTATTGCCGAAAAAGAATCGATACCATTATGGCTGAAAACAGATGCAGAAACAATATCCTTTGCCATACCTTGTAAGAAATTATAGTGCATGCTGCCACCGACTTTTCATTCTAATCAGTGATTCACTGCAGCTGTTGTGCATGTTTCCAGTAAAAGAATTTAAAAATGCATATGTATCTTTATATAAATAAAAAGTACACTACTGGAAATTGAAATAAGAACACCATGAATTCATTGTCCCAGGAAGGGGAAACTTTATTGACACATTCCTGGGGTCAGATACATCACATGATCACACTGACAGAACCACAGGCACATAGACACAGGCAATAGAGCATGCACAATGTCGGCACTAGTACAGTGTATATCCACCTTTCGCAGCAATGCAGGCTGCTATTCTCCCATGGAGACGATCGTAGAGATGCTGGATGTAGTCCTGTGGAACGGCTTGCCATGCCATTTCCACCTGGCGCCTCAGTTGGACCAGCGTTCGTGCTGGACGTGCAGACCGCGTGAGACGACGCTTCATCCAGTCCCAAACATGCTCAATGGGGGACAGATCCGGAGATCTTGCTGGCCAGGGTAGTTGACTTACACCTTCTAGAGCACGTTGGGTGGCACGGGATACATGCGGACGTGCATTGTCCTGTTGGAACAGCAAGTTCCCTTGCCGGTCTAGGAATGGTAGAACGATGGGTTCGATGACGGTTTGGATGTACCGTGCACTATTCAGTGTCCCCTCGACGATCACCAGTGGTGTACGGCCAGTGTAGGAGATCGCTCCCCACACCATGATGCCGGGTGTTGGCCCTGTGTGCCTCGGTCGTATGCAGTCCTGATTGTGGCGCTCACCTGCACGGCGCCAAACACGCATACGACCATCATTGGCACCAAGGCAGAAGCGACTCTCATCGCTGAAGACGACACGTCTCCATTCGTCCCTCCATTCACGCCTGTCGCGACACCACTGGAGGCGGGCTGCACGATGTTGGGGCGTGAGCGGAAGACGGCCTAACGGTGTGCGGGACCATAGCCCAGCTTCATGGAGACGGTTGCGAATGGTCCTCGCCGATACCCCAGGAGCAACAGTGTCCCTAATTTGCTGGGAAGTGGCGGTGCGGTCCCCTACGGCACTGCGTAGGATCCTACGGTCTTGGCGTGCATCCGTGCGTCGCTGCAGTCCGGTCCCAGGTCGACGGGCACGTGCACCTTCCGCCGACCACTGGCGGCAACATCGATGTACTGTGGAGACCTCACGCCCCACGTGTTGAGCAATTCGGCGATACGTCCACCCGGCCTCCCGCATGCCCACTATACGCCCTCGCTCAAAGTCCGTCAACTGCACATACGGTTCACGTCCACGCTGTCGCGGCATGCTACCAGTGTTAAAGACTGCGATGGAGCTCCGTATGCCACGGCAAACTGGCTGACACTGACGGCGGCGGTGCACAAATGCTGCGCAGCTAGCGTCATTCGACGGCCAACACCGCGGTTCCTGGTGTGTCCGCTGTGCCGTGCGTGTGATCATTGCTTGTACAGCCCTCTCGCAGTGTCCGGAGCAAGTATGGTGGGTCTGACACACCGGTGTCAATGTGTTCTTTTTTCCATTTCCAGGAGTGTAATTGTTCTACTCATGTTCAAAATAGAGGCCTGCTACTAATAGATCGTTGCTGTTGAAATTCATGTACTTAGTCTTCATTTCACTAACACCAAGGCCTCAATGTTGTGTGGCTTCTTTCAGCTTATGTATTGTTGGCTGTAGTGAAGATCTTATACTAATAACTGGTACATTAGCTTATGCACATATCTGAATTAATTTCGTACCTATATGATCAGATATTTGAAAGTTCTGAATGGGTGCTTAAGAAGTCAGACTGAAAAGCATTGTGGAGAGGACGTGGTATTGTCTCACTCCTTTCCTAATTCTAGACCATTCACTTCATTCTCCATCTACTCACACTGCAGCCTTGGAACCAGCCAATGTTGCTCAAGTGAATGAAACACACATACATGGTATACCAAGCAGTAACGAATTGTGTAGCATTTCTACTCAATCAAGACAATTCAAGACCTGCTTGAAATCTACACAGAGATTATGAAGCTTAATATCATAAGTAGTAGGGCAAACTGGCGGATTTCGATAATGTGGGTTGCCTACATAAGGGGCACGTATGCACTCAGGGGCACTCCTGTAGTTCTCCTTTGATTGATAGAACATTAACCTGTTGTTTTGCTAAGATCTTTCCTTTTGATTGACAAGTCCTTAACCTATTGGTCCCCAACCCCCCTCCCCTCAGGAAACATCCAACCCACCCCGTCCCACTTGCTGATAGAAGTACACTTTCAGGCCTGAGTTACTCGCGTAGCCACACTCTCTCATATCAATTTGATTGAGTTCTTAATTAAATTGATCAATTAATTAACACCTCGCACCGAGCGAGGTGGCGCAGTGGTTAGCACACTGGACTCGCATTCGGAAGGACGACGGTTCAATCCTGCGTCCGGCCATCCTGATTTAGGTTTTCCGTGATTTCCCTAAATCTCTTCAGGCAAATGCCGGGATGGTTCCTTTGAAAAGGGCACGGCCGACTTCCGTCCCTAATCCGATGAGACCAATGACCTCGCAGGTTGGTCTCCTCCCCCAACACAACCCCGTAACACCTCGCACTCTGTTAAACCCACCCCCACCCCCTTTCTCCCCACCCCTCCCCTACCTGGAAATAGGTGGCTCTGTTGTGGAGAGAAAGGATCTCACGAAGGGGAATTCAAGGGTATATTGTTTATTTATTTAAGAAATCAGTTTGCGGGGGTTGGATTCCTCTTCCTCATTATCTTCCGGTGTTTAGAAAGACGCAAGTCTCGTAAGAAGTAATTAAATCGATAGCTTTTTTTCATTCTGATCGCTCAAGGAATACTGTTATGAAACAGCTAGCACATGTAATTACACTGGTAGAAATCTTTCGATCACAAAGCATGCACCATCCACTGGAACGCACAGAACGTCACTGCACATGCTGTAAGTAGTTGCGGTTCATTGGTGGCCACTGCAAAGCGACAATGCGGCCGTCAGCTGCCAGCCATGTGCAGGTGTCCATTCAGGTCCTGCAAGCATGAGGTGGCGGTATCCATTTCATACTTGACACCTGAGAAATTCCTGTCAAAACATGTGTTTACCTAGCCACCATCGCTGATAGACAGCCTTTGTACCTGAAGGTCCAGCACAGGCCTAACCGCTGAGCGAGATATGTTTGCCTAGCGATTCACCCCTGCGAGCACAGCTAAAAGGTTGTCAGAGCTATACTGATGTCTCATGTCTATGTAAATAACAGCCAAGTCTCCTGCATGTGCTATAGAAATCTTTTGCAATGATTTCATAAACAGATAACAAAAATATCCCGGAATAACACAGGATGCATTCTCCTAGCGATCCTAGCGACAGAGCCTGCCCACTACATATCGTAAAGTGTAGCAGAAATAGTTATCGGTTGCTTTTGTTTTTGTAAGAGCTTTTGTGATGTTTCAGCTTGTCTGCATGGAAATTCTCGTGCTAATAGGACCTGTTTACGAAAATAGCACAGGATAACACAGGACGCAGTCTTCCTAGCGATCCTAATTGGACAGCCTGTCCATCACGTGTTACCCTTCCCAGAGATCGTAACGTCCTGCTTTCAACATATGTCTCAGAAACGGTAATCATTCACACTTGTGCTCACTGCTAAAAGTCTTCATCACGTCTGTGCATGCTTGCGAAAACATGTTAATCATAAAGCATTCTTATTATTTGGAAAAGGAACACTGTCTAAGCACAGACGGGAAAATCAGAACAGTTATGCTTCAGAATTAAAAGCAGTGTCCTACAGAAGAGAAAAAGGCTGAAATTTCTGTGTCCTACAGCTGCTGGCCTGGAGATGTCCTAATACCACAATGGTGGATGAGGGGCAGCATCACACCAGAGATGGACAGTCTGCTTCAACTTGTCTTTGAACACTTGATTAAAAAAGACATCACGTTACTCTCAGAACTTTCTGTCCCCATCTTGTTCAAACCAGTCTCTAGAGGCTCCTATGTCGCAACAAAAATGATATCTTTTGAATGAATGGAGTATTCATATTGGCTCTTACTGAATTTACCCACCAAAATGTTGCTGCTGCTGGTGTGAGACCACTATGCCCCTTTTTTTTCTGCAGACGAGAATTTCAGTGGAAAAACCATTTTGTACAGATCGCCATATCACATTGACAGTTAAGCCCTGCAAAAGTGGTCTACAGATCAGGAAATACAGAAATACACTCCCTCAGTCACATTGCTCTGCCACTGTTGAGCAAAGCTTGAATTTTTCGGTGTGAAACCCGCCAAACTACTGCTGCTGGTGAGGGAGCACTGTCAGCCATTTTCTGCAGACGAGACTTTCAGCGGCAAAACTATCTCGTAGAGATTATCATACCGCACTGACAGTTAAACCCTGCATAAGTGGTCTACAGATCATGAAATACACAAAGACACTCCCTCAATTACACTACTCTGCTACTGTTGAAGAAAGCTTGAACATTTCAGCGTGAAGCCGATCTGCAGTCTGGCAATATCACCACTTACCATATCAATATTGTAAACACACAACGCGTAACCTGCGCCATACAAAATCTGCACTCCTGCATCCTGCATATAGCTATCCACCATGAGACACTCATACGTATACCACGAAGACAGATAGCATAAGCACATGCACTGTATATATTCCTTGCTTAGATACTTCCCACAAGCTCGGTAGGTCATCCACTGCAGCCAATGGTCACAAGCCATCTGCCCCCTCACACACCAATGACCAGAGTGCCTTCGGCGGACCGAGGTCGCTCCCCAAATTGTGGTACAAAGGTTGGGTTGGTTCCCTACGGCACAAAGGCGATATTGTTTCTGACCCTGAGCTGCTTCCTTACTTGCTTTCTACACGCATCTCCAAACTCTGGGATTACAAAAAAAATATGTATTTTCATATTGTTTACCAGAATATCATACCATTTACGCGACACTTCTCGATATCAAGCACATAGCAGTATCGCTTGCATAGCAGTATCCTTGCACAGTATAATTCCGAAGATACAGACTGGAAATTATTTCTCTAGAAATCCGCAACTTCAGCGACATGCAGCGGGGTCGCACATGCTGTAAGCCACTGAGTACCTAGAAACTTATCTCGTCTGCGAGGACCTTTATGTGAAAACTCAAAAAAATAGAGGAAACTGATTTTTCCACTCACCAATACCAATGTCAGTGATATAACAGATTCGAAATCAGCCTTATAATTTACAAAGTCAACTAAGGTGTTTCTCATGTCTAGAAAACCAGCAAACATGCCTTACACCCGTCTTTCACCTGCTACACAACACACACAACAGTCGAAGATCCCTCAACCAAATAAAGATGTCAAATGTGCAGAAGCAGTCAACCAGACAATTTAAATGGGAGGGAATAATGGTCCAGTGCAAAAACATGTCGATATTGAATTTTCTCAAATTTCTACCGAGAACAGAAGCAATCACGAAAGCTGCCCAGCACATACTGAGTATGAGTCCGCCGTCTAGAGCGCGACACAGTTAAGTCAGCAATATTCCTGCAGCCCAACCACCTTTTACATTTGGACGGCTCCTACCATTAGCTAGAAACGTGAATCATTCCCACCACAGGCAACAGCCGCCGCGTGCCATGCACCCCCACACAGAATCGTCCTAAGAAACCGGCCACTTATTTATTTGATCGCTGTATTTACAGTGAAATATTTCGATTGTACCCTCAATCGGACGACATTTTACATTAAGTGAAGTACCGGAAATACCCCCTCCCGCATCCCCTACTACTAAGAAAAAAAAAATTCACCAATAACTGAATACTGGCGATACGAAACAATTACTATGAGCGAAAATCAGCGATAGGTGGACACGTCATAAGTTTTTCTTGCGAGTGGTAACATTGCGTCTTAGAAAGAGGAACGCAGCCGTCTTACAAGTCGCCAGATGTTAAAAACACGATCGCAACGACTATGTTACTGTCACAATCTGTCTTAGTTCCACAGGTGCTCACAAGTATCACTAACAAAACCCATGTTAAAAACCATATAAGCCCTGTAAATCGAGGTATAGCATTACTCCCAAATGAAGTGGTTTTTCCACATCAATAACGCGACACAGAATATAGACGGTGATCGCCGGAGTGTGTATTAACAGGCCGGAAGTGCAGTTACACGTCGCCGACGGTGTAACCTCGTAATAAAATCACCGAATACAGAAAGTGATTCGGCTATGGAACGTGGCATGAAACCAATATTTGCAACTCCCTCTGCCGCCGTTAGATATTTCTCCGGTATTTGTAACGCATTCTGTGTCAACGCCACGTCAGAGGTTCTGCGATATATCCACTGGGTTACAGTCGATGGTTGATTGAGGATGAACATACAGTAGATGGTGTACTGATTGAGTTCTTAAGAAATGTACACGGGCTTTTCAGATCTGTAGTGTTACATTTTCCAGTAGAAATGCTGTCTGCAATTTGGAATCAAGTCTTTCCATTCAATCACATACCTGCGTTGGATTCTATGGAGAAGTCTTTTAACGATTACAGCCACTAGTGAATCATATTTCTGGCACTCTCATGTTTCGAAACGAGTCACCTTTTTCGAACCTATCTGCTACAGCAAAATTCCAACGTGGTTTCAGATAGCCTCTACACATCTTGCCACTGCTCCTTGGACTCTGCGCTGTCAGCCCTGCAGCCTTGGCATGTGATCATTCTCTTTCATGTAAGCCACAGCTACCATATAGGACTCCTCGGCTAGAAATTAAAGTCTTGCCTAGTTTCCTGTACACAGAGGAATGAGATTACTTGTCCTTTTATTTGCCAGAAACGTTCTGTTACTTGAGCTGTACTCAGACAACGAACATGGTATTATAAGAAGTTAGAGTACGCCGAATCACGTTCAGACAAACTCCATGAACTTTCTGTGCTTAAGAGCAGAACAAGACTTCACAAAACTGATAAACTTGACCAACCTGTCCATTGTGCCTTTCAGAGTAGTACTGAGTTTGCCAGATTGGTCTGTCAGGCGAATTATGCATTGAAGACAGTAACTCAACATTCTTATCCCTCGTTCTCTTTACCAGGCCCTTTTCTTTTCCCACCACCGCTAGGGACCCTTCAGTCGAAAGGGGTTACCATTTTATAATTGTCTGATTTGTCACAGTCATCAAAAGTCTTTAACACATCTGCTCTGCAGGTCTTGCCTAGTCGACCGACGAAAGTACGCTTAGTGACTGATGTTCCATCGCCAGGCCACGCACGCGGCGTTAGGTGTGATCCTCTGCTTTGGCTGTCGGCGACCACACGGCACCCAACGTGTTAAACGGTAATTATGCCAGCAGTTCATGTCCTTTATGTCAAAAAATCACACAAAAGCAACAGGTCATCAACAATGTCACATGACTTGCAAGGACGATAACGTAGCAAGGTGCCTTCTACAAGAGTTCGAGCAAACTGTTTTTATTAGCTAAAATTTCTGCTCTTGTATTGCTTCTTTCAGAAAATGGAATACCTCTAATAGAGACGACAACATCCTGTTCAAAAAGTACCGTGGCCATTTCTAACATAATTCCTTTACCATCTCAATCTGAAAATGACCTTTGGTTCTTATTGAGTTCCAGTCCACACGCAATGCTGCCTGCCCTCTACTAACAGCACAGCAGCACACTTTCATCGAGTAACATCTCGTCCTACGTGAGCGGTCTGACGCAAATGCGGCGTGGCGCCGGCCAGCGCGGGCTGTGAGTAGGCGAGCGACCCAACACTGAAAAGATGTGGCCACACGAGCTGAGTGTCTCCGCAACAAAACACATACTGCGGCGAGATGTGCAGCTCTGTAGCCACGCGGCTAGTTGAGCAACGGAATGCGGAGAGCCAAATATCGAGTCAGCTGCCGTGACTAACAAAAATTGTTTTTCTGTAAACCAAGCTAAGCTACATCCGTCTATGTAGTTAATTTCTGACTAAAACTTTTACTTTTCGCGAATACTTCAGAAATCACTGGGAATGACACCTATCTTATTGACGATCACATTGTATACAGGGTGTCCCAGCTATCTTGTCCACCCAAAATATCTCTGGAACAATAACAGCTATTGGAAAACGACTTTCCCGGTATCAATGTAGGACTGGGGCCCATGAATGTACATATTTGGAAACATTCTAAAACGAAAGCATATGTGTTTTTTAACACAAACTTATGTTTTTTAAATGGACCTCCTGTATTTTTTCTTCAGCAATCCATAGCATGACGGGACCGGTACTTCACCCTGCTCGCCGTAAAATCATGCAGCCGTATCAGCCACAAATTCCGTAAACGGTTCAGGGAATCGAATCGGTATTTTTTTTTTTTTTTGCAAATAATAGCTCGTAAAGAGTAAAGTATTTTGTCACATGATAAGCATGTAAAATCTGTTTCCCTATCGAGATTTTAAAGTAACTATAGTTTTTCACAATGGATCGATGGATATTTTTAAATGGCATTTAATATCACGTGAAATGAGAATTAAAGTTACATGAAACACATTAATATTCACAATATTCTATGTAGACCTAAAGATGTTAAACCGAAACTTATTGACTGGTACGTCATTAGGTGCAAGCTGCTAAGTATCTACAGCTACTAATTATTTCGTTTTGTAGGTAACGAACACTTTTTTCTTGCTGCAATGTATTTTACTTGTTCCAGATGCGTTTCGCTTGTTACTTTAAGGCATCTTCAGTGGAGTCTAGAATAATTCAATTTTGTTTTGATATGCGATATATGTAGATTATGAAACAGTTAATGTCTAACTTTTTACGTAAATAAGTAATTACTTATAGTTAATCGAGTTTTTGCTGGCATCTGCGTTTCCTCTCATCTGGTCACATGTTGGAGGTCGCACTATAACGTTCGCAATGTTTTCTTCACAATTTTCATGTTCTTTGCGCTAGCTGTAGACACTTTACCGAAAACTGTGATTTAAAGTGGTAACTACAGTGCGTCCACTTTTGGCTCTTCCTGTTTAGTTTGTTTATGCACATGTTGCCAACCTAACGAATTCTATGCTGTAAATTAACGTCTGCTCATTTCTGTTCTCCTTATGTCTATATGAGTGTGTGGCTAGTCAGTGCGTGTTATAGAAAGTTGAATGTGAATGCGATAGCTGTCACAGAGTGGTTGAAAGTTTACGTGTTCAGCGGATTTGAGTTTTAGTTTAAATGTTTTGTGGATGGGTTCGTGTAAGAGTAACCTCACAGCTTACATTAATAAATAAAATAGTAGAACAACGCTTCAGCAGGTGATTATTATCAGAATATTATCACGAAGCCCCTTTGTCCTCACTTTTACATAAACCCCTCCACTAAACATTTAAACCAAAAGTCAACTTTGAACCTCTCTGACAGCTATTATATTAACATTCAACTTTCTACGACTCGCCCTGATTAGCTACACACACACACACACACACACACACACACACACACACAGAGATATAAAGAGAAAAGGAATGAACAGACTTTGGTTTTCAGCATACACTCCGTTTGGTTGGTAGCATGTACATAAACAAAACTAATAGAAAGAAACATAAATTGAACACACATTAGTTACGCCTTTAATTGAATTTTTTGTTAAATATCCGCAGCTATTGACAAAAGAATAACAGTTCTCCACACCAAGTAGCGGAAAGAAAATGAAAATTATGAAGAAAAAAGTTTGTAACGTGAAAACGTGCTTATGTCTCGTAAGTGAAGTTATTCAGGGTGTATCAAAAAGAATCATCCGATTTGGCACGTCTATATTTCTTAAACTAATAGGCATATACAATGAATTTTATTTTTTATGGACGGGAAACTCAAAAGGTTTTTCTTTTCATACCTTTTCAAAGCTATGAGACGCGCGGCATATATCAATGCGGTATTCAAATTCTTCCCACACTACAGTGAGCATGACTTGAGTTACAGTTTCCACAGCTGCTGTTATCCGATGTCTCAGTTCATTCGTTGTTGTTGGTAACAGAGGCACATAAACAGAATCTTTTATAAACCGTCACAAGAAATAATCACATACAGTCAGGTCCGGTGACTTTGGAGGCCAATAATGTAAAGCTGAATCATTTGTTCCAGTGCGACTGATTCATCTTTCAGTATACTTTGATTTAAAAGTTACCACAGTTCCACATGGCCGGCGCTGTGGCCGAGAGGTTCTAAGCGCTTCAGTCCGGAACCACGCGGCTGCTACGGTCGCATTTTCGAATCCTGCCTCAGGCATGGATGTGTGTGACGTCCTTAGGTTAGTTAGGTTTAAGTAGTACTAAATCTAGGGAACTGATGACCTCAGATGTTAAGTCCCATAGTCCTTAGAGCCATTTGAACCATTTTTGAAGTTCCAGATGCCAGTGTGGCGGTGCCCCATCCTGTTGGTAAATTAAGTCGTTCGAATCAGTCTCCAACTGTGGGAAATGCATATCGAGATATGTGCTTCCTGTAAGTGTTCTTGGCGAAGAAATCTGGACCACACACTGTTTCCCGTGAAACTGCTCAAAACACATTAAATTTTGGATAGTCTCTATCATGTTGTACGGCTTCATGTGGTTGTTCCGTACCCATATTCTCACATTATGACGGTTCACCTTTCCATTTAAATGGAATGTTGCCTCATCAGTAAATACTAAGGGTGGAATAAAACCGTCATCCTCCATCTTGCGAAGAACGAAATTACAGAACTCCACATGTTGTTGTTTGTCACATTCAAGAAGAGCTTGCAGTAGCTGAATTTGGTATGGTTTCATGTGTAAACGTCGACGCAACACACGCCAGACGGACATCGGGGACATATTGAGCTGTCGAACTTAATGGCGAACGGATTTCTGCGGACTCCTTGTGAAACTGTGGCGGATGCGTTCGACGTCTGTGTCAGACACTCGGGGATGGCCCGACCATTTGCCTTTACAGAAAAAACATGATTCTCAAAATTGTTCATGCAATCGTCTAATGCTCTATGCTGGAGGAGGATCGACACCACACCTAGTACGAAAGTCACACTGAAAGGCTATTACTGACCTCCACTGCGCAAAACGTAGAACACACAACACTTTCTGTTGTCCCGACACCATTTTTACTAGAACTGAAGTGGGCGCACACTGCTGCAACATCGCGGGGACCAAGTAAAACTTGAGAGTTTACTTTTTCAAACAGTACGTTGTTCACGCGCATATCTCAAGTAACATAGTAGTTATGATCTTTTTTATATCGGATGATTCATTTTGATTCGCCCTATTGTGTGGCCTACAGTCTGCGACCAGATGAGAGGGAACAGCGATGCTAGACAAACACTCGATTAACTATAGATTAGATTAGATTAGATTAGATTAATACTAGTGCCTTGGATCATGAATACGATATTTCGTAATGATGTGGAACGAGTCAAATTTTCCAATACATGACATAATTAAGTTAATTTAACAACATACTTAAGTTAATATAACAACTTTTTTATTTTTTTGTGTTTTTTATTTTTTATAATTTTTGTTTGTTTGTTTTTTTTCTTTTTTTTCTTAATTTATACCTAAAAATTCCTCTATGGAGTAGAAGGAGTTGTCATTCAGAAATTCTTTTAATTTCTTCATAAATACTTGTTGGTTATCTGCGAGACTTTTGATACTATTTGGTAAGTGACCAAAGACTTTAGTGGCAGAATAATTTACCCCTTTCTGTGCCAAAGTTAGATTTAATCTTGAATAGTGAAGATCATCCTTTCTCCTAGTATTGTAGTTATGCACACTGCTATTACTTTTGAATTGGGTTTGGTTGTTAATAACAAATTTCATAAGAGAATATATATACTGAGAAGCTACTGTGAATATCCCTAGATCCTTAAATAAATGTCTGCAGGATGATCTTGGGTGGACTCCAGCTATTATTCTGATTACTCGCTTTTGTGCAATAAATACTTTAGTCATCAGTGATGAATTACCCCAAAATATTATGCCATATGAAAGCAATGAGTGAAAATAGGCGTAGTAAGCTAATTTACTAAGATGTTTATCACCAAAATTTCCAATGACCCTTATTGCATAAGTGGCTGAACTCAAACGCTTCAGCAGATCATCAATGTGTTTCTTCCAATTTAATCTGTCATCAATGGACACACCTAAAAATTTTGAATATTCTACCTTAGCTATATGCTTCTGATTAAGGTCTACATTTATTAATGGCGTCATACCATTCACTGTACGGAACTGTATGTACTGTGTCTTATCAAAATTCAGTGAGAGTCCATTTACAAGGAACCACTTAGTAATTTTCTGAGAGACAGTATTGACAATTTCATCAGTTAATTCTTGTTTTTCAGGTGTGATTACTATACTTGTATCATCAGAAAAGACAACTAACTTTGCCTCTTCATGAATATAGAATGGCAAGTCATTAATATATATTAAGAACAACAAAGGACCCAAGACTGACCCTTGTGGAACCCCATTCTTGATAGTTCCCCAGTTTGAGGAATGTGCTGATTTTTGCATATTATGAGAACTGCTTATTTCAACCTTCTGCACTCGTCCAGTTATGTACGAATTGAACCATTTGTGCACTGTCCCACTCATGCCACAATATTCGAGCTTGTCTAGCAGAATTTCATGATTTACACAATCAAAAGCCTTTGAGAAATCACAAAAAATCCCAGTGGGTGGTGTTTGGTTATTCGGATCATTCAAAATTTGATTGGTGAAAGCATATATGGCATTTTCTGTTGAAAAACCTTTCTGGAAACCAAACTGACATTTTGTTAGTACTTCATTTTTACAAATATGTGAAGCTACTCTTGAATACATTGCTTTCTCAAAAATTTTGGATAAAGCTGTTAGAAGGGAGATTGGACAGTAATTGTTGAGATCAGATCTATCCCCCTTTTTATGCAAAGGTATAACAATAGCATATTTCAGTCTATCAGGGAAAATGCCCTGTTCCAGAGAGCTATTACACAGGTGGCTGAGAATCTTACTTATCTGTTGAGAACAAGCTTTTAGTATTTTGCTGGAAATGCCATCAATTCCATGTGAGTTTTTGCTTTTAAGCAAGTTTATTATTTTCCTAATTTCAGAGGGAGAAGTGGGTGAGATTTCAATTTTATCAAAATGTATAGCTATGGCCTCTTCCATTAACAGCCTAGCATCATCTAATGAACACCTGGATCCTACTATATCCACAACATTTAGAAAATGGTTATTAAAAATATTTTCAACTTCTGACTTTTTGTTCGTAAAGTTTTCATTCAATCTGATGGTAATACTGTCTTCCTGTGCTCTTGAAAATGAAAATGGCTTTGAGCACTATGGGACTTAACTTCTAAGGTCATCAGTCCCCTAGAACTTAGAACTACTTAAACCTAACTAACCTAAGGACATCACAAACATCCATGCCCGAGGCAGGATTCGAACCTGCGACCGTAGCAGTCGCGCGGTTCCGGACTGAGCGCCTAGAACCACTAGACCACCACGGCCGGCCTTGTGCTCTTGGTTGACCGGTTTCTCTTTTAATAATATTCCAAATTGTTTTAATTTTATTATCAGAGTTGCTGATTGCAGACATGATACACATACTTCTGGATTTTTTAATAACTTTTCTTAATATAACACAGTAGTTTTTATAATGTTTGATAGTTTCTGGGTTACTACTCTTTCTTGCTGTCAGATACATTTCCTTTTTCCGGTTACAAGATATTTTTATTAGTAAGCCATGGTTTGTTACAAGGTCTCTTATGAGTATATTTAACTATTTTCTTGGGTGAAGCAGTTTTCAAATGCATTTACAAAAAGTCATGAAATAAATTATATTTTAAATTGGCATCAGGTTCACAGTACACCTCATCCCAGTCTAACTGCTGTAGGCTTTCCCTGAAATATGCAATTGTTAAATCGTTGACTGAATGTACTACTTTGGAGGACCGTTTAGTATTGCTGAATGGAGCTATGTCATATATTGTAACTAGCTGTGCATCATGATCAGAAAGACCATTCTCAACAGGCTGAGCATTTATCTGGTTAAACTTATCTTGGTCTATAAAGAAGTTATCTATCAGTGAGCTGCTATCCTTTACCACCCGAGTAGGAAAATCAATAACGGGTGTCAAATTGAAAGAACCGAGTAATACTTCAAGGTCATTTTTCCTATTACCCTCTTTCAGAGAATCTAGATTGAAGTCCCCACAAATAATGATTTGCTTCCCCCTGCCTGACAGATAGCACAACAAGGAGTCCAAATTTTTCAGAAATAGATGAAAATTTCCTGATGGGGACCTATATATAGTTATAATTATAAATGTGCCTTTATTTAATTTAAGCTCACAGGCACACGCTTCTATATGTTTCTCTACACAAAACTTTCTTGTTTCTATACTTTTTGCACAATGATAACTTTTGACATATATGGCAACTCCTCCTTTCTCCATATTTTCTCTCATTACATGTGCAGAGAGCTTATATCCACTTACATTTACCTTATCCATATCAGTAACAATGTGATGCTCAGACAGGCATAGTATATCTATTTCATCCTCAGCTTCTAAATTTTCTAAACAAACAAGAAGCTCATCTATTTTATTCTTTAAACTCCCAATATTTTGAAGAAATATACTTACATTATTTTTAATTATACTTTTATGGGAACCTTTCCTTATTCTAACATTTGCAGTACTCTCCTGTCTGAGTTTCTCATTGTGCTTAGTCCTAGTTCCTATACCAGTGGTCACATGGTGTTCAGAGAGGCAGATTATGTCAACTGGGTTGGGTGACTTTAATTCATCAATGCAATTACCTAGGACTGAGATACAACTTGGTGGAGATAAAATTTCTGGTGATTGGTGAAAATTTATAATTGACAGCTGATTGGTGATCCAATGTGCTAGAATTGTGCTGTTTAATTTCTTTCCTAAACTGAAGATTTGTTTCAAGCCTGACCTCTCGTAGAACTTGACATCTTTCTGTCTTACCTATCCTAAAAAAGGTGCTGCTCCAACACCTGTAATAAGTAATCACTTATTTGTGTAAAAAAAATAAGACGTGAATTGTTTTATAATCTACAAATATCGCAAAGATTCCACTGGAAATGACTTAAAGTAAAAGGCAAAACGCGTCTGGAACAAATAAAACACATCACAGGAAGAAAAATGCGTTTGTTATTTACGATACGAATATTTCTGTACTTGCTGCTGGTAATGGCCACGTAAACAAACGTGTTATTAATTATTTCGTTTTGCTTTAAGACATTTTGTTCATTTTCAACGATTAGGATAGTTCGTAATTACATGTAATAACATCAGATTGCCAATTACTCTTCCCAGCATCGCCAAAACAGTCTTTACAGGCAGGATATGTAGCCTCTGATAAGTCGATTTCTTTTACCAAAAGGTTTTACATCCCTGACCGGACTTTGTGTCACACATCTTGGCATGAAAACCCAAATATAATATTCTGTGCGTCGTCTTCACTATCCATAAAGTCTCACTGATCTTAGTCTTGCAAGTAGTTATGAAGAACCAGTCATAATAATTGGCTTCTCAGTTACCACTTTAGATTTTATAATCCAATTGCCGATTCGATATTTAGTTGCCAAAATGCCCTATTTATTTTTTGATTAACCTGCTTTCTCGCCACAAACGGCAATTAGAAATAGTTTCATACGAAGTTAGTGCATCCTTTAATACGTCTGAGAATAGTCACATGATATTTGAAGTCAGCGAAAATGCCTCCACCGCACAAAAAACCTGTGACGGCATATGCAGAAATGCATTACTATACATTTGGCACCAATGATTTCTACACAGTTTGAGAACTGCCCGTGCATTCGAAAGTCATGAATAATATGTAACCAGTCACTGGTTGTTGGTTCATGAAGGAATACATGTCTTATGGAAAATGCCACAAATGGCAGTGACCAAAACAGTAATTCATCTTCATCGTTTGCTGACAGTCGCCATAAGAAAAATGCATTCAAGTTTTAACTTTTTCATAACGTAAGTCTACTTTCAGTGAGTAATAGAGATGCATACGCAAATATATTACAAGTGATATATGCTACAGACTATATTAAACAAATATTCTGGCTATAAATACGCAACTCGCCAGCCTAATCAAAGGTGATGTTATTTGCTGCTGGATTGCGTTAACAAGAAATACAATTCGTGTCACTATTTTGTTTGCTGTGGAGTTTAACCTAAAGACTGTGTTGGTACAGTCCCCACAGTAGCCTATCGTGTATAGGTCTCTTTATCTCTGCGTAACTACAGCATGTTACATCCATTCAAATGTGCTTACCGTTGGCAAGCCTTGGTCTCTCTTTGCAGTTTAGCCCTCATTATCAAACTGACGCCGGCCGGTGTGGCCGAGTGGTTCTAGGCGCTTGAGTCTGGAACCGCGCGACCGCTACGGCCGCAAGTTCGAATGCTGCCTCGGGCATGGATGTGTGTGATGTCCTTAAGTTAGTTAGGTTTAAGTACTTCTAAGTTCTAGGGCACTTGCCCGCGAAAAGCAAAGGTCCCGAGTTCGAGTCTCGGTCCGCCACACACTTTTAATCTGCCAGGAAGTTTCATATCAGCACGCACTCCGCTGTAGAGTGAAAATTTCATTCTAGTATCTATTCTGTGGCGATCGGTTTTCTAAACGACAGTCATGAATGATAATAATCAAATCTGCTTATGGTGAATCCGCTCGTAAGGTACCAGCAAGCGGTGTGGTGTGGTTACTCAGTCCCACTTGCTCAGCGGCTGGTACCAGTACATACGTTTTCTTGCTGTACACTGTATGTTAATGAATCAAAGCTACATCAACTCCTGCAGTTAGATTTTCGGCAGAGACTCTCCTTTTCGTTTAAAAAATTAAAAACCACTTCTTTCGACACGTGCATTTTCTTCTCTATGTAAAACTCATTTGATTCTGAGGAAACTAACTGCCACAAATAACTGATTTTTGCATGTATTACAGTTACATATTACAGCCTGATGATGAAGTGTATATTTTTTTCGATATTCGTCATACTTTTTGTGATACTAAATTCTTAAGTAACCTGTCGCATACTATTTGAAGAGTTTACAATGACAAATGTGGTCGCTGGCTATTTCACGTTTGGTTCATTTTAAATTACACACACATCAAAAAAGTTTTGCATCACCTCGGTTCCGTGAGTTCCGGAACCTGTACAGAAAATTCGAATAGAGATCAACATGAACACCATTCCCGCCCTTCTTATTGCTCATGAAAACCACACATTGCATGTTGTACCACCATACAGCGAGACCTTCAGAGATGGTGGTCCAGATTGCTGTGCACATAGTTACCTCTAATACCCAGTAGCACGTGCTCTTGCATTGATGCACGCCTGTATTCGTCGTGACATACTATCCACAAGTTCATCATCTTTTGGTCCAGATTTTCCCACTCCTCAACAGCGATTCGGTGTAGATCCCTCAGAGTTGATGGTGGGTCACGTCGTCCGTAAACAGCCCTTTTCAATCTATACTAGGCATGTTAGATAGGGTTCATGTCTGCAGAAAATGCTGGCAGCTCTAATCGAACGGTGTCGTTATCCTGAAGGAAGTCATTCACAAGATGTGCACGATGGGGGCGCGAATTGCCATCCATGACGACGAATGCCTCGCCAATACGCTGCCCGTATGGTTGCACTATTTGTCGGAGAACGGCAAACACGTATCGTACAGCCGTTACGGCACCTACCATGACCACCAGCGGCGTACGTCAGCCACTCATAACGCCACCCCAAAACATCAGGGAACCTCCACCTTGTTGCAGTCGCTAGACAGTGTGTCTAAGGCGTTCAGCCTGACTGAGTTGTTTCCAAAGACGTCTCCGACGATTGTCTGGTTGAAGGCATATGCGACACTCATCGGTGAAAAGAACGTGATGCCAATCCTGAGCGGTCCTTAAGCCCATCTGTACCGCGCTTCATGGTGTCGTGGTTGCAAAGATGGACCTCGCCATGGACGTCGGGAGTGAAGTTAAGCATCATGCAGCCTACTGCGCACAGTTTGAGTCGTAACACGCTGTCCTGTAGCTGCACGAAAAGCATTATTCAACATGGTGGCGTTGCTGTCAGGATTCCTCCGAGCCATAATCCGTAGGTAGCGGTCACACACTGCAGTAGTAGCCCTTGGGCGGCCTGAGCGAGCCATGTCATCGACAGTTCCTGTCTCTCCGTATTTCCTCCATGTCCGAATAACATCGCTTTGGTTCACTCCGAGAAGCCTGGCCACTGCCCTTGTTGAGATCCCTTCCTGGCACAAAGTAACAATGCGGACGAGATCGAACCGCGGTATTGACCGTCTACGCATGGTTGAACTACAGACAACACGAGTCGTGTACCTCGTTCCTGGTGGAATGGCTGGAACTGATCGGCTGTCGCACCCCCTCCGTCTATCTGGCGCTCCTCATGCACGGTTGTTTACATATTTGACCGGGTTTATTGACATCTCTGAACAGTCAAAGGAACTGTGTCTGTGATACAATATCCACAGTCAACGTCTATCTTCAAAAGTTCTGGGAACCAGGGTGGTGCAAAACTTTTTCTGACGTGTGTACGTTGCTGTACACTAAAGGTAGCTAACGTATAGAAATTGTCTTTAAAGCTGAAATGAAAACCGTATCTCACTACAGGATGGAGAAAATGGAGGTCTAATTCTTTATTTGAGCGCACTGGTGCAGAGGCACGTGCTAGTCAGCTCATAATGGGGCTACGATAGCGAGCAAATTTGTGGTGTATGCAGGGCTTGTCCAGGAATGAAAGTGACAAGTGCGAGCTCCAGATGGCCAAGCGTTTAGGAGAAAAAAAATAGCGTTTTTGGTGTAGGTCGGGGTATTTCTGTCGGCGTAGTTTCCACACAACAGTTGGCGGGATCAAAAAGTACAGAACGATCATCCATGGGTCGTGAGATCGAGTCCCTATGCCAGCTTTTTGCTTTTTTTTTACGTTACATTGAAAATAAAAGAAGGTAAGGCGAAGTAAAATTTGTGGTCGCAAATAAATTTTCAGGAAGGGATTGTAAGGCCTACATAATGACTCAAAATTATATACTTTTATTATTTCACAGTTGATTTAGACGTGCTGGAGTGATATTAACCGTAAAGCTATGGTGAACAGTAATTTTCTCGTCGTGTTGTACATGCCATTAACGCCGCATTTTTACAATTATGTGGTTGTTTTAAAGTAGCTATAGAAAAGCACCCTTTGTTTACGTACATAAAAGGTTCTCTCTCATAATGCTATATGGCAGCAAATGCTTGTGGCCAAATGCTTGTGAGGACAGCCTGTAATGTTCAGTGGAAAGTTTTTTGAGTCAGTCTTCTTGGGATGTCATTTCCTTTACTATCAGTGAAGCAATAGATATGAAGCTTTTCGATCAGTTTTTTACCTGGCCATAAAAACAGACATTTCCAAACTGCACAAGAAAACTGCAGTTGGGAAGAACCACTTTAGTAGGCCTACTGAACAATGGCAATCCTCCACATTGCAAAAATCTCGTATTATAACTGTGGAACTGATTGTTGATCATGAGTCAATTAACAGTAGAAGTAAAGTATCACAACAGTCAAAAAAACATTTTGTTTTATAAGGCTGTTTCAAGATTCCAGAGTTTAATGCAGTAATGACGACATTCCTATATTGTGCCGTGTATTCATACACCATTTTTTTAAATCCTCGGTCCTAAGGAGCCAGTATCTTTTAGGCATACATAGATCGTTAGCAGTAATTTTCTAGAAAAGGTAATAGCACACTGTGTTGTATAGTAGTGGGTTACTTCGATAATATCATGTTTGTACAAGACAATTACTTCTCAGCTTGATGGTCCAAGGTTCGGTGATAAGTCATTGGAACTGCTAAGCCGTAAAGAGAATTTACGAATGAAAGTATTTTATTATATGTGATGCTGAAAAGAGTATTTCCAGTGACACCTATGACTGAATTCTCGACTCACCTGTGTCATTGGACATCTTTTTTACAGTCCCTTCTACCAAATTTATCACAAACCCTCGTGTATGCTTTAAACACAATCCTTTCCTGGAAATTTTATGTGGAATCCCAAATCTTTCTTTACCTTTTCTTTTCATGCCTCTTATGAAAAATATTACTGTACGTATTGAACACCATTTCGCTTTATTTTCAGTGTAATTAACGAGAAGAGTGTTGGTATGTAATTCAAACAAATTTAATTTTATTCCCATTTTGATGAAATTCTTCAGACTTAACCGTCAAGACAAGAGGAAGATCACTGCCTACATAAAATTTCGTAATCTCATACCCACACACACCCACCCACACACACACACACACTCACATACACACACACACATTTTTATATATGTTGCTGTCTCACATATGGTTTGTATTCGCTATGAGTACAACAAGACACAGGGCCACTCTGTGTGGCAGATATTAAGATCCCAGACAACGCCGGGCACTCGCACCAAATATGGTATTTTTTCTTGACGTTTGAACATCTGGAACTCCCAGTTCTGCTCTGTTTCATTTCAGGCCGAGCCCTGTTTATACCGCAAATTTGGACGAAATTGGTGATGAGTAAGGGCGGTCCTCTTGCTAGTCGCTAACAGTTTATGGAAGTTGACGCATTATTACGCCATTAGCACGCCTACCCACTCAGCACAGTACATTCATTAATTATGGGCAGACTAAAGACATTTTAATGGAAAACTCATATAGTAAGTACTAAATACTGAACAAATCTTGTACAAAACAAAGAAGTGAAACTAGTATGTGTTCGCAAGGAGAATTTAATTATTCATATGAACAACTGAAAATTCAGCGTTTGGTATTCAAGGAGTATGCCCAAATGTTACCTACAACGTTTCATTGTATCGTGGACACTACAATACCTGTGTTACATTCAGTATTAAGTTAGTTCCGCCAATTCGTTGCTTTTCCTTCAGAATTTCGAAATCGTTGTAGAAGTTTGTAGAAGTAGATGGACAACATCGTTAAAAAACACTCCCGAGTCAACAGAAGATGACTGTAAAATAACTGCACAACAATAATGGCACAGGTGGTAATTCCCTAGCTATCTTTGAAGCACTGAGGGGAAATAAATAAAAAAACGGTAAACTGTTTTCATACATATTCGTACACATCCTCTTAGACTGGATTATTAACCGTAACTGACGCATATTATAGGTTTCTTATGGTGAATGTGGACTTCTTCGGCAAAGAGAGCGTTGGAGATGTTTTCGATGACTGCCCCTTCTGCCATGCAATAGAAATATGAAGACCAAAAGTAACTAAGAAAAAGTCTCTGCCATGAGCCACTATGAAATGTCCATACGCTTTTCTAGGGGATGCTGCATTTACTCTAAAGAAGAAAGGACAAAGATTGTTGATGACGCTAAGAATAGATACAAGTATCCGTTATTTTGGACAAGAATGGCGATGTAATGTTTTGTTGTTTCTGTGACATCTAAATATAGCATTTTACATGCAGCTGTCGAAACCAGTGCAGAAAGTGAGTACGTTTTGTGAAAGCTATAACTTTATTACACATTATCCGTGATCTCTAATGAATAAATGAGGCTGACATAACGTTTTTTAGGATGTGCTCCAAATACACCAAAAACTACATACCAATTTTCAAAAGAGATAATGCTTCATCACAAGCAGCCGTGCAGATGATGGAAAATGTTCAATTTTATTTTGAAGAAAATAATATCCAAAGAACGTAAAATAAGCTGTTTTGAAATGTGTTTTATGGTTTTGATGGTTCAAATGGCTCTTAGCACTATGGGACTCAACTGCTGAGGTCATAAGTCCCCTAGAACTTAGAACTACTTAAACCTAACTAACCTAAGGACAACACACACATCCATGCCCGAGGTAGGATTCGAACCTGCGACCGTAGCGGTCGCGCGGTTCCAGACTGTAGCGCCAGAACCGCTCGGCCACCAGCGGCCGGCAAATGTTTTTTATGTATTTATTTATAGTACCAATTATTTTGCCAACTTTCGCCCATTCAAGGCACGATATTTTTATTCCTTTTGTCCCACAATACACAACGTTCTTGAACAGCTCTGATCAGAATTTAAGTGTCTGAAATTTAAACAAGTTGCAGACCGCCGTCCCCTTCGCGTGAAAATAGACCAAGTGATCGCGAGCGCTTCGCTGCACTGCGCGTCGCTCAATGACCGAGCGTGAGCACTCACCTAGGACGCTTTAACCGCTGGTGACTATTTGATATTTTCTTGCGCTCGCAACATTTTGTTCACGTAGGACGTCGCATAAGTGCAGGCGCACTTCAGGATGCAACCGACGAAGGGCAGGGCAACACAACGAATGATTTTGTGGCTCACGGATGTAAATACAACACCGCGAATTCAGTTGCAGGGCAGTGCAGTGCCTGCTTTCGCCTTCGCCGCGCACTATTCAGGGCACATGCTTGCGCGGAGTAGCATCTCAGAACGATAATGGAGGTGAAGGTGTTATAAATATTAATAGTTTCCGGGAAGTTACATCTCGAACTGAGAATCCTACAGAATTTGACATTTCTTCATTACTCAAGCACCGATGTAATAAATAACAGTCGGGCGGTCTCGGGCACTTCGCCAAGGTTCGCGCGGCAACCCCCGTTGAAGGTTCTAGTCCTCCCTCGGCCGTGTGTGCGTGTGTTGTCCTTAGCGTAAGTTAGTAGTGTGTACGCCTAGGGACCGATGACATCAGCAGTTTGGTCCCATAGGAAGTTACCACAAATTGTCAAAACAGAACAGCCAAAGAAACTGAAGATACTATGTTTACAAGCTTCTACAACATCCCATTGTACAGCGTGACTAATGGGCAAAGGAAAGAGCGACTGAACGTAAAAAGATTGGAGACTCAAAATCCCTAAGCGACCCACTATCATTTCTTCATGTCTATGTACCAATCAACAAAAAACGTAACACCAACAAGCCAAAATTTCATCCGAGGAGAAATATTTGAAGCGAATTCGAAACCAGAGGCATCTCTCCTAGCAGTTCACAGTCTCACAGCCAAAGATCCCAAACCACCCCTGAATGACGACGCAACAAATGCTTTATATACCCCGTACTCGTCCGAGGCCACCTGTACGTGTTTGACACTTCAGAATGCAGTGGTCGTGCCTTCAAGTACAGCTGCTGTGTCTTAGCTCAACTCATGAATAACAACAACAATTTCCCTGATTAATTTTCCATGGTAACCTATGTAACTCTTGCTTATGTCTTTACTTTGTAAGAAATTTCAACAACTTAACTTAAGAACACAGACTTTTTCTTCGCTTCAAATTGGTTTTCGCGCAAAGCACAGACTTTTTCTTCACTTCAAAATGGTTTTCACGCATTACATCTTTCAGAAAAAATATATAATTACGCAAATTCTTGTTAACTTCGTGGGCTCCTCTGCGGCCTAAATGGAAGTAGTTTGTGAAATATTTTTTCAACTTTAGTATTTCTCTTGTTCATGTATCCGCTTTTACATTGTGATTTGCTCCGTTGAGAAGTGTTAATTAACATCAGCAGGTCCATTTCGTCATCAGAATAAAACTAAACTAAGATCCACGAGTTCAGCCATACCTCCACAAGGGAAGACTGCGCGACATGACTAAACTGTCTCCAAATATGTGCACATTCTGTGTTGCCAAGTAGTTCCCTCCTGTGTTGCCCCGCCCTTCGTCGCCTGCGTCCCAACGTGCGCCTGGCCTAAAGGCCCCTGTAAACGACCAAACCTGCTTTCGAAACGCTCCCTTGTCTAGCAGCGGATATCTCAAACAAGCCCATACAAGTACAAAGTTCGACAGTTTAACCTCGCTCTGAAGCAGACGCTGTTCGTGTTCGTGAGTATTTTGACAGTAGCGAGAATGGCCACAAATGCAGACAAAACAGTCCTGTCATTGGCTCTGACATTGTGTTTAAAGAAGGAAACAATACATTAGGCCAGAAAATGACTTAAAGTAATGTAATATAATAAATAAAATCTGCTAAGGGAAATATTACTCTCAGAAACCGATGAGTACAGCAACTTTCTTCGAATGGACCATGAACCTTGTAAAAACTTGTTCAGGCCCCCGTAGAAGTACAAACTTGTTTGTCAAATTCGCTACCGATGGGTTAAACAAGCCGTGTACATACCAAGAATGCGTATCAGTTTAACCGCACTTTTTAAGTAGACGCTTCTCGTATATGCTGTCTTTTGGCACTAGTGGGTATGGCAACAAATGCAGATAAAGAATTTCTAATATTGACTTCGGCACTGTGTTTATAGAAAAACAATAAGAAGAAAACAAGACGCTTGGCCAGAGAATTGTTTCAAATGAGAGAGACACGCACATGAATACCGTTAATGGAAATGTTACACTCGGAACATGATGAGATCAACTTTCTGGGGATGGAAAGTAAAACTTTTAATAATTTGTTTAGAGTTACTTCGCCCTCACATTAGAAAGACGCAAGCATGGGAAAATGTTTTCTCTTCTAACTGATCCTTTAATGACAGTTCATTAAAATACCACAACGTGGGAACATATAGAGTAGAGTAACCGGAGAACTTCGATTTCTTTTATTTAATTGGATTCCCGTTTGTATTTCATGCGAAAATATCGATTTTGTTCATAAATCTTCCTACATTACGTATGACTGGGAAAAATGTGATGCCTCTACGATTTTTAATTGTCAGCGCTGTTTTGTTTTTATCCTTGCGCATACTTTCCACAGTTCTAGTAACTCACCATACAGTGAGATAAATTACAATAAAACCATTTTTTTCACTATACATACGCGGCGAAGCATCGAAACAAACAAAAATGGTTCAAATGGCTCTGAGCACTATGGGACTCAACTGCTGAGGTCATTACTCCACTAGAACTTAGAACTAGTTAAACCTAACTAACCTAAGGACATCACAAACATCCATGCCCGAGGCAGGATTCGAACCTGCGACCGTAGCGGTCTTGCGGTTCCAGACTGCAGCGCCTTTAACCGCACGGCCACTTCGGCCGGCTTCGAAACAAACAACGCCCACCATCTTGTCAAACTTCCCATCAGTCAAAATTTCTCTCAAAAACGATATATGTTTGACAGACACGTCAGATAGCACCGTACACGTCAAATATTTGGCAAGCATAGTTAAGTTTCACGAAATGTTTGGTCGTTCACGGGGGGCCGTTAAGGGTCGAAACACGTGGCGAAGAGAAGAAGAGCTCGGTTTCCATTGCCAAACATATTTCCACCTCCCCAACATAGAAATTATGTAAAAAATAAACGCTAGTCTCATTGTTGGATATCATCAAAGCCGATGGTCGAGCTTGCGCACAGACGCTTACTAGGAATTAGTAGATTTTTTTTTTTTTTACTTTTGTAACGTCAGCAACGTTTAAATTTATTTCCGATGCGAATTCTAATGTCCGTATGCTCGAGCATTAACACGTGCATGTTCTGCTGCACTCTCGGCCAGACTCATGTCGTCGGGCTGCCATTTGGCACTATTGCCGCGTTTAGATAGAGTTACGAATCTGCTACCAGAATATCAATCGCGCTAGTACTACTGCGGAAGGGCGTACTGGCACGCACAAAATGGGACAACTGTCTCGTGATTTTAAACTGAACGAGAAATTAAAGTTTTAAAATATTTTTGAGCGGTCCTGTTTTCAACCTTCCGCGGCTGCCTACCGTTGTACTTGAACTTCTCGATGCGTTTCTCGTAAGACGTGCTTAATGACATACAGGAATATGTTCACGCTTCTGACCCTGGGATCTGCGGCACTCAAGATCTGTCGTACGAAAAAGGTCAATACGCCGGGTTAAACGATGGTGTGAGCTATTCACAGATAATACAACTAGGTGTACTAATATTATTTGCTTTGGCGGCTGGAAAGTAATTTTTGGAAATTTTTCGGGAAAGGGGTGTTGGCTTACTCTGTCTGTTCGTTAAGGATATAGTCTGGGGTGCTGTTTTTGTGTGTGTGTTTTTCTAATTCTTGTAGTATATTCATAGTGTCTCCTTTTTTGATAGATGCAAAATTTTTAAGTTGTCCTCAATGTTTCCCACTGAATGGTTTTCTTTAGCAATGTGGGCTGCAAATGCTGATTTGTTCAAGTTACCAAGTCTTACAGCATCAATATGTTTTTTGTATCTAATTTCAAAACTTCTGCCTGTCTGTCCAATGTAGAATTTTGGGCATGTATCACATTTGATGTTTTTTTTTTCCCCCATAGTCCTGGAGCGCACTGAATAATGAACTAATACAACTACACCCAGTACAAAAAATAGGTTTAGTTCTATATCTTTTGTACATAAACTCATTATTGACTTAGAGCGGATGTTCCGAAAGATCAAATATGCGGCCGTTTAAAACTGCGCGTCAACTGCTCACAAAGGCCGCACATGACTAGCTTAGCGCCTGGAGCGGCTAGTGGGTTTGGGTTGTTTGGGGGAAGAGACCAAACAGCGAGGTCATCGGTCTCATCGGCTTAGGGAAGGATGGGGAAGGTAGTCGGCCGTGCCTTTCGAAGGAACCATCCCAGCATTTGCCTGAAGCGATGTAGGGAAATCACGGAAAACCTAAATCAGGATGGCCGGGAGCGGCTAGTGATTCGTGACTTAAGACCTGACCGCTCGGTTGGCCGTGCGGTCTAACGCACGGCTTTCGGGGCGGGAAGGAGCGCCTGGTACCCGGCACGAATCCGCCCGGCGGATCTTTGTCGAGGTCCGGTGAACCGGCCAGTCTGTGGATGGTTTTAGGCGGTTTTCCATCTGCCTCGGCGAATGTGGGCTGGTTCCCCTTATTCCGCCTCAGTTGCACTATGTCGGCGATTGCTGCGCATACAAGTCCTCCGCGTACGCGTACACCACCATTACTCTACCACGCAAACATAGGGGTTACAGTCGTCTGGTGTGAGACGTTCCCTGGGGGGGCCCACTGAAGGGCGAACCGCACAATAACCCTGGGTTCGGTGTGAGGCGGCGGAGGGGTGAAGTGGACTGCGGTAGTCGTAGTGGGGTTGTGGACCACTGCGGCTGTGGCGGGGACGGAGCCTCTCCGTCGTTTCTAAGTCCCCGGTTAACATACAATACAATACAGTAATTAAGATCCGGTCCCCCTAGGGCTGCCGCGTTGCAAAGCGTACCCGCAGCGCTGTTGTTCGGCTCGACATTGCAGGTTTGCCCATGTCGAACGGCGACGCTGCCACACCGCGCTGCAGGTCAACGCCGCCGATTAGCCAGGTACAGAACTCTTGGCCTGTGAACCTGCGTCGAAGAGCTGGCGCGGACGCGACAGCAGCTATGCAATACTTATCATCCGATAGCAAGGAAACTATTTGATGAAAAAAATTTATTCTTCCACATTTTACAGCCTTCTTCGCTCGATAAAGCACTGAATTTTTAATTTCGTTATTCGTCGTGGTTACGTGCTGTATCTCTTAAGTAATCCACTACCGAAATTTCACTGAGTGAGCAGAGGTAAAATCGCATTGCATAGACTTGACGTATGGTTCATTTTAGGTTGTACGTTACTGCATATGAAATTTAGCCAACATATAAAATTGTTTTTAAAGCGGAGAGTAGAGCGATAGCTATCACAGTTTTTCGAGATATTAAGTGACATATCGGTGGACAGGCCGCGCGGGGTCTCAATACTATGTTCTGCTCGCCATAATTATGTGGTTACATCAGCTCAAAATTTCGTGAACGGCTCAAGATATAGAAACGTGTTCTGTCGCATGATAAATATGCTAAACCTTTTTATCTGTAGATATGTGGAAGTAACTAGTTTTTTTTATTTTTTTTATTTTTTACAGTGGATCTATGTTCTTTTTAAACGGCACACAACAGCATGTGGGATGAGAAGTTCTGTGATATGAAACGCATTAACATTTAAAATATTCTACTGGGTAGTTATAATTAAACTTTTCCTATTTAACATGTAATAACACGGAAGCGGACTACCATACGATTACCAAACTTGGTAACATTAATGATAATGGTGGTGGTGATGATGATGATGATGTTTGGTTTGTGGGGCGCTTAACTGCGTGGTTATCAGCGCCCGTACAAACTCCCAAACTTTTCTCAGTCCAATCTCGCCACTTCCATGAATGATGATGAAATGATGAGGACAACACAAAAACACAGTCATCTCGAGGCAGGTGAAAAGATAACATTAATGTCAAGGACATGGGGAAGAGATAATGCAGAATCAGTTCAACTGGAACACAATGTGCTGCTACACTACATCATACCATTACATACCGGCAGCGTTACTGCTACACAAGGGGCTCAATATGGCGACCATCAATGTCCAGAAGAGTCTGAAGGCGCAGGATTGCATTCTGCACAGCAGAGGGAAGCATGTTCGTAGGTATGCTGGCTAGCTCTCTTTATATGCTGCGCATCAGATCAGCTCATGTGTGAATGTTCCATTGGTAAATCCTGTCCTTCAGGTAGCCTCACAACCAGAAGTCACAGGGAGTGAGATCAGGTTATTGTGCTGGCCAAGCATTTGGAAATGATCGGCTGATAATTCGTTGGTTTCCAATGATAATTCGTTGGTTTCCAAATGTGTTTCCGAGAAGCAGACGAACTTCACGAGCGATGTGCGGTGGGGAACCGTCTCGCATGAAAACTTCAATGCATCTCTGTCCTGTAGGGCGGGTATGACATGCTGGCGAAGCATATCGCGGTAAGCGGTAACGCAGGCCAGTCACATTGCACGTCTTTTGTACTCGAGCGCCATCCTGGGCCAATGATGAACGTAGCTGTGAAACCACACCATATGGTGACACGTTCACCATACAGAGGAAGTTCATGCACAGTGACTGGAGGTGAAGACCCCACACTCGGCAATTCTGTGTGTTCACCACACCCGTCAGAGGAAAATGAGCTTCGTCTGTCCATAGGACGGTCCAGGGGCAGCCCTCGTCAGCTTCAATCCTTGCGAGAAAGTGGAGATCAAAGTTAACACGTCGTTGGCCTTCCTATGGTGCAAGCTGCTGAACGATGTGGATCTTGTATGGATACCATTTGAGAATGGTTAGAAACACCTTCCATACAATGGACCACGGGATGTTCAACTGTCGTGACATAGAACGCGCACTGCCTGACGATCGCGAATTGCATGCAGCGCTGCCTGCCACAGCAACAGTGATTTCATCAGTCACCTGTGGTGCAACCGGTCGACGGCCTCTTCCTGGAGCGACGCCCAGTTCTCCCAGTTCATCATGCTCCGCACAGCAAGTGGATAACGAGTACCCTTCCGTAATCCTTTCAGCCGTCGATGTTCTCGAAGTGCAGCTGCAGCATTACTGTTGTTTTGATAAAAGAGCTTCACCAATAATTAACTGCTCCTTTTCTCCCTGCTCATGTTGACACGTCAACAAGTGCACTGGGACTGGTCAGGTGTGTGAGACTATGTATCACGATGACTGATCATGACAACTGGTGGCCATAGTTGTTCTGGACTGGACTGGCGCTGTGACGCGTGGGAATGATGTGCCCTGTACTCTGGACATTAATGCTACCAAATTTGGTACTCGTACGGTATTTAGTTTCCGTATTATAACGTGTTAGAAAGGGAAAGTTTAATTATAACTACCCGGTACATACATCTACAGACCTTAAACCGAAACCAATTTGCTAACATGTCATAAGATTTAATTGCTAAGTATCTACAAGTACTAAATATTTCGTTTTGTAAAAAACAAACTCCTTTTTGTTGCTGTGATCTATTTTATTTGTTCCAGAAGCGTTTCAACTTTCGCGATGAGGATCTTCAGTGTAATCTAGAATGATACAGTCTAATTTTGATATGCGATATTTGTAGATCGTAACACAGTTCACGTCTTATTTTTTACATTAATAAGAGATTACTCGCAATTATTAGAGTTTTAGATTGGCATCTGCGTTTCATCTGGTCACATGCTGGAGGTTACGCTGGAACTTTACTCACGAAACAGAAACGAATTTTCACATTACAAACTTTTTCTTCACAATTTTCGAGTTCTTTGCGCTAATTGCTCTGGAGTACTATTATTCTTCTGTCACTGGCTGTAGGTATTTTACCGAAAACTGATTTAAAGCCGTAACTACTGTCTTACCGTTATGTCTCTTCCTATTCAGTTTATGTGCATATTGTGAACATAAAGAAGTATATGCTGAAAACAATAGATAAAATCGTAGAATAACGCTCCAACAGCTGATTATCATAATGATACCACCCAACCCCCTTTCTCCTCACTATTACAAGACCCTCTCCGCAAAATATTTAAACAAAAACTAAATCAGCATACCTTAGTTTTCTGCATACTCTTCGTTATGTTGACAACATGTACATAAACAAAGCAACTCGGAAGAGAAAGTGAACACGCAGTTGTTACGACTAAATATCACAGTTTTCGGTAAAATATCTACAGATAGTGACAGGAGAATAACGGTGCTTCGCAGCAATTAGCGCAAAGAACATGAAAATTGTGAAGAAATAGTCATTTACGCTTACGTGTCGTAAGTGAAGCTATAGTGCGACCTCCAACATGTGACCAGACGAGAGCAAACGCAGTTGAGAGCCAAAAACTCCAATAACTCTAAATCACTTATTTAAGTGAAAAATAAGACGATCTGTTTTATAATCTACAAATATAGCATATCATATCAAAACTATCATTATTGGTTCCATTGAGGAGGCCTTACAGTAAAAGGCGAAACTCGTCTGGAACAAATAATATGCAGTTCAGCAAGAAATGGCTACTTACAAAAAGAGTATTTCTGTGTTTGCTGTGGATGATAGCAACAAAAAACTTTCGTTCATTGTTTCGTTTTGCCTTAAGACATTTAGTTTATTTGCAACGTTTAGAATACTTTATAACTGCATATAGAACACCAAGTTGCCAGTTACTCTTTCCAGCATCGCTTAAATAGCCTCTGTCTGATCAGTCAATTTCTTTTAACGAAAGATTGTACATCCCTGATCGCATCTTTATGCCCAACATCTTGGCATACTGTAGCAAGTATAATAGTCTGTGCATAGTCTTCAGCATCCATAAGCTCTGGAAAACAATATATCATACTTTAAGAGTATTCTCACTGAACACAGTCTTGCAAGTAATCACGAAGTCATAACAATTAGCTTCACAGTCATCACTTTAGCTGTTATGATACAATGGTCGATTTGACTATGGGTTGCCAAAATGCCGTATTTACTTTTTGATTAGCCTGCTTGCCCGACAAACTACAATTAAAAATAGTCTCATATGACTTTAAAGAATGCGTTAATGGGCCTGAGAATGGGCACACGATATTTGAAATCGACGGAAAAGCCTCCCCTGCACAAAAAACGTACCACAGCATATGCAGAACTGCATTACGATAATTTTCCTTTTATGAGTCCTACACAGTCTGAAAGCTGCCAGTGCATTCGAAAGTTATGGATATATGACATTGGTTGTTGGTTCATGTAGGAATACAGGTCTTACAGAGAATACCACAAACTGCAGAGTCGCCAAACCAGTAGTTCAACTATTATCTGCTAACAGTCCCCACAAGGAAATTGCATTCAAGTTGTAACTTTTTTCTAATATGAGTCTGTATTAAATGTTCTGGAAATAAATACGCAACTGACCTATCTAATAAAAGGTGTTGCTAGTTGCTGCAGGATTGCGTTAACAAGAATTACAATTCTTCCACTATGTTTGTTGTGGTCTTCAGCGTGAAGACTTTTGACGCAGCGCTCCACACTAATGTATCATGTGTTGGCTTCTTCAGCTCTGAATAGCTACGGCATCATACATCCATTCGAATTTGCTTACTTTTGTTAAGCCTTGATCTTCCCCTCTACAACGTTGCCTCCATTACCACACTGACGATTCCTTGATGCCTCAGAATATGCCTTGTCAACTAATCGATTCATTTAGACAAGTTGTGCCGTAGTTTCCTTTTTATCCTCATATTGATTCAGTACCTCTTCATTATTTATACACTCTACATATCTCCAGCATTATTTTTTTAACACCACATTTCGAAAGCACCCGTTATCTTCTTGACAGAATTGTTTATCGTCCTTGTTTCACTTACATACAAAGCTGTACTTCACACAAATACCTTCATAAAATACTTCCCAAAATTTAAATTTATGTTCTATGTCACAAATGTTTCTTTTTCAGGAACGCTTTCCTTGCTAGTGCCAGTCTGCATTTTATATTCTCTCTACTTCTAAGTCCTCCTTGAAAGTCTGACAACTGCAGTCTAGTTTCTGTACAAGTTGTGACTCTGTGTTTTATCCCCGATACTTCCAAAACTTGAAAGAGTATTTCAGTCAGCATTGTCAAAAAAGCTTCCTCTAACGCCACAAACACAAGTTTGCCTTTCTTCAGTCTATCTACTAAGATGAGTGGTAGAATCAGTATTGCCACACATTCAGTCATTTCGTAGTAATCTGAGATTGTGCTTATGTTAGTTTGTATAGCCCTTCCCCCTATAAACATTTCTTTCACTTTCCATCCTTCTCTTTGTTTAGTTCTGGCTTGCCATTTGAGCTCTTAATATTCTCTTAGCTCCAAAGTTTTTCGTTTTTCTAAATTTAATTTTGACATCTTTTCGAAGTGCAAATCAGGAAAAGGATGGAAAGGAAATTCAACGCTGTTGAAACCGCCTTGAATTTTCTTCCTAGACATTCTTGATTTGCAATTTTAGACTTTCTGTCAATGTCATTTTTTAGACATCTGTATTCACAATGGCATACTTGATTTGCTGCATTTTTATACTTTTCCCTGCAGTCAAATTTGACATATCATGCGATACCTAAGGATTTCTACTGTACCTTCTTCCCATTTACATCCTCTGCTGCCTTCGCTACTTCTACTGTTATAGGTATCCCTTTCTCTGTTTCAGTCAGCCGTTGTCTAATGATCCATTTAATATTATCGACAATCTCTTGGTCTTAACTTATTCAGGTTCCATATCCTTAGTTTGGTACCGTTTGCTATCTCTCTAGTTGTAAGCTGCACGTCATAACCAATAAATTATCGTCAGTCTGCATGTGCACCTGTAGATGTCTTACAATTGAAAATCTATTTTCAGAAACTATGCATCCTTCATTTATAATTCTTAAGAAAAGTGTTGGCAATGATTAAATTATGCTCTGTGCAGAATTCTTCCGAGTGGTTTCCCTTTCATTCGTTCCTCTGAGCCTCATGTTCTGTTTCCTCTTGCCATACCTGTTACCGAATTCCAGTCTCTCTTGAATGTCTGTATCACTAATTTGATTTTGTCGTATTTCATTCTGTTCTTTATTTGTGATGTTAGGCATGTTAACTTGTGTCACTGTGTTGGGCGGGATTAGATATGCGTCAATCTTAGCTGTGGTAATGTTAATGGCAGTTCAGATATGGAGTTGAATGCTCTGAGACTACATTGATTGTTTCAATACCCAACAGTCACAGTGTGATTAAAATAAATGCTTTTAATATACCAAATACCGAGGCTCAATTGTCAGGCATCTTCAGTTATAAAGAAATGACTACCGCGTGACAGGTAATGTTCTGTCATTACATTAAACTGAATTTAGGTATTGCAAATTGCAGTGCTAAAGTTGGTGTTAGAGTCACAGCAAGTTTTACTTCAGGAGCGATCGGTTGTCTAAATGTTGTAGACTATCTAATGAGATAGGGAACAATTATGAACGGTGATTCATCAAATCTGAAATAAGAAAACGGGAATAACGAAATATTGAAAGACTACATCGTATAGCATACTATAAATTGTAATGTCTTTGCTCAACTTCGTGTTTCTTTTATGTAGGTTCACGGTACCATTAAATGTTCCGCGCTTTCCAATGGGTCCCACCCCATACTTCGGTAGTGGTCCGTCATTTGCTACCGCTAACGCCTTCCGCTTCCAGATGAGGGCGTCAATTCCGCGAGCCGGCGCGTCGCCGAGGAGAAAGCTTCCTGCTGCCGTTGCCGAGCTCCAGGTTGTAATGAAAATCTAACAGGATTCGGCCTTAAAACTCATAGTCTTAGGCTTACCAGGATAGCTGAACAACTATGGAGTACCTTTTAGACTGATGTTATAGTAACTTGTATACTTCGCCAAGCGTGGACAGCATAGTTCAATCCTTTAACATGCTTTACGAGATTCTAGAATTTCGTTGTTTTCTCGAAAATCTAGACATTTCATCCCTACTGGCGAATATGAGCTAAACAATTTGTGGCTAATCATCTGACCAATGGGATGTCGGACACCAACAGTAGCTTCACCACAGCTGTGGTAGCATTCCTTTTGCACAACGAAGTCCTGGTCTGATGTAAGGTAGTTTTACTCGTGTGTAGGATCATATAGCAATTTCGTCTTGACACCACATTCTCAAATACACTTCCTTCACACTATTAAAGGTGATATATGTGACATCGATCCACTCTCCTACAGAAAAGTATATGTTACGAAAACACACGTAGTTTGCAAGGAGATGGGGAGGGTTAAAAGTGAATGCAACCAGAGCATAATTTTTAAGCTTTTCTCGGTCTTGAGAGTCTAGGTCTCCTCATCCCACATCAGTTCTCGTATATCGTGGTAATTTTTCTGTGATTTTATGTATTCTCAGTCAATTTACGTAATTTTGCACTTTTTTACGATTTTACATATTTCTTCGTATTTCCCATCAATTTATCGTAATTATACCAGGTTCTCCTCGACGTTTAGTCATTTTATGTCATTTTTTTATATTTTTTTGATATTTCTCCGTGTGTATATGGTTATATTCCCGTTCAGCATCCTCATGCACTGTGATTTTGTACGAGCATATTTGCGTGTCCTATACACCAGCCTACTACGAAATCCTCTCTTCCTGGTGATCTAGATGCATACATTTTGGATAGGAAGATCATGAGAAGTATAGCAATACTCGCCTCGTACCTAGATGAGACTCAATGAGTGGTGGAGATTGGAAACTCGTAGTCTGGAAACAAATCCGTGCACTGGTATGGCACATCAGACAGCACGTCTCAGTCTTATGCAGTGATGCACTTGATGGAATCTCAAAGTCTGGCACAGTTCTAATTGTTCATCTGACTTCCTCTCTACCGTGTACGAGTCTGCAACAGAGTTGACATGACTACAGAATTTATTTCTGCCGCTGCTGATCTGATATTATTTAAATATAAGTAAATGCTCTTATTACTTATCACATGAGCTTCGCTACTTTTGTTTACACCTTCCAACTCTGATACTTCCCCAAAACCATGTCCGATCATCTACAAACAGTAGACTGCGGGTATTTTTTATGCAAGTAATAAGTTATTCGTTAGTTGACAGTGTGTCAACTGCACTTAGCATCCTGGAACGTGAGAGTTTCCCCTCCATACCTACAGAGAATACACTCCCAGCAACATAATGTGAAGTTGAACAGTTAGCAAGACATGTATTCGAACCGCACCTGTCCGCCTCTGACAAATCTACACACTTACATGCATATTACCAGTCGCGAAGTCTCGATTTCAACCACAAAACAATTCTGTAGGAGATGTAAGCATATTTAAATTCATCCTTCTGAAGAGGTAAGATCTTCAATGGTCGTTTTTTTTGTGGTGTTTTAGGGCGCAAAACATCGAAGGTCATAAGCGCCCAGTAGAGTACCATAGAATGCTGTGACCTCGAGGGTAAAAAACTGTTTCGAGGTCCAATACAAAAAGGAAGAATAAACAAATCTAAAATATCAAGACGTTACAGAAGAGTATCTAAAAGACGTCGACAAGACACCGGAGTCACCAGGTAGAAATCAAATTTCTTTTGTCATATTACTTCTTTTAAAAAAAATTAAAACGCGAGCCACAGCTCGCACATCATCCGCTAAAATGCCCGGCAAAGCGGGCGGCAGCCCGACCCTGAGACGTAAGTGGCTAAAATAGGGGCAGAGGATCAGGAAATGTGTGACTGTTAATGGCTGGCTACAGAAAGGACAGCTGGGTGCAGGGTCGCCACTCAACAAGTGGCGGTGACTAAAGCGGCAGTGGCCTATTCGCAACCGAGCCAACGTTACTTCCTCACGGCGAGACCGCCGGAAGGAAGTCGACCAGGCTGTTGGGGCAGGTTTGACTTCTCTGAGTTTGTTCCCATGAAGGGAGCACCAATGCTCATGCCGAAGTGACGTGATAAGCCGATAGAGAAAAGTAAAAATATCTTGCGAGGGAACAGAGTAAGAGGCCGGCGACCGAGATGGACTGCGGCCTTGACTGCAGCATCAGCAGCATCATTCCCACGCACACCAACATGGCCAGGAATCCACATGAATATCACTTGGGCTCCCCCATCGGGGAACAAATGGAGGCAGTCCTGGATCCGTCAAACGACGGGGTGGACTGGATTGGGATCATCTAGACTCTGAAGGGCACTGAGGGAGTCAGAGCAGATCACACAGCGAGTGAGCTGGTGCCTCCAGACGTAGTGAACATCCCAATAGAGGGCAAAAAGCTCTGCTGTAAAAACGGTGCACTGCTCGAGAAGCCAGTATTGAAACTTATCAGCCCCGACGACAAAAGCACAGCCAACACCTTGGGGGGACCTGGAACCATCAGTGTACAAAAATATGCTATCGGCAAGTTGTGAGCGAAGTTCGAGAAATTTGCAGCGATAGATCAGCTCGGGAGTCTAATCCTTCGGAAACGAGGTGAGGTCAAAATGAACAAAAACCTGTGTCCGAAGCCAAGGTGGTGAAGGGCTCTCCCCCATTCGGAAAGATGCAGGAAGTGTGAACTGCAGCTGCTGAAGCAGGTGACGAAAGCGGACGCCAGGAGGGCGCAGAGGAGAAACGTACATCTCGTACTGGCGATCAAGAACGTCATCAAAGCAAGAGTCAAAGGTTGGGTGGCCTGGCATGGAAGAAAGCCGACACGCATACCTACTGAGTAAGATGTCGCGCCGGTAAGACAGTGATAGTTCACCAGCTTCTGGGTAGAGACTATCAACAGGGCTAGTATGGAAGGCACCAGTGGCGAGACGGATCCCCAAATGATGTATTGTATTTAGACAGCGTAAGAGAGGTGGCCGTGCAGAGGAGTAGACAATGCATCCATAATCCAACTTGGAGCGGACAAGAGATCGATAGAGGCGGAGGAGGACAGTCCAGTCAGCTCCCCAAGAGGTACCACTCAATACACGAAGGACATTGAGGGACCTGGTGCAGCGTGCAGCCAGGTAGGACACATGGGGAGACGAACTGAGTTTCCTATCGAAGGTAAGCCCTAAGAACTTGGTTGCATCCACGAACGGGAATGCATTTCGGCCCAGTCACAAGGACGGTGGAAGAGACGCCTTGTACCACCAGAAGTTGACGCAAACGAATTTGGTAGTGGAAAAGCGGAAACCATTTGTGACACTCCACGAATTGAGACGGTCCAGACAACGCTGAAGACAGTGTTGCAGGAGACACGTCCGCTGAGAGCTGCAATAAATAGCAAAGCCGTCAACGAAAAGAGAACCGGAAATTCTAGCTGGAAGGCAGTCCATAAGTGGCTTTATGGCTATGGCGAAGAGGACGACACTCAGTACGGAGCCCTGAGGCACCCCGTTCTCCTGTGAAAAGGTGTGGGATAAGGAGGAACCCACACGTACCCGGAAAACTCGATCCGTTAAAAATTCCCGGATGACAGTGGGAAGATGATCGCGAAGGCCCCATGTGTGCATAGTACGCAGAATGCCTGTCCACCAACAAGTATCATAGGCTTTCTCCAAATCAAAGAAAACGGCCAGTGTTTGTCGCTTCTGCAGAAAATTATTCATGATAAGCGTCGACAGGGTGATGAGATGATCAACCGCCGAGCGGCGCTTTCAGGCCCACACTGAGCATTAGTGAGAGGATGGTGTGACTCCAGTCACCACACCAATCGACCATTGATCATGCGTTCCTTCACCTTACAAAGACTGCTGGTAAGGGAAACTGGACGATAGCTGGAGGGAAGGGATTTATCTTTACCAGGCTTAGGTAGGGTAACAATAATAGCTTCACGCCAAAGCGTGGGAAATACACCGTCAGTCCAAATACAGTTGTGGGCAGAAGACCTGGATGAGCAGAGATCTCGTTCAAGCTCCCTCAGAGTAAAAGGAGTACTGTTGCATTCTCGATTCAAAGAGAGGAAAGAGATTGCACGAGCCTCCTCCGCCTGGTTCGGAGGAAGGAAGGCAGTATGGTAGTGGGTAGAGTTTGAAATCTCCGCAAAGTACTGGCCCAAAGCGTTGGAAACATCTACAGGGTCGTCTGTAACGTTTCCCACCACAGTCAGACTAGGTACTTGGGAGTGGACGGTAGTCCCAGGAAACCGGCGCAGGCCACCCCAAACGAGAGAGGACGGAGTAAAACTGTTGAACGAGCTGGTGAAGGAAACCCAGCATGCTTTCTTACTTTCCTTAATAGTGCGGCGGCACTGCGCACGTAGTTGCTTGTAGCGGATGCAGTTCGGTAACGTAGGATGACGGTGAAGACGCGAAGCGCACTTCGTCAGGCACGAATCGCATTGCCGCACTCCACAGTCCACCAAGGGACGGGGACCCGACGGGGAGAAGTAGTAGTACGAGGGATAGACGATTCGGCAGTCGATAGAATAATGTCTACGAGGTTCTCAACCTGATCATCACAGCTGGGAAACGGCCGTTCGTCAAATACTGCCAAGAAGGATATAGCCTCCAGTCAGCAAGAGAGAATTACCAATGAGCGGGCCCCTGTGGTGGGGTATGATTGTACAGGCGAGTCACACAAGGGAAGTGGTCACTCGAGTCAGTATCGGAAAAAGTACACCACTCGAGACGATGAGCAAGCTGGGCTGAGTAGATCGAGAGGTCTATGTGGGAATAAGTGTGTGTTGAATCAGAGAGCTACGTGGCTTCGTCGGTGTTAAGGCACACAAGATTGAGATGATTAAGAAGATCCGCCAAAAGAGAACCTCTCGAGCAGGCGACAGGCGAGCCCCAAAGAGGACGATGGGCATTGGTGTCACCGAGGAGCAGAAAGGGTGGAAGAAGCTGAACAACAAGCTGCATCAGGCCTTCCCTAGTGACAGCAGAAGACGAAGGGATATAAATGGTGCAGAGGGAAAAGGTAAATTCGGGAAGGAAAACACAAGCAGCAACTGCAGGTGGGTGTGCAAGGGGATCATTTCGTAGAAGTAGCATGACCCAACCATGAGCAGGATTCCCTTCCCTATGGGGAAGGTTCATCCGGAGTGAAGTAAAGTAGGAGACAGAAAAATGGTCTCGAGGGCGTAGCTTGGTTTCTTGGAGACAAACGACAAGCGGACATTGCGATCGCAGGAGCAGCTGCAGGTCCACCCTGTTAGACCGAAGGCCACGGATATTCCATTGTAAAAGGACCATAAAATTTAGGAACACCGGAGAATGAAGAAGAAACTCACCTCGACGGCCGCTTAGGGCGAGCTACGAGGGAGGACGGCCACTGGAATTCACAGGTGGAGGATCTTCGTCCATCAACTCAGCGAGATCAACGGAGTTTCCCCGGTGTCGGTCAGTTGAAAAGGACCGACGAGTCGAAGAGGACCGACGAGCTGTAGAGGGGGAAGACTGTTTGCCTTTAGATGATTGTTTTGGCTTTTGGCGATTGGCAGAAGAGCCAGACAGCTGCAAACTCGAGATACGCAAGAAATCTTCCCGGGAATAATCCTTTTTGAATTGATGGTTCGCTGGCTGCGTTGCAACCGTCATCGCTGATGAGGACGAAGAATGGTTAGCAGAATCTACTGCCCGGGAAGCGGGAGACGGAATGTCAGCTTGAAGGTGAGGCGACTTTGCCGCCATCGAACTGAACTGCAAGTCTCAAGTTTGCGTAGCCATGTTTTTTGTGAGACGTGGAGAGGCTAACACGGTGCTGTAGCTTCCAGACGAAGGGACATTCAGTTTACGGCTAGCCAACAGTTTCCGGGCAACAGGAAAAGGTACCTTCTCCTTCACCCTTATCTCCTGAACACCCCACTCGTCTTGATAGACGGGACAAGACCGAGAAGCAGCAGCATGTTCTCCATGACAATTAATGCAGCGGGGGGAAGGAGGTGTACAGGCGCCCTCATGTGCATCCCTGCTACAAGTGACATATTTGGCCGCGTTTTTACATGCCGTGCTGGTATGATTGAACTGGTGGCAGTTTTAACACCTCAACGGATTGGGAATGTAAGGGCGCACAGAGATGACCTCATAGCCTGATTTGATCTTGGAAGGAAGCGTTAACCGATCGAAAGTCAGGAATAATGTGCGAGTGGGCGCCAAATCGGCAGCCTTCTTCTTCATAACTCTATGAACAGCAGTAACGCCCTGATCCGATAGATAAATCGTTATTTCGTCCTCCGTCAAGCCATCCAACAGCCGGGTGTAGATAACACTGCGGGACGAGTTAAATGTCCTGTGAGCCTCCACTTTTATAGGATATTCGCGGAGGGTTTGAGCCTTGAGTAGTTTCTGGGCCTGGAGAGCACTATCAATTTCCAAAAGCAGCGTTCCATTGCGGAGATGAGAGCATGGCTTCACAGGGCCGGCGATGCCATCCACGCCTTTCTGTATAACAAAGGGGTTTACAGACACGAAAGCCTGGTTTTCGTCTAAACGTGAGACTACTAGATATCGAGGAGCAACAGGAAGAGACATTGAGGAAGGAGCCTCATTCTACTTTGTTTTATATGAAACACTCGGAGAAAGAGAAGGAAAAATCAGTCATTGGGAAGAAGTCACCCATGATTGCCAGAGTCTCCGATGGTGTGCTCCTTCCAGCAGGGGCCCTCGAAAGGGGAGCCCCCCGCCTTAGGTGATTGTCCACACCTTAGGTCACACCTCCCGAACCACAGACTGAGGGACAAATCGGCAGAGGAGGAAGGTAACAGCTCAGGCAATCACCCCTCCCTGGGCCTGGCCAGTACCAGGGGGTATGTGTGGGATCTACATGCCAACCCAGGGCTGGGAATTACCCTTTACCCAGTCTCCTGCTACGCGTCAGACGCGTGGGTGGCCGTCAAGCTCACACAGGGAGGAGAAGAAAAGATAAGAAGGAAAGGGAGGAAGGAGGGAAGGATGGCCTCAAACGCCACAGCAGAGGAAAAGGGCAGAACAAGGACAGAAAGGAACGAGGTAAGAGCGGAACAGGGAAAACTGAACAGGGAATGAGGAAACAGGGAAAGAGCAGGACAGGGAAAGGGCAGTACAGGAAAAGAGCAGGACAGGGAAGGAGCGATATAGGAGAAGAGCAGTGCAGGGAAGGAGCGATACAGGGAAAGAACAGTATAAGGAAAGAGCAGTACAAGAGAGAAGAGACCTACAATTATACCTACACAAATGAGCATCAAGAGCCCATGGAGGCACGAGACATCTCCCCAAGAGAGGGGAAAAGGACAGAAGAAGAGGAGACAAGCAGCACTGAAAGAGAGGCGGTGCTGCGAGTGCTGGGGCCCCGTGTTCGCCAAGCACGTACTCACCAAAGAGCGGTGAGCCCCTTGGGGGGTCAATGCACGTTATATTACCGGTAATCCGTAACAATATTGTCTAGATTCTCCAGTAACAACAACAAACGAAGACACCTTGCTGCGCCTGTCACACTTTTTGTACTCTTAAAGATCCACAATTACGTACATAATCTTCGCAACTCAGCTATTTTGTGTGATGTCTGTTGGCTGGAGGGAGACAGTCCGCGTGTATTATTCTTACATATGATACAGAAGAGCACGTTAGATGGTTTAGTACTGTAATGTTCCCCGCCGGCCGCGGTGGCCAAGCGGTTCTAGGCGCTTCAGTCCGGAGCCGCGCGACTGCTACGGTCGCAGGTTCGAATCCTGCCTCGGGCGTGGATGTGTGTGATGTCCTTAGGTTAGTTAGGTTTAAGTAGTTCTAAGTTCTAGGGGACTGATGACCTAAGATGTTAAGTCCCATAGTGCTCAGAGCCATTTGAACCATTTTTTTGTAATGTTCCCAGTCATTCACAAACAACTATTCTACAGATGCAATGCATTTGCCCTATTTTCTGTATGTCTATGCAACTGTTATGGGTGGCTTCCATATGTCTCATCCAGCCCTCTCCCTGCTGGATCCAACTTCAAACCCTATCCCGGATGTACTGTGTTGCAGACCATCCTCTGGACACCACTCCAGATATTATGCTTGGCGGATTCACCAGCAGGACGACACCATCGACTTTATTGGAGCCATCTACAACACATGCAGGGACAAAGACATACAAGAAAATAGAGCAAATGCATTGCATCTGTAAAATTTTGGTTATGAGTGACTGTGCACATTCAAGTACAGTGCTATACCGTCTGACTAATGTGCTGTTCTGCACTGTACTTAATAATAAGCAGAAAGGACTGTCTCGCTCCATCCAATGGACATCTAGCACACAAAATAGCTGAGCTGGGAAGATTATGTGCCGTCATTGTGGATCATTAAAAGTATAAAAGGAGGTGTGATGGGCACAACAGGATGCCTTTGTTTGCTGTTATTACAGGAGAATGTAGACAATATTGTTACGAAGTATCGGTAGTATAACTTGCATTGAAGATTTTATGCTCTTTACCAGGATGAATTTAAATGTGCTTACATTCCCTCCAGAATCGTTTTGCGAAGAGTTTTTCACTGTTTACGGGGCTGTAGCACTGTGGAAAATAACGTACATGCGGTTGAAAAATCGAGACTGTACTTGTTAATATGCATGCAGAGACTCCATATGTATGTCTGTAGAGCTGCAGTTCGAATGGATAACTTACTAACTGTTCGTCCATAAATTATGTTGCCAGAGGTGCATACACTGTAACTACAGGGAGGCGAACACTCATTCCAGGAGGGTAAGTGTAGTGAACACGCTGTCAATTAAAAAATCACTTATTACTTAGATAAAAAAGTACCTGAAATCTACAGTTTATAGATGTCCAGACATGGCTGTGAGGCTGCATAAGAGTTAGAAGTTGCAAACAAAAGTAGCGAAGCTCATGTGGTAAGTAATAAGAGCATATAATTATGGATAAGCAGCAGAAATCAACTCTGTACACATGTCAGCTTTGTTGCAGATCCCTACACGGTAGAGTGGAAGTCAGACGAATGATTAGAACTGTGACAGACAGTTTCCATCAAGCGCATCGCAACACGAGTCTGCAGACATGCTTTGTGATGTGTCTTAGCAGTGCACAGATTTCTTTCCAGACTATGAATCTCCAATTTCCACCACTCTTTGAGTCTCATCTACATACGAGGTTGCTATACTTCATGACCTTCCTATCCAAAATGCATGCATGTAGATCTAGGAGAGGAGAATTCCTAGGATTTTTGTAGGCTGGTAAATAGGACACGCAAATATCCTTGTACAAAATCAAACTGTGCATGGCTATGCCAGCTGGCAATATACCCATATACACACGGAAAAATATCAATAAATACGAAAAAAGTGACAAAATCGGTAAAAGTCGAAGAGAACCTGGTATAATTACGAAAAATTGATGAGAAATACGTAAATTGAGGGAAATACGACGAAATATGTAAAATCGCAAAAAACCTAATTGCATCGGTATAGGATACTGTCTGGTATACTTTGGCGTAAATGGCCAAATAGACATACTGCAGTCATCTATCTGCATTCGCAATTTAGTATACAGGGTGTTACAAAAAGGTACGGCCAAACTTTCAGGAAACATTCCTCACACACAAAGAAAGAAAATATGTTATGTGGACATGTGTCCGGAAACGCTTAATTTCCATGTTAGAGCTCATTTTAGTTTCGTTCTTCCACCTACGCTCAATGGAGCACGTTATCATGATTTCATACGGGATACTCTACCTGTGCTCCTAGAACATGTGCCTTTACAAGTACGACACAACATGTGGTTCATGCACGATGGAGCTCCTGCACATTTCAGTCGAAGTGTTCGTACGCTTCTCAACAACAGATTCGGTGACCGATGGATTGGTAGAGGCGGGTCAATTCCATGGCCTCCACGCTCTCCTGACCTCAACCCCCTTGGCTTTCATTTATGGGGGTATTTGAAAGCTCTTGTCTACGCAACCCTGGTACTAAATATAGAGACTCTTCGTGCTCGTATTGTGGATGGCTGTGATACAATACGCCATTTTCCGGGGCTGCATCAGCGCATCAGGGATTCCATGTGACGGAGGGTGGATGCATGTATCCTCGCTAACGGAGGACATTATGAACATTTCCTGTAACAAAGTGTTTGAAGTCACGCTGGTACGTTCTGTTGCTGTGTGTTTCCATTCCATGATTAATGTGATTTGAAGAGAAGTAATAAAATGAGCTGTAACATGGAAAGTAAGCGTTTCCGGACACATGTCCACATAACATACACTCCTGGAAATGGAAAAAAGAACACATTGACACCGGTGTGTCAGACCCACCATACTTGCTCCGGACACTGCGAGAGGGCTGTACAAGCAATGATCACACGCACGGCACAGCGGACACACCAGGAACCGCGGTGTTGGCCGTCGAATGGCGCTAGCTGCGCAGCATTTGTGCACCGCCGCCGTCAGTGTCAGCCAGTTTGCCGTGGCATACGGAGCTCCATCGCAGTCTTTAACACTGGTAGCATGCCGCGACAGCGTGGACGTGAACCGTATGTGCAGTTGACGGACTTTGAGCGAGGGCGTATAGTGGGCATGCGGGAGGCCGGGAGGACGTACCGCCGCATTGCTCAACACGTGGGGCGTGAGGTCTCCACAGTACATCGATGTTGTCGCCAGTGGTCGGCGGAAGGTGCACGTGCCCGTCGACCTGGGACCGGACCGCAACGACGCACGGATGCACGCCAAGACCGTAGGATCCTACGCAGTGCCGTAGGGGACCGCACCGCCACTTCCCAGCAAATTAGGGACACTGTTGCTCCTGGGGTATCGGCGAGGACCATTCGCAACCGTCTCCATGAAGCTGGGCTACGGTCCCGCACACCGTTAGGCCGTCTTCCGCTCACGCCCCAACATAGTGCAGCCCGCCTCCAGTGGTGTCGCGACAGGCGTGAATGGAGGGACGAATGGAGACGTGTCGTCTTCAGCGATGAGAGTCGCTTCTGCCTTGGTGCCAATGATGGTCGTATGCGTGTTTGGCGCCGTGCAGGTGAGCGCCACAATCAGGACTGCATACGACCGAGGCACACAGGGCCAACACCCGGCATCATGGTGTGGGGAGCGATCTCCTATACTGGCCGTACACCACTGGTGATCGTCGAGGGGACACTGAATAGTGCACGGTACATCCAAACCGTCATCGAACCCATCGTTCTACCATTGCTAGACCGGCAAGGGAACTTGCTGTTCCAACAGGACAATGCACGTCCGCATGTATCCCGTGCCACCCAACGTGCTCTAGAAGGTGTAAGTCAACTACCCTGGCCAGCAAGATCTCCGGATCTGTCCCCCATTGAGCATGTTTGGGACTGGATGAAGCGTCGTCTCACACGGTCTGCACGTCCAGCACGAACGCTGGTCCAACTGAGGCACCAGGTGGAAATGGCATGGCAAGCCGTTCCACAGGAATGTGATGTATCTGACCCCAGGAATGTGTCAATAAAGTTTCCCCTTCCTGGGACAATGAATTCACGGTGTTCTTATTTCAATTTCCAGGAGTGTATATCTTTCTTTGTGTGTGATGAATGTTTCCTGAAAGTTTGGCCGTACCTTTTTGTAACACCCTGTATAGTACCTAAAGGGTAGTGGAGCTGTTATTTAGCGACGATACAGAAATTGGGAAGCATTCTGCTGTCTTGGGCTGGTATTGAAACAACGGAACAACTGTCTGCCTGCTTAGCAGAATGGTAACGTGCTTGCCTCCCATGCATTGGGCGCGGGTCCTATTCCCGGCCGGGTTGGGGATTTTCTCGGCTCATGGACTGGGTGCTGTGTTATCAGCCTCATCACCGGCATGCGAGTCACCCAGTGTGGCGTCGACTGAAATAAGGCTCTCACTCGGCAGCCGAATTTCCCCAGATGGGACCTCCCGGCCAGAAATGGGATACAATCATATCGTTTCTTTTATGGAACAGCTGGTAAAATTGGTTTGGTTTGGTTTGTTTTGATTTAGGGTGCAAAAACAACTGGAGTCATGCGCACCCAAGTCAAAACTATAGAACACGAAGACAGAGAGGAGTTAAAAGAACGACTATACATCAGTCCCAATTGACATAATAGAAGACAGCTAATAACAAGCACGTGTGAAAAGGGCTAAAAAGACACCATTCAGAAACGGAGGTCCAAAACTAAAAATTAAATGGACTTCACCATATTGCTTTGGCGGATAAAAAGTAAGGCCGCGTCCTACGTAAGCGACAGCTTCAGGCGACAAACCACAACCGCAGGTATAGTTACGGAAGTGTCCTATGTGAGCGACATCTGTGTCGCTGCCTGTCTAAAGCTGCAACTGGCGACGTTTGAATTCAAACGTGTTTGAATCTTGTCGTTGCAACATGCGCGACAGGGAGTCACAGCCACGTGTCTTCTCGGCAAAGCAGTGGAGCGGACGCGACGGCAGCTATGCGATTTTGAGAGAAGTATTAGGTGAAAAATATTGATTCTTCCGCATCTTATAGCGTGATATCTTTAAAGGATAAAGGTCTGAATTTATTTTCGTTATTCTTCATAGTTACTGTGCTGCACGAAATTGAATACATGGCTGCACGAAATTTTTAAGAATTTGCAGAGGTAAAATCACGTTGCGTAGACTTTCCGTATAGTTCATTTAAGGCCATTCATTATTGCGTATGAAATATAACCAATATATCTAAATTGTATTTAAAGTTGAGACCGGAATGATATCTCTTTTCATTCTTCAGATATTGGTTGTTATATCTGCGGACGGGTAGCTCGGGGCGCGTCCGTACCTTTCCTGCGCTTCGGGAATCATGTGGTCGTAAAAATCATCGTATCTCAAACGGTTCAAAATATCGAAACGAGGATTTTTGGAAATGACAGCAAGCAGAAAGGACTATTATATCGCATTACTAATACTCAATACATTTTTGTAAACCCGTGAACAGAGCGAAAACAAGACTCCCTATAAGACTCCATATAAGTTTTTCCGAATTTCCATAGCCAAACAAAGAGAGAAGCAGGTAAACGGGGTATGAAAGTGACCAGCGTGAGGTCTAGTTTCAGATGAAAATATTTAACTCCTTTAAAGTAATCAGGGTAATTAACGAAAACTTAATGAGTTGAGGAAAAACTGCCGTCCAGACTGGCCGAGCGGTTCTAGGCGCTACAGTCTGGAACCGCGTGACCGCCACGGTCGCGGGTTCGAATCCCGCCTCGGGCATGGATATGTATGATGTCCTTAGGTTAGTTAGGTTTAAGTAGTTCAAAGTTCTAGGGGACTGATGACCTCAGAAGTTAAGCCCCATAGTGCCCAGAGCCATTTTTGAGGAAAAATTGAAATATTTCACGAAAAGCTGTTGCCAAGCTATGTAAATGAAGTGTCAAAAGTTTCATTTGTTCAAGGCCTAGCTATTTTGCACATAAAAATACATAGGTGCGGTATTTAAATGTCAAAAAGACTTACTTTGAATTAAGTATATTAGGAAGGCAAATGAGGGCCCAGTAAGATCATGCTTTCTGAATAAAACTTGAAAATAAAAAAGGAAAGTAATCAGTCAAATATTTTATGAAATGATTTGTGTAAAAGAAATAAGCAGATCAGCGACACGTTCTACGATTCTCGAAATCATGAACAGAAAATAAGGTGCATCAAACGTTTCCTTAATATTTTTTATTTCATACTTTTAGACAAATCATTAAACAAAACGTTTGACTTTCTTTTCATATATTTGTATGCTTTACTTTTACAGACTATGTAGATTAATTGAAACGCTTGGCCTTAACACCAACTGCTGATGAATTACGTTCGCAACATCAAATATCTGTAAAATTTCATGGTTCATTTTAATTTATTAGGAATTTAATGTGTGTGATATACTGGGATAGATGTGTCTACATTTAAAGATCGAGCTGGGATAGGTGTGTATACACTTAAAAATCAAGTTCTTTGGCAAGACCTTAAAAATATACTTAGCGATGCAGTAATCATAAAACTTTGTAAACAGAATTGTAACAGAGTCAGTTAAAATATATGAAGAACCTGGCATCGAACCCAGGACCTTATCGCAAAATTTATTAGAAATTGTGATGCTACCAGTATACCACAGCGACCTATTATCACAATAGCATTTATCTGTTGATTTACGGTAGTTTGTCCTGAAGTCAGTCATTCGTCCACACTAATTGGCTGTTAAAAGCTCTTGATCACATAAAAAACATTCGTATTTAATTTATTGATGAGATAGTCGAATGCTTCTCTGCTCATTCAGTGTATTAGAAAAATTTGTCTGGTGATCTTCGTAGTTCATGATATTTAATGAAATTCTCCATGGAGATTCCTCCCTTTTGTAAATTTCATGCACAGCATTGCTTTTCGCTTTATTTTCTTAAGAAAGCCTAATTTTGTAGCCTCACTCTCCAGCTACAGTATTCTACAGTTAAGGGTGGCCGTTTTTATAGAAACAGCTGGTTGGCCTAAGTAGTTTCTATAAAACGGCCACCCTTAACTGTAGAATACTGTAGCTGGAGAGTGAGGCTACAAAATTAGGCTTTCTTAAGAAAATAAAGCGAAAAGCAATGCTGTGCATGAAATTTACAAAAGGGAGGAATCGCCATGGAGAATTTCATTAAATATCATGAACTACGAAGATCACCAGACAAATGTCGCTATCTTGCAGCGCGACATGGTCGCTCACACGCAGGACACTCGAGCTTACCGCCTGACGCTGCTGCTGTCGCTGGAGTGTCGCGTATCCAGAAGTCGCTCGCTGTCGGTCGCTTCTGTCGCTCACATAGGACACGGCCTACGATGCAGTCGACAGCCCGCATGTCATTTTCTAAACAGCCAGTAACTCAGATGGGAAACACTAACAGGAATGTAAAAAAATAAAAAATGGACATTCCATCAAGAAGTGAAGGACAGTTTAAGCTTGACTGTAATGTGTACAAACTGGTGGGTTAGAGCCATTCAGCAAATGACGATGGCTAAAAAGGCAGTGCCCAATACGCAGCTGAGCTAAAACAACCTCCTCCCGCGGGAGGGCCGAGAGGAGGTCGACAAAGCTGCTGGGAGAGGCTTAATAAGCCAGTGCTTATTCCTGTGAAGGGAGCACCACTGGCAATCCAAAGGGACACCACCTCCTGACAGATGGAAACACAGATCATCAGTGGGAATACAGGTACTTGCGGGCGAGGTACGAGGACTGCAGCTTTGGCAGCGTTTCCTGGCAGACTGACTTGACCAGGAACTCATAGAAACATCACACTGGCTCCACCAAGAGTGAGCAGTTGACAGTTTTCCTGGACCCACTGCACTAAGAGATGGGCGGTGTACAGCGCACATAGACTTTGAAGGGCACTGAGTGAGTCTGAGCAGAGGACAATTGAAAAGGATGTTTCGCTGGATGTACTCTGTGGCCTGATGCAAAGCGAAGAGTTCAGCTGTAAATACTGAGGTGTGTGCCAGCAGCAATATCGAAATACACTGGTGCCAAAATGAAGACACACCCAACCCCACAGTCAGTCTGAGAGCCATTAGTGTATACAAAGGTACTATTGCGAAGCTCCACGTGGAGGTCGTGAAACTGATAGACCGAGTTTGGAGTAGTGTCCTTAGGAAGCGAATGAAGGCCAAGGTTAACATGGGCCGCTTCGCAAAGGTAAGATAGTGAAGGGCTCATATCCACCAGGAAAGGTGCAGGTAGTGTGAAGTTAAGCCACCGTAGCAAGTGCCGAAAGTCGAGTCCAGGAGATAACAGACAAGAAGGATGAGCCCCATACTGACGCTCAAAGGAATTATAAAAGGAGGCGGCATAGGATGGGTGGCCATGCATGGCAGACCGAAGGTGTGCATACCTGCTGAGGAGAAAGTCATGTAGTAGGACAGTGGTAGTTCAGCAGCTTCAACATACAGACTCAACCAGGTTCGTGTAAAAGACGCCTATGGCCAAAAAGATGCCATGATGGTGGAAAACGTTGAGACGGCGTAAGAGGGATGGGCGTGCAGACGCATAAACAAAGCACCCATAGTCAAGTTTCGAACGGACAAGGGACCAGTACAAATGGAGGAGGGTGGTTCGATCGGCACCCCACGAAGTGCCATTGAGGACATACAGGAATTGAGGAACACCACTTACAGTGGGCTGCCAGATAAGATACATGGGACGACCAAGAGAGTTTGCCGGCCGGAGTGGCCGAGCGGTTCTAGGCGCTACAGTCGGGAACCGCGCGACCGCTACGGTCGCAGGTTCGAATCCTGCCTCGGGCATGGATGTGTGTGATGTCCTTAGGTTAGTTAGGTTTAATTAGTTCTAAGATCTAGGGGACTGATGACCTCAGATGTTTAGTCCCATAGTGCTCAGAACCATTTGAACCAAAAGAGTTTCCTATCGAGCCTGAGCCCCAGGAATTTCATAGTTTCAACGAACGGAAGGACAACAGGCCCAAGATGTAGAGATGGTGGGAGAAACCATTTGCGCCGCCAGAAATTCATACAGATGGTTTTGTCAGTGGAAAATCGAAAGCCGTTGGCGATGCTCCAGGAGTAAAGACGATCATGATACCTCTGAAGACGCGGCTCGGTGAGACGGGGCTGTGGAGAACTGCAATAGCTAGCAAAATCGCCAACGAAGAGGGAGCCGGAGATGCCCAGTGGGAGACAGGCCATGATACGGTTAATGGTGACAGCAAAGAGGATGACACTCAGGACGGCCCCCTGAGGCACACCGTTTTCCTGGATAAAGGTGTCCGACAAGGCAGAACCCACACATACCTTAAAAACTCGATAGTGTAAAAATGCCTCAAGGAAGCAGGGCAGGCAGCCATGGAAGCCCCACCTGTGAAGAGTACAGAGGATACCAGTTCTCCAGCAGGTGTCTTAGGCCTTCTCCAAATCGAGAAACACGGCCACAGTCTGGGATTTCCGCAGAAAACCATTCATGGCATGGGTGGACAAAGTAACGAGATGGTCAACTGCAGAACGCCATGATCGAAATCCATACTTTGCAGTTGTCAGTAAATTGCAAGACTCGAGCCACCATACTAGCTGGGCATGAATCACCCGTTCCATTATCTTGCAAACGCAGCTGTAAGAGAGATTGGGCGGTAGCTAGAAGGAAGGTTTGTGTCCTTACCAAACTTAGGTATGGGTATGACGGCGGCTTCACGCCAGCGTCCGGGAAATGTGCCCTCTGCCCAGATGTTGTTGTACATGTCAAGCAGAAAGTGCTTGCCCGCAAGAGAAAGGTGCTGCAATATCTGAATGTGGATGGTGTCTGGCTCTGGGGCAGAGGATCAGAATGAACTGAGCATGATCGAGCTCCCTCATAGCAAAGGCGGCATTCTAGCACTCACGATTCGGAGAAGAGAAGGTATCGCCTGAGCCACCTCCACTCGCTTCCGATGGAGGAAGGCAGGGTGATAGTGGGAAGAGCTCTAAACTTCCGCAAAATGGTGGTACAAGGTGTTGGAGATAGCAATGGGGTCCATGACAACATCGTCTGCTACTGTTAGGCCAGAAATGGGAGGAATGGATATTGGTCCCAGAGAGCCATCGGAGGTTAGCGCACACGACAGAGGAAGGGGTGAAACTGTTAAAAGAACTAGTGAATGAAATCCAGCTAACTCGTCTGCTATCTCCAAGAATGAAACGACACTTTACACATATCTGTTTATAAGAATGCAGTTTGCCATCGTAGGATGACGGTTAAAAACGCGAAGAGCACGTCTCCGTGCGCGAATTGCATCGCGGCATGCCTCAGTCCACCAAGGGACTGGGACTATGTGGTAAAGAGGAAGTGCGAGGAATGGAACATTCTGCAGCACTAAGGATAACACTGGTGAGATAGTCCACCTGGTCATCGCAACTGGGGAAATTTTGTTCTTCGAGGGTCGCCTGGGAAGAGTAAAGCTGCCAGTCAGCCTTAGTAAGCTGCCATTCAGGCATGCAAGTGCATGGGGTAGGAGTCAGCAAACTGAGAGCACACAGGAAATGGTACCTCCAGTGTCAGAAAGAACGGACCACTCAAGACTATGGGCTAGCTGGGCAGTGCAAAAGATAGGTCCAAATGGTAATGTGTGTGCTAAGAGTCTGAAAGGAAAGTGGGTGCTCCAGAGTTAAGGCAGAAGAGGCTATGTTGGTTAAGGAGGTCAGCCAAGAGGGTACCTCTCTGATAGGTCCTGGGAGAACCCAAAAGGTGATGACGTGCATTAAAGACCAAGCAGCAATCGGTATTGTAATTGTAAACTGTCGAAGCTGCATTGGTAAAGTGTCGGAACTTCAAGCGCTGATAGAAAGCACCGAAGCTGAAATCGTTACAGGCACGGAAAGCTGGCTGAAGCCAGAGATAAATTCTGCCGAAATTTTTACAAATACACAGACGGTGTTTAGAAAGGATAGATTGCATGCAACCGGAGGTGGCGTGTTTGTCGCTGTTAGTAGTAGTTTATCCTGTAGTGAAGTAGAAGCGGATAGTTCCTGTGAGTTATTATGGGTGGAGGTTACACTCAACAACCGAGCTAGGATAATAATTGGCTCCTTTTAACGACCTCCCGACTCAGCAGCATTAGTGGCAGAACAACTGAGAGAAAATGTGGAATACATTTCATATAAATTTCCTCAGCATGTTATAGTCTTAGGTGGAGATTTCAATTTACCATATATAGACTGGGACACTCAGATGTTTAGGACGGGTGGTAGGGACAGAGCATCGAGTGACATTGTTCTGAGTGCACTATCCGAAAATTACCTCGAGCAATTAAATAGAGAACCGACTCGTGGAGATAACATCTTGGACCTACTGATGACAAACAGACCCGAACTTTTCGACTCTGTAAGCGCAGAACAGGGAATCAGTGATCATTAGGCCGTTGCACCATCCCTGAATATGGAAGTAAATAGGAATATAAAAAAAAGGCAGGAAGGTTTATCTGTTTGGCAAGAGTAATAGAAGGCAGATTTGAGACTACCTAACAGATCAAAACGAAAATTTCTCTTCCGGCTCTGACAATGTTGAGTGTTTATGGAAAAAGTTCAAGGCAATCGTAAAATGCGTTTTAGACAGGTACGTGCCGAGTAAAACTGTGAGGGACGGGACAAAACCCACCGTGGTTCAACAACAAAGTTAGGAAACTACTGCGAAAGCAAAGAGCTTCACTGCAAGTTTAAACGCAGCCAAAACCTCTCAGACAAACAGAAGCTAAACGATGTCAGAGTTAGCGTAAGGAGGGCTATGCGTGAAGCGTTCAGTGAATTCGAAAGTAAAATTCTATGTACCAACTTGACAAAAAATCCTAGGAAGTTCTGGTCTTACGTTATATTAGTAAGTGGTTCGAAACAGCATATCCAGACACTCCGGGATGATGATGGCATTGATACAGAGGATGACACGCGAAAAGCTGAAATACTAAACACCTTTTTCCAAAGCTGTTTCACAGAGGAAGACCGCACTGCAGTTCCTTCTCTAAATCCTCGCACAAACGAAAAAATAGCTGACACCGAAATAAGTGTCCAAGGTATAGAAAAGCAACTGAAATCACTCAACAGAGGAAAGTCCATTGGACATGACGGGATACCAATTCGATTCTACACAGAGTACGTGAAAGAACTTCCCCCCTTCTAACAGCCGTGTACCGCAAGTCTCTAGAGGAATGAAAGGTTCCAAATGATTGGAAAAGAGCACAGGTAGTCCCAGTCTTCAAGAAGGGTCGTCGAGCAGATGCGCAAAACTATAGACCTATAGCTCTGACGGCGATCTGTTGTAGAATTTTAGAACATGTTTTTTGCTCGAGTATCATGTTTTTGGAAACCCAGAATCTACTCTGTAGGAATCAACATCGATTCCGGAAACAGCGATCGTGTGAGACCCAACTCGCTTTATTTGTTCATGAGACCCAGAAAATATTAGATACAGGCTCCCAGGTAGATGCCATTTTCCTTGACTTCCGGAAGGCGTTCGATGCAGTTCCGCACGGTCGCCTGACAAACAAAATAAGAGCCTACGGAATATCAGATCAGCTGTGTGGCTGTATTGAAGAGTTTTTAGTAAACAGAACACAGCATGTTGTTCTCAATGGAGAGACGTCTACAGACATCTGGCGTGCCACAGGGGAGTGTTATGGGACCATTGCTTTTCAAAATATATGTAAATGACCTAGTAGATAGTGTCGGAAGTTCCATGCGGCTTTTCGCGGATGATGCTGTAGTATACAAAGAAGTTGCAGCATTAGAAAATTGCAGCGAAATGCAGGAAGATCTGCAGCGGATAGGCACTTGGTGCAGGGAGTGGCAACTGACCCTTAACATAGACAAACATAATGTATTGCGAATACATAGAAAGAAGGATCCTTTATTGTATGATTATATGATAGCGGAACAAACACTAGTAGCAGTTACTTCTGTAAAATATCTGGGAGTATGCGTGCGGAACGATTCGAAGTGGAATGATCATATAAAATTAATTGTTGGTAAGGCGGGTACCAGGTTGAGATTCATTGGGAGAGTCCTTAGAAAATGTGGTCCATCAACAAAGGTGGTGGCTTACAAAACACTCGTTCGACCTATACTTGAGTATTGCCAATCTGTGTGGGATCCGTACCAGGTCGGGTTGACGGAGGAGATAGAGAAGATCCAAAGAAGAGCAGCGCGTTTCGTCACAGGGTTACTTGGTAAGCGTGATAGCGTTACGGATATATTTAGCAAACTCAAGTGGCAGACTCTGCAAGAGGGGCGCTGTGCATCGCGGTGTAGCTTGCTATCCAGATTTCGAGTGGGTGCGTTTCTGGATGAGGTATCGAATATATTGCTTCCCCCTACTTATACCTCCCGTGGAGATCACGAATGTATAATTAGAGAGGTTCGAGCGCGCACGGAGGCTTTCCGGCAGTCGTTCTTCCCGCGAACCATACGCGACTGGAACAGGATAGGGAGGTAATGACAGTGGCAAGTAAAGTGCCCTCCGCCACACACCGTTGGGTGGCCTGCGGAGTATAAATGTAGATGTATGTAGATGTAGATGAAAGTCACCAAGTAGCAAAAATGGGGGAGGTAGCTGCCCAATAAGCTGAAGGAAGTCTGCGTGGTAACAGCAAATGACGGAGGTACATAAATTGTTCAAAGGGAGAAAGTCAGGCGGGAAAGGAAAAGGCGAACTGCAACACCTTGAACACAGGTAGTCAGGGAGATGGGTTGACTTGAATGTCATCCCGCATGAGCAGCTTGACGCCCCCATGAGATGGATTGCCAGCCCGAGGGGCAAGGGCAAAACGAATCGTTAAGTAATGTGAGAGCTCAAAGTGGTTGTGAGGGTGCAATTTCGTTTCCTGAAGGCAGAGTACAAGGGGATGCTGCAGTGCTAAAAGCAGTCGTAAATTCTCTTTGTGGGACCGAAGGCCGTGAACGTCCCATTGGAGGACAGTCATGAGGAGGGGGGGATGTAGGGGGTGCCAACTCGGCAGCTCCTGAGTGACAGCCGGTGTAGAGTTGCTACTACAGGGCACAGAAGCGGGAGGATCCTACTCCATGGGGTCCACAGAAGCATCAGCTTGCTTGTGCGGTCGGTCTGTGGAGTCCAACACTGCAAAACTATTGGTGATGCGCAACGGCGAGACAGAAGCCAGCAGGGCTAAGGCAACACATGGCGTCTCCGTCGAACAGGACCTTCGAGTTGGCGAAGGTGAAGACTGTTTGCCTTTGGTGGACTTCTTAGAGCACTTCTGGTTAGAGGAAGACTAATGTTTGGCTGGAGGGACGGAGTAAGTCTTCATAGGAGTGCTCCTTTTGTCCTCTCCTGCCCACTGGTTGTGTAGCTGGTGCCTTTTCCCCTTGAATCGAGAGTTTGACAGTTTGTTGCACAGTGGGACGGGGGATGGCGATGCTACGTTGACACTGCGCGATTTCACAACCTCTGAGGTCAATTTGAGGTTGCATGTCTTCGTGACCATGTCCTTTGTTGTGGACTGGCAAGACAGCCAATCCACTATGACAGAAAGCCGAAAGGCACGCGTTTAAGCTCACGCAGGCTGGAGTGAGGTCTGGAACAGGACAAGGAATTTATAGTAGCAAAGAACGTACGTAACTACTGGAATACTTAACTTTAATTCATAATTGATGAACATCGCTCTTGACGGTACATGTTTTACAGCATCAATAGTAACTGGTAATGGCGCTTTACTAGGTCGTAGCAAATGACGTAGCTGAAGGCTATGCTAACTATCGTCTCGGCAAATGAGAGCGTAATTTGTCAGTGAACCATCGCTAACAAAGTCGGCTGTCTAACTGGGGCGAGTGCTAGGAAGTCTCTCTAGACCTGCCGTGTGGCGGCGCTCGGTCTGCAATCACTGATAGTGGCGACACGCGGGTCCGACGTATACTAACGGACCGAGGCCGATTTAAAGGCTACCACCTAGCAAGTGTGTTGTCTGGCGGTGACACCACATCCTTCATGGAGCGAGGGGTAACAAGAACGCAATTATAGGTGCCAGATGGGAGAACACAGGGTTTGCAACTAGCCAGTAAGTTGTGAGCTACTGGGTAAGGCACTTATTCCTTTTCCTGAATTTCTGCCATTGCAGTTGATACAGTGGTGAGGAGAAGCCGGACAATCGCCCTCATGTGCATCCCTACCACAGGTTACACATTAGGCTGGGTTTCGACAAGACTTTTTAGTGTTACTGAAATGATGACACTGGTAGCAGCACCTCAGGTTCAGAATGTACGGCCAGACTGTGATAATTTCATAGCCTGCTTTGATCATGAATGGCACTATCAAAGGTGAGAGAAAGAGTGCGGGTGGGGATTGAAGAGGAATCAACCTTTTTCATTACACGATGGATAGCAATGACACCCTGAGCAGAGGGGTAAGACTGGATTTTGGCCTCAGACCGTCGAGCAGCCTGGTGTAAATTACACCACGGCAATAATTCAAAGTTCTATGTGCCTCGACAGTAACAGGGTAGCCGTGGAGATGTGAGGCAGCAAGTAGTTGCGCTTGAGAATCACAAGCCGTCTCCAAAATTAAAGTGCCATTCCGTAAACGACAGCAGTATTTCACAGGGCCAGCAATTGCATCAACAGCTTTATGAATAAAATGGATTTACTGTGGTGAAGAACTGACTGTCTTCGGTAAGTGAGACTACGAGGAACCATGGTGCAGCTGGAAGAGTCTTCGACTCATTAGCCTCATTACGTCTGTGTTTCGTACACGTTGATTGGGAATATGATTGACTCATTGCTAGAAAATCCCCCACGATTGCCAACATCTCCGATGGCGCGCTCCTTCCAAATGGGGGCTCCCTTCAGAAGGGGGCGCAGCCACCTTAGGCGATTGTCAACACCTCAGGTCACACCTCCCGAACATTGGACCAATCGGCAATTTGGGAATGTTGTAGCTCAGGCAATCACCCCTCCCTAGGCCTGGCCTGTACGAGAGATACGTGTGAACTCAGCCTGTTGACCCAGGCCTGGGAGTTACACCTTACCCAGTCACCTGTTATGCGTCAGACGCGTGGGCCGGCCTTCACACAGGGAAGAAGAAGAAGAAGAAGCTCTAACACTGAAGCGGAGGAATGAGAGGAGAAGAGAAATGAAGAAAAGAAAAGGGAGCAGAAAACAAAGGTGTGACTGTTCTTACATCAGCGACAGACAATGCAGAACATTCCCAATAACATCCTAGACATGTTCCCAAAGGAGGGGAAAAAGAATAGTAAGAGAATATACATGCAGCACAGATGGGAAAAAGCACTGCAAAGGCTGGGGCCCCATGTAGAATTGCTGAAATTGATCACGCTATCGACTGCAGTGCATATTACACTACATCATCCCATATCAACAGTGTCTCTCCCTTCCCTTCCGTCCACTCGCCACTGGTATTATGTTGATTACCACATAATGTTTGACACCATTTGGTTGAGATAGGGAGGGCCTTAGCTGAGCACTGTATATCTGCTACTTGTCACCGGAGTATGGAGTTAAACGTAAAGGTAGTCACCTTCAGACAGTTTGGAAGCATTCCTCAATGCTGCCCGCATGTTTTTCTCACCAATAAGATTACAGTACCTCTATTTCTGCTACCTCACTTTTTGTGAACAGCAGTTCTGACTATGGTCAACACCGGAACAGTAATCGTGTACATGATGGCAAAATGAGGAAACAATTCTCTTCGAAATGATACACGAAGACATCCACTACCCTGTAAATGTGGAAAGTGATATTAACTGTAAGTATCTACCTTCAGGTACCTGTTGGAAACGCTCTACAATGTCATACTCTCTTGCAGTTTCATTATGTTGCAATGTCTTCCACATGTTTGTCAATGGGTAACATCGTCTCTGTAGTTCATTTCTTCCAACTTGGGTGCTGTAGGAGCTGCATGGTTTGCAGCATGCAATGTTCAGCTTTCTGTGCGAGCCAATTGATTGATGTGTGTTCGTGTCGGTATAGCACTTAACATCTCTAAGTCGTGGTAGAAAAACGAAGTGTATGACAGTGCACAAAGCTGTATTTTACACTGCTTGGATGTGTTACAGCCGAAAAATTTGTTGAACAGCTTATGAGAAAACGAGACAGAATCCATCCATACTGTACATAGTCTTCCTCCAGTACACCCAAAAGTACACTCAAAAGTACACTCAAAAGTACACTCAAAAGTACACTCAAAAGTACACTCAAAAGTACACTCAAAAGTACACTCAAAAGTACACTCAAAAGTACACTCAAAAGTACACTCAAAAGTACACTCAAAAGTACACTCAAAAGTACACTCAAAAGTACACTCAAAAGTACACTCAAAAGTACACTCAAAAGTACACTCAAAAGTACACTCAAAAGTACACACAAAAGTACACTCAAAAGTACACTCAAAAGTAAACACAGGCCTGGTCACCTGCTCCATTGGAGCAAAACATTTATGTGTAATATACTCAATACCGATACACACTATTTGTTTTTAGATGTATCAGAAGAAATATGCGGTAAAATCCTATAGGAGACTGTACTGCTAGTGGGGAGTGTAACTCGTTGAAGTTTGAATGCAGATAGTTTTCTCAAAACTACACCAATTTTGCTTATAAAGCTAATATAAACTGGCTGTACCTGTTCTCATGTGATCATGACTTCTTATCGTCATTGTGTGTTTAAAACAAGGTGTTACTGCAAGTCTTGTTATTTCGTACTTCATAGCCTCTAATTATGAAGTAGCTTGAATGTAGCTCACTGTGGAACCTGGAAATGACATATCGGAGAACAACACTAAATGGCGTGAAAGATTGTTCTCTAATGTTATTTCACGTATCTGAAATGTTTGTAATACACACGTGCATGACACTTATTTGAACACGAGATGTGCTCTTAGGTCATGCAATTTGCTGAAAGAAATTGCGTAACATAGATTGTTCTTCAGGGTCTAAATTCTCGTTTTTTCTGTTTTGATAGTTTCGAAGTAACAAGTACATTCTGTGGTAGGTAGTTTTTTTGCAGCAAAATCGTGGAAGTTTTTTACCCCCAGTTTTATGCACTTTTGACATGTGTAGGGCGTGTATAGCCCGACCTGTAAATTTTTTTTCATCTATAATCGATGGTGGTGCATTTGTTTGCATGTGTCAAAATTGTGATGTTAATTTTATCCCGGAGACAAAGGTAAAAAACTATACCGAATTTTGCACGTAAAATGAAGGAAATGTACTGCACCTATTTTTGTTACAGGACAATGTTTATCATCACTATTTTTTCCTTTTGAATAGATAATCACTTATAGGAGATGCAGTGGCCGTAAACGCAGCAGTTGTGAATTGTTTTTCCCTTGCGAACAGTGTGCTCTTGCAGGGGTGATTTAGGGTCACCCTAGGCACCTGTGCCCTACCAGGGCACAGTGAGTGGGGTAGGGTGGGGTCTGTGCTGCTAGATTTTAGATGAGAGAGGGAGGGAGGAGTGCCCCTTATTTTGGCTGTGGTCGTCGATCGAGGAGAATGCACAGTCAACTACTGCCCCCTCTGCAATCTTTTGGGACAACAATTTTCCACAGTACATGTGCTGCTGTTTTTCCAGGAAAAATTCAATGTGTAGTTAGAGCAGTGAGGCATTTTGCATTAGTTGTAACTTGTAGCAGCTTTGATTTCCTGGGCTTCAGGGTGATTATCGAGCAGGCGTCTTTACCAACCCCTAATGTCAAACAGCGATGGATACAATCCTGAGCTGTATGTTTTCAGGTAATACACTTATTAAACTCCTTTGTCCAACTCTAACATCTCATCAGTTGAATATATTAACCCAAAAAAACAGTACCTCCCACTCCAGCCTTTATTCCCGCCATCTTGCAGATGAGCAGTAGAGAGTGCATTTGCCACTAGTTTCAAGTAGTATTGCGAAAGTTTTTCCCAGCAGTGTAACACCAGTTGTTGGACACTTTGTATAGCACTATGCATATAGTTGTGTAATTAGGACCGATCTTTGCTTCAGCTTCCCAACCAAAATGAAGTACACTAATCCAACCTCCTCTCCTGCGTCTGGGCAGTTTCCACTTGTTTGGGGGGGAGGGGGGGGAGGAGGGTGTGCATTTGGGCTTTCCGTCCAAAACGACTAGGGTTTGAGTCCTAAAAAGGGCACTGGCATTTTTAATTTCCTGTCAATTCTCAGAGTGGGCGGTGGGGTGGGAAGTCAGCACAGTCCTGGAACGAGGAAATTACCACCAAATTTCGAAATACCCGCCCGTAGGGTAGGTTGGGGAAGAGGGGACCCAGGTGCTGGCTGAGGAAAACATGAAGTCATCTGGGGGTGGGGGTGTAAGGGTACGTTAGAGATGAATTAATTTGCATATCAGTTTGCTATGAGAATGGCGCTCAAGCCATCATGACCCTACTAATAACACCAACTGGTGTGACAGATTGTTTTCCACTTCCACCATGTGTCCAGATGGTATTGATTGCTACGATTTTGAAGGGAGTGTTCCTACATAATTTGAACTCACTGAAGATGTATTTTGAACACGAGGAATGCAATATACTTAAGATTAATGAAGTGAAAATATTTCGAGACGGAGATTACTGCCAGCAGAAGATATCCATTCTTTAATTAGTCTTAATTCTGACTTAGCGCTATTCCAAATACTTGGTATACCTTTCACCATGTCTACCTTGTTGGTGGTATTGCGCTACCAGTAAGCAGCTAGCAATGTGTCTATCAGAGGACGAAAGGAGTTGGGAAAACTATGTAGGCAAAAAGATTAGCACCTTTCACTTCTTGTAGAACGTTAACAAGAGTTGTTTTTCCCCTAGCGTGTAGCAATCATTTAAGAAATAAATATCGCCTTATATCGGTTCTGTTCTCTTACAGCAGTTGGTTTCTTAAATTCTGTGGGTATTATTCTGTCTGCGAAGGCTATTGCCATCAGAAACATGGGAGACAATTGCTCTTGTAACTATTAAAACCGAAGTATCCGCTACAGTAGAGGAAGTAATATACTGTAAGGTAAGATCGTAATTCCTACTAACTTCAAGCAATTACCGGCAGTCCTGGCTTGTGGCCATTCTGCTCAAGAAAATTCATAGAGCAGTGGACAAACACTAACAGCTGATTAATGAAAACCAAGACACTAGTTCAAAAACTAAGCTGAAAACCGATAAAATTTACTGACGAATAATTAGCTACGTAACTCCCTTGATAACTGAATTCAGTTACAGCACGAACTACCCACATTACGAGACTACTAACAAATCCCAACCAAATTGTTTTATCGTAAGCACAATTTACAGCAGCGTGTGTTCCCACATCAGACTGCAAGTTATGGAACCTGAGAAATTTTCAACAACATTCTAGACAGTTTGATGTAGGACAATTTTCCTGAGTGGATTTGGCTATCAGCCAATCATCATAAAAGGAAGAATAAGAGAAAAATAGTAAAGAAATAAAGAACCCTGGCCCCAAACGCTTCTCCCACTATGATGAAAACCAGTAATTCCTGTGCCTTTTACTCAGCTTCCCACCAATTTACCGAACAAAGCTATAACAAAATTTCAGTAAAAAAATCCTGCCGTTCACGTGTTGGTCTGAGTGGGAAAAACCGTTACATGTGAGTGAGCCCCGAGCCAGATTTGAAAACCAACGCTCCCACCCTTCTAAAATAGAAACTGAGAAAGCTATACTGATGCTATGACTGCAGTAACTCCCAGTTAGCACAACATTCATACATCACAAAGCTAATCATGATTAGGTTACGACCAATGGCGGTTCGTGAGTATACATTCTGGGTGTTCACTAACTTTTTTACATTCAGATAAATTTGAGAGAGAGAAATTAATAGCATCTGCTTTATAACCATTACGCTTACCATGCGTCACTTATCTGATAGAAGAAAATGGTGTGTGGAATTTGTTTTAATTACAGTTTAGGGTAATAACGACGTAATGAGTAATGTTTCCCAACTGTTTCACATTTTTGTTTAAGTGGGAGTTTCCGTGCTTTCCATTTTTTGGCCAATTGTACAAAGTCCCTGACAGGCGTATTAGTTCACAAATTTACTCCCCGGCTGAAAAATCAGATATTCTTACAATGCATCCACACAACTTGCGCTAACTGTACACTTCCTTGTATGTCCGCTTGTAGTCACGCTTATTTGATTTCGTCACTCTCAAACTATCTGTTTTCGGAGGCCCTAGTTCCTTTGCGGCTAACTTTTCCCGGTAATTTACTTTTCAGTTCCCAGAATGAGATTTTCACTCTGCAGCAGGTTGTGCACTGATACGAATCTTCCTGGCAGATTATAGCTGTGTGCGACACGAAGTTGGGACCTTTGCCTTTTGTAGCAAATGCTCTACCGACGGAGCTACCCAAACGAGAAACTCAAGTAGTAATGTCTACCGGCATAGTCTAATGTAATACAAATGAGGTGGTAAGATCCTTTATAGCCTAAATCACAACTCTGTCGATCCCACATTTAAGTGACTTTCTCAGAAACCGGTGATACAGCTTTATCGTAATTTATACGAAGTAGGCCTACAGCACAGATAAACCTGACTCATCATAAGAGCAACAGATTTGAGAAGCGTGAATAAATGCTAAATCTCAATCGACGACTATTTGTTTTAGGCCCTTATGATTCTCAGCGGCCCAAATAGACTGGCGTATGACAAAATTCAGAACTTAATATGCTATTACTCATTCAGATAACCACAAAATATGTTTACTGTAATTACAACTGTCACCTATACTGACATATCTAATTTTAGTATTGCGAGTGAATTAGCGTATCTGAGCTGTGTGCTATCGTGTAGCAGGATTTACGCCGAGCTAACGGAGATAGTCTGCCACAGTGCGCTGCTGACACTGATGTGAACGTCTAGTTCAGTGGTGAGGGCTAGCTGTGCACATCGTGAACAGTGCACGTTGTTTAAATCTATATATTTGGCCCGTAAGGCAATTCCGTCAAGCGAGTTGCACGTGTCCAAAAGCTCTTGAAAACGCGTACAATAGAATGTGATCTCTCTACCCTGATGCCAACTTTCACGGAGTCTAGGAGCAGTAGCGCGGTACATTTAAGTGCAGTAACTTTCAGAGTGCAGCATCTATGTTACGTTTAACGGCATTCGAAGAAAAATAACCAATAAATCCTCAAGGTTTCGGAAGTTAGGGTGTGCGCATGGTCTTGTGCTTTTACACAGCAGCCGCCACTGTTTACAGTGGAGGGTAATATAGGATGCTGATGGTTCGCCACACAGTCGTCATCTCAGACATTATTTGATACGCAAAGTGCTGAAAAGCGAAGATGATGTCCAATCTCCACTGGTCGGGGGAGAAAATTTAGATGGACTAGCCCACTCAAGATATCTTTTAAGTAAACTGCAACGTACGATCTTTTCAACTGCTCACCATTGCCCAGGGTGCGATGTTGTAATAGTAGCCTGAGCATATGTATTACGACTTCCTGTCCCAGAATTTACCTTTTCAACGGAAAGAACATCCTTCAGAAACGAGATCTACATGCAAGATTAACGCTAACTGGAGATGACCCCTCCCAGCAAGTACCCGTGCACTCCCAAAATTAGTGACAATCAATGCAAAAATATAATAAGATGTCTCAAGACGATGAACCCAAGGTTTCACATTACTGAAATCAAGGTTTACATAATAGGTAACTACAGTGCATTACCCAATAGATCACAATGCATAAGAAACTAGTAATCGAAATGACTATGGTAGAGAAACTCTGCACTAACGTCACAATCTCTGGCCGAAGTTGTGTTAACAAATGAATTCCCTTACTTCCCATGGATAACGACGTTTGACTAAATAGCATTCAGAATTTGACTGAACTGACAAAGTGGTTTAGCAATAGTTGTCATCTCGTCTCAAAACTTGTGTAAATAAGCTCTCCACAGACAGCGAACTAAGAGTCTACTTTCCCCTAACTGCAAAGCTTTAAGTATTCGTACCAAAACTCTCAGCCGTCTGCCAGAAATGGTGCTGCAGCAAACAATTTGTGTGTCCACAATGCCAGCAGCTACCCTCGCAGGCCAGGCATGTGTATCTGCATTCCTTTGTGCTCCGCGCCCGTCTTCCACCCGACTCCACTATGTGCTCCTCAGCCTTGCGTCTCCATCAGTATCGTGGGTGGTCCGCCACTGAGCTGGCAGCTCTATGGTTACTTCTCATAAACCCGACAGCCAATCCAAATGTGTTTCACCTGCTTCAGGAGCAAACACGTCTTGCTGGCATGCGTAACGTAACAGTCTGGCGCCGCTTTTTCATGGGAGTCGGTGTTGCGCCCACGTCGCCATGGCGTCAAATGCCATCAGCCACACCATTTCCTCCCTGGGCAATGCGCTGCACTGGCTCACGAAAGCTCTACCACCCCTGACATGATTGCCTACTTTCACATGCTCGCAGCCCGAGGAGTGCGGCGCCAGTGTTCAAGCGAGAGGCGAACCTATTTTGTGGCTTGCCCCTAGGCACAGACGACGCTCCAAAAACCTGCCTGTCCCTCTGCCTTTTGTGGCAGGCCACCGACCGTAAGACTTACAGCCAGCTTCAGAGCAGACAAATTATTCTCAGCCAGAAAATTAACTTTTAAAAATCTGCTGCTTAATGTTTCACAGTTAAAGCCTTAAGATGCGTTATTACCCTTCCATAAGGACTTACTGATTAATAACGGCATAAAATAAATAGCTCAAATGAAGTCTGAAGTGAAATGGAAGCTGTCAAAGAACCAGCATCCTTCAGCCATCTGCTGGGCTAGGTGAATAATGTTAATTAGAAATAATATTTTTATGAAGATGGTCGAGACAGATGTCTCACCAGTACTGGAAGTCCAAAAGCAATTAGATTCTTATTTGGACAGTGTCTGTTCCATGGTACAAACACACGGGATGAGGGGACACCCATTTGTTGAAAACAACTCATTTAAATTATCCATGCACTACTGTAGCTGCAGTTTAATCTTAACTGTGTAGGGCATTGAGCAATTTAGCCTACTGCACAGTTACCAATTTTATTCTGCCAAGGAAATTAGGATACAGACGCATTCACATGTTGACTTCATGATAATGTCATGTTGCCTGTTATTTAAATGAAATCTATGAGGCATTGATACATGCACACTAAGTTACAATATTTCTAGGTTAAGCATAAGGAAACATTACTTCAATTATGAAAGTGAAATTATCTGCGGAAGTAATTTAATTCAAACACAAAACATTTACATAGTTCCTCCATTAAAAAAGCTTAATTCATGGAAGGGGGTATAAATCAACTTAACTACATCAGAAAAATTACAGGACATTACTTCCAATTTACATTTCTAAAAGCATGCACAGTTAAATTTTGTTGTAGATATTAAAATTTTATAATCAATGTACACAGTGCAAGACAAATTTAAAACGTAACTAAAATTTAGATCACATTGATACAAGAAAACATACACGAGGTTTCAGCTGTAAAATTTAGAAATTGCAGCCAAGCTTTAAATTTTATTGTTTCACATGTCACAGTCATATCTTCTTTGGCTTCAATGGGCTGTTTTCAGGAGTCCAGTCCTGTTCGCTGCAGCAGTCTGAACATGAGCATGAAGTGTCACTGTCAGAAACAAATAGACAAATTCAGTAGACCCACCACTAACAATGTTATTTTGCATGATAATGAGAAATTTTGTCATTCATACAATACATAAGAACTGCGTAGCACAAAATGGAAAAACTAATTAGGATTTTGTAAATTCTTCAGTCTCTGCGTCGTATCACTATGATTAAATTAAGATGATAAACCGCAGCGACTAGATACAATAGGCACATTCTGAAGGAATAAAAAAACATTTAAATCTAATATCGAAATAAGTTCCTGCTAAGAACGTTATCATAGAACTTTCATATACTGCTTAATTATTTCGTCAATAAAGTGCTTTGGTCCAAATGAGTTTACCTTTCATCAGTACCAGTGTCATAGTCACTCCAAGTGCTACAGCTATCAGAATGGCTTTCGCTGTCACTGCAACAGTCACAGTCACAGTCGCTGTCGGACCAACAACTGTCCTCTGAACAAGTTGAACAGCTATCACTGTGCGAAGAACCTAAAAAATTATCAACAGTAAAATTTGAGTTAAGAACTTTTTACTGATTGTTTTTCTGTGCGCTATTCTGGGACTATTTTACGGTTTTCAATACTTCTCCAAGCAAGCTGGGAAAGAAAAACAGTTTCTTTAAATTCAAAAAATTCACAATACCGCTTTCTATGTTAAAGTAATGAAGATAATGTACAAATTTAAATGTGCTGCTGTAAACGAAGCGCATTAATGTTCTGTGAGATGATGGTATTAGTTTACGCGAGTTGTGCAGTACGTATTCCTCCTACAGATTTCTTCGTGTATCTGGTATCTGTATCTGCGAGGACAGTGGGCAGATCTCCAGCGAGACCAAGGACTGCCCTATGGTCAGTATACAGGACATATATAGCCACAATATGCTGAACTGACAGCGGCACGCCACAAACTTCACAGAAACGTGGATCCTCCCCCTGGAGGAGGAAGCTATGTGCGAAAGGGCTATCCTAGATGTGCAGTCTGGTAAGCAAAACCTCCTTCCAGCGGCGAGGCTGACACGAAGTCCTCCAAGCTTTTGTGGTCGGTTTGAGTGACCGCACTTTGTTGTCCGACACCTGAAACCAGTCAGTCTCCCATTGACGCATGATACATCTGTCAGAAAATGAGATAATGAAGTGCAACGGGATGGGACATTGATGGACAGCACCATCCCAACATGCTTCCTTGGCAGCTTTATCAGCCATGTCGTTCCCATGTATCCAACGTGGCCAGGTACCCAGCAAAAATCACCTTGCCACGGCGTTGGAGCCGCTGCAAGCAGTCCTAGTTGAGCTGAATCAGCGGGTACATTTGGTGAAGCGCTTGCAGTGCACTAAGAGTCTGAACAGACAAGAGAACTCGTACGGTGATGCCTGTGAACCCTCTCCAGTGCCATTGTAATGCCATATAACTCCGCATCATAATTTGTAAATTGTTCTGGAAGACGCACTTTAGAAACCGTATCAGGGAAAACCACAGAACCGAGAGCATTCCCCTGCTGGGATCCATCTGTATAAGTAACGATAAAACTATGGTACATACTTAAAACAGACGAAAACAAATTTGTAAAAACCGTATCTGGAGTACAATTTTTCGGTTACTGCGTCAAGCTGAAAAGCACTTTGGGCTTCGGAAGACATCAAGGCGGCAGTGCATATCATCCCTGGGTGTGTATTTTCACGTCCGAGAGATCCAGATCCTTGAGGCAGGCCGAGCACATATACCAAATGGCTGGGTTGTTTGGGGGCCGATTCCTGAATAGTCGTTCGAAGACGGGTTGGATCACTGAACTAAATGCCAACGACTGGGGTGACTGAGATTTTCAGCGCCTGTCGAGCCAAAAGTATACGTCGCCGAATCCAGAGTGGTGCTTCACCAACCTCTGCACACAGACTCTGAACTGGGCTGGTCCGAAAGGCTCCAGTCGATATCCGAATGCCCGCATGATGGAGAGCATTCAACATCCGGAAGTAGCAAGGATGGGCCAATCCATAGACTACGTTACCATAGTCTAAGCATGATCGAACAAATGCCCTATAAAAACGTAGAAGGCGGGAACTGTCAGGTCCCCATGTTTTTCCGCCAAGGCATTTCAAAATGTTCAACAATCGGAACCCCTTTGTTCGTACGTCTTTCAGGTGTGGGAGACATGTTAATTTCGAGTCAAATAATAAACCCAAAAAGCGCACTGTCTTGAAAAGTAAAATACGGTCCCCCATTGTAAGCTCTGGTTGGTTAAAACTCCCACGAGCACGATTAAAATTGGCACACACTGTCTTCTCAGGTGAGAACCGAAAACCAGTTGTCTGGGCAAAGGTTTCCAGCCTCCTAATGGTCAGTTGTAGCTGCGTCGTCGTCGTCGTCGTCGTCGTCGTCGTCGTCGTCGTCGTCGTCGTATCAGAGGAAGAATAGAAGTTTGCGAAGTCATCCACAAACAGAGCATTTGATAGGGCTCCTGACTGCAGAGGAAATGCCATTGATAGCGATGGCAAACAATTTAAGACTGACACTGCCCAAGGGCACCCCATTCTCCTGAATATAGCAGTCATATGGCATCGCCAATGCGATAACGAAAACTCCTGTCCCCGAGAAAGGATTTGATCATAAGCAGCAGGCGTCCACAAAGTTCCCATTCATGAAGCTGGCCAAGGATGTTTTACATCCAAGTAATGTCATATGCTTTTTCGAGGTCAAAAAACAAACTAAATGGTTTCGGCGTAAGAAGAACTCTTACCGCCGTCTCCAGTAGAATTAAGTTGTCAAGAGTGGAATGGTACCTGAAACCACACTGGGAGCGGCTCAGGTAACCTCTATTAGAGCAACCAGACGGGGAAGTGGTTGGCCATGCGTTCGAGAGTCTTACCCATAGAACTAGTAATTTTTTTTTTGTAGGGTTTAAGGGCGCTCAACTGCTGAGGTCATTAGCGCCCAGTCACTAGTGTTAGAGCACATGGAATCTGCTAAAACTCAAGGGGATGGGGGGACATCAGAAGGACCTGACAAAGATGCAGAGAAAATAAGTAAAAAGGTTAAATGTCTTTGGACAAGCCAGTTAAAGTTATAAAACGCAGAATACGAGCAGCTGCTCGAGCGTCATCAGCTAAAACATCCGGTAAAGTAGATGGCAGGGACAGGATAACACGTAATTGACTAAAACGGGGACACGACACTAAAACATGGCGCACTGTTAATGCCTGACCACAAGGGCACTGCGGGGCTGGGTCACCGGAGAGCAGGTAGCGGTGGCTAAACCGGCAATGCCCAATCCGCAACCTGGTCAGAATGACCTCCTCGCGCCGAGATGGTCGGGAGGATGTTGTCCAAGCAGTTGGGAGCGGTTTTACTGCCTGGAGCTTGTTTCCTTGGAGGGATGACCAAGCATCCCACCACAACGACACAAGCCTCTTACATACATACCCACGAACGTCAGATGACGAGACACAATGGGAGGCTGGCCGAGGCAGGAGGACTGCAGCCTTGGCTGCAGCATCCGCAGCCTCATTCCCAGGCACTCCTACATGTCCGGGAACCCACAGAAAGCTGACAGAACCACCAGTATCAGCGAAAGAATGGAGGGACTGCTGTATCCGTTGAATCAAGGGATGGACCGCATAGGGAGCTCCAAGGCTCTGAAGAGCCCTGAGTGAGTCGGAGCAGAGTACATATGATGAATGGCGGTGGCGGCGGGCATACTGAACGGCCTGATGGAGAGCAAAAAGTTCGGCCGTAAAGCTGGAACATTGGTCGAGGAGCCAGTATTTAAAGATGGCGGCCCCGACGACAAAGGCACAGCCGACACCATTGTCAGTTTTGGAGCCATCGGTGTAAATAAAGGTGTGACCGGCAAGTCGAGCACGAAGTTCGACAAACCGTGAGCAACACACTGCAGCCGGAGTACCCTCCTTCGGGAGTGTGCTGAGGTCGAGATAAATAGGAACCGGAGCCTGGAGCCAAGGTGGTGTCGGGCTCTCACCCTCTCTGAAGGTGGTAGGGAGGGCAAAATCCAATTGTCGAAGCAGGCAACAGAAGCGGAGACAGAGGAAAAATCCTTTCCGTCCTCAGATCTAGAAACGACGAGGAACTGTGGGGCAGGCGGTAGTAATTTTGTCACTGATGGCTGGTCAGGTTTCCGTTTTTGGGCAGAAGTCGAGACAGATGGAGTGAAATCCATTGCGGAGGAATCCCCATGATTGCCAGCGTCTCCGATGGCGCGCTCGTTCCTTGTGGGGACCCTCTCAGAGGGCACTCCCGCCTTAGGTGAATGTTTACACCTCAGGTCACACCTCCCGAGAACCAGACGGAGGGACCAATCGGCATGGTCAGAAGGTATCAGCTCAGGCAATCACCCCTCCCCGGGCCTGGCCTTTACCAGGGGGTACGCGCGTGCCTTACATGTCTACCCAGGGCGGGGAATTACGCGTTACCCCGTCACCGGCTACGCATGCGAACGCGTGGTCGGCCTTCAGGCACGCACAGGGAGGAAGGAAGAAGAGGAGGAGGAGAGAGAGGGAGAGAGGACAAACTGTCTCAGACGCTGAGGCGGAGACCAGAGAAGGCAAGGAGAAGAAGGCAATGAGAAGGCAATGAGAAGAAGGCAAGGAGAAGAAGGCAAGGAGAAGAAGGCAAGGAGAAGAAGGCAAGGAGAAGAAGGCAAGGAGAAGAAGGCAAGGAGAAGAAGGCAAGGAGAAGAAGGCAAGGAGAAGAAGGCAAGGAGAAGAAGGCAAGGAGAAGAAGGCAAGGAGAAGAAGGCAAGGAGAAGAAGGCAAGGAGAAGAAGGCAAGGAGAAGAAGGCAAGGAGAAGAAGGCAAGGAGAAGAAGGCAAGGAGAAGAAGGCAAGGAGAAGAAGGCAAGGAGAAGAAGGCAAGGAGAAGAAGGCAAGGAGAAGAAGGCAAGGAGAAGAAGGCAAGGAGAAGAAGGCAAGGAGAAGAAGGCAAGGAGAAGAAGGCAAGGAGAAGAAGGCAAGGAGAAGAAGGCAAGGAGAAGAAGGCAAGGAGAAGAAGGCAAGGAGAAGAAGGCAAGGAGAAGAAGGCAAGGAGAAGAAGGCAAGGAGAAGAAGGCAAGGAGAAGAAGGCAAGGAGAAGAAGGCAAGGAGAAGAAGGCAAGGAGAAGAAGGCAAGGAGAAGAAGGCAAGGAGAAGAAGGCAAGGAGAAGAAGGCAAGGAGAAGAAGGCAAGGAGAAGAAGGCAAGGAGAAGAAGGCAAGGAGAAGAAGGCAAGGAGAAGAAGGCAAGGAGAAGAAGGCAAGGAGAAGAAGGCAAGGAGAAGAAGGCAAGGAGAAGAAGGCAAGGAGAAGAAGGCAAGGAGAAGAAGGCAAGGAGAAGAAGGCAAGGAGAAGAAGGCAAGGAGAAGAAGGCAAGGAGAAGAAGGCAAGGAGAAGAAGGCAAGGAGAAGAAGGCAAGGAGAAGAAGGCAAGGAGAAGAAGGCAAGGAGAAGAAGGCAAGGAGAAGAAGGCAAGGAGAAGAAGGCAAGGAGAAGAAGGCAAGGAGAAGAAGGCAAGGAGAAGAAGGCAAGGAGAAGAAGGCAAGGAGAAGAAGGCAAGGAGAAGAAGGCAAGGAGAAGAAGGCAAGGAGAAGAAGGCAAGGAAAGAGTAAGGAAGACAGTGAGGTGGAAAAGAGCAAAGAAAGGAACCAACCAAAGGAAGGAAGAAACGAGAAGTGAAAAAGCAAAATTACAGCAAATAGAGGTCGTGGAACCATCCGTCTCCGGACGCAGGCGCTAACGACCCCCTTGAGGGGGTGGGACTCCTTTTAGTCGCCTCTTACGACAGGCAGGAATACCTCGGGCCTATTCTAATCCCCGGACCCGCAGGGGGGTCCATGAGTATAGGCTGTCTAGACAACGCTGAAGGCAGCGTTCCAGGAGGCACGATCTCTGGGCACTGCAGTTGATCGCGAAGTCATCGACAAAGAGAGAGCCTGAGAAATTAGGTGGAATGCAATCCATAATTGGATTGATCGCAATGGCAAAAAGGGCTACGCTCAAGACGGAGCCCTGAGGCACTCCGTTATCCTGGAGGAAGACGTCGGACAATACGGAACCCACACGTACCCTAAACTTTCGATCCGTTAAAAAGGAATCGAAAAAAAGGGGCAGGCGACCGCGTAGGCCCCACCTGTGCATAGTGCGGAGGATACCTCCTCTCCAACAGGTATCATAAGCCTTCTCCGAATCAAAGAACATGGCTATCATTTGGCGCCTTCGCGAAAAGTTGTACATGATGAATGTCGACAAGGTCACAAGGTGGTCAACAGCGGAGCGGCGGCGACGAAACCCGCATTGGACATTGGTAAGTAGCCGTCGAGATTCAAGAATCCAAACTAACCGAGCATGAACCATGCGCTCCATCACCTTACAGACGCAGCTTGTAAGAGAAATGGGGCGATAACTAGAAGGAAGTTTTCTATCCTTCCCGGGTTTGGGTATAGGAACCGACGGCGTCATGCCAACACATGGGGACCTGACCCTCGGTCCAGGCGCGATTGTAGGTACGAAGAAGGAAGCTTTTGCCTGCTGGAGAAAGGTGTGCCAGCATCTGAAAGTGAATGGCATCTGGCCCCGGAGCAGAGGACCGGGACAGTGCAAGCGCACGTTCGAGTTCCCGCATAGTAAAGGGGGCATTATAAGTTTCCAGATTCACCGAGTGGAAGGAAGGTCGCCGAGCCTCTTCTGCCTCTTTCCTGGGAAGGAAGGCAGGGTGGTAATGGGCGGAGCTTGAAACCTCCGCGAAAAACCGGCCGAAGGCGTTGGAGACAGCCACAGGATCAACAAGGACCTCATTACCTGAGGTCAGGCCAGGTACCGAGGAGTGGGCCTTAATGCCTGACAGCCAGTGCAGGCCACTCCATACGACAGAAGAGGGAGTAAAACTGTTTAAGGTGCTGGTGAAAGAGGCCCAACAAGCTTTTTTGCTGTCTTTGATGACTCTACGGCATTGCACTCAGAGTCGTTTGTATCCAATACAATTCGCGAATGTAGGATGGCGGCGAAAGGTGCGTAAAGCACGTCGTCGAGCACGGATAGCGTCTCTACAAGCCTCGTTCTACCAGGGGACGGAAACGTGACGTGAAGAAGAGGTAGTACGAGGAATGGAATGTTCGGCAGCATTCATGATAACAGCCGTGAGGTATGTGACCTGACAGTCACAACTTAGAAAATCGTGGTACGGAAAGGTCGCCAGGGAGGAGTAAAGTCCCCAGTCAGCTTTCGGTATGTTCCAGCTCGAAGGACGTGGGGATGCGGTGTGGTGCAGGAGACGAACGACACAGGGGAAGTGGTCGCTCGAATAGGTGTCAGAAAGGACATACCACTCGAACCGACGGGCAAGAGTAGTAGAACAGATCGAGAGGTCCAAGTGGGAGTAAGTATGAGGAGTCCGAGAGGAAAGTCGGGGCGCCAGTATTGAGGCAGACAAGATTGAAATGGTTGAAGACATCCGCCAAGAGTGAGCCCCTTTGACAGGATGCAGGAGAGCCCCAAAGGGGATGATGGGCATTGAAGTCGCCAAACAATAAGAACGGCGGGGGAAGCTGAACGATCAGGTGCATCATGTCAGCCCGACTAACAGCAGATGACGATGGAGTGTAGATGGTACAAACTGAAAAAGTAAAAGCAGAAAGAGTAATACGGACAGCTATTGCTTGGAGTGGAGTGGTCAATGGGATGGGATGGTAATAGACATCGTCCCGAACGAGCAACATGACCCCACCATGAGGTATAGTGGGTAAAGGAAATACGGTCAGTCAGGCGCAACTTGGTTTCCTGGAGACCAAGGACGAGTGGACAGTGCAGGCGGAGGAGCAGTTGTAATTTCTCCCGATTAGATCGAATACCTCTGATGTTCCAATGTAACAAGGCCATCGCTAGTCAAGAAGGAGGGGGAACGAGACGGGGGAAGAGCTGGTCACCTTGACGGCTGCGGAGGGCCAGGTTTCGAGGGAACAACGCTACAACCGGCGTGAGGCGGATCCTGTTCCATGAAGTCGTCACCAGCTGCGGCCGCTGTCCCTAGTTGTGTAGGAGGGGCAGCATCATTTGCCGACCAGAGGCCAGCTGAGCGCCTGGCAGCAGAGCATCCCAGCAAAACTGAGGACGGCCGGGAGCAGCGACTCACGGATGGAGCGTCAGACGAAACGCACCGGGGTGGAGAGGGGGTTAGAGACTACTTCTTGGAGGCCTTCTTGGAAGTCCGAGGAGGCACAGGGACGGTGGGCTGGACCCGAAGAAGGTCCTCAAGTGCGGGGTCCGTTTTGGAATGCCAGACCTCGGAAGCTGGGTTCCGGAACGTTTCCCCGATTGACGCCTGAGAAGAGGATCGCTTCTCAGCCGGCGGGGGGGGGGGGGAGGAGGAGGAGGAGGAGGAGGAGGAGGAGGAGGAGGAGGAGGAGGAGGAGGAGGAGGAGGAGGAGGAGGAGGAGGAGGAGGAGGAAGGGTGGCCCCTGGGGCAAAGGGGGTGGGGGCCACGGGGGGAGGAGGATTTGGAAGGAAGGGATTTGGGAGGCGGAGGCTGAGACCCCGGATGGGGGGAGGAGGCGGAGGGCGGACAGGATAGGGGTGACGATACCGCGGAAGGAGTGGACACAACTGAGGCAAACGAAGTGGTCAACGGCACGGGATGGAGGTGGTCATACTTCTTCCTGGCCTCAGAATAAGAGAGCTGATCCAAAGTTTTGAGTTCTTGTATCTTCTTCTCCTTCTGATATGCGGGGCAGTCTGAGGATCTAGGCGAGTGGATGCCAGGACAATTAACGCACCGAGGTGGTGGGGTGCATGTATGTTCTTCACGAAGAGGACGTCCACAATCGCCACAAAGGGGCTCAGCCTCACACCGTGACGACATGTGCCCAAAGCGCAAACACCGAAAACAGCGCATAGGAGGCGGGACGTAAGGTCGCACGTGTAGCACATCACCTTTACCTTCTCCAGGAGAACATACCCCTTGAAGGCGAGGATAAAGGCCCCGGTGTCGATGCGACGGTCTTTGGGGCCGCGCTGGACTCGCCGGACGGAATGCACGCCTCGGCGCTTCAGGTTGGCCCTGAGCTCCTCATCAGATTGCAGCAGGAGATCCCAATGAAAAATAACCCCCTGCGTCCTATTTAGTGCCAGATGCGGGACAATGGACACTGGGATGTCCACTAGGCGGTCGCACGCCTGGAGCGCCGCCGACTGTGTGGCGGAAGCGGTCTTTATAAGAACGGACCCCGAACACATCTTACTGAGAGCCTCGATTTCCCTGAAAATGTCCTCAATGTGCTCAACAAAGAACATGGTCTTGGAGGTGGCGAACGTCCCCCAATCGGTTCGAGAACAGACCAAATAGCGGGGGAAGTACTTCGCCCCAAGCCAGTGGGCCTGTCCCTCCTCCCAGGGAGTGGCCAAGGGGGAAAGGGCAGGAGAACCACAACTAGAAACAGTACCTTTCCTTTTGAAAGACTTTGCCGCAGAGCGACCTGATATGTGTTGACGTTTCATCTGCGATACATCCGCCCCGATACCACCCACTCCGACCAGGGGCTATCCCCACGGGCGCCACCCAGCCTCAGCAAGGGCCACCTGGCAGCATGACCGTTGCCGGGAGTCCTGATGCCCCACGGAGACGGGAATCTACTCCTTGGCCGACATAGGGAGGCTGCAGCTCAGGTATCGGCAGTACAATCCCTGTGTTGTCAGGGGGCTACAACCTAGAGGGTACATGAGGACCCCACCACAATGGGCTGGCTACCGTGCTGGATTTCTGGTGCCATGGAAAGTCCATCATAATCGTAGGTGCAGATGGGGACGCACTTGGGCGTAACTTGTACAACCCATCAGGCGTTTAGGCCCAATTTGAGGAATAGGTTATGGTTACAACGCCGGTACAATGCTGAGTGCCAAGGTCTTAGTGCACTGAGGACCAGTGGTACACCACGTAAGGCGTCCTTCCCCAAAAGGCTTGTACTTCTGTAGAATTTTGAAAAATGGAGGTCAAACCCCAAGGGGTACCATCACATGGAAGGCCGAAACGGTTGAAACTCCTTTTAGTCGCCTCTTACGACAGGCAGGAATACCTCAGCCCTATTCTTACCCCGGACCCGTAGGGGGGGATGGGGTGAGGAGGTTGAGGGGGGACAGGATAGGGGTGAGGATACTGCGGACGGAGTGGACACTACTGAAGCAAACTACGTTGTCAACATCACAGGATGGAGGCGGTCATATTTCTTCCTGGCCTCAGAATAAGACAGACGGTCCAAGATTTTCAATTATTGTACCTTCTTCTGATATGTGGGGCAGTCTAAAGATCTTGGCGAGTGGATCTGATGTCAAAACGATTCTCGTAAAGCCGAGAACGCTATTTTCTTGGCGTGTGCTCTGTCCAATAGCATTATCCCCTTACCTGGCACATATGTTTCTCGCTGCCTCCGCTGCTGTTATCCCTCTATTGAACTAACAGAAGTTAGACTGAAATATACCGACTACTTCACTTGGCATTCCATTTTATAACTTCCACAGCTCCGCTCACTATCAAAAGATAATATGTAAACAAATCGCTACAGTAAAAACGTAAATGTCGTGAGACTAGGGCCTCCCGTCAGGTAGACCGTGCGCCAGGTGCAAGCCTCGATTTGAAGCCACTTCGGTGACTTGCGCGTCGATGGCGGTGAAATGATTAGGACAACACCCATTCCCTGAGCGGAGATAAATCTTCGACCGAGCCGGGAATCGAACCCGGCCCTCTATGTTAATTGATTCGTGAAGTTAAGGTCTGTTCGTTGCTAGGAGATGAAATTACCTTCTCGAGTTTGTTCTCTCTCTACTATGGCATGGCGAGGAAAGTTAATAACGACATTCTCTCTTAAGCGCTCCACCATTCCAAATCCTGGCCCATGCAGTCTATAAAAGCATCCGATTGCCGTATTTGTCTGACTTGCTGCTTTATGTCACCAGACTAATTCACATTCTGAACCAATGATAACCTCGCTAGATATCGAATCCTTCACTGCAATAAATACTCCAGCATAAGCTATTAACCTATCCTTACGAAAACATTTTGATCTGATCTTAGAATTTCGTTGCTATTCACTTTCAGTTTCAACTTTCTAGACTTTCTGAACTTTGATAAGCGATACTAATTCTGAGATCTTCCCTTGGATGCTCCTGTAGTTTACGTGCACAGTATTGTTTTCTATATCCGATCTGCGAGTACGATCTTTCTCTGACAACACTATGGCTAATGTATCATGTTTTGGCCGGAAATTCGCCTCTAATCACTAGGAGTGGGGGGGGCGGGTTTTCTAACCTAAGAAACTAATGTGCGTGCCACCCGTACTCCGCTACCCTAAGCGTGTGATGCTACTTGCTTTCACCGAATCAAGCATCCGCCGAAAGAAACTGATGAAAGCTTCAGAACCAAGCGGCAGGCTCATTCGTGCACACGCACCTCTAACTGTTAATGTTCATGACGCAACATTTACATTCAGGATCAACACTTTCTAATGTAATGATACCACCACCTTTAACAATCTGAACAGCCTGTTAACTGCTTATCTGTATAGCCGTTACATGTATTGCGAAGAGGCCTGTATCCAGGTGGTCGTAACACCCAAAAGATTATTTAGTATAAGCTTTTATATATTTTGATGCTTTGTATCAGTTTTCCCAGTTTCACGACTGTTGGAGAATAAAGTAGGTTGAAGACAGTTTCGAGAAGGCAAGGTGATGTAGCCTTTACAAGCTACATTGAACGGAGGATAGTTTTAAGTTGCTTCCTTTAGTGGCTGAGACCTAACTATTTAGATTTCAGCTAGGCAAAGAGACATTCACAGGCTGAACACCAGCTGTCAACACTAAATCCACACTACTCATGGGACCAAAATCTGAACTGCCGCACTACAGGAAACTGGGTACTGGTATACGGAAAGGAAAACCAACATTACATGATTTACACATGCATTACCACTGTCTGCAGACCTGCCTTAGTGGTTAGCGAAATATTGGCAATTTCGAGCGCAATTCTATAATAATGTGTACATCATATCTAATTCTGTTGCTGCTGTTTATATGAAATTTCTCATATTTTCAGAAATATGCTTTTTGAATGGCAATTTCTGCTATGCTGAAGCGATGTACTAAGCATTAATAAAAACAAACTACTATATTAGACGATTTTAATTAAGCAATTATGTTAAACGTAATATGTATGATTTTTATGAAAACAGTAGGCATTTGAGGCATGTCAAAATGGCGACAAGCTGTATTTGAGGGATGGTGGGGGAAGAAAGTGAACGACCCACCCCCATCCCCAGACCAAACCCCAAGTCCACATCTGGCGATGAACATTGTCTTGTCCCTTCCCAGAGATACGCCAGATTTGAATTTCATTATACTACCTTTTCTCTTACAGACTAGCCGAATGTACTGGTTTTTTTTTTTTTTTACACAGTGAAAATACGCTGCATGAAGCAGAGTTCCGTTATCTACAGTCTTCACTCTCTGATGAAGTGAGTTATTTTTGTGCATTACCTCTGCAGCTCTTCCTGGCTCTCTGAGTCCGGCTCTTCCTGCCACAGGCGGCGGCCCGCCTGCCCTTTGCTGTCCTGCAGCATTGGGTGGGTTTCTTCTTGAGCGCCTTGGTCTTTACCCGCCCTTGGTCTTTTCCCACTCGTGCCGCCGTCTTGCCTTCTACCCTGCCCTTAGACTTGCCAGCGTGGCACTCTGCTTTGGCCTTCACTCTGTCCACAGCTGCTACCTCTCTGCCTTCTGTCCTTTTTCTCCCTCTGCCACCTTTCTTTTGAACTTTCCCACCGTCTTTCGTGCCAGAGACTTCTTTCTTATCTTTGCTGCTCTCTCGCCCCGACTTATTTCTCTTCTTTTGGGAGTGTTTCTTTGAGTCTGGTTGTTCGATTTTTTCTTTCTCTATATCCAGTGGCTGTGTTTCCACTCCTGCCATAGCTGTTTCAGGAAACTGGTTTTCCACTGAAGAGAATCTGCAACAATTTTTTTTAAATCAACACACAATTCTTTATGAATACACATCAATAATACCCACAACACGATCAGAGAAAATGCTTACCCCATAGCACACTTCAACAGAGGGGACATCCACAAGTGTTTTTGCAACGTCTGTTGCAGTCTCAGAAAGTTAATGTGGCAGAACAGACGGTTTGCACAGCTAATTACTGGGTATTCATCCCTACCATACGACCAATTAGCTTTTAACGTATCGGTCTTCAAACACTAGGAATTTTCAGAGCAGAATCACTTGTTGGCAGTGGCAAAAACATAACTATTCAGTATATAATTTACTGAATCAGTTGATACATGTATCTGCTTTTGTCAAGTCTTTGCATTTCCATTTCTGTATATAGCACTTTTGATATTAAAATTGGTTACTTACTAATGAATCCATCCGAAACCCTGAATCTTTGTCCAACAATGATGTAAAGAAGTATGTGTTGTATGTCGAGTAATTGGGCGCTTTTAATGTTAAATAGTATTAAAAATTTTGTTACAAATACATGCCTTTATTCTGACGTCTGAATCACCCACGTCGTTTAGACAGCCTGAAGTCTTTACCAAAAACATAACGTGAACGAAGGGGTGCCCACACAATATGAGTAATTGGTATACTAATGAAATGAAGACAGATGTTCATTGGATACTATATACTATCTCCCCTCTCCTTCGGCTACAACCAAATTAACATTTAAATTTGGTGCCAACATCTTATCAGGCACCGCAGATGGAGGGTTCTTTGGCAGATTCGTGGCAAAAAGTTAGCGAACATTTATTCTCTTCCAATGTTGAGTGATGGAGCTGGGTACGTTTTAGCATAGTTTGCATTGCTGACAGATCTCGCCCAGTCAAAGTCACACCCCTCCACCACTTCTCTATCCCAATTGGGTTAAATGTAAGCGGAAGGAAATAAATTTCCGTCGTGGTACTGTCCCATTGGTTGGAGTATCAACACACCCCACATGGTTAACTGATTTGTCAATGATGACAAATCTAATTTTTACTACCCGTCACTTTTAGGTACACACTTCTACATCTTGTCACTATATTATCCAATTACTGTAATTTAAGACCCAAAATGGCTGCCAAAGGGATTTATCCCTAACAACCAGTCCAGAATAGTTGTTCCAATTTCCTTTCTGCAAACTGGACTACTTTTGTACTCAGTTGATTATCCCTATTTATTAGGCAGATAGGACTGGCCTTAGCCCTCATAATTGCAATTTATCACCCATTTTCATCATGGTCAATAAATTATGCTAAATTTGTGCATTATAGTTATCTTGTTAAAACAATGCTGCATTGTCATAATGGACACACCCCCAGTGAAAAAAACCCGCTAGAATTCCGTTACCACATTGTCTACATTCAAGCCACGTGTAACGTATCAAGGAAACTAACACCTCAGGCATTTTTTTATACAGTCATGCTGTACCCCCAACACAGGATGAAGGAAGATAATTACATAATCTTTATTACAGTCACGGCAACCAACGAATACAATTCCCATGTGCATGAAGCCATGTCAACAGGCCACAGCTGCCACAAATGGGCATATGAGGCCATATGTGGCACAGGTCGGCACTTCTCTGCTTGCTGCAAGTGCTGCTATGCATCTGCCAGCCAGAGGAAATCAATCCCAGCAGCGCCAAGCACCCCTGCTGAACCTAACATCCTTTCGCGATGCTTAGGATGGAGGAAGTGGCCTGCACATTTCTGTCCAAAGATGATTTACACAAATGGAGAGCAGTGGATTGCCCTTGGTGACTTGAGCACAGCCTCGACTCTCAACAGCACTTCCAAAATCAGATTACTAAGAACTTCTCACCCTATAAATTACAGAGAAAGTTAAAATTTCAGTTACCTGAATCATGTCAATAAGAGTATGCCAATCGGCAGCCCAGTATTAAGAAACTATTGAAGATACGGGTAAGTTACATAGTAGAATGACTAGTTTTCAGTTCAGGTTTAATTATGCATTGCTTAGTGTTTTATGTTCTAATTAACATCAATTATTTTAAAATACGACAAATAGGAAGCACACCCCCAGTTCCTGTCATGTTGAGACGCCAAAAAATGTTCAAAGAATGGCAGCTCATTTTGTATTATCGTGAAATAGTGGAGAGTCACTCTATATGATGTGTGACTTGGGATGAATCTTTTTCCATGTAGACACGCATACCCACACTGGGTAGTTTGGTGAACTGAGATACAAGCTTCAGTACAATATGGGGACGAAATCGGCAGCTGTAGTCATAATTAGAGTAAAAATAAATGGTTTCTCTCTTCTATTAATATGCCCTGGCAAATATGCAAGACTGATGAGCAATGCTCAAAAATTGATTGAACATGTCTGAAGTCATATCTTTTGTGGGTGTACTATATTTCTTGAGATTCTTCCACAGAAGCTCTGCATGGCATCTGATTTTCCTAGAAGTTATGTAATCTATGTACTTTAGATCCGTTCAGACAGTTACTCCTAATTATTTTAAATTTTAAATTATTTACCGTTTCTAGTGACTTATTGCCAACTGCATGATGTATCAGTAATGGACCTTTTCATGTATTTATGTGCACTAGCTACACCTGTTTATGTTAGAGGTCAACTGCCAGGAACTGTATGATTATTTATTCCCCGTTTTCGCCTACAGTTTTGTGTCATTCATCGCAGAGAACCTTGAGACTGTCATTGGTGACTCTTTCCCCCCAGCTTTAACACTGTTCCTCAAGCTCTACTATGCATCACTGAAGGTCAAATTTATCGTGATGTTCAAAAAGGAAACGAGCCCTATGATTGCACATTACCCTTCCCCTACGTGCATCATGTCTTCCATATTCTCCCAAAATCATTTTACCATAACCTGGAAACTATGTTGATACTGGAATTCCACACCACCACCTCTACCTCACATAACCTATAACGTGGAGGATTCAACTGCTTTTTATTCAAGAGGTCTGAACTCACCACAATGCTTGTCCCATACTAAGTCATCAACTGCATTTCCTGATGTTTGGCAGACAGGTATGCAATTTCGTTTCTGCAATCTGTAGCTGTACCACCCCAAACGAACACTGCTCATGACATCTCCTGTGACAGTGCTGATGGGAAGTGCTTCCCATTATGAACAAAATTATTTTTGAAGCAGAATCTTCCCTCACCATTCTATAGATCAGTCCCATATTAGTTTAGTGCACTATTAGTTTATTCAGCATGTAATAAGTCATTAAAACACAGGTAATAGTACTCCAGCAGTGGAGAACTATTTTCCCTCTTGGCTGCTTGTAGTGCATCATGCAATGTGCATTGTACATACACTATGTGAGAAATATACCTAGACATCTACTAGTGGACATTAATGTAGGGTGTGTGTACATTTGAACATTTACCAGATTTATGTTCTCTGGAACTACTAGTCGATGGTAACCACTAATTCTATTGTGGTAAAGTATTTTCACTGCTCTAAATTATTTGAGGTTTCTGAAGTGTTAGGTTTAGTATACGCAACTGTCATTCTATCTAAGTACCAACAGCATTTACCTTTCCCTGACAATGCTAAGGCAATACCACACTAAGCTGCCCCTGAAATAATATTGATCAGTTCTGCTGCTTCTAGCACTGTATTAGACCCTCTTAGTTGTTTGAATGTGTGTGCATTCCTTGACCCTTGTAATACCTAACAAATGCCATTGCTTCCCACCTCTTGTAGCAGTGCTTATCCATCCATTTTTGTTTTGATGTATAGTCACTGTACTTTAGGTGACTGGCTACTTCCAGTCATTTTGTGATGGTTACTGCTTCTGATGATTTGTCAAGTAGTGGACTTTTATGGCACTGAATCTGTTTGCCAATTTATGAGCAGTACTTTACAGTCGCCTACATCCAAGTCCAACTCCCTCTCCCCATATCAATCATCAATCCTCTACATGTCTTCCAGCAATTTACTTTTCTGAGCAAAGACAAGGGTTAATTTGTGAGGATGTGTGGCAAGAATGATTGCCAGTAAATCTCCATACGCGTTTCTAGACCTATTTATGTACCTCAGTACTATATGGTTCTTTCAGTAGGTTGACAGCTATATTGCACCATTGCCCAGTGAACAATGCATACAGGGAAGTTTCAACCTGAGAAATCTTATGATTGTGGTCCATATCCATAAATCTAATCATTCTTTTTGTGCAATAAGCAACCTGATTATAAATGAGCAGCTGCACATACAGGGGAGAGTCCTGGGATAATCAGTAAAGCAGTGTATAACTATTTTGATGGCCAACTATGTGGGAAGAAATGGGTATTTTAATAGATTAAGAGGAATCAGAGCTGACAAAAATATTTACATATTTAATACGCACTTTAATTTTCACACGTGCTATTCAAAAATACAGGAATAAAAACTCAAGATGCTCAATACAATTGTTTTGCTGTAACATAGCAACATAACAGCAATTTTTACTCTTTATAATTTATCTGCAACCGAGAAAACTGTCCGAAATCTTAAAAGGAACTGTTTTCCGAATCTATTCGGGCAAAATTAATTGCTTTCAGTGCAATTTAATTTCAGCACAAAATTGACTGATTTTTCTTATAATTTCTAACATATAATACTTCAGAAATGCCTGTTTTCTAACAAATTGTTGACTTGGATCTGAACTTAGCAAATCATAAACAGGAACTCTAATAGCTATTCATTCCAGCCAATGTGCGGTAATTGTAGGTGTTTGCTGTTTGAGGAGCAGCCACTCCTGAAAACTAGCAGTGCTGTAGTCTTGGGATTGAGTGTTTAGTGACTACTGTTAATCGACCAATAGATACCACAACATAGCTCTACTGGCACAGCCAGTTCAGCAATCGTGCACGCTGGTGTAGCTGTTTACATAATTTAAACAAAACGCTGAAACAAAAAAGACTCCAATCCCTGTATACCATAAAACGATAACCTACATCCATTTACATACCATTTGTTACACTAAATGCTTATGTAGAAATGACATGAACATTTATGATTAGGTAACCATTGTACTGATATTTGAAGTTAAAGGAACACCAGTACTTCTAGAATGATTTCTAAGACCTAACAAAAAGTTTAGTTACGACGTATTAGAAAACATCTCTGCCATAAAGGAATCATTGGCTGTTGAGTGAAGTGTCACCGGACATTGCAGTCATTATAAAATGTGCGTTTTGTGGAGTAGTGTCCCAACTCATGTTCTGGACTGAGTAACATTTAAAACATGTACTATAGAATGTCTTTTCCATAGTAACTACAAGAATTTAAGTAATTACTTCCATTTTATTATTTATGGAACATAGCAAAGATGTCACTGGTTCCTGCACTTATAAGAGCAGTATCATGCATTTGCTATTGCTATTTACTTTCCACACAACATACACTAAAGCAACTGAAATTAGCAGATCCATGTGCTGCACAAATATGTTAAAACTTATTTAAAAATTCTTTGTGATCATTAGCTGCAAGAAGACATGAGAAATGGACTTAAATGCATAGTTCTGACATCTAAATAGTTTGTCAATATGAAGTTTTGTTGTAGACTTAAAGAATATGGAGAACATTTTTTAGGTTCTTATTAAACTATAGACATGATGTGTCCATCTCATCTAGTTGCAAATTCATATTACTTCCTCTGCATACCACTTTTTCTATTTTAATAAATTATTAATATTAAGAGTTAAAATTTTAATGGATCTTGACATGTACAGGCAACAAATTACTTATTTTACAGAGTGCTTGTGTAGTAATGATCGTATTTCCTGTGCTATACTTCCCACTGCAACCTTGAGTCTTTACTAGGTAAGTGGAATATACAGGTTCCCTCTTGCGCTATTTCCACATTACAGATTATACAGAGATGGGTAGTATAGGTCCCATCCACCGACATCTTTTATGCTTCCTCCAAGGTCATTCCTATCTGTTACATAGATCTTTGAAATGGTGGAGGGATGGATGGGAGAGTGGTGACTGACCTTGGGGAAGATCTGACAACAGTGCCAACTGCTGGAATGTACCCAGCCTCACTATGGTGACAACTTTCTGCATTTAACACATGACTCACAGAGAACTAGTTTCTAATGTTACACAGATCCACATCAGCATCCTTCCAGCTACTGTTACATGGCTGACACTACTTACATCACATGTGCATATAGCTTGAGTTCTTTAATGAACAAGTTTGTCGAGAAGCAAAGATGATTGATTTTTGTTGATGCTCTTCACAGGTATGATATCAAGGTCACTAGAGACAGCAGACGCAAGTAGTGTTTTAAGAATGAGTAAGAAACTATGTCATACCCTTTCGAAGGAATCATGCTTGCACCAACTTTGTGAAATCGTGGAAAACCTAAATCTAGATGGCGTGACGCAGATTTCAACCTTTTTCCTTTAAAATGTAAACCACTGCACCACCTTGCTCAGCATCTGAGAGTGGTACCTCACATCAGAAACATAGCAACTGTGCTCTATAATAGACCACGTTAACACCTTGTCTGCTATTCCTTTACAGACATACTGAAGGTTCACAAATTCTTCCAACAAAATTACGTCTTCCATTAATATTCCATGTAATTCACATGTTCGACCCATTTTGTTTACAGTAGCCCAGTAGCCCACAGAAATTTATCATGGGGAGGGGGAGCACATACACCCAAGTGCCCCCTCTTGCCCCATTTTGCAGACAGCATGGAACTGTCCCCTTTTGTTATTAACACTTAACTGGGTAGAATAAATATCAGAAATTATCGAATACTAACGATTTCTTTGTATACAGTATTATCTTTCGTCTATCCACAGTTGAAAAGATTTGCTATGCAGACCACTGCACCGTTCTTCATATTCTTACGATCATCCAATATAATCGACTGTGTCCACAACTAAGGAACCTATAAAAATATAAATGACTTGCATTTCACACTAGCGAGTTTCCACATCTTTGCTTTCATTACTGTCGATTATCATTAGCACATTATCTTTACTAGTAGCCACCAAGCCATCAAAAACAGATTCTCTGGGATAGAACCGAAAGTTACGCGTTCTTCGCCTTACAGTGGCTTCTCTGAACTGCTAAAAACTTTTAAAGAGTCATGATTTAGCAACCACTGCAGCTAAACGAGAAAGTGAACGATACAACCCGTCATCTGATTAGCGACGCTATCACCAAGGTATCTTCGTCGGCACTACCCAACGCCATTGGTGACTGACAATCGCCCGTATTTCAACTATAGAATCGGGATCGAGAGGAATTACGGATTTTTGGCTGGAATGATTTTGCTATTAACGTCTTCGCACATTAAATCTTACAATTAGACCACAGTGGAAAAATGAAGGTTTTTAGTGAGGAAATACATTTATACAATTCAGAATGTATAAATAGATTGCCTTTACACTCCTTGCCCTCGCGAACAAAAATCTATCACATCCAACCTTAGCTATCCAGCGGGTTACAGTACAAATCAGCGCCACCACAACTATCATTTAAAGTTAGCTATGGTGACGTCACTAAAAATCAAGCTAGCGGTATCGTTAAATTCACGAAATTTCTGTAGTATCTGGAGAGTGTGTTCAAACTGTCCATGAACAAACTGCACGGTCATACTAAAGACCAAACTTTTTTTTACAAAGCAGTTTTCGTAGCAATGGCGAGATCAGACAAACAAGGCTCAGAGTAAAGGTGTCAATGGGACAGAACTTTACGTTAAATGACAGCAGTATTTTTTGCTCCTAACTCTGCTCAGGCCTTCACTGCTAATTCCAAATTTCTACAGATCAGATGCCAGTATTCTCGGTAAGTAATTTTTCCACAAATTTAGACGTATTAGTTAAATCATTCATACGCGTAAGCTGGCGATTGTCAGTCACTAACGGGTAATGGATACAAATTGCAAGTCTGTCATAAGTTGTGCAGAATGTAAAATCAGATTAAGTAAACATGCATTGTAGAAGCATGAAGGCTGCAAACGCCGAGGCGATTGTCAAATCCAACTCAGCTGTTACGTAGCTCAGAGGTTCCAGGAAGCACTGGCAATACTCATAGTCGTCAAGCATTTTGGGTCCGTCTGGAGTAATTTTCGACTTAAGTAGCGGGACATGTCATTCCACTGTTCTTACAGCCGATTACAGTTGGTTGGTTGGTTGGTTTGGGGAAGGAGACCAGACAGCGAGGTCATCGGTCTCATCGGATTAGGAAAGGATGGGGAAGGATGGGGAAGGAAGTCGGCCGTGTCCTTTCAAAGGAATCATCCCAGCATTTGCCTGGAGCGATTTCGGGAAATCACGGAAAACCTAAATCAGGATGGCCGGACACGGGATTGAACCGTCAACCTCCCGAATGCGAGTCCAGTGTCTACCACTGCGCGCCGATTACAGTGAAAAATATGAATTTTCTAAGCTTGTGACTTAGTGAATACTTTAAAAACCGAATGAGGTAGTACTTCCATTAACACATTTTACTACCGTACGGAGGCTAGGGTTTCGTACTCTGTCCGTCCACAACGATTTAAATTTTCGTGGTTTTCCTATACCATTTCAGGATAATGCTGCGACAATGTCATTAACAGAGCCAAGACCACCTGCCCTAACCTCAAACATCTGCATATGTGTACTACATTTTCCTTTTGCTGATATGACAAATATTAGATAATGGTATAAATAATCCCTGGATTAAAATTATTGAACCGCAAATTTTTTCAAGTACCTATTCCTTCTTTGTATATAAATGTCTAGAAAGTAAGCTAGGCACTGCTAATCGCTGGCTAAAGCACAGTAAACAAGTCACAGTCTGGCAGCTAAGCTGTTACATTCAAAGCGTTTAAAGCGCTCACACACACACACACACACACACACACACACACACACACACACACACACACACACGAAAGGCAGCAATTTATTTGTACGAAATATTACACGATCATTGCACGTAAGTCCAGAAAGTTATTTAAAAAAACTATGAAATGCATGAAAAGTTCAGCGTAAGAATTAACTGTCTTTCAACATGTTTAGTAAATGTGGAAATTGGAACCGTCTCATTTGTCTAAAATAAACTGAGGAAAGCTGTGGAAATTCGAATCAAGCTTCCTGGATGTGAGGAACAAGATTAAGGACACGCCAGATATACAGTTTTTCCTCTAATAAAAGTCATCCGAGTTACTGTAAAACAATCGAACACGGCGGAATTACGTTACCGTCATTTTCAGATGCGTTCGTTATATCTACACCTGCATGGATTTAAGTTCAACAGCTTTTTTTTTTTTTTTTTTTTTTTTTTGTCAGTACAGTCAGAAGTGCTTTCTGAAAGCTTCTTTGCCGACAGGGCGCTTCTTCCTCTTACAAATTAGGAAATTTGGGGTATACCCATGATACCACTCATTGCAATACGGACCATCTCGGCTACCAAACCTTAAGTACGCCAGATCTCTTCCTACGCTAGCTGTGTTAATAATTACACTATCACACCTCATTAAATAATATACAGCTAACAAAAACAAACCGAAGAAACTTGTCTAATTCACTTTGAGCATTGAATATAAAATTTGTCGTCATATGGAAGTTACATATCGCGCTTTACAGATTTTTTTTTCCTTCATGACTTTTACGCAATTCAAAAGAGCACCTTAAATTCATCCAGACTCCCAGAATATCACACTGAAGCAACTACAAAATCCGTAGCAAAACAAACTGCAATCTTATTTAATATTACGTTCAAGAAACATTTACGAGTGATCATCCACTGAAAACCGACACTTACCTAATAAGGGAGCGATGCGCAATGTACACACACTTACTGACGAATGCAGAAGACAGACTGTAGTATTTCTCCCTCAGTGATGTCAGAAACCTTAGTGGTGGCGCCACTAGCGTAGCGTCACTATGCCTCTGTTCGGCAATTGCATCACGATCAACGTTTTTAAACTTTGTTTCTGACAAAAAAAAACTTGTAACTCAGCTACTTACATGCTGTGATATATCTATTGTCCTTTTATGTTATGGAATGGGATGATGAATGAAGATATCTGTGTCAATAAATAGAAAATTTGGCAAACGAATCAAGTACAAACAAATTTTACACACAGGTGCGAATATTTCACAATTTTCGAGCACAAATGAGCGTTTCAAGGCATATAGCTACGGACTAACTGGATCTCTCCCCTCACCCAGAAATACATAACAAGGCTAAACCTGGCCCAAATATTTTAATCGTTTAGATCAGCTGGAACAAAGACACCCGAACAATTTTGTTTAACTACGTAATTGCTGGCTGCAATATAAAAATTAGTAACAGCTGATGACAAAAGATGAATGGCAGGACAACATGGGTAGCTGTGGTATGTTCTTATATCAGAAAGCGTACTGTGACTAATAGCCTTCTTTATGGTGAGTCAGCGCTAATAGCCGGCCGAAGTGGCCGAGCGGTTCTAGGGGCAACAGCCTGGAACCGCGCGACCGCTACGGTCGCAGGTTCGAATCCTGCCTCGGGCATGGATGTGTGTGATGTCCATAGGTTAGTTAAGTTTAAGTAGTTCTAAGTTCTAGGGGACTGATGACCTCAGAAGTTAAGTCCCATAGTGCTCAGAGCCATTTTTTGAAATAAGTTACTGATACTGATATTGATAACGTAAGATCAAATGGCTATGTAACTATGCCAGTATAGTAAATAAGCGGTAGGAACTTATGGTGTATTGGGGTAATAGGCCTCGAAGGTAGATGAAGGAACAATGTGTCGGTGACAACGTCTTTTGAAAACATGAAGCTCTAACCAGTACTATAATTTCCCAAAGGTGAGACTATAATACTTTTTTAGTTTGTCGTCAGTTTGTTTTTGCATTTACTTTACTTTATTTGCTGTGTGCCTCCTTTCCCTAGTGCAGATATTTCTACCGTACGACGTTGCATCGTTTTGCGTATCCGACATGCCATCTTTGAAATGACAGTGATAAGTGCAAGTAAAATGGAGTGCCTTTTTGACGTTTTAGTTATTAGTGGTATTGATAATGATGATCATGCTGAGGAGGAGGAGGAATATAATGAGAGAAAGGAGAGAGCGGAAACGGATGCCAAAGCATATACTATTTCTCTCCATTATCACTGAAGGGACTGCTGAGCTTAACGCCCCCATCCTTGCTGTCGTACCGTCAAACATTGCAAATGGTTCAAATGGCTCTGATCACTATGGGATTTAACATCTGAGGTCATCAGTCCCCTAGAACTTAGAACTACTTAAACCTAACCAACCCAAGCACATCACAAGCATCCATGCCCGAGGCAGGATTCGAATCTGCGACCGTAGCAGTCGCGCGGTTCCGGACTGAAGCGCCTAGAACCGCTCTCCCACCGCGGCCGGAAAAGATTGCATAATGATTTGGAATGTAGCTCAGAATATTGGTCAATGCTTGATTAGGTGCATGACGCCACCACCTCTCATCTCATGGGCTGCTAAATAATGGCGATAAAAATTTCTTCTACGGCCAGAGTTTGAACAGACAACTTCGAAGTCCAGCGCCACCGCATAAGCCTACATTAGCAGCAATGTCAGCCATGAAGACTCTTTTCAGTTGATGATCGTATACAAATGACAAGTAATGTGGTGTATGAATAATAATCGTATCATGTTCGGAGACGCTGAAGTAAATGAGATTTTTTTTTTAAATTAACTCTAGAGAAAAAAATAGCGAAAGAGAAGTATGTTAATACATAGTTTCGTAATGATAAACTGTAATTATAATCTGTAAAACGGTACTAGCCTTTTAGTATGCACCTGTGAACTGAAAACAGCCTGAGTGGTTTCCTGTGGTATCAGCGGAGTGTTTGATAGGTTAGTATCATTCACGATATTTTCCATAGGTTACTTACCAACAGGCAGCATACTGCAGACAGCGTTACTGGTTCAACTTAGGGCAGAGCCAATAATGACAGGCGCTGTTACTGAATAAATACTTTACGGAGTTATTGCTGCGTCAGAAATGTATTCATTCTCAAGCTTTCGATGACTTCCTCCATCGTCATTGTCGGGAGTTTTCCTTAGGCCGTATAGTACGTTTTTTATCTGGATGTATTATGCCACGGAGACGTCATGAGGGGACGAAGCTTCCTATGCAGCCCAAGTTTCCGTCGATGTCTGTGATACAAAAACATTGGTAGTGACGCTGATTTCGACAGTTGGTGGATGGCTGAGCTTATTTCTCTGTTGCATTTCAGCATCGAGCACCCATTTCCGTGCACCACTGAGGGTGCAGACCCGCTGTCCCGGTTAAAGTTGTTGCAAAGTCAGATGGGTGGTTGAGTCACTCGGTTTACTGGAGGCCGATAATAATGACCTACGTCTCAGTGCGCGAAGTTTTCACCGTCTAGAACACAATAATGCAACTTTAAACGCATTGATACACAGCTAAAATTGGTTCTGACAAGGACCACCTTATTCCTGAAATCCGATACCTGAGAAATATGCGTTGGGAAAATGGCTGCAATGAACGAGATACTACTCTAGCTGTCTCTAAGAAAGAAGAGCACCGAAATACTCAGTATCAGAAGATGGTCAGCAATTCTTCCTTTTTTCGAAGCTACTACTAATAAAATAGGCAGAGCCCTGCGCAGACACGGTTTTTCAATCCATTTTCCCACCATTCAGAAAATTAAGGAGATGCTGCTCCCAGCCTCGGTCTCAGAATTCTTGGAATTTATTAAATTCCTTGTGAATGTGATGGTAGTTGCATATTAATTTTAATCGGGGCAGAGCCTCTGTACCCTTGGTGGCGCACGGAAACTGGCGCTTAAATGCTGAAAAGTAACAGAGAAATAAGCTGTCATTCACCATCTAACGAAATCAACAATTCTACCAATGATATTCTATTATAGACAGCGACCTAATTTCTGGTAGAATATAGCGGTTCCTTAACTTGGTGTTGTCTCGGTGACACATTTCGGCCAAATGAATTATTACACGGCCTACGGATAACTTCTGACGATGACGACGTAGGAAGTCGTTGAAAGCTTAACAAGACTGAACTCATATCTGACGCGACGAGAATTCCGTGACACATTTATTCAGGAATGTCACCACAATAAACTGCGTTATCATAGACATTATTACTGTTCGAATATTTAAATGACAAATTAACCCGTGAGTGCAGACAATTTCCGCAGTGGTGCGGACTTGTAGATGTGCTCGCAGTAAGAAATAGACAGTGTCGCCGTTTGACGAAACAGGCCTTGATTGAAGAGTTCTAATAAGTAATCACATGGCAGTGTCAAGAAATCGCAACACGGAAAAAGACGCAGCGGCACTCGCTAAATGTAAGTTAAAACCGACTGCTTTTGGATCACAGTGGCCCATTCAGATGATTATTAAATATGATAACATCGAAACGGGAGACGAGAAAATTGAAGCTCATATACTATATTCCATCTTCCAGAACTGATTTTCTGCAGAAAGGAACATTAACCTAACATCAACAATGAGGCTGTGACAGAGAGAGAGAGAGAGAGAGAGAGAGCAAATGCTCGCAGACTGTTGGAAGAAGGAGATGGTTATCAGCCGTGTCCTTTTCCAAGGAACTCGCACGGAATTTGCCTCAGTCGACATAGAGAAAGCACGACAGCACACTAGTCCCTGTCTCTGAAACCAATTCTAATCACGCGAGTCGCCCAGTCTATAGCTGACGATCTGAAACATCCCCAAAATACCAGTGTTACGAGGAGAGTGATAAATAAAGGGTAGAAGCGAACCCAGGTGTAAGTAAGAATGAAGAGAGGTGGCCTTGAATTGACATTCTGTATCGAATATGTCGAAGAAGGGGCCATTTTTCTAACAACAGTTTTAGTAAGACGCTATAATAATGAAACATTCCATGCGATTGGAAAGAAATGCAGATAGATGTGTCACACAAGGGTTACAGGACCGATGTGCAGAAATCATACCTATCTGAATGACGGTATTTTGCTGTAGAATTATGGAGCACATTAATTGATGATTGCGCATGTTGACTCAGTTGAAGACTAACCTCCACATTTGCAGGAATCGACACGTACTCTGCAAACGCCTTGCTTATTTGGCGTTTTAGACATAGTCTTCAGGTTTTCCGATGTCGAAAAAGACCGCAGTTCTGTTTTAAAATTATTAAAAAGATGATTTATGTTTGTGATATTACAATTTCCCAAATTCACTGTTGTCTGTATCTGAAGATATGATGATGAGAAAACTTTAAAAACGGTACTGCACTACAAGGACTTGACCCAGGAAAAGATAAATACGGAGAAAAAAAGTTGATTGGGCCTATGGGCACTTAAGATACGAGGGTACCGTCAGGAGGGATGAGACGCTGGGGTAGTGATGAAAAGCTCTCGAGTGGCAGTGTTTTAAGATACTGCGACGTTTCGGCAAGTGTCATACTATCATCTGGCGATGCGTCGAACGCTGACGTTATCTTCGTTGTAGAGGATGGCGGAGGGGTGAAATCCTCGTGATTTTAGTCGTCTGTGGGTCTATCTATTGGATGGTTAGTAGCTCCGACTACGATGTAAATTTATGGTCGGAGGTTAGTCTCAGATACTATAGTGCGTGATTTAGATTAATAGGACTGTTTCAAACGATGATGTGAGCATAATGGGCATTGAAGTTGTGGACGCTTCGTATTAAAATTATAGCGTGGGTCCAGACAAATTTATCGCAGACAGAGAAGCGTTGCATCAGAAGGTAAACTGGTTAACATGGAGCCATGGCGATCATTAAGATTTCTGAGGGGTGAGCCAGGAATGGTATGTCATTGGCGTATTGGAATATATGAACACGAGGTGTTGGTTTTAGTATGTTGGCTCTGTAGAGGATGTAACGAATTGGAGAGAAGCGCGGCTGCCCTCTCCACCTGGCTGGGAGATCCGCAACACTCGACAAATCGCGAGAATGTGATGAATATGACACTCATCTTAACGTTGCAGCATCTTAACACTGCAACCCTGCCGGAAACACAAAAGATTTTTTCGGTGGTATACGCCGGAAAAGTCTACATTCATATACGTGGGGGCAGGTTTAATGAGCCAAGATATTTGATGGCACATGGGAGTGGGTTATATGTAAAGACAAAGGAAGTGATGCCTTGGTTATATAGACAATAAGAAAGGAAAAGAGTGTAATTTCGCTTAGTCTCCTTCCGCCGCCGAGCAGTGTCAGCAGTGCACAAGTAGCAGCATTACTGCATTTACTAGGCAATCTTGTATTTTAATAACCGTTTAAATTTTGTCGATTTGTTTGCGCTCTCTGTAGATTAGTTCAGACGTTCTTTGCTAAACAGTTTTTAGCATGGATAGGGACTGCAACTGCTGTGTTCGGATGCAGGCTGAGTTGGCATCCCTTCGCTCCCAGCTTCAGGCAGTGTTGGCTTCGGTCACACAGCTTGAGGCTGTTGCCAATGGGCATCACTGTGGGGGTCCGGATGGGGGTTTGTCGGGGACGGCCAGCTCGTCCCACGCATCCCCTGATCGGACTACGACTGTGGTTGCCCGGGATACTGCCCGCATTGAGGCTGATCCCTCACCTGTGGTAGAGTGGGAGGTCGTTTCAAGGTGTGGCAGGGGGCGAAAGACATTCCGGAGGGCTGAACGGAAAGCCTCTCCAGTTTGTCTGACGAACCGGTTTCAGGCTCTGTCTCAGGCTGATACTGATCTTCGGCCTGACGTGGCTGCTTGTCCTGTTCCAGAGGTTGCCCCTCAGTCTGCAAGATCTGGGCAGTCGCAGAGGGTGGGCTTACTGGTAGTTGGGAGCTCCAACGTCAGGCGCGTAATGGGGCCCCTTAGGGAAATGGCAGCAAGAGAGGGGAAGAAAACCAATGTGCACTCCGTGTGCATACCGGGGGGAGTCATTCCAGACGTGGAAAGGGTCCTTCCGGATGCCATGAAGGGTACAGGGTGCACCCATCTGCAGGTGGTCGCTCATGTCGGCACCAATGATGTGTGCCGCTATGGATCGGAGGAAATCCTCTCTGGCTTCCGGCGGCTATCTGATTTGGTGAAGACTGCCAGTCTCGCTAGCGGGATGAAAGCATAGCTCACCATCTGCAGCATCGTCGACAGGACTGACTGCGGACCTTTGGTACAGAGCCGAGTGGAGGGTCTGAATCAGAGGCTGAGACGGTTCTGCGACCGTGTGGGCTGCAGATTCCTCGACTTGCGCCATAGGGTGGTGGGGTTTCGGGTTCCGCTGGATAGGTCAGGAGTCCACTACACGCAACAAGCGGCTACACGGGTAGCAGGGGTTGTGTGGCGTGGGCTGGGCGGTTTTTTAGGTTAGATGGCCTTGGGCAAGTACAGAAAGGGCAACAGCCTCAACGGGTGCGGGGCAAAGTCAGGACATGCGGGGACCAAGCAGCAATCGGTATTGTAATTGTCAACTGTCGAAGCTGCGTTGGTAAAGTACCGGAACTTCAAGCGCTGATAGAAAGCACCGAAGCTGAAATCGTTATAGGTACAGAAAGCTGGCTTAAGCCAGAGATAAATTCTGCCGAAATTTTTACAAAGGTACAGACGGTGTTTAGAAAGGATAGATTGCATGCAACCGGTGGTGGAGTGTTCATCGCTGTTAGTAGTAGTTTATCCTGTAGTGAAGTAGAAGTGGATAGTTCCTGTGAATTATTATGGGTGGAGGTTACACTAAACAACCGAACTAGGTTAATAATTGGCTCCTTTTACCGACCTCCGACTCAGCAGCATTAGTGGCAGAACAACTGAGAGAAAATTTGGAATACATTTCACGTAAATTTTCTCAGCATGTTATAGTCTTAGGTGGAGATTTCAATTTACCAGATATAGACTGGGACACTCAGATGTTTAGGACGGGTGGTAGGGACATAGCATCGAGTGACATTATACTGAGAGCACTATCCGAAAATTACCTCGAGCAATTAAACAGAGAACCGACTCGTGGAGATAACATATTGGACCTACTGATAACAAACAGACCCGAACTTTTCGACTCTGTATGTACAGAACTGGGAATCAGTGATCATAAGGCCGTTGCAGCATCCCTGAATATGGAAGTTAATAGGAATATAAAAAAAGGGAGGAAGGTTTATCTGTTTAGCAAGAGTAATAGAAGGCGGATTTCAGACTACCTAACAGATCAAAACGAAAATTTCTGTTCCGACACTGACAATGTTGAGTGTTTATGGAAAAAGTTCAAGGCAATCGTAAAATGCGTTTTAGACAGGTACGTGCCGAGTAAAACTGTGAGGGACGGGAAAAACCCACCGTGGTACAACAACAAAGTTAGGAAACTACTGCGAAAGCAAAGAGAGCTCCACTCCAAGTTTAAACGCAGCCAAAACCTCTCAGACAAACAGAAGCTAAACGATGTCAAAGTTAGCGTAAGGAGGGCTATGCGTGAAGCGTTCATTGAATTCGAAAGTAAAATTCTATGTACCGACTTGACAGAAAATCCAAGGAAGTTCTGGTCTTACGTTAAATCAGTAAGTGGCTCGAAACAGCATATCCAGACACTACGGGATGATGATGGCATTGAAACAGAGGATGACACGCGTAAAACTGAAATACTAAACACCTTTTTCCAAAGCTGTTTCACAGAGGAAGACCGCACTGCAGTTCCTTCTCTAAATCCTCGCACAAACGAAAAAATGGCTGACATCGAAATAAGTGTCCAAGGAATAGGAAAGCAACTGGAATCACTCAATAGAGGAAAGTCCACTGGACCTGACGGGATACCAATTCGATTCTACACAGAGTACGCGAAAGAACTTGCCCCCCTTCTAACAGCCGTGTACCGCAAGTCTCTAGAGGAACGGAGGGTTCCAAATGATTGGAAAAGAGCACAGATAGTCCCAGTCTTCAAGAAGGGTCGTCGAGCAGATGCGCAAAACTATAGACCTATATCTCTTACGTCGATCTGTTGTAGAATTTTAGAACATGTTTTTTGCTCGCGTATCATGTCATTTCTGGAAACCCAGAATCTACTATGTAGGAATCAACATGGATTCCGGAAACAGCGATCGTGTGAGACCCAACTCGCCTTATTTGTTCATGAGACCCAGAAAATATTAGATACAGGCTCCCAGGTAGATGCTATTTTTCTTGACTTCCGGAAGGCGTTCGATACAGTTCCGCACTGTCGCCTGATAAACAAAGTAAGAGCCTACGGAATATCAGACCAGCTGTGTGGCTGGATTGAAGAGTTTTTAGCAAACAGAACACAGCATGTTGTTATCAATGGAGAGACGTCTACAGACGTTAAAGTAACCTCTGGCGTGCCACAGGGGAGTGTTATGGGACCATTGCTTTTCACAATATATATAAATGACTTAGTAGATAGTGTCGGAAGTTCCATGCGGCTTTTCGCGGATGATGCTGTAGTATACAGAGAAGTTGCTGCATTAGAAAATTGTAGCGAAATACAGGAAGATCTGCAGCGGATAGGCACTTGGTGCAGGGAGTGGCAACTGACCCTTAACATAGACAAATGTAATGTATTGCGAATACATAGAAAGAAGGATCCTTTATTGTATGATTATATGATAGCGGAACAAACACTGGTAGCAGTTACTTCTGTAAAATATCTGGAAGTATGCGTACGGAACGATTTGAAGTGGAATGATCATATAAAATTAATTGTTGGTAAGGCGGGTACCAGGTTGAGATTCATTGGGAGAGTGCTTAGAAAATGTAGTCCATCAACAAAGGAGGTGGCTTACAAAACACTCGTTCGACCTATACTTGAGTATTGCTCATCAGTGTGGGATCCGTACCAGGTCGGGTTGATGGAGGAGATAGAGAAGATCCAAAGAAGAGCGGCGCGTTTTGTCACCGGGTTATTTGGTAACCGTGATAGCGTTACGGAGATGTTTAATAAACTCAAGTGGCAGACTCTGCAAGAGAGGCGCTCTGCATTGCGGTGTAGCTTGCTCGCCAGGTTTCGAGAGGGTGCGTTTCTGGATGAGGTATCGAATATTTTGCTTCCCCCTACTTATACTTCCCGAGGAGATCACGAATGTAAAATTAGAGAGATTAGAGCGCGCACGGAGGCTTTCAGACAGTCGTTCTTCCCGCGAACCATACGCGACTGGAACAGGAAAGGGAGGTAATGACAGTGGCGCGTAAAGTGCCCTCCGCCACACACCGCTGGGTGGCTTGCGGAGTATCAATGTAGATGTAGATGTAGATGAGAGCCCTTATGTACGTAATGATGGGGGAAGGCGGGGGTTAGAGCGGAATGAGGGATGCATATCAGGGCATATTTCATTCTGTGGTATTTGGAGACTGTTGAAATTATATTGGGAGACGATTTGGAGATTCAAAATTGTTAAGGCTTTCGTGGCCAGTTGTTGACAAACTGCCTATTGGCTTCTGTCTCGGGTTCTTCGGCCGACGTTCATCTAATGATTTTTCTGACGTTTCGCCAGCACGAGTGGCTGGCATTGTCAAAGCTTCACCCTCCATTTGGAGATTGTGTAAGAAGGAAAAAAAGGAAGGAAGGTTACACTTTAACGTCGCGTCGACGAGATCATGGAGCACAGGATCATATTGTGGAAATATGGGAAAGGATATTGGCATTGTGTTTATGAAAGTAACAAACGCCTTCATCCATTTATGGAAACACTGGAAATCCTAAATTTAGATGGTCAGACAGGAATTTAAAAACCGTTCCTCTTGAATGCTGGTCAATTGTCTCGTCACTGCAACACTGTGCTCAGTGTAGTTTGTAGAGCTGTAACGTAGGTGGGGAGTTATGTGTTAGCACTACGGCAGAAAACTAAGGCTGGAAATTACCTGAGAAACAATGCGATCGTCAGAGTATAGTTACATGTATGGATATGAAATATTTAGATGTTCCATGTGGATTCAGAGACAAGGGATTCTGATAAACTGGCAACAGCTGCCTGTGGGAGAAGGTAGGGCAGATATGGAATGGGTAGTAGAATAACTGACGTACGATGTTTTGAAGAGAGTGGCAGAATTATTGTGGGTGGGAATTCAGGCGACAATGGTATAGGACTGAGTAGGTCAGATCAAGAGGCTGGCCGAGTGACGCTTGTGTGGAGAATGGTGAAAGGGTGAAATCTCAATGATTTAGGCGGAGGTGGGTCTTTCTGTTGGATGGTTGCTAGGTGGGGTTCCGTGTAAATTTATAGTCGAGTGATAGTCTGAGGTATTTTAGTGCGTGAGTTAGATGAATGAGACTGTTTAAGTGGATACGTAAACGTAATGGGCATAGAAGCTGTGGGTGCTTCGTATTAAAATTATTGCGTGAACTAGACAAAGTTATTGTGAAGATTGACGCGTTGCATCAGAAGGTAAACTGGTTAATATCGAGCCGAAGAGATCACTCAGTTTTCTGAAGGGTGGTGTACGGAGCTAGGAAAGCTACGTCATTGGCATATTAGAATATTTGAACAGAACATGGTGGTTTTAGCATAATAACTATGTAGAGGGTGCAAAGAATTGGGTATAGGGTCGACTCTTGGAGCACATTTGGAGTGGAATGGAGAATATGGTAGTTGGTATTCTAGATGGGTACATATGATGGGAAATTGGAGAAGGAGGATCCTGTAAAGTGTTAACTGTAAGTGCTCTGGTCTGTGTTTTTGAAAGGAAAATCATAATCCAATACACCACCTTAGACAGCTGTCGAGATCACATTAATGATTATTACGATGATGGTATAGAAGGTGACTAAGGACCTAACAGAAGTTGCGGCGGAAGCCACGCTGTTTAATACACCCCGCAACATAATTAAATGGTCACTTCTTTGATACCCCGTCATTGTCTCCCATTTCGACGCGGAAGTTTGAAATTTGGCTCAAACGTGCCTACAACCTTCCTCTGTACCAGTGCAAAAGCATGGCGCCCTGCGGCATCATTCTCGGGCTCAGCGACGCTTCAAACAGCAAGGCGTCAACACATGCTTAAAAGAAAAAAAAAGACAGAGCTCAGAAGTTCACGTGAGATGTAAGGTGGATTAATGACGTCATATTATCACCAAATTTCACCACAGTTCTGCCCTACGCCACCGTAGACCTGTCTCACGATGGTCAGTTCGTCACATCCACTTTTACACTCGTTTCTCCCTTTCTCTTGAGACCTCTGTGATGCAGGTCAGATCTTCAACGCCCAGAGTTAAAATTAAGCGGTTTTCTTTTGCGTGGCCGAGGAAAACATTTCAGACACATCACCGTTCAGCATCGACACGAAGAGACCTCAAGACGTGGCAAAAGGACGTAATTGAAACCACCTCTTTCCTTTGGGCGTTCATTTTAACAAATTTTGCAGCCGAAAACGACTGTATGCAGTACGATGTGAGCCTATTTTAACACGAATTAGTAGGATATTACCAACTTTTGACTTCGAAAAGATCTGTATTTACTTCATTTCCTGTATCATTCGCAAGTATTATGAAAATGTGACATTTCATAGATAAAATTATGTATTCACAACTACAACAAATATGTCGGCAGAAAACAAAAGTGGCATTATGTTATTGGCAGTCCCGTAAGGTTTTCGCTACGACACTAAGGGTTACTGTAAGTAGCAAGACGAATTTTGCTCGAGCGTTATATTACGATTCCCTTACTGAATTTGTATCTGCCTGCTTGTAGCTCAGCTACAAAAGAATTAAAAATCTGGCTATCAGCCAGTCTCGAAAGGCGAACGATAGCAGCTTGCACCTGGTAGCCAAGCATGTTACCTGGGAACTGGTTTTTTCCTAAAGTGGGAAGACATCCTTTTGTGGTTGAATTGTTGGCAAATGTCAGTCAGACGTGTGCCGTTGGTCTAAGCGTTTCGGTATGTTGAATTTGTACCAATGATTTTTCTACAGGTTTTTTCTGTTCCAAATAGAGAGTTGAAGTCTCCTATTAGTATTTTCACGTCATCTTGGTGAATTTTGCTCATAGTATTTTCGAGTATGTTCCATAATTTTTCGACATTTTTGGTGTTTTTCTTATTTTCGATGTTGTTGGGGGCATGTGCATTGATGAGTGTATATTTTTTACTGGCGCTCTGAATGAGCATAGCCATAAGTCGATTGTTAAGGGGTGTGATTTCTTTGACAGAGTTGACGATAGATCTGTGTTCGAGAAAAGCAATGCCGAAGATTGGTGCGCCTTTCACTACCTTTTGTTGTATTTTACTCTTGAAGATGCAATGGTTTCCGTAATGCAAGGTTTCACTGTCAGTTAGTCGTGGTTCGTGAAGAGCAAGGATGAGAATTTTTTGTTGGTCGATTTCTTTTGTGAGATTATTTAGTTTTCGTGCTTGGATCAAACAAAATTGAAGTAGTAATTAAGGTAAAATAAATTACAGATTGCCGCCTCCAATGGCGTGCTTTGTTTGTAGAACATAACTTATAACAGTGAAAAGGGTGATGGAAAAATACATAACAAACATTCATTCAGATATATATTCACAGTTTAAGTTATTTTGCACTGGATGCATATGAGGTCTGTAAGGAAGCCATATATTTTTCAGCAAATGAAAAAAATTTCGGAGCCGGAGGGGTTTTGCCAAATTAGAACAGTTCTGATTTTAGGACCAACGTAAAATAATATTCCAGGAATAAAAACAAAGTGAAAGAATAGTATTCTGCTTCTAATAAAAAAACTGTCCACCTCTTCGTAGCCCACATAAAGCAATAGATAAAAAAATTTGTAACCATTCCTTATATTTGTTATTCTTCTTCAGCGTAAAATGTTGTTCTGCAGTATAAAACATGTACTCTTCTAAGTTCTGTTTGTTACGACGTAAAACGCAAACTGTCCCAGAAGCCACGAATAACTGTTATTCTTTGCGGACGGGTAACATATCCAGTCCGGTTGTAAGGCTTCAGTTATTGGTATATGACTTTCTGCCTTTCTGTTGATAGTGCTAGTTTCTTCCTAGTCCAGTTCCAAATTCTGATTCTATTTTCACATAAGAAGATGTGCGCTACAGTTTCTACAAGTCGACATTTGTCGCAGTATGGAGATGGTCTCAGTTTGATTTTCCATAATCGTTCCGCTGAGGGTATGGTTTCGTTTACAACGTCGCACCATACGGCACTGACTCTAGTTGGTAAAATTTTATTGTTGATATTTTTCCAGACGTTCCTCCAGTTTTTTATGGGTTATTTTACCGGAATTGGTTTGTGAAGACAATGTGTGGTAATAAAATCATAGACGGTTCGAGTGTTGGTTTGTGCTGGTGGATGTCTTATACAGCTCCAATCGCCGTAGTACTTTCGGACGTAATCTAGGCTGGCAAGCTACATTAAGAGGAGCGTTCCTGTCCCCAGGATCTAACGAGAGGAACAGAAGTCTAGTAATGCCTGTCTTAGTGGCATGTATAGTTTAAAAGCACGTCTTTAGTTCCAAGTCCTCCGTTTTGCCGCTGCAAAGTTGCCGTGTGGAAGGATACTTTGAAGACATTTTGTTTCCACACATACCAAGAGGGTACATACAGCTAATATTTTATGTGCAGTGACCTGCAGTATCGGTAAGACAACTGCGACATGATACATTTTGCTAAGTATGTATGTATTTATAAAGTGAATTTTCTGCAGTCGGTCTAACAATCGCATGTCGTGGTCGTTCAACAAGGTACTGATGACATTAAGTTTCCGCTCCCAATTGTTCGTGGCCATGTGCTTGGGATTCGCCCTTAACCCCAAGCCGAGTTGGGAGTCTCTCTTCAGTTTCATCTAACCAGTGCGCACCTGTTGCACTATTGTAAGAACCGAGATGCAGGTTCATTTGGCTACAAGAATGCGTATGTTCCTCCAGCATGACGGGGCTCCTGCACATTGTAGTCGTCAGGTGTCACATTATCCAAACCCAACATTTCCCGGAAGGTGGATCATTAGGTATGGGCACTTTTCTTGGCCTTCAAGGTCCTCGGACCTTATCTCTTTGGATTTTTGCCTGCGGGGATGGTTGAAGGCGAAGTCTAAAAATAAAAAGTAAACCCAAGAGCCGATTTGATAGTTCGGGTTGTGAATAGTGCAGCCCTCATAAAACAACGCAAAGACGACTTCAGTAGAGCTACACGTGGTGTTATCAAGAGAAGTCAAATGTGCATTGAAGTTGGTTGGTGAATTTTTGAAAATCAACTTTGAATGTCCTCATTTGCCTTTGCTTTGAGTTTGTTAGCGTTACGTACTAACAGCTGTATCTCTGTACTCAATAAAAAGTGGACGCATTTATATGGAATTTTTTTCGTCTGTACTACCACCTGCTAAAATATCTACTATTCCTTCTGAAACAACCTGTATATGGATATATGTGTGGTGTCTGTTCTTTCGGACATGTCTGAAAGAAAATGCTTCATGGCATTCTGCAACGACCTTGCAGGGGCTGATAAAGATTTCAGAGCTGCTTGGCTGTCCGAATCAAAGTAGAGTCTACGATTTTTGTAGGGTCTACTCTAATTTTCCTCCGTGCACATGATGACAGAAAAAAAACGTGTAATACTGTGGCCATCTTCCCTAAAGAGATTCTAGGCAGTACACTAGACCTGGTACTTTCATTTGTTTTCAGCCTGTCAGTAAACCACTGTATTATGTCTCCTGCACGGTGTTGTGGTTCGTTTTTCCACTGCTCCCTGCTTCCAACTGTTACATGGCAAAGTTTATTGAAACAGCTAGAAGTTATTGTGTAGTTAGTCGGCATTTCCCTACCCATCGCCTTACTGATTTGGGATTCCGTATATTTTAACTATATCCAGTTATTTCCAGTTTTTAGCCTTTATGTCCCTGCCGCTGCCTCCATTTTAAGCCACAGTTGTAAGGCGGGCATGTCTAGCATTATATCCATTCCAAGAGTGGATGTCCCGCTAATTCCATCTGTTTGTGAAAGCAGGCCAGTCTCTGCACTTTGCAAGACTCGCTAGCAGCCACCTTCTGTTCGACTTTGTTCATATTATAGGCCAATAAATTATCATTGGTCTTTTTGCAGGGATGTATATCCAGTACGTACTGGGTTTAGACCCCAGTTTACCCTACAGCAGCTTCTAGTGCTTATAAGATTATCTTTCGCAGTGGAACATATTTTTTATGTGAGGTGGTCATAATAGTTTTCCATTCAGGGTTACCTCTAGATACACTACAACTCTCTTTAAAGTTTCATCGTGAAACATAATTTTCCAGTATGTATCCTGGACATGCTTCCCCATAAAAAATACTACACCGATTTTCGTGGGGATCGTCTTTAAATACTTTTTCACAATGTTCAGTGCATATAGGTTTAACAGCACTAGCAAATTTTCTGAGTTTGACTGTGAACAGATCGTCTACTTATTCTTTTCAAGAGTAGTCTCCCGCATTCAGTTCATCTATGAGTTCATTCACCACTAGGTTCTTCATCTCTAACCATTTCCTCGAAGTCGTATTACTCGACATCCATGAAGATACAGAGAGCATCCAGAAAGGGTAGTGCTTTTTCCACCTTCCCAACAAGATGGTGAAGTGTTGCTTCACATGATTTGCTTCGCAAGTATTATGAAAATGTGTCAGTTCATAGATAAAATTATGTATTCACAACAACAAAAAATATGTCGGCAGAAAACAAAAACGTGGCATTATGAATTTGGCAGTACCTCAAGGTTTTCGTTTGACACTAAGGGTTACTAAAAATAGCAAGACGAATTTTGCTAGAGCGTTGTCTTACGATTCCCTCATTGAATTTGTATCTGCCTGCTTGTAGCTCTGCTACGAAAGAATTAAAAATCTGGCCTTCGGCGAGGCGCGAAAGGCGAACAGAGGTAGCATGCACCTGTCAGGCAAGCACGTTACCTAGGAGCTTCTACTTACTTATTGACCCAGTAAGCGCTATGGTAGAAAAACCGCAACATAAGAGGCGACAGTAGTTGTATTTCCCATATGGAAGGACTTTCGTGGACTCAAAAGGCTTAACTGATATCCTTGTGTCACATCTCAAGCGAAAATCACTCAGTATTAAATTGAAATGGCACGATAATATCAAGTGAATTTAGCAGGATAGTTCCGTCCCATCAAGGAAGTAACTCGTCGGATACCAGCTGATGTGTTCTGTGAGTGACCTCGAAAGTGACTATAGCTTCGTTTCAATGTTGCGGGTGGCAAGGGCCGCAAGATCCTCATTATATGTCAATGAGTCTTATTCGCATTTTTGTAACTAGGTTTAGGGGCTAGAGTGCACTTACGTGTAATACATCGCTGCACTGAATGCAAACTAAATGTCATAAATTAATAACTGCGGCAATTATTTGTGTTTTACTGACTTAATCGGACCGAAACCTTGAAAGCGTATTCACCAGACGCGATTCACAGTTTTGGAGCTTCTCCAGTGGTTGAGTTGGCAATGTATATTTGCTGTACAATATTGTTATTGAGATCACTGTCATTGGCACATCCACCAGAAGACAGGCATGGCCTGGCTTATTGTTGTCAGCTTTCCTGACGGATATTCTGCCTTTGTTCGAAACGTGAAGACTTGGGTGAATTCGAACATTCCATATGGCAAAATTTTATGTTTCTATTCTTCCAGCTCTAACATTCAAATAACAGTTACAATAAGCGGCAGAAAAGCGCCTGTGAATCAACAGTTAATAATGCAATCATAATTAGTGGAATTGACAAATTCAATCTGTCATCTGATAATTGTGAAAAACTACGGCCGGCCGAAGTGGCCGTGCGGTTTTGGGCGCTACAGTCTGGAGCCGAGCGACCGCTACGGTCGCAGGTTCGAATCCTGCCTCGGGCATGGATGTGTGTGATGCACTTAGGTTAGTTAGGTTTAATTAGTTCTAAGTCCTAGGCAACTGATGACCTCAGAAGTTAAGTCGCATAGTGCTCAGAGCCATTTGAACCATTTGAAAAACTACGTTTTTCATCTTCACAGTACCACAGTATGAACTCAAGGGTTTCGTTGTGATCGTTTTCAATGACAATACGGGAGGAGCAAAACCATCTGACTTGAAACATACTTTTCCAGCGGGATTTGAATCTTTGGCTACAGTTGCAGTAGCACGTCCAGTGAGGTATCAAGAAAGTGAGCAATCACTCATTGTTATAGTATAGGATAGGGCGGAGAGAAGCAGGTTTCCGACAAAGTAAACGATGAGAGACACTGTCGCTGTCACTTATTAAACAGGAATTGTTCAGAAAATTACAACTATATATAGTGAAATGAGTAGGTTGATGCAGCTCCAGTCCGGCACTGTCACTGTTGCCAAACATTTTCCGAATAGCACTTAAGATAAAAATGTGTATGTGTGTGCATGTGTGTGTGTGTGTATGTGTGTGTGTGTGTGTGTGTGTGTGTGTGTGTGTGTGTGTTCTTTCGGACATTTCCGCAGATGAAAATTTGTGCCTGACCAGGTTCGAACCCGGATTCGTAGTATCTTTTCTTTCGGACATTTTCGAAAGAACACACACCACACATATATCCATATACAGGGGGTGTATGGCATTTTTCTGCAATTTGTCTATACCACCGCCTCCTACAATATTTACTATTCCTCCTCAAAAAAATGGTTCAAATGACTCTGAGCACTATGGGACTTAACTTCTGAGGTCATCAGTCCCCTAGAACTTAGAACTACTTAAACCTAACTAACCTAAGTACATCACACACACCCATGCGCGAGGCAGGATTCGAATCTGCGACCGTAGCGGTCGCGCGGCACCATACTGTAGCGCCTAGAATCGCTCGGTCACACTGGCCGGCTATTCCTACTCAAACATCCTGTATAATTATTTGGGTCTCGACGGGTCATCGTGGCCGCGCGGGTGGGGGGGGGGGGGCATTCGGGGGGGGGGGGGGGCATGGGGTACCGAGCATGTGGTATGCGGCAAAGATGGGAATTCGCGTCTGACGAGGAGCGTGTGTAGATAGGTCCTGAAGAGAGTTTGGCTGCTGTGTTCCGACAGTGCCAACCGTCGGAGGTTCGAGTCCTCCCTCCGGCATGGGTGTGTGTGTTGTCCATAGCCTAAGTTAGTTTAAGTTCGATTAAGTAGTGTGCAAGCTTAGGGACCGATGACCTAAGCAGCTAGGTCTCATAAGTTCTTACAACGAATTTACAAAATTTTAAATCCAAAATCCTGCATCTCGGTTCTTACAATAGTGCAATAGGTACGCACTGGTTAGCTGTAACTGAAGAGAGACTCCAACTCGGATTGTGGTTAAGGGCATAATAAGTTAAATTGAGAATATATTTCTGAATGAATGTTTGGTATGTATTTTTCCGTCACCCTTTTCACTGTTATAAGTTACGTTCTACAAGGAACGCATGCCATTGGAGGCGGCAATCTGTAATTTATTTTACCTTAATTACTACTTCAATTTTGTTCCACAATTTAAAGGCATATATGGGTGCAAACATGGAATACATGGGAATAATGCAGCTGCTCAGTGACAGGTATGGGGGAGGCACTGAGGCCAGGCCTCGGATCTTCGACCCCTGCCCTCTTTGCCTCCACCTACCTGGTGCTAAAAGTCTTCTCAAACTTTTTTAAAAAAATAATAGTGTAGTGATCAGCACGCCTGTCTAGTAAGCAGGAGGTCCAGGTTCGAAGCCCAGCCGGTCACAAATATTCATCTGCCGTCTTAGCTGCATTTCAACGCGTTGTGACAGTGTGGACGTCGGTCCTTCGATATTTAAGATGCAATTGTTTTTTGAGGCAATAGAGGTGATTTGCGAACATTTGTCTTGCCATCAGTGTAACGGGACTTCAACGGCATCCAACCTTTAGTCATGGCTTTGTGCCGGCGCTAACCCATGTCATATATATGCGAATCAGATTGTAGTTCATATTTAGTCAAATAACGAATGGTCAGTATACAAGTATGTCGGCCTGGGTGGCCGAGCGGTTCTAGGCGCTACAGTCTGGAACCGCGCGACGGCTACGGTCGCAGGTTCGAATCCTGTCTCGGGCATGGATATGTCTGATGTCATTAGGTTAGTTAGGTTTAAGTAGTTCTAAGTTCTAGTGGACTGGTGACCTCAGACGTTAAGTCCCATCGTGCTCAGAGCCATTTGAACCATTTATGAAGTATACAAGTATTTACGAACAGTAGAAGCAGGATTGCAGCGAACTGATCCCTTAACCAAGTGCAACATAGAGTACCTGTGTAATGAGTCGTTCCAGTTGCAGAGCTGAGGGTAATATTTGTTACGCAATTCATTGCAGAACTTATGTAATACCCGCACGGCGATCTCTGTAGTCATACTGTATCATTAGCAGCCCGCGAATGGAGTACTATGTTCGTTAAATCGGATTACTGAAGCTGAGGCCAAATAAAGAGAAGCGACGACGCCACAACACTATCTTTACTTAAGTAGGTAGTCAGCGCTAAATTATGTGGGCCACCATTAACGTTACTGTAAGCAGTTTGACAGCATAACACCACCACAACTACTGACAACCTGAGCCATATCATCACGCAGTTGTAACTCGCAGTGATTACAAGTTGCTGATGTTTGTCAAGAATAGCGGAAAGCGCCTCTGAAGTTCCATTTGCATCACGCCTAGGACGGAGAGAATCCTATATAACAGTAATAGGTCACCCAGCGAAGAGAAGAGTCCACGTATTGTCTCAAGTTCTTGCATTTGATATTAATGCAGTTACCGATAGTTTCACACTAACGGGTTCTTTTGGCTATCGGAATACTCATACGGGAATTATAAAAGTGTAATTGCTAGAACGCTCAACAACCTTAATAACATCTCATTCAGGATTGAATACGACTCGTAAAGCGACGTTAATTTGACATTTCCATCCATCTCCTGACGTCATACTGAATGAAGTCTGAAGTGCACGCACAGTTGTGTTGCCTACCGCATGGATTCTGTGAAGTGTTGTGGGAGCTGGCAGTTATTGCTGAATACAGACATTTGCAAATATCCCCACTGCTTTAGGGGAAATCGTCTTTGTTGCATCTTTTCCATACCGTAATTAGCACAATAACATAAGGCTTGTTCTGCTGAAGAACTTGATGCCCACAAGTCCTTAAATAAGAATCTCCTAGCGGGAGTAATGCATGAAAGGAGACAGACTGTTGGACAAAAGGATGGACAGCTCCCTGCTTTTTGCGTTTCCGATAGCGCCTACGACAAGAATCTGGTGTCACAACCTTAAACTGTTTATTTTTTTACTTCATACTAAAACAAAAGTTATGGTATGAGAAGAGGAAATGACTGATGTGCTTCTCAGGAACTTCAGTCTTTCGTGTTTATTTTCTCACTTCATACTAAAACAAGGGCGTTAATATGAGAAGAGGAAATGAAATATACGTTTCCAAGACATAATACTTCCTTGTGTGCTACTACTGAATACATGAAAGCCCTGTAGTTAATTTTTATATGTTGGATAAGTTTTGATACCACCTCACATTCCTTTGTGAGAAGGTTCCTATTTTCTAGGGATTCAAATAGAGTGGACATTTCATCACTGGTTAATATTCTGATGACTAATGACATGATACCCGTTGCAACTGCTCCATGGCAATAAGAATACGCAGGCAGTGATATCCGCTTACTGCAATCAGAGCCAAGGTGATTTCTTTCTGTTTATGGCGAGGCGTCTACTGCAGTGTCCACGCTCAGCCAACATAAACAAAGCGCGGCGGCATTGGGCACTGCTAATCGCTGCACTTGTCGCGAGCCTCGACAACAAGAGCGCACTGTCTCTGCTAACGATACTATGGAGTTAATACATCTTACTTAACGTAATATGCAGGTCATGGGTTGGATAAAAATTCAGCTTGTAACTTCCCATCTCATTAAAATACTTTACAGTCATATTAGATGCAATATTTATTGTTGATTGTCTCTCTAATGTTAATAGTATTGATTCAGAATGTTCGTGAACACGAAAACACACACACACACACAAACAGTCATTGATTCCAGTGAGGGTGACAACTACTGTGTGTTGAACAACACATGCACTAGTCAATTCCTCAGTTGGCGTCGAGTGGATGAGGCCTTTTCAGTTACCTTGCATTGCAAGAATTGTAAGGAGGAGACTGGAAGTAAATGGACTTGTATCTAAAGAGCTGCGACAAAGCAAAGCTTGACCGACTATCACATAATTGTCCACATGGGTTTTGTGGACGAGTATACTTTTAGTAACCAACCCACCCACGATCATTACGTAAGATTTCTCGAAGGCATAGGGGCATTGATTTCATTAAGTCATCGACAGTGTAGCGTGATGGTTTACTTCCCACCATACGTTTTCTATATTCGTCCAAAGGTCGCTTGCATTTGTAGGTCCACATGGCAATGACCTTTTTACTTCTGCCCACATATTCTCTATCTGGTTGGTGTTCGGTGATCGTGGAACAAACGACAACAGCTTTATCCTCTCTTCGCCCTGAAACCAATCTCGCACTGCTCTGCTATGATGGATCGGGCTCTGCTCCTGTAAATAAACTGTTATCTCGTTCGTTCATATATTTATATTTAAATAACACATTAGTAATAAGCAAATTGTGTTATTATTTTCCACAGTGTTTAAGAATTCAGGCCCTGTCATAAATGAGTGATCTAGATTCCACCGTCCGATTAAGAATGTGGTTTACCCAGTCTATCAAATGATGAGACTCGTATTCGGATATCCACATTAAGCCTGACTGGCTGAATCCGATTAGAAAGATCTGGTATCGAAATGAAATTACAGAAATCGGATAATTTGAACGTCTGTATTGCAACAATGCTGCGCACATAAACTCTATTGATGGAGTAACAGGTAGCAACTACCTAAGAAAAAGTGAGAAATATGTCTACTAGCAGCAATGTAACGTAATTATAACCCATATTTATGTGATGGAAATACTGAATCGAACAATGCACATCTATTTCAGTGGTGGGAAGATGCACCATATCGGATTTGCTGATGACATAATGACAATAATAATAATAATAATAAAAATCCCGTGGAGCCGATAGGGGAAACCGTCCCCCATATGGGTGGTACCGAGGAAATCAAATACTTGGGGTGAACCAAATACTAACACAATCCTGAACGGCTACTCAATCCGTTGAACTCAAAATCCAGACACGTCTGAGTGAAAACCACCGCTACTCTGGTCACCGTCTGTTAGCTCAATGAGCTCGGCTGAAAATATTTGCTTCCAAAGGCTTCAACACCCTCTGGTCCTGTCCGGTCCTGGAATCACCCAGGCCAAACCAGTGAAACACAAGCAAACATGAACTGTGCAAGCAAAGTCAACTTTACCCCAGGTGGTACAAAACCCGGCTGTCGACAGGCGGCAGTTGGAATTTCGGATTCTGGGGAGTCCAGGTTAGCACGGCAGAGAATATTGAAGATCTCTAGTAAATTTCCCTACAAGCAGAAAACATGCATTTGAAAACTAAACATCGATACGTTGATCCAAGCACGAAAACTAAATAATCTCACAAAAGAAATCGACCAACAAAAAAATTCTCATCTTTGCTCTTCACGAACCACAACTACCTGACAGTGAAACCTTGCATTACGGAAACCATTGCATCTTCAAGAGCAAAATACAACAAAAGGTAGTGAAAGGCGCACCAATCTTCGGCATTGCTTTTCTCGAACACAGATCTATCGTCAACTCTGTCAAAGAAATCACACCCATCAACAATCGACTTATGGCTATGCTCATTCAGAGCGCCAGTAAAAAATATACACTCATCAATGCACATGCCCCCAACAACATCGAAAATAAGAAAAACACCAAAAATGTCGAAAAATTATGGAACACACTCGAAAATACTATGAGCAAAATTCACCAAAATGACGTGAAAATACTAATAGGAGACTTCAACTCTCTATTTGGAACAGAAAAAACCTGTAGAAAAATCATTGGTACAAATTCAACATACCGAAACGCTTAGACCAACGGCACACGTCTGACTGACATTTGCCAACAATTCAACCACAAAAGGATGTCTTCCCACTTTAGGAAAAAACCAGTTCCCAGGTAACATGCTTGGCTACCAGGTGCAAGCTGCTATCGTTCGCCTTTCGAGACTGGCTGAAAGCCAGATTTTTAATTCTTTTGTAGCTGCGCTACAAGCAGGCAAATACAAATTCAATAAGGGAATCGTAAGATAACGCTCGAGCAAAATTCGTCTTGTTACTTACAGTAACCCTTAGTGTCGTAGCGAAAACCTTACGGTACTGCCAATAACATAATGCCACTTTTGTTTTCTGCCGACATATTTGTTGTAGTTGTGAATACATAATTTTATCTATGAAATGACACATTATCATAAAATGATACAGGAAATGAAGTAAATACAGATCTTTCCGAAGTCAAAAGTCGGTATTATCCTACTAATTCGTGTTAAAATAGGCTCAGTTGTCTTACAGACACTTAATGCTTTATTAAGATAGACTGCCGTCGTGATGTTTCTGTAGTAAGCTGAATTTAATTTGTATTAGTACAGTGAATATTTTAATTGCATTTTCCATTTGTTTACTAATCGCAACAGTAATCATCAAAGAGAAATTAATCAGCAGCTGAATTTTCTTTCACGATATCTAAAACAATCTGAAATGCTAAAGTTGTTTGCAAATTCTACGCCTGTAGAAACTCACTGATTCTAACGATGTCATTAAACCAGTGTAGTTTTAAGAGTATTTTCGTCTAGAAATGAATTGCCTTGACGGTTGATCGATCAAGAACGGGAAAGGTAAAATTTTACCAATATATTACGAGAGGGAGAAGTGCTTGAGAGAGGACTTCCCTATCAATCTCGTGGATAGTTTTGTTTCTCAAATCGACAGAGTGAGTTATCATGCAGTAGCACAGGTGATGAAGTTTTGTTGCTCGACTTTCTTACACTGTGACCGAAAGGTGTGTCAGTTGTTGACAACAAATTCTAGCTGTGTTGCACACACTCCTTAGGTCAGAATTCGCAGCCCAAAACACACTTTTGGAGCTATCATATGTAAAATATTATCTTCACACTACTCATTGCTCTAGTCTACGTCTTTTGGTGGGGCTCAGCCTTTCATTTCTTCTTAGGAAGTTAACGATAAAGGCATCATAACGCGTCACCAGTAACAGTACTGCAAAGGAATGCTCAATGAGCGACCTGATGACGTTCAATAATAGTCACTCCGTTGATTTTTGTTGTTTCGAATTAGAGCATGCAGTACTCCTACACCAGACTTCTGAACTTTGCCTGTTGAATGCAAATGTCGCATGATGGTAAAATGGTAATCTGTCACATATATCAGTAGTCGAGACTTCCTTAATGTGGAAAATCATTCATGCCAGAACGATCTTTGTTGAAACAAGAATATCTTTTTCTGGCGTATTTTTCCCAAAAGCACTCGCTCCAAACACAGTTACAATCTTTCTAGCTGCCTCCTCTACATTCACCCCTCTGTTATACCAAAGTAAATGTGTTGCAGATGTTACACCTTTTCCCACTTGCGACTCAATTTTACAGTGCTTAACTGTAATTCACGAGCCGGCCGAAGTGGCCGTGTGGTTAAGGCGCTGCAGTCTGGAACCGCAAGACCGCTACGGTCGCAGGTTCGAATCCTGCCTCGGGCATGGATGTTTGTGATGTCCTTAGGTTAGTTAGGTTTAACTAGTTCTAAGTTCTAGGGGACTAATGACCTCAGCAGTTGAGTCCCATAGTGCTCAGAGCCATTTTGTAATTCACGATTTTCAAATTCGAAAATGGCATTGATACATACACTGACATCGTGGCGCCGCCTTCACATGGGCGGCGCCGGATTTCAGGTGGTGGGTGGCGTCTGGCCGGTGGCCGGTAGCCGCTGCAGCGCGAGGAAACGCCCGAGCGTAAGTTTTTATGATCACGACGTAGCCACGAGCTGTCCTGCGGAACTGTTTCTGGAATACTTGTTATTGGGGGTGGATAGAATGTTAAGCGAATTGTCTTCGACGTTCAATCAGACTCATAACTTTAGACCGAAATGTGGTAAAAAAAAATACGGTTGGACGCGAGCATGCGACTTTAAGTTTAGAATGCACGACGATTACCGCAAGACCACGGGCGCACTTCTTCCATATCATCACGGAAGTAGACAACACTTCCGCCTAACACTTCCGCAGATGGCCGGAATTAGAGTTGTCAGGGGCGGACAGTTTTATTGGCCACCTTAAGTGAACGACTCGAACTTAGTCTCTGTGGCGGGCGGCTGGCGGTCAGTTTTTATGGGGGTGGTGGTTGTTGGGATGTTTAAGGGGGGACTAAACAGCTAATGTCATCAGTCCCCCAGTTTTTATGTCTAAGACTGTACCTGTACGAAGACTTCGACACTCATACAACTTAGTGCTACTCCGCTGCCGCTCTAGCACCTGAAGGAAGACAACCCCTTTGAAACCCCTTACACTGTATATGCCGGCGTGCGGTGAGCAGACGTTAGAGCAGCATAGGAGCGCAGGAGCGCAGCTCAGCTGAATAGGTTCAAAATCTCTGTTCACACACATTATCAAAGTGGTCAACAGAGGCACGCGGGTGACACCGAGGGAAATGCCGAACTGGAGAGGGGGGGGGGGGGGGGAAGGGTGTCTTAGAGGGACTCTTTGCCGTTTTATTCACACATATTTCAATGTCCCTCCCCCTCTCTCCCCCACGTGATCATGGCACGTGAGGGCGCCAAACAGGAGCGCTGAAAAGACATAAACGCCCTTTGCTGCTTCAGATCACGTTCAGATTTCGTTGAATGTTTTTGAACGGTGCTTAATAGTTCCACCCTGCATACCTGATCAAAATCGCAGTCGCGCTACACTCCGAATGGGTCAGGTCACTTTCAATGGGATTGCAAGCCCACGGTGTCCTTAGGGAAGGGTTGATTCAAAAATGGTTCAAATGGCTCTGAGCACTATGCGACTTAACTTCTGAGGTCATCAGTCGCCTAGAACTTAGAACTACTTAAACCTAACTAACATAAGGACATCACACACATCCATGCCCGAGGCAGGATTCGAATCTGCGACCGTAGCGGCAGCTCGGCTCCAGACTGTAGCGCCTAGAACAGCACGGCCAAGGGTTGGTTCAACCGCGAGAGTCAGCAGTCTCAAAGGATGTCAAGAACGTCATCCTGTTGCATTTCGTACTGCAAACTGTCGTTTTCGACAGCAAAATGTACGAAAATAAGCGCCACAGGGAAAGGGGTGCTTTCATTGACGCCCATTATGCCACATCCTGAGGCCTTTTGGTGTCGATTCCATGTGGCGGTGTGTCTGAAATATTTCCTCGGCCACTCAGAAGACGTTATATTTCTCATGAACTTCTGAGGTTTGGCCTTTTCTTCGCATGAGTCGACACCTTGCTGTTTGAAGTGTCGCCGAGCCCGAGGGTGACGTCACGGGGCGCCACGCTTTTCCACCATTACAGAGGAAGGTTGTAGGCACCTTTAAGCCAAATTTCAAACATGTGAGTCGAAATGGGAGACTATCGGTTTGCAAAGGAAATGATTCTTTAATTGTGTTGCGCAGTGTATGAAGGAACAGTGCTTGTTTAGGTTTCTAAGTATGCATTGGGAAAGGGTGGATTCGAAAGCCTTGCAAAACACAGACTTAAGTTTAATTGATTCGTAGGAAGAGATCACTAGGTGTTCATTGGAACTAACAGAAAAAGTAGAGCTCTGGAGGTATTTGGCAACTCTGGATGTTAATCGGTAAAAAGGACTGCATTATAGACAGTTGCAAAAATTACGAGGAAGGCATGAGGGTATTCTTTCAACTCTCTGCATATTCTGAAGTTGTGACTGAAAGGCCTCCTATTTCCTTGTGTGTTAATTTTACAGACGGCATCGAAGTTAGTGTGGAATAAATATATGAAATATGTGAAAATGAGAGTTTAGGATCATGAGTGAGGTGTGAATAGGGTAGATAGGTGAATACATCCAGCTGTATCCAGGACTTCTGCAACAGTGTGCCTAAGAAGCAACATTTTACGGTAAGTGACTGCACGCACGGAGCGTCACTCGTGAGTGGAAACAGGTCGTGCCAATCTATAAAGAGGGCTCCCAGATGGGTGGGCAGAACTTGAGACCTGCATAAATGATAACGATTTCTTTTAGAATTTGTTCTTTAATGAAATTTAGAAGGCGCACAGTGAATCACAGTTTTCTTGTCTTCCACAAAGCCTTCGATGCAGTTCCACACCATCATTTCGTGAACAAGACTCGCAGTTAGGGGTACTCGAACTGACGTACGATGGGACCGAAGATTTTCTAGCACACAGAACTCAGGAAATCGCAGTTTATGAGGAAGAGTCGTCAGAGGCAAAGTAGTGTATGACAAAACTCAGGGTAGAGTGCGAGGGCCGATGACTGTGGCTCTATGTGATTGCTGGCAGACGTCGCAGTTGACTGCAGGGAGGTAACGTCGTTAGAAACCTCCTTCGAAGTGCACAGGGACTTGCAGATGATACGCGCCTGGTGCAAAGATTGGCCACTAACTTTAAATAAATACGAATTTCATGTAATGCGTGCCAATGGACGAAAATGTCCAATATCATTATGAACTAGTCGCACTATTCAAGTACCCGAGGTTTCTGTTCGGAGCGGTTAACGGTGAAACGACGACATAAATCTAGCTGTGGCTGGACTCAAATTTCTTGGAAGAACGCTGAGGAAGTGTAATTCCTTCACGAAAGAGGTCTGTTACAAGACCCTTGTTCGACTAATTCTTGAGCATTTTTCGTCGATCTTGGACCCTTACTAAATTCGATAAGTGGAAGAGACAGAAAAGATTCAAGTACCCGAGGTTTCTGTTCGGAGCGGTTAACGGTGAAACGACGACATAAATCTAGCTGTGGCTGGACTCAAATTTCTTGGAAGAACGCTGAGGAAGTGTAATTCCTTCACGAAAGAGGTCTGTTACAAGACCCTTGTTCGACTAATTCTTGAGCATTTTTCGTCGATCTTGGACCCTTACTAAATTCGATAAGTGGAAGAGACAGAAAAGATTCAAAGAAAAGCTACACGAATTGTTGTGGGTTTGTCTGGCCAGCGTGAAAGTGTCACGAAGAGCCCAGTAAATTGCCGACGCAGACACTGCAAGAGAGGTGGCGTGCACACAAAATCCGGAGAGCCTACGTGCCAGAGAGAGTCAAAAACGTGCTACTTGTTCTAACATCTCTGGTAATCACCACGGCACTAAAGTTAGAGAAATTTGGGCCCTTGCAGAGCACCGACGGTCTTGGTTCATGTGTACCGTCCGAGAAGGAATAGAAAGTAGAAAGGGGCTCAGAATACGCTCACTCCACCACAAAACTCACAAACTACTTTCTTCGTGGTAAAATATGACATCGTGCTGACCATTTATGTGATTAGAATGAAATTTTCATTCTGCAGCGGAGTGTGCGCTGATATGAAACTTCCTGGCAGATTAAAACTGTGTGCGAGACCGAGACTCGAACTCGGGACCTTTGCCTATCGCGGGCAAGTGCTCTACCAACTGAGCACAAGTTTAAGTGTGCCTATCTGTAATCGTATTTACAGAGCCCTCTAGTCCAGGTATTATGGACACCGTTGCCATGGTAGCAGGAGAGCTTCTGTGAAGTTTGGAAGGTAGGCGACGAGGTACTGGCAGAACTAAAGCTGTGAGGAGGGGGTGTGAGTCGTACTTGTGTAGCTCAGTTGGCAGAGCACTTGCCTGCGAAATTCAAAGGTCCCGAGCTCGAGTCTCGGTTCGACACACAGTTTTAATCTGCCAGGAAGTTTCATTTATGTGATTGTCCTTCATTTAACACAGTGATTTGATTAACAATACTAAATCTGTCAGTCTCCTCTTCTCTCTATGCTGTTGACTGTTAACAACAAACTGTATGAGGGGGTACACGTAGCCTACTGTCAGAGTGTTGTCAACATGCCCAACTGCTTAAAGGGCTGTCTGCATTAGGATCTGGAGTGGACTCCACATATTCTTACCTACACGTTTCGGAGAAATGAAAACACTTTTTCCTTCAATGACGAATTGACACAGAACATGTCATATGAAAGTGGTGAATCGAAATAGTTAAACTAAGTGTACTTATTGACATTTTCATTTCCAAAATATTATATTATCTGTAATCCAAAAGTTGAAAAGCTTAGGCATTTAAGAGGACCTTTAACATGGTGCTTCTATTTAAGGTACTTGTCAATATTAACACGTAAGAATTGAGATTATTCTGTTTAATTTGTTTGTTTTATCCTACGTGCTATTTCTGATGGTGTGGTCATGCTTTGTGCAGTACTACATTCCGTGTAATTTTTTTATCTACGTGAGAGGAAGGCAAGACGACGTCTGGTATTTAATTACTTCCAAGATGAGTGTGTTTTTGGCTGTGGAGACGTATAAAACATCAGTAAACCGACCATTGTTCTTAAGTACAGCCCGACAACCAACATGATTGAGGAAGTCTCACTTTTTGGCACGTGTAGCCTCTGCAGTTTCCCGATTGAGTCCTCGTCCCTCCCATTTATTATCATAATACATTTCTACTATTCTTCCGAAAATTTCGTAAAAAATATAATTAAATTATTTTTAAATAGGTGAAATATTCATATCGTTCAGAAGAGAATACCCACAACTTCTGAACACACAAGTCTACGAATAAAAAAACGATAACATGATATTCGATGCCTGTGGAGTATTGAAAGCTTTTATTTATGATACAGGTATTTTTGCGAAAATTTACTGAAAATGCTTAAAATGTTGAGCCTGATGTGTCTTTTAGAGAAAGGGAGCGCTTTATGTGACACCAGTGGCGCCCTCACCGCCAATCTTTTGATGTCACGGAATGAGAGGCTCGTTAGTTCGGCTACCGCTGTCGCTGTTGGTGGAGCTACGGCTTATAAACGGTTTGTGGTTCGGTTTTTGTTTGTTTTATTAGAGTATGGAGTGTTTATGGTAAGTTTTCCTCTATTTTTTGTGAGGGTATAATGGACTGAGGTCAGTCATAAGCAACGGTAATAGGCTCATTGTCAAGGTGCTGCTCATAATTAAGGGGTATGAATAAGTCTTTCTTGGGCTTTTGTTTGATGCTTTTAAAATATAAGACTTTGCGAAAGCGAAATGGAACAAAGAGCAGAATAGTAATAAGAGTTACAGTAAAAGTGTGCGGTGTAGATAATTACAATGTGGTTGCTTAGAACAGAAACTCCTACGTTTGGTTGTAGGATGGTTTGCATTACGTTTACAACTCGTTGGCCACGGGTTATGATAAATTGTCCGACGCATTAAATATAAAGCTAGACTGTATATGCACTGTTGTGATTAATCCCCTGTTCACTATATGTTTAGAGATTTCCGAAGTTAGATTGGGCCGCAGGCAGCCAACTTAAGTTATAAAAAGCTTCACTGAATACTTGTCTTCGGTGTGCGGCAAGACATCGGAACTGCTATTAGTGAAGGGTTTATAATTCCGTACGAAATTTGTCCCACCTAGTCTCAGTATAATTTCCGAAAAGGACCATTTGCTTTGGAGCGACGCCAGCATGTTAAAGGACTACGATCGGTCCACGTCGTGAGTGCGGCTGCCTGTTACGAAAATTTCTGGTGGTACTTCTTTTAAAGGAAAAATTCACCAGGTTATGGTTTATTACGTTCACTAAAGTACTGCGAATGATGACTGGTGCACCACATCTAAAATTCCAAAACCTTTAATATCACCTCACGATCATATTGTAAACATTAGTAGTTTGTTTAAAAAAAACTGCTTCTCCGAAGAATGTATCCGTAGTAGCTGCTTGTGGCTCTTTGACTGGGTCTTGTCAAAAACATTCTTTCCCTGGATGCAAAGAACGTCCGGTATGGCTTTTTATTCTACCCCATCCTCCATTTTCTGTTTTGTTGTGCCTTTTTAACAGTTTATCAAAGCGCTTTTTCCTGTTAATTCTCCACATTTTTCTTTCCACGGATAGATTTCTAATTATGGATCTTTGATAAAGATGTTATCTATATACAGTTGTCCGTAAAATAGAAAATATTTTCACCCTTAAGTAGGCTGCTGACCGTATAGTAAAGACGACTGCTTTACCTATACACCAGGAAGGGGTAGGAATGCCTGAGGTTGCCCAACGATGCTTATTACGTTTTTTCAGTATGGTGTAAAGGTGGGCAGAGAACATTGGTTCTACGAAGAAACGGTAGGGGATCGAATACAATAACGGTTAAACTTTATTTGGTCATATTTGATTACGGTATGCAGAATATATAATTGATGCCTTAAAATACTTCGCCCACCTATTATGACAGAAATCAGATTGGTAAATATGATAGTGATGTTACACATTTTCATTTACTCATCCTACTGCAACTGAAGGAAAACCGATACTTAGTATATAACAGAACATGTTGTGTAGCCAATCCCATTTCTATTTAAGACCCAAATTTTGACAGCCCCAGGCTGATGCTGCGGATAAAGAAACGGTATCTGGCTTCAGGCTAGGCATTGAAGAGGAAGTGCACTAGTCTTCTGCCTTGGGGGTGAAAGTGTTGGTGACGGAAAGCAATATACAACGATCAAATTGCGCTTAAATTTCTACTCGGATATTTGCATGACTGTATACTGCAACGAAATTTCATCAGAACTGTTAAGGGTGTGCTTCGGTCGTATATCACAGCCACGATCTAGTCTGCGTCCTGCACATGTTTCGATCGTGGGATTAGTTGGCGAACCCAACAAACGCGTACGAAATCTTATTGTTCAGGTACAGACTGTTGTGTTCGGTAGACAGACCTAGGGTTTAGCTTCAAACACTGAGGTTGATATCGAAAGCCTCAGTGAATGGAAGGAAAGGCTGTTAGACTAGCACGACTCGATTTATGAAAGCTAAATCAACCGGTAGTCTGTCATATACCCGTAACAGGTTTCACAATCGTCATATAACGAAATAGTGTAGCAGGTATTTTCGCGACCTATGTCATTTGACAACGAACGAACCAAAAGTATAGCAAACATCTCAGCATGTAGCCTACTTACTGTAAAGATTGTTGAAATTGCATACAGCTAAAATATCAAATTTCTGACTAGATATTTACCGCTTTAAGCTAAGTATTTAGATCCACAAACTTTTGTATATCTAAATGAAATGCCGAGTAATTACAACCAGGAGATGAAGTTGTAAGTGGTTTAAAATAGATTTGTCAGCTGATACATTAAACAAAATACTTCCTATTGCAAATCATATGTTAAACAGACAATAAATCCATGTCAAGAGTTAATAAGGCAGAATGCTAGTTTTCCGGTGTATACATATGGTTTCCTTTACGAACTCAAATTGTTTTGAAACTTGGAAGCTCATTAAACATTTGTGCAATGGCAAGCTACTGTCACAAATAAGCTGACATATGTATTTTGCTTTCATTAAATAGTACCGATTGGAATCGTGTCTTAAGGTCTTACATTTAAGTACCGGTACAGAAATTCGTCAGTGTCAATTCACGAACGTCATGGCGACAGGCTTAAACACTATCAGCCTGCGGCGTTGCATAAACGCGTATTCATTAAAGTTACCACGAAATCGGGTCAGTAATTTTGTCACGACTTGTCGGATGCCATAGAGAAGTGACATGCTCGATTTGCTTCCCAGATAATGGAGCATCGCAGGATGTCGGAAGAATAAAGCCTCTGAGAACCCTGAAGTTCAGAGTCACATGTACTGACTCATACCAGGCTTAAAAAGCATACTGCAGGGGATGGGCGTTGATTACGCGGTGAATGAGTTTCCTCAACCCTGGGTACGTCCGCTATTTGCCAATATACAGTACATGTTATGCCTTCCTTCATACTGGTGCGGAAATGGTGTTTGGCAGGGCACGGCGAGAGTTCGGTCCGCGAAGACTTTAGGAACACCTGCCCTCCCCTGTTCCTCGCTGGGTACGTCCACGTAAACCTCGCTCCTGTAAGAGACTGCTACTGTCGTGAACAAGGAACCCTGTTAATACAGGTAATTGTTGTTTCAATTAAAATTCTGAAGATTACATTTGATGTTCCATGTGACTTACCAGGCCGCAAGTCAATCAATGTGAATTTGCTCTTGTGCAGGCAAGTGAAAGTATCATGTGTTGAATGTAGCTTGTGTAATTTCCTAGAACTCCTTGACACTTCAAAATTGTCTTCATGTTATGTTTTTCGGAAGGTGGATGGAAAAATGCGTGCAACGATGTAAATGCTCTTAACAGACTACACTTTGGTTGGGAGAAGGGCTGTGACTCCCTTGAATCAACGTCTGTGGCTATCTAGAGAGAGGTGATATCACAGCTCCCGATTTTTTGTAGCAAATAGTTTAGCATAGACCTAAATACAGCTATGTGCCTTCCCATACATCCTTCTTGAAACAGTGGCAAGTGGGTATGAGTGGCGTGGTTTGGTTAGTTGTTAGTCAATTTCCAGTTTAGTATTGCCGTAGTTTCTAGGTTTAGCGACGTCTGACCTGATAGCAATGTGACCTTTTTGTTCACTAGTTTCTATATTTTCGACAGCTTTGTAAAATCTCTCAAAAGTACAGAAAGTAAACAGAACAAAGGTGATAGCAAACAAATCTCTTCAACAAAAAGACATACCGCAGTACAGCTACTACATTCATAATCAGGCCATCTCGAATACAAATAAGTGACGGCACCAATAGGTTTTTGGACCTCAGAAATATTTAGACGCAAATAGAAAAGAGCACTGTTGCCGAAATAGGCCTATGGTGCAAACCAAACAGTAAAACACTAAATACTTGAATCATGAGAGATTTGAATTTCTCTATTTATGTCTTTGCAAAACATACGTAGCGCAGCATACCATCAAAAACTCCTGGTGGTTTACAGGTAATCTAAGCTACTTAAAGATGATATAAACTTTTTCCTGAGTTTCTCTGGTGACGAAAGTTGGTGTTACGGCTATGACCCAGAAACTAACCAGCAATAGTTCCAATGACAGTCCACCATCGTGGCCAAAAATGGACACCCAGGTACAGAGTAACATGGCCTCCTTGATCTGTTTCTAGTAATTGCGGATTCCGTGTAGTTTCCTGGTCAATAGTCAATGAAGTTCTATCACACCTAAGATCTTAAAAGGACATAAGAATGTCCAGTTAGGTGACAATTGGTTAATCGGTCACAATGAGCTACCATGAAAGTCTATATCATTGAACAAAGTTCCATAACCGCTATACTCACAAGACGTAGCTCAGACTTCATATACGCAACGAGGAAAATAAGTTGAAGGTTTGACTGTCGGCGATGGTGGAAGGTATAAGGGGAGGCACGCAAAGTGGGGGCTCCTGTAGAGGCTGGGTAGAAATGTTTCATTCGCTACAGAACTTATAAATGTATAAGAATTATTATGTGATGCTATGAAACTGTTCTAGTCACGTTGAACAGAATTGGAAACACAGGCTTTATTAAATACAGTAAACTTTCACAGAACACTGCCAAAATAGTCTGTAATATTTCGTCACTTGTCGGTAAAACCCTTCGGAGCCTCCAAAAAAAAGCAGATTGAAGGAGACACTGCTGCAGTATACCAGCAGAACGTCCATCCCCAGTGGGACCAGTTTCCTTGCTGTGCGGCTGAGTCGCTATAGCTCCATACTAGTATGCCTGTAGGCGTAAAACATCAGACGGGGCTCGAGACAATCGCTTTACATGGCCTGCTCGAAACACTGTGGCTGTCGAACACTGGAGGTGTGTTTGTGCTGACCCAAATACCTTAGTAGCACAGAAATACTATTGTGTCGAGAGAACTGGCACAATCGTCTGTGTTCTTGTTTTTAGAGTAGTATGTTTCAAAAGTGGCCGAAGTTTTTAGATTGGTGTACTTGCTCTAAAGGGAACTACTTTGAAGGTATGAGTGCAGAACAAGCTATAGATACAACATAGTTTTAATATATTTCGGGAACTTTTCGGTGCCCTGTGTTACTACGTGTATACATTAGAGCTCTAACACTTTCTTAGGTTGTTTGGTGGAAACCAGATCGATGTCGGAAGAAACTATGGCGGAAGTGGAAGTACAGCAGGACACAGAGGAAACACAAATTATACAACTAGGGAACGAAGAACCGTCTCAGAAAAAGCGAACCAAGGTGAGGAGAGAGAGAACGAGAGGTTCAGAGAAGTCTACGATGGAGGACAGTGGACTAGTCCAGAAAGCGAAGACTGGTGGTGTAGCAGGCACCATGGAACGAGTGGCAGTAGCCGCCTGCAGAGCGGAAGGCAGGGCGTTGGCGCGCGCTGGAAGGGCGGAAGGCAGGGCCGCGGCTGCTGCGGGAAGGGCTGAAGGGAAGGCGGCGGCAGTGGCGGGAAGGGCTGAAGGGCGCGCGGCCGCCTCCGCCGGCAAGGCGGCAGCGCGCGCGGCGGTGGCAGCGGCCAGGGCGCAGAGCAAGGCGCTGCTCGCAACCAGCAAGGCCAATGCTGCCCTCATCGTAGAGAAGGCAAAGGCGCTAAAGCTGTCGCCGTCTCAAAAAGAAGCGAAGGCGTCGAGGCTGTCGCCGTCTCAAAAAGAAGCAAAGACGTCGAAGCTGTCGCCGTCACCGAAGGCCACCTCGCAGCACTGCAAGGCTGCTGGCGCCCGGGAACGGCGTGCTGCTTGCGGCAGGAAGCGCACGTCCAGGAGACGACGCAGAGGTAACACTACTAAAGCTCTATCTCGTGCTCTAACATCTGCAGTCATGGCAAACATTTGTCATTCTATTTTAACCACACATTTTACACTACAAATAGGAACAATAGTGTACTGAAATAATGTTGACAGATTGTTCACTGTAGGCCTATATTGGTAGAGCTAGGATAAAAATCCTGTAAATACTGCTAATGCTGTTAAAGCCTGTGACATTCTTAACTTTCCGTTAGGGATTGCTATACCTCAAATATTTTACTTAACATTTACATTCTCAGCCTCAACAGTGTTAAAGAATCCCTGATTCAAAGATGTTCATTATTTGTTCACGATATTCCTGACTTGCCTCTTGGCTTAAATTTGTTGTTCACAGTACTTCAAATGCAGAACAGCTGTATTTAATGGTATTGTCCTGTTTACAATGATTATTAATTCTGGAGGACGACGGTTCAATCCAGTCTCTGGCCATCCTGATTTAGGTTTTCCGTGATTTCCCTAAATCGCTTCAGGTGAATGCCGGGATGGTTCCTTTGAAAGGGCACGGCGGATTTCCTTCCCCATCCTTCCCTCACCCCAGCTTGCGCTCCGTCTCTAATGACCTCGTTGTCGACGGGACGTTAAACACTAATCTCCTCCTCCACAATGATTATTGCTGATACTAGCAGATGTAGCTTGTGCAGTGTTAAACTGTATAAACTGGAGATTTAAATTGCAATGTTTCTTTTAGATTCTTCATGCAGTGATGGCTGTTCAACCTGTTCTGAAGACAGTTCCTCTGATGAAAGCCATTCTGATAGCTGTAGCACCTGCAGTGACTATGATACAGGCAGTGACGGAAGGTATGTGTTGCAGCTTTCAGCTCATCAGAGCTGGATGAAATTCAAATTAATACTGAAACAAATTTACTGTAATCAACTATTCTGTTCTATATACAGGATGGGTTGACTAATCAGTGGCAACAGTAACACATTCTAGTACTACTCACTTGTTCTCATGAAGCTTGGATGAAAAGAATGTGAAGTCTAATTTTCAATATAATTTGCACAAAGTTTAAATAGAAAGTGTTGTCTTTGACAAAGATGTCAGTGGAAAGTTAGGGGCGACAAATTTTTGAAATATTCTGGTACCTATTAATGATCTTAAAGTGCTGCAGACTACTAGTCTGAATTCTGTTTGGGAGATGGATTGGCATAACAGCACACACAACAAACTGTCATTAAGGAGACTATGAATGTGTTGAAGTCTTCCATGCAGGCCTCTCGCAGGGAATCAGTTGGCCTCTGCCAGCTCCGCAGTGGCTGTACGTGGGTAACAGTTACCTCCTCCGTTGGGAGGACCCACCTCGGTGTTGCTCAAAAATGACGGTCGTCCACCTCTTGCTGGACTGCCCACTTCTAGCCACTCTGACAGACTTTAAACTTTCCCAGCACCCTCCCTTCAGTGTTGGGCAACAATGCCTCCACAGCAGCTTCAGTTTTACCCCTGAGAGTGGGTTTAATACTTCTATGGAGGTTTTAGTGAATGTCCTTTGTCCCTCTTTCCTCAACCCTACTGCTTTTAGGGTGGAGGTTTTAATGTGTTGGAGAGTGGCTGGCTTTCACTTTTTATTCTCGTGCGAGGCCAGCCACTGTAATCTACTCATGTTTTACTGTGTTCTGTTCCTAGTGTCTCCATTTTCTTGACCTCTTTTGTTCCATTTAGTGTTCATTGCCTTCCCTTCGTTCTTGTGGTGTTTCCTTTCTTTGTTTTATGTTTCATCTGTTTTATTCTCACACTTGTTGCATTGTTTTATTAGGGACAAGGAAAAGATGACCTCATAGTTTGGTCCCTTCTCCCGCTTTTAAACCAACCAACCAATCTTGCTCCCCCCGTCACCCTGATAGGACTGGCTTTGACTAGGCTTGGTTGTTCACCCCTGCCCTCTGCCTCCCACTTCTTTCTTTATGGGGTCTGTTTTGTCTTGAGTGTCTATCTTATCTACATGTGCTTCTTCATTCATGACCCTGTTTTCCTTCCTTCCTTCCTTCCCTGTCAATTTGTAATTTTATGACCATTGTAGTTCCCTTTTACAGTATGAGGTTTTATTGGTTTGTTATCCCAAAGTTGGAGGGACTGATGACTGTCCAGAACTTGAAAGGCATCAAGTGAACATGAGATAAATATGGTTTCAGCAGGATGGTGCCACAGCTCACGTGGTGAGAGCATCCATGGAAGTGGTTTGACAAATGTTCCCAGGACATGTTATTTTTAGCTTTTTACTGACCCCCCTCTCACCCAATTTGTTGATACAAAACCTCTTTTTGTGGGGATATTTAAAATCAGTCTACATGAACAAGCCTCACACAATCGATGACCTGATGAATTCCATTTGTCAGGGAATTGAGGCTGTGCCAAATGAAATGTTGGAGAGAGCCATGTGTAACTTTTGGGAGAGGATCCAAATCTGTATCCAGCAGAAAGTCCTCAGATATTATTTTTTGAACCTAATTAAAGTACATATATTTCAAAACTGCATTAAAAAATCTCACTTAATGCTTGTTTTTATTATTTTTATCAAACTGTGCCCCAGTCATTCAATAGTGAAAATGTTTCCTCTGCTCCACCCTGTACAAACAGTTATGATTAAACATGGACATTTTTCTGTAAATGTTTCCAATTGTCATGAAAGTGTAAATCATATGGTAAGTGGAAGCTAAAATTCCATATGCCAGTTTCCTTCGTGGCACAGTATTTTTAGCTGGGATTAGATTTCTTTTAATAAAGTCATGTCTTTTTTTTTTTTTCAATCATTGCCAATGACATTTAATACACAGTAATGTGGCTGCACTATAAACACATAATGAAAATTTCTGAAAATGGTATACGTGACTATTTAGCATAGTTTTGTGTAATAACCCTAATGGTCCTCATTCTGTAAGTCTGAGGCTAACAATTTCCCCAGAATGAGACACACATTTCAGACACACTAAAATGTTTGTAATAGTAAATCAGTGACTGCTCATTTATACATCTTTTTTGGACCCTTAACAGATAACAGCTTGTACTTAACATGCAATTCATGGACTGAATGTTTGCCTCATTTCAGCTCACTTTGTATCAGTGCCATGAAACTTTTGCTTATCAGGTTAATGAGTCAGTTTACTATTTTGGCTGATTTGTAATTGTGTATCATGCATATTGGCTATCTTTGTTTTTCTACTGCTGAAAACATATGTAGGAGCAAGTAACTGTTCTGTGTGAATCACCATCCAGAGCATTGGTATGTCATGAAAAAAGTCCCATTGAGTCTTCAGGTATGACATGAGTGACTGAATGTCCTGACAAATGTTGACATTGATTTTACACCATCTTACTTACCTTTAGCTCGAGGCTACCAAAATAAATTTGGCATGTCCCTAATGCCATATATTGGTCACAGGGAAAGATGGCACAGCTTAAACACACAAAGTATTTATTATAACTTAAAACTATAATAGACCTAATGACAGAACAGCAGCAATCAGTTATGCAGTGAGAACTCTTGGTAACTTAACATTCAGGTATCTGCATTTGTGTTTATAGTTCCATCCATCAAAAATTTCAGGGCAACCAGAGAGAAGTCAATAAAAGAAAAAGATAAATTACTTGGCTGCTGGTAGTATGAAATAAGAAGGAATAGTCTTCGAAAGGGATTTGAGAAATTATATTTAAAATTATGTTTTCATGTAATTTAATGTTACGTTGATCTATGCAACAAGTGTTGAATTTAATATTTAATGGCCTTTATAGTTACAGTGACACTTCCTGCTCATGCTCAGACTGCTACAATGAAGAGGACTGGACACCTGGCAACAGCCCACTGAAGCAAAAGAAAAAATAATTTCAAGAGTGTATATAATATAGTTGGCATCTTGACTGATTTATTCATAAATTTTTCATTTTAAGGTTGGCTTGTAAGGGTAATTTTTTAAAGTTGAAGTGTGAAGAAATTTTAACTGAAATTTTTAAACTGTATTTTCCAAAACTCTTATGGTGCAAAATTCTAAAAGTAACAACAATCTGTGTGTTTTTCAATTTATGCAAAACTGAAAAAGTAATAAACATTAATTTTAAAAAATTAAGATGACACTGAATGGTCACTTATGTTTAATAAACAATGTTCTGTGATCACTCCATAAACTTCATTTGTATGCTGATAGTGCAGTTTTCTCTAAAAATTTCACAGGGTGAAGGACTGAGGTAATCTCATCTTGTCTGGTACAGTATTCAGTTAATATGGTACTCTCCATTCCCAATATAACCATAAAATTTTGAAAGAGTTTTGACATGCAATCACTGGCCACTGTGCTGAACTTAACACACACGCCACAGCCTTGGATTCAGCCTCTGGCAAACTATGAATGCCTCAATTCGTAAATTGTCAGTACTTTTATGCTGAGTGGCATGTAGCCCCCTTCCCTTCTGGAAAGTTAGTTGGATTTTATGACCATACTAGTCAGATTTAATCAGTTCTTTCACTCATGTATTGACATGGGTGTAAAATGTAACACTTCAGGTTTTTGAATAAAAATTGGGTAATGTTCTATGTCTATTGAAAAGGCTTTCATGTGGAGCTAGTAGTAGAGCCTGGTATGAGAGATGATTCATTAGTTTGGTGCTACACTAATACAAATTGATCTCTCGACTCTGCTGAGAATCAATGATGTAGCACAATGTCTAGTACACATTAAACATAATTTCCCATGTCCCATAACATACACTTCACAAATGTAAATTAAAAATAAAGATACAAATTATGTTAGTATTGTTGTGAAAGTAGATCAGGATCAAAGCTGACAGACACTAAGACCATGTTGGGAAGAGGCTCGTCAAATTCACAGCTCGGATGTCTGAAACTAAAAGTCCAAATATTTCAAAGTAAAAACTTTGATGGGAATGGAGTAGGAACGGACAAATAGTTGGAACATTGATGTGGGACAGACTATGAAACCCCCCACAGAGCTCTAAAATGCTATGTATGTTGTGAAACTCTGCATCTACCAGATAAAGCTAAATGCCACAAAAAACAATTGTGTGCAGAAGACAGAATAATGTAGGTTCAGCATCTGAGGTTTAGAATCGGCAGAATTGTCTGCCGTGCCAGCTGCAATATTTACACATGTACACAGGATGTGCCACCACCCTTTACATGCTGCCCTGGTTTTCTGTACTGTCGCCATTCAAGCTTAAATTACCAGTTGCTACTTCTTAGTCACTGATATCAATGTTTTAGAAGCATTGTGGAGTGCTGAAACTTGGTAGTTACTCTAGATGCCTCAATTCATTTGATAAAATGACTTGGCAATGCTTGGCTTAAGGGATGTTAGTGCATTGTGCATTTAACTGAAAGTGCCTGAACTACTTAGCACCTTTCATGTGCTTAAGACACCTTCCACAAGCTACAGCCATTTTATTAGCTTCTGTAACAATGAGTGCCCCGAGTAGGTTTTATTTGGAATGCAGCACTTGCCTCATGGGTGCACTGTGACACTATGGTGCTGGAACCAAAGTATAATATTAATGGATTTGCTTGCCAGTCATAAGGGCAATGAATAAAGTGTAAGGCATCTGAGCATAGGACAGCATAAGTTTTCAGAGCTCAATCCAGGAAGGCAATAAGACAAGAGTGTAATTCTTACCTGGAACAACTTTCATTTGTGCAAGATCTTTGTATCTGGTGATGTGCATCAGATTAAATTACTTGCATAAGTTGGAAATCTGCAGAATTTTCTGGCTGGTTAAGGATGAGGACTGGTACGCAACTGTCCTGCTGCCACTCCTATCGAGCTTAAGACTTGAACAGAGTTGAAAGGTTTTTTGACACTGCATATAGCATTTGGAGCTGTAATATTAAGGTTAGATAGTAAACAACTCCTAAGCAAAGGAGGAATAGCTGAACAGTGGAATGAGTACAGGGGTTCTGTACAAGGGAGATGAACTTGAAGGTTATATGATATAAAGGGATGTAGACATAGATGAGAAGGGAGGTATTGCAAGAATAATTTGACAAAGCTGTGGCGGATCAAAGTTGAAACAAGACCCCAGGAGTAGAAGATATTCTGCTGGAACTACTGATAACCTTGGGAGAGCAAGCCATGAAAGAGCTCTGTTGTGCAAGATGTTGAAGACATGAAATATGCTCATGTTTCAAGAAGAATGTAATAATTCCAGCTCCAAATAAAGCAGTTGCTGTCAGGTGTACGGAACTGTTTAATAATTCATGGCTGCAAAATACTAGCAATTATTTACAGAAGAATGGAAAAACTGGCAGAAGCAGACCTCAGGAAAGATCAGGCTGAGTTCCAGAGAAATGTGGGAGCAATACTAAACCTGTGACTCAGAAGGTAGGTTAAGGAAAGACAATCTACATTTATACTACTTTCAGATGTAGCATAAGCTTCTGATGTTGACTGGAAAACTCTTTGGAAAATCTACAGGTAAGGGGTAAAACAAAAGGAACAAAGGTTCTTTACAACTTTTACAGAAACCAGATGGCAGTTATGACCTGAGGGGCATGAAAGGGAAGCAGTGAATGAGAAGGGAGTGAGACAGGCCCGTCTCTGATGTTATTCAATCTGTACATTGAACAAGCAACAACAGAAAACAAAGCAAAATTGTGTAGGTATTAAAGTTCAGGGAGAAGACATAAAAACTGAGATTTTCTGATAACATTGTAATTGTCAGCCGGCCGAAGTGGCCGTGCGGTTAAAGGCGCTGCAGTCTGGAACCGCAAGACCGCTACGGTCGCAGGTTCGAATCCTGCCTCGGGCATGGATGTTTGTGATGTCCTTAGGTTAGTTAGGTTTAACTAGTTCTAAGTTCTAGGGGACTAATGACCTCAGCAGTTGAGTCCCATAGTGCTCAGAGCCATTTGAACCATTTTTGTAATTGTCAAAGGACCTGGAAGAGCAGTTGAACAGAATAGTGTCTTGAAAGGATATAAGATGAAAATAAACAAAAGCAAAACAAGAATAATGGAATGTAGTCAAATCAGGTGATGCTAAATGAATTAGATTAGGAAATAAGACGCTTACAGTAGATGAGTTTTGCAACTTGGGTAGAAAAATAACTGATGGCTGGAGTAGAAGATATAAAATGTAGACTGGCAATGGCAAGAAAATTTTCTGAAGAATATAGATTTAAGTGACTGGAATGAAGCCATGTATGGAAGTGGAACATGGATGATACAGGTTAGATAAAAGGAAAATATCTTCAGAAATGTGATGCTACAGAATAAGGCTGAAGATTAGATGGGTTGGTCATGTAACTAATGAAGTAGTGCTGCATAAAATTTGGGAGACAAATTTGTGGCACAGCTTGACCAAAAGAAGGGGTAGGTTGATAGGACACACCCGGAGAAGTTAAGGGATCACTAATTTAGTAACGGGGGAGGAAGGGAGGAGAAGTGTGGGAGTAAAACTCGTAGAGGGAGACAGAAGAATACAGTAAGCATATTCAAAAATATGTAGGTTGCAGTAGGTATCTGGAGATGAAGCAGCTCACACAGGATGGAGTAGTGTGGAGAACTGCATCAAGTCACTTTCAATTTACAGCCAAGACTGCTGTATACATTTTAGGTGACAAAGTACATCATGAATAGTTTTGGAACTGGGAATATACATCACCAGTTAACACTTTCGCTGCGGTTGATGCTTATAAGTGTCACAATAAGCCACAAGCCAGTGCGGCTGACGCTTATAAGCGTCCACACTCACTGTTGGATTACTCAGTCTAGTTGCAGCATCTAAGCTAGCATCAACACATGTAAACTTTTGTTTTGTGTGGTCAGCTATCAAACGTATATTGTTTTTAATGGCAGTTAATGGACCTTCCAATGTGAAAAGGAGCAGAAAAAGTGTTTCACTTACTAATTTCTACACATCCGGGTGTCCCCTGGGCATCTATGATAAATGTAGATAGCTAATTCTCTCACACCAGAAGCAAATATGCTACTAAATTAATGACCTCTATCAGAGTCAATCTTTAAAATGTGCATTTAAAGTAAATGTGATTTCAAATGAAACCAGTTTCTTTTTTCCTTTTTTGTTTTTCCTTATTAAGAATATGCATTTTGGAATCCAAATTGTATTTTTTGTTACATTATCAACAAATCATGAACATCTGAATGACGCCTGTGACCCCTACAGGTGTCAGATAGAAAAGACTTTAAAACATGACCACAATACAGTCAAAGCTTATTTGAAGTAATGCTCCTAAGGTGTCATCATTAGGTCGGTATAGAAAATGATCCTACAGATCTTACACGGTCTTGACGTCAGCCTGTAGCTGAGGTGTGCCTAGGAATGTCAGCTCCAAGCGGTACCTGCCATTTCAGTGTGTTACCGACCCACACTCGAGTGTTAGCAGCCCACACTCGCACTTGCCAGGCTGCACGGGAGAGTTGCACGCCTGCACCGATGCCGCAGCGAAAGTGTTAACGGTGTATTCACTGCTCCTGCAATATAAATAGCTAATTATTTTAAGGATAAATGTCACTTCATTTCTCCCAATTTGTATTCAATCACTTAATAATAGAACCATGGGTTTTCTTACATACCTAAAATCCCAGCAGAGATGGAACTGACTGCAATGACAAGCTTACCTTTCTATTTTAACAGGATATTGATTGCAAAACTTCACATGAAGGACATTAAAGCTAAACTCATCATTTGAAGTTGCCTAAATTGTTTTGAATAATAGAATAGAAATTAAAATTGGTTTCTCACTATTTTAGAACAGAAAAAATACATAGAGGTTAATTCTCCAAAAGTTTGTTACAATACATTTGATATTTAATTAGATGGTGGCAAAATGACAAGTGATTCTAGTGTTAATCAGAACAAAATTGCTTTTTATTTTTCGTCTTTCACATTTTCAATATCATTCACTATATGTAGTGGCTACTTATTTGGATCTGTACCTCTATACTGAATTTTGAATATTTGTTTTCTAAATTATTTACCAATGGAACTTGTGCTCATAACAAACAGTGCACATCCACACACATTTGATACATAACCTTTGCAGTGAATAGCTGCACTAGCACCTTTCCTTGTCACACAAATGGAGAGAGAGCTCTTGTAAGTGCAAAGTTTGCAGCAAGAAAGGGCAATATGTTCCCCTGGGGTACAGCTGAATGATAGTTTTACCAGTAACAGGTTTCAGCTGCCAGAGTTGAGGGAGAGGAGCATCAAGATGGTGTAAGATTAGATGTGCAGCAAACTCTGCCTGTAAGAAGGCTAATAATAACTGCTAGATAGTGGTCACAGCAGAAATGTAGGCCCTCTTACAAGGATTATTAAAGTAGTAGTATAGGTAGTCAGTATTTTCAAGCAGTGCCAGACTAAATAAGGTGATTGAGGGTCTAGGGCCTTGGTGCAATACATCTACAAAAATTAACGGTGGTGGTGGTGGTGGTGGTGGTGGTGGTGGTGGTGGTGGTGGTGGTGGTGGTGGTGGTGGTGGTGGTGGGAGGGGGAGGGGGCAGGAACAATGTGAATAGGGGCTTGGAGGTTGTAAATACGTGGTGACATGAGAAAAATAGCTTGTCTAATTGGTAGCATCAATCAGGGCTAAGTTGAGCTGATCTGGCAGGATGATTAGTCTCCTTTTGGCAGTGCTCTGTGGCAAGTTGATGCTGAGATGGAAAGGCACTGATAACTGATGACTACACAAGTAGCACTGGTGTCACTAGGGACTAGAGGACGGGGCTACAGTGAGTTTGGTCTGCACCTCAGTGGGATTGGGAATAGAGAATATCAGACGAGAATGGAGCCACACAATATCCTATTGCCATGGGTAGCATAACTCGGCTTTTTAAGATAAATTGTAACAAGCTCCCCCTCACGTAAATGTATCCTGATGAGTTTAAGAATTTCTTAAACTTCAACACAAGAGATGTAAGGTATCACACTGAAGTGCACAAATACCACAGATTTGCTCAGTTATCAAGTCATCTAAATGCGCAGTCTGTTAAACATAAAGTACATTAGTCTGAAATTGAATTAGTCTTTAATCATCATGGTGGCATGCATTATGGAGCACTGGCATAGGCAATCGAATGCAGTGCATAATGTTATCACAGGAAGGTGCATATTGCTACTGTAGTACTATTTTAAAAGATGGGATCATGTATTCATCAAATGTGCCACACATTTTAATTCTAGAGAGATAATTAATGTAAATGTTTTGAATTGGCAGCCACTGAAAAGTTACTCAACCCATGCATGTAGTGATCACTTAGCAGTAATGTGGAAGCTTTCAACAAAGTAACCAAAGTTGTGGAAAGCCTCAGCCCCCAAAACTATCATATGTGGAGACATGAATATAAAAAGTGTTGAGTGAAATTAATAACTTCCTAAACATTCTGAACCCTTTTGACATGGCACAAATGGCAACCATTGCTACTCGGGTTTAAAAAATTTAAGCATTAGTCTATCTACTTACAGATGACAGGGAATTGAAAATTCAAAAAGAGAGATTTCAATTGCTTATTACAGAGCAACTGAAAACACATATTGTCTGTCACTGGATACAAGGTTGTTTTGTATATTACTGTGGGTAGCAGGTTTAAGAGTGGATAGGTGTAAGGGGGATGCAGATGTGACTGGAAGAGGTGGATTTAGTGGGTGCGAACAGGAGTAGAATGGGGAAAGTGTAGGGGGTGGGGAGAGGTTCGTAGTTAAAGATGTAAGATCATGTGGCACCAGAAAAGTGCGGGAGATAACACGCAAAAGTCCTGGAATTAACACAGGGAGCATTATCAGTTTGAAAGTATAGGCTTCATTATATCAGCGGAAGTAATGTGGGACATAAGATGCTGCACTAACAATCAGCGTGGTCTTGAGGCCCTCTGTTGCACACGGCCGAGATGGTTGATACAGTGTGGCTCATAAGTAGAACATGCAGTGCGGTTCGTAAGGCAACAAGAGAAACACAGGAAAGAAAAGAAAGAAGGAATGACATTGAGTATAGCAGATGCAAGAGAATGTAGTTACAAAGGAAAACAGCACAGGGTTAGCATCGAAGAAAAGCCATCAAGCAAAAATCAAACAATGGAAAATCCAGGATGGAATGTAACAATACCATCACGATATAGCGGAGATGTTGAGTCACTATAGGCACAATAAAAAGATTCACACACTTAAAGCTTTCGGCCATTAAGGCCTTTGTCAGCAGTAGACACACTCCATGCAGTACCTTCTCTCCATCCACAAAATTCTCCTGCTATGCAATCCCAAATTCCTGGAACCCATAACACACCTTGAAACCCTTGCCCTGCAGGAACTTGAGCAACATGCACAACGCCACCTCAAAAAGCTCTCCATCCTACCCACTTCCTACTCCCGCCTTGTAGTACCACTGTCCACCACTTCTACAACCACCTCCAAACCTCCCCCTCATAGCTGAAAACCCTGTCTTGCACACCTACTGCATTTACCCCACTCTCCAAAACTCCCTCCCACCACCATACAGAACCCAGAACCTAAACAGACCCACAACACAGTTATGAACCTTTCCTCCAGAAGCCTTAGTCCCACAGAAATATCAGTCCTTTCCAAAGGTCTCACCTTTTGCTCCACTCCTAAATTCAACCATGCTGGACTAGTTAAAGACCTGCTCTCCTTCTCCTGGTCCCTACAGTGGAAACAGTTTTTCGCTACCAACCTGACCAATCAGACTCCTCCACCCAGCCCAGAATCCTAAACCCCTCACCTGGTTCAGATTCATTGATGACATCTTTGCTATCTGGATTGAAGGTGAGGACACCTTATTCACATTCCTCCAGAACCTCAACAACTTCTTCCCCATTTGCTTCACCTGGTCCTACTCAACCCAACAAGCCACCTTCCTACATGTTGACCTTCACCTCAGAGATATGTCCCCAATAGAACTTATGGGGGACCAGTTTGGACATCAACTCTGTTTCACTGCCTGGGTCTAGGATCTTAAGGACCAGGTACAGCAGCTGTGGGCCAGCATGTGTGAGGAGAGGATACAACAGCTTTACGACACCCCCACCAAACGAATCAGTGCAAGCATCCAGGCCAGAGGAGCTGTAATGTAACATTGATAAAGTGGGCTCATACTTCCAATTTAGATCCATTTGTAATCACTGAAATAACATCACATACCTCTCAACCCAAGAAGTTTTGTTTCATTTCCTCCTGCCATTCTGGATGTTTCACATTTTTTGTCAGGAAGTGTATGCTGAAATGGCCTTATCTTAATGACATCTGCATATAAATAATTGTCTAACATGTTCAAACCAGCAAGAAGTGTTATAAATAACTGCTGTATCTTCAGTAAGAATAGAAATTTGTCATTCTGCAGCATCTTATTCACCAAATGTTTCATTCCCCCATCACATACATAAGTGCAGGAACTAGGGTTGGCCAGGTTAATGTTTATCCTTCCCAATCTAACAATTTCAGAATATATCATATAGGTGGATTGTAACACAAAAGCTAAAGTGTGCAGAAGCTCTTTTTGCGTGGTAGATGCCCTGACAGTTTAACACCATATAGGAACATGAGTCAGTTTTCTCTGCGGCCCATATTTGGTGACTAATAGAGCCAACTGAGATAATCACATACAGTACCAGTTCACATATTCACTGTAATTCTGTGTATAAGTTGTTCTGTTAGATTTGTATTACAATTTTTAAATTCCCACACATGGCTGTTGTTGGTGTTGAAAAACCCTTTTCATTAGGTAAATTAAATTTGCGATAGAAATGACTGACAGAAGACTGTGTGACAGAAAATGTTATCAATTAATTGGCATTGCAACTTCTTAATAGGGCGGGTACATCCACAGCTCCTACACAGTATTCCAGTCATTGTTTTAGGAAAATGTCTGTTGCTGAAGCCATAGCCAATCAATCTGTAACCATGACACCAACTTACTGAAAGGACAAAATCAGAACAGTTTTCTGATATTGCTGAGGACTAGGAAATTCATAGATTCAGTTGCTGACTTTTGAAGAATGTAGAGGGCAGGTTCACATAATTCTGTGAGGTGCAGAGTGGAGGTGATGGTTCTCAGCAGGTATTATTTTCAGAACCAAGTGCTGTGATTTAGATTATTTTTTATAAGCAGCCCTGTGTTATACAGTCGATTTAATAGCAATTTAGTGAAAGTTTCATTCAAAGAGATGAAACTGGGTAGTTTGTTAAAGCACTGCAACTATCAAAATCAAAATCTTTGTTTCTGGCAATTCTTTGACCTCCTTACTTTTTAACTATTATGTGAAGATTTTTCTTTTCCATAATTCAAGAAAACTGCAATGAACCAGTTGTTAGGTTATGTCGATGGTGTTAGTGATGTGTAGTTCTCATCCTGTGGCCAGATCAGGAATTTCTTTGAGAACAATCAGATTTATTTATTTATTTATTTCTTGTTCCGTAGATCCAGTTAGTGAGTCAATCACAAGGATATGGAACGTGTCAAATTGTACAGGTTTCAATTTAAACTTACAATAAATACAAGGGCAATTCAATGGCAAATTGTACATAGTTTAAGTAAGACATACTATAAATACAGTAAGAGATACAATGTCAGCTAGATAACATAACTACCATTTGACAGAAAAAGGAGTTTCAAATAAAGGTTAAAGATAAGGGCACAAAGTTAAATCAGATATTAGGCCTACAAGAGTAAATACATGTACAGCCAATCTGTTGTTACAAAAAGTGCGCTAATGCCCAAATGCACAATAAAATCAATTGAACTACTTCTAGACACAATAAGTTTAGTGATGGTATACATTTTCTTTCAGGTATTCATTCACAGTATAATAAGATTTCTCTGTCAGGTAATCTTTGAGAACTTGTTTAAATTTTGGCAGTTCTGTATGAACACATTTGATATGTAGTGGTAGAGCATTGAACAGCTTAATGCTGAAGTAGTAAACTCCTTTTTGTACCAGAGTGAGACGTTTCATTTCTAAATGTAGATTGTTTTTGTTTCTGGTGTTATAACCATGGAATTTACTGTTGTCTTGGTAGATGGAATAATTTTTGCACACAAAGGTCAGCAAGGAAAAAATATACTGTGAGGCAGTTGTTAGGATACCTATCTTCCGAAACAAGTGCCTGCAAGTGTGTCTTTGATGGACCCCACACATTATTCTGATTGCTTTTTTTTGGATGGTGAAAACTTTTTTTGCAAGTGGTTGGTTCCCCCAGAATATGATAGCATATGACATCAATGAGTGGAAGTAGCCAAAGTAGGCAACCTTAATAGTGTCAACTTCAGCCACTGAAGAAATTACCCGTAATGCAAATGTTGCCGAGCTAAGTTTTTTACATAGATGAAGAATGTGAACTGACCAATTACATTTACTGTCTATGTAAGCACCCAGGAATTTTGTGTCTTCAACTTTCTGTATTGGTTGATCTCTACATTTTATGTTAATTTCATCGGGATTACTTTGTGATGTATGGAACCTCATATAATGAGTTTCATCTGCATTGAGCGAGAGACCATTTGAGGAGAACCAATTTAAGATGTCATTAAAAACAGTATTTGTAGTTTTTTCAAGATCATGATCAATCAAATCGTCAATTAGAATTGTGGTATCATCGGCAAACAGGGTAAATTTGCTGTTTGTCTCAGAACAAAGAGGAAGATCATTAATAAAGATGAGGAAAAGCAGTGGGCCCAAAACGGAGCCTTGAGGCACACCACACGTTATCGTGCCCCATTCAGACAAGGCAGGTTCTCCAGAAGAGCCATTTAGCATTACAGTCTGCTTCCGATCCTGTAGATATGATTGTAGCCACAAGCCAACAGTACCACCTAAACCATAGTATTCTGCCTTTTTCCAAAGAATTTGGTGGTTCACACAGTCAAAGGCTTTCGTAAGATCACAAAAAATACCCACTGGAGACATTTTTTTGTTAATGGCTTCCAAAACTTGGTTGCTGAAAGAGAATATTGCCTGTTCAGTACAAAGACCGGCACGAAACCCAAACTGATTTTTGCTTAAGATACTGTGGAAGTTGAGATGGTCTGCAATCCTCCTGTGCATGAGTTTTTCTAGAATTTTCGAGAAGGTAGTTAATAGGAATATTGGGCGATAGTTTGTAACAATGCTTTTATCCCCTTTTTTAAAGAGAGGAATCACTACAGCCAACTTAAGTCTGTCAGGGACAATCCCATCTTGTAGGGATGCATTGTATATGTCGCATAAGATGGGACTAACAAATTTATAACAGTGTTTCAGTATTTTACTAGAAATATTGTCCACACCAGCAGAATTTTTATTTTTTAATGATCTAATTACTCTTATGACTTCGCTTACAGTAACTGGAGGTAAGGATAACTGTGGGATTCTGCTGCTAATAGCTTTCTGTAGGAGGGACAATGATTCTTCCATAGAACCATTACAGCCTGTCTTCTCTGCTGCTCTCAAAAAGTGGTTATTAAATATTTCTGCAACCAACTCAGGTTTCTTTATGATACTGTCCCCTGTATTAATCTCTACCTGAGAGATGTTCCCTGTTGACCTGCCAGTTTCCCTCTTTATTACATTCCATATAGTTTTAATTTTATTTTCTGAGCTTTCAATTTCTGATTTTATGCACATACTTTTAGATTTATTTATAACCTTCTTGAGAATGCTACAGTAAAGTTTGTAGTGTTGTCATTTCTTTGGATCATTACAAGTCCTGAGAGAACTGTATAACATCCTCTTTGTTCTACAAGATGTTATTATCCCTGTAGTGATCCAAGACTTCTTGGCATTGCCTATATGACTATTTCTAACTACTTTTTTGGGAAAGATGGACTCAAATACAGACATGAATTCATTTAAAAATGAATTGTACTTTTTGTTTACATCTGTTTCCCTATAAACTCGGCTCCAGTCTATCTCTTTTAGGCTATCATTGAATTTTTTAAGGCCCTATTCATTTATTATCCTAAAAGATTTCCAAGAATGCTCGGAACTGTTGCACACACTGATGTAATTGAGCCTAAGCAATTGACCACCATGATCAGAAAGGCCAAGGATTGGATGTACAGTGATCTCATTGCATTTAGACTTATCTATAAATATATTATCTATCAGACTTTTACTGTTAACAGTAATCCTAGTTGGGAAATCTACTATTGCCATCAGATTATAAGACTCCATTAAATGTACTAAATCAGCTTTACTATTGCTCTCATTTAGAAAATCAACATTAAAGTAACCAGTAATTATCAAGTTCTTGGACTTTGAGTATAGTATGGATAATAAAGAATCTAAGTGCTTAAGAAATACATTCAAATTCCCTGAGGAAGATCTATACAGTGCTAACACTACAGCCGTGAAGTCATTTACAGTAATCTCAACACCACATACTTCAATTTGTTGCTCTATACAATGGCTCTTTAAATCTAATGCATTGTAAGATATGTTGTTTTTTACATAAATTACCACTCCACCTTTTTCCATGATGGTTCTAGAGTAATGCGTTGCCTGACAGTAACCACTTAGCTGTAACCTTTCAATATCCTTCACATGATGTTCACTAAAACATAATACATCAGTATCTTTTATTCCTTGTGGTTCCTCTAACAGAACAGTAATGTCATTTACTTTATTACCAAGTCCTCCCACATTTTGGTGAAAAATCATCATTTCTTTGGAATTAGAGACAGATCTAAACTTTTGCCTAAAAAATTATCGGTAGCTACAGACACAGTACGTTCATTACTAACAATTTCCTGAAACATTTGAGTTTGAAACCGAGTCTGACTTGATGGTTGGAGCCATTCAAGTGCGATTGGTTCCAACTTTGGGGTACATTTGTGGACTTCTTCCAATATTTTTGTTTTTAAGAGGGTACCTAATGCTTTTTTTCCTGATCTGTTCAGGTGCATACCGTGTCTTGTAAATAATTCTCGTCCAAAACTGCTTACATCTACAACACAAGTATTTTTAAAATGCTTACACAACTCTGCTAACTTAGAGTTCGTTTGTGAGATAGCCTCATTTACACAGGACTGTGGAATTAAGTCATGTCTCTTTGGAATGTTCACCACAAATACCTTAGACTGATGAAGTGCCGATATTTTCTTCCTGAGCGACTGTATGGCATCATTCCCTTCATTGCAGGCAACGTTGTTTGAGCCACCTATTAAGATCATGTTACATGGTTGACCAATTAAGATATTATGAAACATCTGATATCGCAGTCTTATATGACATGATACCAGATATCACATATTTTTGGAATGTAGATTACATGATTTCTCCTTCCCAGCTACGTTATCCAATACTATCTTTTTTAAAATTGTTCTGTTAAAATACCGCTACACAATTTAAGTATTTTATTACTCTAAAATCGTGGTAATCATTTTATATACAACACTGTTTGATCTCAAATTGTTATTCTTTTATGTAAAACTACTTTCCAGAAGATATTACAATAACTTGAAATTAAGTTAAAATATTTATGAAATTTTGAGCAAATATTTGAATGTATCTGTTTGCCAATCTTGTGTTGAAGACACTGTGAGAATGTTAGTAATAAGATTCACTTATTATTTAAGATTTTAAATTAAAATTATTCTGGTGTCACTGTTTGCAAAGAATATTTTATTAATTTATGATCTAAAAATGTGTTTTCATCTCCCATAAGAACCTTGCTATTTGGAGAGCAAAATAACTGATGATGGTCGAAGTAGAGAGGATATAAAATGTAGACTGGCAATGGCAAGGAAAGCGTTTCTGAAGAAGAGAAATTTGTTAACATCGAGTATAGATTTAAGTGTCAGGAAGTCATTTCTGAAAGTATTTGTATGGAGTGTAGCCTTGTATGGAAGTGAAACATGGACGGTAAATAGTTTGGACAAGAAGAGAATAGAAGCTTTCGAAATGTGGTGCTACAGAAGAATGCTGAAGATTAGATGGGTAGATCACATAACTAATGAGGAAGTATTGAATAGGATTGGGGAGAAGAGAAGTTTGTGGCACAACTTGACCAGAAGAAGGGATCGGTTGGTAGGACATGTTCTGAGGCATCAAGGGATCACGATTTAGTATTGGAGGGCAGCGTGGAGGGTAAAAATCGTAGGGGGAGACCAAGAGATGAATACACTAAGCAGATTCAGAAGGATGTAGGTTGCAGTAAGTACTGGGAGATGAAGAAGCTTGCACAGGATAGAGTAGCATGGAGAGCTGCATCAAACCAGTCTCAGGACTGAAGACCACAACAACAACAACAACAACAACAACAACAAATTTTCTAGACAGTTTATCAAAACTTAACAAATATTGATTCTAGAATCGAAGACAAAAAAAGGCAACATGCCATGAAGAAATTATCTGAATGGGATAGAAATCAGTAGATGTGACATAAATGTACAGACAAACAAATGATTACAATTTAAGAGAAACTGGATGGTTTATTCAAGAGAAAGAGCTTCACAAATTGAGCAAGTGTATAACACATTGGTCCACCTCTAGCCCTTATGCAAGCTGGTATTCAGCTTGGATTTGATTCATAGATTTTTTGGATGTCCTTCTGAGAGATATAGTGCCAAATTCCGTCCAACTGGTGAATTAGATTGTCAAAATTCTGAAACGGTTGGAAGGCCCTGCCCACAATGCTCCAAACACTCTCAGTTGGGGAGTGATCCTGCGATCTTGCTGGCCAAGACAGGGTTTGGCAAGAAGAAAGACAAGCAGTAGGAACTTATGCTGTGTGCAGGCAGGCATTATCTTGCTGAAATGTAAGCCCACGGTGGCTTGCCATGAAGAGGAACAAAAAGGGGTACAGAATGTTGTCACTGTATCACTATGCTGTAAGGATGCCATGGATTACAGCCGAAGGAGTCCTGTTGTGAAAAGAAATGGCACCTCAGACCATCACTCTCAGTTGTCAGGACTGTATAGTGGGTGACATATGGGTTGGTATCCAAGCACTGTCCAGGGCATTTCCAGACATGTCTTCAGCTTGAAATCTCACTGACTGGAGTAGAATTGTCTTCAGTAATGAGTCCCACTTCAAACTTAGCCCCAATGACTAACACAGATGTGTCTGGAGATGCCTCAGGCACTGGGGGGATACGAAACTGTCAACTGCCATGCGGTCCGACAAAAGGGAGTGATGGTCTGGAGTACCATTTCTTTTCATAGCAATAGCCAATGTCATCATGTATTTGTTGACACCAAGAGCACCCACCAGAGTTATTTAATTTGGTTGCTTGTTAGTTAGCTATGAGTCTGCCTTGAGTGCAGAGTTGTAATATCCTGTGTCAATTTTATTCAGAAATCTTATTTTTGCATTATGATTGTTCAAGAAACCAAAAAACACAATAAATTGTGAAAGTTAAACTTAGAAACATGGACTTGGCTACATTTTTGTTTCATCATAGAAAACCCAAATCATACATCAAGCAGAGAAATGCAGATCAGCATCCCTTAAATGTGTATTCCACTCTCTTAACATTAAATACCATGTGGAATAATCCTGTTAAAGGTATGTGACTTGAGTTACCATATGAAAGTTAAATTTTGTATCCAGTAATGGACAAATAACAAGCAGAATATGACAAGCAGCAGAGCTCAGATTGGGAGTGCATGATTTGTGTTTAAATAGACTTGCCCTGTAGGTCAAATCAAGGATGCAAGTCATATTAAGACCATTTTCATAAGTAAAAGAGTAGAGAAAGTGTATAAATTTAATTAGAGATTTTCAATAAAAGCTTTTCTCTATCGGCCAGGTGACTATTACATTGTGAAATGAAACCCAGATTGTAACTGATCATCTTAAACATGTGCTTTATGGCAGTGGATGTTATTTCAACTTCATGGAGGAATGAGGGAGCATTAATTGGTCTGCAGAATGACACATCTTTCAACGGAGTAGATGAAGAAATCAAATCAAAAGAGGTTAGTGGTCTGCAGAATGGTTATTGTTGTACCTTTCAAAGGCCTCTTGCAATAAAATGGTAAATCTGGCAGATGTTTTCATAAAATACATCTCTTTTTGTCTCTTGTATTAGTCTGGAAACATTTCTGAAAAGCTTTTTTGATGGACAGGGGACCTGCTGTATTATAATTTTCTCTCAAGTTCCTTGCCAGTATCATTAAGCAGCTGTTCCTGTCTCTTGTAGCCTTCCAGTTAGCCTTGCTCAATACACATAACCTTAACTCCATCTGCAGCAGGTGGTGCTGATTTAAAATTATTGTAATTTTCTCAAAAACTTATGATCACTGAAAATCTGTAACTAAGTTTAGCAACACCTAGCCACCAGATTCTTAGATTCTTACCTGTTGTTTACCCCAAAAATAAAAAAGGCACTGAAAGACTCTTCATACAACTAATTAAATGTTTTCACTCAAGGCTACTGAAGACACTCCATCACCCACTCTAAAAGTCAACACAAAATGCTTTATACTACCTCCAGAACCTCTCACTCTGCAGCTCACCTCTGAAATCACCACCAGATTCCACAAGTGTCATCAGACTCCTCATCTCAAATTCATGTTCCTTCAAGTCCAGTACAATGTTGTATTCTGACAGTGAGGCCCAAGTCTTCTCCTGTATCCATCCATCTCAAATTTCACCAGCAGTTACAACTTAATTTTACAACTAAAACTGTTGATGATGCAAAAATACACATACTCATGACTTCATCCCCACTTCAACCAGTAACTCTCTCTCTGAAATATGGTGTTTTGTAGTGCCTAGAATTTAAAATGCTGGAATGTAAAATAATGCACCACAGTGAATGTGGACATTGAGGTTCAGCACCCATAAAGTCATTCTCATGTTAAGATCCCTTATGGCACATCCCAGGTTGGTGACGCTCTGTCTCATATATATACACCAATGACACTACAGCCATTTTAGATTAGATTAAATTAGATTTACTTTCGTTCCAGTTGATCCATAGTGAGGAGGTCCTCTAGGATGTAGAACATGTCAGAAAAACAATAATACATGACAAATATTTACAACTGAAGCAAATAAGCTACTGTACCTTCCACAGGTCCCAAGTGGAATGATTGTAATTGTTTTTCAATGAACACTATATGAAAGAATCATTTTACAAACACTCATTTACTAATATAGTATTAATGCACTAAATTTAAAATTTTAAAAAATATGTTGTTTTTTATAAGGTATAAGCATGTAATAGAACGACTACTCTGACAAGTTATTGAAAATGTTTGTTCCTGAACAATGCACACCTTTTTGTACAAGAGTAAGTGACTTTAAATCCTTGTGAAGATTATTCTTATTTCTAGTATTGATTCCATGAATTGAGCTGTTGGTTTTAAAAAGTGATGTATTTTGAATGACAAATTTCATTAAAGAATAAATATGTTGGGAAGCAGTAGTTAGTATCCCTAGTTCTTCACCCCTCTCTTTCAATTGCCAAGGAGCAATATACCCTTAACCATGAAAGAACTATATCCCCAGATTTGTGCATTAAAGGGACTGCTATTTAACAAAGAATTCACACATGTTTAACACTGTGGTCAGCTAATTTTTGGTCTACCCATGGAACACTACTCCCACTGTCAACAATGACAGCCCAAATTCCCCAGTACTAAAATGACCCTATACCTATAACCTACTTAAGTAAATCATTACCCAAAATCAATCGCCCCTTTAATGTTATGCATTATGATTACTATTGGTGGATATTGTCAAACAAGAACTAATCTCTATATATGCCACATCATGCTAGGAACATTACATTTGAAATAACTCTTGAAAAGACTCCTGGTTAAAATAACTTCTTTTTTGTTCAGGCTGCAGTATGCTGACAACTTCACTGGTGTCTTCTTCTAGTGTCATAAACAGAAATTCAAGACTGGAGACAAACTGTCAAAGTAACACCCATTCCACAAATATGTACTTGTTCATTTATTCACACATCAAGTGCTGTAGATCCCATCATGGGAAATAAACTTTAGGGGTGCAGGAGAAAGATACACTTTTAATTTACTTTTGAATTTCTACATATACACATTTCTCCATGAACCACTGTACTGAGTGCAATGGAGAACAGATAGTGTACCAGTATATTACCCCTTTTCCTACTCCATTTGCAGATGGTACATGATGGTCAGAAAGGCTTTTGATTCTGCAGTGAATGATACTGGCTTTCTCTCTAATTTTAATGTTGCATACCCAATGCAGGATGTATGTTGAAAGAAGCAGTCTGTATATAAACTTGTTTTTACTTATTTTGGATCATGGGCTCTCAGGATTTTATTAGTAAGGATCTCTGGGCTGCAAAATTTCTTTCTTTTAGCATCCCCCACTGTAGATTGTTGAACATCGCACTGACATTATCACAATGACTAAGCAAACCTGGAAAAAATCATGCATATCTTGTTCAAATATTTTCTTTCTTTTCTGTTCATCAAATTTTGTGAGGGTACCAGAATGATGAACAGTACTCAACATTTTGTTGAACAAATGTTTATAAGCAAGCTCTTTGGTATGTTACAAGTTTCCTCACCTAGTGTCAAGACTTCGGTAGCTTTGAAGTTGGTCAATGACAGAAGTCTTCCTTGTGCTGAAAGGATCCGACATATATATGTCAAAATAGGTACACTACACTGCAGTAATTAATTTTCCATTTCTTCATGGTGTGTTTATAATCCATTATCCTTGTGTGATGATCACCTTTGACACAAGTGGGGACATATGAACCAGGAGAACAGTTACATTCATGGGCATTATATCACAAACTTGGGGACAAGGACGGGATGGAAGTTTGTTATAGCAAGATCAAAAATGATGTATAGAACATAGTACTTTATAGAGCAACACGTAAGATACACTGGACAAAAGTAATGCAGTGTAAAGAATACAACGAACACTGATTTGCGATCACTTAAATAATGTTGTTTCTTTGGCGGCTCAGCAGAGCATGCCAGGGGGCTGACTTAGGTGGCCTCTATAAGTGGACCTGTGGACTGTACAGATGTGCACTCTCTCAAATTAGGCATGTAATGAGTGAAGGTACATCAAATGGTTTACTCAGAGTTGACATATGCCAACCTACAAATTTAGGACATGTAATGATGAAGGTAATTGAGCTGAAGTAAGCTTATAGATTAAAATATAATATAAAGCAGTATATTTTCTACCAATTTTCTGCATAATGTCCTACTGTGACATAATATATGCTGAAGGTCCCACAATAAAGAAACATTTTTTCATCTTTTTACACACATTTCTTGTTCTTTGGTGTTCAACCCTGATGCTGATTTGCAGCAGTGAACTATACCACCCTCCTGTCTGCCTTCCTCTTCATTTCCACATATGTAACACATCCAACATGATTCATGATCTGCCACATTTATGATACACTTCACCATCCCTGGTGATTCCTTGCATCAGTAGCTCCTTCTGCTATTACTCCAATGATGTGATTGTGTCTCAAAATGTTTCCCATGTTTTTGTCTCTTCTTGTTTGTATGTGCCTCCAAGAACTCTAGTTTCCTGTTCTCTTCTCAGGACCTCTTCATTGGTAACTGTTTCTCCAATTGATCATCATTATCCTTCTGTAGCACCAAATTTCCAGGGCTTCTAGCCATCTTCGCTCTTGTTTTCCTATTGCCCAACTTTCACACCCATATAGGGTCACACATTTGGCCTGCTGTATTTTGTTCATAATTTGTTTCCACCTTCTGCCATCCCCTATGATCCTGTTTCGCAAACAGGTAAATTTCACTTTCCTCAGCTGTTTCTTTCCAGCTTCTGTCAGCCCTTGCAATCTTGCTTCCTGTGTCACTTCCAACTCTTTTCTTCCAATTTGTGTCCCTAGAGGTTCATATTCTTCTTTATTACTACATACAATTGCTTTAGTTTTTCTCTTGTTTATTCTCATGCTATACTGATTACAAAAAATCCATTCCATTGTGCTAAGAACTTTCTCTAGATCTTCTTTCATCTCTGTGGCCACAGAAATATCATTTGCATAGTTCAGCATGTCTACCTTCTGCTCATTAATTTTGATCTCCACCACACTTTTTTACAATCTTTATCTATAGCTTTTGCTTTACAGCTTTTGGATGTTACATGATTTGACCAGAAGGCCAAATGGAGACCCTCAAAGATACCTCTAAAACTCTATCAGGTGCTGATAACACTGTCTCACATGAGAATGTGGCACCTCCACGTCCCTCACAGTGATAATTCAATATCTGATACTGTTCATGCCACCTGTGCACGCTACCAGGTCTGATAACAATGCTAGACATGAAAAACACTTTAGCACTATTGTTCCTGTTATATCTGCCACGGAGAATTGTAGCTCTTATTACTCATATACCCCTAGCTTTGTTTTTTCCCTCCAGGTGCCAGTCATTCACAATTCCCTCTGCATGTCATAGTAAGTTGTTAATTATGAAACAGACTCTCCTACAACTACGGCATTATCTCTCATGTCATTTATATAAACTGCTAAAAAAATAACAAACAATCCTGTTGGCAGAACATCCACAACTGAGCATTATAGCAGAGGTTGAAAATACCGCTTCAGATGTAAATTACTTTATAGCACAGCTACGGCACCTGAGGATGGGATTATAACAGTCCAAAACCAGTAGTGTGGAAATAAAGTAATTTACAACTGAAGCGGTATTTTCAACCTCTGCTAAGAAAATTTTAGCAAAACCCTCATAACTCACATAGTTCTTGTTTTCTTTATCAGAAATCTGTTTCTCAAAACTCTTTTGAACCACAAAATCACTAAATATAGCCCCCTGAATAATGGAGGTGAAAGTACAACAGCATTCTCATTGTAGTTCAGTGGTATGTGCTGTGTCTGTGTCAAGAATGGGACAATGCAGCTTGTGTACACTGTTCTGTCTGTCATCACCAGCAAACATTCACAGACTGCTGCTCACCCTCTCCATCAGATCACTTATGAATATAAAGAGTGGTCCTATCACACTACACAGGGGCATACCTGACAATGCCTTTGTCTCTGATCAATACTCATGGTTGAGAACAACATACTGGAAGTGCATGTAATAATGCTGAATGACCAATAAAGAATCTGAATCTGGGTTCTATTACTTAAGAATCTTTGAGCCACTAACATATCTGAGAAACTATTCTGTATGCTCACATCTTCATTAACCATTTGCAGTGGAGCAACATGTCAAATGCTTTCCAAAAATCTAGGAGTATGGAAACTGTATGTTGCCCTTCATCCATGGTTTGCAGAATATAATGTGAGAAAACAGCAAGCTGAGTTTAACATCAGTGACTATTTCTAAATCAGTGCTGATTTGTGGACAGAAACTTTCTCTCAAGGAAATTTATTATATTCAAACTGAGAATATGTTCAAGAATTCTGCAGAAAACCAGTGTTCAGAATACTGGTCTGCATTTTGGATGTCAATTCTTTTACCCTTCTTATATACAGAAGCTACCTGCACTTTTTTCTAGTTGCTTTGGAGTTTGCACTGGGTGAGTTATTCATGATAAATGCAAGCTAAGTACAGAGCCAGTGCCATAGAGCACTCTGTATAAAATTTAATTCTGACTCCATCCATACCCAGTGAAGTGTTTTCAGTTCTTTCCATTTCTTCTCTATGCCAGGGATACCTGTTACTGTGTCCTCCACATGGGACTCTGTATGACAGTCAAATGATGGTAGGTTTGTATGATCCTCCAGCATGAATGATTTCTTAAATGTGAGATTTAAAACTTTGCTTTTCCTTTTGCTGTCTTCTGTTACCACACCAGATGGGTCAACAAGTTACTGGATAGGAGCCTTCAACCCACTCAACAATTTTACACTGGACCAGAATTTTCTCACATTCTCAGCAATAGCTTTTACTTAGGTATGATAGTGGCAGTTGTAGGCTTTGTGCATTTATCTTTTTACAGAGGCATGAATTTCTGTTAACTTTAGGCTGTTATCATTTGCACATTCTTTTTTGAACAGAGAGTGCAACATTCTCTGCTCCCCCAGCATTTTCTGAGTTTTGTTATTAAACCATGGTGTGTCTTTTTCCATCCTCAATCCAGAGTGCAATTTATAATCGGTTTAAATTGTTACCATAACTCCTCTATATCTACTGTACTGGAATTAAATGACTTACTGTCTAACTGGGATGTTAACAACTGCTTATCTGATCTTTTCTAGTAGCAATACTCTCAAAGTTTTCTTGATGAATTTATTAATTTTAGTAACCATTGTTGCTATAATGACATCTTAAACATTAATCCCTGTCTCTATATTGACACTATCAATAAGATCAGGACTGTTTGTAGCTAAAAAGCCTAAAAGTTTTCCATTGCACATGGGCTGTCAAACTAGCTGCTCAAGACAGTTTTCAGAAACCTTGTTCCAAAGTATTTCACAAGACTAGCAGTCTATATCACCTGCAGTGAATCCATAGACGTCCCAGTCAATACCCAGTAGGTTAAAGTCACTGCCAAATAACATTGCATGATCTAGGTATTTCTGTTATTTCTGTGTGACTGTCATGGTGGAATCAGGTGGCTGATAAAACATCCAATAATTAACTTGAGTTCACCTAGACCCCTTTCTTCTTCAGGTTTCAGACAGCTCTCGGTTCCAAGAACAATTTGAATGTGAAAACTTTCATGGAGGGCAGTAAATTCAGGACTTCATCACTAAATACTTCAAAAATTTAGAGTTAAAATTTTGTCAGTAAAACTGTCTTTACTTTGAATGTGGTCCAATTTCACTCTGTTTATAGCAACTGGCAAGCATTCATCTGATGCCCTCAGACCACTGCCTAGCACAACAACAACAAAAACTATATGCATTCAAGACCACCGCCTAGCACAACAACAACAAAAACTATATGCATTCAACAAGTACTCTACTACCTCAGCAGTACTTCGTTTGAGAAGCATACCCCTGACCTGTCAAGAGGAATCCTACAATACCCCATCTGATAATGCAGGTCCAGAAATCTGCAGCCCAGATAATCAAACAATCAGCAGAGCCTTTGGTTGGGGAGATCCTCAACTCAGCCCCACACAAAAAGGACCCCAATCAGTCCTGAGAATGGTACTGCAAACTGTGAAATCTGCTTGCATCCCCCCAGAAGGGTCAGCAGTCTTCACTACCTCTGCAATCCACCAGTGCTAACTGAAGATGACCTCAGAACTGAAGTGAGAGGTGTCATACATGCCAACATGAGCCACAACTTGCAGATGACTGCACCCTGCATGATCGATAGCCACAGCCAGGGTGCTGCCATCTGCAAGTTGTGGCTCACGTTTGCACATATGACATCTCTCGCTTGTGTTGTAAGGCCATTCTTGGTTAGTACAGGATGCTGGCAGAGGCAGTGAAGGTTGCTGGCCTTGCTTGTGATGTGCAAACAAATCTTACAATGCTCAATAGTAACAGGCAGGGCCTCCTCCTCATATTGGATGAGGCCCCCCACCATACGTATCAAGTACTTATTGGATTTCTTTCTGACCCTGAATGCTATTTCCCTTTGGGACTCTGTAACATACCTAACATTGGGGCTCCTGATAACTAACAAATCTGTCCCTCCTGTATGACTCCTTGGAACCTGCGAAATAACCAGCCTCCTGTCCATTCACATGGTGAATGCATGAGGCCAGCTAGCCAACCTCCATATAGACTGTACGCCTCAAGGTACCAAAATTCTTTACCATCTGTCTCTCACCCTGTGGTGATGGTGGATCCCATGTACTGGGTTCACTGCAATGTGTCTCAGAAGCAGAGGCCATGGGTGAAAACAGCAACACCTGATATTTCCCATTTGATGCACCAGATTCTCCACCACTGCTACTCCCTGAGGCAGCGGCCAACAGTATTTTCATCTGTTCGTGAACTGTGGCCAGGTCCTCCTGTATCCAAACACAACATGCACACAGTCTGTCCATCCTAGTACTACTAACTTAAGAATAAGCTATAAAAGGACACAGAGCAAGCTAAACATGTAATTTGAGCTGTGTAGCTGGCTGTTCAAAAGAAATGACAATTGTGCCACAGAATATCCAAATCTTCATTTTACAGTTATTAAAATGCAAGATTACACCTCTTAAATGCAAAAAGTGATAGAAATTTAAGAATACAACTTAAAAAAAGAAAAGAAAAGAAAAGCTAAATAAGTAACTTGCTGCTCTACTGGTGTGTTACAAGTGGCAGCTGGACCCTGACTAGGGTGAGACAAATTGTCACTGGCACTTCAAACCAAACAAATGACAACTGCACTAAAGACTATTAACTCTACACTTTACCGTTATTAAAATGTGAGATTACACCTCTTCAATACAAAACACACAAGGACTTTAAGAATTAAACTAAGAAAAAACACTGAGAAACTATGGAACCACAAAGTTTTGATAACTGGTGTATGTGTACAAATAGTGTGCAGAAACAACTGGGGTTTTCAATAGACTAACATCCTTTCTTAGTGCTAAAGAAGGGAATGGTTTTCCTGGGCAGTTTCAGTGGTCCCACTGGTAGCAAAACTGCAAATAAAATTGTTGTACCTTTTTGGGGAAGACACAGTGAATGGTGATGAAGTAAGATTAATAAAGGTAACAATAATGTGGGACTGTGGACCTGCCTTGATGCATACAAAAAAGTGTTAACATAAAGGTGGACCTACAATCCAATATTGTTGCACAGGCGTGGACCAACAAAAGAAGAGTTCAAGTTAGAATGATTATTAACAGAGTTATGAACAGTTTGGCTCAGAAATCTTAAACAATTTTCTTTCTTCTCACAGAAAAAGGTACACAGATAATCTTGGATTTATATGAATGCATGGTGTCTGCTCTTTTGGACATGTCTGAGGAAACAGACAGCACATGGAATTTGTAGCTGTGATACATATTATGTAAGTTAAAGGTGGATGGGAGACAATGGAAAGGAAAGGAACTTTTATGTCAGCTATATTGGGACTTAATGTGGAATCATCAGTGGTGAATGAAAATGTGTGCCAGATTGGGATTTGAATCTGGGATCTCCTGCTTACTAGACAGTTGCATTAACCACAGTGCCATCCAGATGCAGTGTTTATAGCAATTGTGTGGATTGTCTCAGCACACCTCCTGGCCAACTATGACTCCCTCCCATCTCACCTATCTGCAGTCCCCCTCCATTTCCTACATGCTCACTACTTTGAGATACCCGCTGCACGTTGAACATACTTGTGCATCTGCATTGAAGGTGGTTAATTCATTGCCCATGAAGGTGTATCAGTTATATAAATTCACAGCATCTGTTCTTTTGGCTGGGATGCATGCTGAAATGGTTTGCACAATTGCAATAAACACTGTGTGTGGATGGTGCATTGGTTAATGCAACTGCCTAGTAAGCAGGAGATCCTGGGTTTGAATCCCAGTCTGGACACAATTTCACTTATTGCCCCTGATTCTGCATAAATTCCCAATGCAGCTGACATCATGCCCCCAACTCTCCACCTTTATTATCTTGGACTTAGCTGACAAGAAACTCATAGCCAGTAACTGAGTATGTCAGACGGATGGTTGTTAGAATGCAAAGAGGAGCATCCTGTGGATCAGATCACTCTTTAATGAAAGGTGAAGTACATTTTATCTTTTTCACTACATAAGCAACAGAAGAAGAAATGCAGCATAAGAGTTCAATACATAAAAAAGGGACAAAAAGAGAGCACAGTAGTTATAGGGGACTATGCATTCTGTACAGAAGATAGGATAAAAATGAGTTACTGTGAACAGTTCAGTGGTAGGACTATTCTCATCAGAATCAACAGCAAATTGACACCAACAATAATTGTTCAGACAGACATAGCATTGTGGAAACAAAGTGTACCACCACCTAACTTAGAGCTACAGCCAATATTTCCTTGCTAAGTTTTGAATTTAGTGGAACATTATTGATTTGACTCAACTGTTGACAAAATTAACCTGACTTCTAATTAGACAGCTGAATAACCTTGACCCAACTGGTGCTGAAATTTGATGGCTGAGTTACCAAATACTAGAGATGAACAAACATGACCCCAGGAAAATGAAATGGCGTACGTGTCATGACTTACGCCATCTAGTGGGCCAACCATAGTGTCATCTGGTTTCCCCCTTCAAGCTAGATGAGTTTCGTTCTTTGTAGGTTTTTCATTTGATGCTTATTTCGTGAGATATTTGGCCCAGTCACTATCAATGGACCACCCTGTATATTCTGACAGTAATGGCAGAGGAATCCCAAACATTTTACAAAATGATCACAGTGTAAATGCCACAAGTGTCATCAAACTGGGAGCTCCTAAGTGTGAAGTCATTAAGAATTGCTCCAATAAAGAATGGTGCATGGTAGTAATAGCAGGTGCTAACAACGTGTACAAAAATGAACTCAAAGAAGCCACTAGATGCTTAATGAAAACACTGAGATCACAGGACAAGCAAACAATGATTGCTGTGGGAATTCCACATAGGCATGACCTTCCAGATTTCTCCTGTGTGAACAAAGAGATCCAGAAAGCCAAGAGATTCTATTACAAAATCTGCCAAGCCTTTCAGAATGCATTATTCCTCCCTACAGGGGACATGGGCTGTGAATTCTTTACCAGACATGGCATGCACTTCAATAGGAGGGCAAAATCATTTCTCAATAAAAAATTGTGGAAATTTTGAGAAGTGCTCATTGCACACCTGATTTTACAACCATTCCTCTACCTCAGACAGTACTAACAGTTTCACAGAACGCTAATCATAGTCAATCAAAGTGCAGCGAAGTGTCCCAAACCACAGGAACAGCATCAGAAGATTCCTTCTACACTGACAGTAGGCCTACACAATCAGTGTCAACACCAGATACCTCACAAGGAAGATACCCAAGAAAAAGTTATGCTAGCATCATGAATACAGGTGCAGAAGTCCCAGCTTCTGCTATAAATACAGAAGAAACAACACCAGCAGCAGTGTCCAGTGAGCAGGGCAGAAGGGAAAGAGTACTGCCTTCCCACCTGAATGATTTTTTAGTAGAAAACAGAGCAAAGAAGATCAATACAAGATAAACAGGGGCAGGACTTTATTTGAGGTGAGTGGTTCACCAGAAATGACTAAAAGCAGTAGTTGCAGAAAGCAAATTAAATCCAACCTTCTGCCATTTCATATAATATATCATAACGTTCAGTCTCTGAATAACAAATTGCAAGAACTAGAAATAATGCTGTGTTCTGACCTAAATGTTGATGTTATCTGCATAACAGAACATTGACTAGAAGAACGGCAAATAGAAACACTAAAGATCCTTGGTTTTTCTCTAGTCAGTTCATTTTGCAGGTCTTATTACAAACATGGAGGGATAGCTATCTTTGCAAAGCAGAATTTAAGGAATAAAGCAATCCAACCATATCCTGAACTGAATAAAGAAAAGTCTTTGAAATGGTGGCTATTGAACTTACTGACATTCAACTAGTTATTATAACTATATACAGATCCCCTGATGCTGACATGGAAGAATTCCTGTGTAAATTTGAAATGTTAAATATTGTAGAACCAAAGGAAAAGAAAATCATTTGTAGAAACATCAACAGAGACTTTTTGAAACCCTCAAACTACAAAGATGAATTACTATATATGACAAAGAGTTTCAACTTAATCCCCACAGTAAATACGCCAACAAGAATCACTAGGCATAGTAAAACTGCACCAGACCAAATCTTTATTCAAGAAACCTTTTATCCGTACAGCAATGAAGCAGTTAAGATGGGATACAGTGATCATGAGGCTGTGTTGTTCTCACTGGAATTATGTTCAGAGAAAATATCTCCCATTAAAATAAATGAGTGCAGGGATTTCAGTGATTGCAATATAGCAAACTTTTGTAACATATTAAGCCAAGAAACATGGGATGAAGTGTTCACTGAAACAGATGTAAATAGAATGTTTGATAACTTTCATGGATCATATAAGTACTATTTTGACATAGTATTCCCACTAAAGCAATGTAAATTAAAACCAACCAGAAACAAAAGTTGGATTACTAAGGGCATAAAAATCTCCAGTGCAAGGTAAAGATTTCTACATTCATATAAAAAACAAAATAATATATCATTAGAAATGCAAAATTATATCAAAGGATACAGTAAGATCTACCACAAAGTTATTAAAGAGGCAAAGAAAAGGGAAAATGTTGAATATATCTGCAAATCAAAAAACAAAACACAGGCAGCATGGAACATCTTCAAATCTGAAACACACACAAAACCAGTGGCAAAAACCTTAAAGCAAACAAGTATCTGATGCTACCTCTTTAGCTAACATCTTCAATGAGTACTTTGGCAAAGCTGCAAATGATCTTATCCAAAGCAACTTTCAGAATACTAATATGCACTACATTGAGAACTGTAAACTTCCCATGGGGTGTATGTTTCTCAAGCAGGTCACACAGAGTGAGCTCATACTGGCAATCAGCTCATTAAAGAAACTTTCATGTGGTTTTGATGAGATTCCAAACACACATTAAAATAAATGAAACTTCCAGCTTTTCACCTCACTGAATTTTTTTAAGATTACGTTTTAGTTAATACCAGCCACTATTTCTGGTTCAATTGATAGTGGTGACAATGCAGATAGTCTTTCTTGGCACATTGTGCTTCTTAAGTTTGTCTTAATCAATTTTAACTTTGAGAAACTTCTCTCAGCAGAAGCTGTACTGACCTAAACTGTGAGCATTGTTCTGATTGTTATGTACGCATTCGGATATACTTCTTCCAAATTATTTTCTAATATGTACTGAATAAGTTTTTGTTCAGTTTTCATTGAGTCCTGTAGGTTGGACTTTAAAAGTTGCAGTTCCTTATAAAGTTTGAAAGGCTGTATGTTGCTATTTTTGCCTCCTCGAAGTATTGTACCTAAAACATTACAATGTTTGCAAAGGTCATCCTGTTATAACAATTTCAAATAATACATATCATAAATAAAACCACATCATTCAAATCAAAACCACATCATTAGATGGGTAGATCACATAACTAATGAGGAAGTATTGAATAGGATTGGGGAGAAGAGAAGTTTGTGGCGCAACTTGACCAGAAGAAGGGATCGGTTGGTAGGACATGTTCTGAGGCATCAAGGGATCACCAATTTAGTATTGGAGGGCAGCGTGGAGGGTAAAAATCGTAGAGGGAGACCAAGAGATGAATACACTAAGCAGATTCAGAAGGATGTAGGTTGCAGTAGGTACTGGGAGATGAAGAAGCTTGCACAGGATAGAGTAGCATGGAGAGCTGCATCAAACCAGTCTCAGGACTGAAGACCACAACAACAACATTCAAAATATTAGTTGAGCACTTTGAATTGACATTCAGTTTATCATTGTGTTAAAAAAAGCTAGCTCTGTACTGCATTTCAGCAGATTGTACATGTTCATCAATTTGTTCCTGACCAAACATTCATTTTTTCTGAGCTATTTTTTTTTTCAGACTGAGACTCAATTTCATAATTACTCTTTTCTACAAACATTCAAGCATGTGCAATGTTAGTTTCAAATCCTGTGTTACAAAATTCTTGAATCCAGTCACAAAATTAACATAAAGTATCAACAGCAACTTTCAAGTTCACTTGAACCAATTGCCATAGTTAACTTTTATTGTTGACATGTAGTAAAATCTCATACCACATGTGTATTGCAACAAGAAACTCAAAAGTTAACATTTCCTTCAAAACTGCTTCACAGTTGCTAAGAGTTTAGGAATCATCAGTTCTACTTCTCAGATCACTCACATGATATCATCAAATTGCAAAACTATCACTTTTACAGCTGTGATTCTACTTTCCCATCATGTTTCAGACACAGGCTTCAATGTCAATTTCAATTTAGTTTTTATAGGATCCCAACATTTGCTTGATTTTGTAAAAAGCATATAAACTTTATTGATAAAGCTGAAAAACATTTTAGCTGTTGTAGAAGTGTTAGCAGCATCTAGCAAAAGGAAATCCCAACAATGGCATCTGCACCATGTGAACAAAGTTCATGGATTAATATTGAGTACTCTTGTTCTAACACCTTTATTAATGCCAACCATACTGACATCGTTGTCATATCCCTGTCGTCAACAGTTCTGGATATCTAGGCCATTATTTTCCTGCTCCTTTAAATGGCATTTGTTAAATACACTCCTGTTGTTTCTGTGACAGCTGAGGAATTATAAAATCTTAATATTATTGACATTTATTGCACATGGCTCGAAGCCCTGATACAATCGAGCATGAAGGCATAATATTTTGCTTGTTTATAATTTCATTGAAAACATATTTGAGCATTAATGTAATTAATTCATTTTGTATGTCATGGTTCAGATAACACTGACAAAGTTGCTTTTTGTCAATATGTTGCAAGTGCTCTTTTAGTGTTGGGTAACATTTTAAATAGGTCTATGAATTTTCCACTGTTTTCACTATCATTCAGGTTAAGGGATTATCAATGCCCTCTAAACACCACATAATGTGAAGTTAAGTATTTTATAATATCAATCAATCTTTCAAACAAGTTGTACCAATATGTTTGTGAGTCCCTAATCAGTCTCTCGTTTTCCTTATCTATTGTTTTTCGATATTTGATTCCTTTATAGAATTCTGTCCACCTAATCATGCACTCCATGTGTCCTTGACTTTTTTCATGCCTTTGAAATACCCTACTCAGGTCTTTCCAGTCACATCATCCTTCTATCCTTCTTTTACCATCTGTGTCTGCAAATATGAAAAAGTCAACATGGAAAGCAATAAACTTTGTCTTGAGATATGGAGTAAGCTAAACATCTGCAATGTTGCTTTTTGCAACTACTTGATTATCTAGTAAAATGAAATATAGTAAAATGTCTTATTTGCATCTTTGGGGTAACTTTCATCAGGTTTCTCTAGGTATTGTTGGGGACCATTTTGAATTAAATCATGACACTGTGAATCTGTTACTGGAAATACACACTTTCCCAGATCTAGTTCTATAAACGACTCTCTTACATGAACTTTTTGCTCTTGATTATCACTTTTGAAGTCTTTATTCAGCTCACAATCTTGGATCAAAGCAGTTTCACACAATTCTGATGCTGTATCAGAAAGGGTAACAGATTCATTTGACCCTGCAGCTGGTTCCGTTTCAGAAATTAAAGTCACTTGGATAAGAGCTTCATCGAAGGCATCTGAAGCAGTTACAACCGAAGTTTTCTTAAGAAATTTCATCATACTCCTCATAGCTAGGTTGGATATAATCATCTCAGCCTTTCTTTTTCTTTTTTATGTGCCGGATTCCCATTCCCTCCCTATGTCTCTGTGTCTTGAGGGTCCTCTAGACATGATGGTCCAAAACACATTTTTTTCTAAATACATTGATAAGTACAGTAAGGTACTTAAAGTACTCACTGTCATAGCACACAGCGAATAGGCTGTGTAAATATCATACATAGCAGAATATTATTTTTTATTCTGTCTTGTATGATAGCAGTTAAATAAATAGGCCAATAAATGCATTTGTATATTGACTTACCATAGGATGGGGTTCCTTTGGTATGTATGGCTAAAATTGGTATAATCCACCTTCAGCGATAAGAGACTTGTTCACTTGCACCAGTTCAATAACTTGAAAAATGAGTGAAGTGTCACTTGGTAGGATTGGTTTCAGAAACCTGGCATTACTGGGCATGACAGTGCTCTTGCCTGTATTGTCTCTGCCAGAGAGCATTGTTGCACTTGCTAGTTGTTGAATCGAAGTGACAGTTCAGAAAAACTGGGCATACCAAGCAGGCTGTGAATATTGTATAAAGAAAATTAAGTGTATTTTCCATTTAACATGTATCATTCTTTAAAATGGTGGTCATATTCCTCTCTAAGAATATAATTTAATAGTTTATTTTACAAAATTTTTTAAATCTCTATGAACAACTTTACATCAAAACAGTCTCCTTCAAGTTCCATGCATTACTGCCACCTAGTGTGCATGCGCTGGTTCATGACAGGTATATATCATGCAAATTGTGTAATGCAATAGGCCTACCAGAACCAGTCTGCAGTTCCAGACTTCAACGCTTCATGCGCTGCCGCATAGGTGTACATCTTAGTTGCATCTTGTAATGGGGCTTAGTTGTCATAATGTTGCCAGATGACCCTAGATAAATACTACTACATTCATATGGAAATAGAGACAGACAACTAATTATCTAAAATTTTAACAGCTTCAACTTTTTTGCGAGGCCCCAACAGGTGCAAGGCCCCCATAGACACAAGGCCATCAGCAGTCACCAATGCCTAATGCTGCCACTGGCTTTACAGAAACAACAGCCAAGAGATTCCTCATTAAATGGGTCAGCGATTTCAGCAGCACAGTATATGTCACAGCAGACCAAGGAGAGCACTTTGAGTCAGCCCTATTTCTCTAACTTACTAAATTATGTGGATTTGAACACCACCACACAACTAGTTACCACCATGCCAAGTATGGGAAATATAGAGTGCTGGCACAACAAGCTCAAAGCCACACTTATGTGACATGATATGTTCTGGACAGCAACACTACTTCTAGTGCTACATGGCCTCCATACTGCCATCAAGCAAGACAGTATTTCAAGAGCTGAGATGGTCTATTGTCAGATATTGAGGCTTCCATAAGAGTTTTTCATACCACAACAGTCCCTCTCGATAACCAAAATAAGATGAAAGTAAAATCTCCGGGCTTTGACCTACACCAGAATCCACCCATATAGAAGCCAACACTTTCAGTCGTAATGATTTGCAATATGTTCACATGTTATGCTGAGGACAGACACTACCTGCTCACTGCTACAGGCTCCTTACACAAGCTCTTAGCAAGTCTTGAAGCATAATGAACATACTATGCATATATTGTACAATGCTAAAAGTATGACACTCACTTAAAAGGGTAAAGCTAGCTTACTTGTAACCAACTATGCATTCCTGTCCTGCATCATCAGATGTGACACGCAGACAAGCAAGCTCAATGAGGTACCCATTTCAGAAACACTTAGACCACCACTGTACCAAGAGGCCCCAGTGTCACCTAAAAAGGACACCTTCCAGGAACCACAACTGCCACCACCAGTTTATAAGGGGGACAGATGTTGAATTTGACATCAGTTCCCATATGTTCCTGGAGCTCTGCTACACTGTGAAATGGCTCTTCAGGATTAAAGTTCAACAAGTGTTTCAAGTGTAGTGTGCACTCTTTCGTTAATGCAGAGTATCACTGTTCACACCTAGTGGTGCACTTAGTCTGTGATATCTATGGCATTTGCTCATGTTCTGTGGGTGAATTAATGTTGTGTAAATGTTTGCAAGCTATAAAATAAATTTTGTTCCTACAGCATTTCCAAGTATGCATTATTTTGTGGTTGATATATCCGCAAGAATATTTATAGTTAGAAGTCTATACTTATGTGGATACGTGCATGTGTATCTTGGGATAAAGTCAAACAAGGACTGAGTATCCACAATATTGAAAGGATAGATTGATACTGACCACATAGAGGAGGCACTGAGTTGCAGATAGGCTCAATGAAAAAGAATGCCAGAAATATTCAGCTTTCCAAATAAGACCCTTCATCAGAAGTAGAAGAAACACACACATAAGCGCAAGTCTCACACATACATGACCAATGTCATCTCCAGCTGGTAAGGCCTGGCAGTGACTGTAACTGCATCTGAGATGAACAGCTATCCAGCTGGGGTGGATGGTAGGGTATGGGAGAGATTTGGAGTGGGGCAGAGAAGGTACAGCAGGGTAGGTGTCTGGGAAGATGCCCCAGGACATTCTCCCAAAGCTGCACTTAGCAGCCCTATCCAGTCCCCACAGGCGGCACTAATATCTTTCCCCACCTCTGCCCTGCTATCCCTCCCACTCCCCACCCCACACCTCTTCCTCACCCCACTACCCACCCCATCTAGATTGTTGGTCACCTCAGATGCAGTTGCAATCAGGTCTTAGCACTCAGATATGACAGTGGCCATGTGTGTGTGTGAGCTTTGCTTGTGTGAATGAGTGTGAGTTTTCTATTTGTGATGAAAGACTAGTCCAAAAGCTGAATATTTCTAGCATTCTTTTTCATTGGGCCTGTTTGGGACTCAAACCTCATCTATGTGGTGAGTAGCAATCTATCTTACCATATTGTTGTAACTGTGGTGTTGTGTACATGGCTCAAGAGTTACACAACAGTACCATGAGAGGCTGTCCCCTACATGACTCCCCTGGTGCCTTCTCAGTTCCAAACAGCAGTCTCCAGATGGCGCTCATTATCTGGGACTATCTTTCTGCTTCTGCACCACATCCATCAGTGTATTGTAATTTTCTGCCAATAGTACTGCCACCTGCAAGGAAGAGCACTGCCAACATTGGGCTATTTTGCTTCCACTTAGTATTGACAGGGATGGAGATCCCTCTACCAACAGGCACATAACATGACACACTGCAAACACTCAATTCAGTTCCTGCAAAATAGCAGTTCTTGTGGTTTGCCTAGTACCGACAACATTTCTTAAAATTTTGCTTTGCATAATTACTTTCAGGAATAGTGACAATATCATAGACTGCCAAGAGACAGCCAAGTTATTTAGATTTAATTATAATAGGTATAGAACACCAAGTGCCATGCTTCAGCCTATTTATCAAAGTTAAGTACAATTTTGTATCATAATTATTAAGAAATGTTATTGGTTACTTCTTACTGTGTTTCCACATTTCTGTTCTAGCCTCACCCTGTCAAGCAAGTGGTTAGTGATAAATAATGTGGAAAATGCAATGCATTTTATTGAACCATTGTAGAATTAGGTTTTCTACCACCACAGATGTTTGGGCTGAATTAATGGTATCATCGAGTTACAACATTCCAGTACTGGTGACGAGGCAAACTGAAAAATGTTGACAACAAATTTTTTGCAAGTTACCAATAAAGGCAAAAAGGCAAAGTTTATTGATTTTCTGAAAAATTTCAGTCAGACCCAACAATGGCAATGAGTTAAATCAAGATTCATGATATTCTTGTCAATTCCCAACACTGAGAAAGAGCCTGTGCAAACCCACAGAAGTCTTCTTCTCAAAAATGGTGCTGAGCATAAGGCATAAATACTGAAAACAAATGAAGGGAACTAAGCAGGCAATTTAATTTTAAATTTTTTCTTTAAGTACAGGTATTACTTTAATGTTTGTGGCAACACTGTGTGGCTTAGAAATATCTGTACATATCAGAGTCTTAGGATTGCTAATCTTTTTCCTTACAGGAAGATTTTTGTGAATTTTGTAAACTTATCACAGCATAAATGTTTATTTCTCAAGCAATCACAGCTAAAAATCATGTTGAGTAAAATACACAACTGCAGCTGTTTTGCTACTTTATTTAAAAGGCAGATCAGTTCTGTAACGTTAGTCACATCACCAGGTGAAGTCCTGAGCAGAAAGAAATTTTGAAATAATAGCAGGAAGTGACAACCATGGATAAAAATAATATCAAATCATTGCCAAAAGTGGCTGAATGCAGTGATTCCCAGAATGTCACTTCATTCTAAAAATCATGTCACATGCCATGATAGACTAATGTAGAAGGGGGGCAGTAGCTGGAACCAATAAAGGAATATAAGTAAACCATTAAAATACAGTGTGGTGGCAGAACAGAGAAAATAGAAAGAATGGAGAAAACCATACCCTGTACTAATGCATCAGATGAGTGGAGGGATAGGTGGCACATGTGCAGAAGAGCTAAGGCAGATTCTGAGTATAAGATAAATACTAAGAATTGGGAGCATACGAGATTATGAGTCAAACAATTGCAGTAGAAAATATAAACTGGATACTATTGGAATACATAAATGGTGTAATGTGAGCAACTATTAAAAATGTTAAAACTGTTTTAAAAAAACTAAAAGGAGAGTGACCCATAAAGTATCAAACAGTAAAGAGACTCATAAGACAGGGGGGAGACAAAGAAGGAAGCAATGCACAAACAGGTAGATGGGCCATTAATGATAGTCAAAATTACGTTAAGATAAATTTATGTTTCAATTCAACTTTGGTGTTGAGAGTATGACTAGGAGATTTTTTTAAGGCACAGGTCTTCTAGAACATTAAGAACGTTACCCTTATGTTTCTACGCAACACTGAAAGTTCGGTTGAAATACTGGTAACAGTGTGACCCATCTCAGATACATGGGTATGCAGAGCTGAGTTAGAGGCCAAGCCAAGGAGTGTTCCCTAAACCTCAAGTCAAAAGTTCTACCTGTCTGGCTGATATATTTGTAAATGCTGTCATTACACATAATTCTGTAAACCCCAGGAGACTTAAAAGTACCACCATTGTTTTTTTAACTATGTCTGAACCTTATTCCTGGGAATGAAATATGCTGGACAATCTCACAAGTCAAAAGCTGTTGCCAACCCAACATGGAATCCTACCATTGTATGGAACTCTTTGACACAAAACCATCTTAGGGATACATTTACCTAATGGAACTAATGGAATCACACCCTCCTGCTGGTCTAAGGGTGAAGTCGAGGAACGGACTTGAGTTAATTAAACTAATAACCTTCAAAGTTATGATTAAAAGTATAATCTTTTGGCCTCAGTAAAAATTTACACCTCTAAAATGCAGTCTAGAATCATTATTGAATATACGGCCAAATATGGTAAGAGAGAAAATATCTCATAAGTAGATAGTCTACCACCTAAAACTTCAGCCATCTTACACAGAAAAGATTATTCTCAACAAACCACAAGGACATTGGTACTTTATATTTTCTTATTTGGAGCATGATCAGGAATAGTGGTAACATCAACCACAATACTTATTTGTACTGAATTAGGTGAACCAGGATCACTAATTGGGGACATCCAAATTTATAATATTATTACTACAGCCCATGCATTTGTAATAATTTTCTTTATAGTAATACCTATTATAATTGGTGGATTTTGTATTTGACTTGTACTACTAATAATTGGAGCACCAGATGTAGCATTTCCACAAATAAATAATATAAGTTTTTGATTACTACCTCCTTCATTAACCCTTCTTCTTACATCTTCTATGGCAGATAATGGTGCTGTTACAGGGTGGATGGTTTACCCCCCTCTAGCAGGAGCTACCTCACATGGGGGTGCATCTGCAGATCTAGCTATTTTTTCATTACACTTATCGGGGTTCTCATCAATTCTTGGTGCAGTAAATTTTATTACAGCAGAAATTAATATATGATCAGAAAGTATAACTTTAGAGCAAACACCCTTATTTGTCTGGTCTGTCATCATTACAGTTCTTCTCCTTCTTCTTTCACTTCCTGCTTTAGCAGGGGCTATTACCATATTTTTAACATAAACCTAAACACATCATTCTTTGACCCTGCAGAAGGAGGGGGGAGGGGGACCCAATTCTATACAAACGTTTATTTTGATTCTTTGCACACCCAGAAGTTTATATTTTAATTTTACCAGGATTTGGTATTATTTCACACATTATATGCCAAGAAAGAGGGAAAATTGAATCATTCGGAACACTAGGTATAATTTATGCCATACGATCAATTGGATTAATAGGATTTATCATATGAGCACATCATATATTTACAGTAGGAATGGATGTTGATACATGAGCATACTTCACATCAGCAACAATAATTATTGCTGTACCTACGGGAATCAAGGTATTCAGATGATTAGCCACATTATATGAGACTAAATTCAAGTTTAGCCCACCGTTATAATGAGCTTTAGGATTTATTTTCCTATTTACAATAGGTGCATTAACAGGATTAGTATTAGCAAATTTATTCCTTTATATTGTATTACATTATGCATATTATGTAGTAGCCCACTTCCACTATGTATTATCTACAGGAGCAATATTTGCAATTATAGGAGGTGTTTTTCAATGATATCCACTGTTTGCAGGACTAACCATGAACAATACATGATTAAAAATTTGGCTTACAATTATATTTATTCGAGTAACCTTGACTTTCTTCCCACAACACTTCTTAGGATTAGCAGGAATACCACGATGATATTCAGAGTAGCCAGATGCATACACATCATGAAATGTAGTTTCAAGAATTGGATCAGCAGTTTCCATTATAGGAATCATTATATTTATTGTAATCAAATGAGAAAGAATGGTTACAAAGTGAGCAATCATATTTAGAGGTAATATAAGTAGATCAACAAAATGATTACAAAATAATATGCCTTCAGAAAATAGTTACTCAGAATTACGATTAATTTCTAGATTCTAATATGGCAGATTAGTGAAGTAGATTTAAGCTCTACAAATAAAGGTTTGACCTTTTATCAGAAATTCACAATGGCAAAATGATCAAATTTATCACTTCAAGATCGAGCTTCACCATTAATGGAGCAATTATCATTCTTTCATGACCATATTATGGTTGTATTATTACATTAATTGTAGGCTATGCCCTAAGATATATACTATTTATTGCTTACACAAATCAAAATATACTTCATGGGCACTTAATTGAAACTATTTGAACAGCATTACCAGCAATTACTTTAATTTTTATTGCAGCTCCCTCACTACGACTATTATATTTACTTGATGATTCAGTAGATGCAATAATCACAATTAAAAAAAATTGGATAACAATGATACTGATGATATGAATACTCAGACTTTATAGACATAGAATTTGAAACATATATAACACCAGAGCAAGATCTATAAAACAACGGATTTTGACTTCTAGACATAGATAATTGGACATTTCTACCTATAAATACAAGGGCCTCAGATGTCCTTCACTCGTGAACAGTACCTGCTCTAGGCATTAAAATCGATGCCACACCTGGCCAATTAAATCAAGGAACATTTTCAAAGTAAATCAACCTGGACTATTTTTTTGGTCAATGCTAAGAAATTTGTGAAGCAAACCACAGATTCATACCAATTGTAATTTAAAGAACTTAAGTAAATTTATTTATCAAGTGATTATCTAAGATAATTTAAGGAGTTAGTTAAAATAAATAACATTAGAGTGTCAATCTAAAATAACTAAATAATTAGTACACCTTGAAACATCAGATGACTTGAAAGTAAGTAATGGTCTCTTAAACCAAATAATAGTTACTTAATGACTACTACTGATGGGGAATTTTAATCAAAATCCCTCAAATATTTCCAATCATATGATTCTCTCTATTTATTATATTTTCAGCCACTTTAATTTTATTTAATGAAATAAACTTTTTTCCTTTAAACCTAATATTATTTAAAGAGCAGAAAAAAAAATTGAGATAAAAAAATCTAAACTGAAAATGATAACAATTTTTTTCTCAACATTTGATCCACCTGCTAACATCTTTAACTTACGATTAAATTGAACTAGCACATCTCTAGGACTATTATTAATCCCATCAATATTTTGACTTACACCATCACAAATTAATATTATCTGAAATAAACTAAAATTAACCTTACATAATGAATTAAAAACATTATTAGGACCGAAATCATTTAATGGAACAACATTCATCTTTATTTCAATTTTCATTATAATATTATTCAATAATTTCATAGTATTAGACCCTTATATTTTTACCAGAACAAGCCATTTAGCATTAACATTCACGATTGCTTTACCTGTATGATTAAGATTTATATTATTTGGATGAATCAGTCACACTAATCACATATTTACACACCTTGTTCCCCAAGGAACCCCACCCACACTAATGTCATTTATAGGACTAATTGAAACAATTAAAAATGTTATCCCACCAGATACATTAGCAGTACAAATAGCAGCAAATATAATTGCTGGACATTTATTATTAACCTTATTAGGAAATACAGGACCAACTATAGCAATGAATTTAATTTCATTCCTAATTATTGGACAAATACCTCTATTACTTCTAGAATCAGCAGGAGCTATAATTCAGGCTTTCCATTACATTTGTAGATTATAGACCTTGACCATTAACAGGAGCAATTGGAGCAATAGTTCTAGTATCAGGATTAGTAAAATTATTCCACCTATTCAATATTAATCTATTCATAATTGGATTTGAATTTACTTTATTAACTATAATTCAATGATGACAAGATGTAGTCCGAGAGGGAACATACTAAGGATTACATACAGGATTTGTATCCATTGGAGGAGTAATTTTATTTATTGACTCAGAAGTTTTATTCTTTATATCATTCTTCTTTAGCAGAAGACCAGCACCAACAATTTAATTAGGAATACTATATGCCCAGCAGTAATTATTAATTATAGCAGTAATTATGAATGAACAAATCCAAAAACTCAACAAAATTAAACTAAAAGAAAAACAATCAATACCAAAATAATATCTAATTATATTTAAATCAGCATATAAATATTCACAAATTTCAAAAACAAAACTTGACAGGAATATTAAAGAATTAACCAACCATCAACAATGATTTAATAAACAAAGAGGGATCAAAAAACAGTCATAAATAAATATTTTAACATAAATACAATCCAAAACAATTTAAAAAATCATTACCTTGTGACCGAATTATTGAAACCAAGATATAAAGACCTAAAGCTGCACTTACTTGTATGTAAGACGAAGAATTTATTACGGATCTTTTATATATATATATATATATATATATATATATATATATATATATATATATATATATATATATGAATAATACTTTTAGTAGTAGCAATAGTAGTAGTAGTAGTAATTGGAACAGTAATTCTGTTCTTAGTTCTAGTAACTGCATTTATAGGGTATGTTTTACCTTGAGGTCAAATATCATTCTGCGGTGCAACAGTAATTACTAATTTATTATCAGCAATTCCATATTAAGAAACAGACTTAGTTCAGTGTGTAAGAGGAAGGTTTGCTGTTGACAACACGACATTAAATTGATTCTTTACATTTCATTTTGTATTACCATTTATAATTGCACCTATGGCAGCAATCCACTTATTCTATCTTGATCAAACAGGGTTAATGGAGATACTGAAAATATCCCATTCCACCCATATTTTTACGTTTAAGGATTCCATCACATTTGTATTAATAACATCATTATTAATTATATTATGTCTAATTAATCCCTACCTTCTAGGAGACCCAGATAATTTTGTACCTGCCAACCCACTAGTAACACCAGTCCACATTCAACCTGAACGATATTTCCTATTTGCTTATGCAATTCTACAGTCAATTCCTAATAAATTAAGTGTTATTGCATTATTTTTATCAATAAGAATGTTAATAATTTTACCATTTTACAACAAATCACCATTCTGAGGTATTCAATTCTACCCTATTAATCAAATTATGTTTTGAATCATAGTAGTTGTCATATGCTTATTAACATGAATTGGCAAACGACCAGTTGAATAACCATATATAATCACAGGACAAATCGAAACAATTATCTACTTTACATACTTCTTAACTAATGTTCATGTTGCAAACACAAGAGACAAGTTAATTAAGGAATAAGTAAATAATTTAATTAACTTAGGAAAAATATATGTATTGAAAACGTAGAACTAGAAGTTTAACTCTTCTATTAACTTTCCTCAAAAAATTTCATTAAACCAATCAAGAAAAAAATTCATAGACAAAGGTAAAAAGCTCCTTCAAGTAATTTATCATATTAAACTCGAGGTAAGGTACCTCAAACTCAAATAAATCCAAAAGATATAATACCAAGCTTAATCAAAATATAAAAGGATGCAAATCACCACCCAAAAAAATTGAAGCAAGCAACATTTTCATAAAAACAATTCTAGTATACTCAGCCAAAAAAATCAAAGTAAAACCAACTGTGTCATATTCAATATTAAACCCAGAAACTAATTCATACTTACCCTCAGCAAATTCAGAAGGAGTTCTATTAGTTTCAGCCAAACAAGAAGCAAAACAAGCTAAGGCTAAAGGAAAAGAAATAATGATAAACCAACAATAAAGTTGATAGTTTATAAAATCAAACATGTTAAAACTACCAATTAGAATAATTAAAGACAATAAAATCAAAGCTAATCTAACTTCATATGAAATTATTTGAGCAACAGTACATAAGGAACCTAATAAAGAATAATTTGAATTAGAAGATCAACCAGCAATTATTACAATACAGACACCTAATCTAGTACAGCACAAAAAAACAAACAACCATAAGAAAAAGAACACATGTAAGTTAAATTAGGAAAGATCGCTCAAACAGCCAATGAAATTATTAAATTAAAAACTGGAGAAAAGTAATTTGCACAGAAAAATAAGTAGATACAATAGGGATGGGCTGCTCCTTACAAACCAACTTAATGGCATCACTAAAAGGTTGAGGAATCCCTACAAACCCTACTTTATTCGGACCTTTACAAATCTGAATATAACCTAAAATCTTCCACACCAATAAAGTTAAAAAAAGCTACACTAATTAAAAACAAATAACCAGCAAAAGAAAGTTCAAAACAAACATAAATAATTCATAAAGTAGCAATTCTATTTGTAGAAAACTTCTACATAAATGAATTCTAAATTCAACACATTAATCTGTCAAAATAGTAAATTAATTAATATTAATCATATACCATAAAAAATATTTTAACTGTATGGTCCTTTCGTACTAATATGGGTTAATAATCTTAGGATAGAAAGTGACCTGGCTCACGCCTGTCTGAACTTAGATTTTGTAAGAATTTAAAGGTTGGACATACCAAATCATTGGGCTCCTGCACCCAAAATTTTTCTTAATCCAACATCAAGGTCGCAATCTGCCTTCTCGATATGGGCTCTCAAAAAGAAATTCCACTGTTATCCCTAAGGTAACAAAAAACATAAAAAAACAAAAAAACATAAATCAATGACATAATAATGAAGAGTTTATTTATTCTTCATATCACCCCAACAAAGCACCGTCATTAAATATAGGAAGACCAACAAAAAACTATATAAAAGTAAAATGTCAAGCTGTATAGCCTAAAGATAAATTTAAGCCTTTTGACTTAAAAGTTAAATACAAAAATTTATTAAGAAACAGTTGATTTCTCGTCAAGTCATTCATTCAAGCCACTAATTAAGAGACTAATGATTATTCTACCTTTGCACAGTCAAAATACTGCAGCTCCTTAACAATTCGCTCAGTGAGCAGGCAAGACCTCAAAATATTTTCAAGAAGATATATTTTTGATAAACAGGCAGAAATCAATTTTGCCTAGTTCCTTATAATAAGTTAAGAAGGTAAAATTTTAAAACAAATAAATTACTAATTCTATCAATATTACAAACATTATTAAATTAAATCAAGAATCTTAATATAAAACCTAAAAGTATTACAATATCAAAATATAAAATAATGAACTAAAATGTAATCTTAAACACAGCTGGTTTAAAGCCTACTATTATATTTCAAAAAGGAAAGTATGGGTTAATAACTTTACCCTTAAAGAGTAAATAAGTTCATATTTATACTCAAAAAATAAATAAAAGCAATTAACTTTAAAAAATTAAATTTTTTCTTAAGAAACTAAATATCTGAGGAAATGATTAAAATTTGAGTTCTATAAATAATTTAACAATAATTATGACACATTAACTATAAATTATTTATAAATTGATCTAAATTGAGACAAGTAATATAAATACCAAAATTTTGATAAACCCTGATACAAAAGGTACAGCAAATAAAATCTACTTTTAAAAATTTTAAATGATATTTCATAAAACACTTCTATTACAAATACACTATAATTTAAACAATCAGTTCCATACAATATGCTAAGAAAAACAAAATTATTTATATTAAATAATTAAGTAAACAAAATATCAATATAATAAAATAAATAATCAAGCATCCTGATTTGCACAGAAAAATTTTAAGTGTAAGTGAAATACTTTACTAATAAGTTATATCTTGAACCTCTTCCTAGATACACTTTCCAGTACATCTACTATGTTACGACTTATCTCATCTAAATTGAAGCTACCTTAAAATAATTCAAATAGAATAATCAATAATGAGAGAGACGGGCGATGTGTTCACAGCTCAGAGCCAATACCAGTTAAATGAAATAAATCAAATAACTATCAAATCCACCTTCATCAACAGTATTTCACCATCGAATCCATTATAAACAAAAATCTATTGTAACCCACCTCCTCTTAACTATTAGCTGCACCTTGACCTGAAATATTTAATAATTGTGAATCCTGAGAATTATAGTTGTAAATGAAATACGAGCACGCAGCAGCCTTGTCTTAAAAGACAGACCCACAGAGCATGACTGTACACCACCTTTTTTTTTAGAGAAAATGACATTACAGATGAAGGAAAGTTAGAAACCACATTAAGTGGAAACTACAGCAGTCTAATTCATTCAGATAATTGTGCAACCCTAGATCATGTAGCGAAAATAAATGAATACAGAAGGTTCTGTGAAAGTAGCATACCATTATCTAGCAGTGACAGTTTCCTCCTCCTTCATATAAATGTACAATTTCTTAGGTGTAAAATCAATGAATTACAACACTGGCTTGATAAAATCATCTGCAGTGTTCTATGCATCAATGAACACTGGATGAAAGACACTGAAACAGAATTGTGTGTTCCTCTGGGATATTCGTTAGTTACAACCTACTGCAGAAAAAGTATTACACATGGTGGGGTCTCAATATGTGTCAAAAGTAACCATTGCTTTACTCAGTTATAGACCTTAGTAGAATATGCCTTGAAGCTACAATAGAAGTAGCTGGTGTGGAAACACACAAACAGAAAACTGTAATTGTCTCAATCTATCTAATCCTAGGCTCTGATGAGATAGTATTTATAGAAAAAATTAATACTTTAATATTGCTGTTGTCAAAATATAAACAGCATGGAATTGTAATTGTAGGTGAGATTAACATAGATATAAGGGCAAAGAGGAAAAATGTAATTCATATGATTAACACTCTGAAGTCATTAAACTATTACTGTCTCAATGAAAAACCCACTACACTGAATGCATGCCTTGATAACATAATTAGCAATGTACAAAGAGACTCCATACAATGTGATGTAATAGAATTAGGAGTATCAGATCACGTAGGGCTATGGCTTCAAATAGAACAGTCAGCCTACAGTTCTACAGAGAGAGAAGTGACATATAGAATTCTAGGTGAATCCAATGTAAACAAAATGATAAACCAGTTAAAAGAAATGGATTGGACTCATGTAATGGATAACAAGAAAACGATTAATAAATGTTTTTCCATTTTCCTGACAGAGATCAAGCATATAGTAGAAATGACATGCCCCTTGGTAACCAAAAGGTACCAGAGTAATACTACTCATAAGCAACAAAATACTAACAAGTGGTACACCCCATAACTTAACAAACTCAGAATACTACTGATGATTATGAAGGACAAATCTCATAACAGTGATAGGGACAAGGAAAATTACACTAAAATGAGAAACCTTTACAGATTAGAAATAAAAAATGCTAATTGCTGTGCGAATGGTGAATACATTTTAATTTCTAAAAATAAATGTAAAACTGTCTGGGCTGTCATTAAAAGGGAAATTAATAATACCAATAAAGAAAGGAGTATCCCTATTGACTGCAATATTGTCAATGGATATTTTGTAAACAGCGTCACCACCCTGCCCATCAATTCTGCCTCTGAAGCAGAAGCATTGCTCACTTGTGCAAAACAGACAAGAAGTGAGAAGTTCACTTGGACCCGAATCACATTACATGATATTCATAAGTCAATAAACAAATTAAGTAATTCCAAAACAGAAGACTGTTATCGACTCAGTAATTTCATCATAAAATGTACAGCAAAACAAATTCAAATGCCACTTTTCTCACTATCAAACAGAGTACTTGACGAAGGAATATTCCCCGACTGTCTTAAGCTCACAGTTACATTGCCTTTGTATAAAAAAGGTGAAAGACACCTCCCAAATAACTACAGACCCATTTCAATAGTACCAATCATATCCAAGTTAGTAGAAAATTGTGTGCATAAGCAGATGTACAGGTATTTTGAAACCAAAAAATCTGACTCGGTGTCACATGACATACTCATCAAAAAGTTAAAATACTATGGCACTGAAGATGATACACTCCGTCTATTCAAATTTTATCCAAGCAATAGGTCAGAAATACTCCCTATAGAAAGAGGAATACCCCAAGTCTCTGTTCTTGGACCTTTTCTGTTTGTTGTCTATGTTAATGACTTCTCAAATTACATACTGTGTAAGAACATACTATATGCTGACGATATGGCGTTAATAAGTACAGGAGAGAACTTACAGAGTGTACTGGACTAAAATAGAGAAATGATGCAAGTGGCTAATTACTGGTGTCACGCTAACCAGCTGTGCATAAATCAAACAAAAACAGAAGAAATAATATTTAATCTCAAAATAACTGAAAATGAAAACAAAACAGTGAAATTACTTGAACTAATCATAGACCAAAAGCTCTCATGGGAAGTACACACCAATTATCTATGTAGTAAACTAGCACGAGTACTTTTCTTACTGTATAAATTAAGAAAGAGTGTGAGCAAGCAATTGCTACTCCACTCATACTATACTTTTTTTCATTCCCAACTGCAATATGGAATATTGCTTTGGGGTAACTCCCCAGGGGCTGAGTGTATTTTCAAATGGTAGAAGAAAGCAATCAGGTGCATGGAAGGGTTAGCACCCAGAGAGTCCTGCAGAAATTATTTTAAATCTCTTGGCTTAATGACAGTTCCAAGCATGTACATATATAACTGTTTAATATATGCCAGAGAAAATCTGAAAAAATTGAACATGAGATGTGATGTGCATGCAGAGTCACCTGCTGGACTTGCCTTCCACAAGACTTGCTGTAGTCCATAATAACTATAAGTACTTAAGCGTAAAATTTTTCAATAAGTTACCATGCTCAGCTCATACAGTACCACTAAACAAATATTAGAATACGTTGCAAACCTGGCTAAAAAACAACGAATTATATACAACTGAAGAATTCTTAGAAACTAATCATCAAAAGATATGTTTTACCTAAGTTCTGAAGAAAATGTTTTGATATCATATAAGCTAGTTATTTACTGTGATTCTTTTCTTATGTGTGTATTTAATTATTGTATAAAACATTGTTTTACATAATGCTGAAGAAAAGGTCTTTAGTTCCTTTTCTCCCCTTTCTGTAACTATTTGAATATCGTACTGAAACTAAAACCCTCTGTAAATTTTGACAAAGCCAATTATATGAAAAATAATGAAAGGCTAATACAAATATTCTATTCTATTCTATTCTAACTCTAAAAATATTATCTGATAACAGAGATATACAAACAAGTAAATTAAGTAGAGTAAATCATGTATTATCTATCACGGGGTAGGTTCTTCTGAATGGAATGAGATACTGCCAAATACTTTGGGTTTCAAGACTTTAACTAATAGTACCCTGGTAAGTATAATTAACATTTAAAATAATAGCGTATATAATCCTAGTTTATAATTTTAAATTTCACAGATTCATAAAAAGAGCTACAAATAAATTTTAACATTTCATCTTACAAATTTATATTTTCACCCAAATAATATAAACATCTGTTTTAACCAACAATATTCACTTGCATCAATCATGTAACCACAGCTGCTGGCACGAATTATACTGATACTAAATCAATTGCCGAGTCCAAACTCACTTGATAATTAAAACAAATTACTGCAAAAAGAACGTTTAGTTTAACAAAACTTACATATAATACAAACAAAAAGTGAATAAGCAAAGCAAGAACAAAACTTTTAGGAATAAACAATAGAGAGGAAACAAATTAAATCTCACAAGAAATAAGAAAAAGTACAAATATTTCAAGAAAATAAAATAAAGAAACAAACAATAAAAAAACAACCGTGCTCCCATTCATGACCATGTAATGGAGAGGATGGGTGGACAAACCATTTAACACATATCAGATGTAAAAGAATCATCCTGCAATGTGAGGAAAATGTCCAAAAATGGCGAAATGTTAGTAGCAGTACACCCAGTACTGAATACCACATGCTCATTGAGGCCTTTAAGGTCATGAAGAAAATAGTTACATTCAGAAATGGGTCCATTACATAAAAGGAAAATATCATCAACATACTGTGACCACAGTACCAATTTCTCTAACAACTAGTCAACTCAATAAATACCCTATGTTCCAAACTAGTCATAAGTATATTAGCCAACACCTATGACAAAGATGAATTGATGACGAGTCCATGCCATGAACATAGAAATAAATCCAAAATCTAAACTAAGTAGAACCGAGTACTAACTTCAGGAGCTGTAAAACTTCATCAGTTTCATCTACTGGCCTCCCACTGTACTACCTGATGTTATCCCTAACACTACTAATGACCTGATCAGAGGGTACACTCAAGTTCATACTCTTAACACCAAATAAGACCATCACCACACCAGTTGGGGCAGACAAACCCATCAGCCTCTTGATCAATTCCTCTCCATTATAAAAATGAATGAAATATGATGTTCAAAATATTTCTTAAACTATTTTGTTATGTTTCTCAATTAGTTAATCCAGTCTGTAGGGAAGCAGCCTACTCACGCCGTATAAAATTCACATCAGTCTTTCCATTGTGTGCCAGCCAGCGGGCTGTAACTAGCTCTGACGTCATAAATGTTGCGCAATACTTTAAAAATCAAGTAAATAACCTGAAACATTTATATCATGTCAGGAGTAATACTAAATCAATATGTGTTGAATATCAGTTCAATAACTTTAACCATTTTTGAAATTTGGACGTTTTTCTGTAAAAATCATTGGCGCAACAGAAAAAGAGTTAGAAACTTAAAAATTTATATTTAGATTCCTTCTGCATAATAATTTAGTAGAAACAGTATTCTGGATCTCACAAATTAAAATTTTAGTTGAAATTCATGATTTTCTGGTTCTTGTCTTAGAAATTAAGGAAGCAAGATAGATTAAGTAGGCGAATAAATAAGGCTAGGATGTTTAAATTTAAGTAGAAGGGAGATCCGCTATAATCATAAAGATGTGAGAAGTTTCAACTGAATGACTATAAAACTATAGCGATAGCGTATCTCCAAAGGGCAAGTTCAGAGCTCGTCTACTGCATGTAGTGTAATTAACTTAATTTTCTTGCCCAAAATATTTGACTTAGCCACGTCAGACTTTTATTATGATCACTTACCTGTGTGCTGATTGCACATTTAAATTGAGAGCTTCATCGGCCATCAGCAAAGGAAGCAATGATTTATTCGATGACTTAAAGTGGTGCATTACTAGCCCAGTGGCTAGTGAGGAGAACGGATTTGATCAGGCATTCCCTTAGCCGTCTGCATCGCGGCTTTATATATAAGAACACTGCGCAAGGAAAAAGGCCCCAGTTCTCTCCAGACACTGATTAGCGCACCACCTGTGCCAGGAGTCGCGTCGCGTCAGTATCATTGCTATAAACAGCCTCGGATGCCGTAATAAGTTACTCGGGATACGTGTAACCATGAAATCGTTTTCAAGTGAAGTGTTAATTCTGTGATGACTTTAATGATCTATCTTCAGTTTGTGTATGTCGTATTTTCACATGCCGCCGCAGACAGACATTCTACCATTATTTAGCGTGGCATTTGATGAACATTATCATCAAATTATGGCGAGCATTCACTTAAACATTTAGTTTGAACAGTTATAGTTGCATCAGTGCATTAGACTCTGAACTGCTCTGGTAGTTGGATTGTGTGGATTCTTTTTGGTCTGTGACTTTCAAAATATAGTGAACATTTTAGAGAAAATGGTTTTTTGATTATGAATCCCAGACAATCTCCTAATTCCTCAGAGCTATAAGCTGTAGCTATAAATGTATTTCTCAAATGAAGTGGGCACTAGGAATTCTAATTACAGGCTTCACGTTTTGCTAATCACTTTCTGGTTGCCAATATTGTAGTTAGAGAGCCAGTGTTGAGAATGGCAAACAACAGTAATAAATAAATAATAGGAACATTGATATTTCTACAATTATTCCACCTGCCGCCCCACAAGTCCAACCTTGGCATTAATTATGGGATGTGTAGGAAAATTGCACTTACATATCTTAACAACAGCCTGTAATTTGGGGTCACAGGCATTCATGGGCACAAAAGTATGTCTTACAAATTCATTAAGGGACAATTTCAGAGATTTCAGATATGCTTAATATGAGTGAGATATTTAGATGTAAGATCAAATTTGCTTTTTTCTATACCACTATTCTCAAAGAACTTATGAATGTTGTTCACATAGTCTCCCTCATAAATAATTACCACTGCCATTGACTTATCAGCACGCATTACCCCCAACTTACAAACCTTGCTGACATAGTCTTTTTAATAGATAATTACCATTGCCTTTGACTTACCAGCATGAACTATGAGGGCCTCTTTGTTGGTTAGTTTGTCATTAATAATAGAAATAATACTATTTTCAGAAGAAGCAGATGATTTATTTTTAAACCCACCTGATTTACCCAAATGATGCCTTGTCACTTAATTGACATTGGTTGCTACTTCATTACATTCAGCTGTGGTCGACAACAGACCATCAACTGCAGATACTGCATGGGAAACCAACAAATCAGTCTGCTGTTGTGATGGATTGTTATGGGGATTGTAAATAAGACCTTTCTCTAGTAAACTCAGTTCCTGGTGATCATAAGAGATGTTAGTTAAGTTTATATTTTCCACTAAACTGAAATTTGCAGTTAGTAACAATAACTTTCAGACCCAGCTGAAAGTTAACCAAACTTAAACTCATAACCCCCCAAGCCAAACTTCTTCCTAAATGTAGCACATACATATGTACAGATTGGGATATATAATAAAACAGTTTACCACTTAACAGTTGCAATAAATGTGGGTGAGAAAGATACAAATAGTTGTTAATATTTTATCTTTTCATACTGTGCTCACCCTTCATTTCTCAAATTAAAAAAAAACATAACATTATGTAACTGAAAATTGGTTAGAGATGATTTCCTGCTAAACTGATGTTTTATAAAGTTGTGGATGATCCTTTTACGTTAAACATGTTTTACTGAATCTCATGTTGGCAGTCATATTTTTTTGAAGATTTTTTCAAATTCAGGTACTTGTAAAATGTCCTTTTATATATGCTTGACAGCCTTGAACACCAGGAATGCAGGATGACTCAGTCTGTAGCATTTTCTAATTAACATCCATGACTTTGTACAGAATACAATCATTCTTAAAAAACTTAAAGGTTCCTCAACTCCACCTTTGACCAGCAAGAGGTTGCGATTACATTAGTTCCATTAGGTAAATGTACCACTAAGATGGTTCCATATCACAGAGTTCCATACTATGGTAGGATTTCATGTCATGTTGGTAAACAGCTTTCCACTTGCAAGATTGTCCCAGCATATTTCATTCCCAGGAATAACATGCAGAGGTCCAGACAGAGTAAAAAAATAAAGGGCGATATTTTTAAGTCTCCAGGGGTTTACAGAATTACATGTAATGACTGCCTGTACAAATATATTGGCCAGATGTATAGAACATTTGGGATCAGGTTTATGGACATTTATCTGGCTTGAGGTCTAACTCAGCTTTGGGTACCATTTTTCTGAGACGGGTCATTCTGTTACCAGCATTTCATCCAACCTTTCAGTGTTGCATTGGGAAAGTAAGGGCAATGTTCTTAATGTTCTAGAAAAATCACTCTGTCTTCAGACCACAGGTGGCCCATCAGGACCATTTGACTGCCGTGTCATCCTCAGGTGAGGATGCGAATAGGAAGGGCGCGTGGTTAGCACACCGCTCTCTTGGTCGTTACGATGGTTTTCTTTGACCAGAGCCACTACTATTCGGTCAAGTAGCTCCCCAATTGGCATCATGAGGCTAAGTGCACCCAGAAAAATGGCAAAAATGGATGGCAGCACGGATGGTCACCCCTCCAAGTTCCAGACAAGTCCGACAGCACTTAACTTCGGTGATCTGGTGGGTACTGGTGTATCCACTGCGGGAAGGCCATTGCCAATGTTCTAGAAGACCTGAAGATTTACTGTTCCTTAAAGCAATCTCCTAGTCACACTCTCAACACCCAAGTTGAACTGAAATATAAATCAGTCTTAATCAGTCTTGGGTAATTTTGACTCTCTCAATGGATAAACCATCCCATCTACTTGTTTGTGCATTGCCTCCTCCTCATCTTGCCCCCATCTTTGGGGCTTTTTACTATTTGATACTTTAGGGGTCCCTCTCCTACTAGTTTTTAAATGAGTTTCAACATTTTTAAGTTTCACACATTATGCCATTTATGTCTTCCATTAATATCAGTTCTCACACCATATCTGACTGTTTATTTACATTCTAGGACAAAACAAAAATGATATGCCATGAAGGAATTATTGGAATGGGACAGAAATCAGTGGATGTGATGTACATGTACAGACAAAGAAGACAGACAGAAGATTCAATTTCAGCAAAAATAGATTTGTTCAAGAGGAAGACCTTGACAAATTGAGCAAGTGTGTAATGCATTGGTCCACCTCTGGGCCTTATCCAAGCAGTTGTTCAGCTTGGCTTAAATTGGTAGAATTGTTGGATGCCCCTCTGAGGGATATTATGCTAAATTCTGCCCATCTGGTGTGTCATATTGTCTAAATCCCAAGTTGGTTGGAGGGCCCTGCCCATAGTGTTCCAAACATTCTCAACTGGGGAGATATCTGTTGACCTTGCTGGCCAAGGTAGGGTTTGCAAGCATGAATATGAGCAGTAGAAACCCATGCTGTGTGTGAGCAGGCATTATCTTGCTGAAATTTAAGCCCAGGATGGCTTGCCATGAAAGGCAACAAAACGGTTCACAGAATGTTGTCAAGGTGCCACCATGTTGTAATAGTGCTTGAACGACAACAAAATGTGTCCTGTCATGAAGTAAACTGGCACCCCAGACCATCACTCCTGGTTTTTGGGCCATGTTGTGAGTGGCAGTCAGGCTGGTGTGCCACTGCTGTCTGGGACAGTCATTGAGAGTCCATGTCCCAATGACCAGCACAGAACAAAAATCAGCTGTTACAAAAATATGGTGGTATTTTTTCCTGAGGCAACAAGCAATATGAAAGGTTATGAGGCACACATTATGCTATAGTTCGGTACAGTGCCAAAATTTCACGACATCACGCAACATTCATTTTGCATTAAAAGATAAAGCTAAGCAGGAACTCAACTTTCTTGAATGGAATCAGGTTATAGAAACCATTATAGAAGCCATATCCAGTAGCCAAAGGGCATTGCTTATTGTAGTTGTATGGAAACTGAACGGCTCACTACACATCTGTGGAGATTTCAAGGTGATGGTTAATACTCAATCTACTATTGACTCATATCCCATTCCCAAGCAGGAAGAATTTATGTCAAAATTATCTATTATCTTTGCCAAAATTGATCATAAAGAAGGATGTTTGCAAATCCTTTTGGATGCAAACACATAGAGATCTATGGCATAAATACTCCGTTTGGTCTCTACCCTAACAAAAGGTTATCCTCTACAGAATAGCCAGCACACTGAATTTGTTCCAGAAGTATTTAGAACAATTAATTCAGAAACCTTCAAAGTTTGATGACATATTTGTTTCAGGCACAAGTCCACAGGAATTCTTACAGCCTTTGGACTCTGTTTCCTAAATTCTGCAAGTGGCAAATAGGAAATATAATAAAGACAGCTACATATTCTTTCAACATGAAGTGTTGTACTTGAGGCACATACTGTCTGCACGTGGCACCAAATTGCCATCATAACATTCTCACACCAGTAAAAACCCTCTGGCTCCCAAGGACATCAAGCAATTTCATGCCATATTAGGAAAAGTAAATTATTATTGGAAGTTTCTCCTTCATGAAGTTTCCATCAATGAACTGCTGCACAAGTTGTTACGTAAAGGCACCAAATGGAACTGAAACAGTGAATGCCAATGCACATTTAACAAATTAAAACAGTGTTTGCTTGATGCCAAACATCTTATGATGTATGATCCAAACAAAATGCTCCTGGTTGGTGTGCATGCTACAGACTATGGTATAGGTGCCATTCTGCCACATCAGTATCATGATTTTAAATGGCCAATTGTGTTTACTTCAAAGGTTCTGACAGTGGCACAAAGGAACAAGAAGGAGGCTATCAAGATTATACACTTATGGAGAAAAATGTCACACCAAAAAATAATAAATGCAGAGTAATGAAATTCTGGGAATACATTTGTCTAGGTAACATATTTAAGTGACTAACATTGCAAGATCACAGGTTAATGTAAGGCATTGCAAAAATGAAATGCTGGTACATTAATAACTGGTGTAACCAACAGATTTTTAATGCAAGCATGGAAACGTGCATGCATTGTGTTTTATGGGTGCTGGATGTCAGTTTTTGGGCTGGAATGCCATACCTGTTGCACTTGGTTGGTCTATACAGCAATGGTTAATGCTAGTTGTGGATGATGTTGGAGTTGTCATCCGATGATGTCCCATCTATGCTTTATTGGAAACAGATTTGGTGACCTAATAGGTAAAGGCAGCATGTGGACACTCTGTAGAGCATGTTGGGTTATGACAGAAGTACGTAAGTGAGCATTCTCCATTTGGAAAACACCACCTGGAATGCCTTCCACGAACAGCTGCACAACAGATTGACTCACCAAACTGACATACAAATTTGAAGCCAGGGTGCATCCAAAAGCCACAAGAGTGTTCCGGCTGTTATATGAAATCATACCCAGATGTGGGTCCAGTGTGTCTAGCATGCAGACTGGTTGGCTGCAGGCCCTCAAATGACCTCCTTCTAACCAACATGTGGCCATCACTGGCACTGAAACAGAAACAGCTTTCATCAGAAAACACAACAGACCTCCACCCTGCCCTCTCATGAGCTCTCCCTTGACACCACTGAAGTCACAAATGGCAGTGTTTGGGGTCAGTGGAATGCACACTATGGGGCATCTGGCTCAGAGCTGTCCTCCAAGTAACCGATTTGAAGCAGTTTGTTGTGTCACTATGGTGGCAACTGCTTCTCAAACTGCTGCTGCAGATGCAGTATGATATACCAGAGCCCCTCACTGAACACAATGGTCATTCCTCTTGGTAGTGGCCATCAGGAGCCTGGTGTCCTTGTGATGGTACCCTCTTGTGACCACTGCTGTCAGCAATCACATATAGTGGCTACATTCCTAACAAGTCTTTCTGCAGTATCACAGAAGGAACAGCAGTTTCTTGTAACCCTATTACATGGCCTTGTTCAAACTCAGTGAGGTGTAGAAAACAATGCCTGTGTTACCTTAAATGCATTCTTAACTATCATGAACTCACCACGTCCAGTCTCAAATGTAACTAACACTCATGACCATTACAGCGTGTATTTAAAGCAAACCTGATTTGCATCCTCACAGTGACACTGCTTGCACCACTCTTATGCTACTGGAGCAAAATTTGAATAGACACCATCTTTCAGATGTAGAAATGTGCCTACTTACTTTTGTTTATGTCGCACAACTCCTATTTGGTGTGACCGAGCGAGGTGGCGCAGTGGTTAGCACACTGGACTCGCATTCGGGAGGACGACGGTTCAATCCCGTCTCCGGCCATCCTGATTTAGGTTTTCCGTGATTTCGCTAAATCGCTTCAGGCAAATGCCGGGATGGTTCCTTTGAAAGGGCACGGCCGATTTCCTTCCCCATCCTTCCCTAACACGAGCTTGCGCTCCGTCTCTAATGACCTCGTTGTCGACGGGACGTTAAACACTAATATCCTCCTCCTCCTCCTATTTGGTGTTGCGATCACTTTTATCTGTCAGTGTATGCCAGCTCCACATCGACAATATTTGCATGACCAAAGGCATCAGAACCCTGCATATCGATTTTGCAGGACCTTTTCTCAGAAGCCACTGGCTCATCCTCATCAACACTTTCTTCAAATTTCCATTTGTGATACAGATGTCATTGACATCTTCCACAAAGACTCTTCAGCTTTCATAAAGGTTTCCTCTATTGAATAACTGCCAAAATCAATTGTCACTGGCAATAGCACACAATTTTCTTCTTAGGAATTTAATCATTTTGTGAAACCGATGGTATTTTATGCCTCAAGACTGCACCATTTCATCCTGTGGACAATGAACTTGCTGAAAGATTAGTACTTACTTTCAAGTCACACATGACGAAACCTGTTCAACCGTACAATAAAGGGAATACTTATTGATCTTCCTCTTTCAGTACAGAGCCACTCCACACAATGCACAATCTCCAGCTGAGGAACTACTTAGAAGACCACATCAAACATTAGTGTCAATTTTAAATCCACTTGTACATCCACACACCAAGCTTGGACAATTGAAACAATTTTTTTATAACCAAGTGACCTAATTCTCATTTCAGTATCCAGGTATGGGAAAGACATGGGTACCTAGCACAGTCATAAAGCTTCTTGGCAATGTCATGTATAAAGTTAAATGTTCAAATGTATTCACAACATGCTATAACAAACAAATCAGGCTGCACTGCACTCAGATACATATAGGCACAACTTCTTGGCTGTTTTCTTTTATAGAATCAGAAAACCTGTCTGCAGCCAGTTACTTGATGAACATTCCAATTCAGCCTGCAGCTACCCATGCCAGTGCCTCCAGCAGTGGTGCCCAGCTGCAGCCAACCAGTGAAGAACTGATCGAAGTGGATGTCATGCCTCACATCTCAGACCAGCCTATGGATGTGAAAATGGCAAATGCTTGACTGGCTGCCTCCTACCATGATTTTTCATAGGATTCCTATTGTGCTACATGTGAACACCACAAGGAGCAACAAATGTGCACTCACCAAATATGCACACCAGCAAGCATGATGCAAGCAGGATGCTATTGAAGTCAGCCAGTTTCATCAACTTCCCTCACCCCTACCTCCCTACCCTCTCCCCCTCCAGGGCAGGGCTGTTGTGTACATGGCTCAAGAGGTACACAACAAAAATGCGAGAGCCCACAACCACATAGACACATTACTTACTTGCCTGGCACCTCCCAAGGTCTGAGAAGCAGCCTCCATATGGCATTAGCTAACCAGGACCATCTTTCTGCTTCCGCAACACATACATCACAATGTTGAGGTCATTCACCAATATTCTTGTCAGCTGCCAGAGAGAATGCTGTCAACAGTGAAATACTTTGTTTCCCTCTATTACTGGCAGGGATAGAGATCCTTCCACTAATAGGCACAAATCACAATGCACCAGAGGCACTCACTTCAGTTCCTGCAATGCTAGCAGTTCACTTGGTACTGACAGTGGCAGTATTTCCTAGAATTATTCTACAGAGCACAGTTAAGGATCCCATTCAGAAGACTACATTCTGAGTTAGCAGTCACTATTTGTAGAGCGATAAGTACAATCTAATGAGTTTCTGCGTAATTACTTTCAGGCATAGTCAGAATATCATAGACTACCATGAGACTGCCAAATTATTTGGATTTCATTGCATTGGATATAAGAAATCAAGTGCCACACATCAAACTGATACCAAAGGTAAGCACAATTTTGTGTCATAACTATTAATTATTATGAATATCAGCCATCAAAAGACATAGTTTGCACTGTGGGTCCCAAAGAACAAAAGTTATTACTATTAATGTTGTTGATGTTGCCTCATATCTGTTCTAATGCTACCCAGTCGAGCAAGCATTTAATTAGTAACAACTAGTGTGCAAAGTGCCACCCATTGTATTGAACCATCGTAGACATAGTACGTTTTCTGCTACTGTGGGTGTTTAGGTTGAATTAATAGTAACATTCAGTTATAACATCCCAACAAGTGGATATCCACAATAATAATTACTTTGTTGTTAAATGTTAAAATAAGTATCAGTATTACCATTTTCATTTATTTACATTACATTTACATCAACAATGTTTGGTATAAAATCAGTGAACCTATCAAAGTTCCTCTCAAATATACACAGGCAATACTTATTAGAATGAAAAGTACAGCACATTAAAATAATTTAACATTGTGGTGCAGTAACATAAATTTTATAAACAAAGTACATGACTAGCATTTAACAGTTTGCAAGATATGATGACAACATATAACACAGATTCATTTGATGTGCCAGTGTTGCACAAATGCTCCATGAAAATTTCACAAAATCCTTTTCAGTAATTATGAGAGAGAGTTGTGTAACTTACTGAATGTATCCAGAATATGACACTTTATGTTATTTTATAGCCTGATCATGATTATTTTCTACTTTCTTGATATATGTGATGTAAATTATGAGGTCTGAATACAGCAGAAAGAAATCCAGGCAAACTGCAAGCCTACCATTGGAGCCCCACAATACAAAATGCATTAAAGTGGTTTAAAAAATTTTAATATCCATGGATGTGGACAAAAGACTTGAAGATGGAGATATAACATAGGCTTATAGATGTGGTGCAGATAATATTCCTCCTATCCACCTGTATTAGGTGATAGTCATGCAAAGGGTGTGGCACAAATAATAAATGATCTGCAGTCGCAATTCAGAGTAACAGCCATTGTCAAACCTGGTGCTCCCCTTAATGAAATGGTAAATAATTGTGAAAACTTAGTTAAGACTGGAACATGCTGTGTGCTAATAGGTGGAGCAAATGACATATACAAAAATGAAAGCCAACTAGCGACAAGGGCACTTCAAACAGCTCTAAAAAAGCTGTCAGATCTAAATTTAAAGGTTCTCGTTGTAAGTGTGCCACATAGACATGATCTAATCGAGGAATCATGTGTAAACAAAGAAATAAAGTCAACAAATAATAAATTCAGGAAGATCTGCTGTGCTTTTAAGTGTGCAACTCTTGTGGATGCAAACAGCTCAGTGAGAAATCATTTCACGAGGCATGGACAGCACAGGAACTATTATGGAAAAAAGATGATGGGTGAAAAGATACTAGAAGAAATAAGCTGCATAACAGTAGAAAAGTTCCCTAAAATCCCACTCCAAATGAGGACAGAAGCAAAAGAAAAGAAAACCTTAACAAGAGCAACATTTGCTGAAGCACTAAAAACATCATCATCTGCTATTGTAAATATTAAAATGTCATCAGCTGCCACAGCTAGTATAAACAATCAATCAGCATCATCAACTTCAAGTAGGAAAAGCAACAGAAACAAGAAACCTGTGATACAACAGGATTTTTGGTATCCAGCCATAATGAGAACTCCAAGATAACAGTGTTAAACGAAAGGAGAAATACCACCAGTGCTCACTCCCCTGTTCTGAAGATTATGACTCTAAATGTGCAGTGCCTCAAGAACAAATATTGTGAACTTGAAATAGCAGTAAGTAACACCCAACCTGATGTCTTGTGTATTACAGAACATTGGTGTAAGGACCAAGAAATTAGTAGTATTCATATTAATCCATTTAAACTGGCAAATAATTATAGTAGGAAAATTGCAAAAGGTGGTGGAGTCGGTATTTACCTTAGACAAGAGTTAGAATTTAAAAAGAGATGTGAAGCAGAGAACTTAAGTATTGAAAAGTTTTTTGAAGCAGGTGCTGTCCAGCTATATGGCCTGATGAAAAAAGTCATAGTCATAACAGTGTATAGGTCACCATGTGGAAACATAGAAGTCTTTTTTGATAAATTAGAATTGTTGCTAAATACTATTTACAAAAAAGAAACTGTGATTATTCTTTGTGGTGATTTCAATATTAATCTTCTAGTTGAAAGTCAACAAAAAAGGCAATTTTTGGACATATTAAAGAGTTTCAACAAGTCACCACACATAAACAATTCAACTAGAATAACAAACACCTCCAATAGCCTCATAGATAACATTTTCTCAAATATGTCAGAAACTGACATAGAGGTAACAAACATAGATTTAGGATTGTCTGACCACAATGCTCTCACCATTGAAATCCCTTTAAGGTCAAAGGAAGATAAAGGTGTAAATAATATTTACAAAAGAAACTTCTCTGTGGACAGCTGTCATCAGTTCATAGGTATCTTAGAAAATGAAAATTGGTTAGATGTTTTGAAACAGTCAAGTACAGATGAGGCATATAGTGTATTTGCATCGATTTATATGATGAACTTTGAGATGTGTTTTCCAAAGAAACTGACCAGAGTCAAGTCTACTGGATACATAAAGTCAAGTTCTTGGATGACTCTTGGAATTAAGAAATCATGTGAAAACATGAAAAAACTGAATTCAGAGTTGAGGGAGTGTACAAATATTGATTTTATAGAATATGTAAAGAGGTAGAGGAAAATATACCGCAGAGTAATTGCAAATGCAAAGTTATTAAGTAATAATATGGAAATAAAACAGTCCAGAAATAAAACTAAAATAGCATGGGAAATTGTGAGAAAAGAAACCGGGGTACCTACCAAAGACAAGGAAATTATTCTAAAAGATGAGGAGAATAAAATGGTAGATAAATATGCCATGCCTAATTATATAAATAATTACTTTTTAAATGTACCCCAGACATTAAGCAGGAATCTTGGGGAGCAGATTACGATGGAAGCACCCAAGGCAGCCAGCAGTATGATGGCAGTTCCAACAAACGAAAAAGAAGTTTTAAAAGTGATTAAAAGTCTGAAGTCCAAGATGTCAGCTGGAGTAGATGAGGTGCCAATAATATTAGTAAAGAAAACAGCTAATCAGATAGCGAAACCATTGACGCACATAGCAAACTTGTCAATGGCTGAGGGCGTGTTTCCACAAAAACTGAAAATTTCTAAAGTCATTCCCCTGTTGAAAAAGGGTGATAAACTTAAAATAGAAAACTACAGACCTGTCTCACTCCTCCCAACTTTCTCTAAAGTTTTAGAGATACTAATGAAATACAGAGTCACACATTATCTTAATATGCACAATCTGATAAACAGTAATCAGCATGGATTTCAAGCTGGGAGAAGTACCGAAACAGCTGTACTAGAATACACAAAAGAAATAATCACTAAATTGGAAGAGGGAAATAGTGTAGTTGGGATAAATCTAGATTTGTCAAAAGCCTTTGACACTGTTGACCACAGCATACTTTTGAAAAAGCTTGAAGCTATAGGTATCAGAGGACCGGTAAAAAAGTGGTTTGAGTCTTATCTGGAAAAGAGGATGCAGGTGGTTGAAATTATAGCACCAAATATTAATCAAAAAATTAAACTAAGATCAGATCCAAGGGAGGTCACAGTAGGAGTACCTCAAGGAAGTGTATTAGGCCCCTTGCTGTTCCTCATTTACATTAATGATATTCAGGTGTCAGAGAGAAAAGCTAGAATCATGTTATTTGCTGATGATACTAGTTTAATAGTTAGTGATATGAAGCAGTCATTGCACAGTACTGTGGACCATGTCCTACAAGATATACAAAAATGGTTTAGTGCTAACAAGCTAACACTGAATGCAAAAAAAACTAATTATGTGCAATATGGAAAAATAAGTGAACAGGACGACCTAAATCCCACCATGGAGGGCAAACAACTTGAAAGAGTACAGTGTGCAAAATTCCTGGGTATGCACATTGATGAGAAGATTAATTGGAAGAACCATGTGGTGAACTTAGCACTAAAACTAAATTCAGCATGTTTTGTGCTTAGAATAATTTCAAGAGTTTGTAGTAATGACTGTACCAGATTAGTATATTTTGGCTATTTTCAGTCCATTGCATCCTATGGGATAGTATTCTGGGGAAAAACAAATTGTCGTCTAAATGAGATTTTCAAATTGCAAAAACGTGCTATTCGGATAATGACCCACAGCCCACCTCAAACACATTGTAGGCCCCTTTTTAAAGCATTGAAAATTTTAACAATTCCATCATTATACATTCTGAAATGTCTGTTGGTGAACAAAAGAAATCAGGACAAAATGAAAACCAATACAGACTTCCATAATTACGATACACGGCAATGTAAAGATCTCCACATACAAGCTGTAACAAGGACCCGAAGCCAGAAACATGTATGTAATCAAGGCACCAAACTTTTTAATGCACTACCAAAACATATCAAAGAGCTGGAAAATGAGGATAAATTTAAAACTGTTCTAAAGAACCACATGCTTGACAAATGCTATTACAGCATAAGTGAATATCTCTGCGCAACTGTATAAAATATATGTTTAAGTTAATGTGACAAATGAAATTACATCAGTGCATAATAAATTATGTTATAAAAACACTTATTAGTTGTATATTGTATTAAACATAAGATAGATTAGTATGAATTCAGCACAGATACAAATTTTGTAAAGATATTATATAGTTGTTAAAATGTACCCTGACAAATCCTATATCACAAATGCGATCATTGGGATGATAATAAATAAATAAAATAAATAAATGTCTGTGAATAGTCTGCTGTTTGCTAATGTCCAAGCAACTGTATTTGAGTATGAAAAAACCATAACTTGCATGTTTAGAAGGTCAGTGGAGGAATACAAAGAGTGGGGTATGAATATATATGCTGAAAAGAATTCAGCATAAGGTTATAGATGTGATAGGACATGACAAAGATCAAAAATGGAATTATTAATTTATGTAACCTTATACACTATGTGATCAAAAGTGTCCGGACAACCCCAAAACCACACGTTTTTCATATTAAATGAATTTTGCTGCCATCTGCTGCCAGCTACTCCACATCAGTGACCTCATTAGTCATTAGACATCGTGAGAGAGCAGAATGGGGTGCTCCAAAGAACTCACGGACTTCAAACGTGGTCAGATGACTGGGTGTCACTTGTGTCATATGTCTGTACGTGAGATTTCCACACTCCTAAAAACCCCTAGGTCCACTGTTTCTGAAGTGATAGTGAAGTGGAAATGTGAAAGGACACGTACAGCACAAAAGTGTACAGGCTGACATCGTCTGTTGACCGACAGAGATGCCGACAGTTGAAGAGGGTCATAATGTGTAATAGCCAGACGTCTATCCAGGCCATCACCCAGGAATTCCAAACTGCATCAGGATCCACTGCAAATATTATGACAGTTAGGTGGGAGGTGAGAAAACTCGGATTTCGTGGTCCAGCAGCTGCTCATAAGCCACATATTATGCCGGTAATTGCCAAACAACACCTCGCTTGATGTAAGGTGCATAAGCATTGGACGATTGAACAATGGAAAAATGTGTGGAGTGACAAATCACAGTACACAATGTGGCAATCCGATGGCAGGGTGTGGGTGCCAGTGTGCATAGTGCCAACAGTAAAATTCGGAGGTGGTGGTGTTATGGTGTGGTCGTGTTATTCATGAAAAGGCTTGCACCCCTTGTTGTTTTGCATGGCACTATCACAGTACAGGCCTACATTGATGTTTTAAGCACCTTCTTGCTTCCAACTGTTGAAGAGCATTTCGGGGATGGCAGTTGAGTCTTTCAACATGATTGAGCACCAGTTCATAATGCACGGCCTGTGGCAGAATGGTTACATGATAATAACATCCCTGTAATGGACTGGCCTGCACAGAGTCCTAACCTGAATCCTATAGATCACCTTTGGGACGTTTTGGAATGCCAGCTTTATGCCAGGCCTCACTGACTGACAGTGATACCTCTCCTCAGTGCAGCACTCTGTGAAGAATGGGCTGCCTTTCCCCAAGAAACCTTACAGCACCTAACTGAACGTATGTCTGTGAGAGTGGAAGCTATCATCAAGGCAAAGGGTGGGCCAACACCATACTGAATTCCAGAATTACCAAGGGAGGGTGCCAAAAACTTTTAAGTCATTTTCAGCCCGGTGTCAGGATACTTTTGATCACATAGTGTATAAATACTTAATTGTCATACTGAGACCAGATGGAGTGTGTGGTCAAGATATACATAATAATGGCTACTTCCATTATTGTGGAATGACAGTATCTCCAAAATTACAAAGAAGCAACTTACAAGAGTTTTGTTAAAATCACTGTGTTGCATGAGGCAAAGTGTAGACAGTAACAAAGAAAGTGAAAGAGAGACACCATACAAGTTGCAAAGAATCAACTGTTCAATAGCTTTGCTAAAAGCATAGTTTTTATGGAGGCCGAAGTGTAGACAATGGAAACGAAAGTGAAAGAAACACTCCACACAACAGAAATGATGCACTGAAGGTGCTGCAAAACTACAATCATAGAGTAAAGACTGAGACATAAAGAAAGTGACAGAGACAACATTGGTTTAGTAGATAGAAAGGAGGAAACTGTAATGGTATGTGTTACAAATTTTAATAGTCTTAATTTCAGTACAGTCCAGTAGTACCTGTAATGGTATGGACATATGTATGTATCACTGATCACTGGTAATGCAATACCTCAGAAAGTATGGAAGGTTGAAAACAGGTAGACTTAGGGAACACCTTAACACAAGAGAGATGGCTGATAGAAGACAGCTATATGGATAAAGACACATAATGGTTTTGTTGCAGTAGATGGTCTATGATGTCATGAAAGAGCCACTACTGTAATATTATGGCAACAGACACTACCATTCATTTGAAATCGACTTTTCCATTTGCCTAAATAACATCAGAGTCCTGAAATGTGAGAGTGAGAACTACAGATTCACTGAAGAGACATTTGCAAGTTGGTTTGCTCTTAGCTACTCACAATAATCTCATTGTTCACATTTTTTACAGAATAAATTTCTCTATAAGACTATTACATAAGGTAACAGCTTGTATATTTCAGTACTTCAGGAAACAGGTGTATAGTCGATGAATGATTGCAGATATCAAATTTAATCACATGACATCAGCATAGGATTTTACCTCTTTGCTTGACATACTCTTACAATCAAAAGTTTCAGTAGGATTAAGTCATTCAGTGACTTTTGCAATCTCTTTTCTCATTCTGCCTGGAACTGATATTTATTAATGTTGTATGCAGTGCCTGTCTGAATAAATACAGTGCTCCTACATCTGAACATTCATTTTTAGTCCCTGTGTTTTCTGTCACTGCTAAGAAGAAAACCTTGAATTCTGTGATCATTGAGTTGATCCTGTTATCATATGCCTCTTGGACAAATTTATGTTCATCAAGAGTCACATCAATTTCCTTGTTAAGGTCTCAGATTAGTTTTATCACCTAAATTTTAGTATGGACTCTGAACCACAGTGCAACACTGCAGGACATTTGGGAGAGAAAAAAATGGAAGAGAGGAAGGTTTAGGTTAAACACCCAATTGATGGCCATGTCTTTACAGAAGGAGCACATGTTCAGGTTAAGGAAGAAAATGCTCCATATCTTTTTCAACTGAAGCAGTCTGGCAGTTGTCTCAAGTGATTTAGGGAAATTATGGGAAACCTAAATTGAGATGGCTGAATGTGGATTCATCTACTGAATGCATGTCCATAATCATAAAAAAGTTCAGTACAATTGGCACAAATGAAGTACATGACTGAGCACCAAATTTTAATGTTAGAAACACAAGCCAGTCTGTGTAATTCCAACACTGTGTTGGGATAAAGGACCAGCAACCCAATTTATTTACTGTTTATTTAGTTTTCTGTCACATTTGTTTATTATCTTTAATAGTGACTAGTTTTCAATGCCTGTGTTCATTTTCATGTCATTGCCTACACCTCTAACATTTTTAACATAATTCCAATGGCACATTCAAAACAAAATCTTTCATTCTAGCTGTAATGCTTGAGGTGGCCTTGAACAGTGTAAAAAAAGATTTGTGGTAAGTTAATAGATTAATATGCCCGCCATACACATACGAGGTGTGGCTAGAAAAAAACCGGACTAGTACTGGTGAAACAATAAAACGAATGCAATAAGGCTGAAAGTCGCGTGGCCTGTCACATGACTCTTGCTCCGCCTACTGCTCGAGTTTCATCTGCCTCCTGCACTCAGTCTGCCTGTGGCGTCTGTTTTAAGTAGTTGACATTTTGTCTGTGCGTCGGAAAATGTTGAGTGTACAGAAAGAACAGCGCGTTAACATCAAATTTTGTTTCAAACTAGGAAAATCTGCAAGTGAAACGTTTGTAATGTTACAACAAGTGTACAGCGATGATTGTTTATCGCGAACACAAGTGTTTGAGTGGTTTAAACGATTTAAAGATGGCCGCGAGGACACCAGTGATGACTCTCGCACTGGCAGACCATTGTCAGCAAAAACTGATGCAAACATTGAAAAAATCGGTAAACTTGTTCGACAAGATCGCCGTTTAACAATCAGAGCAGTGTCTGAGTTAACAGGAGTTGACAAGGAAAGTGTTAGGCAGATTCTTCATGAAAGTTTCAACATGAACAAAGTGTGTTCAAAAATGGTTCCAAAGTGTCTCACAATTGAACAGAAGGAACGCCGAAGAATGATTTGTTCTGACATCCTGGAAAACATTGAAAGTGATCCCACCTTCTTACAAAATGTTATTACTTGTGATGAATCGTGGTTTTTTACTTACGATCCCGAAACTAAACGCCAATCGATGCATTGGAAAACTCCTGGTTCTCCACGACAAAAAAAAGCACGAATTTCAAAATCGAAATTCAAGGCAATGATGATTGTTTTTTTTTTTACATCAAAGGGATTGTGCACATTGATTGGGTACCAGAGGGACAAACAGTGAATCAGCATTACTACATTAGCGTCCTGGCTACCCTACGTGAGTGAGTACGGAGAAAACGGAACGATTTGTGGAGAAAAAAGTCATGGATCCTTCACCAAGACAATGCCCCAGCTCACAGTGCGTTGTCAGTGAAGACGTTTTTGGCAAAACACAACATTACCATCTTAGATCATCCACCCTACTCACCTGATTTGGCCCCCTGTGACTTTTTTCTTTTCCCTAAAGTCAAGTCAGCTTTGAAAGGAACTAGATTTGAGACTGTTGAAGCAGTAAAAGAAAAAGCGACAGAAGTAATGTATGGACTTACCGAAAATAATCTGCAGCATTGCTATGAACAGTGGAAAATTCGTATGGAGCAGTGTAGAGACCGAGGAGGAGAGTACATTGAAGGAGATAACATGAAATTGTAAATAATTGTAAATAAATGTTTTTTCCAGCATCAGTCCGGTTTTTTTCTAGCCGCACCTCGTAATCATGGAACTTCTTCAGACAAAAATAATAGTCAAGGCTTTCTTCTCTTGTTGGCTGTAATTTTGTCGCACTTAGGTTAATGTTTTGGAGACAAATGCAATAGGGCATTCCAACACATCCATCTCATGTGACAGGACTATCCCAAGCCACAGTCCAATGAATTTGCTGCCTCAGTTACAGACTTTGAAGGGTCATATGCCACGAGACATGCTGAACAGAGATGAGCTTGTTTGAGATCCTAGAAAGCCTTGTCATTGTCACATTTGGGAGTCCAATTCCATTTTGCAGTTTTCTGTAGCAACAGATGGAGTGGTACTGCAATAGTCACCAGATGGGGAATAAATTTTCTGTAGTAGTGGAATTATTCAAGAATGGATTTTAATTGTTTGGTTTCATTCAATGAATGTTTCCGTTCTTAATTGTCGTAAGTTTCTCAAAACAGTTCTTATTTCATCATGGCAAGCAGTTATACTGACAGATTTTTACTGAAGAACATTAAAGAGATGATCAACATAAACAAAGCACCCTCAGTAGAAGCGAAGCAAGTAGACAAATGTAGGATCATCCATCTGTCGTTTCATTCACACAGCACAGCTCAATGATTCTGGGTCCCACTGAGAGTCTGTATCATCAAGTAGATGATTAAAAACACTATATAGCCCTGAGAAATCACTAAATGTTGTTGAAACTGCCCTGGAACGAAAGTTTTAGCGAGTGTTGCTTGCACGTGGCAGTTTAAATCCTTTCTCAGTTAGCAGTACAATCCGTTTTGATGATTTCCTGAAAAATGAATGAAATGCAGTAAGATCGCTTACAAACATGCATACATGTCGTATGATTTTGGAGGCATGTAACAGTACCAAATTCAGTTGGTGTGCGTAACAATGAATAAACAGCACATAGGGACAGAACTGCTTCACCAACTGTACCATAGTCCTCTTTCTCTGCCCACCATTACTGAAGCGCCATCACAGGTTTGACTAACCACTTTTCCTTCCACATTCCATCCTTTCAATACTGCATGAATAATGTTTGACAAACCTTCAACAGTTTTATCTCCAGAAACATAGTAAAATCCAATGAATCTTTCCCCAATTTTGTCTGCAATACAGCACCTGAATATTACACTCATTTGGCTCTTGCATGACATGTCTAATGTTTCATCAGACTGAATCGAAATCAAATTGCAGTTCTGAATTTCAGATTTTATTTTCTCATTAACTGCGAGAGTTATCATTTCTATTACATCATTCTGTATATCTGGAGAAGTTCCTTTAAAGGTTGGAGCTGATGATAGATGGTCTTGGATTACCTGCTCTCCAAGAGCTAGTAAATCCAACAATTCCAGATGGTTACATTTGTTGCTGGAGGATTTGTCTTCTCCATGACCACAAAAGGCTAGTTCTTCTTTGTAAAGAAATACAATTGCCTGAATAGGACGAGCCAATACTCTACTGCTGGATGCAACTTGTTTGTTGTATTTTATTGCTGTCAGTCGAGCGGCTTCAGAAAGGACATGCTCAATTCTACTTTTGCCCAATAACTGAAATGATTCTTTGTTCTGCAGGTGACGTTTTCATATTTGATGCTTTTGTGCTTTCCTGTCAAATTTCTTTATTGTAAAAATGCCCTCATTGCATCATTCCTTTTCATCACCAAACTTAATATATGTATAACAATATAATCTGTTATTAACTGCATTCACAGTCAGCCAAGCATACTTTTCGTACCAGGCTGTCTGAAAAGTGCGTTTTTGTTTGGCTTCACTTAAAACTACAGGAGGTCGTTTGTTTTTCAATTCGCACTTTTTTTCGTGCATTAATGTAGAAAAAGGCGTTTTTAATAAAAGTTCTATAAGGTGTTCAGTTGCTGGCTCACTCATGTTGGCGACACAATACAAATATGCACTAAAATCACTCAAGAATGACTATGAACACAAATTTTGTGACTGTTCACTTCCGTGTTAAAAGCCAGCATAGAAGTGGCAGAGACTAGTCTTGATACCTGCTAGCAAGTGCAGCGTACCAGCCTTCGTGGAAGAGGGAAAGTGGAGGGGAGCCGAGAATGCCACTAATGATCAGGCAAGCACAGCCAGGTAAGGGAAGGGAGGCAGACACTGAGAGCAGTTGAGTCTCAAGCAGGCAGATACACCAATACTCAGGGTGTGGCGGCGCGGGCTACAAAACTGATGTCTTCGCACATTTAGTGCTCTTAGTAGAAAGTTGTTAATATTTTTGTTATGAATTACTGTTGCATCTTTTTAAAGTATGAATACAGGGGAGACTAAGTCTCAAAGTCTCCCCTCATGCTATGCCACTGCATGGCACAAAAAAACACCACGTGGCCCCCAAACAAAGTATCAATTGACAGCATCTTGTTGATCGGGAAATTTCAGACTCGCTTCCTGTCTCTCTCTCTCTCTCTCTCTCAAGAGACCATTGCCTGTTTGTCTGTTATTAGCTAACTCTGGAGACAAAGGGAGAGTTGATACAGTTTCAATATAAAAAATAGAGTGAAATAATCCATTTGCACTAGCCATCTGCTTTACCCACAACTGAACCTATGTGATCATTCCATTTCATATCCCTAAAAAGTATTATACCTATGCATTTGTATGAGTTTGCCAATTCCAACAATGACATTGCTGTATAGTCATAGACTACTATGTTTTTTGTTTTGTGAAGTGCAAAATTTTACATTTCTGAACATTTAAAGCAAGTTTCCAATCTCTGCACCACTTTGAAATTTTATCAAGATCTGACTGAATATTTATGCAGCTTCATTCGGATAGTAGTTCATTACAGATAACTGCATCATCTTCAAGAAGCCTGATTTTACTATGATTGTTGTCTGCAATGTCATTAATGTACAACATGAACAGCAAGTTTCCCAACACACTTCCCCGGGGGTACATCCAAAGTTACTTCTATATCTGACAAAGAAATTCCATCCAAGATAACATGTTGCATCCTCCCTACCAAAAAGTACTCAGTCCAGTCACAAATTTCACTTGATACCCAATACGATCATACTTTTGACAATAAGCATAGATGTAGTACTGAATCAAATGCTTTTCAGAAATCAAGAAATATAGCATCTATCTGATTTCCTTGATAGAAAGTTTTCAGTATGTCAGGTGAAAAAAGTGCGAGTTGGGTTTCACATGTCTGATGTTTTTGAAATCCATGCTGGCTGGCATTGAGGAGGTCATTCTGTTCAAGTTACCTTATTATGTTTGAGCTCAGAATATGATCTAAGACTCTAGAACAAATAACTGTCAAGAATATTGGACAGTAGTTTTGTGGATCACTTCTGCTATGGTTCTCGTAGATGGGTGTGACCTGTGCCTTTTCCAAGAATTGGGCATAGTTTTTGGTTTGAGGGATCTACTATACATTATAGTTAGAGGAGGGGCTAGCTCAGCCACAAATTCAATATAGAATCTGACAGGTATTCCATCAGGCCCTGGAGCTTTGTTCAGTTTTAATGATTTCAGCTGTTTCTCAACACCACTGACACAAATACCGATTTCATTCATCTTTTCAGTGGTATGATGATTAAACTGGAGCATTTCTCCTGGGTTTCCCTTTGTAAAGGTACATTTGAAAATTGAGTTAAGCATTTCAGCTTTTGCTTTGCTGCCCTCACTTTTAGTTTCTGTCTCATTTGCTAGGTGCTGGACACTAACTTTGTTGCCACTAACAGCCTTTAAATACAAGCAGAATTTCTTCAGGCTCTGTGAAAGACCACTTGACAATAATCTGCTACAGTAGTCATTGAAAGCATCATGTATTGCCCTCCTGACAGCCAAAGGCATTTCATCCACCATCTCTCTACCTATAGCTCTATGTATGGTTTTACATCTATAATGCAGTAATCTCTGTGTCTTTAGAAGTTGCAGCGACTGTATACCATGGAAGTTCCCTCCCATTATGAACTGTTCTGCTCAGTACATATCTATCCTGGGCATGGCCAACTATTCTTTTAAACATGCTCCTGCCCTGTGCTGATGGTTTCAAGTTCCTCATCGAGATATGACACTCTGATTTTCAATCTAGTTTACTGAATACATATTGCTTTCTGCTTTTTTTAGCTGTCATTTGTGGTTTGGTAATCATTTTTGCCATGACCACATCATGGTCACTGATGTCAGTTTCAATGCAGACATCCTCAAAGAGGTCAGGTCTATTTGTTGCCATTAGATCCAACATATTTCCATCAGGAGTGGGACACTGAACTATCTGGTTTAGATAGTTTTCAGACAAGGCATTTAGTAAAGTTTCACAGGATGTCTTTATCATGCCCACCACTAAAAAGACTGTAATTTTCCCAAATAGTTGTTGGATGATTAAAGTCTCCACTTATTACAGTATGAATTGGGAACTTATGTACAACTGAACAGAGGTTTTCTCTAAAGTTTTCAGTTACATTAGGAGATGATTCTGGTGGGTGATGGAAGGATCCAATTACCACTTAATGCCCACATCTGATACTGAGTCTTGCCCAAACACTCTCGCATGTAGCTTCAATTTCTACCTCGGAGGATCTGAGTTTCTCGTCTACTATGACACATATACTACCTCCATTTCCCATTTGCCTCCTTTTTGATATAAACTTAAATTTTCGCCAAAAATTTCACTGCTGTCAATTTCAGGTTTCAACCAGCTTTCTGTACCTAGTATTATGTGAGCTTCACTGCTTTTCATGAGCACTTCCAACTCTGGCACTTTGTTGCAAACACTTTGGCAGTTTACCATCAGGATTTTAATACTCCCACCTGTGGGAGGCATTTCTTATGATCTTACATTGATACTTCTGGGTTTCCTACAGCTACCATTATATGGATTGGATGGAGAGTTGTCTAATCTAAAAAGTCTTTGTGTGCACCTCAATTCCCCAATGAAATTATAAGTAAAATTAAATCATTAAGCAATAAAATGTCAAGTGGTCTTGATGGAGTACCTAATTTCATACTAAAAGCACATGCTCACCACATAGCAAACCCCTTGGCCAAAATTTTCAACCTCTCTTTAAAAACTGGTGTATTTCCAGATATTTTTAAAATAGCAAAAGTTTCACCACTGCTAAAACACCCTTATGCCAGCACACTTTTATAACACAGATATTTAATACAACATAATCTAATGCTATCTAGTAGAACTGATTAATTATAAATTAAATATTTATGCTCACTAATTCTTGCACACAACAGATACACATAACAGAAACTTTAGTCATTGACAATATATTCTCCTTCACTACTTCCAACAGTCTGCCAGTACCAGTGTATCTTCTCAATTCCCCAATGAAATTATAAGTAAAATTAAATCATTAAGCAATAAAATGTCAAGTGGTCTTGATGGAGTACCTAATTTCATACTAAAAGCACATGCTCACCACATAGCAAACCCCTTGGCCAAAATTTTCAACCTCTCTTTAAAAACTGGTGTATTTCCAGATATTTTTAAAATAGCAAAAGTTTCACCACTGCTAAAACACCCTTATGCCAGCACACTTTTATAACACAGATATTTAATACAACATAATCTAATGCTATCTAGTAGAACTGATTAATTATAAATTAAATATTTATGCTCACTAATTCTTGCACACAACAGATACACATAACAGAAACTTTAGTCATTGACAATATATTCTCCTTCACTACTTCCAACAGTCTGCCAGTACCAGTGTATCTTCTCAATTCCCCAATGAAATTATAAGTAAAATTAAATCATTAAGCAATAAAATGTCAAGTGGTCTTGATGGAGTACCTAATTTCATACTAAAAGCACATGCTCACCACATAGCAAACCCCTTGGCCAAAATTTTCAACCTCTCTTTAAAAACTGGTGTATTTCCAGATATTTTTAAAACAGCAAAAGTTTCACCACTGCTAAAAAAAAAGGTTCTTCTGAAAAAATATCAAACTACCAACCCATGTCACAGTTAAGTTCCTTCTCAAAAATTCTAGAAAAACTCTTCTATGACAGGTTTTTAAGTTTCATAAATAAATATGCACCTCTTACAGTACAACAACATGGTTTTAGAAAGTCTGAATCTACACAGACAGCTATTTTCGGATTCTTAGACTGCATTTTAAAATCCCTTGATCAAAATAAATCAGCTGCAGGTATTTTTCTAGATCTATCAAAAGCCTTTGTCATCCAGGACCATAACATTCTGCTCAACGAATTAGAAAGACGAGGAGTAAGAGGTGTAGCACATAGCTGGTTGTGTTCATCCCTAAAAAACTGCAGGCAGAAAATCACTTCAGTATGAATTCAACAAAATGAATAAAACAAGAAAGAACTCCTTTCTTTTTAGCAAATTACCATAAAATATGGTGTACCACAGGGCTCAATCTTAGGTCAATTTCTCTTCTTGATTTATGTGGATGACTTAGTTGAATATATGAGTCCCACAAAAACTATCCTGTTTGCTGATGACACCAGCATATTGCTCACTGGATCCAGTCCAGAAACTTTGCAGTCCACAGCAGAAAATTCTATGAAAAGACTTTCCGAGTGGTTCACAAAAAACAAACTCATTATAAATACTGAAAAAACTGTGTGTGTTGCTTTTCATTTGATTCCTACAACTAATCATCTGTCTATTCAAGCACAATTAAAAAAATGATCACCTAGAAAATGTAAGTGTCACAAAATTTTTGGGTCTATGGGTTCAGCAAGCCTTAAAGTGGGACACACATATAAATAACTTGTCTAGAAAACTATCATCTGTGTGCTATGGCCTAAGAATTTTAAAGACTACAACAAGCAAAAAAACAGTACTGCAGGCATACTATGCACAGTTCCACTCATTACTCCGATATGGGATCATTTTCTGGGGATACTTAACTCACAGTGAAAAAGGTTTTTAGAATGCGAAAAAAGAGCTCTAAGAATAATTTGAGGCCTTAAAAAGATGGAGTCCTGTAAATCCCCTTTATCTGAGCTTGGTGATCTAAATAATCCAAGTTTATTCATTTATGAAACTTTCTTGTTCACTAGGGACTACCTCCTGAAAACAGGCAAACTGCTACAGAATTATAGTACCAGAGGGAAACCAAATATACATCAAAAATATCACAGAACAACCACCTATCAGAGGAGCATAATTAACCTTGGTGTAATACTACACAATAAGATACCAGAGGAAACAAAAAATCTTACTCATACAATATTTAAAGCTAAACTAAAGGCATTTCTAATAAAGCACTGTTTCTATTCTGTCAGAGAATTTCTGAATACGTAAAAAAGTTAATTGTGATAGGTACCTATTTTTAATCTGCCTACTATTTTGCTAATACTATGTATTATTGTAACTTATCTTTGACCTGTCCAATATCAATTCTACAATTTGTGCTGTATGATAAAACTGGACCAATAAAAAATCAAATCAAATCAAATCAAACTAGAAATTATGTGGTTTTGAGTCAAAGAACTCATTGAGACATGCATCTTGCAGATGCAATCTGTGAACAATGACCAGAAAGACTGGATGAAGTGATACTACTCCACAAAAACACCAGCCCGCATTCTGCTAGACTGACAAAAAACTGCACGGGAGTTGGGTTAGGAAGTCATTCTGCTCCCACCTTATTCACCTGATTTTATGCCCTCAGATTATCACCTTTTCCACTCTCTATTGAACAACCTTCAAGGAACTTCATTTAAGATGAAAATGTGCCCCAAACATGGCCTGACAAGTTCTTTGTCTCAAAACCATGTGATAAGTCATGGAATTGAAAAGACACATCAGCACTAACAGACTGTTGTAAACAGTGAAGGAGAATATATTACTGTTGACTAAAGTCTCTGTTATGTGTATCTGCTGTGTTTGTTAAATTTATGGAAAAATGCCATGAACTTATGAACCAAGCGAAAATGATGCGAACAACTGGCAAAATTGATTATTCAACATGTCAACAATTCACAGGGAAAACCAGAAGAACTATATCATATTGGTTCTGTTGTGAACGCCATTACTTAAACCAGGAAACAGTATCAGACTGCTATCTGATATAAAATATAACAGAAACCTTAGATACTTTGGGCAGGACTCAGTCACCACAGAATTACATCACAAAGATTACCTGAGGCAGATAAATTATTTCAAATGACTGGGATGGATACTTTTGGCCCCTTTGGACAAATACCAACAGGAAACCATTATGCACTGACAATAATTAATCATATTCAAGATACTTTTCTATGAGAGCCATACAAACTAGCAGGCAGAAACAATAGCACATGCAATAGTGAACCAGTGGACACTAAAAATTTTAATACCTGAACCAATAATAGGACATTAATTTAAATAAATAAATAAATAAATAATTTTATGTCTGATTTCATAAAGCAGTTGTGCTGGCTATTGCACATTAGGAAACTTTAGACCAGTGCTTTCTCCCACAGGCAAATTGTCAAACAGAGAGTTCACTGTACACAGGAGCATGTCGGCTTTTTCTGCACTGATAAATCCTGTCATCCATTCACATCCCACTGCTTGGACTGTCACATAGTATCTGACTAGCAGGTTGCAGTGCACTCAAGGAACACACAAGCACACTGTAAGCAAACATAACAACATCGTACATAGCAGCTATGCAGGCTGAAAGGCACATACAAATGTAGGTGTGGAAACTATTCAAAATAAGACATCTCATAAACGACTTGCGCTAGAATCCTGCAACAAATGCCACTGAGATTTCAATTTACCCCACTTTTAGTTTGTTAGTGTCAATAGGCATTGTTTTATTCTAAGTATTATTACAATCTGATTATTCGTTAACAATGCAAGCCCCTGACTACCATTCCATTCTGTGACAACTGCACAGCAATAGCAATTTTCATTCTGCAATACTTGAAGAGTAAGTTTTACATGCTTCACCCTGTATGTATACAAAAAGTATACTTAAGCAAAAATTAGCATTTGGTTGATTTTGTTTTAAGATCGCTAGTGTGAATTTTGTAATTTTAGTCCTGCTGGAAGTATGTAAGAAAAGTAGGAAGATGAATCTATTCTAATTACAGCCAGGTTGATTTACAAAATGCATTAGAAGAGACTCAGAAAGGGAAAATAACATTGCACCAGGTCTCTGAAATATATGCTGTACCTTGAACAACCCTCCAGGACAAGATGAAAGCAATTCATACCGGAAAAATTGGTCACACTTATGTACTTTCTGCATAGGTTTGTTAATTTTTACATTACTATTCCTATTTAGGAAATTAATTTTGAAATACAGTAAAACTTGCTCAAAACAGCATATGTATAATTCAGAAATCTGCCCAGACTGTACAAGGATTTCAGTCCCGACACATTCAATCCACTTTTATACGCTGATTTTTTGTATAAAGCAGAACGTGCCTAATGTGGAAATGGAAACCAAATCTTAGAACATACTTAATAATTCATTGTATAATGTGGGAAAAGCGTATATGGTACTACCATACAGGGTGATTATAATTAAAGTTAAACTTTCAAACCAGTGTAGAAATAACACCACTGGTCAGAATAATGTCAAACTGCAATGGAATATTATTGGAGAAGGGGGAAAACGTATAGCAGAAAAAAAAGGGTTACAAAATGTAGCAATAGATGGCACTATAAGCATCATAATTTAATAGTACTACTCAGTGTGCGTGGATGTACAGGTGTGGTACTGTTAGTTATGTAAGCCCATCCACCACGGCAAGGTCATGTCACATCGTACGGGAAAAATCAGTTTTTAATTGTTCTGAGGCCAAAAACCTCATAAAAAGCATCAATCAAAATCGAATCAGATTATTAATTTAATTGTAACTGGCACAAAACATGTTCAATAACCTGTCCAACATTTTCTACAACAAGTTGAAATCGAGAAACAGCATGTCCCACAATTGATTGAAGTGTTTCTGGAGTCATGCTCAGAATGTGTTGCACAACACATGCCTTCAATGCAGCTAAGTTTGCAATGAGAACACTGAAAACAATATCTTTCAGATACCCACACTGCCAGAAGTCACACAGATTAAGATCAGGTGATCAGGATGTCCAGGCTCTAGTGAAAGGGCAGCTGATAACTCTAGCATTTCTGAAATGGTGCTTCAGCAGCTGCTTAACTGGATTTGCAATGTGTGGAGGTGCGCCATCTTGCATAAAAATGTTCCCATCCACACATTCATGCAGTTGGAGACCTGGAATGACATGGTTGCAGAAAAGGCACTCATAGTGCTTCTCAGTGACAGTACAGGTAACAGGACTGGAAGCACCTGTCTCTTCAAAAAAGTATAGCCCTATGTTAAATGATGCTTTAAACCCACACCACACAGTGACCTTTTCAGAATGAAGTGGTATTGGTTGATTTGCGTGTGGATTTTCCATTGCCCATATTTGACAATTCGGAGTATTGACATATCCTGCCAGATGGAAGTGGGCTTCATCTGCCCACAAAATCTTCCACGGCCAATCATTGTCGACTTCCACACGAGCAAGAAATTCTAAAGCAAAGGTCTCTCCTGCTAGCAAGTCAGCAGGAAGCAACTCATGCACATGGGTAATTTTTTATAGGTAGAAAAGAAGGATGTTTCATAGAATTTTACGCACCGTGCTCACGGGTATGTCCAGTGTGTGGGCAATTCTCCATGGACTACATGCTCGCACTCCACCAATCATCTCCTCCTGCATTTCCGTGGCCACGGCTTCCACTGATGCTGAATCAATTTGTTTCTTCCCTCTACCAGGTTGCATACCAAAAGAACCAGTGTCTTCGAATTTCCCAATCATTTTCTGCAGACCCATGGTAGTCATCAGACCAAAGCCTTTTTTCAAACTGTTCAGTGTCCAGAACTTCTGCTGAGTGATGTGTGCACAGTCATCTTTCCTGTAATACAGCTTTACAAACAGAGTGTGATGCTGCATTGAGACAGTCATGGCGAACATCACAGATGCAAAAGGAGGAAAAACTGTGTACCCAGCATGCTTATACTAATTTCAATAGGTCGTGCGCATGACAGGTGTTTTCATTTTCATATTCTGACACATACGGCGCCATTTATTGATCAATTTTCACACTATTCTTTTTCTTCTGCCTTACATTTTCCCTCTACTCTGAGAATATTCTGTTGCAATTTGACATCATTCTGACCAGTGGTGTTATTTCTACAGCATTTTGGAAGTTTAGCTTTAATTGTGGTCACCCTGTATTACAGTTGATTAGTTATTCATGACTCTACAAGGCTGCTACTTTTAATATCTCTATTAAGCAGCACAAAGCCAAGAAAAGAGGTGCAGTGCAGTGTGGCACTGCTGGTGTGGACCTAAAACCACACTGATTCTGTGCAACAACAAATAAGTTATGCTCAGTGTTGGTACAGTACATCAAAGGAAATGGTCTGTTTGTCAGCACTCTATTGGTCGGGTTTCTCATTTTCCTCATAACTGACACACATCGCTGCATACAGGAACATTGTTGCGAATCTACCAACACTCTGCTGCAATGTGCGCAGTGAAAGTGGTGGGTATTGTTCCATTAAACAATGGTTTTACCTGGCAAGGTAAACGTCTACAGACAACGTAACCTCCGGCGTGCCACAGGGGAGTGTTATGGGACCATTGCTTTTCACAATATATATAAATGACCTAGTAGATAGTGTCGGAAGTTCCATGCAGCTTTTCGCGGATGATGCTGTAGTATACAGAGAAGTTGCAGCATTAGAAAATTGTAGCGAAATGCAGGAAGATCTGCAGTGGATAGGCACTTGGTGCAGGGAGTGGCAACTGACCCTTAACATAGATAAATGTAATCTATTGCGAATACATAGAAAGAAGGATCCTTTATTGTATGATTATATGATAGCGGAACAAACACTGGTAGCAGTTACTTCTGTAAAATATCTGGGAGTATGCGTGCGGAACGATTTGAAGTGGAATGATCACATAAAATTAATTGTTGGTAAGGCGGGTACCAGGTTGAGATTCATTGGGAGAGTCCTTAGAAAATGTAGTCCATCAACAAAAGAGGTGGCTTACAAAACACTCGTTCGACCTATACTTGAGTATTCCTCATCAGTGTGGGATCCGTACCAGATCGGGTTGACAGAGGAGATAGAGAAGATCCAAAGAAGAGTGGCGCGTTTTGTCACAGGGTTATTTGGTAACTGTGATAGCGTTATGGAGATGTTTAGGAAACTCAAGTGGCAGACTCTACAAGAGAGGCACTCTGCATCGCGGTGTAGCTTGCTCGCCAGGTTTCGAGAGGGTGCGTTTCTGGATGAGGTATCGAATATATTGCTTCCCCCTACTTATACCTCCCAAGGAGATCACGAATGTAAAATTAGAGAGATTCGAGTGCGCACGGAGGCTTTCAGACAGTCATTCTTCCCACGAACCATACGCGACTGGAACAGAAAAGGGAGGTAATGACAGTGGCATGTAAAGTGCCCTCCGCCACACACCGCTGGGTGGCTTGCGGAGTATAAATGTAGATGTAGATGTAGATTATTTTCTGCCAGTTTCAGTTGACTAGTAGCACTTTAAGAGATACAGTAACATGATGTCAAACAAACAGTATCTGTAATTAACAGTTAATGAAAAGATTAATGTAATCGAGGCGAGTGAGAGAGAGAAACTCTGTGTGCAAGATTATGTTGCATTCCAAATGTGGTAAAACACAAAATTATGAGACTTTAAGAAACAAGGATAAGATATGGGCTGAACAGATGAAAGGGAATGGGCAGATGAAAAGAAAGGTGAAAAACAAGATGCTTCAGTGGCCATAAAAGTTCAAGAAAATGCAGCAGCAATTGCTGAATTAATGAAAATGTGAAACATTTCATGTAGTGCAGATGATTACATTCGAAGTGATGACTTTCTGTCAACTCACTCCACTTTCACTTCAGCAACAGATTTAATAGAGATCCGCAACTCAGAGGATGATGAAGAAGAACCAAAGGAAGAAGAAGAGGAGCAAAATGATGTCCCTAGAAAAACTAATATGCCTGAAGGAGCCATGCATAAAAGATGTTATGCAATTTGCAGCACACACAAATTTTCCCAACTTCTTCCAACTATTGTATGGTGCAAAAAATGGCCTAGAAAAAACAGTTTTGAACAGGAAATTAAAACAAGTTTGCCTCCTGGATATGTGATAAAAAAAAGTGAAATGTAAAGCAAATAAACATGGGAATAATATATCTGTACATACGATAATAAATGAATTTAAAGTTCGAGTAAAAATATAGAAATGCCATGTTATTTATCAATTAGTGCAATAGTCCAGTGTTCTACTGACCAATATACAGTAAATGAACATCTGCTGTGCTGGAGTGAAGGTACATAAATACGGTACATGTGTAATTAAAAATTTTTACTGTACTTTTGTGCATGATACCTGACAAACTTTAGGTAACCCAGTGAGATTTGTGTAATCAAAAAACTTGTCCAATTTGAAAAATTATTTTAGTCCCAGGCGATTCAGTTTTGAGCAAGTTTTACTGTATCGTATTGAAGTGTAAATTACATTCATATTCTTATGTTGTAATGTTGCCCAGTGCTTGGTGTTGGAATTGCTTCTTCTCATCCTGGGTGGATCTGTGTGCCTAAAGGAAGAGGAAATCCTGTTGTTTGTTTATTATTCTTGGCTGTGTCCTAAGTGTACAGTGATGTGTTGGGGTAATGGATGTGTCAGGGTAATGGAGGACTGTCTTGTTTTTCTTACCTAACCTTTCCCTTCTTCCTCTTCTCCCAGATTCTTCCCTCCCTCTCCTGAAGATGCTACTAATGGTGGAGACAGCACCTCTAGTTTCTTTAAAAGGACGAATGTGTCTGACATGAACTATCATGGGCGAGCTGAAAGTTGCAGTTTAATGTTAACAGATGACATCATTTCTATCACATGAAAGGGGCCATGATAACATGTTAGAAATTTTTTGTCTTTCCTTTTATTATGTATATGTTGGTGATCATAATCCATCTGCCTATGTGATACTTACGTAACACTGTTTTCTTTTTGTGGGCACTGTCTTCTCATTCCAAAGCTTTGGTGTTCATATTTTTCACCTGTCACCATATAGTTTTTAACCTTTTAGAGAAGTTTTCCACTGATGAAATATCACTTCCTGGGGGATTCTTACAAAACTCAAAAGGGGAAGGCATCTTCTGGCCAAAAACCTCTTTTCGTGGATTTTTGAACTGCATGCTCCTGTGGCATACGCAAGTAGTGTGTCCCAGTCATTATGGTGCAAGTCAACATTGGTGTATGGAGAATGTAGCAAGAAGGCAGTTTGTTCTTGTATGATGTATGCGGCAAAATATCCAAAATGACATCAACCATTTCACAGCTATTTATCAACCTCTTCAACCAGTTATGTGAAAGTGATAGCATAACAACTAGGCAGCATACCGGAAGGAAATAAGTGATGATAGAAGAGAGGGAAATTACTGTTTTTGCTGCTGTTGATCCGCAAGTTAGCTCCTGTGCAATCGCATGAGGAAGTAGTATGAGTCAGGCAAGTGCCCTATGCATTCTCCATCGATATAGGTTCCTTCACTATCACATCCCTCTCCATAATGAGTTGCATGGAAATGACTATAAAAATTGTGTTAACTTCCGTACATGGGCATTAAGACAGGATCATCCACATGTATCATGTATCTTGTTTAGTGATGAAGCCAAATTTGCCAATTATGGTCAGGTAAACTGCCCAAACATGCACTGTTGGTCTGTTGATAGCCCCGTTGGCTTCATCAGCTGGAATGTCAGCATCCATGAAGTGTAAATATGTGGTGTGGGATAGTGAACCATCAGCAGCCTCCAAACAGGCCATCTTAGGAGGAACCTGTGGTACCAACATGATGTCAGCCCAGCCTATAGTGCAAGAAGTACTACAGCATGTCTTCACGAATTCTTTGCAGATTGTTAGACTGGACACAGATGACCTGTACCTTGGCCAACCAATTCCCTGTATTTCACATCAGTAGACTTTCTGCTGTGGGGAAAGCTGAAAGACACTGTCTACAAGGACATACCCAACTACACCTGATGATAGGTTTGACATATTACAGCAGCCAGCTCAGACATCTCCGCTGAAATACTAGCACGTGTGTAGCAGTCATGCCATACCAGACTGGAAGCGTGTATTGCCACTGCCTGTGGTCATTTTGAATACAACCTGTGATGGTCAACTCTCTCGTTACTAGTCAGAATCCATGTAACTAGTGTATGCACTTGTGTTGTTCTCTAATATGTGCTACCACACATATTGTACCAGTGATGGTGTGGGAACTTTTCAAAATACAATATCTCATAAACAACTTGCACTAGAGTCCTGCGACAAACACCACTGACGTTCTAATGCATCCTAATTTTAGGTTGTTAATGTCAATAGGCGTTGTTTCGTTTAAAAAAAGGTATTTTTGCACAAACAATATAGTTTCTAAATATTATTACAATTTGCTGATTGGATAATACAGGCCTGACTACCAATCTATTCTGTGAAAACTGTGCATCACTAGCGCTTTCCATTTCTGCAGTATTTGCAGTGCAAGTTTTAGGTGACTTGCCCTGCATATTGTGGGATACTTCCACAGTAGTTCCATTAAAGGCGTATTGGTTTACAAAATCGGGTTTCAGCCGTGCAGAATTTTGTTTTCACACTTCAGCACTGCATTATTCCAAGCTGACTAGAAATCAACAATCAATGCATGGAAGTTTTCACACACAAAGTCATGTGAAACAATGAAGATGTCAGAGAATTCTATCCACTACACATTACAGCTTTCAAAATAGTTAAATCACAAATTCAACAGATGGCAACACAAAAAACAGATTTTATAGCCTACTGGCTGAAATCACCCCAGACAGCTGAAATTAGCCCATATTAAGGTACTATGCTGTTGTAGGATGATGGAAGCCTCAAAGTACGCCCTCTAACAAGTGGTGTCTTGTTTACACAACAACTGTATGTGATAATTTAAAATCATTAGTGGTCCTTAAGATTAGACTGCAATATTTCATAATTAGATAATTAAATACAGAGGTTAGAAGACATATTTGGCAAATTAATCAGTTTCTGCAGTCATCTTTTATACAAATACAGGCACAGCTACACATATCAGACTGCAGAGTTAGTCCCATAAGTGCAACCAAAAAGAGGTTGGTTAGACACAAACAGATAAATTTTGAAATCAGTTTACAGAAAAGCTGATGCAGAGAATGTAGAAAATATTAGTAAGTCATTATAACAAATACATGCAAATGTAAATGGTAACAATGAAACAGTTGATTTCTGCACTAGCCAGCTTGCCAGTCTGGAAAAAGGCAAAGTAAACAATATCAGACAGCTGATACCTCTGGTGCAATGCTAATGTCCCACGTTCAGGCAGCACTGCTAATCACAACTTGAGTGTACTTGGGGATTGTCTGGATAACATAGACATTCTGTTAATGATTGCAAAATTACTGCACATTGTCCTCTGATGGACACACAGAGACTATGAAACTACAGGAAGCCTTGTCACATGCTGTTTGTAGGCAGTTATCACCAACTCCTGGAAGGAACATGTCTCTGCACTAGCATATTGGCAATGAAGGGCTCCCCCCCCCCCCCTCCCCCCCTCCCCACCCAATGGATACGGCACATTGATCTTGCCAAAAGCCAAGAGGCTAAGTGTACTATAATATGGTACATATGAAGTCCCAATCAAAATCAAGAGTCAAAACTACAAAATCATCAAGGCTCTGGCTACGCCACCCTTAGATATATATATATTTGAAGCATGAATTACTTCATCCCTTTGCCAAGAATTACACATATTGCATCCTGAAAAGTATCAGATGAAATACTGATATACTCATGAGTCTTGACTCTTGCTTTTAATGGGGCTTCATACGTAAAATAGTACAGTATACTAAGCTTCTTGGCTTTTGGCAAGATCAATGTGTAGTGTCCATGAGGGGGGGGGGGCAGTGGGGGGAAACCCCATTTCCCACATCACTGGAATTATTAACAGCAGTAAGGGAAAAAAAATCTGTCACTATACTATACCTTAATAAGTGCGCAAATGGGCTCCCACTTGGAAATTATAATGTTGTTAACTTGTAAGAATTGCAGATTTGAGCCTTACACCTTTCCTGCATGACTGGTGTGGAAAGCCCAACAAAAACTTGTACAGATAAAAGTGCACAAAACACTAGTGGTGACCCCAAACAGAATATCCCATGCCCTGCTCTTCACACAGGAATTACTACACTGTTAACTACCAAACTAGATACATAACATTCCTAGGTCATGTGAGTTTACCTTGTTACTGTTATAACCTTTAATCACTAATAAAGTGCGTGGAGATACAAAAGTAGAAACACTAGCTGGTTACATGTTACTAACTCCGTATCTGTCATTCGACTGCCGGGCCGTGACATGCGGCCGGCGCCGTTCATAACCAGGTGGCGCTCCCGCGCTCGGCCGAGCTGCGGAGCGCCTCTATCGCCGTGTTCGCGTACTAACGTAGCGGCACTTTTGAATGTCGTGGCAATGTCACAACACTTTTCCCCCCTTGAAAAAAAAAAACGCTCACTTTCGTGGAGACACGGACAGTGCGGAGACATCCATGGCCTCTTGGGAGGTCCCGAGAAGATACCGCGGAGAAACACGAGAGTATGGTCGAAAATGTCCAGGACGGAAGCTGGCGCGTGGAACGTGCCTCCTGGACGAGATGATGGGTGAAAACTCCGGAGCAGCATCCATAGGTGTCGTGGACCTGGGGGTGTGCTCCAGCGAGATGGGTCCCGGAGAAGGCGGCGTCGCGACTGGGGCCGGTTCCGGCGTACTCGGAAGCGGTAGCGACGGCGGCGGCAGCAACACGCCCGGAAGATCGGCAGCAGCGACAGGACTGGCTTCTCGGGCTGGTGGAGACGAAAAAAGGGGCGGTGGTACCGGCGTGGCCACCACTCGTGGGCGCATCTGGTCGTAATGGCGAACAACCATGCCGTCGTCCGTACGTATTTCACAAAGCCGGCGGCCGCGAAGAGCCTGGACCACCCCTGGAATCCATTTAGGGCGAGATCCATACCCCCGTGCCCACACGTCGGCGCCCACCGGGTATTTTCCCGCACTAGGGGACACAGTACAAGGCCTGACAGGGTGAAGCAGATGCAGTAGGGTGCGCGGTTGGCGGCCATGCAAGAGTTCAGCAGGGCTGCGATCACCCAGAGGCGTGAAGCGATAAGAACTCAGAAACTGCAACAGAGCGTCATCTGTGGAAAAATCACTAAGGAATTTTTTCATTTGGCTTTTGAAAGTGCGGACAAGGCGCTCGACCTCCCCATTCGATTGCGGATGGAAGGGCGGTGCTGTAACATGATGAATCCCTTGTCCAGTACAAAAATCACGGAAGGCCTGCGAAGAGAACTGAGGGCCATTGTCCGTGACAATCGTGGATGGAAGACCTTCTAGCGCAAAGATTTTTGACAAAGCCAGTGTCGTCGCCGCAGTGGTGGGCGACGGACAGCGAACAACAAACGGAAACTTCGAGAAGGCGTCAATCAACAGTAGCCAATAAGTGCCGAGGAAGGGGCCGGCAAAGTCAGCGTGCACCCGTTCCCACGGCTACGCCGGATCAGGCCACGGAGAGGGCAGAGTACGAGGCGCAGCCAGTTGTTGAACACACTGATCACATGCAGCGACCATGTGGGCGATGTCCGAATCGATACCGGGCCAATAAACGTGCCTGCGGGCCAGGGACTTAGTCCGAGAAATCCCCCAATGGCCCTCATGCAATAGTTTGAGAACAGCTTTGCGAAGAGAGGCAGGCACCACAACCCGTGGAGATGCGCCATCCGTGGCCAGAAGAACAACACCCTCACGAACAGACAGACGAAGGCGCAAGGCATGGTAGTTGCGAAGGGGATCCGACGCCCGGCCCTTGGTCCTGTCCGGCCAACCCCGCTGAACAAAACCGATCACCTGACGCAGGACCGGATCCCGCGCAGTAGCCGACGCGACCTGCGAACCTGTAAGTGGAAAACCCTCGACCGCACGACGTTCTTCCTCCTCAATGTGGAAACAGAGGAGTTCATCGCGATCGAAAACCGGGTCGGGGCCCATCGGCAAACGCGACAACGCATCAGCGATGGCGTGCTGGGCCGTGGGGCGATAGTGAATCTCATAGTGAAAACGAGACAAGTATAAGGCCCAACGTTGCAGGCGGTGAGCTGCCTTATCCGGAAGCGACGCCGAGGGGCTGAACAGAGAGACCAGCGGCTTGTGGTCGGTGATGAGGTGAAACTTAGAACCATACAAAAAAACGCTGAACTTTTTCAGAGCATAAACGATAGCGAGCGCCTCCTTTTCTATTTGAGAGTAACGCCGTTGGGCATCGTTGAGGGTCTTGGAAGCGTAGGCGATGGGTCGTTCCGACCCATTGTCATACCGATGGGCAAGAACAGCCCCTAGGCCATACTGTGACGCGTCAGTCGCCAGAACCAAGTGCTGACCCGGACGGAATGTGGCAAGACAAGGCGCCGACTGCAAATGAGCCTTCAGGCGGACAAAAGCCTGCTCACACTCGGCGGACCAACAGAAAGGAACGTTTTTGCGTAACAGCTGATGCAGAGGATGAGCCACCGCCGCCGCGGAGGGAATGAATTTGTGATAATAAGCAACCTTGCCTAGAAACGCCTGAAGTTCTTTGACCGTAGACGGCCGGGGTAGAGCGGTAATGGCCGCAACGTGCTGTTGTAGAGGGCGTATACCCTCACGGGACAAGTGGAAACCAAGATACACAATGGAGGGTTGGAAGAACTGAGACTTGTCCAGATTGCACTTCAACCCGGCTGAATGCAGAACCCGAAACAGTGAACGCAAATTGCGAAGGTGCTCCTCAGTGGAGGCCCCCGTGACAACAATGTCATCCAGGTAGTTGATGCAGCCGGGAACGGAAGCCGTGAGCTGTTCCAAAAACCGCTGAAAAATGGCCGGTGCGCTAGCGACGCCAAATGGTAACCGCTGGTACTGATACAACCCACAAGGAGTGTTGATGACGAGAAATTCCTTGGAAGATGCATCCAACGGCAACTGATGGTACGCCTCCGATAAGTCAAGTTTGGAAAAGAACTGGCCCCCAGCGAGCTTGGTAAATAACTCCTCAGGACGGGGAAGAGGATAAGTGTCAATGAGGCTTTGAGCGTTGACAGTGGCTTTAAAATCACCACACAATCGCAGACTCCCGTTTGGTTTAGAAACCACCACGATGGGCGATGCCCATTCGCTGGAGGTAACAGGAAGGAGAATCCCCAAAGCCGTTAACCTGTCTATCTCAGCTTTGACAGGCGCACGCAACGCCATTGGAATAGGGCGTGCCCGGAAAAACTTAGGGCGAGCCGTAGGTTTAAGAGTAATGTGGGCTTCAAAATCCTTGGCACGACCCAGACCAGCAGAGAACACGGACGAGAATTCAGAACACAAGCCATCCAGCTGTGGATACAGAATGTCCTCAGATATGAGGTGCACATCATCATCAATGGAAAACCCGAACAACTGGAAAGCATCATAACCGAACAGGTTTTCAGTGCCCGCATGATCCACCACATAAAACGTGAGGGGCCTAACAACAGACTTGTAGGAGTGGAAGCATCAAACTGGCCAACGATAGGAATTTTCTGCTTATTATAAGTTCGTAGATTTCGTGTAACGGGAGACAAGGGAGGGGAGCCCAACTCCAAATACGTGCGAGAATTAATGAGAGTTACTGCAGAGCCAGTGTCCACTTGCATGCGAATGTCTTTATCCAGAACACGAACAGTAACAAACAACTTATTCGTTTGAGAAAGCACACAGTTAACATCCATGTCCGATGCCTCGTCCTCGTCGACAGGAACTTGAGGGGACTGACACACAGAAGCAATGTGGCCTTTTTTCCTACAGGAATTACACGTGGCCCAACGTTTTGGACACGCGGCTCTGTCATGCTGTACGAAACAACGTGGACAAGAAGGAAGGGCGGAACGAACCTGCTTCTGTAGTTGCTGTTTTTGCTGCGAGCGTAGCGGCCCAACGCGACGTTGTTGACGCGAGTGCACCGCCGCCACGTCGTCGTTTCCCTGTGAAACAGGCACATTGTCTGCGTCGAAAGTGGTCTGGACAGCGCCTACATCACACCATGCGTCTATTTGCGCACCAGCAGCGTGAGACACTTCAAACGATTGAGCGATGATGAGAACTTCTGACAACGACGGGTTTGGCAATTGTAAGGCACGTTGCCGAACTTCTTTATCAGGAGCAAGCCATAAAATAGCGTCCCGAACCATTGAATCAGCGTAAGACTCATGATGAGTGTCCGTGACAAACTGACATTTCCGACTCAGACCGTGTAGTTCCGCCGCCCAAGCCCGGTAAGATTGATGGGGCTGTTTACGACACCGGTAAAAAGCCACACGGGCGGCAACGACATGGGTGTTTTTTCGGTAATAGTTAGACAATAAGTCACACATTTCTTGGAAGGACAGAGAGGCAGGTTCCCGCAGAGGGGCTAACTGAGATAGCAGCTGATAGATCCGTGGGGAAATCCAAGATAGAAATAACAACTTACACATAGGAGCGTCGACAACGCCGAAAGCCAAGAAGTGTTGCCGCAAACGCTTCTCATAATCCTCCCAGTCTTCAGCGGCCTCGTCATAAGGAGGGAACGGAGGCGGAGAAGAGGAAGATAGACGATGAGTAAGCAACGTCGACAACGCCTGAATAGCAGCCGTCAGCTGTGTTTGTTGTTCAATAAGCGCTTGCATAAGCTGTTCCATGTCTGCCCCGACACGAACACACAAGTCCACAACGCAGGAAAAAAAATATCCGACCTCGTCGCCAAAAAGTGTTATAACCTTTAATCACTAATAAAGTGCGTGGAGATACAAAAGTAGAAACACTAGCTGGTTACATGTTACTAACTCCGTATCTGTCATTCGACTGCCGGGCTGTGACATGCGGCCGGCGCTGTTCATAACCAGGTGGCGCTCCCGCGCTCGGCCGAGCTGCGGAGCGCCTCTATCGCCGTGTTCGCGTACTAACGTAGCGGCACTTTTGAATGTCGTGGCAATGTCACAACAGTTACACCCACAGAAATCTGTGACAGATTGTCCACAAGAAATAATTACAGACAATTTTTTCAAAGAGTAAGTCTACACTGGTTATACTCTGTAGTGAATCAGTCAGTCATCATTTTGTGCTTGTTATAAGTAAGGTCAACAACATAGCACACAGTGAATAGAACTACAAGGTCAGGGGTTGATAATAGAATCCAATGTGATATATCCACACCAACTTTCCGATTACCCACTGCTATTAACAGGAACTATCATCATGAATATAAGTCACACATTGATTTATGTATCTGACCCACTACTTGAAATTTTATCCACATAAAGCCCAACGTCAGACCCAACCCTCTCTAGGTTAAATGCTAGTCTCTCAGAATAGCTGGCTCTCAATGGAACCACTTCTGTATCACATAAAAAAGTACCATAATTAACATCAGCAGTGACTAATAGTTATAGGAACCTCAACCACGGCTGCCTCTATGATTTTTGCAGTAATAGGTACCATATACTACCAATTTCAGCCAAAGGTAGTCCAAATCCCATCCCTGCTAACCTTCAACCTACAGGTTCCAATCAGTCATGACAGCACCAGTAAGATGCAAATCTGACAAAGACAAAGTTGTCCATGAACAAATAGTCAACTGCCAGTGAAGTTTTACAGAAAATGTAACTAGTACAAAGGACAAACTGACACCATGAGTAGAAGTGGAGTGTACATAACTGTAAATAAACCAGTGTCTGTGTTTCAGGAAAATGTTGGAGTGGATTTTTTCCATACAGGGCAGATACTGTAAAAAGAAAAAGTTGTAATGGGTCTTGGAAAGAGTGATAGAGCACCAGGACAGAAATCAGGCCATACTGGAATCAGCTAGGCACCAGTCAGTGACCCTCATGCTGAGGGGTGTAATACCTCTTCTACATTGCAGCCCTCCATGTGTTGAAACCAGGTTGCACTAGGATGAACAAGTGCTTGATGTGCTGCTGGTTATGACAACCATCATTGCCTCCTTTCCAAATAATTCAGTGTGACAAACTAACATTGTGAATGTTGTAAAATCAGTGAGTAGCATTAAACATTACCAGATTTTATGACTGTGAAGCAGTTACTTCAAATTCTTGATTTCTGATGATGCTGAGATGGGGTAAATATCTCTTTGCTGCATTAATCTCCACCTACAAAAAAGTCTGAGCTCTTCACGAGTCAGGAGCTACATTTCCAGTTAACCAAATCAAAATGATGGGACCAAAAAAGTTAAATACTTTTTTAAAAAAACTTATTATGCCTGTTGAGTCTTGTGCCATAGGAATCAAGGGAGAGGATGTTGTTTGGAGGCCAGTATCCTCTTTCTACAACACAACTACACACATGTATTAACAGGGTCTTTTATTTACATAACCAGGAAGCTACTTTACTTTAAGAGTCCATGTGTTGTGGTACAAGCTCTTCACTGCTGGTGAAGTACAAGTCCTGCTATGCAACGAATGACAGATGCCAAGTTAGAATGTGAGTTAGTGTGCCAGTGACTGAGCGGCTGAACTAGTGACTAAGACTGAGTCGTCTGGTCTGTGGTCACAATCTAAATACTTGCAGTTGGGAGGGCATTGGCAGCGCATTGCTTGCAAGTCTGTCTATAGCCTCTCTCCTGATAGGCACGCTTGATCCAGCACCTACTATCGACCTTATTGCAACATCTTTGCTGACCAATGTACTGGCGAAGGCTTACGCCAGTTCATTCCTCCCACCCCCGAAATGCCCAACTGTTGTCAAGTAGGAGGGCTGCGAACAATAACGGGGAGGGAGGCAGGATGCTGGACATAGAGATGAGCTGGGAGCCATGACTGTGGAGGTTGTACCCTGCCATCTGGCTTGTGAGGCAACAGGAACATCCTGCAGAAAACTGCTTCCAGGACACACATCCAGGCCTGAGAGCGCATCCTAGCTGACGATAGTGACAGCGATGGTGGGTCTTGGTCGAATGGGTCAGCGACTGGGGATGGAGGGAGGAAGGCGCATTGTCCATCCGCTCCTCCTGGGGTGCCCTGGTGGCCCCAGTGGGTGGCTGCAAAGGCCGTGGGATCCCATGAGGCCAAGAATCTGGGGGAAGAAAAGCAGCAGAATCATGGGTTCTGTTGGTGGTGCTGCAAACCATCGGGATCTGCAGTTAAGTACATAAAAGAGCCAATGTGTTCCTGGATCACGCCTCTTTCCCAGTGCCCATAGTTGCCATAAGCCCTGAAAAGAACAAGATCGCGGGGGCAAAGTGATACTTCTGGACCATTGGTGGCACTGGAAGCTGCAATGGGTGTAGCAAGTGCAGCAGTGTCTGATGGCGGCGGCCATGCAGAAGTTTCACAAGTGATGGTCCGTCTCATGGATGGGAGTGACAGGAGGTGAGAAAGAGTTGCAGTGCCTGTTCCTGTGTGAGGGTGGTGCAAAGCTTGGCCATGTGTTGTTTGAAAGTGCATACAAAGTATTCTGCTTCTCTGTTGGACTATGTGTGAAATGGAGCACTTGTTAGATGACAAATGCCATTTCATTCACAAAACTGTTCTAATCACATGAAGCGAACTGTGGTCTGTTGTCCGAGACAAGTACTTCTGGCAAACCTTGTATGCAAAATATGGACAACATCTGAAAGGTGCTACATGATGTGGTAGCAGCCATAGGTAATGCAAATAGAAACTTGCTAAAAGGGTCTACCACTATGAGCCACTGAGTGCTCCAATATTGTCCTGCAAAGTCAATGTGCACTTGCTGCCATGGCAATTGAGTCTTAGTCCAAGTTGAAAATGTCTGTGGTGGAGCACATTGGTTTTCTGCACATGTGCAACACTGTGACATCATCTGTTCAATATGGGTGTCCATACCCTCCTAAGTACAGTGCTGTCACGCTAACCATTTAGTGTGAACAAGTCCCCAATGTCCTTGGTGGAGCAATCGCAACACATCCCTTTGCAACACTCTGGGAATAAGCACATGCAATTGTCCACTATCATTCTGAACTACTGAACTATAATCACACCCTGTTGAACTGAAAGTTTATGCCAACATGCAAAATATCGTTGCACAACTGAGTTATGGATACTGTTCTATGGATGAGGCCAAGACATACAAATGTAATGCAACAAAATCTTGAGATCTGGGTCTGCTTTTGTGGTCTGTGCAATTCTTCAGTAGTGCAAGGGAAAAGATTCCAGCAATTCAGAGTCCTGCTCATCGATTTGGCAACAAGATACGGGATGCATCAAAATCAGAATCTGGGCCAATCGGAAAGTGAGATAGGGCGTCTGCATTACCGTGCTTTGTCATAGGTTTGTACACAATTCCATACTGATACTAAGAAAGTAACAAAGCCGAACATTGCAATTTTTGAGCAGTGCATTTAGGAACTGGCTTTGACGGGTCAGAAAAGGACTGCAAAGGCTTATGATTGGTCACTAATTAGAACTTACGACCATACAAATAATGATGGAATTTGGTCACACCATACACAATAGCAAGAGCCTCCCAAACAAATCCAAGGCATCTAAACCAAATATGTTCTCACTGTCATGTGGTTTCAACACAGTAAAATTCACTGTCCTAGTGTGAGATTTGTAAGTGGCTGGCAAATTACATTGTCCAATCACTGGAATCTCCTATCCATTGTAAGAAGTGAGGTGCTTGCTGGATTTAGAAATGAGTGATGAGCCTAACTGTTCGTACTTAGTTCAATTAAGCAAAGTCACTGAGGCACCTGTGTATAACTGAAAGTTCGCATAACAGCCAGCAATTCGCAATGAGACAAATAATCTGTTAGATCATTATTGCACAGCACAAGGGAGAGAAGATGGTACAACCTTACTTTTACTTTTGGCAAAACCTGTTGTTGGTTTTGAAACACAGTGCTCACTGCATGTGAACAATCCTGTTTTCTCTTGGAGCAAGCAAAGTTGTCATTTTTGTGTAGTTGCAAAGAAACTGCTTTTCTTTTCACACGTGTAACACATTACGTCTTTTATGGTGAGCAAAACATATAAGGCAAGACTTCACTAAATTCACAGGCCTGTTTACATGTCTACATAGCTGTCCACACGGCTGTGTATGTGCTAATTGTTGTGGCTGCTTGGGGTGGTTGCAAGCAAGGGGCAACTCAATCCAACAAATTGGGGCCTGGTCCAACTTTTCAGCTGCTATGGCACCCAAATAACATTGCTCTATGATTTGCAATACTTGAGGAAGTGATGGATCAGAGTACTTTAGGATCTGTTCCCATATTCTACTATCTGGGACATTCAATGTTATTGCATCCATAACCATCAAATCACTGTAAAAGTTGCCACAACTTCACTTAAATTTACACTTCCTAGTCATGCCCATGAATTCTGTGTACCACTGGCGGTACGTCTGTTCCGGCTTTTTCTCAAGTGAAAGAACTGATATCTGGCTGCAGCTACTTAGACATGCTGGTCATAATATTGAGTTAATGCAGTGATTACTTGGTCATAGTGGAGTTCATCAGGAGACACGGTTGGCAATAGTTTTTGTATTAACCTGAACACTGGGGACCCTGCAATCGAAAGGAAATATTTAACTTTACAGTGTCTCCAACACGGTGAACTTGACAATGTACTTTGGTCTCTGTCAGTTATTTGAGTCTTTCCTCTTTGATGTCATTAAGCAGCCAGAATGGTGGTATACTGGTTGGCGGCACCTGTTGGGTTGGTTGGTTGATCTGTCGTGTGGCCGACACAGCTTGTATAGGCAGTAGTTGTACTGTCATCAGTAACGCAGCATTTTTTTGGTTCTGAAATTGAAAACCTTGTGTTAGATCCCTCATAATGGCCATCTGCAGCTGAGGTGTGGGGCCAGGGGTGAACGGGGTGGGGTAACCATGGTTTAATGTGGAATATTAGTGAAGAGCTTGTACCACAACACATGGACTCTTAAAGTTAAGTAGCTTCCTGTTTCTGCAAATAAAAACACTGTTAATACATGTGTGCAGTTGTGTTGTAGAAAGAGAAATTTGATTAGTTCTGTGGCTCCCCTCCTGGAATGCATGCAAGAACTCAACAACAACTGAGCCAATAGCAATAGGAACCCCCGCAAGCTAAAACACAAGAGAAGCAAGCAAAATCATCGGCCAAGCTGATTAACTTTTATTGCCACTATTGAGTCTTGTACCAGGAATCAAGAGAGAGGTGGCCAGCATCCTCTTTCTACAACACAACTGCAAACACATAATAACAGTGTTTTTATTTGCGGAAACAGGAAGCTACTTAACTTTAAGAGTCCATGTGTTGTGGTACAAGCTCTTCACTAATATTCCACATTAACCTCACTGCTGGTGAAGTACAAGTCCCAATATACAATGAATGACAGACATCAACTTGGAATGCAAGCTAGTGCACCAGTGACTGAGCAGCTGAGCTAGTGACTGAACTAGTGACTGAACTAGTGACTGAGACTGAGTCTGAGCTAGAGACTAAGTCTGAGCTACAGACTGTGACTGAGACTGAGACCTCTGGTCCACAGCGGTGATCTAAATACTTGCAGTTGAGAGGGCATTGGCTTGCGAGTCTGTCCTTGACTTCTCTCCTGATGGACACACTTGATACAGTGCCTCCTGTCGATCTTGTTGCTACCTCTTTGCCGACCGGTGAACTGGCGACACTTCACGCCACCACAGTGCCACAGAGTTGACGTAACATTGACACTACTACATCTGAGACAATAGTAGCCATACCACGGCTACTGTTACTGGACCTTCTATGTGTTTTAATAACTGAAATGTTAGAACATGCATGGTTAAAAACAGGTTTTTTTTTAAGTTTACAATTACTTTTCCGAAACAGATTAGAGAATTTCATTCCATTATTTGTTACAAAATTTGTAAATCAGTTAACATGCTGAAATACCATGATCATTATGGCCAAATTATAACATGATATCTGCATCTTTATTTTGTGAACAGAACAAGTATGAGTTGTTGTTTGTCTTGATAAAGTGTAAACAGTTTCATTCTCACATGTATTCTTCAAACTCTCAAAATTACTATCCTTACTACATATGAATTTAGTGAGTACGAGTTTAAACATTTGGTTACTGTGGTTTTTATGTACTTTCAGGTACTGATTAGTTATCGTGACATATTAACTATATTTCATCTTAAATGGATCCATACTCTGGACTTCACCAATTCTGTCAACAAATATCATAATCTATGTTCATAAAGTTACACATGTTTGAGTAAACATTGAAAGATGGTACTGTGCACTTCAGTTGGCAAGGAATCACAGTTTTCACAAAGTGCTCTCCTATTCTGCTACTTTATACACACCTCCGAATTATGTTGGGACTTTGTTGCGGTATACATGTACCAGAATAGGTATATGTTATACAGTAATTTTGGTGTACGTCTATAAATACAAAGAAAACTTGAATTTGAAACACCAGCACACAGAGTCTTATTTTTCCTCCAATCTACTCTGATGTTTTGTCCTTTCCTAAACCAATTCACCATCTCCATCACTTATGGTCCAGACAGAACAATAAAAGAAAAATTATATCATTTCAAACACTTGAGGCATGATTAAGGTCTTACACTTTACAGCATCATATAAATTAAAATTCAAAAGTTTCAGGTAGATTATATTATTAAGTAGTACATGTATATAGCACAACTCCTTCAAATTTACAGGTTCTTAATAACCAGAGCATTTTGTTCTAACAATGGAGAAGCATGTGGTTCACTAGGAGACAAAGTTTATAAGAAAAATTGCTAACAATCTATTAGTAATTCATTCCAATATGTAGCTCATATTTTATGTCTTACAACTTTTATGTACATGACATGGGAATATCTTCCAACTATAAGCCATCATTGTTCTAACAATGGAGAAGCATGTGGTTCACTTGTAGACAAAGTTTATAAGAAAAATTGGCAACAATCTATTAGTAATTCATTTCAATATGTAGCTCATAATTTATGTCTTACAATTTTTATATACATGACATGGGAATATCTTCCAACTATAAGCCATCATCAGGAAAATCACATATTTACAATTATAATAATCATTTTGTGACCAGAATAGGTATGAGTTGTTGTTTGTTTTGATAAAATGTAACAGTTTCCTTCTTACAAGTATTCTTCAAGCTTTCAATGACAGTAAGTTCTACAGCTTATTCAAGAATGGACTTGTATAATTTTCATTTCATAGTACTACACTAAATTTCATCTTGATCAGTTCACATACAAATAATTTCAATCAAACGTGTGCACATGCAAATTAAAGTATAAATCAATTCTGTTTCATCTGGTATAGGCTTATGCAAGTGCTACTTTCATCAAGTTATCACTCAATAGTTATAAAAATACATCTCTTACTTCTCTCATAACTGCATAGGTGTAATACAACTGTTGTGACCAAGTTGAAAGCCTTTCGCATTTCTTTCATTTGGTCATAGGGTAATTAGTGTTTTCAAGATCTAACAAAGGCGAAAACTTTCACAAACTCTCTGATACACACTTACACGTTAATTATTCATCTGCTGATTCATGTATTTCATTTCGAGGTATAAGTAGAAACATTGATAGTTGTGTAGCTTTGTGGTAATATAGTTGATGCATTTTGCCTAAAATAAGTAAATCATTATTTGTGCTGAGGTAGGAACAGTCAGGAAGGCCAGAAATAACAAGGCTGACCCCCTTCCAAGCAGAACTATCATCCAAGTTCGTGAACCACCATGTGTATAAAGAAAATTCACATAAATGCTTGTTCTTACTTTGTGCAGTGTATAACTATACAACCCTTCTTCATTTGGTATAAATACATTCTCATACAAATTGCAATTCAACAAGGGAGTTGGTGAATTTTCTCAGTGTATCAGTGGTATAACTAACACCACGACATTGTTGCCAACTACAAATGAAATGGGGACATGACACTGGACATTGGCACAGTGTCAGAGTGTTGCATGGTCTGATGAATCCAGATACCTTCTTCATCATGCAAATGAGAGGACACAAATCCATTGTCTTCCAGGGAAACAGATCCTTAACCTGTACTGCAGGACAGAGACAGGCTGGCAGTGGCTCCATTATGCTGTGGGAAACATCCACTTGGGCATCCATGAGTCCAATGGAGCTCGTGCATGTTACCATGACAACCAAAGAGTATTGAACACTGGTGCAGACCATGTACACCCCTTCACGATGCTCCTGTCTCCTGACAGCAGTGGCATTTTCAACAAGATAATGCGCCATGTCACAAGGCCAGGAATGTGATGGAGTGGTTCGAGGAATGCAGTGGCGAGTTCCAATTGATGTGATGCCCCCCCCCCACAACTCGCCAAATCTGAACCCCATCAGACACATCTGGGATGTGACTGAACGTGGCATCAGAGTTCATTGCCTCCTACCCAGAATTTACAGGAATTGGGTGATGTGTGTGCAGGTGTGGTACCAACTACCTCCAGTGATTAATAAGGCCTCACTGCTTCCATGCCATGAAGTGTCACCGTTGTTATCTGTGCCACATTAGACATAGCGGCTATTAGGTAGGTGCTCATAATGTTCTGGCTGATCAGTGTAGGATAATGTGTATGTGTGAAATATTTCAGTATAAATAACAATTATCCATATATGTATTCAACAAACTTTTCAAAGTATACAAATTCAACATCATGAGCAGCTATAGATCATCTAGGATTGATTAGAATGTAGTTTTGAATTTGAGTATCTGACACAGTGATAAGAAATATTCTGATCTCAACATATATATAATCATTACAAAAACCTTTAACTGGCTCACTATAAGTCTTTGTAGGATACTTTCTATAAAACTGTATGTCTGATCTAGCATTTTCCAACATTCATGGTACAATCATCATGTGTACAAATGAGGATAAAAAAGTCATATTTCTGTTAAGAAAAGTGTCATTCATGCTCACATGGTATCAGATTAGTTGTTTGGTATATTCACATATTTCCTTTCTTGAATGGTGTATGCCCAAATGAGATTCATAGCCACTTACAAACTTTTCATAATGCTTATGGCTTGACATTTCAATGGATTTAGTATGAGATCTCATTCATAGAGCATAATATCAGTTTGAAGTATAGTCATTCCATTCATAAACATGACATATGGCAACAGTATAAGCAGTATATCATGAAGCAATGGGCTAACATTGTAGAGCCCGTAAGAGATGGGAAGTAAGCCCACACCAAGGTGACATGATGATCTTGTCTCATCCATCATAATACTACAGTGGAATAGTAACTCACAAATACGTGATCTGATAATCATTGTAAGTATTGTATAGCTTATCAAAGTATAAGTAACATAATAGGTTGCAATTGCTCTGTACACAGGCATGTTTGCAAGTTGTCCGAGATCACTGTACACAACTTTAAATTAGAAACACTGCCTGAATGGTGTTACAAGGAGCATATATAGTTCTTAATTTTTCGCACTGATAAGTATATATTTGTTCTGAAGCAGTGCTAATATCTTCCCCTACTTCATTATGACAATTATTTGTTTACAATGCAATTCTTTTCTCATTTCAAATGTATGTGTCTATACTTCAGTCTTAAATTAACTGTACAGATATTTCAGTGAATTAAGTGACTGATATATTGCAAAGTGTAAGTTTCATACATCATGATAAAATAAATCAACATATATCGTCTCTTTCCCTACTCACGGTCTTTACATAACAAACTAACCTCAGCATGATGTAGAGTATCATGACAGTGTGAAGATAGTATGAAATGTATATATTGGAGGGCAGAATAAAGAATAATGCGGCTCTGGAAATCAAAATTTTTTGAAGTCAGATGGCTAGTGAATCAGTGTATGCCACACACTTGATTCACAAAGATGATGCATACCTCTGCATCTTGCATTAACTTTTACTAGAGCATATAAAATTCCTTATACTCATTCGCATCTTGTAGTAACAAGAAATTGCTAACCAATTTGATTGTATATTTGTATGACTTCAGCTGTACAATATTTCTTAACCTGAATAACTTTCTGGCATAGGATAAATTAGCCTATAAGTGCTTGGATGAGGAATCTCTATTATTTCAAATTGTCCACTATTAATGTCAAAAAATTTCTTAATTTCTCTCCTAACTGCTCCAGATTTTTCACTGGTTTTCACAAGAACCAAATGTCCTACCATAAATTTTCTTACTTTTACTCTCCTATGCATAGAATTATATCATTTCATTTATTAAATTAGCAGGTTTCTTGTCATACATTATCTCATATGGTGGAAATCCAGTGGTTGAATGTTGTGTAGTATGTCTTACTATATCCTCAAAACTACTTGTATTTTCAATCCAACATAAGTGATCTTCAATGCAATAACACATACATAGTGTACCTATCTCTTTCATATATCTTTCGGGAGGGTTACTTGATGGATTGTACACCAGTATTAATGTGCATTCTCTATAAACCTTCTCCACTATTTAGAAGTAAACTGAACTCCATTACGAGACAGAATAGCTTTTGGGATCCCTACCACAAAAACCATGGACCTTGCAGTTGGTGGGGAGGCTCGCGTGCCTCAGCAACACAGATGGCTGTACCGTAGGTGCAACCACAACGGAGGTGTATCTGTTGAGAGGCCAGACAAATGTGTGGTTCCTGAAGAGGGGCAGCAGCCTTTCCAGTAGTTGCAGGGGCAACAGTCTGGACGATTGACTGATCTGGCCTTGCAACACTAACCAAAATGGCCTTGCCGTGCTGGTACTGCAAACGGCTGAAAGCAAGGGGAAACTACAGCCGTAATTTTTCCCGAGGGCATGCAGCTTTACTGTATGGTTAAATGACGATGGCGTCCTCTTGGGTAAAATATTCCGGAGGTAAAATAGTCCCCCATTCAGATCTCCGGGCGGGGACTACTCAGGAGGATGTCGTTATCAGGAGAAAGAAAACTGGCGTTCTACGGATAGGAGGGTGGAATGTCAGATCCCTTAATCGGGCAGGTAGGTTAGAAAATTTAAAGAGGGAAATGGATACGTTAAAGTTAGATATAGTGGGAATTAGTGAAGTTCGGTGGCACGAGGAACAAGACTTTCGGTCAGGTGAATACAGGGTTATAAATACAAAATCAAACACGGGTAATGCAGGAGTAGGTTTAATAATGAATAAAAAAATAGGAGTGCGGGTAAGCTACTACGAACAGCATAGTGAACGCATTTTTGTGGCCAAGATAGACACGAAGCCCATGCCTACTACAGTAGTACAAGTTTATATGCCAACTTGCTCTGCGGATGATGAAGAAATTGATGAAATGTATGATGAGATAAAAGAAATTATTCAGGTAGTGAAGGGAGACGAAAATTTAAGAGTCATGGGTGACTGGAATTCGAGAGTAGGAAAAGGGAGAGAAGGAAACATAGTGGGTGAATATGGATTGGGGGAGAGAAATGAAAGAGGAAGCTGTCTGGTAGAATTTTGCACAGAGCATAACTTAATCATAGCTAACACTTGGTTCAAGAATCATAAAAGTAGGTTGTATACATGGAAGAATCCTGGAGATACTAGAAGGTATCAGATAGATTATATAATGGTAAGACAGAGATTTAGGAACCAGGTTTTAAATTGTAAGACATTTCCAGGGGCAGATGTGGACTCTGACCACAATCTGTTGGTTATGAACTGTAGATTAAAACTGAAGAAACTCAAAAAAGTGGGAATTTAAGGAGATGGGACCTGGATAAACTGACTAAACCAGAGGTTGTACAAAGTTTCAGGGAGAGCATAAGGGAACAATTGACAGGAATGGGGAAAGAAATACAGTAGAAGAAGAATGGGTAGCTCTGAGGGATGAAGTAGTGAAGGCAGCAGAGGATCAAGTAGGTAAAAAGACGAGGGCTAGTAGAAATCCTTGGCTAACAGAAGAAATATTGAATTTAATTGATGAAAGGAGAAAATATAAAAATGCAGTAAATGAAGCAGGCAAAAAGAAATACAAACATCTCAAAAATAAGATCAACAGAAAGTGCAAAATGGCTAAGCAGGGATGGCTAGAGGACAAATGTAAGGATGTAAAGGCTTATCTCACTAGGGGTAAGATAGATACTGCATACAGGAAAATTAAAGAGACCTTTGGAGAAAAGAGAGCCACGTGTATGAATATCAAGAGCTCAGATGGAAACCCAGTTCTTAGCAAAGAAGGGAAAGCAGAAAGGTGGAAGGAGTATATAGAGGGTCTATACAAGGGGGATGTACTTGAGGACAATATTATGGAAATGGAAGAAGATGTAGATGAAGATGAAATGGGAGATACGATACTGCGTGAAGAGTTTGACAGAGCACTGAAAGACCTGAGTCGAAACAAGGCCCCGGGTGTAGACAACACTGGAACTACTGACGGCCTTGGGAGAGCCAGTACTGACAAAACTCTACCATCTGGCGAGCAAGATGTATGAGACAGGCGAAATACCCTCAGACTTAAAGAAGAATATAATAATTCCAACCCCAAAGAAAGCAGGTGTTGACAGATGTGAAAATTACTGAACTATCAGTTTAATAAGTCACAGCTGCAAAATACTAACGCGAATTCTTTACAGACGAATGGAAAAATTGGTGGAGGCCGACCTCAGCGAAGATCAGTTTGGATTCCGTAGAAACATTGGAACGCGTGGGGCAATACTGACCCTGTGACTTATCATAGAAAATAGATTAAGGAAAGGCAAACCTACATTTCTAGCATTTGTAGACTTAGAGAGAGCTTTTGACAATGTTGATTGGAATACTCTCTTTCAAATTCTAAAGGTAGCAGGGTTAAAATACAGGGAGCGAAAGGCTATTTACAATTTGTACAGAAACCAGATGGCAGTTATAAGAGTCGAGGGGCATGAAAGGGAAGCAGCGGTTGGGAAGGGAGTGAGACAGGGTTGTAGCCTCTCCCCAATGTTATTCAATCTGTATAATGAGGAAGCAGTAAAGTAAACAAAAGAAAAATTCGGGGTAGGTATTAAAATCCATGGAGAAGAAATAAAAACGTTGAGGTTTGCCAATGACATTGTAATTCTGTCAGAGACAGCAAAGGACTTGGAAGAGCAGTTGAACAGAATGAACAGTGTCTTGAAAGGAGGATATAAGATGAACATCAACAAAAGCAAAACGAGGATAATGGAATGTAGTCAAATTAAGTCGGGTGATGCTGAGGGAATTAGATTAGGAAATGAGACACTTAAAGTAGTAAAGGAATTTTGCTATTTGGGGAGCAAAATAACTGATAATGGTCAAAGTAGAGAGGATATAAAGTGTAGACTGGCAATGGCAAGGAAAGCGTTTCCGAAGACGAGAAATGTGTTATCATCGAATATAGATATAAATGTCAGGAAGTCGTTTCTGAAAGTATTTGCGTGGAGTGTAGCCATGTATGGAAGTGAAACATGGGTAATAAATAGTTTAGACAGGAAGAGAATAGAAGCTTTCGATATGTGGTGCTACAGAAGAATGCTGAAGATTAGATGGGTAGATCACATAACTAATGAGGAAGTATTGAATAGGACTGGGGAGAAGAGAAGTTTGTGGCACAACTTGACTAGAAGAAGGGATTGGTTGGTAGGACATGTTCTGAGGCATCGAGAGATCACAAATTTAGCATTGGAGGGCAGCGTGATGGGTAAAAATCGTAGAGGGAGACCAAGAGATGAATACACTAAGCAGATTCAGAAGGATGTAGGTTGCAGTAAGTACTGGGAGATGAAGAAGCTTGCACAGGATAGAGTAGCATGGAGAGCTGCATCAAACCAGTCTCAGGACTGAAGACAACAACAACAACAACAACAACAACAACCACAAAGAGGACCCCTTTTTAATTTTTTGTAGTGTGTCATCAGTGGTGGCTTTCTTTATAGGATGTAACTTATGAAATTTGAAGATGGTCTTACCGTAACAAAGCTTCGACTGAACCCCCCCCCCCCCTTTTTGCTTTTAGTAACTGTACAAACAAATCAAATCAGATTCTACCAGTTCCATCTGCTTCTTTGGAATAATGTACAGCATGTGTCCTCTGCTAATTTGGTTGCTGACTTTTAAATGTTTGATGTCTGTCACAAGCAACTAAAATGGTTATAGCTCTCCTGGTTAAGTTATAAATATGTAAATATTCTTAAATCTTATGGGCACACTTCAGTGCTCCACAGCAGCTATAACTTTCATGTACATACTTAGTAAGACTATCTACACACTGTTCTGGCCAACACAACTTCCACCTATCACTATCTGGACTGTTTCTCCAAAATAATACTGCCTTATAATATTTCTCCACTTTTTCATTACCGTTCTTTCCCGTACGATTCTTCACAAGCTTCCAGCAGTCATCATCATTTTGTTTTCATCTTATATCATTACAAAACTTCCTAATTTCCTTTTCATACTTAAGTCCCTTCATGTACATGATTCTAAAATCTTTTTCTTCCTGATTCCTAATCTCTACACATCCAACCCCTACCCCTACCCTCCCCACTGTTAATCTAGACAGTTCATCCACAATTATATTTTCTTTTCCTTTTATGTATTTTATTGAATAATCAAACCATTCCAAAAAAAAGTGGCAGTCTTGTAAGCTTACTGTGATGATGATTATGATTTTGGTTTGTGGGGTACTCAACATCATTGTCATCATCAGCATCTGTACAAGTTCCAAATCTTTCTATTTTCAGTCCTGGCGCTTCCCAAATGATGATGAGGACAACACAAACACCCAGGCCCTGGGCAAAGAAAATCCTCAACCCTGCTGGGAACTGAACCTGTGATCAGAACATACTGTATTTTTATGTAACACTGTAATTCTTCTTTTTTTTTTTTTTTTTTTTTTGTAATGTTCTGCTTGCAAATGCTATAGAATGATGTTCTATCTTCCCATTCACTACTTTCTCTTGAAATAATGAGGTCCTACCCCACTATCACTACTGTAAGTCATTAAGCAATATGGTAGTGTCAAATCTGGATTGTGCAGGATTTTGCAATCACATAACTGTCTCTACATTTTATCAAAAGCTTGCTGGCTTTCCTTTCTCCATTCCCGTTTTATATTTCTCCTTAGGAGATTCCTCAAACTAGATGCATTCAAAGCCTCATTTTTTACGAATTTTCTACAGAATCCAACAAACAAACAAAAAAAAAAAAAAAAAAAAAAAAAAAAAAAAAAAAAAAAAAAAAAAAAAAAAAAAAAGGTAAGAAAAATGATTTTAACTGTCTCTTTGACTTACGGACAGGAAATTTTGCTATCTCTAATTGTTTATCACTGTCACACAAAATTCCTTCCTCTGTAATGCTGTGGCCAAGAAATTCCAAATGTTTCACAGCCATCAAATTTACACTTTTCCTACTTTTATGACATACCTCCTTTCCTTCACCTTCTCCTTAGTTCTCTTAATAATTCCAAGTGCTCTACCCATCTACATATACTATCAATGTAGCAAGTAATTCGTTTCTCAAAACAAAATCTAAACTTCACATAAACTTAGCTACAGAAATGTTTAACCCAAATGCTGCAACACAATACTTATAAGATCTGCCACTACACAAAAAAAACAGTGTACTTTCTAGAACTGGGTTCCAGAGATACCTGATGAAAACAAGACTAGTCATATATATTACATCTTTAAATTTGTGCAACAGCTCGTCTGTATTTCCAGGATGGTCAGTTTCTCTCTCTAATATTTTATTCAAGTGTCTTGTTTCTAATACTCTATTCCTGCATCTCATTTGCATACTATGAGCGCGTTACTGAATTCACTGCAACTGCTCCCTAGAAGTACCCAATATTCCATCTTTTGTAATTCTCTTTCTACAGCCCTCTCTTCTACACAATGGTATTCCATGAGGTTTAATGAAAAATGGTTCATGTTCTCTTAGCTTACGTTTACACTGGTCATTCTTTACTCTTCCCAGTTCCTCATTAAAAACATCACAATATTCCCATAAAAATTTCCTTAAATACTCCTCCAGACTCTTGCTAAGTTTCTCAGCACCCTCTACTTTGGTTTTGACTAAATTATGATAACATTTCAAATCTTTCCTCTCATTTAAACTGCTGCTTCCTCTTCAATATATCCTCTATTGTCTAAATACTTTATCCCCTTGATTTGATTATTGCTATTCCCACTTGCAGTGATCAACTTGGTTTGAGAAGAAATACCACTTCTTGGTTCAGTCAATCTAAATTCTTTGGTCGTCCAACAAAATCCTACTTTAGCTTTTACAGTCCAACCCATGCCCAAAACAGTTTCCTCACTCTGATCAGGTAGAGTCTGTGCAGGATACAGTGGTCGATGCACAGTGACCACTTTTCACCCAAACAGCTTTGCAAGTTCATTTTTTAGTTCATAAGGGGAGGCCGACATTGCTGATCTTGTTGCAAAAAAATTTTCAAATGTGTGTGAAATCTTATGGGACTTAACTGCTAGTCCCTATGCTTACACATTACTTAACCTAAATTATCCTAAGGACAAACACACAAACCCATGCCCGAGGGAGGACTCGAACCTCCGCCGAGACCAGTCGCACAGTCCATGACTGCAGCGCCTTAGACCGCTCAGCTAATCCCACGCGGCTACTCTTGTTGCATTTTCAGCAGAATTCTTTTTTGATACTAAGTAAAGCTGATCTTTCTGAATGGTCGCTATGCAAGTGTGGGTGTGAAGGTGCTCTACTTAATATTTACACAAAATGTGAGTGTAGGCTTCAGCTTAGAATGGGACTTTCCCCACAGCATGCTGATGGCCTGCCTGCAACCCCCACCACTACCGCTCTCCCCACCTGTGCCCAACGGACTACCGGCCACATTAATCTGCATGCACTCTACCACAAAGCATCCCTGGATAAATGATATGTTATTGATTCTAAATGACAGTAATATTTATTTGTTCACAACTTTACTATACCTCACAGTAGCTCCTCTAATCTTAATTCCTATTATGGCAAGTCAACAAAATCTGGACTGTGCCTTATTCTATCCCGTAACTATTCAGACACCACAGTTCGGACTCCCTGTATCTATTAAACAGTTGCCTTCCAACTTACCAGTTTGAATATGAGTATATGGACCACCCTTTACATCATTATCATCTTTATTTTCAGCCTTTATGTGTGTTTCCATTCTTGGTTGCACGGTACTAACAGGTGAATCAGTTTTTTCTAAGTTCTCTGAATTATTCCCTCTCTCCACTTAATCAATGCTGGAGGCACACTTCCATGTGCCTTTCTCAGTGTATCTTTTTTCCTACTACCACTACTTTCATTTCCATAATGATCCCAAACTACTTTTAAACTTCATTATTTATCCATTTCCCTCTCACCTCATAACAATTCATCATAGCTTTACTGATATCAACTAGTAGAACCTCACTCTCATGTACCTCCTTATATGTTCATATTCAGCAGCGATTTTTGCCAGTATTATTCCCATCAGGTGCTTAATTGACATAAGCCAAATTATATTAATTTCAGCACATGTTTCTTTGTCATCTGTAATTGTTCTATTACATTTATGTTACTTCAGAAAGGATCCTAACATTTTTTTGGTCTGCGATGGTGCGATGCGAATATTTCTATAGGTCATATTGCCCCACTACGCACTTGCGGCCCTGGTTTCCACCACCGACATCACTTCTCACTCAGTTCTTAGCTGGTCACTCTCTCAAGCACATCTCCTTGTAACACAGTCTGCAGTTGTTAGGGTATGACATTTTCATGAGCATACAAATTACCCCATCACTTATCGTTTTTATTAGCAAGTGGGTTCTTCTCTATACATCCTACATTTTTATTCATTTCTAGCCACTTCTGATGGATTGTGCCCCTTGGTCTAACGGTTAACTGGTTACGTTTGGCTTACTGTAATCCTTTCTGGATTCATAGTACATGTTTTTCATTTTTGTGTTCTAGCCCATTATCTGTTTTAGGTCACATTAGGTTGGGTGGATATGTCTTGACGGTGATTATAGTTTTTACAGAATTCTTAGGCATGCTTGAGGAATTGTGGATCCATGCTTTCCGCTTACCTGACAATTTGCTGATTGAGTTTTATATTCATAGACAAGGAATATTCAATCTTGTCCATATCGCAAGTGTAACATTATGATTTAACCTGAATGAGATTTTCACTCTGCAGCGGAGTGTGCGCTGGTATGAAATTTCCTGGCAGATTAAAACTGTGTGCCGGACCGAGACTCGAACTTGGGACCTTTGCCTTTCGCGGGCAAGTGCTCTACCAACTGAGCTACCCAAGCATGACTCACGCCCCGTCCTCACAGCTTTACTTCTGCCAGTACCTCATCTCCTACCTTCCAAACTTTTCAGAAGCTCTCTTGCGAACCTTGCCGAACTAGCACTCCTGAAAGAAAGGATATTGCGGAGACATGGCAACATCCTTTCTTTCAGGAGTGCTAGTTCTGCAAGCTCGGTTGGTAGAGCACTTGCCTGAGAAAGGCAAAGGTCCCGAGTTCGAGTCTCGGTCCGGCACACAGTTTTAATCTGCCAGGAAGTTTCATGATTTAACCTGTAAGTAATTTGCTCTTTTCCTCATTACTGATTGTAACTATAATAGACCACAATTGTAGTGAACGCTTTTTACAATTTAACATACCTAACCTGATGATGTGGTTTCTAAGCTATGAAATCAGTCGTTAAATAAATTATTTACAAGATCAGTCAAGTGGTCATTATTCACTGTTCTGGCCTCCCTGAGTACAATCAATACTGTCTCCATAATTACCTTCCTCTAATACTTTGTCTTTAACTTCTGCGTATATCATGCCATTTAATTCTTTATATAAATTTATTTATTTACACTTCAAGTTCTGTAGGACCAAATTGAGAAGCAAATCTCTAAGGTCATGGAACATGTCAGTACGTGAAATTACAACATAAAAGCAATAACAGATAAAAATAAATGTTCATGAACCTGTAAAAAGTCAGTCCATAAGTTTAAGTAAACGCAGTCAACAATACAATAAGAATCAGCTTAATTTTTCAAGGAACTCCTTGACATAATAGGAGTGACCCATGAGGAAACTCTTCAGTTTCGATTTGAAAGCACATGGATTACTGCTAAGATTTTTCAATTCGAATGGTAGTTTATTGAAAATGGATGCAGCAGTATACTGTACACCTTTTTGCACAAGAGTTAAGGAAGTCCAATCCAAGTGCAGGTTTGATTTCTGCTGACCATTAACTGAGTGAAAGCTGCTTATTCTTGGGAATATGCTAATACTGTTAACAAGAAATTACAGTACGGAATATATATATTGAAAGGCCAATGTCAAAATACCCAGACTCGTGAACAGGGGTCGACAAGAGGTTTGTGAACTTACACCACTTATTGCCCGAACTGCCCGTTCCTGATCCAAAAATATCCTTTTAGAATGGGAAGAGTTACCCCAAAATATAATACCATATGACATAAGGGAATGAAAATAAGCAAAGTAGACTAATTTTCATGTTGAAAAATCACTCACTTCTGATACTGTTCGAATAGTAAAAATGGCAGTATTAAGTCTTTGAACAAGTTTATTTGAAACCAAGCCAATGTTGCACACATCCTTCACTACCAAGTCATCAGCAAACAGAAATATTTTAGAGTTACCCATAATACTAGAGGGCGTATCATTTACATAAATAAGGAACAGGAGTGACCCCAACACTGATCCCTGGGGCACCCCCCCCCCTCCCCCCACTTGACTGTACCCCACTCAGACCCCACATCACAGCCATTCTGAACATTGTGAATAATGACATTTTGCTGTCTGTTGCTAAAGTAAGAGGTGAACCAACTGTGAGCTACTCCATGTATTCCGTAATGGTCCAACTTCTGGAGCAATATTTTGTGATCGACACAATAAAATGCCCTAGTTAAATCAAAAAATATGCCAAGCATTCAAAGTCTTTTGTTTAGCCCATCCAGCACCTCACAGAGGAAAGAGAATATAGCATTTTCAGTTGTTAAATGACTTCTTAAGCCAAACTGTACATTTGATAGCAAATCGTGTGATATAAAATGATCAATTATCCTTACGAGGTGCATTCAAGTTCTAAGGCCTCCGATTTTTTTTCTAATTAACTACTCACCCGAAATCGATGAAACTGGCATTACTTCTCGACATAATCACCCTGCAGACGTACACATTTTTCACAACGCTGATGCCATGATTCCATGGCAGCGGCGAAGGCTTCTTTAGGAGTCTGTTTTGACCACTGGAAAATCGCTGAGGCAATAGCAGCACGGCTGGTGAATGTGCTGCCATGGAGAGTGTCTTTCATTGTTGGAAAAAGCCAAAAGTCACTAGGAGCCAGGTCAGGTGAGTAGGGAGCATGAGGAATCACTTCAAAGTTGTTATCACGAAGAAACTGTTGCGTAACGTTAGCTCGATGTGCGGGTGCGTTGTCTTGGTGAAACAGCACACGCGCAGCCCTTCCCGGACGTTTTTGTTGCAGTGCAGGAAGGAATTTGTTCTTCAAAACATTTTCGTAGGATGCACCTGTTGCCGTAGTGCCCTTTGGAGCGCAATGGGTAAGGATTACGCCCTCGCTGTCCCAGAACATGGACACCATCATGTTTTCAGCACTGGCGGTTACCCGAAATTTTGTTGGTGGCGGTGAATCTGTGTGCCTCCATTGAGCTGACTGGCGCTTTGTTTCTGGATTGAAAAATGGCATCCACGTCCCATCCATTGTCACAACCGACGAAAAGAAAGTCCCATTCATGCTGTCGTTGCGCGTCAACATTGCTTGGCAACATGCCACACGGGCAGCCATGTGGTCGTCCGTCAGCATTCATGGCACCCACCTGGATGACACTTTTTGCAGTTTCAGGTCCTCATGCAGGATTGTGTGCACAGAACCCACAGAAATGCCAACTCTGGAGGCGATCTGTTCAACAGTCATTCGGCGATCCCCCAAAACAATTCTCTCCACTTTCTCGATCATGTCGTCAGACCGGCCTGTGCGAGCCCGAGGTTGTTTCGGTTTGTTGTCACACGATGTTCTGCCTTCATTAAACTGTCGCACCCACGAACGCACTTTTGACACATCCATAACTCCATCACCACGTCTCCTTCAACTGTCGATGAATTTCAATTGGTTTCACACCACGCAAATTCAGAAAACGAATGATTGCATGCTGTTCAAGTAAGGAAAACGTCGCCATTTTAAGTATATAAAACAGTTCTCATTCTCGCTGCTTGCGGTAAAATTCCATCTGCCGTACGGTGCTGCCATCTCTGGGACGTATTGACAATGAAAGCGGCCTCATTTTAAAAAATGCGCATGTTTCTATCTCTATCCAGTCCAGAGAAAAAAAAATCGGAGGCCTTAGAACTTGAATGCACCTCGTACATACGCAGCCTTTTCAATAACTTTTGCAAACAATGATGGCATAAAAATAAGTCTAAAATTATCTACATTATCCCTTTCCCCCTTTTTATAAAGCAGCTTTACTACTGAGTACTTTAATCACTCAGGAAACTGACCATTCCTAGAGAAAAAATTACAAATATGGCTAAATACAGGGCTAACATGTGCAGCACAGTACTTTAATATTCTGATAGACACTCCATCATAACCATGAAAGTCTTTAGTCTTCAGTGATTTAATTATTGACTCAATCTCCCCCTTGTCTGTATCACAGAGGACTATTTCAGACATCAATCTCGGAATGGCACTTGCCAAGAAAGTTATATGATTTCCTGTAGAAACTAAATTTTTATTTAATTCATCAGCAATGCTCAGAAAATGATTGTTAAATACTGTACATATCTCTGATTTATCAGTAACAGAAATATTTTTACTACGAACTGACTTTATATAGTCAACCTTGTGCTGTTGACCAGACACTTCCTTCACAACTGACCATATGGTTTTAATTTTATCCTGTGAATTAGCTATTCTATTTGCATACCACATAATATTTGCCTTCCTAATAACATTTTTAAGCACCTTACAATACTGTTTGTAATGGGCTACTTTAGCTTGGTTGTGAGTACTTCTAACATAATGATATCATTCCCACTTTGTTCTACAAGATATCCTTATCCCACTAGTCAGCCACCCAGGCTGCCTATTACTGCTAGTACCCCATTCAGAATGTTATAATGGAAAACAACTCTCAAAGAGCATAAGAAATGTGTTAAGGAAAGCATTGTTTTTATCATCAGTGTTATCGGCACTATAAACATCCAACCACTCTTGTTCCTTGACAAGGTTTAAAAAACTCTCTATTGCTGTTGGATTAACTTTCCTACATAGTTTGTAATTAAGGATGACAATGGTTTGAGTGAAAAAGCCTTTTAGTGTTAAAATTTGTGCAGCATTGTCTGAAAGGCCATTCACGCTTTTACTAAAAGAACGCCCATATAGTAATGAAGAATGAATAAAAATATTGTCTATGGCTGTGCTACTGTTCCCTGCACCCTAGTTGGAAAAAACACAGTCTGCATCAGATCAAATCTATCTCTCTTCCTATTTTCTCTTCATCAGCATCTACATCATCTTCACTTTCCTCGTTACTAGCAATTGTTGCCTGTTTCTCACTGATAAGATAATGATGATTGGTTTGAGGGGTGCTCAACTGTGCGGTCATCAGCACCCATACAAATTCCCAATCTGTATACAGTCCAATCTAGACACTTTCACAAATGATGATGAGGACAACACAACACCCAGTCCCCGGGCAGCAAAAATCCCCAACCCGGCTGGGAATAGAACAACTGAACTTCAATCGAACAGGCCTTGGAAGGCCCAACAGTACTGACTGGCCGCCGTATCATCCTCAGCCCACAGGTGTCACTGGATGCGGACATGGAGGGGCATGTAGTCAGCGCACCGGTCTCCAAGGCCGTATGTCAGTTTACAAGACCAGAGCCGCTACTTCTCAGTCACGTAGATCCTTGGTTTGCCTCACAAGGGCTGAGTGCACCCCACTTGCCAACAGCACTCGGCAGACTGGATGGTCACCCAGCCCAACAGCACTTAACTTTGGTGATCTGACGGGAACCAGTGTTACCACTCTGGCAAGGCCATAGCAACAACACTAGAAACAGTAAATTTTCCATCTACATACGCCACATCTTCAGTCATTAACTTGCATAAACCAAAGTCAAAGTCTCTCCCGCTTAAACTACATTATATGATACACTGTAAAGAGTTTGTGACAAAGCAATCTCGGATCTCCTTATTTCCTCTCTTGTTTTGCCATCTGCCTCCTTAAATTCATTTTTGCCTAATTACCATTAACATGCGCGAGTATAACCTGCATTTCCATATAAGAGAGAGGTTGGCCCTCAATCTTACAGTTGTTATAGGGTGAAATCGGTAATTGTTTTATAACTTAGTTTCTATTGTAGGCTTATAAACAAATATAAATGTGGACTAATTATAAACATTTGGAAGAAGAACTAATAGGATTATTAAAGACTTTATTTGGCTCTATTTGAAAACATACTAGTGAAGTCAGACCTTAATTAATTCCAAAATAATTACCAGGTCTGTCAAAAATAATGTTTGTATAATTGTATCTGTTAATTTCATTATTTAACTAAATAATTTGGCCTGACCTTTATGATACAAGGAACTGTTAAAAAGGAGGATTTTTTCCATCAGCTAATTGAATGAGTTATGTTTTAATTGTAATTTATGTAACTTAAACATCGAACAATGTACAGTTTCAGTGCCTATTATTTGAGGATATATAAAGGATGGATTTTTGGTCCCAAGACAGTCCGTCTACACCCGATTTCAAGTAACAACAATGCATCAACTTAACAGTGGAATTAGTGTAACACAAATAGGCCATGTGTTAAAACAGTGGCAGCGTCTGTTCAGGTTATTTAAGAAATAGTGTCATCACATGTACCATATTATTCTGCAAGAACTGTGAATTGTGTGGTTAGGTTTTTCCTGCTCATAGATGTTCAGCAGCAAACTATTGTAGCAGTGTGCTGATGTTTGCCTGCAACATATTAATGAGGCTTATCAACATTTACCAACAGTGAACTAGCCATGTAACTGTGTAATAATGCAGGATTGTGAACAGTGAAAGCAAAGAACTGTGAAATGTAACTGTGCAATTGTAGGCTACATCATTTACAGTAGTCAGTGTTGAACTTCCAGCCCCCATTTTTCAGCCAGTATAACAGTGCAGTAAGCCTCCCTAAATATCCAATCAAAACTTAATGTATTCATTCCATATCTATTCCCAGTATTGTTTTGTTGCCAGTATGGTTCAAAGTTTTTCACTCTTTGAAAATTCCTGTTATAATAGTTAGCCTGATTTCTTCTGTTTCTCGTCATTACAAACTGACTGGGACGATCTTTAATTTACTGGATTATTACCTCTGTTTTCAAGTCTACCATGATTAAATGGTCTATTATCCTCCTCCCGTAGTCTATTTCTTTTTTCATATGTTCTCTTTTCATTTATATTTGTATCATTTCACAGTGATTCTCTTCCCCAACCTCTTTAATTTATTCTTTTCATTTACTCCCTCTCTCCTTCCATAAATAGGTGTACTACAGTAGTTTTGGTTCCTCTCCTCATGCTGGTTCCCAGCAGGTCAATTCTGATAAAAACTATATCACTTCTCTCTTACATCCTGTCCAATTTCTCTATATTTAAAAAAATTGTTTAATAGGATCATCCGATCCATACACTAAACCCCACTGCACTTTTCTTGGTAATCTCTTTACGGCATCTATTTGAGTGAGCTCATGAAATGGACTAGCATTTTCTCAGTTGCTTTTCACAGAAATCTATCATACTACCATTACTTTCTACATAGATGCTCCATTTAAGAATTCACTTTTGATTCTAGCTTGTTCTGTTACTGACCAAAATCTATTCGAAAAGCTTTTTTCAAAATCACTATGCATCATATTTACATTAGCACACTGGTTAGCCCAATAGATTACTTCCCCACCCAAAAACTATTTTACAAACTTAATTTTAAGCAGTCAGTCCTGAGACTGGTTTGATGCAGCTCTCCATGCTACTCTATCCTGTGCAAGCTTCTTCATCTCCCAGTATCTACTGCAGCCTACATCCTTCTGAATCTGCTTAATGTACTCATCTCTTGGTCTCCCTCTACGATTTTTACCCTCCACGCTGCCCTTGATGCCTCAGAACATGTCCTACCAATCTATTTCTTCTTCTAGTCACATTGTGCCACAAACTCCTCTTCTCCCCAATTCTATTTAATACCTCCTCATTAGTTATGTGATCTACCCATCTAATGTTCAGCATTCTTCTGTAGCACCACATTTCGAAAGCTTCTATTCTCTTCTTGTCTAAGCTATTAATTCAAAATAATTCATACCACTGTGAAATTTTTTCCTTACTAACATTTCTCATGTTGGTGTTATGTGCATTCACATTGCTAGTTACAGCTTTTTCTATCTCAGCTACCTAATTATTAATTACTAATAACTGGTTTTCAATTTTGCTTTCTCAGTAATTAATTTTGTATTCAAGATTTTGATACTTTTGACTCATTTCTGATATTAATATATGGCTTTCCTGGTTTTTCTGAACTGCTTCCACAAAATTTGTTTTAACACTGAAGTCTTTGCCTTCTACCGTATCTATTTGTGCATCAATGAATTTGTGTTCTGATGCTCCCTCATTTCATTAATTTGACTATTAATATTAAAGATTTCATTCCTTTTATTCTTTTAATTCAGTATTTGTAACATCAATTTTACTGCCCAAGTCTTGATTCAGTTCACTTTTTTATGCTTCAATTCTACCACTTAAGTCTTTATTGTAATTGCTTAACTGTTCAATCATTAATGTCTAGTTGTTCAAAAATACCAACATTCAGTCCTGAAAGTTCTGTATGGTCGAAACCTCAGAATGGACAGCAGACACTTCTAGCATTTCCGTCTACAGTTTCCTCATTACCACTTTGATTAAGTTCCTCATTATTGTTCAAAATTATCTCTGCCTCACTGTGACTACACTAAACTCGATATTGTTATTTGAAACTACAACACTGTTAACCTGATTTTCCATGTTTAACTACTGACAAGACACTTCACAATCCTCAACAAAATGTTTGTAACATGGCCAACAACACTGACTTTCACCACCATACCAGAGGAAAGAAAAAACATTCAAAGTCCTTATCTTTTTGATTTTGATATCCCACATAATTATTAACACTTAACTGATTCATCACTTTCCTTCTCAGTCATTGAGTTTCACTTTTGGTCCCTATTGTTGTAAATCCCATCCACGTTTTTCAATTAAGAGTAATTAAATTTCTTTTTTGTGGCGTATAGGTATCTGACACTTAGAAATGATTAAAAGGACTTTCCTAATGATTTTCTATGTATCACAGCTTAGCCCACCAAATTAAAATATAACCAGGTTTTATGGCTACGATTCTAATACAAAACTTCATGATTTCTGGTGATATTGAAACAGGGCAAGTATCTCTTCACTGCATTGATCTAAACCAGTTAATTAAATCAAAATTTATATATATATATATATATATATATATATATATATATATATATATATATATATATATATATATATATATATATATATATATATATATATATAAAAAACAAAGATGATGTGACTTACCAAACGAAAGTACTGGCAGGTCGACAGACACACAAACGAACACAAACATACACACAAAATTCAAGCTTTCGCAACAAACTGTTGCCTCATCAGGAAAGAGGGAAGGAGAGGGAAAGACGAAAGGATGTGGGTTTTAAGGGAGAGGGTAAGGAGTCATTCCAATCCCGGGAGTGGAAAGACTTACCTTAGGGGGAAAAAAGGACGGGTATACACTCGCGCACGCGCACACATATCCATCCATACATATACAGACACAAGCAGACAGACAGACAAGCATTTCAGAAAAACCAGGAAAGCCATATATTAATATCAGAAATGAGTCAAAATTGTCAAAATCTTGAATACAAAATTAATTACTGAGAAAATATGTGTGTGTGTGTGTGTGTGTGTGTGTGTGCGTGCGTGCGTGCGTGTGCGTGCGTGCGTGCATACCCGTCCTTTTTCCCCCTAAGGTAAGTCTTTCCGCTCCCGGGATTGGAATGACTCCTTACCCTCTCCCTTAAAACCCACATCCTTTCGTCTTTCCCTCTCCTTCCCTCTTTCCTGACGAAGCAGCCGTTGGTTGCGAAAGTTAGAATTTTGTGTGTATGTTTGTGTTCGTTTGTGTGTATCGACCTGCCAGCACTTTTGTTTGGCAAGTCTCATCATATATAAGAGAGAGAGAGAGAGAGAGAGAGAGAGAGAGAGAGAGAGAGAGAGAGAGAGATCATTTTTACTGCATCACATACACGGGTGATGTAACACTGACCCTACCAAATCTGAGAATAGTAGGCATACCATGGCTATTGCCACTGATATATATCTTTTAACAACTGAAATGTGTGAACATGCTTTGCTTTAAACAGGCTTTTTAACACTTAAAATTAAAATTTTATTAGTTTGGTTCCACTCTTTGTTGCAAAATTTGTAGTTCACCTAACATGCTGAAATATCACAATCACTATGGCCAAATTACATGAAATGCCTTTCCACAATAATGTCTGATCTATATAGCTAAACACTTTTTTTACATGTGAATTCTGTTAAGTATACAAGGGTATGCTGGACAGTAATGCTTGTAGAACATGAACAAAAACAATTAGGAAGATTACACAAAAATCATTAGGAAAGTCCTTTTAATCATGTATTTATTTCTCAAGATGTCACTGTTAAGACTAACAAAGTCTCCCAATGTGTAACAAGTTTTTTCACTTGTCAGTGGAAAAAAGGACTTCTTTCAGATCCAGGGCTTGAGAGTCGCCTTCACCTCAATCTCTGAGATGTAACGATTACTCAAATGATACTATACAGTTCCAGAGATCTTTTCAAGTTTCAGACATCTATAATGCAGACTGTTTAATGATTACCCTTGAGGTCTTTCTTGAGAATACATAAATAAATAAATAAATATAAAAATCACAGGGTGCAAGAATGACGGAGTAAGGAGGGTGTGGACCTGGCTCAAAAATCAAGTTTTGCAGAGCCTCAGCTGTACACAGCATGTGTGGAGGAGTGTTGTCCTGTTGCAAGATTATTGGCACCAGGCAGCCTCTAACACGATAAACTCGATGCTGGGGGTGTTTTATAGTCTCAATGTACTGAGAATAATTTCGATTATTCCTCATACCAGATAGTCACATAAACTCGGCAAGCATCCCAAAAGACAGTTGAAAGACTTCTTTTTTTGCAGATGGTTGTGTTTTCAACCTTTTAACTCAAGGAGAAAATGGATGTCTAAATTCAGTGCCCTGTTTTTTCTCTTTTGGGTCATAATGATGAGCCCATGACCCATTCCCCATCACAATACTCAAAAGGAAGTCATCTCCTCCATCACATTAGCGCTGCAAAAGTTGCTCACAGCTTTCCAATCAACAATGACTGTTAATGTTTGCGAGATGGTGTGATACCAGTCGTGCACAGATTTTAGTGTATCCTAATTGTTCAATAATTAAGCCAAATCATTCCTTGGACATTCCAGCATGGCTTGCAATATTATTTTGACTGATTCGCCACTCATTTTCAAATCAGACTGTTGATGTGGCAGTGATCGGACATCAGCTGTGTGTTTCATCAAGAATTATAGCTTTTCCAGGCTCACAACCATACAACTTTACTATACATCAATTTACAGTAGACTTGCCAACAGCATTGTTACCACAAATAGCCTTTAAGTGACGATGACTCTCACTACGAGTCACTTTTTCAGCAGTTACAATTTTAGTAACAAATATCATTGCAGTGTACGTTCATTTAATCATGCATTGTTTAAAACAATGCATGTTCTCACATTTCGATTGTTAAAAAATATATAAGGGCCAGTGGCAATAGCTGTGGTATGGCTATTATTGTCTCGGGCTTGGCATCGCCAGTATTACTTCATCTACACTATGTGATCAAAAGTGTCCGGACAACCCCAAAAACATACGTTTTTCATATTAGGTGCATTGTGCTGCCACCTACTGCCAGGTACTCCGTATCAGTGACCTCAGTAGTCATTAGAGATTGTGAGAGCAGAATAGGGTGCTCCACTGCACTCACGGACTTCAAACATCGTCAGGTGATTGGGTGTCACTTGTGTCACATGCCTGGACGCAAGATTTCCACACTCCTAAACATCCCTAGGTCCACTGTTTCCGATGTGATAGTGAAGTGAAAAGGTGAATGGACACATACAGCACAAAAGCGTACAGGCCGATCTTGTCAGTTGACTGACAGACCGCTGACAGTTTAAGAGGGTCGTAATGTGTAATAGGTAGACATCTATCCAGACCATCACACAGGAATTCCAAACTGCATCAGGATCCACTGCAAGTACTATGACAGCTCAGTGGGAAGTGAGAAAACTGATTTCACGGTCGAGCGGCCACTCACATAAGCCACACATCACACTGGTAAATGCCAAATGATGCCTCGCTTCGTGTAAGGAGCGTAAATATTGGACAATTGAACAGCGAAAAAACATTGTGTGGAGTGACAAATCACAGTACACAATGTGGCAATCCAATGGCAGGGTGTGAGCATGGCGAATGCCTGGTGAAATTCGTCTACCAGAGTATGTAGTGCCAACAGTAAAATCCGGAGGTTGTGCTGTTATGGTGAGGTCGTGTTTTTCACAGAGTGGGCTTGCACCCCTAGTTGTTTTGCATGGCACTATCACAGCACAGACCTACATTGATGGTTTAAGCACCTTCTTGCTTTTAAACTATCATGATAGACTTAGTACAGCAATTAGGCAGACAGGTCACACTGACCTTAGTATGGCTGGAGATTTCAATACTGAGGCAAACTCCTTATTAAATTCACATAAACTCAAGCTCCAGTAATATAGATTACACAGCAGTCAACAGGAATTTGAAAGACAATGTAAGCTGATATAATGTTCATTTTCATTACTCTGATCAGTATTGTCAGTTGAGTACTTCTATGTCTACATCTATAAACCACAAGCCACAATGTGGTGTGCGGCAGAAGGTACTTTGTGTATCAGTCATACTGCCCCCCAGCCCCCCCCCCCCCTCCTCCTCCTCTTTTCCCGTTTCATTCTCTAATGGTTCGCAGGAAGAACGATTTTCGGTAAGCCTCCAAGCGTACTCTAATCTTTCTAATTTTATCTTCATGGTCTTTTTCTGTGATATATATGTAGCAGGAGCAATATGTATGTTGACTCTTCTAGGAACATATGCTCTTGGAACTTTAAAAGTAAACTGGACTGTTGCACAGACTACCTCTTTTGCAGCATCTGCCACTGGATATCACTGTGATGCTTTTGTGCTTACTAAATGAACCTGTGACAAAATCTGTTGCTCTACTTTGGATCTCCTCTACTTCCTCTATTAATCCTACTTGGTATGGATCCCATAATGGCAAGCAATATTCAAGTGTTGGTCAAACAAGTGTTTTGTAAGCTACCTCCTTTGGTGACAGACTACATTTCCTGAAAATTCTTCCAGTGATTCGCAGTCAGGCATTTACCCATCCTCCATTTCGTTTTATATGGTTGTTCCACTTTAAATTGTTCCATACACATAATCCTAGATATTTTATGGAAGTAACTGCTTGCAGTGATTGTTCTGCAATCTGTAATCTTCCAATAAGGGGTCTGCTGTTTACATAAGTATGTTACATTTGTTTTGGTTCAGCATCAACAGCCACTCCCTGCACCAAGTGTCACATCAACAATCTGCAGGTCTTCCAACAATTTTCTAGTGTTGCTACTTCTCCGTAGTGTCATCCGCAAAAAGCCTACCAGAACTTCTGATGTTTATGTCATTTACACAAATTATTATGAAAAGGTAATGACTCTAAAATAGGCCCATGGGTTACAACAAGTCACATTTATGCCTGAAGAGCTGTGTTTGTTACCAAGAAACTAATTCAATCATATAGTTGGTTCGATATCCCGCACGCTCATGTTTGTTCATTGGGTGGCTGTGCAGAACTGTACCTAATGCCTTATGGAAGTCAAGGAACACAGTATCTACCTGGGTGCCAGTACCTACCACCTTCTGGGTCTCGTGGAAGAAGAGGACAAGCTGTTACACATGATTGCTGTTCTGTTAACCCCCTTAACACAACATCCTGAGTTATCTTGTTTTATTATTTTGACAGAATCTATGACTTAACTGTGTGAAGCTATGGATAATTGATGACAAAACATGTGCTTTCAGCCTCTGTCCTGTATTGTTGAGGCAGTGCTTCCAAAAAACGACAGCCATGGAGATCCTGAATTCGCCATTGAGTTTAGCAGTCAGAAGATGAAAAAGAATGTGGTGTTAATTTATTAGAGGGTGAAAGCGAACACACTTCATCAGCTGACTGACAGCTGCTAACCAATGGTTAGACAAAAGACAAAAGACTGAAATCTCCTCGGAAGAAAGAAGAGCAACTCTCGCCCACTTGGTCACATATCATCATCCATGGCTAGTTTAGACAGGGAACATCGTTAGTGAACTCTTCGAAGTGAACAGACAGTAGTTGTAAATTGCATTTGCTATGTACTGTGAAGTCTATGTACAATTATTTGCACTTAGCCAGTGAGGGCCTTTTTGTGTTGTTACATGCAGTGTTGCAGACCTCAATATCCGTAAGTCACAAAGATAAGTAACCCTTTTTAATTCATTTGTATGACTTTGTTACTAATTTGTTAGAGCGTTGCAGAACATTTGTTCTCCTATCCTGTTACCTGTTACCTGACCCTGAGGCATAGCTGTGTACTGATGGCAGGGAGAAATTGTCTTAGTGGTGTATTGTACCAGAAGCCATTTCACAAACGCTCAAACTCTGCCTACTGTAAGAACAGTGCCAACTCTCCCTCCACAGCAGTAGTGATGAGACCTCCACAAAACTGGAGATGAGGGTTTACACAAAGTGATTCGACTAAAGAAACAATACAAGCTGCAGAGAAAAATCACTGGAAATAAAAGCAACAGTGAGCAGCGACTGAACTGCTCATCACTTACAAAAAGGCACATAAAACAAAAATTCCAGTTTATATTTAATCCACCCTCAAATTTTTAAGGAAAAGTACAGTCAAGGAAAAGGGGGAGGGGGGACGACAACTTTAAAGCATACGTTTTACACTTTATGAAACAAACAATTATGTAGTAGAGAATTCAGCCAACATAGGTAAGGCATCCTGGAAAATAACCAATAAACATAGTAAAACCAATAATGAGTTGGAAAGTGAACCAGTCAGCACAATGCACGAAGACCACAAAGTGAAGGATCTCAATGCATTACATAATTTGTTGAATAAGTACTCTCCCTCTCATTTTGACCAATCATCCCCCATTACAGACCTACAGGTTGAGACACCAAATATCATCAAACATTGTTTAGTGCTAAGATTTGTGGAGGTGATTCAACAGGAGATATTTAACATGGTACAAAAGTCGAAAGAACAAACAATCATCTGGATAGGATGGTATCTTGATTGTGGTGTTAAAGAAATGTGCCAGCGAAATCACTAAACCATCTTATTAATTGTAGTATTAGTGAAAACATATCAAGCACCTTAAAAATAAGTAATTCAGCCAGTTCATATGAAGAGAAGTAAGGAAGAAGTTTCAAATTATAAACAGATCTCACTGGTTGGGAAAACATTCAATCAATTATACACAGTTTTACACAGAAAGGAGCTGGATGGCTGATAGAACAGACATACCCATATTTTTTTTATTCAATTTTAGATGCTCAATTTTGGTACAGCTCTGGTAAAAAGAGATTATTTCAGTATAATATTTTTTTGTAGTTTGTGTAGCAACATAAATGTAATACGATACACTCCCCATATTTGAATGTAGAATACCTTGCTTTTTCTGACATTCACACTGCTGCAACAGACTAATCAACAAATGATTGGGAAGCCAAAGATGGAAACGCTCAACCAAGCCAGTGAAGTATCACATTTCTGTAATAGTGTAAAACATGAATGCAGTGGATCATAAAGGTGGGATCTCTCCACACAATGAGTGATGCCTGTACTAGATGTCTGCCGAATTTTGTTTATGGTAAGGAACGATGATCTGATTTTAATGTCCTGTTAACAATAGGATGATAATGGAGAGTGGGCACAAGCTGGTGGAGAAACTGGTCGTTTCCTTTGGAAGGAACTACATTGGAAAGTTAAATGTGGACGACTAGATTTGGAAGGGGAGGGCAAAAGTAGAACACCTGCCCTTCCAAATACAGATCCTTTGTTTTAGCACCGTGCCATCTCATTCGCTCTGTATTGACTGTCTTCATCAGAGCTTTCTTCTCCAAATGAAACAACAATTTAGCATTTTGGTTTCTGTAATAATATGAATCCACTAAAAATATGGCACTTTTTATTTTGTTACTTTTTTTCCTCACAAAAATTGACTTTGGCAAACATCATATGGAGTGGTCCCTTCATTTTGCCTGAAAAAGAAAGAAGAAAATTTGTAATTAGTCCCAATAACTTTGTTATTTCCAAATCATTCACTACACAATTGTATCATTTAGTTGAATTTTTGGAACTTTATGTTTATTAAAATGTAGTCTTAGTTTAACTTGAAAGTTTTTTTTATGTACCTCATCTAGCACAGACCAAATGAAATTGTCACATGTTGCAATGAAATTTTTTTTTCTTTCTTTTTTTTAAGGTGCCTAATGCTGTAGATTTTTATACGAAAACATCATTCTGTTATTACTCTAAGGCTGCTCAAAATCCTTATAAGAGCATTTTATTGGCATCATTTATAATGGAAAACCTATATACATTTAAATTTGAAGGAAGTAATTCATTAAATATATATGTGGCAATAAATTATGTCCTCGCTGGTTAAAATGCACAAGGAAATTATAGTTTGTGAAAAAGAGAAAAATAATTATAGCTCATTCGCACACTTCTTTCTGGGTTGAAGGACCGAGTGTGGTCAACTGAAATGTATTAGACCAGTATGTCAGACATTGCTGCAACCTTCTAACTTTGACACCCACCACCACCACCACCACCACCACCACCCCTCCTCCTCCTCCTCCTCCTCCTCCTCCTCCTCCGTCTTATGAGAAAATTGCAAATGTATGTGATCAAACTCTTGTCTTAGAAGTGCTGTGTAGCAACAATTAATATGGTTAGGCTTGGACATGGTGAAGCTGTTACTCCCACTAAGATACTACAGTCTTAATTTAGATGATGGCTTGTGCGTGTATTATTTATGAAGAAATATAACTGCAGAAGTGTGATGAAGTCCTGTAAGGGTTCATTACATTGCACCCGATACTCCCTCACCTGTCTGTCAACAAAAGCAACCGAGATAGTTTGGTACCTCAGTAACCAGAATGGAGTGCTGAAGGGGGGCTAACATCAGTGTAATTAGTCATCCCCTAGAGTCTTAAGATTTACTGCCAACAGCAAAACGAGACCTATGGTAGTAGATCTAGTTATGGGTAGTAGTTCATGCAAATACCAAAAATGTCATCACATCTTACTCACAATGAGCCCCAATATAACATTATGTCCAAAGATGGGCATTAATACCTCAGGAGTAGCTTGCCTGAACAGTAAGTTTAAGACTTTGGATCAGGTAATTCAATACTGAATTGTGTCACATATCACGTGGATACTTTCTGTGACACCTATCCTTTTATAATTTTTAATGTTCAGCCTATATTCTAACGACTAATAAGAAAAAGGTTATTTTCACAAACCGTAGTTACAACCATGTTTGTGACATGCAAGTATTAAAACTTGCAAATTAGGAAGGAATTTAAATACAAATACCACTTTATCTACTTTGACGATAACCACAAATTGCTTGAGACACAAAAATGCTATCTAAATTATTACCGAAAACAAAATGGAACATAATCTAACAAAATGCTTAACTTCAAAATCTGCATATTTATACAGAAAGTCCTTATCTTTCCATAAATTACAGATCAGAAAGCTTGGTAGACAGAGTGTTCTGAATGCACTTTAAATTTTGCCAAGTATGTTGTGTTGGGCTATTATCAAAGCATTAAACATTTAAACTGTGACATACACTGAAGTACCCAAACTTGCTCAGTTTTCGCAAAAGATAGTGCTAGCATTCTATTTGAACCATTTCCAACACTAAAATAATATACAAAACTTGGAAAGTAACTTTACTTTTCTTTTAAACATTAAAATGTGATCTCGTCTGAAAAAGTTCTAAAACAACTGTCGAGTTCACGAACGATAACTTATATATTTTTTACAGTTATTGATCATTACATAGATACAGAATTATTATGTGAAAAACACTATCATCTATTTTTTATGCAATATAAATACTGTTTTTCCAGTGGTCATCTGCACTGATTAAATTGTATACAATACTACTAACACTGGAGTACATGCACCATGGGTGGCACGAACAAGGCAGAGGGGCAGAAGGTATCTGGATGTTACCGAGTACAGGTGTAGTTTTTTGCAAAGTACATTTTATAACACAGTATTTTGTAATAGTGGCACTTATGGTGAAATGTATTATCTTGAGTTGAAGTGAACCTGCCAATTGAATAAACCAGAAAATGCAATTAAACTTATACCCAGCATTTTATTTATGACAGGACAGATCCATTATACCCTGAACTGTACAGCAGATGTTACGAACTTCGAGAAGACAAGTACTTAGTTTCAATGTCGACATGAACATCAGGAACTAATCTTTATAAGGTCACTCACTTTTTCTTGCAAAGTACAGAGTTAGTAGCGCTCGTGTTACATCAGGCATGATAACACATGCTACTTCCACACAAGATTCTCAGTAACCTTTCAACATCCAATAATCAAAGGTCCAGCCTCAACACAAAGGAGCTGGAGACAGCACTTTGGGATACACCATTTCTCCAAGTCGATTTGCAAGCTGTCCAAAGGTTACTTAGTCTTTTAGTCTACTTCCTGTGCGTGCACACACACCCACATGACATGTGTAATATTAGTCTATCCGACATTCTACTTACACTGGCCTGAAGAGCTTGATCTAAATCTTTTATTAGGTCTTCCGAGGACTCGAGGCCAACTGATAAACGTATCAGATTGTCTGTAATTCCAAGTTTCTCTCTCTGCTCTGGTGGGACAGAAGCATGTGTCATGAGGGAGCTGCAACAAAGAAATAAATAAAAAATAAATTCTTCCACCTAACTTGGAGAAAGGAACTGGAAATGTAAGCTGAGAAATATAAACATGGATCAAATACACTAAATGTATACATACGGAATTTCAGCCAAGCTTTCAAATCCACCTAAACTCTCTGCTAAAGAGATGACTTTTAGAGCACTCAGAAAACGCTTAGCTTCTTTTAGGCCACCTTTTATATAAAATGAGATCATCCCACTGTGACCATGGCACTGTCGCAGTGTCAGTTCATACTGTGGATGCGCTGGGAGGCCTGTAATAAAAATTCAAATACAGGGGTGAAAGCTGTACATGTTCCACAGTTTCACCAGGAAATGGAATTTCTCAATATGTTATACATAAAGAAACAAAGACACAGTACAATTCAATGCAATTATTCCATGTACATTTCACAGGAGCCATGATGTAAACTTATTATTCAGCTGCTCTCATTTCTTTCGCAGTGTACTATTTCAGTTTGTTTGGGTTCACCAGGATGTGTTATGAGTACTTACTGTAAGTGAAAATTATAAATTATAATATGGTAGACAGTTCCATTTGCAATTCTTGCAAGGTTAATGAGCAACAATACTGAACTGTATTATTAGTTGCACGGATTTATTAGTACAGAGATCAAAGTGATTTATGTAGAAGTTTAACAACACTGCAGGCTTAATTCTGACTGAGAAACTGTAGTCAGGATATGATTACATCACTACAATTTCTTTTATGGTTCTCCGTAGATTAAAGAGATAGTATCATGCTGTAACAATTTAATCAAATTCATTGTCTTGCAGTGGTTTTAGTGAAAACCATTCAGATACACTGACAATGTGCAACAAACTAAAATTTGTGATAACTTCTGGATGCAGTATTTGGAAGGAACAGGAGGAAATATCAATGATAATTAAAGCTTTAATCACATGCAGAGGCATGCTAGGATAGCCTAATTTTAGACTCAGTTCCAGAAAGCAGGAGATCTAAATTTGAGAGTCAGTCCAGCTGACTTTCATTTGTCGTAATATGTTCATCATACTGGGTTTTGTCACAACATCACACTAGCAACAAGGTGACTGAAAGGAACTGTCATGTACAACAATTGTCAGTCTATTTTTTTAAAAAACCACACTGTTCATTAACTGTCATGACATTTTACAGCAGTTTTATGCTGCATATTTTATTTCTATTACAGTTATTAATTTCCAATGGTAGTACTTCTCTTATCCGTGTCAAAACTTATCACCAGTATTGTGAATAGCAAGCATTTACTGTACCTGGGTGATTAACCTTTTCAACTAAAGGATGGCTTTCTAAATATTTTCCAACTGCCAGGCCATTTGCCATGTGTTCTTTCATCCTTATGTGCAAAGTTTTTAAACTTCTGTTCACTAAATAACAATCAAATGGAGAAGGAACAATACCCATGGCTGCAACAGAAATAAAATGTTAGGAATGAAATCTAAACAATATCACACATTTACAAGAATGAAAATGTATCAAAGCATTCAAATGGTGGTTAACTTTTATATAGTTAAAGTAAACCAAGATTTCTGGCATAGAAGGTATACTGTAAGACTGTTCTGCCTCTCAAAAACACTAAAACATAAAAAAGAATTCAGTGTTACTAACATTTCTGCAAGAATTTAAGGTTCTCATACACTTCTTGATTATTTGTGGTCACTGCTCCCATTATTATATCCGAGTGGCCATTCATATATTTGGTCAAGGAATAGACAACCATGTCTGCACCCAAGTTCAATGGTCTCTGTGTGCGGAGAACAAAAGAGGAAAAAAAAATAACAAAAAAGTACAATTTTAATTTCATTATCACATATGACATAGAAATTAAAAATAAATACATTAACATTTGTAACTCACAATTGCACAACCTAACTTGGTTGTGTATTGTCCATTATTTTTTCTTACATCTTATACCTTCTTAAGGTACAACTTCTTACTTAACCGAGTCTGGGGCAAGCATGCAGCTATGCAACAGTTCAAAAGTTGACCAACTGCACAGAATGTCATAATCTTGAGCAGTGAGTGCCAGAGCCACCAAATTATGAAAGAGAGAACAATGAGAGACCATAGTATGCATTTCTGAGTGTTGTCATTCCACAATGTATACACCAATATGGAAGTTCATCTGAAGTATTTGTTAGTGCATCTGGAGATGCTCTGTTACTGGTTTAACATGCTTTGGCAACCTTCCGGACAAATCAGGTGACAGCCCAGACAGTAGTGGAACACACAGATTTTTGTTCCTGTAATGAAGAATATTTAACTATTCATACAGTTTGTGAAGGTGAATTTGGCACTGTCAGGGGCTCGTGACATGGTACCACGTCATGATAAGGTCTATTACACAATGCTGCAGCTCCCGACTTTTCAATGCACACGAAAGAACTCATTTTGAACCTGTTCACGCAAATCTCATACGAAAGATAAGCCGCCCGCCGCCTGTTTATTCTTTCGCATGTAAAACCTTGCCACAAGACAGGATCTGGTAATTTATTGGAATGAGCACAACATTCTACCAAGTAGAAGACTGCAAAAGTAATTAAAAAGAAAGGAAACTTAATACGTTAGTAAGCAGTCATGCCAACCTATTCTGCCACCAAATTTACAATAAGATGGGCTTGTTACTTACTTGAAAGTATGGAGTCAAAAATGTGTTGTCAACAGCAACTAGAATGTTTTTCTTGTGTGCAATGTCACATATCTTCTTAATATCTGCCACTTTCAGTAAAGGATTTGTTGGAGTTTCTATCCATATTAACTTTGTATTGTCTCTTATTGCTGCCTCTATCTCATTATGGTCAGTGCCATCAACATAAGTGACATTTATGTTCATTCTCTTCACAATCTTGTTGAAGTATCTAACTGTGCCTCCATACAAGTCATCCATGGCAACAAAATGATCACCAGCATTGAGGAGATGAATAACAGTAGTAGTTGCTCCAAGTCCTGAAGCATATGCCAAGCCATACTTAGCATCATCTAGAGAGGCTAGGCAAGATTCGAGAACATCCCTTGTTGGATTTCCACTGCGACTATAGTCATATCCCTGTTGGGGGAAAATTGTAAGCATATTAAACAAAGATAATAAATTCAAGCACTACAGTGCACTAAGAAGCGAAGAGGTTATGGTATCCACAGCTGTCAATCACTATACAACTACCGTACATTTTAGTTTAGTTACTGTTAACAATACTGGACAGGTTAAAAAAAGAGAACTATTTTTGAAGTAGTATTACATAACTAGAATTAGCTGTGGTGTTTGAGACTGACTGAAGGGTAACTTGGTCAGGATTCACAGACCGCAATGTTAAAATTGTTCCTCATAGGGTGTCTAGCGTCAAAATACGTGTCACCTCACTTGGCAATACCTACCTACCTATCTATCTATCTATCTCTCTATCTCTATCTCTATCTCTCGTTGTACAAGATATGACAAGTATGGAAGCTACTTCATTTGAAATATGGTGTCAGTATCCAGCATCAATAACATTCATAGATCTGCAGGGAGGGTAGTTGCCCATTTGGGAGGGTAGTTGTCCATTTACAATGTACCAAAGAAAAGTAACAAATCCCTACATTGTATGTAGGATACTATGCTCTAACAAGTTGCTGTAATAAACCATGGTGTTTTGCATTGGCTGTCCTGCCAGGGAAAGCTGACATTCAATGTGATTGTGACATGGCCATCATCAAGGTGCATTGTAATTAATTTCCATCTTTGTATTCTAAATACCATAACAATCCGGAATGGCAGTTGTCACGAATGGGATATGGTTCATGTGGGCTTCGGGCCAGATTGTCAAATTATGTTCGATCAGCAGACTAGTTCTTATTCAGTATGATTGTGTGTTAGTTTATCTCCTTGTTTTTCATTTTCTAAGATGTCCACTCAAGGGCATAGGGAGAACATTCGTCAGTCCTATTTGACAATACCTGGCTTTAACAGAGCAGAACATGTTGAAACATTTTTGTTCCCTAGCAGCAGCCAAGAAGAAGAAATAGTAATAATAGTAATAGTAGTAGTAGTAGTAATAATAATAATAATAATAATAATAATAATAATAAGAAGAAGAAGAAGAAGAAGAAGAAAGCAAGAAACAAGACAAAAGCTATAAATACTTATGCTATACCAATATTGACCTACCCATTTGGAGTAGTGAAATGGAGTAACACAGAATTAGAAGCACTCAATACACTTACACAATTACAATGCCACAAATATAGAATACATCACATACATTCAGCAACAAAAAGATTCACATTAAGCAGAAAGGAAGGAGGAAGGAAATTTATCGACATAAAAAACCTACATTATGGACAGGTAGACAATTTAAGAAAATTTTTTATAGAACGAGCAGAAACTAGCAAAATACACAACGCAATCACTCATATAAATACATCGGCTACACCATTGCAATTTCATAACCACTTCTACAACCCTTTAGATCACATAACATCAACAGATATAAAGAAAGTAAATTGGAAAAAGAAAACACTACATGGCAAGCACCCGTATCATCTAACACAGCCACATATCGATCAAGACACATCCAACACATGGCTAAGAGAAGGCAATATATACAGTGAGACGGAAGGACTCACGATTGCAATACAGGATCAAACAATAAACACCAGATATTACAGCAAGCATATTATTAAAGAGCCCAATACCACAACAGATAAATGCAGACTTTCATCTACATCTACATTTATACTCCGCAAGCCACCCAACAGTGTGTGGCGGAAGGCACTTTACATGCCACTGTCATTACCTCCCTTTCCTGTTCCAGCCGCGTATGGTTCGAGGGAAGAACGACTGCCGGAAAGCCTCCGTGCATGCTCGAATCACTCTAATTTTACATTCGTGATCTCCTCGGGAGGTATAAGTAGGGGGAAGCAATATATTCGATACCTCATCCAGAAACGCACCCTCTCGAAACCTCGACAGCAAGCTACACCGCAATGCAGAGTGCCTCTCTTGCAGAGTCTGCCACTTGAGTTTCCTAAACATCTCCGTAACGCTATCATGCTTACCAAATAACCCTGTGACGAAACGCGCCGCTCTTCTTTGGATCTTCTCTATCTCCTCCATCAACCCGATCTGGCACGGATCACACAATGATGAGCAATACTCAAGTATAGGTCGAACGAGTGTTTTGTAAGCCACCTCCTTTGTTGATGGACTACATTTTCTAAGGACTCTCCCAATGAATCTCAACCTTGTACCCGCCTTACCAACAATTAATTTTATATGATCATGCCACTTCAAATCATTCCGTACGCATACTCCAAGATTTTTTACAGAAGTAACTGCTACCAGTGTTTGTTCCGCTATCATATAATCATACAATAAAGGATCCTTCTTTCTATGTATTCGCAATACATTACGTTTGTCTATGTTAAGGGTCAGTTGCCACTCCCTGCACCAAGTGCCTATCCGCTGCAGATCTTCCTGCATTTCGCTGCAATTTTCTAATGCTGCTACTTCTTTGTATACTACAGCATCATCCGCGAAAAGCCGCATGGAACTTCCGACACTATCTCCTAGGTCATTTATATACATATTGCGAAAAGCAATGGTCCCATAATGTCTGTAGATGTCTCTCCATTGAGAACAACATGCTGTGTTCTGTTTGCTAAAAACTCTTCAATCCAGCCACATAGCTGATTTGATATTCGGTAGGCTCTTATTTTGTTTATCAGGCGACAGTGCGGAACTGTATCGAATGCCTTCCGGAAGTCAAGGAAAATAGCATCTACCTGGGAGCCTGTATCTAATATTTTCTGGGTCTCATGAACTTTTCGAAATGCCCTCGTACATTTGGCGGCACAAAAAATTGTCATGGCTAAAATCCGAATTTCTCGCCACATTACACAGGGACCAGTCACATTACAGGGTGTAATGATATGCTAATAAAAGTAAAGAACACTTATTTGTGATTGTAACAGAAGGATCAAGTGCTTTTTGACGCATAAGGATGTCCTATCTAAAAACACACAAGAAAATGTTTGAATTCAGCCATCTATGTTATTAGGGTTATTGCAAATTTTGGAGATAAACATACAAGTAAATTAGCTTACTATACCTATTTGCATTTACTGCTTTTATATGGCAACATATTATGGAGTAATTCGTCATTTAGTAGTAATTGCACAAAAGCTTGTAATCAGAATAACAGCACGAGCCCTGGCTAGATCATATTGCAGACATTTATTTAAGGAACTAGATATTTCACAGTAGTTTCACAATACATATGCGTATTTATGAAATCTGTTATTAATAACCCATACTAAGTCAAAAGCAACAGCACTGTGCATAGCTATACCACCTTGAGAAAGGCTGACCTTCACTACTTTGAGTTCTATCTTTGGCACAGAAAAGGGTGAAATACACTACCATAAAATCATTGGTTTAAAAAAACAAAAACTTCAAAGTATGCCGTGTAAAGAAACCTTTTGTTAAACTGACACGTTCCACATCATTATGTAGTGTTGTATTCATGACCTATGGAACAAGTATTAATCTAATTTAAAGGCCTTCAAGTTTAACGACTGTCTGCGATCTCTGAGGAAAGGAGTCCATGCAATGGGAAGTAAATCTCTCATTTACTACTGCGTCCTCCCAGGTAGCTAGTGTGACATTCCAAAGGTCATAAGGGGTTTTTGGCATGGGGTCACGCCAGTCCCCCCACCCATTTCACCTCTGCCCATATGTTCTCAATAGTGTTAAGGTCTGGTGCAGGAGGTGGACAACTGAGAAGAGAGATCTCATTCTGTTCTGCAAATCACTCTTGCACCATTGCTGCCAAGTGTATAGGAGACTGGTCCTGTTGGAAACAGATTATTCCTCCAGCATGCAGTTGTCACACGGATGGAACTGTAATATTACCTATATTATATGTACACTGGGTAGCATCAAGTGAACTATCTATCCTGTGAAGCATTCCTCCCACTCCCAAACTGCCACAGACACATGACCACTACAAGGTAACTTGTGGATTAATTTGGGGTCAGAACGGACACCTTGGAGCCTCTATACTCTTAGAGGACCATCATTAACTGAGGACAACATTTTGCCAGAAAATACCACATTCCACCAGTCATGACTGACACTGTCCTCGACAAACACTAATCGGTAGAGTCAATGATGACAGGACCTGTCCTCGAGGACCACATTTCAGGTAAGTTGTCAGGCCTTCCAAAGACAGCTACGAACCAAATCCACCAACCTGGAAAACTTAGTATGTTTCAACTGCACCACATTTAAAGGAGGCTTTTGTTGCAATGTGTTGCAAGTTTATTGTACTCCACAGGTGCTGCTACATGCAGAAGTTCAGTTCACATACACTTACTGAATTCTTCAGTATTTTGATAATGATTTATCTACTGTTGTGCACTGCACTCAGGGATACCACACTGTGCCCCGAAGTCAGGCACTGTCAAATTCCCTTTCTCTACAAGGGCAATGAGGCAACATGAATAGCTTGTTAACAATAGAGTATGGCACATGAATAATGCAACTCAACAAATCTGGTGCAAGTATTTGTACTTTCATTAGCTATTACAGACCAGATAGTGAGCCTGCAAACCTAACTTTTCATAATGGACTATCAGTCTATTACTGTGTAATATCTACAAAACTGTAAGATTAATTCTCATGTATTACAGGTAGTAAATTTAAGTTTGACTCCATGGGGTCATTCTCCACCAGAAGTTTTGTTGGTGTATAGTCAAGATTGTCCTATCTTCTGTCAGAAACAAGCTGAAAGTATTCGAAACATGTTTCATATAATAGAATGCAGGGATTCAAAGAAAAATTGTTGCATCAGAAGAATGTACCTCTTTGAACAAGACATTTTGCATATAAAAGCTGCGCATTGCTTATTCATCTACAATGACCATTTAAAATTTGGAATGCATTGAGTTAACATTCACTATATTTATAGATAATAAATTTATTATATTTGCTAACGAGATTTTGTACCTTGTTGGAAAAGATCTGGATCACTGTAAAGACCAGTTTCCTGTAGGTTTTGAATTAATATTTCCTCATCTGTTCCCAACAGAAACAGAAAAATGTGGCATGTTGCATTTCATCCTCATCACTGTTATACTAGACTAATTACTTCTGCAATTTATGCTGATCAGTTTCAGTGTTACCAAGTATATGCCTACACCAAGTTTTGCTATTAAGAGCAGCAACAAATCTAGCCAAAATCCCAAATATTTTCCACCACAGTGACTAATATTTGCATCACAAAATTTTACAGTGATTTAAATCACTGACTGGCTGCGGCTGGGGGACACGTAGAAAATAAAGCAGTATTATCTCGGTCTTCTAGCATACAAATTTCAGAACGCTAATAAAGTACAGAAGAATGGTGTGACAAACCTTAAATACACATGGCTCTGATTGTTTGAAAGTAGTTGACATAATTATTGGCGGTATCATGCAGTGCGAGGACCATTTTTCCGGATCTTGGCCATCATGAATTGCTCTCGTTGCAAAGGAAGAATCGTTCGGTAGAAATCCTGCTGCAGACATTGTGTACTATTAACAGTCACTGGTTCCTCTATGAACTGCAACAGATAGAAAAATGAAAGATAATAATATCTGTATCAGCCTGTGGCTTCACAATGCTAAACACACACACACATGCGTTATTTTTATGCAACTCTCTTTAACTGAAACTTCCGCGGTCAAAATTGATAGCAAAAATTTATACTTCGTTTCCTGACGTAACATTAAACTTTACCAAAAATATATTCGCATCATTTAGTGAAAGAGTTTATAGCCCTTTCTGTGTTTTCGTGCCAAGTAAAATAAAGTAACAATTCCGACGTATAAATATATTTCCAAAACGATAATAAAAAATATTTACGTACACTTACAAGTGATTCCTTCTACTTCTTCACGTGACATGTGCCGATCATTCGAACAATTTATACAGCTGACACTATATCCTCTTGGTGGGGATGCGTCCAATCAGAGCGCGACTCGCATGCGAGACAGATGTTCACCGAAGCCCACTGGTTTCTACAAACTACAAAGTATATCGTCAAGCGTGCGACATGTAGTCTCATCACAGTCTGCTCTTATATTGACAAAAGCTAGGTGACGACTCTTTTAGAATTTCCCGTCTAATTAATGTGAAGGTCAATAAAGATGGTATGTGGTGCTACATGTTGTAGGGAATGCATCTTTAAGTGTATAAATAAACAGTGATTGTCTGGAGCCATTCGTTCCTCGTTCATATATTATTTTCCGATCTGCCTTGCACCGAATGTCACGTTATTGCCGGCTGCTGTGACCGAGCGATTCTAGGCGCTTCAGTCCGGAACCACGCTGCTGCTAAGGTCGCAGGTTCGAATCCTACATCAGGCATGGATGTGTGTGATGTCCTTAGGTTAGTTAGGTTTAAGTAGTTCTAAGTCTAGGGGACTGATGGTCTCAAATGTTAAGTCCCATAGTGCTTAGAGCCATTTGAACCATTCTTTGTCACGTTATTAGCATTTATGCGAGATGAAGTAGAGAAGCAAAATATGTTAATGAGAGTGACTCGCTGTCGACAAGAGATTAGAAGTAACTTAAGAGATTTCTGGCGGTAGGCAGGTCATTCTAATGCCTGAAGTTTAGTTCTGTAATATCAGCTAGCCCAATTAGTAAAATTGCGTGAAAAATTGTGGATAAATGGTAAGGACCTTTTCAGGCAATTAACATAAAGAGATTTTTCTACGCAGTGTGATAATTTGGTGAAACTGACGTGTATTTCGCAGACCTCTTACTAGTCATTGCAGATAATGTATTTTTCGAAATGAGAACGTTTTTCCAAACTGCTATGTAATACACCAATCTGTACTATATTTTAAAATTAATGAAGTAAACATTGTCACAGGGAATCCTCCGTTAAGCATCCTAGCATGGTATATACAATGATTACCCTTGCAAAAGCCCATTAAAGTTATTTTGCGTTAAAAAAGTTTTTAAAAATTGAATCTGAGGCATGATATACACAACGGCGTATTGAAAAATAAACAGTGCACCTAACGGCGTGTGGCTGGTTGCTGAAGCTCTGTCAACATCTGAGTGGATAATATTGTCAAACTGTCAATACTTTACCTCAGACGTTCAGTATGTATTGACAAAACAAGAATATTTTGAGGTCCATTAATACTGCTCGTCAATATTTCTAGTATTGACAAAGCGTCAATACGCGCCATCAGACGGTCAATATATTGACAGTTTGGCAATATTATTGAACTTGCGAAGGCCTCTTTACACTTCCCTGTATTACAATTTGTCATAACTGAGTTTTTTCCCGATAGTCTTTTACCCAAAAGGAGTTTAAAATGTATTTAACGTGTACGATTAGAAATTAGGTCAGCCAAGATAATGTTTATAAATGAAATAATACGTGAAATGTTAAGATTCAGCTACTGCTTCATGTGTCTATGGGAGCTGAAACCCGAAGAAGAAACTTCGCTTAAAGCAGCATTCGTATTTTATTTCTTAAATCGTCGATAAATGCTGTGTATCGTTAGATGTGTAAAGGACCTTTTGAGGGATACGTAGCTTTGTAGCTAGTTTACTTATCCTCACTTCAATTGCTATATGTAGCACAAAACAATTTTTTTAAATATTATTCGTTCTCCTTTATTTCCCGGTAGTTAGTCAATTATTTCATAATTATTATGTTCCATGCATCATATTCACGATAAATGTAATCATGTGTAAATTGCAACTTGAACAAAAGATTGTGAAGACCATTACATGGTGGCTATTTACACGGTGTATTTTAGAACTATTTATATCCAAGAATTCATCTGTGGCTAAAAGGATTTGTTAATATGGGACAACTTTACATTTGAAAATACTTCTGCTGTCTGTTAGAAATTTTATTTCAATGGGCAATTTTTACAGGTCAGTAAGACAATTGCGCCCACCTTTGTGCAAAAGTTTGATTCCCGACAGGTAACACCGTTAAGTGTATACAAAATTTATATGACGACACGGATTGTATGTAAACAATGTCAAAGGTGATTAAATATTCTATTCTAAGTGCAGATTTTTTCCTCGTATAGTACCGTGTACCATCAACTGGAGTTTTACATACCTTTTTAATTTCTTGTTTTTGTAAAGTATGATTAGTTACATAATTGACAGAAAAGGGTTTATATATACCATCAGGGTTCATGACAATTATGACATCAAAGTGAATGAAAATCATTTTTATGACACGTTAAAACAAAAAACATTGTGTGTAAAGTTACCCCATTTAAGGGGTACCTTTACACAGACATATACTTAGCAAAATTTTCAACAGTATTGCCCCGTAAATTGTAACTTTACACACTACTGGAAATTTTAAATGGAAAGAGCACACAAACCTGGATAGGGGTTACATTTCACAACCTTCTAACCACGCGGATCGTACCGCCATGGTAATCTGTGTGGTGGGCGGGCTTGTTACCTCGGCTCCCTGTACCCCTCTAACTGGCTGGCTACACACACACACACACACACACACACACACACACACACACACACAAGTGTCGCCACAGCTAGTGACATACTGTGGTTTAAATTCAGTTGCATGTGTGAACTCCCAGCTTTCAATGGCGCAGCCTAAGAGCCGCAACTGTATGCGATTGCAGTCTTTCTCGGTGTATTCCACTGATGAATTATTCTCGGCTTATCAGCCGAGTGGTGGCGTCGTCTTGTCGCAACGTTTCAAAGTTTTGTACCCATCATCTACTGGCGAAGTGTCGGGATGCTCTCTCACTCTCATCTAATACTTTCCCCTCTTTGTGGAAGTGTGTGGGGGAGTTCGTAGCCTTACGGCTTTTACTCCGCTGTGTACTTGTGTGTATGGTTATTTCTGTAGTTTTTGGGTGTTTGCGTGATGTGATGTATGTTCTGTGTGTGTCTGGTACTTGCCTGAGGTTGGCGAGATGATTAGTATTATGGGGGAGGGAGGAGGATTGGGAATTAGATGTAGGGATTTTTTCTTCGACTTAGTCATCGAAGATCGTCATTGGGAATTTGTGCTTATCGCGGGACATGTCATACTGACCTAGGGAGTGGATGAGGACGTTTCCTGATCTGGAAGAGCCTTCATAGAAGGCCCTTTCCAGATCTTGGAAACGCTCTTTCAGGGGTGGGATTTCAGCAGGGACATGCAGATCATCGGTTGAGAATCCGAGGGGTATATGCAGTGCCCTTCTGAGGGTGCGGTTCTGCAACCTCTGGAGTTTGTCCAGGTGCTGCTTCGCGATGTATCCCCAGACAGGGCATGCATACTCCAATACTGGCCATATGAGGGCCTGATAGATGTTCACTCGTACAGAGCAGGGAAGGAAACTGGATGTGTTGAGGATTGGGTATAGGATGGACATTCTGGCACAGACACTTTCTGTGGACCTCGTCTATGTGGAGTTTCCACCTAAGATGAGAGTCCAAGGTTACGCCAAGGTACTTGGCGGTTCTGCGCCCGGGAAGCTGGGTTCCGTTTGGGTGAAGGTAGAGGGGGGGGGGGGCGTTGAGGAGGTCCGCGCCTTCCGAGCCTATGGGTGATCAGCATAGCCTGCATCTTTTCAGAGTTGATGGTGACGCGCCAGCGACAGGCCCAAGTTTCTGTGTCATCTAAAAGCCTTTGTAGCCTACGGATGACCGGGTCTTTGTTCGAATTTCGAGTGTAGAAGGCTGTGTCATCTATGTAATGTGTGTTGTGCTCCAGGGGGGCTGTTGGTGTGTCTGCAGTGTACAGACTGTACAAAACGGGCCCCAGGACCAATCCCTGTGGCACCCCAGCACGAATACGCCTTTTGGTGGACATGGAAATTTCTACTTTGACAGGGAAAGTTCTATCTGTGAGATAGCTTTTGATCTGCTTGACTATGCTCCCAGGGAACCCTTGTGTGTACAACTTGTATAGTGGCCCTCTATGTCATACTGGGTCGAAGGCTTTGGCTACGTCTAGTAGCACCATCCTGCAGTAGCCTCTGTGATTGAAGCCATCTGTGGCTGCTTCAACCACTCTCATGATCTGTTGTGGGGCAGAGTGGTTCTGCTCGAATCCGAATTTGAAACCTAGCAGAAGTTGCTCTCTGGTAATGTGATCCTGTATGGGTATTAACAGGAGGCGCTCATGGATGTTGCTGAGAGTTGGCAAGAGGCTAATCGGCCTGTAGCGCTGTGGGAATAGAGGGTCTTTCCCTGGTTTGAGTATCATGACCACTTCCCTGTGTTTCCAGCAAGCTGGGAACTCACGGAAACGAGTAATCTCGTTGAAGACGTTTGCGAGGTGTTCGATAGCTGTGGGCGGGAGGTTTTCAACTAACTGATTGGTAACACTATCATGTCCTGGCGCCTTTTTTGTGGGGAGGGACCTAATTACTTTTGCCACGTCTTTGGGGGCGAAAAGTGTGGGTTAGTCCTCTGGGTCCTCCTCAGCATTGAGGAAGACAGTCAGTTGACGACGGACTACCTCTTCATGTTCCTCATCCTGGGGTTCTGCCGCTTGAAACTGCTTCTTGAAGGAGTCGGTGAGGGCGCTGGCCTTTCCAGCATGGCTGTAGGCCAGATCCCTCTCGCCCTGCAATGGCGGCATCCTAGCACATCTTTTTGTGAATTTCTTGGTTGTTTGCCATAGTGTGTGATTGTCTACTTTGAGAGCTGTGAGGCGGTTTTGCCATTGTTTGTTCCTTTGCACATTGAGTGCTGCCTTCAGCTCTCTCTGCAGCCGATTGAGCAGCCTCCTGGTGGGCTGATTTCTGATGATCTTCCACTCTCTTGCCACTCTGTTCTTACGTCGAATTTGAGCTAGCAAGTGTTCCAGGAGCTGTATTTGCGGGGGTGGCCCATTCCTTTGCGGGAGGCGGAGGGTGGCCTCTTCTACTGCCTGCAAGATGGTACCTGTTAGGTCTTGTAGCGACTGTTCTACTGTTTTGGCAGTAGGTGGCGGAGAGCGAGCAATATCAGAGGCGACAGTTTCTTGGTATTGCTCCCAGTTTGTACGTTTGTAAGACGTCTGGTACCATGAGAGTGCTACCCATTCTCCCACATCGACCTCTAGGATCACTGGGTTGTGGTTGGAGGACATTCTGTTGATTGTCCTTGTGGCCACAAACCCCGTGATCCTCCTAGTGAAGGCTATGTCTAACACGTTGGGCCTACCTCCATTTTTTGGAAAATGTGTGGGCTCGACCTGATTCCATGTTTCGAAGTGTTGGTCGCGCGCTAGTCCTTGCAGTTTGGCGCCTGCTCTGGAGGTTACTCTAGAGTTTGGCATTGAAGTCGCCTCCTATTATGGGTTTGTCTTCAATTTGCCCTAGAGCAGCTATATCTATCTCGTCTTGTGGAGGTCGGCAGATTGCAACAATTGTTAGGGGTCCAATGGCAGTGGTTACTTCCACAGCCACTGCTTCGATTTTATTAGTAGCTGGTAAGAATACCTGGTGGTAAGGGATCCCTCTTTTTATGTATATGGCCACTCCTCTGCCTTGGGTTGGCCTGTCTTTACGGTAGCTAACGTAATTGGGAACTGTCGCTTTTATTCCTGGTTTTAGGTGGGTTTTCCCCATCATGCATATGTCGATAGAGAACTCCTTCATGAGATCTCTGAACTTCATGAGTTCTCTGAACTCGACCTCTTGATTAACAGTGCTGTCTGTGTTATAGTTCTGAGTGGAGACTTTAATTTACCAGATATAGACTGGGAGACTCAAACGATTAGAATGGGTGGCGAGGACAAAGAATCCAGTGACATTTTTTTAAGTGCATTATCTGAAAACTACCTTAAGCGGTTAAACAGAGAACCGACTCGAGGCGATAACTATTTGAAATAGTTAACGCAGAACAGGGAATCAGCAGTCATAAAGCGGTTACAGCATCGATGATTTCAACCGTAAACAGAAATATTAAAAAAAGGTAGGAAGATTTTTCTGTTTAGCAAAAGTGACAAAAAGCAGATTTCAGAGTACTTGACAGCTCAACACAAAAGTTTTATCCCAAGTACAGATAGTGTTGAAGATCAGCGGACAAAGTTAAAAATCACCGTACGATATGCATTAGATGAGTATGTGCCAAGCAAGTTCGTAAGAGATGGAAAAGAGCCATCGTGGTACAACAACTCAGTTAGGAAACTGCTACTGAAGCAAAGGGAACTTCACAGCAAACATAAACATAGTCAAAGCATTGCAGACAAACAAAAATTAGACCAAGCAAAACGTAGTGTGAGGAGGTCTATGCGAGAGGCATTCAATGAATTTGAAAGTAAAGTTCTATGTTCGGATTTGGCAGAAAATCCTAAGAAATTTTGGTCTTATGTCAAAGCAGTAGGTGGATCAAAACAAAATGTCCAGACACTCTGTGACCAAAATAGTAATGAAACAGAGGATGACAGACTAAAGGCCGAAATACTAAATGTCTTTTTCAAAAGCTGCTTCACAGAGGAAGACTGCACTGTAGTTTCTTCTCTAGATTGTTGCACGGATGACAAAATGGTAGATATCGAAATAGATGACAGAGGGATAGAAAAACAATTAAAATCGCTCAAAAGAGGAAAGGCCGCGGGACCTGATGGGATACCAGTTCGATTTTACACAGAGTACGCGAAGGAATTTGCCCCCCTTCTTGTAGCGGTGTACCGTAGGTCTCTAGAAGAGTGTAGCGTTCCAGAAGATTGGAAAAGGGCACAAGTCATCCCCGTTTCCAAGAAGGGACGTCGAACAGATGTCCAGAACTATAGACCTATATCAGTTGTGGAATCTTGGAACACGTATTATGTTCGAGTATAATGACTTTTCTGGAGACTAGAAACCAACTCTGTAGGAATCGGCATGGGTTTCGAAAAAGACGATCGTGTGAAACTCAGCTCGCGCTATTCGTCCATGAGCCTCAGGGGGCCATAGACACGGGTTCCCAGGTAGATGCCGTGTTTCTTGACTTCCGCAAGGCGTTCGATACATTCTCCACAGTCGTTTAATGAACAAAGTAAGAGCATATGGACTATCAGACCAATTGTGTGATTGGATTGAAGAGTTCTTAGATAAGAGAATGCAGAATGTCATTCTCAGTGGAGAGAAGTCTTCCGAAGTAAGAGTGATTTCAGGTGTGCCACAAGGGAGTGTCGTAGGACCGTTGCCATTCACAATATACATAAATGAACTTGTGGATAACATCAGAAGTTCACTGAGGCTTTTTGCGGATGATGCTGTAGTATACAGAGATGTTGTAACAATGGAAAATTGTACTGAAATACAGGAGGATCTGCAACAAATTGACGCATGGTGCAGGGAATGGTAACTGAATCTCAATGTAAACAAGTGTAATGTGCTGCGAATACATAGATAGAAAGATCCTTTATCATTTAGCCACAATATAGCAGGTCAGCAACTGGAAGCAGTTAATTCCATAAATTGTCTGGGAGTACCCATTAGGAGTGATTTAAAATGATATGATCATATAAAGTTGATCGTTGGTAAAGCAGATGCCAGACTGAGATTCATTGGAAGAATCCTAAGGGAATGCAATACGAAAACAAAGGAAGTAGGTTACAATACACTTGTTCACCCACTGCTCACCGATGTGGGATCCATACCAGATAGGGTTGATAGAAGAGAGAGAGAAGATCCAACGGGGAGCCGCGCGCTTCATTACAGGATCATTTAGTAATCGCAAAAGCATTACGGAGATGATTGATAGACTCCAGTGGAAGACTCTGCAAGAGAGACACTCAGCAGCTCGGTGCGGGCTTTTGTTGAAGTTTCGAGAACATACCTTCACCGAGGAGTCAAACAGTATATTGCTCCCTCCTACATATATCTCGCGAAGAGACCACGAGGATAAAATCAGAGAGATTAGAGCCCCCACACAGTCATACCGCCAATCTTTCTTTCCACGAACAATACGAGACTGGAATAGAAGGGATAACCAATAGAGGTACTCAAGGTACCCTCCGCCACACACCGTCAGGTGGCTTGCGGAGTATAGACGTAAATGTAGATGCACATTGCCAGGCCTTGGGAATTTGGTCGTCTATCCATGATGAGGAAGTCACAGCGGGGGCGACTGCTGGACTGCTGCCTGAAGGGCAACTTGTATCTGGGTGTTCCGCCTGTGGGCCTCCTTGAATTCCTTCATCATTTCCGTGATGAGGTTCATGGTCTGGACCATAATGCCTAACACCTGATCTGAGAAGGTGGACTGAGTGTGGGGTTCCCTAGAGCTTTCTCTGCCTTGGTGGACCTGATTGTTGTTTTTGTGTCTTTCCCGGTGTTGTTCTTGTGACTGTGTTTGGTGTTGTGGTGATAGGACTACGTTTTCATAGTTTTTCGAAGGAGAAACCACTTTTGTGTATGTTGCCCTTGATGTGTCTGGTCTTGGTTTTACCCAGGCCTTGTCTGTGTGTGTTGCTGTATTTTGTTTCTTTGTGTGATTGGATGGGGTGGTGGTGTCCTGTTTGCGTGTGTGGGGGGTGGCCTTGGCTCCCTTTGCCTGTTATGTGCGTCTTTTGTGGACCTCACAGCCTTGGTAACCTGCTGTGTGGTTTTTGCCACACAGCGCGCACCTCATTTGTGGGTCAGTGGCTTTTAGTGTACAGGTCCTCATGTCATGGGGTTCAGTGCACTTTCTATATCTTATCGCCATGGTGCAGTGTGCGGTGATATGATTCAAGCCCTGACACCTGAAGTACTGCACTGTCTTGTTTTTACTGCTACGGTCGCAGGTTCGAATCCTGCCTCGGGCATGGATGTTTGTGATGTCCTTAGGTTAGTTAGGTTTAAGTAGTTCTAAGTTCTCGGAGACTGATGACCACAGATGTTAAGTCCAATAGTGCTCAGAGCCATTTTTGTCTTGTTTTTGTGTCGCAGTGGCTTGGTGGTGACAGGCACAGCGAGGACCATTTTAATCTCCCTTTTATTCTGTGGGATGTCTGGCGGTGTGACCTGGAATAGGGGCCACTTGCTTTCCACTTTGCCCATCTGCTGGACAGCCTCCTGGGCAGTGAAGTCTGTTTTGATTGCCTGGGGGGACAGTCATCTTGGGAGGTCTCTGATAACGATATTCTTGTTTCGTGTTTTTGATGTGGGGAACGTTAGTGGGGTATGTTTTCGTTAGTGAAACGTCTTTTGACTGTATTGTAGTCTTCTAGTCTTTCTAGTGATATTTTTATTTCGTCACCACCAGTAAGTTTCACCTTGGAACTACCTCCCTCGATTTCTGTTTTTAACAACTGAAAGAGTTCCTCGTAATTCTGAGGAAACTCTGCGACAATCGGAGGGAGTTGATGGGTGACTTTTTTCTGTGTTTGTGTTTCTGTCGTGTTGTTTTGTGTTGTCTCTGGCTCATCAGCCACCGCCTGAAACCTGTTTGGGGTGGGTTCCACTCCCCGGGCCATTGGAAGCCTTGGTTGTCGAAAGGTTTTCTTCGCCAACACGAAACACTCCAAGTCCTGCCCGGTTACGCAGTTCCCTTCCAGGGTGATGGTTTCCTGGTCCTCTCCCAGGGCGACAACAGGTGCTGTCGGGGGCACAGGTCCTTTCTCGCGCGCCGATGTTTGGATGAAGTGGACTTGCGTGTGTGTCGGGGGGGGGGGGGGGGGATTTTAGGTATTTGGATCGGGTTGAGGGCTGGGTCAGGGTGGTGGGTTTGGGGAGTATTTTGGTCAGCTGACGAGTCATCTGCTTGAATTTATTTAGGGTTGCTATGTACACTCCTGGAAATGGAAAAAAGAACACATTGACACCGGTGTGTCAGACCCACCATACTTGCTCCGGACACTGCGAGAGGGCTGTACAAGCAATGATCACACGCACGGCACAGCGGACACACCAGGAACCGCGGTGTTGGCCTTCGAATGGCGCTAGCTGCGCAGCATTTGTGCACCGCCGCTGTCAGTGTCAGCCAGTTTGCCGTGGCATACGGAGCTCAATCGCAGTCTTTAACACTGGTAGCACGCCGTGACAGCGTGGACGTGAACCGTATGTGCAGTTGACAGACTTTGAGCGAGGGCGTATAGTGGGCATGCGGGAGGCCGGGTGGACGTACCGCCGAATTGCTCAACACGTGGGGCGTGAGGTCTCCACAGTACATCGATGTTGTCGCCAGTGGTCGGCGGAAGGTGCACGTGCCCGTCGACCTGGGACCGGACCGCAGCGATGCACGGATGCACGCCAAGACCGTAGGATCCTACGCAGTGCCGTAGGGGACCGCACCGCCACTTCCCAGCAAATTAGGGACACTGTTGCTCCTGGGGTATCGGCGAGGACCATTCGCAACCGTCTCCATGAAGCTGGGCTACGGTCCCGCACACCGTTAGGCCGTCTTCCGCTCACGCTCCAACATCGTGCAGCCCGCCTCCAGTGGTGTCGCGACAGGCGTGAATGGAGGGACGAATGAAGACGTGTCGTCTTCAGCGATGAGAGTCGCTTCTGCCTTGGTGCCAATGGTGGTCGTATGCGTGTTTGGCGCCGTGCAGGTGAGCGCCACAATCAGGACTGCATACGACCGAGGCACACAGGGCCAACACCCGGCATCATGGTGTGGGGAGCGATCTCCTACACTGGCCGTACACCACTGGTGATCGTCGAGGGGACACTGAATAGTGCACGGTACATCCAAACCGTCATCGAACCCATCGTTCTACCATTCCTAGACCGGCAAGGGAACTTGCTGTTCCAACAGGACAATCCACGTCCGCATGTATCCCGTGCCACCCAACGTGCTCTAGAAGGTGTAAGTCAACTACCCTGGCCAGCAATATCTCCGGATCTGTCCCCCATTGAGCATGTTTGGGACTGGATGAAGCGTCGTCTCACGCGGTCTGCACGTCCAGCACGAACGCTGGTCCAACTGAGGCGCCAGGTGGAAATGGCATGGCAAGCCGTTCCACAGGACTACATCCAGCATCTCTACGATCGTCTCCATGGGAGAATAGCAGCCTGCATTGCTGCGAAAGGTGGACATACACTGTACTAGTGCCGACATTGTGCATGCTCTGTTGCCTGTGTCTATGTGCCTGTAGTTCTGCCAGTGTGATCATGTGATGTATCTGACCCCAGGAATGTGTCAATAAAGTTTCCCCTTCCTGGGACAATGAATTCACGGTGTTCTTATTTCAATTTCCAGGAGTGTAGTTTGGGAGGTTGTTGGTGGCATTGGCAAGCAGGAGCAGACTTAGGACAAGGGGAGGAGGCGTGGGATCGCAAGTACTGACTTCGTATGAAGTTGTTGGCGTTTTGTGTATTATCACATTTCTTGTGTTATTAGCCATGTCCGGAATGGAAAAGGGGACTGCTGCCAAAGGGGTGCCAATTACAGCCATTGTTGTCACTGTTAGGTTGCCTGGCTGCATTGCTGGCCCTACTGAGCTGGTGGATGCGGAGGTTTGGACGGCGTCATTGGTTCCTCACCTGGCTTCCAGGTTCTGGATCACAATTTCCCTAACCTTGGGGGGAGCAGAGCCTGGCTCTGCGGCAGCTGAGGCGCTCGAAACGGCCGGCGACATGGCCCGTGGCAACAACAAGACGCGCCTTCTGTCAACAGCAGTAGACAGCTTCGACCTCAAGGCACCACTGGAGCTCAACATCCCGCAAAACGAAAAGAAACACAATTCTGCTCTTGGGCGTCGCCAAACAAAATATCCTGCCCACCGTAATTGCTTACTGCAGACCTGTATTGAAATCCCACCGATGCTTTAATAAAAGCTAAGCTGAAGATTCTCCTGTTTTGTCACCCATGGAAGTGGGGGCCTATGGCTGACAGTGCGCGAGTTAGTGGAACAGATGTTCAACACTTGATTGCCACTCAACGGGATGCTGCTTCTCTCATCTGCTACTTTCCCCTCTTTGGGGAAGTCTGTGAGGGAGTTGGTAGCCTTTCGGCTTTTACTCCCCTTTGTACGTGTGTGTGTGTGTGTGTGTGTGTGTGTGTGTGTGTGTGTGTGTGTGTGTGTGTGTGTGTGATTATTTATGTAGTTTTTTGGTGTCTGTGAAATGTATTGATTGTTCTGTTTGTGTCTGGTACTTGCCTGAGGTTGGCGAGATGATTGGTGTTGTATGGGAAGGAGCTGGATTACGGGTTGGGTATAGGAATTTTCTCTTCGACTTAATCATCGAAGATCGTCATGGGGTGCTTGTGCTTGTCGCGGGATATTTCATACTGACCTAGGGAATGGATGAGGGCGTTTCCTGATCTGGAAGAGCCTTCATAGAAGGCCCTTGCCAGATCTTGGAAACGCTCTCTCAGGAGTGGGATTTGAGCTGCGGCATGCAGATCGCCTGTGGGGAATCCAAGAGGTAAATGCAATGCCCTCCTGAGGGCGCGGTTCTGCAGTCTCTGGAGTTTGTCCAGGTGCTGCTTCGCCATGTATCCCCAGACAGGGCACACATATTCCATTACTGGCCAGATCAGGGCCTGGTACACATTAACTGCTACTGGGCAGGGAAGGGAGCTGGTTGAGTTCAGGATTGGGCATAGGATGAACATTCTGGCGCAGTCCTTCCTGTGGACCTCGTCTATGTGGGGTTTCCACGTGATACTAGAGTCCAAGGTTACGCTAAGGTACTTGGCAGCTCTGCACCAGGGGAGTTGGGTTCCATTTAGGTGAAGATGGAGGGGGGGGGGGTCATTGAGGAGGTTCGCACCTTCTGAGCCTGCAGGTAATCAGCATAGCCTGTGTCTTTTCAGAGTTGATGGTGATACGCCAGCGACAGGCTCAAGTTTCTGTGTCATCTAAAACCCTTTGTAGCCTATGGATGACCAGGTCCATATCCGCATTTCTCATGTAGAAGGCTGTGTCGCCTGCATACTGCACAGTATGCACCAGGGGGCCGTTGGTGTGTCCGCAGTGTACAGACTGTATAAAACGGGCCCCAGGACCAATCCCTGTGGCACCCCAGCACTAATACGCCTTTTGGTGGAGGTGGCAGTTTCTACTTTGACTGAGAATGTTCTATTAGTGAGATAGCTTTTGATCAGCTTAACTATGCTCCCGGGAAACCCTTGTGTGTACAACCTGTAGAGTAGCCCTCTATGCCATACTGCATCAAAGGCTTTGCCTACATCTAGTAGCACTGTCCCGCATTAGCCTCTGTGGTTGAAGCCATCTGTGGCTGCTTCAACCATTCTCATGACCTGTTTTGGGGCAGAGTGGTTCTGCCGGAACCCGAATTGGAAATCCAGCAGAAGTTGCTCTCTGGTAATATGTTCCTGTATGGGTCATAGCAGGAGGCGCTCATAGATGTTGCTGAGAGTTGGCAAGAGGCTAATCAGCCTGTAGTGCTGCGGAAATAGAGGGTCTTTCCCTGGTTTGTGTATCGTGACCAATTCCACATGTTTCCAGCAAGCTGGGCACTCGCGGGATCGAGTAATCACGTTGAGGACGTTCGTGAGGTGTGTGATCGCCGTGAGTGGGAGATTTTTGACTAAATGTCGTGTCCTGGCGCCTTTTTTGTGGGGAGGGACCTAATTACTTTTGCCAAGCCCTCGGGGCGAAAAGCGTGGGTTTGTCCTCTGGGTCCACCTCAGCAGTGAGGAAGACAGCCAGTTGACGGCTGACTACCTCTTCATGCTCTTCATCCTGGGGTTCTGCCGCTTGAAACTGCTTCTTGAAGGAGTCAGCGAGGGCGTTGGCCTTCTCAGCTTGGCTGTAGACCAGACCCCGATCGTCGTGCAGTGGCGGCATCCTAGTGCGTCTTTTTGTGAACTGTTTGGTTGCTTCCCATAGTGTATGATCGTCTACTTTGAGAGCTGTGAGGCGGTTTTGCCATTGCTGAGTTCTATGCTTCAGTTCTCTCTGTAGACGATTGAGCAGCCTCCTGGTGGCCTGATTTCTGGTGATCTTCCACTCTCTTGCCACTCTGTTCTTACGTCGAATTTGAGCTAGCAAGTGTTCTGGGAGCTGTATTTGAGGCAGTGGGCCATCTCTTTGTGGAGGGGTGGCCTCTTCCGCTGCCTGAAAGATGGTGCCTGTTAAGTCTTGTAGCGCTTGCTCTACTGTTTCGGCAGTAGGTGGCGGAGCGCGAGCGATATCAGAGGCGACAGTTTCTCGGTATCGCTCCCAGTATGTACGTTTGTAAGACGTCTGGTACCGTGCGAGTGCTACCCATTTTCCCACATCGACCTCTAGAACCACTGGGTTGTGGTCGGAGGACATTCTGTTGATTGTCCTTCCGGCCACAAACCCTGCGATCCTCCTAGTGAAGGCTATGTCTAATACGTCGGGCCTGCTTCTCCATTTTTTGGAAAATGTGTGGGCTCGACTGGACCCCACGTTTCAAAGATGTGGGTGCGCGCTAGTTGTTGCAGTTTGGCGCCTGCTCTGGAGGTTACTCTACATTTCCAATCAGGGTGTTTGGCATGAAGTCTCCCCCTATTATGAGTTTGCCTTCAATTTTCCCTAGAGCAGCTATGTCTCCCTCATCTATCTGGCTATGTGGGGGTCGGTAGACTACAATAATTGTTAGGGGTCCGGTGGCAGTGGTTACTTCCACCGCTACTGCTTCGATTTTATTAGTAGCTGGTAAGAATACCTGGTGGTGGGGGTCCCTCCTTTTATGTATATGGCCACTTCACAGCCTTGGGTTGGCCTGTCTTTGCGATAGCTAACATAGTTGGGGACTGTCGCTTTTATTCCCGGTTTTAGGTGGGTTTCCCCCTTCATGCATATGTGGATGGAGAACTCGATCTCTTGATTAACAATGCCGTCTGCCTTAAAGACGCACATTGTCAGACCTTGGATGTTTGGTCGTCTGCTCATGATGGGGTTTTGAAACTACTGAGGAAGACGCAGAGGGGAGCGACTGCTGGAATGCTGCCTTAAGGGCAATAAAGATCTGTGTGTTCTGCTTCTGGGCTTCCCTGAATTCCTTCATCATTTCCATGACGAGGTTCATGGTCTGCACCATAATGCCTAACACCTGATCCGAGGTTGTGGGCTGTGTGTGGGGTTCCCTAGAGCTTTCTCTGTCATGGTGGACCTGGTCGTTGTTGCTGCGTGTTTCCCGGTGTTGTTCTTGTGATGGTGTCTGGTGTTGTGGTGATGGGGCTGCGTTTCCATGGCTTCTCGAAGGAGAAACCACTTCCGCGTAAGTTGCTCCTGGTGTGTCCGGTCTTGGTTTTACACAGGCCTTGTCCGTGTGTGTTGTCATGTTTTGTTTTCTTGTGTGGCTGGATGGGTTGGTGGCGTTTTGTTTGCGTGTATGGGGGGCACCCTTGTCGCCCTTTGCCTGCTGTGAGTGTTTTTTGTGGACCTCACAACTTTGGTAACCCGCTGTGTGGGTTTTACTACACAGCGCACACCTTATTTGTGGGTCCATGCCGGCCACGGTGGACGAGCGGTTCTAGGCGCTTGAGTCCGGAACTGCGCGACTGCTACAGTTGCAGGTTCGAATCCTGCCTCAGGCATGGATGTGTGTAATGTCCTTCGGTTAGTTAGGTTTAAGTAGTTCTAAGTTCTAGGGGACTGATGACCTCAGATGTTAAGTCCCATAGTGCTCAGAGCCATTTGAACCATTTTTGTGGGTCCATGTGTTTTATTGTGCATCTTGTAATGGATCTGGGAGATGTGTTATTTTCTACCGGATTTGTCGATACCAAATTGTAAATGTTTTCTTATATTTTTGTCAAAAATTTTTTATTATAATTTGCCTTATTATATGTTAATTTACTTACATTTTTGAGAGTGAAAGCATATTGATTACTATTAGTAAATGTGACGAAGAATATCAAAGAGACTGATTACAAGTGGAAGCTTGTGTGTTGTGTAAAATGTCTTTGACACTGGAGTCGTCTTTGACTATAGTCAGTCGGCAGTTAACTTTTGGTGTGTGTTGATGGTAGAACAATGTGCAGGTCACCGTCATAAATAATTTTGAATTCTGTTATTATTTTTTATATAAACTTTAAGAAGAAACTGCATTCGAAGAAATGGTATTTGAAGCACCAAAAATGAGGCAAACGCATTGAACCAGGTCATTTCTGCAGCCGACAAAGATGCATTGTGGAATCATACTTCCACTAGACAGCTGAAGCCAAGACCAATATCGCCTTGTAAACATCTAACGGAAAAGGTACTGTCACGAAATATGCCAAATTGAAGTAAATAAAAAATAGTGAGCATATTCCAACTTTGTGTCTCAGCCTGGATACCATATTTCAACTTTGTGTCTCAGCCGGGATACCATATTTCAACTGCGGACTGTAGCCAGGATATTGTGTTCACGAGATCTTCAACAGTGCTACGAGGAAGAAAATTTTTGTGTGTTAATACCAGTTTTTTCAGAATGTGTGTTACAGTATTTGTGTTCATCGGGAAGTAAAAGTTTTGGAGAAGAAATGTTTCGGCAAAAAATGTAGTTCACAACAGAAGAAGTAATTTCAAGAATTTTGGTCAACAATCACATGGATGGAACAGTGGATTTGCAACAGTAGAAGAGTGTTCCAGATGAGTCACGAAACCCTCGTATTTTGTTAAAACAATCTTTTCATCTTGTTTTGTATTGTTGTGTATAAATTTTTTTCTTCACAATGACTTATGAGATTTTCGAGAGTATTGTGCCTAAAGTAGAAAGCAGTAATTTAATAGACTTCTAAAATCAGGACAGGTCAAATGAAACAGAAAGAACCGATCAATTTGATTTAAAAAGTTTTCTTATAAATTTCACGAAAGAAATTAAACAATCAGTTGACGACAATAAGACTTACTGGGATGAAAAAATTGATAACATTTTGTTGCAAGTCCAAGCAGTCAATACCCAAGTGGGTGATCTTTCGAACAGAGTTGGCAGTGTTGAGGAAAAAATTGAATCTGTGGAAGCAAAAGTATATGAAATTGATGCTAAATTGAGCAATGAAATTAATACTGTAAAAAAGGAGTTACTGGTAGATAGGGAAAGAAATTTAATTGATTTTAATGAGATAAAAGTGGAAAATTAAAAATTTGGATGAGAATACAAAAGTTTTAGTTAAAATGTACAACAAGAAACTGACAATCGTTTGGTTACTCTAGAAAAAAAAGTAGAATGCAATGATTTAGAAAACAAAAAATCTGTCAAAGAACTTAGCAAAAAACTTGAAAGTTTTTACATTGAATTTCAAAGCAAAAGTCACAATGTCAACACATGCAATATTGTGTCTAATATTGCAGTGAAGCACTTTTCTGTAGGTGGACCCTTACATCCTGTTGATTTTATACAGTATTGTAAGGACTGTTTTTTACCTCACTCACCAGATGATATGAAAGTTAAATTTGTGAAAAAATTCTTGGAATGGGAAGCTTTGACTTGGGCAAACCAGATTGTAACTTTGGGGATGACCTTTTTAGAATTTGAATCCAAATTTCTGGAAAATTTTTGGGATTATTTTAAGCAAACTAGAATCAAAAGTGAATTTTTGAATGGGAGAAACTATAGAGAATCAGATGGGAGCATGCAACAATTTTGCAAAAGTGAATTTCAAAAACTTATTCATTTAACAAAACCTTAGGATGACTTGATCAAAATTTATACCTTAAAGAGAAGATTGCCATCAGCAATGCAGTTGAGTTTAGTTCATTGTCCTGATAGTAATGTAGAGCAGTTTCTTAATTATATTGAAAAGTTGGATAGGATAACAACAAGAACACACAGTGGGTTTACTCAGAAAGGTAATGATCAAAATTGGGGAAATGATAACTTTCAAAAAAGGGAACAAAACAATTATAATGGTGTCAGTCAAAATTCAGGGGGATACAACAATTTTCAAAAGAAGGACCATAATTTTTATCGAAAACAAGAACAACATTTTCGCGGAAATAATCAACAAAATAGAGAACACTTTAGGGATCAAAATCACAAAAATTTTGCTAGAGATCAGTACAATAGAAACTACCAACAATCAGGTAATGTTTGGTATAGGAATGGGAACAGAAATGTTGATCAGAGACATTGGCAGAACCACAATCAGCAGTTCAAGCAGGAACAAGTTGTAATTCAGGAAATAAAAAACGAGTACACGCCCCCTTGAAGGTCTGCAAGATTGAGGCAGAAGGTGAGCATGATGAAAGGACCAATGGATGTGACTATCATAAACCCAAACATGACAGTTCCAAACCTAAGGTATCACATGAGGTCATTAGTTGTTACTTATTGAAAAAATTTCAAGAGGAAAATAATGATGATATTGATAAATGTAAAATTTTCAGTACACAAGAACATACAGTAGATAAAAGTAATTGTGATTCATTTAATTTGACAGAGTTTTAGACTTGGGCAGAAAAGAACAACACTTTGTCAGATGATGAAATTTGTAGTAGTTCAGAGACGTGTGTGAATGAAACAGAGAATGCATGCTGTGAGAATGAAAATATTGGTGAAAGGGATCTGGTAACTTTAGAAAGGGGAAATTATATTTTGGGGGATAATTTGAATGTGTATGACCTGAATATGTATAATGATAATGATGTTGATGATATAGTTGATTATGATAGTAATGGTATTGATGATGATGTTGAGGAAAGGTGTTTCATTAGTTTAAATAGGGAGTTGGGTATACACATGTTTGAAAATAGATTAAATAGTGAGAGTATTATAGAAATTCCCAGGGATGTTACCAGGATGAATAAGGCTCACAAGCTGGGTGTATGTGATAGTGTGAATTTTGATATGGTTGGTAAAGAATCTGACTACGCAAATAATGATGAGACATGTACAACTTCTAGCCTAAGTGAAACTTTGACAGATACTAATGACACACACACATTTCTTATGAATCTATGGCTGAATAGTAAAACTATTTCTTTTGACAAGAACTTTAGAAAGATGATTATTAATGTATGTGAAACTATATGTCCTGAGTGGTGGAAAAAGATGAGATATTTTATTTTTAAAAAGCTGAAGGATAAGTACTTCAATAGTATACAATGTGATTTGGATGAAAATTCTTGGCTATTTGAGATAATAGAGAGTACTAATGACAATTTTGTATCTTGTGCAAATTTTATAACTGTGACAAATAATACATGTCTGATAAGTATAGGTTTGGGGAAATTGAAAGTGATTTATTACATGAGGATACAGGTTCTGAGAAAAGTGATCAACTTTGCAGTCCTTATATAAAAGTTCAAATTGGGTCATGGATTGGTAAATGTTTGATTGATACAGGAAGTGAGATCTCGGGAATATCTGAAAGGTTAAGCAAGAAATTGAAAGTGGGGAAAGATTTTGTTGAAATGCCAGTTGTTGGGGTAAAGATAATAGGTGCTACTGGGAAGAGCAGTAAATTGGTAAAAAGCCAGGCTTTAGTGACATTTTTAATTGAAGGCAAGTTGTTCACACATGGATGTTTTGTAATTCCGGAATTTAATGAGGATTTTTTTTTGGGTATGAATTGGATAGTAAAAGTAAATACAGCATTTGATTGGGTTGGAAGAAAGCTTTTGATAGAAACTAGTGAAAGGGAATACATTCAGACAAATTTTGTGAACACACTTGGTGATCAGAGTAATGGAAATTTTGACAGTATCAATTTACTAAAAGAAAATAGATTGGAGAATATTGAAACTCATAGATTTGATACTGATGAAGTTGAATTTGGGAATTTAGTAAATTTGAAAATTTCAGAAACACAAAATTTATCTGGGGAGCAAAAACAACAGTTAGAAAATCTGCTGTGGGAATACAGTGATGTTTTCAGTGACATACCTGGTAGGGTAAAGGGTTATCAGTGTGAGCTTCAGGTAAAACCTCATGAACCATTTTTCATAAAACCATACAGTATTGCAATGTCAAAAAGACCTGCTGTTGAGAAAGAGCTGAAAAAGATGGAAGGATGTAATATAATAGAAAGGAGTATCAGTGCATATAATAATCCTCTAGTAGTAGTTTCGAAAAAAGATGGTGGAGTAAGATTGGTTTTGGACTCTAGACACTTAAACAAAATTTTGTTCAGACAGACAGACCATCCCGAAAATATTGATGAGTTACTCTATAAATTTACAGATATAAAATATATGTCAAGTTTGGATCTAACTTCGGGTTTTCATCTGGTACCACTTTCGGTTAATTCTAGGAAATATACTGCTTTCTTGTACAATGGTAAGAGTTACCAATATTGTGTTGTGCCATTTGGGTTAAATTCTTCTGTTTCAGAATTTATAAGAGCTTTGGATCATGTACTGGGGCAAGAACTTGCGTCTAAACTGATAATTTATGTAGATGACATTTTGGTTACAGGGCAAAATTGGGAGGAACATTTTTCGATTTTGAAGTCAGTTTGTGAAATACTTAGAAAAGGGCGGATGACATTGAAATTAGAGAAATGTAAATTTGCAGTTTCTGAATTAAAATTTTTGTGTCATGTTGTCACAGACAAGGGAATTTTGGCAGATCCAGAAAAAATTAAAACAATTTCAGAAATTCCTATTTCTAAAACTAAAAAACAATTAAAGTCGTTCTTTGGGTTATGCGGTTATTACCGAAAACATATAAGTGATCAGAGTCTGAGTGCACCATGTTTAAGTCAGTTACTTAAGAAAAACACTGTTTGAGTTTGGGATAAAAGTTGTCAGGAAGAGTTTGATAAAATTAAGCAAGAGTTGAGGAAGCAACACTTATTACACAGACCTGATTTTAATTTACCATTTTGTTTGAACACTGATAGCAGTAATTATGGGCTTGGAGCAGAGTTATTTCAGGAAAGAGTAGAGAATGGAGTTAAGATACATTGTACCATAGCATTTGCAAGCAGAATGTTGCTCAAGCATGAGGAAAATTATACAGTCATAGAGAAGGAACTTTTGGCAATTCATTGGGCTTTCACAAAATTTAGAATTTACCTTATTGGACATAAAACCATAGTACTTTCGGATCACAAAGCTTTGAGTTACTTACAAGAGTGCAAATTATACCACAGTAGATTGACCAGATGGGCAATATTTCTGCAACAGTTTGACTTTGAAATCAAACACATAACAGGTTCTGAGTATGTAGTAGCTGATTCACTTTCAAGGTTACCAATTGGGGGAGAAAAGGAGATTTTTGAACAAGAGGAGGAAAAGCAATTTAAAATTAGATACTTGAAAGGGGTGGAAAATGAGAAAACAATTAGAGCTATGTGTAACAAATTTAGAAAAAATCAAAATTTGGATCAGAGTTGGAAATTAATCAAAGAATGTTTAGGCAAGAAGGGGTATGAGAAACTTGATAAATTTTACAAATTACATAAGGGGATTTTATTTCGGAGAACAGATGTACATTCTGATAATTGGAAACTGTGTTGGCCAGAGGCAGATGCTGATAAGCTGACCATTTACATGCATGAAAGTTTTGGTCATTGTGGGATACAGAAGTGCATTCAAAAGATACAAGAAAATGTTTATTTTTACAATATTGGAAAGAAGGTAAGAAAAGAATTGGCAACCTGTAACAAATGTCAGAGAGTTAAAGTGAGCAATCAAAGATGTGGTGTAGAGATGCAAAACATTATTCCAGAAAAACCTTTGGATCTTATCGCAGTGGACCTATATGGAATGTTACCAAAGAGTAAAGGTGGTCACTGTTACATATTGGTTATGGTAGATGTATTTTCAAAATTAATTAAACTATAGCCAGTGAAAAAAGCTACTAGCCATGAAATTATGATAAAAATTGAAAGAGATTATTTCGCACAGGTGGGTAAACCAAAAGCTATATTATCAGATAATGGTTCACAGTTCACCTCTAAAATTTGGAAAATGTTTATTGAAAGATCAAAATTTAAGCATATACTTATATCTGTTTATTCTCCGTCCACCAATCCTGCAGAAAGATATATGAGGGAAATTGGGAGATTTTGTAGAACCTATTGTAGCCATAAACATTCAACCTGGTTTGAGCACATTCGAAATTTTGAAGATATTATGAATAGCCTACAACATGGTTCCACAGGATTTTCACTGTATGAGATTATGTTTAATATTAGACCTCCAAATCTTATATCAGAACTTATTGAATTTCCTAAATGTACACCTTTAACTATGCAAGATAGAGAAGATATTGTCAGGGAAACTATGAGGAAACAAGGGGAAAAAGGAATAAAAGACATAACAATAGGGTAAAATTAACCACTTTCAAAATTGGGGATCTTGTTCTGGTCAAATCTCATGAGAAATCAAAAATTCTAACTTCAGAAATTAAAAAATTCTTTGATATCTATATTGGGCCTTTTGAAGTCATAGAAAATCCACACTCTAATGCTTATCGTTTGGTGTATCCTAAGTCAAAGAAATTATTTGGCCTCAGGAATGTTGTCTCTTTGAAACTATATAAACAGAAATCACAATTTCAAAATTTAAATAACCTATTATCATCTAATATAAACGTCCTCCACTGGAATATGCTTGTTAGAACAAGACTACCTGTACAACCAAGTATGTATATTTGCATGTATAAATTAATAATTTGAAGTCACATGTTAACTGAAACTGATGAAAAAACACTGTTGTAACAAAGAATGAGAGAAAGATTTATTTTTACCTTTTTACAAAAAAAAGTCTCCCCAGTGAGCATTTCTGAATTTTTCTAATTTTTGGAAGCTAAGTCTTCCCTATGCGTGAAGGTATGCATGTGAGTTTCAAAACCAATTTTAGATAAAGCCTCATGATATATGAGCAATTTATTGTTGTTTATACTGATGTTGTGGGGAGCGAAAGTACTCTTCACAAGAATGTGATTTGTAGTAATATTGTAGTAGAGAGACAAGTGTACATAAATAATTACAAAAAATTTAGATAATACTGATGTATGTTTAGCTGTACTAAAAGAAGAAAATCATAAGCAAAAAAATATACAAAATAAAAAAACATGAGTAAAAAAATAAAAAAAATTTAAAAAGAAGATCATAAGCATAAAATATACAAAAAAAACATGAGTAAAAAAAATTTAAAAAGAAAATCATAAGCAAAAAAAATATACAAAACAAAAAACATGAGTAAAAATATAAAAATAAAAAAATAAAAAATACATAAAAGACAAATATATAGAAAAAAACACTACACTATATATGTCCAGTATCATTTTTACTGTACAATATGTAAGCATTATGAAATTAACATTAATATACAAAAAATTTAAATCTTATTCTAGGAAATGAGTTTTACCTTTCTATTATTTTCAATCTGTATGCTGTATGTTAGAATAGTTCTCATGTATGTTTTATACCATGTATATTTGTCATGTCAAATAATTTCTTTACTTGAATTTTTTGTGTATGAGATTGATGGGGAAGGATCATTGCAACAACAGCCAGTAACAAGTCCACAGATTCAAAGAGTCCAAATTTGGAAGAGGTTATCAGACTGTATCATTAATGTACTAATTGTGTAATACAGATCCATAACTGAGAGTGGTCAGGATTTTGTTGTATATGTTCATAACAAAAAAAGCCCTGGGGAGCAGTTGTAATGGATATGGGAGATGTGTTTTTTTCTACCGGATTTGTCGATACCAAATTGTAAATGTTTTCTTACATTCTTGTCAAAATTTTATTATTATAATTTGCCTTATTATATGTTAATTTACTTATATTTTTGAGAGTGAAAGCATATTGATTACTATTAGTAAATGTGACGAAGAATATCAAAGAGACTGATTACAAGTGGAAGCTTGTGTGTTGTGTAAAATGTCTTTGACACTGGAGTCGTCTTTGACTATAGTCATTCGGCAGTTAACTTTTGGTGTGTGTTGGCGGTAGAACAATGTGCAGGTCGCCGTCATAAATAATTTTGAATTATGTTACTATTTTTTTTATATAAACTTTAAGAAGAAACTACATTCGAAGAAATGGTATTTGAAGCACCAAAAATGAGGCAAACGCATTGAACCAGGTCATTTCTGCAGCCGACAAAGATGCATTGTGGAATCATACTTCCACTAGACAACTGAAGCCAAGACCAATATCGCCTTGTAAACATCTAACGGAAATGGTACTGTCACGAAACATGCCAAATTTAAGTAAATAAAAAATAGTGAGCATATTTCAACTTTGTGTCTCAGCTGGGATACCTTATTTCAGTGTCCTTGTGTCATGGACCTCGGCGCATTCTCTGCACCTTACTGCCATGGAGTAGTGTGCTGCAATATGATTAAGGCCCTGACACCTGAAGCACTGCACCATCTTGTTTTTGCGGCTCAGTGGTTCAGTGGTCACAGGGACTGCCAGGATCATCTCTATTTAGCTTTTGTTTTGCGGGATATTTGGCAGTGTGACCCGGTATGTGGGCCATTTGCATCCTATGTTGCCCATCTGCTGGACTGCCTTGACGACGTACCCCTGGGCAGTCAAGTCTGTTTTGATCGCCTGTGGGGACAGTCGTCTCGGTAGGTCTCTGATCACAATGTTCTTGTTTCGTGTCTTTGTTGTGGGGAATGTGTAGTGGGGTATGTTTTTGTTGTTAAGAAGTGTTTTGATTGTGGTGTAGTGCTCAAGTGTGCTTAGTGTTATTTTGATTTTATCACCACCAGCATGATTTGCCTGGAAACTGCCTCCCCCATTTCCTCATAATTCTGAGTAAACTCTGTGACAATCGGAGGGAGGTGGTGGGTGACATGATTTTGTGTTTGTGTTGTGTCATGTGATGTCTCTGGCTCATCACCCACCATTTGAAACCTGTTCAGGGTGGGTTCCACTCCTCAAGCAGCTGGAAGCCTCGGCTGGTGAAAGGTTTTCTTCGCCAGCACGAAACCATCCGAGTCCTGCCCGGTTACGTGGTTCCCTTCCAGTGGAGTTGTTTCCTGGTCCCCTCTCAGGGCGACAACAGGTGCTGTCGGGGGCGCAGTTTTCTCACAGGGCAGGGAGTGATTGGGGTGGGGGTGGTGGAGTGTTTCTTTCCCTTGGAGTGCTTCTCCTTCCTGTCCTTCCTTGCACGCCACAGTCTGAATGAGGTGGACTTGGGTGGGGAGGATTTGAGGAACTGAGATTGGGTAGGGGGTTGGGTAGCAGTTGCGGGTTTGGGAAGGATTTTGGTCGGTTGATGGGACTTCTGCTTGCCACTTGAAGATGTGTTCGGCGAGGCGATTTTGGGCGTTGGCAAACAGGAGCGGGCTAAGGACAGTGGAGGGAGGGAGGGGATCGCAAATACTGACAATGTACACTCCTGGAAATGGAAAAAAGAACACATTGACACCGGTGTGTCAGACCCATCATAGTTGCTCCGGACACTGCGAGAGGGCTGTACAAGCAATGATCACACGCACGGCACAGCAGACACACCAGGAACCGCGGTGTTGGCCGTCGAATGGCGCTAGCTGCGCAGCATTTGTGCATCGCCGCCGTCAGTGTCAGCCAGTTTGCCGTGGCATACGGAGCTCCATCGCAGTCTTTAACACTGGTAGCATGCCGCGACAGCGTGGACGTGAACCGTATGTGCAGTTGACGGACTTTGAGCGAGGGCGTATAGTGGGCATGCGGGAGGCCGGGTGGACGTACCGCCGAATTGCTCAACACGTGGGGCGTGAGGTCTCCACAGTACATCGATGTTGTCGCCAGTGGTCGGCGGAAGGTGCACGTGCCCGTAGACCTGGGACCGGACCGCAGCGACGCACGGATGCACGCCAAGACCGTAGGATCCTACGCAGTGCCGTAGGGGACTGCACTGCCACTTCCCAGCAAATTAGGGACACTGTTGCTCCTGGGGTATCGGCGAGGACCATTCGCAAGCGTCTCCATGAAGCTGGGCTACGGTCCCGCACACCGTTAGGCCGTCTTCCGCTCACGCCCCAACATCGTGCAGCCCGCCTCCAGTGGTGTCGCAACAGGCGTGAATGGAGGGACGAATGGAGACGTGTCGTCTTCAGCGATGAGAGTCGCTTCTGCCTTGGTGCCAATGATGGTCGTATGTGTGTTTGGCGCCGTGCAGGTGAGCGCCACAATCAGGACTGCATACGACCGAGGCACACAGGGCCAACACCCGGCATCATGGTGTGGGGAGCGATCTCCTACACTGGCCGTACACCACTGGTGATCGTCGAGGGGACACTGAATAGTGCACGGTACATCCAAACCGTCATCGAACCCATCGTTCTACCATTCCTAGACCGGCAAGGGAACTTGCTGTTCCAACAGGACAATGCACGTCCGCATGTATCCCGTGCCACCCAACGTGCTCTAGAAGGTGTAAGTCAACTTCCCTGGCCAGCAAGATCTCCGGATCTGTCCCCCATTGAGCATGTTTGGGACTGGATGAAGCGTCGTCTCACGCGGTCTGCACGTCCAGCACGAACGCTGGTCCAACTGAGGCGCCAGGTGGAAATGGCATGGCAAGCCGTTCCACAGGACTACATCCAGCATCTCTACGATCGTCTCCATGGGAGAATAGCAGCCTGCATTGCTGCGAAAGGTGGATATACACTGTACTAGTGCCGACATTGTGCATGCTCTGTTGCCTGTGTCTATGTGCCTGTGGTTCTGTCAGTGTGATCATGTGATGTATCTGACCCCAGGAATGTGTCAATAAAGTTTCCCCTTCCTGGGACAATGAATTCACGGTGTTCTTATTTCAATTTCCAGGAGTGTAATTGTTTGTTTGTGATTTGCGTGTGTTTGCCATGTCTGGAGCGGCAAGGGGGGTTGATGCCAGGTGATTGTCAGTTGCAACTTTTGTTGTCACCGTTGGGTTTTCCGGTTGCACTGCTGACCCCAGGAGAACGATGGCAGACGCGGAATTCTGGACGGGGTCGGCGGAAAACCTTTCTGTGGTTCCGCGGCCTGCTTCCGGGTCCTGGCCTACTTCTTCCCTATTCTTGGGGGCGGGGGGGGGGGGGGGGGCAGAGACTAGCTCTGCGGCAACCGAAGCGCTCGAAACGGCCGGCGGCAACAAGAAAACACGCCTCGTGTCGTCAGCGGAAAGAGACCGCCGCAACCCCAAGGCACCATCCAAGCCCGACATACCACCTCGACGAGAAGACACGACAATTCTGCTGTCAGGCGACGCCATGCAAAACTTCCCAAGTGCCGTTTTGCTATGCTGCGAGACCTCGGTGCAAGTGCCCGTCAGTGTTTTAATAAAAACAAAGCCGGAAAACACTCCTGGTTGTACTCCCGTGCAAGCGAGAGGCTATGGCTGACAGTGCGCTAGCAAGAGGAGCGATGCTCAACCCTTCACTGCCATTCAGCGAGTGTTGGGCTGCTGCTGCTGCTCTCATCTTTTACTTTCCCCTCTTTGGGGAAGTGTGAGGGGGAGTTTGTAGCCTTTCGGCTTTTACTCCCCTGTGTACGTGTGTGTATGATTTTTTTCTGTACTTTTTTGGTGTCTGTGATATGTGCTGACTGCCTGAGGTTGGCGAGATGTTTGGTGTTATATGGGAAGGAGCAGGCTTTTGGATTGGGTATTTGGGATTTTCTCTTCGACTTAATCGTCGAAGATCGTCACGGGGCGCTTGTGCTTGTCGCGAGACATGTCATACCGACCTAGGGAGTGGATGAGGGCATTTTCCGATCTGGAAGAACCCTCATAGAAGGCCCTTGCCAGATCTTGGAAACGCTCTCTCAGGAGTGGGATTTCAGCTGCGGCGTGCAGATCATCTATGGGGAATCCAAGGGGTAAATGCAATGCCCTCCTGAGGGCGCGGTTCTGCAGCCTCTGGAGTTTGTCCAGGTGCTGCCTCGCCACGTATCCGCAGACAGGGCTGCTGTGTTCTGCATGTCTATATAGCTGCCTGGCCGTCGTCCGCTACTGTAGGCCGGCCAATCACGTCGTTTCTCCGGAAGGGGCTACCGCGTCGGTAGAGGGGGGAGGGGGGGGCGGCATGGCCCGGCGTCGAGACCCGGTGGCTATCCAACCTGTCTGTGGACGCAGTTGCCTTCAGATCGGAGCGTTCCTGACGTATTTTGTCAATTGTGGGATTTCACGCTGCACTGAGCTGAAAACCGCTACCCTTGTTTACTAAATTGTTGTGCAGACGTATCTCCACTGCCTCTTCGAAGATCGAGTCCCAGAAACTGTTGGCGCTGCACAGCTTCTTCATTCTTTCGAGTTCGAAGGTGTGTCCCTCGATAATGCTATGTTCTGCTACCGCGGACTTGTTTGTCTGTCCTAGTCGTACGATCCTGATGTGTTCAGTACAGCGTTGGCAGATCCATCGTTGTGTCTGCCCTATACAGGGTGTTACAAAAAGGTACGGCCAAACTTTCAGGAAACATTCCTCACACACAAAGAAAGAAAATATGTTATGTGGACATGCGGCCGGAGACGCTTACTTTCCATGTTAGACCTCATTTTATTACTTCTCTTCAAATCACATTAATCATGGAATGGAAACACACAGCAACAGAACGTACCAGCGTGACTTCAAACACTTTGTTACAGGAAATGTTCAAAATGTCCTCCGTTAGCGAGGATACATGCATCCAACCTCCGTCGCATGGAATCCCTGACGCGCTGATGCAGCCCTGGAGAATGGCGTATTGTATCACAGCCGTCCACAATACGAGCACGAAGAGTCTCTACATTTGGTACAGGTGTTGCGTAGACATGAGCTTTCAAATGCCCCCATAAATGAAAGTCAAGAGGGTTCAGGTCAGGAGAGCTTGGAGGCCATGGAATTGGTCCGCCTCTACCAATCCATCGGTCACCGAATCTGTTGTTGAGAAGCGTAAGAACACTTCGACTGAAATGTGCAGGAGCTCCATCGTGCATGAACCACGTGTTGTGTCGTACTTGTAAAAGCAGCACAGGCAGAGTATCCCGTATGAAATCATGATAACGTGCTTCATTGAGCGTAGGTGAAAGAACATACTGACAAAACTAATATGAGCTCTAACATGGTAATTAAGCGTTTCCGGACTCATGTCCACATAACATATTTTCTTTATTTGTGTGTGAGGAATGTTTTCTGAAAGTTTGGCCGTACCTTTTTGTAACACCCTGTATATTCAATCTCACATTCGCACTCAATGCTATAAATGCCCTGCGTCTGCAACCCCAGTTGGTCTTTGGTTGAGGCAAGTATATCTTTGACATTTTTCGGTGCGTGAAAGATGGTCGGTCGTTATTTCGTGCTTCTTTAATATTCTTGCGATCTTGGCTGTTGGTGGTGCAGTATACGGCAGGAACGCTCCGATCTGAAGGCAGCAGCGGCGTCCGCAGACAGATTGGATAGCTACCGGGTCTCTCCACGCTGGGCTGGCCGCCCCCCCCCCCCCCCCCCCCCCCGCCACTATCGACTACCGACGCGGTACCCCCTTAGCCGGCCTACAGTAGCGGAGGACGGCTAAGCAGCTATATACAGTGTGGTCCATTGATCGTGACCGGGCCAAGTATCTCAAGAAATATGCGTCAAACGAAAAAACTACAAAGAACGAAACTCGTCTAGCTTGAAGGGGGAAACCAGATGGCGCTATGGTTGGCCCGCTAGATGGCGTTGCCATAGGTCAAACGGATATCAACTGCGTTTTTTTTAAAAATAGGAACCCCCCATTTTTTATTACATATTCGTGTAGTACGTAAAGAAATATAAATGTTTTAGTTGGACCACTTTCTTCGCTTTGTGATAGATGGCGCTGTAATAGTCACAAACATACGGATCACAATTTTAGACGAACAGTTGGCAACAGGTAGGTTTTTTAAATTAAAATACAGAACTTAGGTACGTTTGAACATTTTATTTCTGTTGTTCCAATGTGATACATGTACCTTTGCGAACTTATCATTTCTGAGAACGCATGCTGTTACAGCGTGATTACCTGTAAATACCACATTAATGCAATAAATGCTCAAAATGATGTCCGTCAACCTCAATACATTTGGCAATCCGTGTAACGGCGTTCCTCTCAACAGCGAGTTGTTCGTCTTCCGTAATGTTCGCACATGCATTGACAATGCGCTGACACATGTTATCCTTCAACTTTCCCCACAAAAAGAAATCCGGGGACTTCAGATCCGGTGAACGTGTGGGCTTCGACGACCAATCCACCTGTCATGAAATATGCTATTCAGTACCGCTTCAACCGCACGCGAGCTATGTGCCGGACATCCATCATTTTGCAAGTACATCGTCATTCTGTCATGCAGTGAAACATTTTGTAGTAACATCGGTAGAACATTACGTAGGAAATCAGCATACATTGCTTCATTGAGATTGCCATCGATAAAATGGGGGCCAATTATCCTTCCTCCCATAATGCCGCACCATACATTAACCAGTCAAGGTCGCTGATGTTCCACTTGTCGCAGCCATCGTGAGTTTTCCGTTGCCCAATAGTGCATATTATGCCGGTTTACGTTACAGCTGTTGGTGAATGACGCTTCGTCGCTAAACAGAACGCGTGCAAAAAATCTGTCATCGTCCCGTAATTTCTCTTGTGCCCAGTGGCAGAACTGTACACGACGTTCAAAGTCGTCGCCATGCAATTCCTGGTGCAGAGAAATATGGTACGGGTGCAATCGATGTTGATGTAGCATTCTCAACACCGACGTTTTTTAGATTCCCGATTCTCGCTCAATTTGTCTGCTACTGATGTGCGGATTAGCCGCGGCAGCAGCTAAAACACCTACTTGGGCATCATCATTTGTTGCAGGTCGTGGTTGACGTTTCACTTGTGGCTGAATACTTCCTGTATCCTGAAATAACGTAACTATCCGGCGAACGGTCCGGACACTTGGATGATGTCGTCCAGGATACCGAGCAGCATACATAGCACACGCCCGTTGGGCATTTTGATCACAATAGTCATACATCAACACGATATCGACCTTTTCCGCAATTGGTAAACGGTCCATTTTAACACAGGTAATGCATCACGAAGCAAATACCGTCCGCACTGGGGGAATGTTACGTGATACCACGTACTTCTACGTTTGTGACTATTACAGCGCCATCTATCACAAAGCGAAAAAAGTGGTCCAACTAAAACGTTCATATTTCTTTACGCACGACACGAATATGTAATAAAAATGGAGATTCCTACTATAAAAAAAAACGCAGTTGATATCCGTTTGACCCATGGCAGCGCCGGCCGCTGGTGGCCGAGCGGTTCTAGGCGCTTCAGTCTGGAACCGCGCGACCGCTACGGTCGCAGGTTCGAATCCTGCCTCGGGTATGGGTGTGTGTGATGTCCTTAGGTTAGTTAGGTTTAAGTAGTTCTAAGTTCTAGGGGACTGATGACCTGAGATATTAAGTCCCATAGTGCTCAGAGCCATTTACACCTATGGCAGCGCCATCTAGCCGGACAACCATAGCGCCATCTGGTTTCCCCCTTCAAGCTAGACGAGTTTCGTCATTTGTAGTTTTTTCGTTTGACTCATATTTCGTGAGATATTTGGCCCGGTCACTATCAGTGGACCACTCTGTAGATATGCAGAACACAGCATCCCGACACTTCGCCGGAAGATGATGGGTACGAAACTCATTGAAACGTTGCGACAAGACGACGCCATCGCTCTGCTGCACCCGCGAAGAATTCATCAGCCGCAACTGTATTTAGAAACACGAACATTCTATTACAGTTATCGTGGAAGAACTGGTGCTATACTCCATTCGATTTCAGTATGTTTTCATTTTATTACTAATAAAAGTTAAAACATCTACAAGATGGCGGCACTACAAATCGCAAATGTGTTAGCGCTTCAAATATAAACGTAAAGAGTGAAAAAACATGTAATATACAGATGTCGCGGTTTTTATAGTGTTCCTAAGTGTAGTGTACGTCATATTATCACAAAAATAGAGGAAATGAGGAAGTATAAACAGTTAAATATAGTGAAACAAACCAAGGTAGCAAGTAAACAATAGATTTCAGCTATCAGTCGTCTTTTTGATAGCTGAAATCTATTATTTACATTTCAATATAGCAGTCACTGCGTGCAACAGCCTTCTGAATGGAAGGTAATCTTATCAAGGGTAGCAAGTGCTTAGCGAAATAATCCTGAGAATATAGTCAAGTCTACAGGTGTAATTTTTGCTGTTTCAAGACAGTTTGTTAAGATATTAAGCTAGAGAAATTTGTATAAAGTGTGGATGGAGCGTAAATATAAAACTTTTCAAGTAAGTGTGTTGTACAATTCTGAACTATATGTTTAAAGTGTGCAAACGAAATGGAAATGAAGACACAACAGTACCAGTATTCCAGGTATACTTATTCTAATAAAAAAAATTGCGAAGTTTAGCGCTGAAAAGTAAACAACTACCGTCACACGTTATGTAAATTGGTCAGCGCAAGGCACAGAACGAAATCAACGGCTCGAAACTAAACAAATAGACAATAAAATGATACAAGGAAATACTCAGGACGAAATTTCCCGACAACGAATGAAAGACGAAATTTTGCGAGTGGATGCTCTAACTGCACATTTTACTGGTAGTCTGAAGGCTCTAAAAGAACAAATTGTATGAGTGCGACAAACAGTGCGTCGATTCGTTCAGATGTCTGAAAATGTAGACCAAATTTGCAAAAGGAAAACAAAACAGCGACACTGCTGAATGTTCCGATAATTGTGTTACATCGCAAGACCTAATAAAAGTAAATATTGCACGAACAGAAATGGAATTAGCAGCGAAAGAAACCAGAGATAAATGTAATACAGCTATGCTAGTAACTAAAGTTCTTATGTTGACTAACGAAAATGGCAGAAACTGTGCAAGCCTGTTAAATAAATTATCACAAGAAACGCTCTCTGTAACGTTCTTTGTTAAACCAGACGCGTTATTTAACAAAGTTACTAGAGACATTCATAGCAAAATCAAACACCTAGAATAAGAAGACACACTAATAGTCTGTGCTGGAGCAAATGACAGCAGAAACTGGAAGAAGACCTATAATTTCAGAAATGCTGTAGAAGTGTTAATCAGGAATACATTACACACAAGGGTGATACTGTGTACAACTTCATACCAGCAGGACAGGGTATAGACAAAATATGTCATATATCAGCTGAACAAGTACATTGTAAAAGCAGGTGAACAATACAATCACGCCACAGTACTTGATGTAAACCGATTCCTAAGAAGATAAGATTTCACATGGCAAGGATTACATATAAACAAAAGGGGAAGAAAGAAACTATGCAGAGAATTAAAGTACACAATAACAACCAAAAATCGGACCATAGTCATGGGAAAATCATAGCGGAACCCATCATGTCAGAAGTAGAAAAACCATCTATAGAATTAAAAAACCAGGAAGATGGAAAAATTGGACCATCACATTCCAACAAGTTTTAACAGCAGTATTGGAACAAACACACCAAAAAAAAAAAAAACAACAGGAAGATTATAATGTGTAAACAGAAACAACCGATAGCAGATGAAACATAATAAAGGAACCATCGCACACAGCACCACAAAACGATCGTGAAATACATCAAAGCATACAACCAGCGACTTGAAAAGTTAAACAAATAGAAAGTAAACCAATCTAGACTTCTGAAAGTACGAGCAGTTCCCCACTATTTAGCAAAAGATTTTTTATTTCACATCCAACGAAAGAGAAGAAGAGCAAGATAAATAATAATGAATACTGCATAGTCACATATCAAGCCCCAACTACAACAGATACTCAGCAACTCAGGACTCACAAAGAGAAAAATAAAACATTAAAATCTTGTTCCAAAATACTCAGTATTTAGGCAACAAAAACTTGAAGTGGAAGTGGTGTTGAATGAAACACAAACGGATATGTTATACATCAGTGTGCATAGGCTAAATGAAGCAGAACTTAGCAGCCTAATAATAAGAGACTATCATTTGATTAATTATTTCTGTAGATCAAAACATAAAGGTGAAGGTGTTGCTATACACAAGAAGAAAATTGGATGTCTACAAGGTACTGAATACTGTATATATGTAAAACTTCCAGCTTGCATTGAAAAAGGTTTTGAAATTACTGGCATAATGAGTGAAGAGCTCAGAATTATCTGTGTATACAGGTCCCCAAATGATAATATTACAACATTCTGAAAAAACTAGAAAAAATATTGCTGGAGATTAAAATGAAAGATGTTGTAATATGTGGAAACTTTAATATAGATATGGGTAAGGAATCAAAACCAAAACAAAAACTGAAAGAGACATTATTACAGTGTAACAGGAAAACAATAATAGATGACCCTACAAGAGTGACTGATAACAGTCAGACCATCATTGACAATATAATCATAAATATTGAAAATAGTAAATGTGAAGCAAAATTTCTACAGACAGCAGTCTCTGACCATCATGGGTTAATAGTTCACATCCACATAAATAGGAGCTCAAAAACAGAAGAAATGCAAGAGAAGAAACAAGTCAGAATTATGAATGTACAAAACACAGATATTTTCAAAACAACATCAAGGAAAGAAGAATGGGTCGAAACAATGCAAGCACAAGGTACAAATGAGAAGTATGATGCATTTCCTAACACACTAATACATAACTTTCACCGAGCGAGGTGGCGCAGTGGTTAGTACACTGGACTCGCATTCGGGAGGACGACAGTTCAATCCCGTCTCCAGCCATCCTGATTTAGGTTTTCCATGATTTCCCTAAATCGTTTCAGGCAAATGCCGGGATGGTTCCTATGAAAGGGCACGGCCGATTTCCTTCCCAATCCTTCCCTAACCCGAGCCTGCGCTCCGTCTCTAATGACCTCGTTGTCGACGGGACGTTAAACACTAACCACCACCACCACCACATAACTTTCATGTAACTTTCCCCAAAGTAGCCTATTGGAAAAAAAGCAGGGTCACAGAAATGGATTACAAAAGAAATAATTGAACTCAGGACTAGAATGAAGGAACTCAGAGAAGCAGGGAATGTGGAGACACATAAACAGTATCAGAAGAAGTAGAGGCATTTAAGAAGAGAAGAAAATGCCAGTTCAATAAATAGAGCCATAGCAAATTCAAATCAAAAAAGTAAAACAACATGGGCTATAATCAACAGCCATTTAATAGCCAAAAAAGTGTAGGAAACAGCAGTTTTCTTAAATCAATGAGAATTTATGAAAACATAGCTACAGATGGAACAAAAATTGCTAATATACTGAACAACAACTTTATAGATGGCATACAAAATTTAAAAGGGGAAACAAATCACCAGTGGACAAAGCATGTTAAAACACTTGGCCAACCGTCCCACTCCATCTTCCTGGAACCAATGACAAAAACAGAACTCACAAAAATAATCCAGAATATGTCTGCAGGAGATGATGAAGCATCAAATTATTTAATAAAATATGTGAACGAAGAAATAAGCAAACCTCTCTTGGATATTGCAAACTGCTCATTTAGAGAAGGCGTTTTCCCAGAAAAATGGGAAGTAAGCAAAGTAGTACCAATATTTAAGAAAGGGGACAAAAATGATCCAAATAACTGTAGACCAGTGTCTTTAATCTCTAGTTTCTCAAAAATACTAGTGATGCTCATGCATAGTATGTTGACCACATTCCTGGAGAAAGACAATATTCTGATTCCAGCACAACCACGCTTCCAAAAAGGAAATGTACAGAAATCGCCATCTAAGGCCTCACAGACTCCCTTTTTACAGATGCTTTAGATGAAAGAAACTCTGTGTCTGATATGTTTCTGGATTTGTCTAAAGCGTTGGACACAATCACCCATACCACACTTACTGAAAAACTTGAAAGCTATTGCATTCGTGCACATGCAGTGCAGTGGATAAAATCATACATCAGCAACATAAAGCAGTACGTGGAAACAGAAACTGGATGCAGATCTGAACTCAGAAGTATTAAATATGGAGTACCTCAAGGTTCTGTGCTTGGCCCACCTCTCTTCAACCTATTTGTAAACGATATTGATGTCAGTGATAAAGATGAAAAAATACTATATGCAGGTGACATGACACTAATGAATGTAGAAAAAAATATGGAAACACTAGAAACAAGTGTGTTTATGTCAAATACCACAGCACAGTGGCTTATACAAAATGACATAATTTTAAATCTAAAAAATACAATGTTCATGGTGTTCACAAACAGAGAAAAGAAAGAACACACAGATGTATTTATAAATGAAACAAAACTGGAAGAAGTTACCACTATTAAATTTTTGGGGATTGCAGTTGAAAATAAGTTCTAGTGGAGTCAACATATGGATAATGTTTGCTGTAAATTAAGCATTACAATAATTGTTATGAAACAGCTTGCACAATATGCCAACAACGAGTTTCTATGTACAGTGCACTATACTCTATTTGAGCCATACCTACAATATGTAATTACTGTTTGTGGAAATTCCAGCAGCAAAAATACAAAAAAATATTTAAATTGCAAAAAAGTCTGTTAGGACCATCTTGAACAAGAAACAAAGAGACTCATGCAGAACTGTTTTCTATAGTCTAAAAATACTGACATTTCCATCTCCATACATTTACGAAACAATAATGTCATTAATAAAAGGAAATGCAGTACTAGAAAGAAATGCAGACGTTCATACGTACGAAACAAAAAATAAAGGCCAGCTGAGAAGTATACAACACTGACTGAAAGTTTCTGGAAAAGGTCCTCGGTACTCAGGTGTCAAACTCAAAGTGCCTTCTAAAGAGTTTACAGGACAATGTGAACAAAAAAACATTCGAAAGTCTTTTAACGGATTATTTAATGGAAAAAGAATTTTATAGTGTAGAAGAGTATATCTATCAATTAATGAAAAATGGTACGATTACTTTTATAGATGTACTGTAAATAACTGAACATATTATGATATGTAAATAACTTGAGAATATGAATACTGAGAGAAAAATGTAAATGTGAGTATAATGTAGTAGGTAAATAATTTTCAGGACTTAAAAATGAGTGAAACATGTGTGGTACAGTATTATAAGTATTACCTCTTTGATGTATTAAAATGTAATAAATAGGTGAAATAATTCCAAGAAAATATGTTTAAGTTGACTTGTCCTAGCCGGCCGGTGTGGCCATGCGGTTCTAGGCGCTTCAGTCTAGAACCGCGTGACCACTATGGTCGCAGGTTCGAATCCTCCCTCGGGCATGGATGTGTGTGATGTCCTTAGGTTAGTTAGGTTTAAGTAGTTCTAAGTTCTAGGGGACTGATGACCACAGATGTTAAGACCCATAGTGCTCAGAGCCATTTGAACCATTTTGACTTGTCCTATATTTCAAGTACACACACTGTACAAAATGTAATCAAATGGGACCAAATAAAATTCAATCAATCAAGTGTTCAGCAGTTACCCTTTCGCAGTTTCTGAAGCTATTTGAGACCAAGCACAAGCACTATATAAATTGTTGATTATATGCGGAAAATAGCACCCTAATAAGTGTGATGTGCCAGCTGTTAAACTAAAAATCAGTTATTCGAAATGGCTACATAAATGAATACAACAAGATTCTAAAACCTTGGAAGAGTGGTGTGTCTGCAGATGATATTTACATGCCAGCTGTTTGTTAGTTTGCCATAGCAGGCAGCATTTTAATCTTCAAGTGTAATTTCTTTTATAAATGTGTTTCTGGCCCCTGATTTATCCCTGCATGAAATCTATTTTTGGATGTAACATTTGGATTTCGTTTTCTTTGTATTTAACTCTTGTCACAGCTCTAATGGCGTAACCTTCACTATAACATTAATAGCTATCCACAATATTTCAGTTGACATCATGCTGAAAGCTGTGCAACTGCATATAATGTGTGACATCCCCTTGAACAGTAGCTCACAGTGCCATAAGCTGTGGCATCGCATTAGTTGTGTGGTGAGCCCCACTTTACAGTTAACATATTGTACTTCATTGTAGTACTTCATGCACGGCACTGCATAAAATATACTGGTGTTTGATGACCGTCCACCATAACCAAAAGTCTGAAGCTATATCACATATCCTGCAGCGACTGTAATCTGACAATGAAATTAATGAATAAATATTAATTTTCATGTATGTATGCGGGCCAGCGCTGCAGCCGCGGCGACATCAAAATGACTGGAGCAGAAGCGCCTGGAACCCTCTGCCTCACGGCGCCTTGATGCTTCAAGACATTACGACGCCGCGGCTATATAAAGCCCACCCTACTGTCGCAGTCATTGAGTGTGGATAGTTTCGTTGAGTTGCAGACATGTTTAGTGTTCCGAATTTAGTGTCTAGTGGACTATTTTATATGACTATATTTCATTCATTTACTTTAATCTCTCAGTGTATTGTGAAATAAGTTTGCAATGGATAAATTTGTTACCAAAAAGGCACACTTGGAAGTTGATGATACTGCAAGTCAGCCTCCAACAATTATTGTGTCGTCAACTGCTTCGTCGTTCAGGCGAGAACCATTCATAGTCGAAACCTGGACAATCCGGTAACGGAAGATCATTTCAGAAGTCTTGGTTGATCAAATATACATGGCTAGAATATGAAGCATCTATCGGAAACGTTTTTTGCAAAACCTGCAAAGAGGCAGATGCTAAAAATCTATTACAATTTTCTTCAAGAAAAGGAGATGCATTTACTTACGTAGGGTTTTGTAACTGGAAAAAGGCTCTGAAAAAATTCCGTCTTCATGAAAATACGTTTACGCCTAAAGAAGTTGTTCTGGAACTAAATTCTATCATTAACTGAAGTGTGGCCTCCCAATTGCATGAACAGTTAGATAGTGATGTGAAGAAAGGCCGTTTAGCTCTTGAGAAAATTTTTACTACTGTGTAACTTCTATGCCGACAAGGACTAGCAATGAGAGGGCATGAAGATGTAAACTCAAATTTTTTTCAATTGTTGGAACTCCAAAAGAATGACATACCTGAGTTTAAAGATTGGTTAATGGTGTTCGGGGTATAAGTGGACGTCCCACCATATTCAAAACGAGATCATTGATCTAGTAGGAAAGTGTGTTGAGAAAGGTAATGCCTTCAATCAAGAAGACCGAACATTTTTCTATTATGGTTGACGAAACAAGTGATTCTTTGATTCACGAACAAGTGTCATTTTGTATTCGTACTGTTGATGATTTCTTAATCTTATTTATTATACTTTATTGGCTTATACGAGAACCCCAACACTGTATCACAAACTCTGTTTAGTATTTTAAAAGACTTTATGCTGGTCTAGATTTGTCAATGGATAACTTAAGAGGACAGAGGTAAGTTCAAAGGACTAAAAAAGTTAATTTTGGATATACAACCAAAAGCACGTTATGTGCACTGCACTGCTCACAGTTTAGACTTGGCAGTTGTAGACAGTCTCCGCTATCTTTCGTCTATGAGGGATATTATGGCCTTAGCCAAGGACTTAATAAACACCGTAAGGGAATCCAACAAAAGGATGGGACTTTTCAGAATCATACGTTGTGAGAGCGCCAACGAACAAGCTTGTCTACCACTCCTTTGCCTGACTCGATGGACTAAGCGAGCTTCTAGCATCTTGAGAATATTGACAAACTTTGAAGAACTTCTAGAGTTTTTTGAAACATTTTCTGCAAAGGACATAACAGAAGCAGGTTAAAAATGTGCAAGCTACCTTGAGTCAATGTTACAGCTCAAGACTTATTTCTTTTTACGTCTTTATTGCCATGCAATGAACCCACTAGAGGAGGTAAATGAAAAAATTCAACGCCTTCATCTAAGTGTTGCTGATCTGGAAAAAAATATATGAGGGCTTGATTTGTATATTGAATGGAAGGCGTGATAGTTTTGAATATTTTTCGGCATTGTGTTTAAAAGAAAAACCTTCACAAATTGGTGATTTTTCGCTTCCTCGGAATCGAAGTATACCAAACAAGTATGAAAACAACGAAGCCACCTCACTGCACAGTTTCAAAACCCCATAGGAATACTACAAAGCTATTTACATTGAAGTTTGTGAAACGTTGTAATCTTGCATTACTGAGTGGTTTGCCTGAACTGGACTCACACAGGTCACTGCAGTTGAACAAGATTGCTTGCTTTTAGTAAACATAGGTGAAAAAAATTAGGAAAAATCAACTGAGTTTTTCAAAAACGACCTAGACATTAAGAGACTGTGCTTACACTAGAATAAGTTAGCCAATATCATCAATAAAAAACAACTGGTCTTAAAAAACATGTGTGAGTAAGAAAGTACATTACACAAGAGCCTGCAGTTGGAGAAATGTTACGTGAAGTAGTGAAGTTCATTAAGCTTCTCCAAGTAGTTCCAATCACGTCAGCAACAGCAGAACGGTCACTTAGCGCCCTTAGACATCAGACGTCATATCTCCGATCAACAATGGGACAGAAGCGATTGAACAACTTGGCTGTTCTTCATGCCCACCCAAATGTTTTGGATGAATTGGATATACGACCAGTCATCAACGACTTCATATTCAGTAATCCAGTCAGACGGTCGACATTTGCACCTTTCTAAAGACACTCTATCCCTAATAATGGCATTTAGAGATATATTAATAAATCTTTAAAAACTGGAAATAAATACATATATAATGTTAAATTTTCAGTTTTGAAATATTAATACTAGTTTAGTACTGTATTACTATATTACTATAGTACTGTATTAGTTATTTTCAAATATTTAAATATTTTTAGTGCGTAAGACCCAATTAAAACCAGCTATTTTCATACTTTTTGACTGAAAGTATTAGGCATACTGTATGAACTTTATTAACCGTATTAAAGCATTAAATTTGAGATATTGTTTTTATTTAATGAACCCTGAGCCTTATTCAAAGTAAGCTTAAATTAGATATTTCATTTATTGATCAAATTGCTATTACTGTGCGACAGCAATATTTTAATGTTTTGTTCTTTTAATGATAGTTTAGGATTTAATTAAATATAATTACAGTCTTTTCAGAGCTACATATTTACTGTTATGTAAGAGTCTATATAACTGTAAATTAAATTAGCTTTTTACGAAAATACTGTGCGTGTTTGTGCTTTGTTTCTTTTTTCAAAGCCAAAAAATGTGTCAGGCATGTGGAGTTTCCCGGAGTGTCGAGTTATCGAGAGTCGAGTTTTAGGGGTTTAATGTTGATCATATGACTCTAAAATGCTTAAAAAACTGTAAAACTCACTATTTTTCATCTAAAATTTAGAAAATTTCCTGTGGCAAGACCCCCAGTATGGCCTGCCTCCCAATATTCTTTATAAGTCGGCGCCCCTGGGCAGGGTGAGTATGCTCAGTCCTTCCAGACAAACTACATTATAAAAAGATAGTACATTGTGGAATTACATGAGAAACAGGTTTGTTTTTGAGCATTTTCTGACGTTTATGGAAGTATATTTTCGAAAATTTTAGTAAGTTACTACTTTCGGGGCCTTGGGTTAGGGATGTCTAGTAGGCAACTGTGCAGCCATTTAGCGCTCAGTCTGTTTCCGCGTTATGTTCTGTGTAAACTTCCGTCATATTTGAGCTTTCTGGTGTGTTTCACATGCGCAAAACTACGATTGACCGATTTCTGTGGTATTTCGTGTGTTCTGTGAGTTTTCTCGTAATGACTGAAACACTTAAATAAGAAGGCGTCAAGTGTTTCACAAACAGGTAAGACACCTTATTTTTAAAGTGCACTTATTCTTCAAATCTGAGGCAGAGTCAGACATTGCCAAGGTGCATGAACGTAACATGGTTGCTGTCTATGCAGTTTCAGCTAATTTGACAATGCAGCAGTCTGTGTGAGATGGGCAGCCAGAGGCCATTAACCTTGTCGCCAATTGTAGTATTGAGGATAACTTACTTCATAGCAAATCAGTGTTTGTGATTTACTGTTATTGTCAAAGAATAATTTACTCAGAATTTCAGTATACATATCAACGTGAATAAACGTACATTTTGAGAATTTTTGGAAGTTACTATTCTTATTTCCATGAACTATTTTGTAGTAAATTGGCGTTTGCGATTTGGTTACTGTAGCACATTTTATAACTAACGTATCATATAAGTTTTCCTTTCAGGAGGAGTGTATATTATCTATATTTGTCGTAAGTTAACGCTCTTTTCGAACTTGTTAGCTATCATAACCGTAGAAAGTTAGGAAACCAGTAATTGGCTGGAGCCATTCGTTCCTCGTTCATATATTATTTTCCGATCAGCCTTGCACCGAATGTCAAGTTATTAGCGTTTATACGAGATGAAGTAGAGAAGCAAAATACGTTAATGAGAGTGACAATCGCAGTCGACAAGAGATTAGGAGTAACTTAAGAGATTTCTAGTGATAGGCGGGTCATTCTAATGCCTAAAGTTTAGTTCTTTTTATCATAGGTTGTTGTGCTGCCTTAATAGAAATCTCGTTGTACGTATTAACTGCTCCAGTTATTAAAGGGAGTTAGTAGTATTTTTAGTTCGACAGATTAAAAAATAATCAGCAGGCTTAGTTTAAAGTTATTTGTTCACTGTCCAGAAAAACATTGCTCCAGCCACATTGCAGCCCCACTGTGAATGCTGTTCTCACACACGGAATGTTAGTTGACTTTCATAAGCAGCTGAAAATCGGCCTGACTACTGTCAAACGATTGGCAACTGCTATGAATTGGTGTGTTGGGAGAGCTCCCGAGAAGTGGTATAGCGAGGTGGAGGGGGCAAAGGGGTCTATTATGCCCCAGGGCCACTTCCAGGGTGGCATCAAATGGTCTCCAACACAAACAACATTTTCCAGAAAATATATTAATATTAGAGTAAATTCTGCATATTATATTACTTACTATACATGTTTCTGGAGGAGGGTGGGAATAAAGTGTTGTACCCTGAGTGCCAATGGTGGGAGGGGGACGCCAATAAAGCGTCGTGCACCCAGGCGTTGGTTACGTTCGCTACGCTACGCCACGCTACGCCACTGCTCCCAGGGGTCGTGTAACAGAATTATCAAAGGTATCTCAAGTAATATCCTCTCCCATGAATCCTGTCTCCACCACAGGAAATACACGATTTGTCACTACCACTCCATTTGATTGCGAATGGTGTGTCAATGGTAGGTATGTGCGTCCTATACAGGTAGACAAGTATGAGGGAGGACGCAGGGTGTTACCTTAAGTAACAGGTCCAAGGTGTTGTCTTCCACTGAAACTGAGCTAGAGGGACTCACTTCACCTGTTTGGAAACATGCTTTGTCCTGTCAAGAGGAGGCAAACGCAAAAAGGTAGTGTCTGTTAATCGTCAGCAGTTCAAATGTGTGATGAATAATGGTTTCCCTTAGGGAAATGGCATCAGCACACAGAAATGAACACCAGGTGCACCCAGTGTGTGTGCCTGGAGACGTCATTCTACATGCTGAAGAGGCTATTCTGGCAGTCATCTGCAAGTGCTGGTGTTTGATAGAGGTAAAATTTTCCCATTCTCTGGAGTTGTTAATGTATATAGTCAGTATGATTGGTACCTTGAACTGTAATTTGTGTTCGTTCCACAATCGACAGCTCTTAACGTCATAATATGCCTCATCAGTAGCAACAAAACTTCAGTAGTACTGTTCTCTCAGAAATCCTTTCATTACAAAGTAAATCTCTTTTGAAAATATCACTGTAACTACCTCTGAATAAAGTGTGCGCAAACAGAACCTCCATGTACCTAGAACGGCTGTGGGTTGCTTCGTTTAAAGAGTGTATATTCCTTACCTTGTCTTGTTCCATAAACAGCTGCAAAAAAAAAAAGAAAATGGTTTCTGACTAAATTGTATATGATGCCTTGGCTGTCTTTCTATTAATCATGATCCACTTCACATAATATACCATAATCGCACCATAATATTCTATAGTTGCACCATACTAAACCCTAACATCATGAGCCTCAGATGGCAATCCTAAAGCAAAATTCCTCATCATATTCCGTATCTATATCGTACAGTACTGCCTAGAGTCATCATCTGTATGCATACAACTCTGAATTTATCACTCTTCAACATACGTCATAAATAGCAGAAGAAACATCAGTAAGAAATGTTCCTAGTTAAACTACTCTTCATCACAAATACCTTCCTCAATTCAGAACCACTCGTACACAGTCTCTCATTCAAAATAAAGTCAGCAGCTATACCTACAGAATTCATGGCCTACTTCACAATATATGTACCTACAGAAAAAGTCAACTTGTGCACTTTCCTCAAAAATAACCCAGTATTCTGTCTGGTAAAGGTAATGCAAAAAGTAGGACCTCAAAACCAAGTCCACTATCCTATACTACGATCTTAAAACAAAAGTTCCAAAATCACAAAATAAGATAACAGTATTACATTTCAGTCAGATATTTCGCCTATAAACTCTGAATAATATCAGCTGATTACAAATTTTTCACAGATGGCTTACCATTCCATATTGTCATAGTGCAATCATAGATGCAAACAAAATACTTTACTTTCACTGTATTATCACGTTTTAGACTATGCCTAACAAATTCAAAGTACTTTCCTTCACACAACACAAATCATAGATCATCACTATACATTAAAATTCCCTATGAAGTAGAATGACAGTAAGAGATACATTAACAGATGTGCAGATTAGTTGAAGAGTATGAAACAGTGCTGAAAGCTAAAGAAAGAAAATAAACTGCAATAGTTGATGCACCTATGCTCGCCACTGCATATGTTTACCAAAGTACAGTAAACCCCCAAGAATACTATTCTTTGTACACTTTGATGTTCGATACATGACGAAGACCTTGTTATTTATGTGTGCGTATGGTTTCAAGTTCCACAGAATTTGCATGAAGGATTCGCTGTATGTTAAAAGGACTTTTATGCAACAAGAAAAACTTGCTATTTAAAGACTTTCCTTTACTAGATAAACGATGCGATTTGAGCAACAATTTCTGACGCACCTGTAAACTCCTGATGTTCACTCGTGGATTCTGTAGCTTCTTCCCTTTCTTTGCGGCTTCCTTAAAATTAATATCGGAAAATTAATACCGGAAACTGCAAACGGTTCGTTTGCAGGCGTGGCTGCTAGTTAATTGTGTCGGCTCGTTTTGCCTAGAGTTTCTGCGTGGGTTGGGCGGTCTAACTTCTACAGTTGCACCATGCTCAGAATTTGAATTTCTACCATCACAACAATTTTGGTTTGATCTGTCATTATTATTTCGTCTTGCACAACTGTTATTAATATTATTGTCCCGTGGGCTCGATGCTCTGATATTTACAACCTGAGCACGACGTTCGGAATCAAAATTTGTGCGGTCACGTCAATTTTGATTTACTCTGTCATTACCATTGCGTCTGAAATTGACCTCATTGCCATAACGTCTATGTCCATGTGATCCACGATCTTTATTCCTGTACTGATAATTCCGACGGTCCGAGAACCATTTTTGGAGCGTCTGTAATCTGTACTGTAGGGCTTACGTTTCATATCATGCCTGTTTTCGTCGTGTCTCTCGTCATATAGTTCACGTGAAATCCATCTATGTTTTCGGTTAAGCTGCTGACGGCAATTTTCAGAATACTGATTATTATTGTCTCTTTGTGTTTTATCATTATTGTCAACTTCAAGTTCTTAAAAACGTGCTTGAAAGACTTCCAAGTCATCTTTACAACGTCCTGCCAAAACCGCATGGCGTAATCTGATAGCTAATTTAGTCAGACAAATGCGAATTAAATCCGACCGACTGTACGGATTAGTTAAATATCTTTTCATGCGTTTCATGTTTACACTATCTTGAGTTTTTTCAGACCAGTAAGCGGACGAGAATGCGTGTAAAAATCACCGTACGTGTGACGTTCACTTGCAGTCTATCTCACTCTTGTCGCAGGTTCTCTTTCGAGATAACTAACTGCAAATGAATTCAAGTTTATGGGCAATTGGCCATGTTGATGGTAAAGAATAGTCAAGTTGATGTAACCACGCCCTAGGCTGAATTTCATTGCTAGCATTGCGAAAAAACTAAAATTTCCTTAATATGAGGAAATGTTTATAATCAAAACCATCGTTTTTCTGAACTGATGAGTTTTCTCTCATACCGTAACTCGCATTCCAGTCAGTGTCCCGCAAACATATCACGTTCACGAGAGCACTGATTAGCGTTTTCAAAATTAGTCCGTTCATTGTGATTTCCAACGTGATAATTATTGAACCCACTAGTACCGTTACCACGACCGACCTTTTCTTCGATATTGGCAATCTGCACCTGTATCTTTCTTACGTCACGTTTATTTTGCCGATTAATCGTCGGCTGCCGTTCTTTAAAACGTTGGAGGGACACGTTCTTTGGTATCAGCGAACGGAACCGGCTGAGTATCGTCTGACCTTCTGTCTGAATCACTGTGCGTTTGTGTCATCTCTCGGATAATTCTTCGACACGTTTTGCAACAGCTATCAACTGATCTTGCATCTTTGAAACTTCAGTGTTAGTCTGTTACTGTAATGAATCGAACTTTTGTGCTACTCCCTCTATTTGGAGTTCTTGTTGTGACGTCTGTTGTCTCTGCTCAACAATATCAACAGACTGTACATGATGAAGTCTGGACTCAAGAGTATTAATATCAGACTTGAGTTCCTCGCGTACCTGAGTTTTCAAACGTTCTGACATTTCTTCGAATTTACGATTTAAGTTATCGTTAATCTCATCCCGAAAAAATTTGCAGCTCTCTTCCTGTTTGCTACTAGATTCCTTGATCTTGCCATTTATCTCATCATGGAACAATTTGAAGTTCTCTTCCTGCAGCTTGAAATTTTGTTACTGTTTACTACTAGATTCTTTGATCTGGCCACGAAGTTCGTCATTATATTTTTTAATCTCATTATGAAATTATCTAATTTCATTATTAGATTTTCTAAGCCACTCATTTTTAGATTTTCTCATCTTGTTGAGCTAGTATTAATTGTGTAACATTATTATTGAAAGAGGGGAAGACAAAATTATTTTGTTCTGTAGAAGTAGAAGCAATACCTATATCTTTCATGACAAAATCGGACTGTTTTACGGTATTTTGATTGCCTGAATTGCATGTAGTTCCCTGTAGTTCGTCCTGCATGACTGGCAAATAAAAGCTTGCACTCCGATTATTCACAGTATATTTCGAAAGTTCTCTGATTTCGTTATACTGAGAAGAATTTCCTACACTATTCTTAAACTTTCTGACACTTCATTTCAAGCTACCTCTACTGTCTTGTCAATTCCTACCTGCACTCTAGTTTCCAGTGTGGTCGTAGCAATAATACAAAATGCAAAATAACTATCTGAACTAGAAAATTTCTGAAATAAAAAGTTTTAAATTAATGCAAAGCAGTGTGCAAGCAACAAAAACGCTATATAACAACTACTGACCAAGTATCGCTGCATAAAATTGTGCAAATGCACTAGCAAGACGAAGCATCTCTAACTGTGAAATTGTCTAATGAAACGAAATCCTGGAAGGGTCGCCAGGTGAAACTAATTCGTAATTATTGTTTGTTCTACTGAAAGACATACAGAAACATGTGACGATAATAGAATTCTGATTGAGAACAAGAAGAAACAGAAATTCATCAGTCTGCCTACAAATCATTAAAATATCAGTTTTCAAGTATCTAACTGCAAGTTGTAAAATATTCTCTAACAACTCCTAACAACTGTTCTGTAATACTCCTGTATGTAATGGACAACTTACCTAGTTTTGCCGCTGCAACTACGTGATCAGCAACATGCTAAAAATATTTCAAAAGCAATACTGTGAGTATTGCAGAGGGCAATGCATGGTCATAATAATTGCAATAAGTACTGCCATTCTTTTATAGAGAAATTGAATGATCAGGAGGGGTTTGTTAACTAGCCTTAAATGGCGAAAAAAAATGAAAGAAACCAATAAAGACTTTTATTTACTATATTTGCAAAATAGATTATTTAAACACTGACAAACTTTACGGAGACTTTAATTATTCCACAATGTCTATACTCAGTAAACATGTCTCTGGTCACAACAAAGATATGAGTATTACTCTCAATGTATGCATACATACACAGACCTGACAAAATCCCTCCGGTGCGCAAGCAAGCAACAGCTATATGCAACAAAAAGGAAAATTACCAAAACTCCTTAGTTAATACCAAAGTCTCCTTTGGCGCTACTAGCACAATCACAGCAGGCTGCGACCTCTCATGTCACCTGGCTTCTCTCCACCGCAGGCTGTGCACGACCATTTCCAACTCCTCAACAACTGTTTGCTCACTACTACTCTCGATAATAGTATTTCAGACACATAGTTTGTGCATGCACACCACAGCAGAATCATTGTTCAACTTTGCAAAGAAGTATTAATGTCCAACTTTCAACATGTTGTACTTTTAGAAAATACAGTCACATGGCAAATGATCGCTCAGAATGTCATTGGATAATGATTAGCTGTAGGAATTAAATGTAACTGTTTTATTTTTGCAACTGTGGCTAATGAGTAATTGTTCGTAGTAGTACTAGGTGATTCATGTAAAAGGGGGGAAGGTAAATTGCACAAACGTGGCACAAACACGGTCAGGTGGTACTAACGAAGCGATAAACGCTCTTTTGGAAGCAAGTTTAGTTTTTTAAATTTTTGTGGGATAATGAAGAGCAGAAAACACTTGACAGCTAACACAACAAATGCAATCGTGATTGGCAGAACAACAGCCTCTGATCCTTCAGCGGCAGATCTAATAATTCCCTTCTCCAGCAAAACAACGGCTGCATTGAGTAGCTGTCAGATGCCGAAGTTATGTAACATGGGCGAGGTGATAACCTGTATCAAGTATCATGAAGTGCTTAACAAAGTTTCCACATTCAGTATGTTAGCAGATAGTTTGCGTCAGAGGTATTGAAACCAGAACAGTGTATGGTTTTTTAAGGGGGGAACTCAGCAGTTTAACATAAAAGCTGAATAAAACAAGGGAATCATTCTCTGACAGAATATGCAAAATTAATGCAAAGACACATGAGCTGATGCACAAACCAGCTGCAGACAGAGTGTTGCTCAAAGAAGCGTCAAACAGAGCATTGTACTTGTTTCTCGGAAGGACCCACAAAAAATTTATCACTACAGGTGCAAAAGGAAAATCTTGAGGTTTTAGCTCCAGTACATCGTATTGATATGCATTAACAGCAAATGTATAGTGCAACTAGGATGCATACTGAACGGAAAAATTCAGACCTGGAAAAAATGTTACCATTGTGGTCAGCAATGGTATTTAAAGGCACGGTGTCGCTAACTGCAATGTTATAATTGCCAACAATACAGGCATAAGGCTTGGGATTCTGAACCTAGGAAACAAGGCAAGTACAACATGATAAAAGAACAGTTATACACCATTGGGATTGTCACTTCCATAGGGAACCATTCCCAGTAAATGAAAATATTGTTGAAATGTATGAAGAGAAGATAGCTTGGCTAAATAAGATGAAGTATAAGTTCTTAGGAGATACGGGGGCATATGTATCGGTTCTGTGTCTGGACCTCATGGACAGGAAGGGACTGCGCTCAATAGGAAATAACAAAATATATTCAGTGGAGACAACACAGTTCAACTTTAGAGTAGGAAACACAGGGTTTCAGGGGCAATTGGAAGTATTGCCAACTGTAGGACAGGGCTTTTCTGCAGCTCACAAATTAGATTTTCTGTTTAGGAATTATGCTAAAATCGATCTTTTGCAACAAACAGTTGAACTGAACTGAACAAAGATTTGTTTCCGAGGGTGCTACAGTTTCAAATGTGCCTGTGCCACAAGATACACCGATTGCTAAAGTGGTGTCAACTATGTAGAAGTACATTGAAAGTTGTTTCGCATGACAATGTATCAGCAGGTACAGGAAAGATAATTTGGGTTACGATAGGTATTGATTCTCCACAACAAGCCTTATGTTTAATAGAATCTCTGTCAAGCAATGGCATGATGGATGGACAGCATTGTTTTATACTAGGAAGTATAGCACATGCAAGGGGAATAAATGGCTAGGTTATGGTGCCAGTAAGCATGGATAATTCGGGGATGAACGAAGGGTGACTCCCACAGGGTTCGGTAGTAGCTACACACGTTTACCTCATGAAGAAGTCATCAGTGGGTCAAAGCTAGAACACAATGTTAAACAAACCGTCAGCATGTCTACATTATATAACAAGGCTAGTCAGTTAATGGGTAGTATTTGATTAGTCATGGAATCATTGTTAATTTGGTACAGATATGTATTTAACTCAGAAGGTCCTTTACCAGATACACCCATAACACAGCATCATATTCCAACAGGTAATCATGCACCAGCGCACCACAAGTGGCATAGGTTACCAAGATATCTGTAGCCATTAATAGAACAGTTCATAAATTAATAGCTTAAAGAAGGTAAAAGAGTGCAGCAATAGTTCTTGGTCAACAAATATAGTAATCACACTCAAAAGGTCACCATATGGAACAAGAATATTAGATTATGTTGCGATTTTAGGCTTTCAAATGAATGTATAGTAACCAGTGCATATCCAGTTCCAAATACATACATCAAAAAAAGTTTCGCATCATCCCAGTACCCAGAACAACTGAAGACAGACGTTGACTGTGGATATTGTATCACAGACACAGTCCCTTTGACTGTCACTAAACCCGCCCAAACATGTAAATAACCATGCATGGGCAGCGCCTATTAGACGGAGGGGTTCTGAAAGCCGATCAGTTCCAGTCATTCCACAAGGAAAGAGGTACACAGCGTGTGTTGTCTGTAGTTCAACCATGCCTAGACGGTCAATACCGCGGTTCGATCGCGTCCGCATTGTCACTTTGTGCCAGAAAGGGCTCTCAACAAGGAAAGTGTCCAGGTGTCTCGGAGTGAACTAAAGCGGTGTTGTTCGGACATGGAGGAGATACAGAGAGACGGGAACTGTCGATGACATGCCTCACTCAGGCCGCCCAATGGCTACTACTGCAGTGGATGACCGCTACCTACGAATTATGGCTCGAAGGAACATTGTTGAATAATGTTTTTCGTGCAGCCACAGGACGTCGTGCTACGACTCAAACTGTGCGAAATAGGCTGCATGATGCACAACTTCACTCCCGACATCCATGGCGAGGTCCATCTTTGAAACCGCAACACCATGCAGCGACGTACAGATGGGCCCAACAACATGCCGAATGGATCGCTCAGGATTGGCATCACGGTCTCTTCGTCGATAAGTGTCGCATATGCCTTCAACCAGCAATCGTTGGAGACGTGTTTGGAGGCAGCCCGGTCAGGCTGAATGCCTTAGACACACTGTCCAGCGAGTGCAGCGAGGTGGAGGTTCCCTGCTGTTTTCGTCTGCCAATCTGTGGTGTTCTCAATAGAGCAACACTTCTCAAACCCAAACTGTAATTTGATAGGGATACTATTGTTATTAAGGTGAGATACTATTGTAGAATACATCACCTTCTCAAAAATTATGGGAAATGATGTCAGCAGTGAAACAGGTCGGTAATTATTGACATCTCTCTTATGACCTTTCTTAAAGAGGGGCTATCAATGGCATATTTCAGTCTCTCTGGAAAAAGGCCTTGAGTTAGTGATACTTTGCATATTTCAGGTAAGACTGGGCTTATTACATGGAAACAAATTTTCAGTACTCTGTTGGAAACACCATCAAAACCAGACGAGCTTTTATTTTTCAGAGAATGTATCATTTTCTTATTTTCAGAAGGAGAAGTTGGTGAGACATTAACATGATTGAATTTTATGAAATTTACATTTTCTACATACAGCTGTGATTTTGCTCTTGAACTGTTCATTCCTATGCTTTCTACTATATTTAAGAAATGATTATTAAATGAATTTGCTACCTGTGACTCATCATTTATAACCCTTCCATGCAGTTCAATAGTACCGTTGTGTTGTTCTGTGGCTGGTTCTCCTGTCTCATTTCACTACTTCTATATTGCCTTAAGTCTGTTGTCAGAAGTACTGATTTCTGTCATTATGTGCATGTTCTATGACTTTTTAATAACCTTTCTTAGTAATTTTGTGTATTTTTTGTAGTGTGCAGCTACTGCAGGATCTCTAATTATTCTTGGCAAAAGATACATTTCCCATTTCTTTTCACAAGATACCTTAATCCCCATAGTGATCCATGGTCTTTTATAAGGCTGTTTAGTGTGCTCTCTGACTAGCTTACGTAGAACGCTGTTTTCAAATAACAATAGTAGTTTCTCTGAGATATTCTTTTTGCCTAAGGAGGAATGGGATTCATGGTAATTAATTTCTTCTCGGTGATGAAGATGGTTCAAAAATGGCTCTGAGCACTATGGGACTCAACTGCTGAGGTCATTAGTCCCCTAGAACTTAGAACTAGTTAAACCTAACTAACCTAAGTAAATCACACACATCCATGCCCGAGGCAGGATTCGAACCTGCGACCGTAGCGGTCTCGCGGTTGCAGACTGCAGTGCCAGAACCGCGCGGCCACTTTGGCCGGCGGTGATGAAGATGACGTCACAATATATTATCATGGGTATAATGCTCTTGCAGGTATGTGAAGCAGAGGTGATTTAAGTACAACAGTTTCTGTTGGGATTATGGCATGTGGAAAAAGAATTTCCAACAGGGGCACTACACATTGAACCACTACTAGCCGGCCGTGGTGGCCGTGCGGTTCTACGCGCTTCAGTCCGGAACCGCGTGACTGCTACGGTCGCAGGTTCGAATCCTGCCTCGGGCATGGATGTGTGTGATGTCCTTAGGTTAGTTAGGTTTAAGTAGTCCTAAGCTCTAGGGGACTGATGACCTCCGATGTTAAGTCCTATGGTGCTCAGAGCCATTTTTTTGATCCACTACTGAAGAGTAGGTTAACATTCTTCTTTCGTGTTTTTGCAGTTGAATTTTATTCAGATCAATCTAGGGTATATATTAACATCCAGTTTACAGTTGTACATTTCAACTCCTGTTCTCAATCTTTCACAATCCATCCAAATCTCGTAAAATGGAAAACTGTCGATAAGTAGGTGCAAGTGCAAACCAATTAAATGTTACTCGTGTCACAACCGAGAGATACGTGTGTTTTCATGACAGATGGAGAGCTTAGTAGTTGTGTCAAGAAGATAGTCAGCATTTGTCTAGCACAGGTAGTCTGAACTGAAATGATCGTGTGAAATTCAGTTGTTCCTAGAGAATACGGAAGTACCAGTGTGTAATAAAGTAATATCAATGCTATATCCACATTTTCAGAGGATTGTCAGTCACTGGTTATATTCTATATTTTCCCCAGAAACTGTTACAGTGAACGGCTACACAATAAGACATTTTGGACATAGCAAAGATAGAGTTAAAACAAAGAGGATTATTAGTAAATGGGACCAAGCGTGTCATAGCCAGTACAAAATTTCACCGACAGCTTTTAGCGTGATACCCATGCAAAATCTAGTCCCTGCTTAAACAACACTAATTAGTCATTGCAGAAAAAGGACAAATTTCGGTAGATCAAATTTTACAGCATATTGGGAGATATCAAGAGAAGAGTAAACAGACAGTCAGTGTACCAACCAGTATGGTGATACTAGCTTTAATTTGTGCTGTTTGCTGTTGTCTCAGAAACGGAATAAGTCAAGCAAAGTAAATAACTGTTCATGAAATTTCTTCACAATTGATTCGTATTAGTAAGTAAGGGATTTTAGAGTGTAACTGTGAAAAGGAGGAAGGTACAGAAATAATGTTAAGCTAGGATAAGATTTTTGTGATCAAAGGAACAAAATGTTCAAAGTAAATGTAAATATGCAGGATACATAAACAGCTAGAAGAGGGTGAATTCAGGACAAAGTTAGCGAAATGTTACGCATCATGACTAGTAAGGGAACATTAGAGTAAAAAAAATTCTAAGTTATGTCAGCCACCGTTTTTCAGTCAGGCGAAAGTGTCGCCAGCTGGGAAGCACAAACATTTCAACACCGTTACTTGGTCAGGCGAAACAGCCACCTCGCTGTTCTTAAGGGAGTCTTCGAGCAACTCAGTGTAATATGTTTAAAACAGTCCAGACCAAGCCATCTTCGTTACCCCCACAATGTTAACAAGAGACAAGGTAGGACGTAACAACGACTAGCGAGAGTTTGGCGTTGAGCAAATGTAGCGGAACTGAAGACCACTGACACCAGGCAAGAGTAGAATCAATTCAGTCATTAGGAATGACGTTTCAGAGCAGAACCTGTCCTCGGCAACATAAATCTTGCACTCCCACTATTTTTTTTTTTTTTTTTTTTTGCATTCAATCTGTGGTATCGATAGCTACGAGGACGAGTCAAATGAAAACCTTAAATATTTTTTAAAATATTATTTATTGTGCAGAAGTAGTACAAAGCTGTATCACTTTTCAACGTAATCTCCCACACGCTCAATGCAAGCCCTCCTGCGCTTACAAAGTGCATAAATTCCTTTAGAAAAAAATTCTTTTGGTAGTCCGCACAACCACTCATGAACCGCGTGGCGTACCTCTTCATCAGAACGGAACTTCTTTCCTCCCATTGCGTCTTTGAGTGGTCCAAACATATGGAAATCACTTGGGGCAAGGTCTGGTACGTATGGTGGATGAGGAAGACACTCAAAATGCAGGTCCGTGATTGTTGTAACTGCTGTACGGGGCCGGCCGGGGTGGCCGAGCGGTTCTAGACGCTACAGTCTGGAACCGCGCTACCGCTACGGTTGCAGGTTTGAATCCTGCCTCGGACATGGATGTGTGTGATGTCCTTAGGTTAGTTAGGTTTAAGTAGTTCTAAGTTATAGGGGACTGATGACCTCCGCAGTTAAGTCCCATAGTGCTCAGAGCCATTTTTGTTGTTGTTGTTGTTGTACGGGCAGTGTGGGGCTTTGCACTGTCATGTTGCAAAAGGACACCTGCTGACAGCAATCCACGTCCCTTTCATTTGATTGCAGGCCGCAGATGATTTTTTAGGAGTTCTGTGTATAATGCACTGGTGACAGTGGACCCTCTAGGCATGTAATACCCCAAAATGACTCCTTTTTCGTCCCAAAAGAGAGTCAGCATAACCTTCCCTGCTGATGATTCTGTTCTAAACTTCTTTAGTGTTGGTGCTGAGGAATGGCGCCATTCCTTGCTCGCTCTCTTCGTTTCCGGCTGGTGGAAGTGAATACAGGTTTCGTCCCCAGTAACGATTCTTGCAAGGAAGCCATCACCTTCTCGTTCAAAGTGCCGAAGAAGTTCCTCACTAGCATCTACACGTCGTTTTCTCATTTCAGGAGTCAGCTGCCGTGGCACCCTTCTTGTAGACACTTTGTGAAACTGGAGCACATCATGCACAATGTGGTGTGCTGACCCATGACTAATCTGTAAACATGCTGCAATGTCATTCAGTGTCACTCGGCGGTTTTCCTTCACTATGGCTTCAACTGCTGCAATGTTCTGTGGAGACACAACTCGTTGTGCCTGACCTGGACGAGGAGCATCTTTCACTGAAGTCACACCATTTGCCAACTTCCTACTCCATTCGTAGACTTGCTGCTGTGGCAAACATGCATCACCGTACTGAACCTTCATTCGTCGAAAAATTTCAATAGGTTTCACACCTTCACTACGCAAAAACCGAATAACAGAACGGTGTTCTTCCCTGATGCAAGTCGCAAGTGGGGCGGCCATCTTTATACTGATACTGCGATGGTATGTGTGCATCTGCACTATGCTGTCACCTACAGGCCATTCTACACGCTGTTTGTAGCACGCTTACCAACTTACAGGATAACGGCGCGAAATTTCGATTTGTTATTACCTATTTAAGGTTTTCATTTGACTCACTCTCGTACGATGCCAAAACGTAGGTGCGCTCTGCTAGGTTGACACTACGACACCGACACCGACGACAGCGCCCTCTAGCCGACGCTGTGCAGCTCTACGAGCGCCGCTCCAGATTCTACCCATTTGATTCCGAGCAGACGACCTAGCAACACTGTTTCTATTTCATAGTGGGCGAGCCACTACAGATTTCCGCCTGTGTAACTTCTGTGAGCTTGAGACACCTACGTGCTCCTCAGTGCAAAGTTATGTATTCATCTTCTTGCTAAAGTAAAGGTGATTAAAATTCACACTGCAGTACCGAGAGTTCTACCTCACCAACTCCTCCTAGCTTCCCACATTCGGCCTAACATTCAGTTTACAGGAACAGACCCACGCGCCTCCTACCAGGAGGGATACAAAACAATCAGTAGGCTCAATGACATTCATGTCGTCCACACTCGATTCTCTGGTTATGATGATAACTTCATATGGCACTATTCTAGTGTTAGTCTTGCAACTGCTGACCTGCTAGACAATCAACGATCTGAATCCACGGCTGATGGAGTCCAGCATGCAGTGCTGACGTCGGCATCGGCACAGCAGCCAGCACTGATGGGCAGACCGAGAGTCTGCCAACACAACTCCTGTCCAGCACTAAAATCAGCATCGCACAGGTCTGAAGGCCTATCATACCAGCGAGCCAGATTCAGCATTCAGCACAACTACGCAGCATCTGACATCATGGTCCACCTGAAACAATGGGGGCAATGGTCTCTGAGAAATCGAAAAATCACTGTAACAGTGTGTGAATCAAAACATATGGCATGGTCACTGCCATCTCCAAAAGCAGAGCTACCGACAGGGTATGCCAATCTCACCAGCGGGCACCAAAAGCGCCACACCAGGGAGCAGGGTGTCATCGACTTCCACTCCTAGCTGATGCAGTGCCCTCGGCAGCCGTTAGTTTTGTTTTGTTTCAGGGCGCAAAACAACTGAAGTCATATGCACTCAAATCAAAGCTATAGAACACGAAGACAGAAAGGAGTTAAACACGGCTATACGTCAATCCCAATTGATATAAGAGAAGACAACTAAAAACAGGAGCGTGAAGAAAGGGCTCCAAAAGACACCAGACTGAAACGGCGGTCCAAAATTAAAAATTAAATGGCTTTAGCCATATTGCTTTGACGGATAAAAAGTAAAACGTGGTCGACAGGCCACGCGTCATTTGCTGAAACGACCAATAACTCAGACAGCAAACCCAATTGGGAACATAAACAGTTAAACAATTCGCATTCCGTCTGGAAGTGGCAGACAGTTAAAACTTGGGCGCAACCTGTACAAAGTGGCGGGGGAGCGCCACTTATCAAATCACGAAGCCTAAAAAGGCAGTGCCCAATACACAGTCTAGTTAGAATTGCCTCCTCCTGGCGGGAGGGCCGAGAGGAGGTCGTCCAAGCTGCTGGAAGAGGCTTAATAACCCGGAGCTTATTCCTGTGAAAGGAGGGCCAGTGACAATGCCAAAGGGACACCACTTCCCAACAGACGCCAACACAGAGATAATTGGAGGGAATATGGGAACTAATGGGCTGAGGTATGAGGGCTGCAGCCTTGGCAGTATTGTCAGCAGCCTTGTTTCTTGGTAGACTGACATCACCAGGAACCCACATAAACGCCGGCGGTTGTAGGCGCTAGAGTCTGGAACCGCGCGACCGCTACGGTCGCAGATTCGAACCCTGCCTCGGGCATGGACGTGTGTGATTTCCTTAGGTTAGTTAGGCTTAAGTAGTTCTAAGTTCTAGGGGACTGATGACCTCAGATGTTAAGTCCCATAGTGCTCAGAGCCATTTTGAACCCACATAAACATCACAGTTTCTCCACCAAGAGTGAGCTAGTGAGAGTTATCCTCAACCCATTGCACTAAGGGATGGGCAGTGTGCAGCGCACATAGACTTTGAAGGGCGCTGAGAGAGTCTGAGCAGAGCACACAATTGAAAAGTCTATGTCGTCGGACGTACTTCGTGGCCTGATAAGGGCTGAAGAGCTCGGCTGCAAATACTGAGCAGTGTGCCGGAACCTGATATCTAAAAACGTGGGCGGCAATGACGAAGGCACAACCAACATCACTTTCAGTCCGAGAGCCATCAGTGTACACAAAGGCACTACAACGAAGTCCATGCAAAGGTCATGAAACTGAAGGCAATAGAGCGAGGCTAGGGTAGTATCCTTCAAAAATGGTTCAAATGGCTCTGAGCACTATGGGACTTAACTGCGGAGGTCATCAATCCCCTAGAACTTAGAACTACTTAAACCTAACAAGCCTAAGGACATCACACACATCCATGCCCGAGGCAGGATTCGACCCTGCAACCGTAGCGGTCACGCGGTTCCATACTGTAGCGCCTAGAACCGCTCGGCCACCCCGGCCGGCAGAGTAGTGTCCTTCAGAAGTGAATGAAGGCCAAGGTTAATACGGTCAACTTCACGAAGCCAAGGTGATGAAGGGTTCACAACCACCAGGAAAGCAGCAGGTTGTGGAAAGCTGCTTGAGCAAGTGCCGAAAGCAGACTCCAGGAATCAACAAAGAAGAGGGATGCGCCCTGTACTGGCGATCAAAGGAGTCATCAAAGGAGGCGACATAGGATGGGTTGCCACGCATGGCAGACAAAAGGCATGCATACTTGCTGAAGAGAAATTTGGAAATTTGTGGTAAGGTCTTATGATACCAAACTGCAGAAGTCATCGGTCCCTAAGCCTACATACTACCTTATCTAACTTAAACTAACTTACTTTATGGACAACACACACACCCATTCCCGAGGGAGGTATCGAACCTCCGACGGGAGGGGGGAGGGGGGGGGACCTGCAGGGACCGGTAGCTACTACCCCGCGAAGGAGAGAAAGTCACGGTGGTAGGAGAGTGGTAGGTCAGCAGCTTCAGCATACAGACTCTCAACCAGGCTAGTGTAAAAGCCGCCAGTGGCCAAACTGATGGCACAATAGTGGATACTGTTGAGACGGCGTAAGAGGGACGGACGTGCAGATGCATAAACAAAGCCACCATAGTCTAGTTTCGAAATGACAAGGGAGCGGTACAAACTGAGGAGGGTGGTTTGACCTGCACCCCAGTAAGTACCATTGCGGACACGTAGGACAGTGATGGGCCATGTATAGCGAGCTGCAAGGTAAGACACACGGGAGGACCAAGAGAGTTTCCTATCGAGCGTGAGCCTCAGGAATTTCGTAGTTTCAATGAACGGGAGAGCAACAGGCCGAAGGTTTAAAGATCTTAGGAGAAACCAATTGCGCCGCCAGAAATGCATATAGACGGTTTTGTCAGTGGAGCCGGCCCGTGTGGCCAAGCGGTTCTAGGCGCTTCAGTCTGGAACAGCGCGACCGCTACGGTCGCAGCTTCGAATCCTGCCTCGGGCATGGATGTGTGTGATGCCCTTAGTTTAGTTAGGTTTAAGTAGTTATAAGTTCTAGGAGACTGATGACCTCATATGTTAAGTCCCATAGTGCTCAGAGCCATTTGAACCATTTTTGTCAGTGGAAAATCGAAAGCCATTGTCGATGCTCCAGAAGTAAAGACGACCAAGACATCGCTGAAGACGGCGCTCAGTGAGATAGGTCCGTGGACAGCTGCAATAGATGGCAAAAGCATCAACAAAAAGAGAGCCGAAGATGCCTGGCGGGTGACAGCCCATTATGGGGTTAATGGTGATTGCAAAGAGGACGACGCTCAGGACAGAACCCTGAGGCACACCGATTTCCTGGATAAAGGTGTCTGACAAGGCATAACCCACACACACCCTGAAAATCGTTCTTTTAAACATTCCTGAAGGAAACGGGGCCGGGGAAGCCCCACACGTAAAGAGTACAGAGGATACCAGTTCTCCAGCAGGTGTCATCGGCCTTCTCCAAATCGAAAAACACGGTCACGGTCTGGGAATTCCACAGAAAATCATTCATGACATGAGTGGACAAAGTAACGAGATGGTCAACTGCAGAACGGTGCGCCCGAAATTAACACTGTGCAGTTGTTAGTAAATTGCGAGACTCGAGCCACCATACCAGCTGGGTATGAATCATACGTTCATCACCTTGTAAACACAGCTGGCGAGAGATGGGGCGGTAGCTAGAAGAAAGATTTTTGTCCTTATTGGGCTTAGGAATGGGTATGAAGGTGGCTTCACGCCAACATCCGGGAAAAGTACCCTCTGCCCAGATGTGGTTGTTTGTATGAAGCAGAAAGTGCTTGCCCGCAAGAGAAAGGTGCTGCAACATTTAATGTGGACAGCGTCTAGCCCTGGGGCGGAGGATAGGGATGAACTAAGAGCATGATCTAGCTCCCTCATAGTAAAGGCAGCATCGTGCACTCACGATTCGCCTGAGCCTCCTCCACTCCTTTCCGATGGAGGAAGGCAGAGTGATCGTGGAAAGAGCTCGAAATTTCTGCAAAATGACGGCCCAAGGTGTTGGAGATAGCAATATGGTCCACAATGACATCGTCTGCTACTGTCAGGCCAGAAATTGGGGTATGGATCTTGGTCCCAGAGAGCTGTCGGAAGGGGTGGAACTGTTAAAAGAACTAGTGAATGAAATCCAGATAGCTTTTTTGCTATCCCAAAGAACGCAACGACACTTTGCACCCATCTGTTTTTTTTTTTTTTATGAATGCAGTTTGCCATTGTAGGATGTCGGTTAAAGGGCGAAGAGCTCGTCTCTGCGCTCAAATTGCGTCGTGGCATGCATCATTATAACAAATGGACTGGGACCTGACATGGTAAAGAGGAAGTGTGACCTATGGAACATTCTGTAGCAGTGAGGATAACATATGTGAGATATTCCACCTGGTCATCACAAATGAGGAAATCTTGTTCTTTGAAGGTCGCCCGGGAGGAGTAAAGCCGCCAATCAGCCTTAGCAAGCTGCCATTTGGGTGTACATGCAGGTGGGGTAGGGGTCAGCAAACGGATAGCACATGGGAAATGGTCGCTCGAGTAGATGTCAGAAAGAACGGATCACTCAAGACGATGGGCAAGCTGGGCAGTGCAGAAGGATAGGTCCAAATGGGAATAGGTGTGTGTATTAAGGCAGAAGACGATGAGTTGATTAAGAAGGTCAGCCTAGAGCGGCCCTCTGGCAGGTAACAAGAACAGAACTGTCCGCAGCTCGTGGTCTTGCGGTAGCGTTCTCGCTTCCCGCGGGGTCCCGGGTTCGATTCCCGGCGGGGTCAGAGATTTTCTCTGCCTCGTGGTGACTGGGTGTTGTGTGTCTTTCATCATCATTGACTCGCAAGTCGCCGAAGTGGCGTCAACTAAAAAGGACTTGCAATACGGCGGCCGAACTTCCCCACATGGGGCCTCCCGGCCAACAATGCCAAACGATCATTTCATTTAGAACAGAACTGTGTCAGACTGGAGAACGTAGGGTTCGAGACTAGCCAATTACTTGCGAGCGACTGGGTAAGGCACTTTCTCCTTTACCCGGATCTCCTGGACAGCCTGTTCGTCAAGATACATAGGACAATCCAGAGAGGAGACGATTGGGCCGCAACTGCGGTTGATACAGCAGGGAGAAGGACACCTTTAAAATTGCAACACCAGAAAGGTTAGGAAATAACAACATTTTATATACACAGTATAACCAGAAAAATAAGAGATTACATTTGTGGGGGATTTGGGAGCATACAGGATACGAACTTTAGTACACAGAGCTGTTACCTCTGGCAGCAATGATGGTTCTAACCCGCTGGGCACTGACTCGAACTGAGCTAGGATAAAACACACTTCTACATAATTCCATGGTGTTGGCCACCCGTCATTTGCTAAAACGGCCGATTACTCAGACGGCAAACCCAAACAGGAACGTAAAAGGTCAAAAAAAGGACATTCCATCAGGAAGTGGTGGACAGTTGAAACCTGGGCGCAATGTTTACAAATAGATGGGGTAACGCCACTTAGCAAATGACAATGGCTAAAAAGGCAGTGCCCAATATGCAGCCGAGTTAAAATAACCTCCTCCCGGCGGGACAGTCGAGAGGAGGTGGTCCAAGCCGCTGGGAGAGGCTTAATACTCCGGAGCTTATTCCCGTGAAGGGAGGACCATTAGCGATGCCAAAGGGACACCATCTCCTGACATACGGCAACACAGAGATAATTGGAGGGAATACAGGTACACGCTGGCTGAGGTACGAGGACTGCTGCCTTGGCAGCACTGTCAGCAGCCTTGTTTCCTGGCAGGCCAACATGACCAGGAATCCACATAAACATCACAGTGGCTCTACCAAGAGTGAGCTAGTGAGAGCAATCCTCAACCCATTGCACTAACGGATGGGCTGTGTGCAGCGCACACAGACTTTGAAGGGCGCTGAGAGAGTCTGAGCAGAGTACACAATTGAAAAGTCTGTGTCGCCGGATGTACCCTGTGGCCTGATACAAGACGAAGAGCTCGGCTGTAAATACTGAGGAGGCCGCCGGAAGCCGATATTAAAGACACAGATGCCAATGATGAAGGCACACCCAACACCACGGTCAGTCGGAGAGCCATCAGTGTATACAAAGGTACTATCGCGAAGTTCCATGTGAAGGTCATGAAATGGAAGGCGACAGACCGAGGCTGGAGTAGTGTCCTTAGGAAGCCAATGAAGGCCGAGGTTAATATGGGCCGCTTCACTAAGCTAAGGTGGCGAAGGGTTCACACCCACTGGGAAAGGCGCAGGTAGTGTGAAGTTAAGCCGCTGTAGCAAGTGCCGAAAGCAGACTGCAGTAGGTAACAGAGAAGAAGGACGAGCCCATACTGAGAATCAAAGGAATCATCAAAGAAAGAGGAATAGGATGGGTGGCCAAGCATGGCAGACGAACGGCATGCATACCTCCTGAGGAGAGAGTCATGGCGGTAGGACAGTGGTAGTTCAGCAGCATACAGACTCTCAACTGGGCTGGTGTAAAAGGCGCCCATGGCCAAACGGATACCACAATGGTGGATAGTTGAGACGGTGGAAGAGGGCGGACGTGCAGACGCATAAACGAAGCACCCATAGTCGAGTTTCGAATGGACAAGGGGCCGGTACAAACGGAGGAAGGTGGTTCGATTGGCATTCCAAGAAGTATCATTGAGGACAGGTAGGACATTGAGGAACTGCGTACTGTGGGCTGCCAGCTAAGAGACATGGGAGGACCAAGAGAGTTTCTTATCGAGCATGAAAACCAGGAATTTCGTAATTTCAACGAACGGAAGGGCAACAGGCCCAAGATGTAAAGATGGTGGGAGAAACCACTTGCGTCGCCAGAAATTCATTCAGACGGATTTATCAGTGGAAAATCGAAAGCCATTGTCGATGTTCCAGGAGTAAATACGATCAAGACACCGCTGAAGACGCCGTTCAGTGAGACAGGTCCGTGGAGAACTACAATAGATGGCAAAATCGTCAACAAAAAGGGAGCCCGAGATGCCTGGTGGCAACTCTATGCCATGATATGGTTAATGGCGATAGCAAAGAGGACTACGCTCCAGACGGAACCCTGAGGCACACGGTTTTCCTGGCTAAAGGTGTCCGACAAGGCAGAACCCACACGTACCCTGAAAACTCGATCTTGTAAAAATGTCTGAAGGAAACAGAGCAGGAGGCCAAGGAAGCCCAACGATAAAAAGAGTACTGAGAATACCAGTTCTCCAACAGGTGTCGTAGGCCTTCTGCAAATCGAAAACCACTGCCACAGTCTGGGACTGCCACAGAAAACCATACATGACATGTGTGGACAAAGTAACGAGATGGTCAACTGCAGAACGCTGCGTTCCTAATCCACACTGTGCATTCGTTAGTAAATGTCGAGACTCGAGCCACCACACCAGTCGGGCGTGAATCATGTGTTCCATCACCTTGCAAATGTAGCTGGTAAGAGATGGGGCGGTAGCTAGAAGGAAGGTTTGTGTCCTTGCCGGGCTTAGGTATGGGTATGACGGTGGCCTGTTTGGCCAGCCTGTCGGCAAGTTCGTTGCCTGGGATGCCGACGTTTCCTGGGGTCCACACAAACACCACTGAACGACAGGACCAGTCCAGGGCATAGATGGACTCCTGGATGAACGCTACGAGAGGATGGCGAGGCTGGTTGATAGCTTGTAGGCTGCTCAAAGAGTCAGTACACAGAAGAAACGATTCCCCAGGCCATGAACATATATACTGAAGTGCACCAGAGATGGCCACCAGCTCTGCAGTGAATACACTCCAGCCATTGGGCAAGGAATGCTGTTCAAAATGGCCTCTGTGGACGTAGGCAAAGCCAACATGAGCATATCCCATCGAGCCGTCGGTGTAAACCACTTCAGAGCCCCAGAACACGTCAAGAATTGAGAGGAAGTGACAACACAGAGCAGCAGTAGTAACTGAGTCCTTAGGGTCATGCCAAAGGTCCAGACGAATCTGCGGCCTTGGTGCACACCATGGAGGTGTATGCGCACGGACCTGGATGGGAGGTAGTAAAGAGAAGGACTCCAGTTCAGACAGAAGGGATCGCAAGGGAACAGCAATCGTTAGCCCTGATCTGGGCCGCCAATGCGGGAGATGAACTGCTGTGGGTGGAAAAAGGAGACGATAATTCGGATGCTCAGGAGAACTACGAAAGTGTGCAACGTAACTGGCGAGCAGTTGTGCACGTCGGATCTGTAATGGAGGGACTCCAGCCTCCACCAGAACGCTGGTCACCGGACTCATTCTAAAAGCTCCCTCGCTAGGCGAACGCGACAGTGGTGCACTGGGTCGAGTACACGCAATGCTGAGGGCGCCACCAAACCATAAACCATACTCCCACAGTCAAGGCGGGATTGAAAAAGGGCTTTGCAGAGCTGCAGCAAAGTAGAGCGATCTGAACCCCAGTTGGTGTTGCTCAGGCAGCGGAGGGTATTGAGGTGCTGCCAGCACGTTCGCTTAATCTGACGAAGGTGAGGTAGCCAAGTCAATCGGGCGTTGAAACCAATCCTAAGACTCGATTTGTCTCCACTACAGTAAGTGGATCATCATGAAGATAAAGTTCTGGTTCCGGATAAATGGTATGACGCCAACAGAAGTGCATGACACACGACATAGTGGCCGAAAACTGGAAGCCGTGGGCGATAGCCCATGACTGTGTGTTGTAGATGGCTCCCTGTAGGCACTGCTCAGAAACACCAGTACTGGTGGAGCAGTACGAAATGCAGAAGTCGTCTGCATACAGACAGGGTGAGAAGGACGACCCTACAGCTGCTGCTAGACCATTAAAGATCACTAAAAATAGTGATACACGCAGCACAGAGCCCTGCAGGAACCCATTCCCCTGGATATGGGGGGAAATATGGGAGACAACAACTTGGACACGGGAAGTACGGAGCGACAGGAAATTCTGGATAAAAATCGGGAGCGGGCCTCGGAGACCCCATCCGTAAAACGTGGCAAGGATATGATGTCGTATATATCAAAAAAGATGTCAACAAGGTGTTGGCGTCAGGAAAAGGCTGTTCGGACGGCAGACTCGAGGGACACAAGATTATCAGTGGTAGAGCGCCCCTGGTGGAAGCCGTCCTGACATGGAGCCAGTAGGCCATGTGACTCTAGGACCCGACCCAACCCCTGACACACCATACGTTCCAGCAGCTTACAAAGAACGTTGGTGAGGCTGATGGGCCGATAGATATCCACATCAAGTGGGTTTTACCGGGTCTGAGCACCAAAACGATGGTACTCTCCCGCCATTGCGATGGAAAGACGCCATCGCACCAGATCCAGTTGAAGATGACGGAGAGATGTCGCTTTTAGTCAGACGAGAGATGTTTAATCATCTGACTGTGGATCCGATCCAGCCCAGGAGCAGTGTCAGGGGAATGTGCAAGTGCGCTGAGGAGCTCTCACTCCATAAATGGGGCGTTATGGGGTTCACTGTGGCGTGTAGTAAACGAGAGGACTTTACTTTCCATCCGCCGTTTGAGGATGCGAAAGGCTGGGGGTAGTTCTCCGACGCAGAGGCTCGAGCATAGTGCTCAACGAAGTGCTCGGCAATCGCATTTGCGTCGGTACATAGCACGCCACTGATGGTAACGCCAGGGACACCTCAAACCCAAAAAGACGTCTGATCTTCGCCCAGACTTGGGAAGGTGACGTATGACACGCAATGGTCGACACATATCTCTGCCAAACTCCTGTTTCCGTCGTGTTATAAGCTGGCGTACACCGGTACAGAGCCGTCTGAAGGCTATCAGATGCTCTGGGGAAGGGCGCCACTTATGTCGCTGTACAGTTCGCCAGCGCTCTGTAATTGCCTCAGCCACTTCTGGTGACCATCAAGGGACTGTCTTTCGCCGAGGGGGAATGTTAGCCGGTTTCGTGCTCTATGGTTCCTCCGGTTGGAAGTCCATAACCTCAAGAGCATAGTGTCCATCAGAAAGTGAGAGAGCTCGTCGATCGGAAGGTTTAACTACCACTTTGTTGGACTCAGAACTACTTTTCGAAGGACGTTTTTCTTTACTGACAGGAGGAGGCCGTTGCCTGGGTTGCGGGGATGGCTTTGTTGGCTTATGATGTTGGGGAGTGGTATGTGCCTTAGGTGGTAAGCCTACTGCTGACGGCTTCCGAACGACATCAGTTGCAAATGGAGCGTTTCCCCCACAGGTACATCGACAAGTGCATGTGCTCGAACTTGAATCTGTGGTCCGAGTTTTTGTGGAGGCATCACACTTAGCGATTGGTGTCTTAAGGGCTAATGCAAAAGAAGTAGCAAGAACTGGTAGTTGCATGGCTTTGAAAGCCTTTTCATCTTCACCATAGGTTATGCGTCTCTTTACTTTCATCTCTTTAATTTTCCTTTCTTCGTTGTAGACTCCACACTTTCTGCTCCACTCTGGGTGATCCCCAGAGCAGTTTACACATTCCTGGGGAAGTGTCCAAGAAGTCCCTGAATCGGGAGCCGGCCGCGGTGGTCTCGCGGTTCTAGGCGCGCAGTCCGGAACTGTGCGACTGCTACGGTCGCAGGTTCGAATCCTGCCTCGGGCATGGATGTGTGTGATGTCCTTAGGTTAGTTAGGTTTAAGTAGTTCTAAGTTCTAGGGGACTGATGACCACAGCTGTTAAGTCCCATAGTGCTGAGAGCCATTTGAACCTGAAACGGGAGCTGAGCTTCCACAATTGCCACACGTAGCCTTCCCGTTACATCCAATAGTGGTATGGCCAAATCTTTGACATTTATAGCATCGCACGGTGTTAGGAGCAAACGGGCGAAACTTATGGCGGATATAGCATGCAAGGATATGTTCCGGTAATTCTGGAGTACTAAACGTTAGAATAAATGTTGCCAATTTTTCCAATTTGCCATTGACTCTCCTCATATAACTCTGCACTTCCGTGACCCCCAAATTCTTCCATTCTTCACGTAACTCCGCGTGGTCCACCTGCTTTGTATCGGAGCAGGTAACCACGCCCTTACTAAAGTTAAGGGTGTTATGCAACACAGCATCGACTGGTAGACACCTAAGGCCTTACATCCCAAAAGCTTGGATATTTGGATGGAATTAGCAGTTTAGACTAAAAGTGTTCCATTACGAAGTCGTTTGACACTTTTCAGAGACCCAGCAATACCTTCCACAGCCTTTTGAATATAGAAGGGGGATGCCTTCTCAAAGCTTACCCCCGTTTCGCTTGATTACAATAAAAGTGTTATGGCACACTAATGCCCTGTTACTATGATTCTGAGGCTTCTTTTCGGGAGTAATGACCAACCGAGCTCTCTTTGAGGAGTAGGTGTAGGTGCTGCCTCATGGTACACCCGTCCCGTCAGGAGTACTAGTTTCATGAGACAGTTCCATGGGGATCCCACGAGACGCTAGGGAAACAACCGTCGACCCAGGCAGAGCCCTGCATGCCTGAGCAAGCCGTATACAACTGGGGGCGGCAGGTGCCCACGAGGATGCCCGCAAAAGACTGTTTTACCTCAACTGCCATTCACATCCTCAGCGTAGCACACGTTGAGGTTGAGTTTTTTTTTCCCATAAAGGTGTGCCTTACTCGCGGTCCAGGCGGTGAAGCCAAGACCCCCGTTCTCCGAAACACACAACATTCCACCGCTGCGCCGCACGGTGGTCGCTGAAGTATGACCAGAGCTTACGGTGACAGAGGACTGGTGGCGCTTACCAGTCCCCAGCTCAGGAACCCCGGGGTCGCTAAGCTTGTACTCAGCAAACGAACGCTGAGTCTCTGACTGGAGGATTAATTGAACCGTCTTCTGATTATTTCCCTACCGTTTCACTCTCGAAAAGCGCGTGTGAAAAACGAACACTTAACTCTTTCCGTGCGAATTATAATGTCTCTTATTTCATTACGATGATCATATCTCTCTATGTAGGTGGACGTTATCAAAATATTTTCGCATTCGGAAGAGATACTTAGTTATTGAAATTTCGTGAAAAGATCTCGCTGCAACGGAAAACGGCCTTTGTTTTAGTGATTACCACACCAAATCGCGTATCATATCCGTGACATACTCTCCGCTACTTCGCGATAATACAAAACGAACTGTCCTGCTTTGAAAGTTTTATATGTCCTCTGTCAATCCTGACTGGTAGGGATCCCATACCGCGCAGCAATACTCCAGAAGAGGACGAACCAGCCAAGTGTACGCAGTTTCTTTAGTACACCTGTTGCACCTTCTGAGTGCTCTGCCAATAAAACGAAGTCTTTAGATCGCCATCCCCGCCACATCAGCTATGTGACTGCTCCAATTTAAGTTGTTCGTAATTGTAATCCCTAGGTATTTAGATGGATTGATAGGCTTTAGATTTTTGTGATTTATCGTGTAACCGAAATTTAATGGATTTCTTTTACTGCTGATGTGGATGACCTCACGCTTTTCATTATTCACAGTCAATTATCACTTTTAGTACCATAAAGATATCTTGTCTAAATCATTTGACAGTTGGTTTTGACATTCTAATGACTTTACAAGACGGTAAATAACAGCATCATTCAGAAAAAAATCTAAGAGGGCTGCTCAGATTGTTCCCTAAATTGCATATATAAATTAGAAACAGCAAAGGACCTATAAAACTTTCGTTGGGAATGTCACATACTACTTCTGTGCCGGCCGGAGTGGTCGAGCGGTTCTAGGCGCTACAGTCTGGAACCGCGCACCGCTACGGTCGCAGGTTCGAATCCTGCCTCAGGCATGGATGTGTGTTATGACCTTAGATTAGTTAGGTTCAAGTAGTTCTAAGTTCTAGGGTACTAATGACCTCAGAAGTTAAGTCCCATACTGCTCAGAGCCATTTTGAACTACTTCTGTTTTACTCGATGGCTTTCTGTCAATTTATACGAATTATGAGCTTTCAGGCTGGGAATCACGAATCCATTCGCACAACTGAGATATAACAGTGAGCCGTGTGCGGCTCGCGTTCATGCCGTTTGTTCTTTGGCATTTTGTCACATCGAGTGGACCCCCCAAACAAATCGTTAGTGATAACGCATAGGCCTTCTTTCGGCTGCCTTCAAGGCATTCTGTTGTCAAAACGGTGTCAAGCATGTGACTACTACACCATATTACCCGCAGGGCTCTTTTGCGAAAAGGGTCAATCGAAATCTTAAATTGATTATTTTCCATCATAAGACGCCTAGTAAGTGAGATTCTAGTCTTCCTTGGCTTACTTTGCTTTCAATACCGCCCATCATGAGGCTTTGAAAGCTACTCCGGCCTCCTTGTTCCTTGCCTATCCTGTTAATTCCCCACTTTCCAACTACGGGGAATTCAAGATCTAACTCCGGCGGATATTACCCCTCAGGTCGTCAAGGAGAACTGTAACCGTGCCAGACGTAATCTCAGGGCCCATAATAAGCAAGCTAAGCGTTACAATCGTAATCGGCGAGCCTTTAGGGCAGAGCCGCACAAGGTGCATGCACCGGTGCATCGCACAGTGCGGAGTGCAGACGACGGCACGCTATGTTGACGACGGTGCAGACCCCCCACTCCTCGGCTTTGCGCAACAGCGCTGCCTCTCACTTCCTTAGCTTGTGTCGCTCGCGCCGCCTGTCTCCACCTGTTTCAAAGCTTTTACCCTGTTGTCTTCGTCATTGCCAAATACTAATGTACACTAGGTGGAGAGCTTAGTTTGGTGTACCGGTACAAAAGAGATTTATATAATAACTGTAATGGTAACAATTTTAAATTTGGTTCCAACACAGATGTATCTTCCTATGTGCTCTTTATTGTATTTGCAATTATGCTACTAAGATCTGGAACAAGAGATTGGCTGACAGCAATTCTGAGAGAATTTTTAAAATTACAATTAGAAATACTCGCACGCAATCTGGTTTTGGTACAAGACAAAACAGAAAAAAACCTTTCACATGCACAAGTGGAACCTAACATAGAAATAATCTTCGCTGCTTCTCTGTCTAACTTTGGAAATACTTCCTTCGGCAAATTCTCGTAGAATAGGAGCAAACCTTTTGTATTGTAAAACACATCCTTTCGGTGAACATCGCTTTGCAAATAAATTAGTTAGAAATGTAAATCTGATGGCGCACTTTCAATATCCATCGAAAAAGGTTTCACAAAAACATCGAGAATTGCTGCAGGTAGGTAATTTCCTGAAACAATAACAAAGCCAATGTTGATAAATTAAAGTTATGTAAGCCGTTGTTTCGAAGTACTAAAATGCGATAGATTTTAATAAACATGTAATGCGTACTATTGGTTTGAATGTAATGTTACACTTGTATATGTAACGCAATCTCCTTTATTTAGCTGTATGTCATATACCGGCGCATTACCTGGAATAGGTCGTTAAACGCATTTTCAAGGGATTGTAGCACCTCGATGTATTTTTCAAAGCGCGCTCCTTCCTCCACAAATGCTGTCAAACAAAAAAATAGTACCGTTTTGATTAGAGCGGTTATAAAAGTCAGGCTGTTTTAATAAAGGTACAATTTATATCTCGCTTACCTAGTTCAGGAAAGTGTTGCGTATTTTTCTCTGAAAGGTTGTTTTTGAGGAGCTTCAGTTTATACTGGAAAGCGTTTATTTTGCTGATCATATCGTTGATGAGATTGTTTTCTTTTCGGAGTTTCAGACTAAAAACATTTAGGAGAGCCATAATGACTACTAAAAATCCTAAATCAGCTACCCATTCAGGGTCATGAAAAAGTGGCTCCGGACGTCGTTTACTCTCCAAAAACTGAGCCACAGTGTGGCGTAGTCGAAAAATTCGGGAAATCACTTTCCTTACATCTGGATACTCCTCTTCAAAGGAAATCAAAAATCTTTGAATTGACGATGAGTGAGTCCATGAGAACGAATGTAGTTCACGATACGCTCCACTACCTTCATCACATCTTGAAGACCGATAACTTTCGCACAAAAAGCCTCTTGGTGGGCAAAATAATGAACGGAAGGTAAATTCGGCATGTTAAGTTTTTCCGCAGTAGGCCAATAAACCCTTTTGCTTTACCGCACATTGCTGGTGCCCCGTCTGTGGTTACGGAAAACAGCTTTTCCCAAGGGAGTCTTATTCCTTCAGCTGCCATTTCAACAGCTGCTAAAATATCCGCCCCTGTAACAGTGTCCTTCAACCAAATCATATCCAGGAGCTCTTCCGTTACATGTAGGTCGTCGTCCACGCCACGCAAAAATATTGCTAACTGAGCCGTGTCGTTAATATCCGTGGACTCATCAAGTGCGATGGAGTACGCTAGGAAGTTTTCAATTTTGGCTGCAAGTTATTCACGCAAATTCTCAGCAATGTCGTTGATTCTCCGATGTATTGTCATTCTGGAAAGTGGTATTCTGCTGTACGCGGGAGCTAATGTGGGATTCATTGTCTCTACTACGTCCAATATAATGTTTTTTATTAATGGCCCGTCCATAAATGGCCTCCCAGCTCTTGCTAAACGTAGAGCAGCTTTGTAACTAGCTCTGAGAGTCCTTTCGCAACACCCCTCATCTTCTTCACCCTAAAGTAGAGAAAAAAAGGTATGTTAGAAATAATTTATGCGAAAACGAAAACTAAGGAATCTAAACAAATGTTATTTCGTTTCGCATGACCTTTAACCAAAATATACATGCTGAAGTACTTGCAACAAACCTCGTTTGTAGATAGAGAATTCTCTTCTGCAAGAGTTTGCAGCTTCCGTCATTCTTCCTCTCTGGCATCCCCTGTTATATCACTATACTTTTCTGAATGCAATTTGCTGTAGTGCCTTTCAATAGACGATTTTCTGACACACGTAATTAGTGTACCGCAGATTAGACATTTGGCTTCATCGTCACAACGCACAAAAAAGTAAGAGAGTTCCTATTCCGGTTTAAATTGACTTTCGGCAATTTTCCCATTTTTTGGAGCAGATGGTGCCATTGTTGCGGTAATTGTCTTGCGCTTACGTATTCCAATGTTGGCTAAGCCGTCTGGCAGCGCATTCGCCAGCGCACAGCGTCGGCCTCACCTAGCAAGCCGAGTTGAGGCGAAGTATGCCGAGTTGAACCGATGCACTGTGCAGGCACTCGCTGCACCTCGCTTTGCACGCGTGCGGTTTTCCGTGTTTGTGCGGCCCTGCTTTAGGGGAAGGCCAGGAGATCAGGTATATGTCCGTAACTTTCCTGGGAGACAGGTGCGTGTCAGAAATCTTAGTAAATTGACTCCCCGTTTTTTGGGCCCTTGTACCATTGTGCGTATTTTAGGCCCAGTTAACCTTGTGGTTAAGGATAACCGCACTGGTAAGCAGTACCGGGTCCACCTTAGCCAAGTTAAATTTGGTTAGCCCAATCGTTGAGTTACCCTGGGTTAGGGTTTGAGGGGGGGAGGATCAGCCGTGTGCGGCTCGCGTTCATGCCGTTTGTTCTTTGGCATTTTGTCACATGGAGTGGCGTCTGGTTTCTTCCTTACTTACTGGCGTAACGAAGTTGCTGGCTTGCCTCCTTGAGTGGCAGCAGCAGCGCTTATCGATACCAGTACTGTTGCACTATCTTTGGTGTGAGCTCTAGTATTTCCGGGTGGTTGTGGTGTGTGGTAGCCAGTCGGTTGGGACGACGGAACGGCGAAGAACTTTCCGCGGCGCGAGGCCAGGCCGTACCGATGGCGGCGTGCATGCGCTGTCGGATCGTGAGGCGCTAGCTGCGAGAGCGGCAAAGTTTGTTGCCCATCGAACCTGGATGCTGAAGTTGAGTGATCAGTTAACCTGTTATGAAGCCCCAACTATAGTGACATCTCTTTGTTCATTTGCAGGTTGTTGCTCCCTGGGCCGTTTGGGCTAGCAGCAACGTATGATGTGTTGGGGTAGGCGAAATCTTGCAGCCGTCTTCCTATACTGTGAATAAATTGACTGTTACTTACCAGTGAAGTGCACCAGCGGTATTTTCTGCCCTTTAGCCGTTAACGTCCCAGTTACCTGCCCTGGTCGGTAGCGTACTTTTCCGGCTGTGTGCCTTTCCTCGTCGTATTGACGCTGTCTGGCGCGGCGTGTAGTTCGACAGCTTTTTAAGTTGTTTGGTTCATATTTTCTTAGAGTGGTTATTGTTCCCTTGGCTGTTTTTAAACGCCAATTTCTGAAGACGTAGTGCTGTTCGTATCTTCGTCCTAGGCCGATATTTTCCATCGTTGTGCCGTTGGTCGGACGGAAGGGAATTGGTTAAATTGTTGGTCGGTCCTTGGGCCGTCCCTAGTTTGGGTTGCCATCCGATTATCTAACTTCAACTCTTGTTGGCTGCCTGTCTCACCTCACCTTACGTTTGAGCTACCTTCTCAGGACGACCCGTGGAACACTTCTGAGCACCACTTGTTCTGTTTGTTTTATATTTTGATTTTCATTTTAGTTTGAAATATTCCGCGAGGCCTTCGGCCGTGTATTAATTCAGTTCTTTTTTTCCCCATAAAGCCGGCCGCGGTGGTCTCGCGGTTCTAGGCGCGCAGTCCGGAACCGCGCGACTGCTACGGTCGCAGGTTCGAATCCTGCCTCGGGCATGGATGTGTGTGATGTCCTTAGGTTAGTTAGGTTTAAGTAGTTCTAAGTTCTAGGGGACTGATGACCACAGATGTTAAGTCCCATAGTGCTCAGAACCATTTGAACCACCACCCCATAAAGGCCTTCAGCCGTGTTAAATTAAAAATTTTAAGATTGATTTTATTTAAAAAAAATTTTTTCCTTAAAATTGGTTCCATCTGAAATTCTTTGTAGTCCAGACCCTAAACCGTTAGTTGTTCGATGTGTTATGTGTGGCCTTCAGCCGAGGATTTACGTGAACCCCTTTTAATAAGGCCTTCGGCCATGTGTATTCTTTAAAGGAAAATTTTTTATACGAAGGAAGGGTTTATTTTAAATTGTTTGTCTGACTTGTTGCTCAGGCCTTCAGCCGTTGTTTCAAATTTGTTTGTGGCCTTCAGCCGTGCAATAAGTTAATATTTCTTCAATTAGGCTTTCGACCGTTCTGTTGTAAGTTTAAAAAGAAATTTTTTGGTAGGTAAATTGTTTATTAATGTGTCTTAATTATAGTTGTCCTTCAGACGTGTAATGTAGGCCTTGAACCGCTAATTGTTTTCAGTTGCATGTTTTTTTCAAAGGAAAAAAATTACCTTCTATTTTTAATTGCTTTGATTTCTAAGCCAGGCCTTCAGCCGTTCTTGTTTTTGGTGCGGCTTTGGGCCTTCAGCCCAGAAAGCATCTCATGTTCCTTAACTAGGCCTTCAGCCGTATTGTTTAATTGTGATCTTCTAAAGCAATGTGTAAATGAGTGGTTCTTAGGAAAATAAAGTTGTGTGTTTGGCTGTGCAACTCACAGTAACTGTTTACGGCCCCATCCACAATCATAACCTTATCCTGTGCGCTCTCTGAGTACCTACCAACCTGGTTTCAAACAGAATCTGCTCACAAAATACACTCAAATACAATTTGCGAATGAGAAACCGGCTGTCTAATCTTTCCTTACACAGAGTATTCCGAATCTATTCGTTCAAATTCATACAGAGACAGAATATCAAAACAAATATATTTAATCATGGTACAGATGGTCCCCGACGGCCATTTCTGATGCTAGGGACGATTTACACGGAAGGTAGTTTAGCATGTAGTGGAATTTACAGGAACTGCTCGAATGTGCGACCATTGGCCTGTACACACGCAGTACATCGTCAGGCCATTAATTGTCGTGTCCGTTCCAAGATTCCTGGCATTTCCACAATGGTACTAGCATCGACGGCAACTCTAACGACGAGGTCTTCATCTGTTTCCAGAAAGGTTTCACACAGCAGCTGCTTCATTGCTCTCAGAGGAAGAAATCCAGACACCTGAGGTCAAGTGACCTGAGAGGCCACGCCACAGAGCCACATCGTCCGACCCACCGATTCTCGAAGGTGGCTCTCACATGATTGCACACAGCAATTCTGAAATGGAGTGGTGCCCCATCGTGCTGGAAGTACATCCGTTGTACAATCTCCAGCAGTTCTGGCAACACATGTCCCACGGATATGCGATATCACCGTCCGTTGAGGAGGAATGGAAGAATGTATGGTCCAATCAACCTATCACTGAGAATCCCGGCCCACATATTAACACCGAATCGCTGTTGATGACCACGAGGCCAGGTACCTCGTGGATTCACATGTGCCGAAACATGCGATCCGTGGGTATTTGAATGTCAGTACACAACAGCACACTAAAATAATATTCATTAACGTTACATGTTGACTTCAGAGAGCATTCATTCCTTGTCAAACTATTCTTGTTCTGATGTTCTCTATCTTTTGTACTAATCTGCACGAATATTCCGGAACACTCTGCATACAGAATGTCAATGGCGTCACTCCAACGTACATTGTGCGGTTGTGGTGAAATGTAAATCATTTACATAATAAGGCCTGTAATACCCTTCACGCTAACACGAAATTGTTTGGATGTCGACTTCATGATGTTGCAAATTTAATGGCGAGCTGTGTAAATTATCATACATTACTGGCCATTAAAATTGCTACACCAAGAAAAAATGCAGATGATAAACGGGTATTCATTGAACAAAAATATTATACTAGAACTGACATGTGATTACATTTTCACGTAATTTGGTTGCATAGATCCTGAGAAATCAGTACCCAGAACAACCACCTCTGGCCGTAATAACGGCCTCCATACGCCTGGGCATTGAGTCAAACAGAGCTTGGATGGCGTGTACAGGTACAGCTGCCCATGCAGCTTCAACACGATACCACAGTTCATCAAGAGTAGTGACTGGCGTATTGCGAAGAATCAGTTACTCGGCCACCATTGAACAGACGTTTTCAATTAGTGAGGGATCTGGAGAATGTGCTGGCCAGGGCAGCAATCGAACATTTTCTGTATCCAGAAAGGCCCGTACAGGACCTGCAACATGCCGTCGTGCATTATCCTGTTGAAATGTAGGGTTTCGCAGGGATCGAATGAAGGGTAGAACCACGGGTCGTAACACATCTGAAATGTAACGTCCACTGTTCAAAGTGTCGTCAATGCGAACAAAAGGTGACCGAGACGTGTAACCAATGGCACCCCATACCATCACGCGGGGTTATACGCCAGTATGGCGATGACTAATACACGCTTCCAATGTGCGTTCACCGCGATGTCGCCAAACACGGATGCGACCATCATGATGCTGTAAACAGAACTTGGACTCATCCGAAAAAATGACGTTTTGCCATTCGTGCACCCAGGTTCGTCGTTGAGTACACCATCGCAGGCGCTCCTGCCTGTGAAGCAGCGTCAAGGGTAACCGGAGCCATGGTCTCCGAGCTGATAGTTCATGCTGCTGCAGACGTCGCCGAACTGTTCATTGTCTTGCAAACGTCCCCATCTGTTGACTCAGGGATCGAGACGTGGCTGCACGATCCGTTACAGCCATGCGGATAAGATACCTGTCATCTCGACTGCTAGTGGTACGAGGCCGTTGGGATCCAGCGCGGCGTTCCGTATTACCCTCCTGAACCCACCGATTCCATGTTCTGCGAACAGTCATTGGATCTCGACTAACGCGAGCAGCAGTGTCACATACGATAAACCGCAATCGCGATAGGCTGCAATCCGACCCTTATCAAAGTCGGAAACGTGATGGTACGCATTTCTCCTCCTTACACGAGGCATCACAACAACGTTTCACCAGGCAACGGCGGTCGACTGTTGTTTGTGTATGAGAAATCGGTTGGAAACTTTCCTCATGCCAGCACGTTGTAGGTGTCGCCACTGGCGCCAACCTTGTGTGAATGCTCTGAAAAGCTAATCATTTGCATATCACAGCATCTTCTTCCTGTCGGTCTGTAGCACGTCATCTTCGTGGTGTAGCAATTTTAATGGCCAGTAGTGTACAACGCCCCCACATTTACAAGTACGTATAATTTCTTAAGAGAAATCTGTAAAATGAAGCGTATTTCGGTGAGCTAAGCGAAATATACAGCGTACGTCAACAACGTTAATATTTCAAAGTTTTCAATATGAATTTTCACAGGGCATGGGAATCATGTTGACGTACCCAATAATACACGGGGTGTCTCTCTTAAGAGCCGGCAGCTTCATTTTCTGTGGTGTTTCGCCAGATATTTGCTATTCAGTTTTTGCAATGTGTAGCTGGAGTCAGACCAAACAATTTCTGCTCATCAAGTCTTTCATGCGACGACCAGTGTCGACAGGTCGGGCGAAGGTACCGCCCTCGCCCGCGGAGACTGTTATCGTGATGCCGCAGCACTGCTCAGTTGCTGTTGGAGTTCTTGTTATTCTTCCTGTTTTACTGTCCCTGTTACTACATATCAATGAAATAAATGTCGGACCAGACTAATATGGGGCCATCCTATCGAGTGGGCACGTAAAATTCAGCTTTAAGAATCATTTTTTGTAATGGGGAACAAACCGTTTTCTGTTGGTACTGGGCGTCGCATGAAAGATGTGATGAGTAGCATTTATTTGCACTGACTGAAGCTACGCCTTGCAAAAACGAAATTGTAAATATCTGCCGACACACCAGAGAAAATGCGCCGGACAACTCTTAGGAAGAGACACTCGGTTTATAATAAAATCACTTCTCGATAGTATCTCAATATGTACTACAAGAACTTTGGGATTGTCCTGGTTAAAAACTATGTCTAAATTTTTGTAGCAAATGTTCATGTAATATTATTTGTTGGTACGTGACTTTTTTCTCACAACTCCGTACTTGCTGCCTGAGAAGGAGTGAAACGCAAAACCATCAACTGTATTTTCTCATAAGCATATAAATGGGTATTATGTAGCCATGTAAGTATTTGCTTTTAAGTAGTCTCTTCAGTTAAATCGTTCCATTCTTTATGTTTATAGTGAATATGGGCTATAGGATACGTTAGTAACCCAAAAAGTAACTAAATTGATAAACATTGCTTCAAATCTGAAAACATGGACATTTCTACAAAATCTGTGGGTAATACTGGCCCGTTTACTATGCTGTGCCTTTTAAGCTGCGAAACCTTCACTTTGTTTCCTCTTGCAGAAACTTCGGGTGAAAGATGCCTTTACCGAAGCGAAAATGTGTCATAGGAGTCACTGGGGAACAGAATCATGTCCATCAGTCAGTACCTTGTGGTGACTCTGCTCTAATGATATGATATTTTTAACTTTTGTCGTGTGTGACTTACAAATAGCACTCCGTCTTCAGGCCACGAGTGGCCTACCGGGACCATCCGACCGCCGTGTCATCCTCGTGGAGGATGAGGATAGGAGGGGCGTGGGATCAGCACACCACTCTCCCGGTCGTTATGATGGTATTCTTGACCAGAGCCGCTACTATTCGGTCGAGTGGCTCCTCAATTGGCATCACGAGGCTGAGTGCACCCCGAAAAATGGCAAAAGCGCATGGCAGCATGGATGTCACCCATCCAAGTGCCGACCACGCCTGAAAGCGCTTAACTTCGGCGATCTCAGTGGAACCGGTGTATCCACCGTAGCAAGGCCGTTGCCTCATGACTTACAATTAGGGAACTTTTTATAGTTGCCTAACTAAGATAGTAAACAGTCGAGGAACTGCACTGACCGCTCAGCATATTTGAGGTGCAGTATCGTTAATCCGTCATACAAATCGATTCGTTATACACTCTCGTAGCGTATCGTTTGGCACCGCTTAAGAGAGTTTCTCTATTTGAGCGTTCATGAGATAGACACAAAAACTGTTGAATATTTATTTCTCTTGGCGTTACCATTTACGTAGACTGGAAACATGTGCACCACGATTTCCGTTATTGCCAACTGTAAAACTTACTGCATTAATTGTTATCAGTGTGTACACATTTGTAGACGATACTGGAAATCCTTCAAGAGTGTTGGCAGATAAACAACCACTTTACATGTTATCAGACAAACAGCAAACGAACTGCAAAAACAAGATTACAGTATCACTGCAAGAAATATAATATGTAATCAAGATAACAGTTGATAAACTGTAGTCACAAGAAGACTTAAAAAATGCATCATACTACAAGATTCAAATTCACTTTAAGAATTTCTTTAGTATGGTCATACAATAATAATTTTGTTTGTGGCTATTTTTCTTTCAATATTTGCTTTATTAATTTATAGCTGTATTATTTTAGCATTACTTTGGATAAAGTATGACAGTCGTTAATCTACATGTTGTCCGTTGTATACAGAGTGTTACAAAAAGGTACGGCCAAACTTTCAGGAAACATTCCTCACACACAAAGAAAGAAAATATGTTATGTGGACATGTGTCCGAAAACGCTTACTTTCCATGTTAGAGTTCATTTTATTACTTCTCTTCAAATCACATTAATTATGGAATGGAAACACACAGCAACAGAACGTACCAGCGTGACTTCAAACACTTTGTTACAGGAAATGTTCAAAATGTTCTCCGTTAGCGAGGATACATGCATCCACTCTCCGTCGCATGGAATCCCTGATGCGCTGATGCAGCCCTGGAGAATGGCGTACTGTATCACAGCCGTCCACAATAAGAGCACGAAGAGTCTCTACATTTGGTACCGAGGTTGCGTAGACAAGAGCTTTCAAATGCCCCCATAAATGAAAGTCAAGAGGGTTGAGGTCAGGAGAGCGTGGAGGCCATGGAATTGGTCCGCCCCTACCAATCCATCGGTCACCGAATCTGTTGTTGAGAAGCGTAAGAACACTTCGACTGAAATGTGCAGGAGCTCCATCGTGCATGAACCACATGTTGTGTCGTACTTGTAAAGGCACATGTTCTAGCAGCACAGGTAGAGTATCCCGTATGAAATTATGATAACGTGCTCCATTGAGCGTAGGTGGAAGAACATGGGGCCCAATCAAGACATCACCAACAATGCCTGCCCAAACGTTCAGAGAAAATCTGTGTTGATGACGTGATTGCACAATTGCGTGCGGATTCTCGTCAGCCCACACATGTTGATTGTGAAAATTTACAATTTGATCACGTTGGAATGAAGCCTCATCTGTAAAGAGAACATTTGCACTGAAATGAGGATTGACACATTGTTGAATGAACCATTCGTAGAAGTGTACCCGTGGAGGCCAATCAGCTGCTGATAGTGCCTGCACACGCTGTACACGGTACGGAACAACTGGTTCTCCCGTAGCACTCACCATACAGTGACGTGGTCAACGTTACCTTGTACAGCAGCAACTTCTCTGACGTTGACATTAGGGTTATCGTCAACTGCACGAAGAATTGCCTCGTCCATTGCAGGTGTCCTCGTCGTTCTAGGTCTTCCCCAGTCGCGAGTCATAGGCTGGAATGTTCCGTGCTCCCTAAGACGCCGATCAACTGCTTCGAACGTCTTCCTGTCGGGACACTTTCGTTCTGGAAATCTGTCTCGATACAAACGTACCGCGCCACGGCTATTGCCCCGTGCTAATTCATACATCAAATGGGCATCTGCCAACTCCGCATTTATAAACATTGCACTGACTGCAAAACCACGTTCGTGATGAACACTGACCTGTGGATGCTACGTACTGATGTGCTTGATGCTAGTACTGTAGAGCAATGAGTCGCATGTCAACACAAGCACCGAAGTCAACATTACCTTCCTTCAGTTGGGCCAACTGGCGGTGAATCGAGGAAGTACAGTACATACTGACGAAACTAAAATGTGCTCTAACATGGAAATTAAGCGTTTCCGGACACATGTCCACATAACATCTTTTCTTTATTTGTGTGTGAAGAATGTTTCCTGAACGTTTGGCTGTACCTTTTTGTAACACCTTGTATTTACTGCTTATGTACGGCATTTATACAGCTTTCACATAAGGACAACGAGAGAATAATGTTATTTTATCTGTTCTGGGCCTTGTTGAACTCCGCGATTGTTATTCAATTAAAGATTTGTGACACTACATTTATTTTTTTAGGGAATTAAGCTATAAATTAAAATAAACTCAGCCTCCCAATATTCTGTGCATCCCCAAGACAAGAGTGAGAAGGAAATTACTCAACATCTTAACCTCTGTACAGGATTAATTTTAAGGCAACATCTTTCAAATTGTAATTATTGGTTGCCGCCATGGTGGCGGTATGTGTAGGACAAAGTGGGATCTGGCACATTTTCTTTGCGTGGGTTGCATACATTCAGGGGCAAGCATACATTCAGGGGTAAATTACCCCTCACTCCCTCCCCTTAAGCTATAGTTATGCTAATTGATTTATGACCACCTGGAAACTGATTTATGACCACCTGAACATAAGTTGGCCTCCTGAGAAACCCCCATCCCTTCCATTCCCCCTTCCCCACCTTCTCTCCCATCCCTCTGGGAAAAGGGAAACTTTGTCCCCCTCTCTAGTTGAGTCTGAGCCACTTTTGCCCCTCCTGGGAAATCCCCCACTTCCCCGTCCCAGCCGCTTCTCGACACTTCACTGCTCCGTGCACTCAATTTCTGCCACAACTTTCCACCAACCCTAGACCCCACTTTTTTCGATCACTTGTGTATATGTTCACCTCGAAGCCTCAAGACTGACTGTTCTAGTCCACAACACTGCCACTAGAAGGTGGTCCAAACTGTCCTACAGCCACTGCCACCTGCTCTCCTACCTTCTGCCACCCACCAGCCACAATCGTGAACTGGCAGGAAAAGATTGGAGTATAATGTTGGACAGAGGAGTTAAATTGAGGATTGTGTCCAAAGCCTCCTACACAAGGAATGGAAGGAGGTGTAATGTTTGAGTGTGGGAATAATACTTTTCAGCACAGCTGTCCTTTTTTTTTTTTTTTAATTGGCCGGTCAGTTAACAGTGCAGGGGAGACAACCTTGCCCTATTCCACTACCCCAGACTGAATGAACCATAGGTGCTTGCCCTGGTGTATGGGGCTCAGCTGAGGATGCTTGAAAAGGGTTTTGCTCCCCTCTGCAATCACATGTTGGTATATGTTCACCTTTCTGTGTGGCCTAGTCCACAATACCACTCGAAGTTGGCAGGAAACTATCTTACAGTGGCTGCTGGAAGAATTGCCTCCTACCAGCCTACAAGTGTGTAGATTCTGAGAAGCTTGTACAGACAGACATGGTAAAAAGGGATAAGCAGCGAACTATAATTATAGTGTAGAAGGCCGAAACACGCTACCACAACTGACAAAATGGTCCACTGCTTGAATTACACATCTAAATTCTTGTGAAAAAACACCACTCATAAACATGTCATAATGCATCTCACGCACTGGAAACTGAGAAAAATCATTGTAATAAGACAACTACAGCAAAAGCCAGCCTTAAAAGATCTTCAAGGGGAGAGTGGCAGCAGCTGCATATGTGTTCACCTCGATGTGCGAATGCAGACTAAACAGCTTAGAACCAGTCTTACCTCCCCTCTTACCTCTCTTCCTCCCTCCCTCTCCTCCTCTTGTAGGCAGGGATAAGAGTTTTCCAGGCCTGTTCTAGCTTGTTGTTGACGGTACACAAAGAGATCTATCTGCTGGCAGTGACATACCATTTTCGGTCTGCAGAGATCAGTCACAAATGGACAAAAGAATCAATAATGGGATGCTTCCTGAAAGCCGTTAAACGTATTTCTCAGAAAGAGTCCCCTCCCCCTGGAACAATAGCGAAATACCTGATTGTCACAGATGAACTGAGCGGTAAACAGCGGCGTGCCTTCAAATGTTCTGGATGTGGAAGTACTGTCTGAAAGTGGTCGTCAGCTAAGTAAAATGAGGTTCATTTAGGAAAAACATTGAAATATTACGTCCTGCGTAAATGATATACACATGGATGGTCTAGTCTCACTATGCATCAATCTTCCCTGACAGGTGGAGAACAGTGCCCACACTCACTGGCTTCGGCCAATGCATGCAGATATACTCTGTCATCGCTCACATTTATTCTATTTCTTCAGGTAAACTGTCCGAAGGCTGCCTGGGGGAGGTTTCAGATCCTCCACTTACGATCGATTTTAAATGTAATCTTAAACTGACCAAATGCCGTGATCTAAATGTCCGTCTGGTCAGTATATTAAATTTGGACAATTATTTAAAACCGTTCCCCTTATCGTTTGCGTAATAGCTGGAACTTCTCTTTGCAACACTTTAGAATAAGTTCCTTCGTTAAATAACTTTGCTTTGTACTCCGATTTTAGGGTGAGACGCCGCTAAGAGGGTTTCCGCCTTGGGCTGTACGTCGAGTCGTCTTTAACTCGCTGCCCCCCCCCCCCCCCCCTTCCACGAAGCACACAAACAAGAAAAGTGCGGCACTGCGACAGCCCCAGCGGATACCGGCTGCTACCACTTTCACCATTCTCTAGCTCGCGTTTAAGGCTGTGTCTCAACACGGACAAAAGCACTGTTCCCTTTTCTTACTCCCTGGAGTATCGTATCTACCCAGTTTGCAACGTATTCCATGAATGAAATATTAAGTGCCGGCCGGAGTGGCCGCGCGATTCTAGGCGCTACAGTCTGGAGCCGAGCGACCGCTACGGTCGCAGGTTCGAATCCTGCCTCGGTCATGGATGTGTGTGATGTCCTTAGGTTAGTTAGGTTTAATTAGTTCTAAGTTCTAGGCGACTGATGACATCAGAAGTCAAGTCGCATAGTGCTCAGACCCATTTGAACCATTTGAAATATTAAGTGATTGACTTTTGTTTTGCCCATGTATTACGTACGATTTCGGATAACACCTAGTTTATTCTTTATCCAAACAATGAATAGATATAGGAGGTTCGGTACTCTAACACACTCTCCCTCTTACAGTTCACTTTTCACAAGAATCACTGCCCACCTTGGACTGTATCCATCCATCACACAGCAAACTATTTCTCAGCTGGACGTTCTGTGATGAAACTCACCTTAATTACCCATCTGAAATTTGGAAATTTGTGGTAAGGTCTTTTAGGACCAAACTACTGAGGTTATCGGTCCCTAAGCTTACACACTACTTAATCTAACTTAAACTAACTTACACTAAAGACGGCACACACACCCATGCCCAAAGGAGGACTCGAACCTCCAACGGGGGGTGGGGGGACCGGACGGCTATTGCGCGTGGCTTACCCATCTGATTGGTTGGTAGGTTGGTTTAAAGGAGGGGGGAAGGGACCAGACTACGAGGTCATCGGTCCCTTGTTCCTAATAAAACAATGCCACAAGTGTGAGAATAAAACAGACGAGAGATATAACACCAAACGGAAAGAAAGAAAAAACCACAAGAACAAAGGAAAGGCAGCGAACACTAAAAGGAACAAAAGAGGACAAGAAAAAAACAGAAAGAAGCTAGAAATGGAAGAGAGTAAAACCAGAAAGCAGATTACAGTGGCTGGCCGACCACGAGAATAAAAAGGAAACGCCAGCCACTCTGCAACACACTAAAAACTCCACCCTAAAAGCCCTAGGGTGGAGGACACAGAGAGACAAAAGACATGCGCTAAAACTTATATCAAATGCTAAAACCCACCCTCACTAATAAAACGTAAAACTAAATCAGCCAATGAGGCGTTGTCAGATAAAATGAGCGGCAACGAGTCCGGTAACCCAAGATTTCGTCGCTGGGCAGTCAGTGGGTCAGTGCACTAGAATATGGGCCACAGTCAACAAGGCGCCGCATCGACACTCAGGCGGGTCTGCACGGCCCAAGAGGTAACCGTGGGCCGCCCAAGCGTGGCCAATGCGGAGCCGGCAGAGGACAACTGAATCCCTGCGAGAGGTCCACATGGAAGGCTTCCACACATTCGTAGTCTCCTTAATGACACGCTGTTTGTTGTGGGTACTGTTACGTCATTCCGTCTCCCAAAGCCGAAACACCCTGCGGCGTAAGTCAGAATGCAGGTCAAGTTCAGAGATGCCCATCTCCAGAAGCAGTTTCCGCGTAGCCTCTTTGACCAGCCTGTCGGTAAGTTCGTTGCCTGGGATGCCGACGTGTCCTGGGGTCCACAGAAACACCACTGAACGACGGGACCTGTCCAGGGCATAGATGGACTACTGGATGGAGCCACAAAAGGATGGCGAGCGTAGCACTGGTCGATAGCTTGTAGGCTGCTTAAGGAGTCAGTACACAGAAGAAACGATTCCTCAGGGCATGAACGGATATACTGAAGTGCACGAGATATGGCCACCAGCCACCATCACTCTTAAGCTTCAGTTTACTCATCTCTGTTTACAGTTATATCTTATACAGCTATACTCCAAGACATCACTTGCTTTAATCATAAGTATATGTTTGAGTGGTGCTAAATGTTATTATTTTTTACATAAAGAAAAGTATAATCTTGTCAGTAACTTTCAAATCGTGAGCTACACGCTTAATTTTCATATACAGGGTGAAAAGTATTTAAACCGACAAACTCTGGGAGGTTGTAGGGGACATCAAAACAAATATTTTTCCCTAATGTCATTTTTTCCTATGAGGAGTATTTAAACCGGTAGAGGAAGATTTCTCTGGCGACAAATTAATTAAACCAACAAAGAAGTCCAGAGGGGACATATCTTGGGATCGAGCAGGCCATGATACAAGACCACCTCCGCCAATCCTCATTTCTGGGAACCGTCGGTCCAGGAATCGACGCACACGACGACTGAAATGTGCCGGTGCCCCGTCATGTTGGAACCACATGCGTTGTCTTGTAGGGAGCGGGACGTCTCCCAGCAATTCTGGCAATGCTCCGGCGAGAAAATTGTAATAGTGCCTGCCATTTAATGGCCTAGGTAGCAGATACGGCCCAATTAAACAGTCCCCAACACCGACCCACACATTAACGAAGAAACGCACTTGATGAGCGCTAGTAACTGTGGCATGTGGGTTATCCTCACTCCAAACATGCGAATTGTGCATGTTGAAGACTCCATCACGCCCGAACGTTGCTTCATCGGTAAACAACACAGCGGATGGAAATGTAGGATGCATTTCACACTATTGTAGGTACCACTGCGAAAACTGTGCTCTGGGTGGATAATCAACTGGTTTCAGGTTGTGGACACGCTGTAAGTGAAATGGACGTAACAATTGCTCTTGAAGGACTGTTCTTACATTCGTCTGATTCGTCCCCATGTTACGCGCAATGGCACGAGTGCTGATTGAAGGATCCCGCTCCACATGCTGCAAGACAGCTTCCTCAAATTGCAGCGTTCTTACCGTGCGACGGCGTCCCTGTCCAGGTAATCTGCTAAATGACTCGGTCTCACGCAGACGTTGGTACACAGCAGCAAAGATCGTATGTTGCGGGATACGGAGATTAGGATATTGTTGTTGATAAACCCGCAGTGCAGCTCATCCGTTGTGGTGGGCTACGTAGTACGCACCAAGCATGTCAGTGTACTGACTCCAGGTGTATCGCTCCATTAGTAAACAGAGACAATGCACTACTACACCGGTGGACAGCAGTTGCCTACAACTGAAGAGCGTAGTACGGCCACCACAGGTTTAAATACTCCTCATAGGAAAAAATGACATTAGGGAAAAGTATTTGTTTTGATGTCCCCTACAACCTCCCAGAGTTTGTCGGTTTAAATACTTTTCGCCCTGTATGAATTAGTGAATTTTATCATGGAACTTTCGTTGCCAATGTCTGTGGTCACTTTTAGAACTCAAATTAATAATCAAATTAATTAATTTGACAAGACTGAGGTTTAAATTGCTGGTGTACCCATATACCACCACAATAAAATAAAAACAGTGAATAGCCGAGGGAGTAGGAATGAGAACAGTGGCGTATTTAAATTTACAAAATAGTGACAAGTTTTATTAATCGTTTTGTAGCTACAAGTAGCTGATAAATCATACGTAAAAATGAAAAACACACATCAGAAAAGAAATGGTGTTTGCTTGGCAAAGCATACATTGGGGTGGAAACTATACAAATTTTTACAACACAATCTGACTTTGCTTACATGAAACCACTGTGAGGTCCAACTCTGTTCAAACTGAATCAGCTAAGACCAAGTATACCACAAACTATGGTTCGTCTGAGAAAGGGAACTGTGAATATCATTTAACAAACTTAGTACACCGGTGCAGCAGTATTTTACCCTTTCACCCTGATTCAGGCAGCAGCAGAAAACGAAACGCTTTGGGTGAGGAGCGGTGCACTGCGGCAGCGGTAATGTTCTGAGGCATCCACGAAAATTTTGCAAACTACGCGGTCCGGCCCTCTGGTTATCAGAAAGCAGGAGCGTCCTCTATCAGAGCCCTGAAATTCCAACAGATTTCAGTGCGAGGTGCAGCTGTTCGCTGGTCTGGTCAAACAAATTTGTCTCACAGGCACGACTGTGCCCTCATGTCACACGGTATATCCGAGATGATATGCAGTGTCATTGTCTGTACCACTGGAAACTGCAACTAGCTCTTAGTCCACTAAACACAAGTCTCACTTACTAGGGGAAGACCTGAAGTTCTCCTCCAGGGAGGATCAGAAGACGAAGAAGGCAAAGAATCACAATCACTTTCCAGCAAGCCTCGGTATGGGGGTCGAATTACAAAATTGCCCCCGCATTGCACAAACTAATTGACCTATCTTCTACTCATTGAATCTCCCCTCTTGACTGATCCGTTGACCTGGTAGCCAGTCCAGTCACAGCACTGCCTTCCCGAGCTAGAGGGGCAGGCATTCACTTTGCATATCCTGAGAGAAGCCAATCAGCGACTCCAAATCTATCTTGTCTGAAAAAAGAAGATTTTAGACTGAGGAGGTGTCGTTCTCACGGTAAGCATGGCCATATTTTGGGCAAAAAACATCTACCTAGATGAGACCACAGTCCCTTATTTATAGAGAGATCTAATCTTACGAGGCCCACCATTTCCAATTTCTGAAAGAAGGCTGTTAAGCTTCGTAGACGGTTCTGCCCATGAAATACACTACTGGCCATTAAAATTGCAACATCAAGAAAAAATGCAGATGATAAACGGGTACTCATTTGACAAATATATTATACTAGAACTGACATGTGATTACATTTTCACGCAATTTGGGTGCATAGATCCTGAGAAATCAGTACCCAGAACAACCACCTCTGGCCGTAATAACGGCCTCCATACGCCTGGGCAGTGAATCAAACAGAGCTTGGATGGCATGTACAGGTACAGCTGCCCATGCAGCTTCAACACGATACCACTGTTCATCAAGAGTAGTGACTGGCGTATTGTGCCGAGCCAGTTGCTCGGCCACCACTGACCAGAAGTTTTCAGTTGGTGAGAGATTTGGAGAATGTGCTGGCCAGGGCAGCAGTCGAACAATTTCTGTATCCAGAAAGGCCCGTACAGGACCTGCAACATGCGGTCGTGTATTACCCTGCTGAAATGTAGGTTTCGCGGGGATCGAATGAAGGGTAGAGCCACGGGTTGTAACACATCTGAAATGTGACGTCCACTGTTCAAAGTGCCGTCAATACGAACAAGAGGTGACCGAGACAAGTAACCAATGGCACCCCATACCATCACGCCGGGTGATACGGCAGTATGGCGATGACGAATACACGCTTCTAATGTGCGTTCACCGCGATGTCGCCAAACACGGATGCGACCATCATGATGCTGTAAACAGAACCTCGATTCATCCGAAAAAATGACGGTCTGCCATTTGTGCACCCAGGTTCGTCGTTGAGTACACCATCGCAGGCGCTCCTGCCTGTGATGCAGGGTCAAGGGTAACCGCAGCCGTGGTCTCCGAGCTGATAGTCCATGCTGCTGCAAACGTCGTCGAACTGTTCGTGCAGATGGTTGTTGTCTTGCAAACGTCCCCATCTGTTGACTCAGGGATCGAGACGTGGCTGCACGATCCGTTACAGACATGCGAATAAGATGCCTGTCATCTCGACTGCTAGTAATACGAGGCCGTTGGGATCCAGCACTGCGTTCCGTATTACCCTACTGAACCCACCGATTCCATATTCCGCTAACAGTCATTGGATGTCGAGCAACGCGAGCAGCAATGTCGCGATACGATAAACCGCAATCGCGATAGGCTACAATCCGACCTATATCAAAGTCGGAAACGTGGTGGTACGCATTTCTCCTCCTTACACGAAGCACCAAAACAACGTTTCACCAGGCAACTCCGATCAACTGCCGTTTGTGTATGAGAAATCGGTTGGAAACTTCCCTCATGTCAGCACGTTGTAGGTGTCGCCACCGGCGCCAACCTCTTGTGAATGCTCTGAAAAGCTAATCATTTGCAAATTACATCATCTTCTTCCTGTCGTTTAAATTTCGCGTCTGTAGCACGTCATCTTCGTGGTGTAGCAATTTTAATGGCCAGTAGTGTATATGTTTTTGTCGCTCACTAAAGGAACCTGTCGTCTTCCTGTTGTCAGGAGGGTTAAGCGTGTGCACAGCTGCTCTCTCCATATCGTCCCAGCTTCTAACATGAGAGTGCACGGAGTTCTATGACCTTTCCACCATTTGCAGGAAGGCTCAGTTTACAGCTGTCTCTCTTAAATGGCTTCCCGCACCAACTTTCCATCAACTGGCCACCTTCACGACTTACTGCCACTTGGCCCAGGCAAAATGTTTTACCAACTGGCTCCCTCCTGTCCAGCCCTAAGCAGAAGAAGGAGAGTGCTATGACCAGAAGTCCCTCTGCAGGTACGATCCACTGAGTGCTGCTTCCCAGAATCACTCACACACCCTGGTCACTGCATTCAGTATTTATGGCCCACAATCAGTTTCTCTCGCAGTTCTCCATCACCTCCACTACGGCCCCTTGGGCACAAGTTATCTACATGTTACACATGCAGTTATAAGAACATTCTGCCCACAATTTCGTCATGTAAAACAGCCATAAACCACTCTTACCAGATGTAGTACTGGGGAACATCGAGATCATGACCTAAAATATGAATGTTAAGCTGACTGACAATCTTGTTAAAGTGGGAGAGTGCTTTGCCACCTCCCAATACATATCTTTAGACTGAGATGGCAAAAGTCACGGGGTACTTCCTAATATTGTGTAGGACCTACTTTTGCCCAACCTAGTGCAGCAAATAGACATGGCATTGACTCAACAAATCGTTGAAAGTACCCTGCAGAAATACTGAGCCATGCTGTCTCTATAGCTTTCCATAAGTGTGAATGTGTTTCCCGTGCAGGAGTTTGTGTACAAACAGACCTCTCGAGCATGTCCAATAAATTTTTGATGGGATTCTTGTCATATGATCTGAGTGGCCAAATCATTCGCTAAAACTGTCCAGAATGTTTTTAAAACCAATGGGGCCTGGTGACATGGCGCACTGACATCCATAAAATTTCCATCTTTGTTTGGTAACATAAAAACCACAAATAGCTGCAAATGTTCTTGAAGTAGCCGAATGTCCAGAGGAAAAAGTCCATTCGATGTAAACACAACCCACACCATTATGGAGGCATCACCAGCTTGCAAAATGCCTTGTTGACAACCTGGATCCATGGCTTCTTGGGGTCTTCACCACACTTGATCCCTAACATCAACTCTTACCAACTTAAATCTGGATCCATCTGACCAGACCACGGATTTTCAGTCTTTTATGGTCTAACCAATATGGTCACAAGCCCAGGAGAAGCGCTGCAGGCGATGTCGTGTTGTTAGCAAAGGCAGTTGGGTCAATCGTCTGTTGCCATAGCCCATTAACGCCAAACTTCGCTGCACTGTCCTAACAGATACGTTCGTCGTGAGTCCCACATTAATTTCTGCGGTTATTTCACGCAGTGTTGCTTGTCTGTTACCACTTACAACTCTATGCAAGCACTGCTGCTCTCGGTCGTTAAGTGAAGGCCGTCTGCCACTGCATTGTCCGTGCTGAGAGGTAATGCCTGAAATATTGTATTCTCGACACACTCTTGACGCTGTGGATCTCGGAATATTGAATTTCCTAATGATTTACGAAATGGAACGTCCATGCTTCTAGCTCTAACTACCATTTTACTTTCAAAATCTGTTCATTCCCGTTATGCAGCCATAGTCGCGTCGGAAACCTTTTCACTTGAATCATCTGAGTACAAATGACAGCTTTGCCAATACATTGCTCTTTTATACCATGTGTACGTGAGACTGCCGCCATTTTTATATGTGCATATTGTTATCCCATGACTTTTCTCACCTCAGTGTATTTTTGGTTGAACAGATTATACTAATGTTACAGTTTTCTTCTTGCGTTATGTTAGCTAACCACTTGAGAGGTAACTGAAGTGTCGGTTGGCCTGTAGAATGGATATGTCTATGTCTGAGGCAAAAGCAATGTATCAAAATTCGTATCAGAAACACGGCAACACTAGTGGTAGTTATGCTTATGGTCAACACGTTTTGGGGTCAGTTCTCTTGACATTGCTGAATATGTTGCAACACATGCTCCATCGAAATTTTGGCTTGCTGTGATGCTATTTGTGCGTCTAAGAGTATATGAGATCAGGATTCAGGGTGTTGATAAGGTAGGTTAAGTTTTGTGTTGGCAGTGTTTGTAACGGTTTTTCTGTCCGATACAGTGCAGAGTGGGTTAGCTGGAGTACAGTCGTACCTGTGAGTGTCACTGGGAGGAGGGGAAGTTCGTCCCGGCTATCTCATAAACTATGCCGTTCACGAAAATACCACTATTATGTAATTCGAACTAAGTACCTTAAGGTTTTTCATTCCTATAGCTATTCGTGATCACAGTCTCCAGTACCAAAAGTGAGTAGATCCCATAAGTTCCTACGTTCTGAAAATGAGATTGTGATGCCAATATTTCTTTCGACATACCGTTGCCTCTGTTTTTCCCAGAAACAGTTGCCCTTCGCATGTTCGCATGTCTGTGCGTCAGTCTCCACTTCTCTGGTTGGACAAATGGTGATACTTTCCTTCAAACAACTTTTGTAGATCATTTAGTGCCATAAGTTAGCGTAAGGAGGGCTATGCGTGAAGCGTTCAGTGAATTCGAAAGTAAAATTCTATGTACCGACTTGACAGAAAATCCTAGGAAGTTCTGGTCTTACGTTAAATCAGTAAGTGGCTCGAAACAGCATATCCAGACACTCTGGGATGATGATGACATTGAAACAGAGGATGACACGTGTAAAGTTGAAATACTAAACACCTTTTTCCAAAGCTGTTTCACAGAGGAAGACAGCACCGCAGTTCCTTCTCTAAATCCTCGCACAAACGAAAAAATGGCTGACATCGAAATAAGTGTCGAAGAAAAAGAAAAGCAACTGAAATCACTCAACAGAGGAGAGTCCACGTACCTGACGGGATGCCAATTCGATTCTACACAGAGTACGCGAAAGAACTTGCCCCCCTTATAACAGCCGTGTACCGCAAGTCTCTAGAAGAACGGAAGGTTCCAAATGATTGGAAAAGAGCACAAGTAGTCCCAGTCTTCAAGAAGGGTCGTCGAGCAGATGCGCAAAACGATAGACCTATATCTCTGACACCGATCTGTTGTAGAATTTTAGAACATGTTTTTTGCTCGCGTATCATGTCATTTCTGGAAACCCAGAATCTACTCTGTAGGAATCAACATGGATTCCGGAAACAGCGATCGTGTGAGACCCAACTCGCTTTATTTGTTCATAAGACCCAGAAAATATTAGATACAGGCTCCCAGGTAGATGCCATTTTCCTTGATTTCCGGAAGGCGTTCGATACAGTTCCGCACTGTCGCCTAATAAACAAAGTAAGAGCGTACGGAATATCAGACCAGCTGTGTGGCTGGATTGAAGTTTTTAGCTGTGGTGTCACCGCCAGACACCACATTTGCTAGGTGGTAGCTTTAAATCGGCCGCGGTCCATTAGTACATGTCGGACCCGCGTGTCGCCACTGTTAGTGATCGCAGACCGAGCGCCACCACACGGCAGGTCTCGAGAGACGGACTAGCACTCGCCCCAGTTGTACGGACGACGTAGCTAGCGATGCACACTGACGAAGCCTCGCTCATTTGCAGAGCAGATAGTTAGAATAGCATTCAGCTAAGTCAATGGCTACGACCTAGCAAGGCGCCATTAGTAGTTTATTGCCTGAATCTACAGAGTCTCACTTGTATCGTCAATAGCGATGTACAACAAGGATGGATTAAAGTTAAGTATTCCAGCAGCTATGTACTTTTCTTTATAGCATTCATTACGTATCCTGTTTCAGACCTATCTCTAGCCTGCGTGAGTTAACGCGTGCCTTTCGGCTACTTCCGAGTGGCGTGGCTGTTAATCTACGCCACAACAGTTGGCGACGAGGCTTAAAAGAGGAATTAGCGTTCTATTGCTCTACTTTGCTTGTGTCATGGCTTCGCCACAATCTCCAGATGTACTGTCCAAATTTTATCGCTTGCAGAATCGGCAGACGCAGGCGTTATTGGATGCCCTTGGACAGCTCGTCCAGGGTCAACGTGCAATGCAAAACATTGCGGCAGCAGCCGCTCCACCGCTACCGCAGCCACAACATGCTGTTGCACCCCCGTTCTGGCCATTTGACCCAGCTATGGAAACCTGGACGGAGTGGTCACGCCAATTTGGATTCCATCTCGCCGCCTACAGAATTCAAGGTAACGAGCGGCAGCATCACTTATTGTCTTGTGTCGGGGTGCACACGTACCGTGTGACAGTGAAATTGTTTCCTCGACGCGACGTAGCAACTCTGTCCTACGAAGAAATTTTGTCGGCGTTAGATGCCTACTTCAAGGACACAGTTAATGTAGTTGCAAAAGCTATACATTCTTTCGTACAAAACGTACGGCCGGTCAAACTAATAGGGAGTGGGTTGCAACTTTGCAAGGCCTTACAAGGGATTGTGCTTTTGAGTGTGAATGTGGACTCCCTTATTCAGATACTATGGTCCGTGATGCAATTGCACAGAACGTTTCTGATGTTCGTCTACGGGAGCAAATTTTGAAACTCGCCAATCCCTCCCTTCAACAAGTGATAGACATGGATAGGCAAGACACACTTGACTGCGCTCAGGAATCATTTGCAACTTCGCCAGCTGTGTGTCACATTAACTGGCCAGCCGGGCGAGCTGCACGGAACTGTAAACAGCCCTCGCGCACGTCCGCGCAGCTACGTGCCCCGCGCAAGCACGCAAATGCAGTGACATCATGCCCGCGGTGTGCTACTAGACATTCGCGTGAGAATTGCCCGTCACGCCAAGCTATTTGCTTTTTCTGTAATAAAAAAGGAGATGTTCAGAGTGTTTGCCAGAAAAAGCTCGGATCGGACACTCACAACGATTCCACGCCCTTTGTTTCGCGCCGGAATCGAGCCAAGAATACTCAGGCTCGTGAACCTTCACCCATGGACATTCATGTAGTTAATTCCACTCCGCCCAGTGCCACTCTTTCTAACAGTGACTGTGTTCGTCCCACAAAAAGTGTGTGTCGACGTCGCCGGAAATCACGACGATTAGCAAGTGATTCTGTACCAGTGCCTGTTCAAGTTGCACGAGACAGTCGCTCTTATCGTCAGCAGGACAATAAACTTTTTGTAGACTTGGACATTAATGGCAATGTGATCCCATTCCAGCTCGATACCGGAGCTGCGGTTTCTCTGATCACTAAAGACACGTACAACCAACTGGGCACTCCTCCGTTGCGTGCCGCAAATGTTCAGCTAACTACATATTCAGGTCACACGATCCCTGTGTTAGGACAGTGCAGCCTTCTTGCAACATTCAAGAGATAAAACAAAACTTGTGTCTTTTTACGTCCTTCGTTCTTCTTCTGCAGTGAACTTGTTTGGTTTAGATTTATTTCAGTTGTTTAACTTGTCAATAGTCAATCAGGTCCTATCAGTGAACCAGTCTGTGCCTTCCGCCAGTGTTTCTCGTCTATGTGAAGAATTTGCAGACATTTTTGCACCGGGCCTTGGTTGCGCTAAGAACTATAAAGCACATTTGGAACTGAAAGTAAACGCGCAACCGAAATTTTTCAGAGCGCGCAATGTTCCCCACGCATTGCGTGATGAGGTCACAAGAACATTACATTTAGAATCACAAGGTGTGATTGAACGTGTGCAAGCTTCTCTCTGGGCATCACCCTTAGTGATTTTGCCGAAACCTTCCGGAAAACTGCGACTTTGTGTGGACTTCAAGGCCACAGTGAATCCACAACTAGTGATTGCCACTTTTCCTTTACCCCTCCCGGAAGATCTTTTTGATAAACTGTGCCTGGGTAAATACTTTTCGAAGTTGGACCTAGGAGATGCGTACTTCCAAATACCGGTGGACGCCGAATCCCAGCGTGTCTTGGTGGTTAACACGCATCTTGGTTTGTACCGATTCAAAAGACTGCCATTCGGGTGTGCATCTGCCCCTGCATTGTTTCAGCAATATTTACAAACTGTTTGTGCGTCGGTCCCTACTGCTGCGAACTATCTGGACGATATTGTGATCTCCGGAAAGACAGCAGATGAACATTTAGCAAATCTTCGAACATTATTTCAGGTATTGCGACAACATGGTCTTCACTTGCGGAAGGACAAATGTGTGTTTTTTGCTCGTGACTTACCATATTTGGGACATGTAATCAATGCCCAAGGCATACATCCGAGTCCAGAGCACCTCCGTGTCATACAAGACTTGCCTTCGCCGCAGAATTTGAAGCAGCTACAGTGTGTGCTGGGAAAAATTAACTATTATCATAACTTTGTTCCCCATGCCTCTTCCATTTGAGCTCCGCTTCATTGCTTACGCCGTAAAGGTGTTCCGTTCGTCTGGACGATGGAATGCGAATGCGCCTTTCGCCAGTTGAAATCGGCGTTGCTTTCAAATACTTGCCTTACGCCATTCGATCCCCAGAAACCCCTTTTGTTGATGGTAGATGCATCGGATTTCGGGATCGGTGCTGTGCTTGCACACAAAGATGGGTCGCATGATCGCCCTATTGCCTTTGCGTCAAAATTGCTCTCGTCTGCGCAAAGAAATTATTCACAAATCCAGAAAGAAACTTTCGCTCTCGTGTTTGGTGTTACTAAGTTCCATGATTCCTTGTATGGTCGTCACTTTACCATCATCACAGACCACAAACCTTTGACATCGCTTTTTCATCCGAACAAGCCTGTACCTCTACGTACAGCGCAGAAATTCATTCGCTGGTCTATTTTCCTCTCGCAGTACCGCTACGATATCTGGTATCGGTCCACGGCTAAGCACGGAAACGCCGATGCGTTGTCCCGTTTGCCTGTTGCTGAGGATAGGGCATTCGATTCTTCCGAACTTGCTTGCATGTTCATTGATGTGGAAACCGATGACGTGGTCGAATCGTTTCCGATTGATTTTCGTCGTGTAGCTACAGTCACAGCTGCTGACCCTGTCCTTGCTACGGTTTTGCGTTTTGTTGCTACGCAATGGCCCTTGGTTCCGTTGGTTCACAGATTTTTTGCTCACAAGGAGAGACTTTTTGTATGGCGTGGTGTTTTGTTGTTGCGTTCTGATAATAATCAGTCCAGAGTCGTGGTCCCACGTTCGTTACAGTCCTCTGTCTTACGGCTTCTCCAACAAGGACATTGGGGTATAGTGCGCACGAAACAGTTTGCTCGTCAGCACTGTACTTGGTTCGGAATCGATGCTGCGATTACAAATATGTGCTCTTCTTGCATGGCGTGTGCTGAACAACAATCCCCACCACCGCAGAAATTCTTTGCAGGGCCCAAAGCCACTTCCCCTTGGCAACGCTTGCACATCGATTTTGCTGGTCCATTCTGGAATGCTAGATGGTTGGTTGTGGTAGATGCCTTCAGTAATTTTCCTTTTGTTGTCCGGATGTCTTCCACGACGTCATCTGCCACCATCCAAGCGTTGTCTGCTATCTTTTGCATTGAAGGTCTTCCGCAGACTATTGTTTCCGACAATGGCCCACAATTCATGTCTGCGGAATTTCAGTCTTTCTGCAAGTCTAATGGTATTCAACATCTGACATCCGCGCCGTTTTCGCCTCAGTCAAACGGTGCCGCTGAACGATTGGTCCGGACTTTCAAGTCACAGATGTTGAAGTTGAAAGAGTCGCATTATCGGGAGGACGCGTTATTGCTCTTTTTGTCCACGTATCGCTCTCAGCCCCGAGATGGTCGCTCGCCGGCCGAGTTGCTCCACGGTCGTCCTCATCGAACCTTGATGTCTTTGCTACATCCGCCGCATCCGGTTCCTGTGCAGCGGCAGCCACCTGCTTTTGCTCCAGGCGACGTTGTATTCTATCGCAACTATCGAGGTTCACGGCGTTGGCTCGCAGGGCGCATTCTTTGCTGCCTCGGCCGCGCGATGTATTTGGTTTTGGGGGCCTCTGGTGAGGTGCGTCGGCATCTCAATCAGCTGCGCCTCTGTCGTCGCCTGGGTTCTGCCGCTCCCCGTCTGCTTTCAGCGACGGTGCCGTCCGGTGAGCGCCCTGGGGACCCATCTACTGGCTCGCCTCATCCCCACGTGTTACCGACGCTGCCTTCCATTTTGCCCCATGGCGACGCGTCGCCGCCGCCGCTGCCGCCACCGCTTGGTCTCCCGCCGGCGCCGCCCGCAGTAGACGCTTCGCTGCAACCGCCAAGCGCCTCCCTGGGTCACGCGCCGCCGATTGCTTCCCGTGACCAGCTGTCCTCCGCCATGGAACTCTTGCCCGCTCCGGACCACATGGCGTCTTCGCGCGTCGGGTACCCCGACGCCATGGAGGTCGACCCTTCGGCCCCTCCTGTCTCTCTACGGACGCATACACCGCCTGTTGACGTGCACCCTGGACTAGGTTTTCAGGCGTTTCCTAGCTCCCCTCGGACCGAATGGCAGGGTGCGGGTGGCACAGCCTCGCCTGTTGTTAGGCTCCCCACCTCATCGCATACGTCAACATGGGGTCCTCCCCACGGCGGGCGGAAGCCTTCTGACACGACCGTTCGCTGATTTGCGGGGGAGGAATGTGGTGTCACTGCCAGACACCACACTTGCTAGGTGGTAGCTTTAAATCGGCCGCGGTCCATTAGTACATGTCGGACCCGCGTGTCGCCACTGTTAGTGATCGCAGACCGAGCGCCACCACACGGCAGGTCTCGAAAGACGGACTAGCACTCGCCCCAGTTGTACGGACGACGTAGCTAGTGATGCACACTGACGAAGCCTCGCTCATTTGCAGAGCAGATAGTTAGAATAGCACTCAGCTAAGTCAATGGCTACGACCTAGCAAGGCGCCATTAGTAGTTTATTGCCTGAATATACAGAGTCTCACTTGTATCGTCAATAGCGATGTACAACAAGGATGGATTAAAGTTAAGTATTCCAGCAGCTACGTACTTTTCTTTATAGCATTCATTACGTATCCTGTTTCAGACCTATCTCTAGCCTGCGTGAGTTAACGCGTGCCTTTCGGCTACTTCCGAGTGGCGTGGCTGTTAATCTACGCCACAATATTAGCAAACAGAACACAGCATGTTGTTCTCGATGGAGAGACGTCTACAGACGTTAAAGTAACCTCTGGCGTGCCACAGGGGAGTGTTATGGGACCATTGCTTTTCACAATATATACAGGGTGTTATAAAAAGGTACGGCCAAACTTTCAGGAAACATTCCTCACACACAAAGAAGGAAAATATGTTATGTGGACATGGGTCCGGAAACGCTTACTTTCCATGTTAGAGCTCATTTTATTACTTCTCGTCAAATCACATTAATCATGGAATGGAAACACACAGCAACAGTAACACTTTGTTACAGGAAATGTTCAAAATGTCCTCCGTTAACGAGTATACATGCATCCACCCTCCGTCGCATGGAATCCCTGATGCGCTGATGCAGGCCTGGAGAATGGCGTATTGTATCACAGCCGTCCACAATACGAGCACGAAGAGTCTCTACATTTGGTACCGGGGTTGCGTAGACAACAGCTTTCAAATGCCCCGATAAATGAAAGTCAAGAGGGTTGAGGTCAGGAGAGCGTGGAGGCCATGGAATTGGTCCGCCTCTACCAATCCATCGGTCACCGAATCTGTTGTTGAGTAACGTACGAATACTTCGACTGAAACGTGCAGGAGCTCCATCGCGCATGAACCACATGTTGTGTCGTACTTGTAGAGGCACATGTTCTAGCAGCACAGGTAGAGTATCCCGTATGAAATCATGATAACGTTTTCCATTGAGCGTAGGTGGACGAAACTAAAATGAGCTCTAACATGGAAACTAAGCGTTTCCGGACACATGTCCACATGACATCTTTTCTTTATTTGTGAGTGAGGAATGTTTCCTGAAAGTTTGGCCGTACCTTTTTGTAACACCCTGTATAAATGACCTAGTAGATAGTGTCGGAAGTTCCATGTGGCTTTTCGCGGATGATGCTGTAGTATACAGAGAAGTTGCAGCATTAGAAAATTGCAGCGAAATACAGGAAGATCTACAGCGGATAGGCACTTGGTGCAGGGGGTGGCAACTGACCCTTAACATAGACAAATGTAATGTATTGCCAATACATAGAAGGAATGATCCTTTATTGTATGATTATATGATAGCGGAACAAACACTGGTAGCAGTTACTTCCTTAAAATATCTGGGAGTATGCGTGCGGAACGATTTGAAGTGGAATGATCATATAAAATTAATTGTTGGTAAGTCGGGTGCCAGGTTGAGATTCATTGGGAGAGTGCTTAGAAAATGTAGTCCATCAACACAGGAGGTGGCTTACACTCGTTCGACCTATACTTGAGTATTGCTCATCAGTGTGGGATCCGTACCAGGTCGGGTTGACAGAGGAGATAGAGAAGATCCAAAGAAGAGTGACGCGTTTCGTCACAGGGGTATTTGCATAAGCGTGATAGTGGTAGGAGATGTTTAGCAAACTCAAGTGGCAGACTCTGCAAGAGAGGCGCTCTGCATCGCGGTGTAGCTTGCTGTCCAGGTTTCGAGAGGGTGCATTTCTGGATGCGGTATTGAATACATTGCTTCCCTCTACTTATACCTCCCGAGGAGATCACGAATGTAAAATTAGAGAGATTCGATCGCGCACGGAGGCTTTCCGGCAGTCGTTCTTCCCGCGAACCATACGCGACTGGAACAGGAAAGGGAGGTAATGACAGTGGCACGTAAAGTGCTCTCCGCCACACACCGTTGGGTGGCTTGCGGAGTATAAATGTAGATGTAGATGTAGATAAGAGTGCAAGCTGCTCTGCGTTCAGGAATTATTAACACCTCTCGCTTCTTTACTTGTACCTATTTGAGCGTCGTTCTCCACATAAGATAAGAGTGAATAGTATAAAATGGATACTGCGTTTCCAACCTCATCATTGGTAGTCTAATCAATACGTACAACTTTGATCTGTCTGTTTTCTTTTCCACAGTTGCTGTGTGGTAAAACGTTTGATCTGTCTGCATTTTTTTCCACAGTTGCTATGTGGTAAAACGTTGTTAAGTTCTTTTACGACACCTCTGTTACATGTCGTAGTTCTACAGGAAATTATTTTTCCACTACGTGCTATCCTGTCAAGAATTGTTGTGGCAGTAATACGGAACTCAGTGATATGCTTACTGCATGGTAGATTGCTTCCTGTAACGAGCTCACTCTAATTTTCGCATCGTTGAGTCTATCTGATAATACCAGTAATAGCGTGGCTACTGCTAGTTTGCTGTTCAGTAAGCTCAGTCGTTTGTGTATTTGCCTCAAATTGCTGTTCACTGTTTTCATTGTATACCTGGTGCATTGGGCTAACTCGACGGTTAACTCACCTAACATTTAGGTATTATTCAGAACGTTCTGCTCCAAATTCGACATTTGCGCGGTAGGCTACTCTGCTGCGATTTTTGTACTGTCTGCGATCGTTTGCACTTAGCTAATCGTGTTATTCAGCTCCTGGATATCTTCGTTATCCGCTGTTTCCAACACTGTAGTTAAGGTTTGCCTCCTGTATCCAACCGCCATCTTTTCCTAAGAACTAGCATCGGTGGTACAGTGTCAGTCACTTGCGTCAGTTGACCTCTGTCTTCCATAAGATAGCCTCAGTTCCTCGTATTCACTCTGCACCATGGTGAGAATCTTGTTACTTCGCTCTTCCCTATGCAACTCTATGAATGCAGCCTGCAATATGCGAAATTCGGTCATTGTCTTAAGGTACGTTGATGACTGATCGGTAAAACATCCGGTCGTCGAGAAACCTCACAATACAATCTAACGAGAATAACACATACATTAAACAGGTCTTAGACATTACACAAATAAACCCAAATACTACTATTTGCTGTGTGACCTCTCTGCACATACTGATTGTCCACTGATATACGATGATTCACTTTTATACTCGTTTTCCTGAACACTGAATCCATTGTCGGGACTTGTGGCAACGTATTCACCATTGTTCTGAAATGTTTAATACAATCCCCGACTTACATGGTCAACAGAGATTTTAATAGGAAAGTGCCCTTCCACGTTCACTGGAGAAGTCATCTTAATGACTTGATAAGGCTCCTGATACCTAGTCAAGAATTTTTTTGTCTTTTGCTTAGGCCTGTAGTGGTTGGTGACTAATATCCACCGACCAACTCGACATTGTGGCAATTTTCCCACACATTGTACAGGCTGTTCCTGTCACTCCAAAGTTTTAATATTGGCTTCCTTTACATTCTATCATACCTCCCATTTTCTTTTCGCAATTTTTTAACTGGTCCTAGTCTAGGAATCATGACATTAAACGGGGATGGAATTTTCATACCGAACACCATCTCAAAGGGCGAGAGACCTGAAACAGTATGTAGTTTACAATTTTACATGCAGACTACATGTTATAGATATTTATCCCAATCCTTATGATGGTTATTAACATAATAACTCAATATTTTAGAGATGATCCCATGAACTTTTTCCATTCTGCCAGGCGTTTGCGGATGGAATGGCCTCGTTTGTAACTTCTGGATATGAAGTATGTAAAAAAATGCTTCAACACGTCTAATACAAAATTTGTGCTATAATCCGTAGGTAAGGTATCAGGCACCCAAAATTTAAGAAACCGGCTGTTAAGTAAAGCCTGGGCTATTATACTAGCTTGCTGGCGAGGAATTATCACAATTTCAGGGAACCTTGATAAATGATCTACAATTGTAAGTACATTTTCATTTCCAGCTGGTGTCCTCTTAAACAGTCTTAAGTTATCCAGCTCAATCACTTGAAAGAATTGAAACACCTCTGGTAATCTTTGCAAAGGGATTTCTTGACGACTAAGATCAGCTCTTTGTGCACAAGGTACGCAGTCCTTCACGTACTGCTCGACATTACGTGAATTCAAACGTCTCCGACTGCTCGATTGCCTATGGCACACTTATTCGTTTTTGGTTTACCAATTTTGATGTTTGGTATCCTTGTGCGCTCTATCGGATAAGTGAGCGAAATTGGTCCATGGTACGACAATCAATCATTTAAACAGTCCCCACTAGGGTTACCTGTCATTGCCTAGTGGGACTATATAAATGATTGAGAATGTTGGCATAATTTTAGTGTTCTAACAACATTTATGTTTTCTAAACAGACGTAAATTATGCTAAACAAGTTATTGATTGAATACTGTAAACAACCAACGGATGATTTAAGACTACACTGGACAAGGATCCTGGGTGGCAGAGACAGTTTAACTAGTGGAGTGAGTCAAGTACTCTGGCCCTAAAAATGTGTATAACGCAATCTGAATTGATCTGACGCTGAGCAGACTTTGATTGATCAAATCTGCTGAAGTTTCTCTACGTAGGTGCAGCTGAGAGCAAGTGGCAATTGAGATCTGTACGCCCTGACAATGCCGAAGCGGCAGTACGTTACCCTGTTCGATTCGTGCGGCAATGTAACTTGCAGCTGGCGAGATGTGTGCGGCGGAGGTGAGACGTGGAGGCGGCACCTGTGAATCGATCGCGGCCACGAAAGAAATGCAGAAATCTCACGGTCTAGCCATCAGGCAGATGGATCGCAATTTACTCTCTACCAGAGCCCTGAAATCATGGTGGATTTCAGTGCGTGACACACCCGTTCACTGGTCATACCATGGACCAATTTGGTTCACTTATACGACAGAGTGCACAAGGATACCAAACATCAAGTTTGGTAAACCAAAAACGAATAAGAGTGCCCTCGGCAATCGAGCAGTTGGAGACGTTTGAAGTCACACTGTCGGTACAATAAAAACTTCACCACAGGCTCCCCAGTCTAAACGACTCGCAAGTGAAGTCAGTCTCAGAACAGGTCCCAAGTACCAACAACACATGCCAGAGCTTCGACCAGAAGTCTCCTACCAGACCAAAGTCCAGCACCAAGTGCCTTGCACCCCTCCAGATAAAAATAATCCGTTTTACCATAAAGTGCACGAACGACACCGCCTTCACGCCGCATTGAGCCAATCACAGGGCTCTAGAGGCGCTAAATCTCCCCTCCCACATGACAGCACAAACTCATGTCGAACAGGGCAAGAGTTAAGAAACCTGCGTCTCTAGAAATAAAGAAACCGGCAATTACTGCCTTTTTTAAGTTTTCATGGTGGGGGAAGATGATTTTCTCTGAAGTCATGTTGTTTCTCACGGCAACAAGCGAACAGATACAATCTTAAAGATCTTTATCTAAATCGCCTGTGCCTTGGAGATTGTTAGTCCTAGGTGCTGGCGGAAGTTGTTCACTGGCGTATTTTGCACTTTCGGCGAACACAAAAACTTGTGAACTTTTATTATGTGTGGCTCTGCACACAATGCTCGGTTTACGACTCCACTGTTTAGATACGTTCCTTCAGACCGTTACCCCAGCACAGGCCTTCTGTTGGCGCTATGACAGGTATCACGGCGTTGTTCTGCTGGAGATCTGTCTTGACGAGGGGCTGCCCTGTCTGTCCTGTATGGTTGTGGGCCTGTCCAGCAAGATTTACTAAGGGATTGGCTCGCTGCCAATTGCTGTCAACTCCCACCCAATATGCCGTTTCTACGAGCTAAGAATCATAAAAATACCTCATGCCTTTAGCGCCCTACCAAGCTCCATCAACGTCTTCTCAGGCCATTAACTTTCTATAGCCTCACTGAAGGTGTGTCATGTTGCAATAAAATCTTCAATAATTTTCCATATGCAAAAAAATAGGTGAGAGAGTAACTTGTCATCGCTCAGTATGTCGAAGTGCTATCGTTTTTCCGAGAAAAAAGGATTGGTGAGCTACAGCAGTATTATGGGATGGCCATTAGAAATAATATTGAGGATTTGTTGACACTGAAGCACACAGTATGAGTCACCCACTTCCATAGACTATCAACTGATGAAAAACCCAGTGCACCACCTTTGCCCTCCTGGACCTGATTCATGGTGCAATTACTGCAATGCCCAATACTCAAACAGTCATACAGCCATAAACAGTCCATCCCATTTACAGAGACCTGGCAAAGCCTGAATTAATGAAGAACTGTCTGCATGGTGAGACTGAAAATCCCAATGAGTCGTTCAATAATCTTATATGGACTTGCTTACTGAAAAATGTTTTTGTTGGAATGAAGACACTAAATTCTGGTGTCAGTGATGCTGTTATTACTTTTAATGATGGCAACATCGGTAGGGTGAAAGTGCTACAGCATATGGGAATTAATTCTGGAGCAAACTGCATCAGAGAACTTGAATAGATGGACAATGTCTGCATTGTGCATTGATAAAGCAGAGTATGCAGCACAGTTCATCACTATGGAGTCTAGAAAGAAGAAAAGAAGAAAAATCTTGGAAAAAGATCAAGAGGATGATATACAGTATGGTGCAGGGTGCTTCTGAGTGACTAAAAATAAAAAAAAAAAATTGATCATATATTAAGTGAAGTACAGTCTTTTGAACCTTTAGAAGTCATTCCTTAAAATTTACATTTTCTGTTACATTTTTCCCTAAATCTCAGAAACCACTTCGAGTAGAGTATTCAAATTTTCAGGGAGTAATAACATACATATCCTGAGTCTACTGAACTAAAAGAAGAACATAATGTTATGTATAATTAAAGTGATTTAGGATAACATACAAAAAAGTACACAAAATTTTAACTGTGTAATTAAAAAGTTGTATTTCCGAAAGCAGAGGCTCAAATGCAATTATTGTAGTTCAGCAGACTCAGAACATACAGTTTAATGTCCTGTAAAAGTTTCATGTAAATGACTACAGTGGTTCCTGAAATACAGGGAAGCCAAGTCACTAAATTTAGCATTGTTAGGATAGGGCGTTCCAACTCCCCTTAAGGCCCACTTGGTCCCCTTTGCTCTCCGAGATAGGCTCTAGGTGGAACTTCGCCGCTTACAAGACGAAGGCATTCTTTCTCCCATAGTGCACAGTCGCTGGGCGACGCCTATCATGTTATTCAAGAAGCCGAACGGTGCTTTACGCATCTGTGGTGGTTTTTAGGTCATGGTAAATTCTCAGTCCACCATTGATGCATATCCTGTCCCATTGGTGGATGGCATACTCACACGTTTTGCGGGTTCCACTGTTTCCACCAAAATTGATTTGTGCGATGCTTATTTGCAGCTGCCGTTGGACGAGGAATCGCAGCAGATCCTGGTCACCAATACCCTATGTGACCTTTTCCAGTACAACCGCCTCCCATTTGGCATTGCCAGCGCCCCGCTATTTTCCAGCGTTATTTGGAACACCTTACAAGTCAGCTGCCTCGTGCGGCAAATTACCTAGACGATGTCATCTTCGGTGGTTCGTCTGCGGTGGACCTCACGGACAAGCTGGATAAGCTTTTTCAGGTTTTTTCCAATGCTAACCTGTGTTGCCGGAAAGAAAAGTGTGACTTTTTTGCGCCCGAGGTCAGTTATCTCGGGTTCACAATAGTTGCCCGCAGCCTACATGCCTTTAAGGAGTATGTCGAGGTCATTCAAAACCTACCCCCTCCCCCCAACATGAAGCAACGGTAAAATCAACTATTATTGGCGCTTTATACCCCACGCCACCGAGATTTCGGAGCCCCTGACTGGGTTGTTGCGCAAGGGTGTGCGCTGGTTTTGGGATGTGGCACGTGAGCAGGCTTCCTCAAGTCTCAAGTAGGCTATCTCCCGCCCTCCTTGTCTGGCCGCTTACAACCCTTCTCTGACCCTTATCGTCGCTGCCGATGCATCGTACTATGGCCTGGGCGCGTCCTCTCGCAAGTGGTCAACGCCGTTGAGAGGCCAGTGGCTTTCACATCCAAAAATTGACCAGCACTCAAACCAAATATAGTTAAATTGAAAAGGAAGCTTAGGCGCTGGTTTTCGCCCTGACGAAATTCTACGATTTCGTGTATGGTCGTCATTTCACTCTGTAGATCTACCAGAAACCCTTGTTTCACCTGGGTGCCGCAGTGCCCACCTGGACAGAGCGCCGCCTCCACTGTTGGATGCTCTACCTGGTGACGTTCGACTTCGATATTGTCTATCTCACCTCTGAACGGCCAATTGTCTTTCCCAGCTGCCTGCTGGAGCGGACCATGAGTTTGACACATCCCCCTTGGTTTGTTTCCATGTGGAACCGAACGTGGACGCAGCTCTGGACGTGCTTCCGGTGGATGCTGATGCGGTCCAGCGGGCCACCGCTAAGGATCAAACACTGCAAGCTCTTCCCCACCAAATCGCTGTGGGTTGACTGACCAGCCGTCGTAGTACCTGGATTTTTGGGATCATCGGCAGAGTCTCTTTTTCTGCAGTGGTGTCATCCTTTTCCATAGTGATTCAGACGTTCTGCGGGTGGTCATACCACATGCATTCCGCCGTCGTGTTCTCAACCTCCTCCAAACTGGCCATTGGGGAATAGTCCTCAACAAACAGCTGGCCTGCCGAGACCTTTATTCGCGCAGATTGTATAAAGACATTGCCTCCCTCGTGTCGGCTTACACCACAAGCCAAACACGTTCAGCAGCACCCCTGAGCCTGTATTTTTCACGGCGAGATGCACTTGCTCCATGGGAACGTCTCCACTGGGATTTTGCAGGACCCAGCTTGATAAGCTGCTGAGACATTACCCGCTGGAGGAGGCCGTGCTTCTTTTTTTGGCTGCATACTGCACCGCCCCCCCCCCCCCACCCCATCCCAGTAAAAGTCCAGCAGACACACTTCACAGCCGACTGTTCCACTCTCCCTTATCTATCCTTGTTCCCGAGACTTCTCACCCTCCCACCTGCACTCCAGCTCACTCTTTCTATGGACGTCGACCAGGGTGATCCTACACCTATGGACGTTTGCTGTGCTGTGCATTCTTTTTCCAGGGGAGAAATGTCGTAGTGGTCTCTTATCAGCTAGAGGGCCCACACAACAGACAACCAAGGTGGGCTGCCGACCTCCCTTCAGGAGCTCAGATCAAAACTTCACCAGTGGATGTAAACATCAACAGACTTACCACATAAACACGGAACTACTTCGTGAAAAGCTATGTGACAGAGATCCACCAATTGGAACTAATGTGACCACGTGTAGTACTCCGCCGAATCGCCGTTTTAAGCCAGCAGAGACAGACCGGCAGTGTGTACCTACAGCTAGGACACCTCTGGCCAATACCTACGTCGGCTCTAGCCTAGTAGACACTTGCCAAAGCCTTTAATAGAAAGTTATATCTTTGTAATAATATAGAGTAGTATTTTGGTTATTAGTTTCTTTTCATTTTCCTGTGCTCTTATCTGGCTTTTGCCACAACAAGGATTGTTGTGCTCCTTGTTGTTCTTGCGTTTGGAAATTAGTGCATGCCAAGAAGACATTTTAGTTAAAATAAAGTGCGTTGAAACCTGATCTTTAGTTCTTTCTTGCCTCCGGTAAGACACTACGATTAAGGGCTTCAACAGACTAACCAAGGCCATGGTGATCTTATCCAGGCTTACAGGAACAATAAATTCACCGTTAGTATTACTTACACACGCTATGCTTATGCGCACGAAACAATGTATTTTGTATAATTCCTCGTATTTTCTTAGTGGCTCTACCACATACAGCGCTTCAATGGGAATTAAGTATCAATACAAACCAACACTAGCTTCCCTTTTCCTGTTGGTATTTTATCATGACAACAAACCCTTAGCATACCTGTTCACAGTTCAGTTGGCCACAGCTCCATGAGGGGTATGCCTTGCGACGTTACTTTCATTGCAGCTGTATGCCCTAATGGAAACAAAGTCCTACACTGAGTTGTACTGCATAATGCGGAAGATATATTTTTCCATGACGTTTGTCGAGAAAATCTACCCCAAGAATTGATGAATAGCCTTACACTTACATATGCTCATGGAAATCCCTAGTACTGATACTGAAAGTTGGCAACGACGTACTCAAAGACTCTACATTATTATCAATCACTCCACGCATTTCTTACCGTGGGGCCTCAGTCTCCGCCTGCCTAAATATCCGACTGACACGTGCCAGCCTGTGTCCACCAGAAATTTATGTTCTTTCCTTCTCAAAAAGCCTGACAAGCAGCATTCCGTCTGTGTATCTATTTGTACAGCGCTACTTCCCATTGGGGATGCCTTATGACCGTTGAAGCAGTCTTATTTGCGTTTAACAGCTGCTACTGTTGACATTCGTTTCCACTGCCTTCCCTTCCCTCAATCCTGTGGTCAGTGCTCAACTTAGCCACACATATAGCATTCCGATTGCTGACACTGCTTCCGTACATAGCCTTCACAGTCACATCTATTACACTTTACTACTGCAGAAAAAAAAAATTGTGGTCTGTATCTATTCTTGCAACAATTTCGATCTCTTCCAATTGCTTTGCGGCCGGAAGAGCTGCAGCCAGATCCTCAGGATTTTCCTTGCTTCTCTACGCGACATGCCAGCCGAAGTGGCCGTGCGGTCCTGGGCGCTGCAGTCTGGAACCATGTGACCGCTACGGTCGCAGGTTCGAATCCTGCCTCGGGAATGGATGTGTGTGGTGTTCTTAGGTTAGTTAGGTTTAACTAGATCTAAGTTCTAGAGGACTAATGACCTCAGAAGTTGAGTCCCATAGTGCTCAGAGCCATTTTTTCTACGCGACATATTGGCTGGGATACCACGCAAAAAAACATCCAAAGCTCTATTTCCAGCTTCCCACAGCAAGACTCTATCCGCTTATGCGTTTTGGGTCTACTGGTATTATGATTGTTAAAGTACTCAGTTTTTCCCGGAAAAACCCTGCGTTAGTTCGCTTCCGATAACGTTGCCATAAACCGTCAGCCAACTGTTGGAGTGTTTGTGATTTATCGAGAGCTTCGTTGTACAACACAAATTTATTTGCTTCGCCTGTCAATCGTAAATTAGCCACATGGAGAGTAATCTCGTCTTACTAAACACTCACTTGTCTTATATAGGCCGCAGCGCCGTATTCTGCCTGTTTACATATCTCTGTATTCGAATACGGATCCGTATACCAGTTTCTTTGGCGCTTCAGTGTAGATTGTCAGTGTTCTTGCACGTAGGAGGTACAACAAGTTAAATAATGGTCCTCTTCTTTGTAGAAATAAAGTGTTATATTTATCTTCAAGTTTAATGGACAGATCATTTTGGATTCCTGCTACCGGCCATCGCAACTTCTCTCCATCCTTTTTCGTGTCGGTGTTGCCTACCACAGTAGTCGGCACAACATCTGGTGACAAGAATTCCAGAACCAACGCTGTCTTCGCTCTTCACCGCTCCGTCACATCGCGTCACTAATATTTCTCTTTTTTCTTTCAGAGGCACATTACTGCTAATTGTTCTTTCTTTTTCTTTGCTTCTACATGTAACTGTTTTGTTGCAGCACTCCTCTCATTAAAATGGCCTCTAACCCTCCTCCTATACTACTTGCGCCTATCGCCTCTTGTTGCTGCTGTCTTTGATCTAATGCAGTTTATTCAGTTTGAGAATCAACAAATGTCGTAGCTGATGACGGCAATCTACTTTTCGTTAATAACAAGAGCGGAACGAGTACTACGCTCAGTTCGTCGCTCATTGTACTACACATAAAGTGCAAGGTACTGTGCAACTTTTTTATTTCTTGCCAATGGCCAGCACAGGAATTCACCACCTCGCTCAGAAATTACTCCCGGCTAGTAGGCCGGAGTTGCTAGTTTTTGAAGATGTAGTTTGCATCCTCACTAAGTATTATGAGGATCAGGTGCAGGTTGCTGTAGCTCGTTACAAGTTCTTTCGATTGCGGAAAATGCCAGAACAGACATACAGGTACCGTCAGTGGGTCACTAAACGTCATGGTTTGACATGACAGCGTCGTTTTCAATATGGCTACGGACAGTACTATAGTGACGCAATGATTGGTGATGCCATTACGTACAACGTGCCAGACAGTAGAATTCATGAAGAAATCCTTAAACATTCTCATCCTCCTTTGAAATAAGTGTTACAAATTATTGATCATTAGGACTCGTGTGATAGGGCTGTGGAAAACTTTGAGGCAGCTGGAACCCGCAGTGTAACGCTAAGTGACAAACAGGTCCGGCCTTGCGAGCCACACCCACACACGAGCAGGCCAGCACGCCGTGGCAAGAGTAAACAAGCGTCAACGCGGTGTCTGCTGTGAAAACATGTCCCCACTGCTTTTCCACAAATAAAAGACAAAATTGCCCTTCGGGGAACGCGACTTGCATTGCTTGGGGAAAGCCACGTCATGTACAATCTCTGTGCTTGCAACAGAAGAAGAACATTACCCACGTTCGCTCTTGTAAGTGCGGAGCACCTTCTCATTCCGTGAATGTAGTTTTTTTCAAACAAGCTACCGCTAACAGTAATGACCAAATTCAGGATATGCCGTCACCCCGCCCTCGTGATATGCAACAACAGTCAAACAAACTATACGTAAACTTAGTCATTGCTGGACGCTATGTGGGTCTTTTGTTGGACACTGGCGCATCTGTTACATTGCTTAATCGTGCCACTTACGAACAGATGGCCTCACCACAGTTGACAAAACCTTGCACGCAACTTAACTGCGTATAATGGTCAGGACATTCCAGTGCTTCGCTCATGTAGTTTGCCTGCCACATTCCAGTCTCACACTAGAACAATGGCTTTAGCATTTTGCGTTCATGAGACTGCGAAAATATTTTTGGGTTAGATTCATTTGATTTGTTTGGTATTCGTATTCAGGACAATGTACTTTCTATTTCTGCTTTCAACACAGAAAACAGTGTTACTCGGGTGATTGAGGAGTTTCCTCATTTATTTTCTGAAGGACTTGGCAGAGTAAACAATTTTGTGGCACACATTATAAGGGACAATGCGCAACCTAAGTTTTTTGGAACTCATCCCGTACCTCATACACTTAGAGACAAAGTTGCAAGTGAACTTAAGGAATGGCAATACAGTGATGTTATTGCTCCCATCCAGGCTAGTCAATAGGCTTCTTACCAAACCCTCTGGAAGACTTTGTCTTTGTGTTGACTTCAAATCCTCTGTGAATCCACAAACAATAATTGATACTTACCCATTACCTCGCCCTGAGAAATTCATGGACAGGTTTGGTGCAGGCCGCTGTTTTTCAAAAACTGACTTGCGCGACGCGTATTTGCAAATTCCACTCCATGAGTAGTCTCAGAAAGTTTTTGTGGTCAACACACATTTAGGGTTGTTCAAATTTTTGCTCTTACCCTTTGGTAGCGCTTTCGCGCCTGCCATATTCGAACGCTACTTAGGACAGCTTACTGCAAATGTCCTATTCTGTTCAAATTACTTAGACGATACTGTGGTGCCAGGGCGTACACCGGAGGAACATATAAGTAATCTTCGTACGCTTTTTCAAGTACTTTCAGCTGCAGGTTTGAAGTTCCGCCTGTACAAATGTGCCTTTTTGCAGACTGAAATTCAGTACCTAGTCCATGCTCTTAATAGCCAAGGTGTTCATCTCCTTCAGTCATATTTTCTGGCCATCCGGCAAATTCACGCCCCGCGAAACGTGTCAGTTTCGGGCAGTTGACATATCCAATTTATACCCAACGGAGACCAGATGGCGGCTCCGTTGCATTGTTTGCGCCAGAAGAATGTGCCTTTTTTGGCCCAAAGAGTGTTAGGGCGTATTCCAGTAACTTAAAAATTTCTTGCTGAGTGACAGATGCCTTGTTCATCTCGACCCCGCTAAGCCTGTGGTTTTGGCTCTGGACGCTTCTTCGTACGGAACTGGAGCTGTGCTCTCGCGCAGACTCTCAGGATAGGCCGATTGCTTTCGCTTCCAAGTTATTAACTAAGACTCAATGTAACTACTCCCAAATCGAGAAGGAAGCGCTGTCTATGGCATGACGAAGGGTTTTGCCGTTATTTGTTTCGTCGGAAGTTTTACCTAGTGACGGACAATAATCCATTTCAGTCTTTGTTTCATCCATCCAAACCTGTTCCGCCACGCACGGCTCAGAAGCTGCAATATTGGGCTTAGTTATTGTCACAGTATCAGTACGAAATATTGTACCACCCACGCCGAAGCATGCGAATGCTGACGCCCTTTCTCGCGTTCCAGTTTGTCCTGATTCTGAAAGCGATGCTACTGCCGCATCTTGTTGTCAGATGGATGTGCAGGACACTGAATTTTGCAGACTTTCCCACTACAGCATAGGAAGAAGCAGGCCTTCACTTGAATCTTTTGTTACATTACAACCGTACTGCTTTGCTTCGTTCAGTGAAAAATATTCAGAATTCTTTTTGCTCGTGGGAGCAGCCTCTCCTCCCAACATGGTGTGATTTTATTGCAAAATGACTCTGGACAAACGTGTGTGCTTATTTCTAAAGTGCCGGCCGGAGTGGCCGAGCGGTTCTGGGCGCTACAGTCTGGAACCGCGCTACCGCTACGGTCGCAGGTTCGACTCCTGCCTCGGACATGGATGTGTGTGATGTCCTTAGATTAGTTAGGTTTAAGTAGTTCTAAGTTATAGGGGACTAATGACCTCAGAAGTTAAGTCCCATAGTGCTCAGAGCCATCGGAGCCATTTTTATTTCTAAAGTGTTGCAACAAGATGTCTTGCGATTGCTCCACCAAGGGCATTAGGGAATCGTACGCACAAAACTGTTAGTGTGTCATCACTGTACTTGGCTAGGCATGGACGCCCACATTGAACAATGTCGTCCAAGGGTCTGGCTTGTGCTGAAACTCTATCGGCCCCGCCGCAAACATTTGCAGTTTGGTCAAAGTCTGAATCACCGCGGCAACGAGTGCATATTGCCTTTGTTGGTCCCTTTTGGAACCCTTGTTGACTTATTGTTGTTTCCCCTTTTAGCAAGCATCCGTTAGCAGTGCCTATGAACTCGACTATGTCGCGTAATACCATTGAGGCTTTGTCATCTACTTTTTGCTGCCTGAGGTGTTGGTTACAGACAACGGACCACAGTTTACGGCTCAGGACTTTGAACAGTTTTGTACAGCCAATGGTCACACTCACCTTACCAGTGCTCCGTTTCATCTTCAGTCGAACGCAGAAGCTGAACGATTTATGCGAACGTTCCAGCAACCGATGAACAAACTACACGGGAGCAAGCGCTGCTGCTCTTCCTCGCAACGTAGCGCTCCCAGGCCTGCGACAGTCCGTCTCCGGCGCAGCTTCTACAGGGTGTTTCAAAAATGACCGGTATATTTGAAACGGCAATAAAAACTAAACGAGCAGCGATAGAAATACACCGTTTGTTGCAATATGCTTGGGACAACAGTACATTTTCAGGCAGACAAACTTTCGAAATTACAGTAGTTACAATTTTCAACAACAGATGGCGCTGCTAGTGATGTGAAAGATATAGAAGACAACGCAGTCTGTGGGTGCGCCATTCTGTACGTCGTCTTTCTGCTGTAAGCGTGTGCTGTTCACAACGTGCAAGTGTGCTGTAGACAACATGGTTTATTCCTTAGAACAGAGGATTTTTCTGGTGTTGGAATTCCACCGCCTAGAACATAGTGTTGTTGCAACAAGACGAAGTTTTCAACGGAGGTTTAATGTAACCAAAGGACCGAAAAGCGATACAATAAAGGATCTGTTTGAAAAATTTCAACGGACTGGGAACGTGACGGATGAACGTGCTGGAAAGGTAGGGCGACCGCGTACGGCAACCACAGAGGGCAACGTGCAGCTAGTGCAGCAGGTGATCCAACAGCGGCCTCGGGTTTCCGTTCGCCGTGTTGCAGCTGCGGTGCAAATGACGCCAACGTCCACGTATCGTCTCATGCGCCAGAGTTTACACCTCTATCCATACAAAATTCAAACGCGGCAATCCCTCAGCGCCGCTACCATTGCTGCACGAGAGACATTCGCTAACGATATAGTGCACAGGATTGATGACGGCGATATGCATGTGGGCAGCATTTGGTTTACTGACGAAGCTTATTTTTACCTGGACGGCTTCGTCAATAAACAGAACTGGCGCATATGGGGAACCGAAAAGCCCCATGTTGCAGTCCCATCGTCCCTGCATCCTCAAAAAGTACTGGTCTGGGCCGCCATTTCTTCCAAAGGAATCATTGGCCCATTTTTCAGATCCGAAACGATTACTGCATCACGCTATCTGGACATTCTTCGTGAATTTGTGGCGGTACAAACTGCCTTAGACGACACTGCGAACACCTCGTGGTTTATGCAAGATGGTGCCCGGCCACATCGCACGGCCGACGTCTTTAATTTCCTGAATGAATATTTCGATGATCGTGTAATTGCTTTGGGCTATCCGAAACATACAGGAGGCGGCGTGGATTGGCCTCCCTATTCGCCAGACATGAACCCCTGTGACATCTTTCTGTGGGGACACTTGAAAGACCAGGTGTATCGCCAGAATCCAGAAACAATTGAACAGCTGAAGCAGTACATCTCATCTGCATGTGAAGCCATTCCGCCAGACACGTTGTCAAAGGTTTTGGGTAATTTCATTCAGAGACTACGCCATATTATTGCTACGCATGGTGGATATGTGGAAAATATCGTACTATAGAGTTTCCCAGACCGCAGCGCCATCTGTTGTTGAAAATTGTAACTACTGTAATTTCGAAAGTTTGTCTGCCTGAAAATGTACTGTTGTCCCAAGCATATTGCAACAAACGGTGTATTTCTATCGCTGCTCGTTTAGTTTTTATTGCCGTTTCAAATATACCGATCATTTTTGAAACACCCTGTACATGCCCGGGGCCAACGCACGCTGCTCCAATTGCTGCACACTCTGTAGCGCACCCTAATGATTCTATCCTTTCCAAGAGGCGCTGGGAGGGAACAAGTCTTCGAAATTAGGGCACTTGCATTTATTTAATTCAAGGTCCTGCTGGGTTGCTGCGTCGCCATCAGAACCATATTTACGCTTGTCGGTTGCGAGACTCTCGTAGCAGCTTGTGGTGTGCATACTGTAAGACCTTCAGTACACACACCATCAGATTATTTGACTTGTCGCTCTAACGAAGTAATCGAGTGTCAGCAATATGTCTCGTGGTCTTATCGTGGCGTGTTTATCTTCTGCCGTTAGGTCAGACGATAGCAATGCCACTTGCACGCTTAAGAGTAGCAGATTGATGGTGACCAACTTTAAACAGAACTTGATTAATTTTCACACACATTTATTAAAATAATAACAAGCATAAAAATTACATAACCTGGATCTGTATGCTATTTACAATTGACAATCTGAAGTTCCTTTGGTATTGGTACGTTAATCTTATTCTCACATCTATCTTTAATACTTGACAAAAGTGTCTATACATTTATCTTCAGGGCTATGTAAAGGAATATGGTAATCTTATTAGGCGCAGACTGAATCTTGACTATAGACTGGTACAGACAAATGTAGAACTCGTACAGATTGGTGCAGACAAATGAAAACTGACTAATCGGAGGTCTGTACACTCGTTATAATACCTCGCGCGTTCATGTATCACTACGCGAGTGTGATCCGCGAGGAGAAAAGGTTCTACATTAGCAGCAATCTCACTGGCTGCGTTACATATTAATACGCGGATCGGCGGAAGCAGAATATGGTCCGTCTCTGTGGCAGTGCCATCTCGTAGTGCGGAGACGGACGAGCGCTGTGCCTCCGCTGTTGTGCTTAGCGGGGCGCGCTCTAGTGGGAAAGTTGTGTACGCGCTGACTACGTGGAACTATGTACACAACACAGCTCAACTTCCCCCGCTCGTCCCTGCGCCCTCCGTGGACCCGGCGCCATTGCCGTTGTCATTGCTGCCCATTCCGTTTTTCGTCAGACCGGCTCAGGAAAAGGGTGGGCGCCTTTCTGGGAGTTTACCGACCGACGTCCCCTCGGAGCGCAGGACGGATTCGGGGCGCAGCCAGGGGCTCTGCGTCGGCCGCAGTTGTGCCTTCCGGTTCCCCACGCAATCCAGCTTCCAGCTTTCCCCTCTTCCCCCCTCCACCCCCCACCCGTTGTCTTAAAATGGCTCCCTAAACGGCAATGGTGTCGTATTTTGGGGGGGAGAAGGAACGTGCAGTCCTGAAGCATCGACTGCACACCGACCAGCGCAGTGCCACGAAATGGCATCAAGAACGCGCTGACCCGCATGCCAATGGATAGAGCGGGCAGCGCCACACCTCCAGGAAGACAGAGTTCAGCGCCCCCCCCCCCCCCCCCCCACCTGTCGACGCTGCTTTAACCAGCCGCCCATCTCTGCTCCGTCCAGTTCGGTCGCAGTCTGCAAGAGCATCAGTGCTGAGTAATAGGAAGACGCTACTTAGCCTGCGTTCTGTGAGTAGTAATAGGGTCACTGCAAAAGAAATGCACACTATTTTTGTAAAAATACAGTTTTCATTCTGCATCTATGAAACTTTTACAGCGTGTAGATACATCCTTCCGCTTATTTTCAAACTTAGATCAACCTGTTCCCGTGAGTGGTGCCGTCACAGCATGTCTTCAAGATGGCTGCTGCACTTCACGTTCGTCAGAAGCAACGTCCTGTCATAGAATTCCTGTGCTGTGAAAACGAGACAGTGGGAAACATCCACAAGAGGTTGAAAAAGGTGTACGGAGATGCTGCTGTCGATGGCAGTACAGTTAGTCGGTGGCAAGCAGGTTACGTGATGAAAGCGGGCACGGCAGTATTGAGGATTGTCCTCGCAGCGGCAGGCCTCGTACTGCACATACTCCAATGTGCAGAGAGTTAACGAATTGGTGACTACTGACAGACGCATCACAGTGAACGAATTGTCACGCTACGTTGGGATAGGGGAAGGAAGTGTTTGCAGAATATTGAAAGTGTTGGCGTTAAAGAAGGTTTGTGCCAGGTAGTTTCCCAGGATGTTGACAGTGGCTCACAAAGAAACTAGGAAAACGGTATGCAGCGAACTTTTGGAACATTACGAGAATGGTGGAGATGAATTTCTTGGAAGAATTGTGACAGATGATGAAACATGGCCCCATCATTTTTCACCGGAGACGAAGAGGCAATCAATGGAGTGGCATCATGCAAATTTACCCCAGAAAAAATTCAAAACCACACCTTCTGCTGGAAAAGTTATGGCTACGGTGTTTTTCGATTCCGAAGGACTCTTCCTTGTGGACATCGTGCCAAGTGGAATCACCATAAATTCGGATGCATATATGACGACAATGAAGAAACTTCAAGCTCGACTGAGTCGTGTTTGACCACATCGGCAAAAGCAGGATGTTTTGCTGTTGCACGACAATGCACGGCCACATGTCAGTCAAAAAACCATGGAAGCGATCACAAAACTCGGATGGACAACACTGAAACACCCGCGTTACAGTCCGGACCTGGCTCCATATGACTATCATCTCTTTGGGAAACTGAAAGACTCTCTTCGTGGAACAAGGTTTGAAGATGATGACTCCCTTGTGCACGCTGCCAAACAGTGGCTCCAACAGGTTGGTTCAGAATTTTACCGTGCGGGTATACAGGCGCTTGTTCCAAGATGGCGTAAGGCAGTTGAGAGTGATGGAGATTATGTGGAGAAATGAAAATATTGTAGATACACACTGTAAAACTTTCAAACATGTAGAATAAAAGATGGATTTTAGAAAAAAGTTGTGAGCATTTCTTTTGGAGTGATCCTCGTAGATTTTCTCTGTACTTGCACGTAGGAAGTAGAACAAGTTAAGTAGAAATAAAGTGTTGTATTAATCTTCAAGTTTCATGTATAGATCATTACTGATTCCTGCTACTGGCCATCAAAACTTCTTTCCTCCCTTGCTTGTGTCAGTGCTGAATGCCACAGTAGCTGACACAACACTGAATATAGTTAGCTTGGACGGAATCTGCTTTAATGAATGAACATAATCAGGTTCTTACTTGCGTCTCTTGATTATCGCTAGAAGTTAATGAATAAAAATGAAATGGTATTCTATGTTTTGAAAACTCTAGTTCATAGCACTGGATTTTCTCGCACACTGCCATTTCAGTTTAGCACAGTTTGTTCTTTGCATGTCGAATCCTGCGCCTATATGGAGAAAAAGTCAATCGGGACGATATCTACGAGACAGCTTCAGAAGATGCGAGGTAAGCAAACCAAGGCCAGTGATGCTAGTAAAGTGAAAAGACAAACCCCCATAAACTGCAGTATAGACAGAACCTGGCACTTCTGCAAGGTTCGTGAGGCATTTTATGAAAGTCACTGTGTAATGGATAGGTAGGTGAACGTTACAATAACAATCCACTGTCGCCATTCTTCTATTTTTATAAACGTTACACTATCTCTAACTACGCAATTCTTCAAAGGACTACGACTAAAAAAGCTTAAAAAAACAAAACACTCATAGGAACTCTCAAAGACGGCAACGTGTCGATGGCTCACCATATACGCAACTGTGAAGGCTCCGTCCGACGCACTACCCGCTCATCGGGCTGCTGCAGGCGCACCTCTGACTAACGCTGGATGGTTCGTCCAACTCCTGATCGTAATCTGTTTAAAGATTTCCACACCATCCAGCTTTCCTTGTGTCCAGGTGGTAGTTCTTCAGCTTCTGGCATCAATCCTCGCAGGTGAGGCGTCGACTACTTGCATAACTCCAGCCTTGCCTTCTCTGGTGAAACGTTGACCCTCTCGGATGTCCTCAGGAAGCTCTTTCGCGAGCTCAGCCGTTGCTGTGGTGGATTATGTCCGTGCAGTGGATGAACACTGTTCTATTCCACTTTCAGTCTCTCCTTGTTGGCAGCCACTGCTCTGCGTACCCATGGTGGCGCTATTCCAGCCAGGTAGTAGAGAGTATCGGTTGGGGTAGGTCTTAAGCAACCTCTGATCAACCTGCAGGTTTCGTTGAGAGCAAGGTCTACTTTCCTGGCATGAGATGACCTGTACCAGACTGGGGAAGCATATTCGACACCAGGAAAGCACAGTGCCATTGCAGCAGAGCGAATAGTTTGTGGATGTGAGCCCCACTGTGTCCCCACTAGTTTGCGAGTGTTTGGAGTGGAGATTTTCATTTTGGTGTTCTTGTATCGGGTTTTGAATGTCAGAGTTCTATCGATAGTGAATTCCAAGTACACTCCTGGAAATGGAAAAAAGAACACATTGACACCGGTGTGTCGAACCCACCATACTTGCTCCGGACACTGCGAGAGGGCTGTACAAGCAATGATCACACGCACGGCACAGCGGACACACCAGGAACCGCGGTGTTGGCCGTCGAATGGCGCTAGCTGCGCAGCATTTGTGCACCGCCGCCGTCAGTGTCAGCCAGTTTGCCGTGGCATACGGAGCTCCATCGCAGTCTTTAACACTGGTAGCATGCCGCGACAGCGTGGACGTGAACCGTATGTGCAGTTGACGGACTTTGAGCGAGGGCGTATAGTGGGCATGCGGGAGGCCGGGTGGACGTACCGCCGAATTGCTCAACACGTGGGGCGTGAGGTCTCCACAGTACATCGATGTTGTCGCCAGTGGTCGGCGGAAGGTGCACGTGCCCGTCGACCTGGGACCGGACCGCAGCGACGCACGGATGCACGCCAAGACCGTAGGATCCTACGCAGTGCCGTAGGGGACCGCACCGCCACTTCCCAGCAAATTAGGGACACTATTGCTCCTGGGGTATCGGCGAGGACCATTCGCAACCGTCTCCATGAAGCTGGGCTACGGTCCCGCACACCGTTAGGCCGTCTTCCGCTCACGCCCCAACATCGTGCAGCCCGCCTCCAGTGGAGTCGCGACAGGCGTGAATGGAGGGACGAATGGAGACGTGTCGTCTTCAGCGATGAGAGTCGCTTCTGCCTTGATGCCAATGATGGTCGTATGCGTGTTTGGCGCCGTGCAGGTGAGCGCCACAATCAGGACTGCATACGACCGAGGCACACAGGGCCAACACCCGGCATCATGGTGTGGGGAGCGATCTCCTACACTGGCCGTACACCACTGGTGATCGTCGAGGGGACACTGAATAGTGCACGGTACATCCAAACCGTCATCGAACCCATCTTTCTACCATTCCTAGACCGGCAAGGGAACTTGCTGTTCTAACAGGACAATGCACGTCCGCATGTATCCCGTGCCACCCAACGTGCTCTAGAAGGTGTAAGTCAACTACCCTGGCCAGCAAGATCTCCGGATCTGTCCCCCATTGAGCATGTTTGGGACTGGATGAAGCGTCGTCTCACGCGGTCTGCACGTCGAGCACGAACGCTGGTCCAACTGAGGCGCCAGGTGGAAATGGCATGGCAAGCCGTTCCACAGGACTACATCCAGCATCTCTACGATCGTCTCCATGGGAGAATAGCAGCCTGCATTGCTGCGAAAGGTGGATATACACTGTACTAGTGCCGACATTGTGCATGCTCTGTTGCCTGTGTCTATGTGCCTGTGGTTCTGTCAGTGTGATCATGTGATGTATCTGACCCCAGGAATGTGTCAATAAAGTTACCCCTTCCTGGGACAATGAAATCACGGTGTTCTTATTTCAATTTCCAGGAGTGTATTTAGGGGCGTCATGATGCTGCAATTGGTAGCCTGACCATTCAACATGTTTCTCACGATTGGCTTCCCTTTCTTTAGGTGAAAGGCATACGCTTGTGTCTTCGAAGGGTTTGGTCTGAGTTGCTTCCGATTGTAGTAGATTGTCGGTGTTGTAAGTGCAGTTGTCAGGTTTCTTTCCACTGTTTCAAAGCATGAGCTCTGCGTAGCAAGGGTTAGGTCATCTGCACATAAGAATCTCGTCGTGCCCGGGGTCAATGGCTTGTCGTTGGTATAAATGTTGAAGAGAAGTGGAGCCAAGACGCTTCCCTGAGGTAGATCATTTTTCTGTGCTCTGCAGCGACTGCATTGTCCTTGATATTCAACAAAAAACTTGCGGTTATGGAGGAGGGTGCTGATTAGTCTAACTAGGTGGGCGTTCTTGATCATATTGTATAATTTTGCATGGAGTAACCGATGATGGAAAGTATCATACGCTGCTGTGAGATTCACGAAGATGTCGCCCGTTACTTGTCGGGTTTCAAAGCTATCCTCTATAAACTGAATGAAGTTCAAAAGTTGCCCTGGGCAGCTTCTGTTTGGTCGAAATCCTGCTTGTTCAGGTAGGAGAAGAGGGTCTAATACTGGAGGATTCTAAACAGAATCATACGTTAGAACAGTTTATAAAGGTGACTTAAAAGGCTAACTGGTCCGAAAATCGTGGGATGATTTGCTTTCTTTCCAGCTTTCAGAAGAGCTAGCACCCTGCTCTTTTGCCAGATGTTTGGTATTTGGCACTGGCTCATGCAGTTGTTGAAAAGTTGCAGGATCCATTTTCTTGTTGCTGGGTCGAAATCCTGAATTTTCTCCATTCGGATGTCATATGAACCGGATGCTTTAACAGCTTTGCTTTCCTTAATAGCCTTGTTTAATGATAGGAGCCTCCACGAAGATTGCAATGATTTCCGACCAAGATAATACTTGAATCGGGCGTACCATGGGCGCGATATTTCTCTGACGTCTGATCTTTTCACACCAAAAACATCATCTTGGTCCTTTTCAGGGCCACAGTTGACCATTATATCGGTGAATATAGAACTATTAATAACATTGCGTTTTTTCGACATTTTACTAAGTTAACGGATCTAAATTTCATAACCGGCCGCTGGTGACACCACGAAACGTCATGTGCGCGTGGTTACCAGTAACATTAGGCATTTATTCTAGTTTATAATGTTCATGAAAACAGTTTATGTTGTGGTGCCACCATTAATTTGGTCCCTTCTTCTTATTAATCATGGTCGGTCGAAGTTGGAAGTCGTCTTCGTTGGAATAGCCGCCAGCATATGCAGTCTAACAGTGGGGTTAGACGCTGTCTTCCTACCTGCACGTTAAATAGAAGTCAAAATGTAATCCTTCTTCTACTCATTGAGTAAACTAGTTACAACAGCCTCCATATAACTCATCTCATAAAATTGCAAATAATCACCATCTTACAACGTCTGTGTAATAAATACAGTTTCATGAAAACCAACTGGTCTGTACGGCACGAATATATTGTCGCCATAGAATGAAGATTGCGGGGAGTCGTTTCACTGCACCTCCGATCCACTCAACAATTGCGATCGCTTTGGTTCTTTTTCCTCTGTTTCCAGTATTCTGTGCAACAAATGGCTAATTATCGCGGCAGTACAATACTGTTGACGGTATTGCTGATACATTCTTCTTATATCTGATTAAAGTACACCAGGAAAATACTTGTTAAGTTTTCAGCATATGGGCGTATAAATTCTGGAGGAAACTAATCTGCGGGAATAATACGTAATTGACAAGTACGTACGTGTTATTTTATCGATTAAAATTAATTAAATACTTGTACTGGCATTGCTAAATTGAGCTTCGACGCCATGAGTGTAATCAGTATATGTGAAAGGAATGGGCTAATAAACTCACCTGAACTAAAATAAGTTAACGTTGGCAAGGCAGTGATAATTTTTCTTTCATATTTTATTTATCTTTTATACAGTGGAGTCGTATTGGTAGAATACATGTATGTTCGCTGTATCCATTTTTCCTTTAATTCATACATGCCATTAAGAGACACTTACTATTTTTTGTCGTGTTGATACAACACGGACATGAAATGGTGGTTGGGTACGGGAGGCTTTGCTTTGCTCATTATAATTGGCAACCTCTGCAATTAAAATACGACACACGACCAAATCACTCTGAAGAAATGCCACTAAATCATAAAAATTAACTGTTGGTAGGTCCGCCAATACAGAGAAACAAAATAGTACAGTACTGATTAATCTCCGTTTGCTTGTCATTGTACTGTAGAAGTCGGAGGATTACGTGCCGATATGTTAAAATCAGATTTGGCAACTTGAATTATACGCATCTACACTCGGTCTCAATGCAATATTCAGTACTTTACAATGGCATTCTGACTTTTTTAAATAATGTAATTCGGCCTAAAATTTACACTCATAAACCTAATATCATGACTTTGGGAAACGAAAATGAATTATGGTTAACTGTCAGTCAGAAAAAATAAAGCATCAAATACTTCACTGAAATTCCTTGTGGAACCTGCTGAACAGTTCATTGTTTCGAGTATGACTTGGTAAAAAACACAGTTATATATAATAATTTATCATTGTCCATTGCTGAACTTCGCCTAGTGAACGTAGCCCAATACATTCTTCAACATGATCCAAGTCAGTGGAGAATGAAAAACATGGATGAGCTGATCCACGTTTTGATTCTCCACTGATTTGGTTCACGTTGAACAGTTATATATAAACGGTGATCCCGTGATGATGCTGCAAACTTTCAGGAATGATGGAGAAAGGCAGATGTACCAATTTGAGGTAAGGGACTTTGGCCTGGAAACGACAAGGTCGAAAGTTATATGCGAAAATCGTTCTGATACCTCTGACAGTGGAATTACATGTTCCGGTACTGTTTTTGCTAAGATTGTAGGGCAGGCGAATTTCAGAAGTGGTAGTATGGAACAAAACAAGAAAAAATGTGTAGTAATCATGCGCTATAAAATACATACCTTAAGAGCAATGAGCACCTGTTCATCTTCGATATTGTGGAACGCATCTCCTCTACTGCAAGCTCTTTAACTTCCAAATTGTAGGGGGAGCTAGTATGGACCAGAACAAGAAAAACGGTCCAGTGAAATGGGCTCTATCTTAAGGGGTATGAGTACTTGACATCTTCGCTACTGTGAAACACGTCTCATGCACTAAACAAGTGCCGATTGCCCTTAGGTAAGTATTTTAGTCCATATTTACTGTACATTTTTTAGCGTTTTTGTCCATACTATCCCGTACAAAAATATCGAAACCAAAGAGCTTGCAGCAAAAGTGATATGTTTCACAGAACTGAACATGAAGAAGTACTTGAGGTAAGGGACTTTGGCCTGGAAACGACAAGGTCGAAAGTTATATGCGAAAATCGTTCTGATACCTCTGACAGTGGAATTACATGTTCCGGTACTGTTTTTGCTAAGATTGTAGGGCAGGCGAATTTCAGAAGTGGTAGTATGGAACAAAACAAGAAAAAATGTGTGGGTAGCTTCATCGCATCAGCTGGTCACCATCCAGAGACAGAAGGGGAGAAACTGTTCACTTCCATCACAGCATATACCAGCTCCTGACGTAAATAGGCCAAAGAAGTCAAGGTCAAGTCAAAGACATAGCAGTAAAGTCGTAGTTGACGCAAATATGATACACAGCCAACGTGTGCATTATATAAGTTGTAACTGAAGCCAATAGGTATGCATCTTAGAGCGCATGTTTTGGTACATGCTACCACCTCTGAAAGCTGTCTGTTCTACAGTCTTAGCGACAACATGGACGACGTCTCAGTGCCTTCTTGAAGAAGGGTCACAATCTTCCGACTTCATATGCGATGTCTAACAAGTGACGAAGGATACGATTCGGCCCAAAGTGATGCTTTAGTGACTTTTACGATAACCACAATTTCTGCACTTTCACTCTATGCCAAGTCTCCCAGGCTGTATCTCACTGTCCAGTGCTTAGCGTTATAGCGCTTTCGGTCTTCCTTCCGTGCGTCCAGGGTCCGTATGCCTTGCTTCTACGGTCCTGGTGATGCGGTGTTTCACGAAGTTATCATAAGTATCGTTCTGATGAAACGTGAATAGTGTATCCATTGTCCCTTCGGCCTCACGATCGTGAAGAAGAAAGAACGGTGTGAAATGGTTCAAATGGCTCTGAGCACTATGGGACTTAACAACTGAGGTCATCAGTCCCCTAGAACTTAGAACTACTTAAACCGAACTAACCTAAGGACATCACACACGTCCATGCCCGAGGCAGGATTCGAACCCGCGACCGTAGCGGCCGCGCGGTAACGGTGTGAAACCTGTAACGTCTTGCTTCGCTGTGTTGCATGCGAACGTTAAGATGGGCAATTCCAAATCAACATACATCCAGAGCATATCTGCCAACGTCGTATTAAAGCGTTCTGTGAGGCCATTCGTCAGTGGATGGTAGCCAGTTTTCATCCTGTGTGTGGCATCGCAGTATGAAAATACTTCTGATATTATTCTAGACTGGTAAACTTCCTCACGGTCAGAGATCATCACACAAGATGCTCTGTGCTACAAAACGACACCATCGACAAGGATGTGGTGTCACCGCCAGACACCACACTTGCTAGGTGGTAGCTTAAATCGGCCGCGGTCCATTTAGTACATGTCGGACCCGCGTGTCGCCACTGTGTAATCGCAGACCTAGCGCCACCACCAAGGCAGGTCTCGTGATACGAGAGAGCACTCGCCCAGTTGTACGAGAACCTAGCTACCGACCAGATGTACGAAGCCTTTCTCTCTCATTAGCCGAGAGACAGAATAGCCATCAGCTAAGTTAATGGCTACGAACTAGCAAGGCGCCATTAGCCATACAGTGATTGTACTTAAAGTCTTCTGTGTATCGTCAAGATCGATGTACCACAAGGAATGAGTAAAGTTAAGTATTAAACCTGCTCCGTACTTTTCTTCCTAACATTAATTACGTATCCTGTTCCAGTACTTCACGCCCGTCTGCTTTAGTCTAGCGTGCATTTTCAGCCATCTCAACTTCACGGTGTCGGCCCAGCTACCGACACAACAAAGGAACTGTGAAATCTCCAGAGCTTCAACAGTCGGCACGGCTTCGGCGACAGCGTAATAGATAAGGTAGTCAGTGCAGACCATTATCCATCGGTTTCAGTCTGTTGACTTCGGGAACCTCCCCAGGGCCGGATTGGTACCACATTCCCGGGAGATTATTGCCGGACATACTTCTGTCGTTGTCACACCTTACACTGGCTCACATAGTGTCTAAGGAATCGGTAGAGGCCTGGTCAGTGATACCTGCGTCTGAATCTGTCTAGAGTCTTGACGAATCACAGGTGACTAGACATCGGAGCGTCTTGGAAATGCTTCAGGATAACTAGCTATAGACGAGTTCGGATGACGAGCAACCATTTCCACCACACTGAATCATACTCTTATACAATGTTCCACTTATTAACTGGAATTCTCCTTTGATCGGTTCTTTCTCCTTCAAGGCATCTATGGTTTTCAACTCTCCTCAGCAGGAATGTCATTTAATGCAGCAACGACCGAGATTTCATTCATATTGCTGTGTTACACCAAAGGATTCCTTGAATGGCAGTCGGCGTCCTTGTGCTTCCGTCCGCTTTTGTATAATATTATGATGTCATTCTCCTGAAGCCTCAATACCCATTTGGTTGTAGAGTGTTCATCTCAGACACAGAGAGGACTCTTAAAGCGTAAGCTATCACCTTTTCAGCACCTTCCTGAATCAGTACTAGATATTCTCCTATCCCAGAGCTACTCTAGCTGGTGTGATGTCCCCGCCTTCGGTAGTACTGTGCTGGTTCGCCATCTCCGTATCAGGAACGCTGTAACCAAAAACTTAACACACGAACATTCTCGTCGTACAGTCCAAAGACTAGAGAAAATTTTAGCGTTTCCTTAAGAACAAGGGAAGATATTTCTTGCACCTCGATCCAAAACAGTTTGGCGTCTCCCTGCAGTAGTTCTTGCAAGGTATGTGTCTTAGTACAGAAGTCCTTTACGAATCGCCGGTACTACGAGCACATACTGAGGATACCTTTCTCATCACTAATGTGCTGAGGAGTCGTAAAATATGTGACTGCTCTTATTTCATCTGCATCAGGAATGACTCCATATCTGTTCACTAAATTCCTCAATATTTTTATCTCTTTGGGAACGAAGAGGCACGTTTCGGGTTCAGGGAGAGCGCAAAAGATTGAAGAGACTTCAACACGGTTGTCAGGCGGCTTAGACGTTCCTCGAAGGTCTTCGAAAAGACGATAATTTCATTCTTATAGCAAAGATATGTCGTCCATTTGAGGCGTCGAAGCATGTTGTCATACTTTCAAAGATCGCTGGTGTATTGCATAATCCAAACGGCATAACTTTAAACTCGTAGCCCTCAGGATTATGGGAAGCTCCTTTAAAACAGTCCTGCCTACTTTGCTTCTTTCGAGCAGTCTAGGGCGTTATCAGTGTGCAGCAATGGATATATCTCTCTCTTCGTGATTTTGTTCATTCGTCGGTAGTCGATACAGAAACGTGATGTGCTGATCTTCTTCTTTAAAAGAACCACAGGAGAGGACCAACGGCTCTATGGTATCATCGTGATATTCTCGATACGTCATTAAATTCTAGGTGGCAAAATCAGTATATCGAGAAACCAGAAACCGCCGGGGGAAACGAATCCTCTTAAGCAAGGGATCTCTTCGAAATCCAACCGCGAAGTTCCGGCAGCATTTTTCTTAACGAGACGTGGATTTCACAGTCGTGATACTGTCTTCTCCGGCATTTCATTAAGATCGAAATTTTATTCCCAGGTCCCATTCTTCATCTGCAACGAACGGAGCTGGAATAACATGTGTCAGAAACATCAGCTCCATCGCATCAGCTGGACACCATCCAGAGACAGAAGGGGAGAAACTGTTCACTTCCACCACAGCATATACCAGCTCCTGACGTAAATAGGTCAAAGAAGTCAAGGTCAAGTCAAAGACATAGCAGTAAAGTCGTAGTTGACGTAAATATGATACACAGCCAACGTGTGCATTATATAAGTTGTAACTGAAGCCAATAGGATGTGTATTAAAGCAGTAAACAGAAATAGTAGTGCGCCGCCTACCAACCAGATTATACTCGTAATAACTTTGACGTACCAGTGAATACAGGTGAAAGATTTGCCGGAAGTACAGTGCTTCCTAAAAACGGGAAATGTGATGGGAAATCTGACAATCACCAATCAACAGGTCCGAGGTCATACGTTCGCTTTGGAGAGAGCGAAAATAGTACGGTAGAGAACTTACGCCCCAATGACTCTAGGGCGAAATTTGTTTACAGGAAGTAACTATTTAAGATATATAATTGTTAATATTTCAGGTTGTTGTTGTTGTTGTGGTCTTCAGTCCTGAGACTGGTTTGATGCAGCTCTCCATGCTACTCTATCCTGTGCAAGCTTTTTCATCTCCCAGTACCTACTGCAACCTACATCCTTCTGAATCTGCTTAGTGTATTCATCTCTTGGTCTCCCTGTACGATTTTTACACTCCACGCTGCCCTCCAATACTAAATTGGTGATCCCTTGATGCCTCAGAACATGTCCTACCAACCGATCCCTTCTTCTGGTCAAGTTGTGCCACAAACTTCTCTTCTCCCCAATCCTATTCAATACTTCCTCATTAGTTATGTGATCTACCCATCTAATCTTCAGCATTCTTCTGTAGCACCACATTTCGAAAGCTTCTATTCTCTTCTTGTCCAAATATTTCAGGTATTGGTTAGAATACACATGAAATTTAACCGATAACTGAGCAATCAACAAACAGTTTACTATTTCTTGATGTCTTGTAGCAGAAAAATATGGTACCACCTATTCAGTTTTTTTATTTTTTATTTTTGTTTTAAAAGACGTAACGGGGAATTATTCACATTGCTAATCTATCTTTATCGAAAGAAGAGATCTCTTTAGAAATGAAGTCTGAATATTTAGTAATTGTCGTATGGTGGTCCAAAATAGTTTTACGTTTTCCTGAGTTATTTGTTGTCATGAGTTTCGTAACTTATGGACTTCCGCGTTAATTAAAGATCTACTCTCCAGCTATGATCAGTTGACGTTAGTTACCACCGAAAAATGTATGGTCTGAAAAGTTAAATATTTTACATAAAAGCTTATTACCGCTGGAGTTTAAGTCCGTCTTCTACCGCTACGTCACTGGGTGGAACTCCCTTGTGTGAAAGTCATCATGTTCCCTTTTAGCTCTGCTCTCGAGCTCTGGTCGGAGTTAGGATGGCTTCTGCAGCCCCACAATGCTTTTGCTTGATCTATGAAACAATTTCGTCAACCGTAACTCTTGAGTCGCTCGTAATAAGTTTTCCAGCGGAGACGCCCCGCAGCCTTTGCCGATTGCCTTGGCTCGACTCCAGACGACGCTGTTTCTGGTATCGCGCGGCGCGGAGACTCGTAGCGTTCTGGTAACTGTGTGACTGAAGACAGTAAATTGCATAGCTACGGTGGTTGTCGAGCTGTAGTTGGCGGTTTCGAAAACTGCAACTGGGAGAAATTTTCATTTACAGAAAATCTCTGGTAAACTTCCACATGTAACTTAATGCCTAGTACACTAGCCAGCAAATACAGGGTAATTAACCAGATATGAATCATATCCGCTGCACCGGATTAACGTTTGTTGGTCTCATACACTGGTCATCCTGACAGTGCCGACCGGTGTGGCCGAGCGGTTCTAGGCGCTTTAGTCTGGAACCGTGCGACCGCTACGGTCGCAGGTTCGAATCCTGCCTCGGGCATGGATGTGTGTGATGTCCTTAGGTTAGTTAGGTTTAAGTAGTTCTAAGTTCTAGGGCCTACCCCCATGAACCATGGACCTTGCCGTTGGTGGGGAGGCTTGCGTGCCTCAGCGATACAGATGGCCGTACCGTAGGTGCAACCACAATGGAGGGGTATCTGTTGAGAGGCCAGACAAACGTGTGGTTCCTGAAGAGGGGCAACAGCCTTTTCAGTAGTTGCAGGGGCAACAGTCTGGATGATTGACTGACCTGTCCTTGCAACACTAACAAAACTGGCGTTCTACGGATCGGAGCGTGGAATGTCAGATCCCTTAATCGGGCAGGTAGGTTAGAAAATTTAAAAAGGGAAATGGATAGGTTGAAGTTAGATATAGTGGGAATTAGTGTAGTTCGGTGGCAGGAGGAACAAGACTTCTTGTCAGGTGAATACAGGGTTATAAATTCAAAATCAAATAGGGGTAATGCAGGAGTAGGTTTAATAATGAATAAAAAAATAGGAGTGCGGGTAAGCTACTACCAATAGCATAGTGAACGCATTATTGTGGCCAAGATAGACACGAAGCCAATCCTACTACAGTAGTACAGGTTTATATGCCAACTAGCTCTGCAGATGATGAAGAAATTGATGAAATGTATGATGAGATAAAAGAAATTATTCGGGTAGTCAAGGGAGACGAAAATTTAATAGTGTTGGGTGACTGAAATTCGAGAGTAGGAAAAGGGAGAGAAGGAAACATAGTGGGTGAATATGGATTGGGGGAGAGAAATGAAAGAGGAAGCTGTCTGGTAGAATTTTGCACAGAGCATAACTTAATCATAGCTAACACTTGGTTCAAGAATCGTAAAAGAAGGTTGTATACATGGAAGAATCCTGGAGATACTAGAAGGTATCAGATAGATTATATAATGGTAAGACAGAGATTTAGGAACCAGGTTTTAAATTGTAAGACATTTCCAGGGGCAGATGTGGACTCTGACCACAATCTATTGGTTATGATCTGTAGATTAAAACTGAAGAAACTGCAAAAAGGTGGGAATTTAAGGAGATGGGACCTGGATAAACTGAAAGAACCAGAGGTTGTACAGAGTTTCAGGGAGAGCATAAGGGAACAACTGACAGGAATGGGGGAAAGAAATACACTAGAAGAAGAATGGGTAGCTCTGAGGGATGAAGTAGTGAAGGCAGCAGAGGATCAAGTAGGTAAAACGACGAGGGCTAGTAGAAATCCTTGGGTAACAGAAGAAATATTGAATTTAATTGATGAAAGCAGAAAATATAAAAACGTAGTAAATGAAGCAGGCAAAAGGGAATACAAACGTCTCAAAAATGAGATCGACAGGAAGTGCAAAATGGCTAAGCAGGGATGGCTAGAGGACACATGTAAGGATGTGGTGGCTTATCTCACTAGGGGTAAGATAGATACTGCCTACAGGAAAATTAAAGAGACCTTTGGAGATAAGAGAGCCACTTGTATGAATATCAAGAGCTCAGATGAAAACCCAGTTCTAAGCAAAGAAGGGAAAGCAGAAAGGTGGAAGGAGTATATAGAGGGTCTATACAAGGGCGATGTACTTGAGGACAATATTATGGAAATGAAAGAGGATGTAGATGAAGATGAAATTAGAGATACGATGCTGCGTGAAGAGTCTGACAGAGCACTGAAAGACCTGAGTCGAAACAAGGCGTCGGGAGTAGACAACATTTCATTGGAACTACTGACGGCCTTGGGAGAGCCAGTCCTGACAAAACTCTACCATCTGGTGAGCAAGATGTATGAGACAGGCGAAATACCCTCAGACTTCAAGAAGAATATAATAATTCCAATCCCAAAGAAAGCAGGTGTTGACAGATGTGAAAATTACCGAACTATCAGTTTAATAGGTCACAGCTGCAAAATACTAACATGAATTCTTTACAGACGAATGGAAAAACTGGTAGAAGCCGACCTCGGAGAAGATTAGTTTGGATTCCGTAAAAATATTGGAACACGTGAGGCAATACTGACCCTACGAATAATCTTAGAAAATAGATTAAGGAAAGGCAAACCTACAGTTCTGGCATTTGTAGACTTAGAGAAAGCTTTTGACAATGTTGACTGGAATACTCTCTTTCAAATTCTAAAGGTGGCAGGGGTAAAATACAGGGAGCGAAAGGCTATTTACAATTTGTACAGAAACCAGATGGCAGTTTAAGAGTCGAGGGGTATGAAAGGGAAGCAGTGGTTGTGAAGGGAGTGAGACAGGGTTGTAGCCTGTCCCCGATGTTATTCAATCTCTATACTGAGCAAGCAGTAAATGAAACAAAAGAAAAATTCGGAGTAGGTATTAAAGTCCATGGAAGAAGAAATAAAAACGTTGAGGTTTGCCGATGACATTGTAATTCTGTCAGAGACAGGAAAGGACTTGAAAGAGCAGTTGAACGGAATGGACAGTGTCTCGATAGGAGGATATAAGATGAACATCAACAAAAGCAAAACGAGGATAATGGAATGAAGTCGAATTAAATCGGGTGATGCTGAGGGAATTAGATTAGGAAATGAGACACTTAAAGTAGAAAAGGAGTTTTGCTATTTGGGGAGCAAAATAACTTATGATGGTCGAAGCAGAGAGGATATAAAATGTAGACTGGCAATGGCAAGGAAAGCGTTTCTGAAGAAGAGAAATTTGTTAACATCGAGCATAGATTTAAGAGTCAGGAAGTCGTTTCTGAAAGTATTTGTATGGAGTGTAGCCATGTATGGAAGTGAAACATGGACGATAAATAGTTTGGACAAGAAGAGAATAGAAGCTTTCGAAATGTGGTGCTACAGCAGAATGATCAAGATTAGATGAGTAGATCACGTAACTAATGAGGAGGTATTGAATAGAATTGGAGACAAGAAAAATTTGTGGCGCAACTTGACTAGAAGAAGGGATCGGTTGGTAGGGAATGTTCTGAGGCATCAAGGGATCACCAATTTAGTATTGGAGGCCAACATGGAGGGTAAAAATCGTAGAGGGAGACCAAGAGATGAATACACTAAGCAGATTCGGAAGGATGTAGGTTGCAGTAAGTACTGGGAGATGAAGAAGCTTGCACAGGATAGAGTAGCATGGAGAGCTGCATCAAACCAGTCTCAGGACTGAAGACAACAACAACAACAAGTTCTAGGGACTGATGACCTCAGATGTTAAGTGCCATAGTGCTCAGAGACATCCTGACAGTGGTTAGAGCTTCTCACTATCGTCCATGCAAATATCGTGCTGATTCGCCATCTCCGTTTCAGAAATGCTGGAAATAAAGTTACTGCACGAAACCGAACGAACAAAAAACGTTGTTTAGGGCTTAACGTTTCATCTGAATCAGAGTCACTCATCATGGTCCACAGGTTCTAATTGGGCAAAAACGATGAATAAAATGCCAGTTTTTGAAGGCACTGTTCAGAAAATTGCCTTGAGCAATTTAGGGAAACTCCTGAAAACCTTAATCAGGATGACGAATGGGGATTTGAACCATATTCCTCCCTTATGTGAGTAACTATGCCACTTAACCAGTACACAGAACAAAATTAACACGTTTCATAGCCAGATGGTGTCGATGAATATCCATCTCGTTGGAGGATAAATGATGATCTGGAGATGTGATTGAAATCGAGCCACAGAAATAAAGAGAACTAAATAACATCGTGTCCCACAACACAGCTTACTTACACGAAATGCTCCACCAGTTATTCACAGAAGAAACCTGAAGTAGTTGATGTGAATATTTCTATAAGTAATTGGATTGGGACACCGGACTAAATGCGTGATTTGTTGACCAGCTGGCTTTATCATTTAAGTGTTGGAACTCCTCATCGAGTTATGCAGTTGCTATCCAGAGTAACTTGCTATACTGTATTTCATGTCCAATAGAATTTTCGGTGTTGCAACCTATCATCATCATCGTGTAGTTTTGTCATTCATGTCCTGCCTATAATCACCATCATCTCGATAGATCTCCATGGCACCGTTTATCCACATCTACATCTACATACTTACTCCCTAAGCCACGGTACGGCTTATATCAAAGGGTATCTTACACCAACCTAAACTACCTTTTTCTTTCCTCTTTCACTCGGAAACGAAGCTAGGGAGAATATACTGACTATATGCTTCAGCATGGGCTCTCATTTCCATTATCTTCGTCGTCCTTGCATGGTATGTACATAGGAGGAAGGTTCAGACAGTTCTGTAACAGACTGAGTTATTGCCAGATCTCCAGCCTGTTACCTGGAACAAAAGAATGGTTTATGACCCCCGCTCCTTTACCCCTGCAAATCACAAAGGATACAATAGGGCTTTATTTACAACACCTGGGATCTAGGAGAGACAACAGCGTCCAGGATGATTTATTCTCCCTCATCCTCAATTCTATAACACAATCCTCACACCTCTGGTTGGCAGCAGATTTAGTTATGGTCCCTTTAACCCAAGAGGAGTTCTTGTGCGTTAAAATCCTATGCTGTAGGACCACCCACACTGTCTGCAGAACCGTTTGAATCATGTGATGGCCAGGATCCCATGTAACCTAAGGATTTTAGGCCCCATCGCTTCATGCATCATAGGCCAATTTCACTACATATATTGTGTCAGGAAATTCGAAACTCCAATATGTATAATTGACCTGCTGGTACGGCCAAACTTTCAGGAAACATTCCTCACACACAAATAAAGAAAAGATGTTATGTGGACATGTGTCCGGAAACGCTTAATTTCCATGTTAGAGCTCATTTTAGTTTCGTCAGTATGTACTGTACTTCCTCGATTCACCGCCATGATTTCATACGGGATACTCTACCTGTGTTGCTAGAACATATGCCTTTACAAGTACGACACAACATGTGGTTCATGCACGATGGAGCTCCTGCACATTTCAGTCGAAGTGTTCGTACCCTTCTCAACAACGGATTCGGTGACCGATGGATTGGTAGAGGCGGACCAATGCCTTGGCCTCCACGCTTTCCTGACCTCAACCCTCTTGAATTTCATTTATGAGGGCATTTGAAAGCTCTTGTCTACGCAACCCCGGTACCAAATGTGGAGACTCTTCGTGCTCGTATTGTGGACGGTTGTGATACAATACGCCATTCTCCAGGCCTGCATCAGCGCATCAGGGATTCCATGCGACGGAGGGTGGATGGATGTATCCTCGCTAACGGAGGACATTTTGAACATTTCCTGTAACAAAGTGTTTGAAGTCACGCTGGTACGTTCTGTTGCAGTGTGTTTCCATTCCATGATTAATGTGATTTGAAGAGAAGTAATAAAATGAGCTCTAACATGGAAAGTAAGCGTTTCCGGGCACATGTCCACATAACATATTTTCTTTCTATGTGTGTGAGGAATGTTTCCTGAAAGTTTGGCCGTACCTTTTTGTAACACCCTGTATAAAAAATTGCTGTCTAGCGATAACAGCACTGCCACCACCACCATCATCATTGAAACAAATGGGCAGACAGCATAACAGTTGAACTAACATTATGTTTAGTAACGCAACTGCACAGTCACGTTTAATTTTCAACATATTTAATGTTCGGATTGTCTTAAACAATCAAGTATTACAGAGCACCATGCCAGTAAACAATTTTTGGGCTGCACAGATGACACTTAAAACAATTTCACCACTTTATTTAGCACAGCACACTCGATAGCGATTGGCTAAATATATATGGTAAGTCATCTTTTACACTTAATTTGAACACAGTACAGTGTACAGAAGTTGCCACGAGCTTAGAAGCTTAGATATTACCGCCCCACGCCACTAATCTGCCACCAGCAGCCAAGTAGCAAATAGGATCAGATGTTTAACACAGATTTCGTACATTTCGTTAAGAGTACATCCTGTCGTTAACTGTAGATTGTAAAATAACTTTCCTCGTTTAAGTCAGTAATAGTTATACATTGCTTAATGTGTGTTGCGTGTAAATAACGTTTGTTCATACACGGGTTAGGCGTAATACTGTGATCATCCTCTAGAACAGTGTGTAGGTCATGTGGAAGGGCGAACCAAAGACTGCGTTTTATTGCCAAAACAGAAGATGCAGCAGATCTATTAAAGAGACTGCCTGCACTGTACTCTTCTATAATGCTACTGTGCAGTGAAGGATACTTACTGGATAGGATTGATAGTTCTTTAGAGGAGGACACACAATTTACTTTCCTTCCTTACCTAATCCGCACTTCTACTCCCTCTGTGTGAGAATATTTTGTTGAGACCCTCCTACTTAGGAGGAAATGACCATCGAAATGGAATTTAATGGGACGAAATCGACATATGTAACCGTAATTTCGACTCAGCGGACTGTTATAAAGTCGTTACCCTTTACAACAGATAAAATATTAGTTTCCGTAAATCTTTTCCAAGATGATGCTGTCGTCTACACAGGGTGGTCCATTGATCGTGAGCCGGCCGTTGTGGCCGAGCGGTTCTAGGCGCTTCAGTCTGGAACCGCGCGACCGCTACGGTCGCAGGTTCGAATCCTGCCTCGGGCATGGATGTGTGTGATGTCCTTAAGTTAGTTAGATTTAAGTAGTTCTAAGTCTAGGGGACTGATGACCTCAGATGTTAAGTCCCATAGTGCTCAGAGCCATTTGAACCATTTGAACCATTGATCGTGACCGGGCCAAATACCTCACGAAATAAGCGTCAAACGAAAAAACTACAAAGTACGAAACTTGTCTAGCTTGAAGGGGGAAACCAGATGGCGCTATGGTTGGCCCACTGCATGGCGCTGCTATTCATGTAGTACGTAACGAAATATGAATGTTTTAGTTGGACCACTTTTTTCGCTTTGTGACAGATGGCGCTGTAATTGTCACAAACATATGGCTCACAACTTTAGACGAACAGTTGGTAACAGGTAGGCCTGGGTTTTTTAAATTAAAATACAGGACATAGGTACATATGAACATTTTATTTTGGTTGTTCCAATGTGATACATGTACCTTTGTGAACTTACCATTTCTGAGAACGCATGCTGTTACAGCGTGATTGCCTGGAAATACCACATTAATGCAATAAATGCTGAAAATGATATCCATCAACCTCAATGCATTTGGCAATACGTGTAACGACATTCCTCTCAACAGCGAGTAGTTCGCCTTCAGTAATGTTCGCACATGCATTGACAATGCGCTGACGCATGTTGTCAGGCGTTGTCGGTGGATCACGATAGCAAATATCCTTCAACTTTCCCCACAGAAAGAAATCCGGGGACGTCAGATCCGGTGAACGTGCGGGCCATGGTATGATGCTTCGATGACCAATCCACCTGTCATGAAATATGCTATTCAATGCCGCTTCAACCGCACGCGAGCTATGTGCCGGACATCCATCATGTTGGAAGTACATCGCCATTCTGTCATTCAGTGAAACATCTTGTAGTAAAGGCGGTAGAGCATTACGTAGGAAATCAGCATACATTGCATCATTTAGATTGCCATCGATAAAATGGGGCCATAATGCCGCTCCATACATTAACCCGGCAAGGTCTCTGATGTTCCACTTGTCGCAACCATCGTGGATTTTCCGTTGCGTATTATGCCGGTTAACGTTACCGCTGTTGGTGAATGACGCTTCGTCGCTAAATAGAAAGCGTGCAAAACATCTGTCATCGTCCCGTAATTTATCTTGTGCCCAGTCGTCACCATGCAATTCCTGGTACATAGAAATATGGTACGGGTGCAATCGATGTTGATGTAGGATTCTCAACACCGACGTTTTTGAGATTCCCGATTCTCGCGCAATTTGTCTGCTATTGGTGTGCGGATTAGCCGCGACAGCAGCTAAAACACCTACTTGGGCACCATCAGTAAGCTTGTTCGCCCACTGCTTGAATACTGCTCAGCAGTGTGGGATCCGTACCAGATAGCGTTGATAGAAGAGATAGAGAAGATCCAACGGAGAGCAGCGCGCTTCGTTACAGGATCATTTAGTAATCGCGAAAGCGTTACGGAGATGATAGATAAACTCCAGTGGAAGACTCTTCAGGAGAGACGCTCAGTAGCTCGGTACGGGCTTTTGTTGAAGTTTCGAGGACATACCATCACCGAAGAGTCAAGCAGTATATTGCTCCCTCCTACGTATATCTCGCGAAGAGACTATGAGGATAAAATCAGAGAGATTAGAGCCCAAACAGAGGAATACCGACAAACCTTCTTTCCACGAACAATACGAGACTGGAATAGAAGGGAGAACCGATAGAGGTACTCAAGGTACACACCGTCAGGTGGCTTGCGGAGTATGGGTGTAGATGTAGATGTAGATCATTTGTTGCAGGTCGTGGTTGACGTTTCACATGTGGCTGAACAATTCCTGTTTCCTTAAGTAACGTAACTATCTGGCGAACAGTCCGGACACTTGGATGATGTCGTCCAGGATACAGAGCAGCATACATAGCACACGCCCGTTGGGCATATTGATCACAATAGCCATACTCCAACACGATGTCGACCTTTTCCGCAATTGGTAAACGGTCCATTTTAACACAGGTAATGTATCACGAAGCAAATACCGTTCGCACTGGAGGAATGTTACGTGATACCACGTACTTACGTGTTTGTGACTATTACAGCGCCATCTATCACAAAGCGAAACATGGCGGTCCAACTAAAACATTAAAAAAAAAATGCAGTTCATATCCGTTTCACCTATGGCAGCGCCATCTAGGGGGCCAACCATAGCGCCATCTGGTTTTCCCCTTCAAGCTAAACGAATTTCGTTCTTTGCAGTTTGTTCGTTTGATGCTTATTTTGTGAGATATCTGACCCGGTCATTATCAATGGACCACTCTGTATAAAAGCCGAAATTCGAAACTACTGCATCGAGTTATAGGAACAGCTGCAGTGGATCGATGATTAGTGTAGGTTACTTGTGGTCGAAACGCAAATAAATGTACGAGGGCGATTTGAGAAAAAATGTCTCGGCATTTTTTTATTCTGTTCTCAGTATTGGTTGAGGTATTTCAAATCATACATATTACCCGGTCAACTTTCAACTTCATCCGTCCCATCCTCTGTTATGCCAGTCCTGCCTGGATATCTGCCCCCCCCCCCCCCAAATTCTATAAGTCCCTCCAGATCCTTGAGCGTCATGCACTTCGCCTCGCCTTCCGAATACGCCTCCCGTCCCCCACGCGGATCCTCTATGATCTCATTCCTTTCCCCCATCTGCTCCTATTCCTCGAACATATCCGCATCCTCTACACCTCCCGCCGTCTTGCACCCCCTCACCCCCTGGTTGCTCCTCTCCTCTCCCATCCCCGCCCCCTACCACGTCTTCCCCATTGTGTCCCTCCTACCCTCCATCTCTATACCCTACACCTCCTTTCCCAAGGTGGCTTCCGTCAACTCCCCCTCCCGGACGATGCCCTCTCTCCCTCCATTTATCCCTCCTATCAACTCTGATCCTCACTCCCCCTCCTTTCCTCTGTCCTTTTCCTGGGCTCCCTCTTCCCCCCCTTCCGTCCTGTTTTCTCCCCACTAAACCTCTCCCAACCTCCCTTCTCCCCCCCCCCAAGTCCTTTTGTATTCCCCTCCTCTGCCTACCCCACTCCCTGTCGCGTCTGCCCCCCACCCCTCTTATGGGTCCTCCTCCTCCATCAGCTCCTATCCCGGTTCTCCTCTTCGCTTTTCCTCTTCTTCCCCCCCTTTTTTTGTTTTCCTATCATCTGTCCAGTTTCCCCCCACCTGCTCTCGGCTGTGGTGTGTCGCATTTGCCAACTTTTTCGTGCAGTGTTCCAGTGACTATTCAGTGTTGTTCGTCTTTCTCGTGTTGCGAACGGACACCATGCTGTCGCTAGGTGTGCATTTTATGTCTTTTGCGAACAGAATCCAGACTGTCGCCGTGTTTTTTTAATTGTCTGTCTATTGTTTTACCTGTCTGCTTCGTATGTATTTTATTAGCTACATCGTCCCTCTGTTCTTTGTTTTAAGCTCCACGATTTCTTTTCGCCATGTTACTCTTTAAGTCTCCGATTTTATCGCCTGTTTTTATTATTTATTCTCTTCATATTTCTCATAAAGTCTGTAGGCTGAAGAGCGGCATGCTAAGCTGCTGCCAGCCCGCCCCCCTTCGGGGGGAATTGAAATTCAATAAAGAAAAAAAAAAACTTTCAACTTCACCGACTCAAACTGCAACCCTCTGCCGCTAGAGGGCTCCTAATCGTAGCGGTGTGCAATGTAACTGGTGGTACTAACTGGAGCTGTTGTAAACTATAGTTATATCGATATTTTTCCAGTAAATTTCGACATATACAGGCGATATCGATATCGAAAAGGCAACATTGAGTGACGATATTTTTATTTTATATTACACTTCTTCGTAATTTTCGGTAAATATTTGAAATTATTCCTTTGAAATTGCAGCATAATGTAATTTTACTTTCACTGTGTGAAGGACTCTTACTACTTTTTGAGCTTTCATCACGCACAGTCCTTCTCTTGGGTTGTCTTAAGCAAGTATAGGTGGCACAAAGAATAAGTCCGATTGCACTGGGTGGGGAGGCGGTGTGAATGTAGACCATTTCCAGTTTTCTCCCCCTTGACCCTGTTCCACGCAATTTTTCATCCGCAACTGGTCATAAGGCCTCTGAACATTATATTCCAGCCGAACTACAAAATATTTGTTTATTTTCACTTTTTAACGTTTCTTATGATTACATTGCGTTTTAAATGTACGTACTGCTGCAGATCAGTAACGTCCTGTCGACAGTCCCAGACCCCCGCCCCCCTCCCTCCCCCTGTGGGGAGGAGTCATCAGATGACCAAAACGAATTGCAAAGTGATTTATATAAGATAGCCGGGCGCGGGGGTCTCGCGGTTCTAGGCGCTCAGTCCGGAACCGCGCGACTGCTACGGTCGCAGGTTCGAATCCTGCCTCGGGCATGGATGTGTGTGATGTCCTTAGGTTAGTTAGGTTTAAGTAGTTCTAAGTTCTAGGGGACTGATAACCTCAGCAGTTAAGTCCCATAGTGCTCAGAGCCATTTGAACCATTTTTTTTATATAAGATATCTGTATGGTGTGAAAAGTGGCAATTGAAACTGAATAAAGAAAAGTATGAAGTTATTCACATGAGTACTAAAAGAAATCCGCTAAATTTCGATTTTGCGATAAGTCACACAAATCTGAAGGCTGTAAATCCAACTAAATACTTAGGGTTACAATTACAAATAACCTAAATTGGAACGATCACATAGATAATGTTGTGGGTAGAGCAAACCAAAGACTGCGATTCATTGGTAGAACAGTTAGAAGGTGCATCTGATCTGCTAAAGAGACTGCTTACGCCACGGTTGTCCTCCCTATCCTGGAGTATTGCTGTGCGGTGTGGGATCTGTATCGGATGGGACTGACAGATGACATCGCAAAAGTTCAAAGAAGGGCAGCTCGTTTTGTATTATAGCGAAATAGGTGAGATAGTGCCACAAACATGATACGTGAATTGGAGTGTCAATCATTACAACAAAGGCGTTTTTCGCTGCGACGGGAACTTCGCATGAAATTTCAATTACCAGTTTTCTCTTCCGATTGCAAAAACATTCAGTTGGCACGCACCTACATATGGAGAAATGATCATCACAACAAAATAAGAGAAATCAGGCCCGCACAGAAAAATTTAAGTGCTTGTTTTTCCCGCTCGCTGTTCGAGAGTGGAACAGTCGAGAGACAGCATGAAGGGGGTACATTGAACCGTCTTCCAGGCACTTTATTGTGAATAGCAGAGTAATCACGTAGACGTAGATTGGTTGGTTGGTTTGGGGAAGGAGACCAGACAGCGTGGTCATCGGTCTCATCGGATTAGGGAAGGATGGGGAAGGAAGACGGCCGTGCCCTTTCAGAGGAACCATCCCGGCATTTGCCTGGAGTGATTTAGGGAAATCACGGAAACGTAGACGTAGACGTGGAATGTAATGACAGAAGAGAAGAAGAACAGGGTATGAAAATGAATTAAAACTAGGAAGAAAAAACAAACAGGAAATAGGTCATTGCTGTTGTATGTTTCTAAAACTGACTAAGGACAGTTAAAGTGAAAATGATAACAATATCATGAAGTGTGGGATCGTCTATTTGATATGCTTTGATATTGCCACCCTCTGACGTTTTTGCTTGACAAATCACACGATTAACTATATATTTTGGATTAAGGGTACCATGGAATGTATACTTACGTAGCTAGAGCCGAATGAGGAAGTTAAATGGAGATGAAGAAATCTATTTATTCTAAGAGTTGGCCTGGCTTGGAGCTAAGCAGAGAGCTGAAAAGCGGACTGCCTCAGCTGCCAAGTTGTGAAGTAGGCAGCCCCAAGGTCGCTGTTGTCACTTTCCGTGTTTCACGTGCTGTTATCAGCGCACAAACCTGTCGCCAAACGCAAACAGTTCTCCATCACGTAAATGAGGGTGTAGAGCAACACCTGTCGCTCAGTAAAGCTAACAACAAATGACAGGACTACAATATAAAGGGGAAAATCATGTCATACGGAAAGAAAGAAGGAAGATTAGAGATTAACATAGTTTCTACGAAGAGGCCATAAGTCGAAGCATAAGATCGGATAGCACAAGAACGGTGAAGGAAATCGTCCGTGTTCTTATCAAAGAAACCATTTTGGCATTCAACTTAGTAATGTAGTGAAACAAGGGAAGAGCTACCTACAGATAGCTGGACGGAAGCGTAAGTCCTTCTCTTCCTGAATCCGAGTCTAGTGTCTTAACCATCGTGCCACTTCAATATTATTTGTGCCACAACCGTTCGTGGTTGTGTCGTCTACACTTCTTCAGTTCCTAAATTGTACATTTTTCTTGGAAAGTAGATATGCTGTCTTTCTGCTTATTTGATGATACTAATGATGAGAAGTCTATAAAAATAAAAGCGTTCATTTCTTGCAGGTCCAATAAGGATAGCCAAGAAACCAGGACGTGAAACTTCCTGGCAGATTAAAACTGTGTGCCGGGCCGAGACTCGAACTCGGCTACCCAAGCACGACTCACGCTCCGTCCTCACAGCTTTAATTCCGCCAGTACCTCGTCTCCTACCTTCCAAACTTCACAGAAGCTCTCCTGCATACCTTGCAGAAATAGCACTCCCGGAAGAAGGGATATTGCGGAGACATGGCTTATCCACAGCCTAGGGGATGTTTCCAGAACGAAATTTTCACTCTGCAGCGGAGTGTGCATTGATATGAAACTTCCTGGCAGATTAAAACTGTGTGCCGGGCCGAGACTCGAACTCGGGACCTTTGCCTTTCGCGGGTAAGTGCTCTAAAGCTGCGAGGACGCGGCGTGAGTCGTGCTTGGGTACCTCAGCTGGTAGAGCACTTGCCCGCGAAAGGCAAAGGTCCCGAGTTCGAGTCTCGGCCCGGCACACAGTGTTAATCTGCCCAGAAGTTTCATACCAGCGCACACTCCGCTGCAGAATGAAAATTTCATTCTGGAACCAGGACGTATTTGGCATATAGAGTCGTGTGCAGCTACCTTATGGCGAGAAACTTTTCCCAGGCGATTGAAAATTTTGTCTGCTGCTCTACGACGCCTCTGGCGAGAATAAATGGTATCCTGCGCAGGAGAGTGCACTTGTCGTGGGAAGGCAGCTCAAATTTCCATCTACTTCTGACGGCAACCGGCCTACCAATATCGGTGGGTGTAGCGTGCACAAGCGCTCCTGTTTATTCACCTTATCCCAAACGACGACGGAAATCCGTGTCGTCTGCCTAACATAGACAACGGTCATCTGGCTGTTAATTTGGAATTTTTTTGATCTACAGTCAGTTAAGTCACTGTTAATGGCATGGCCCGAGGTCGGCAGCGACAGAGCTACGGTGTACATGCAGAGCAAGTCACAGTCATTACTCTGTATGCACATTAACAAACATGCTTACAAATACACTGATTTTTGATATCTTTTGCATGTGGCATGTAGTCTCAGAATTGAATTAAAAGCAGATGCCATCCCCCGATTGTGTCCAAGATTCCTGGAAATATTACAATTTGGGATTCCCTCCGCTCCACTGTCAACTCACCAGGTATTGCAGTGAAAATAGTTTCACACTACAGTTGGTAAAACCGCGAGCAGACCAATCTGTCTGTAGGGGTAGAGAACGAAATGTGCCAAAAAATATTACTTTGGTCTTTGGCCACCTAATTCGCCCGAATTAAACCCGATGGAAGATATCTGGGACACCGTAAGCTGCCAGCTACGCGTCTGCAAACTACCGGACCGCAATTTACGGGAAATGTGTAACCGGTACACAGACCTCTGGTGCCCCATGCTTACTTACTTACTCCTTGCTGCTACAACCCATGTAGGGCCTCGGGCTTTCTGACGATCGCAGCCCAGTCTTTATGAGCTTCAGCTCCTTTCTTCCATCTTCTTATCCCCATCTTTCTCGAGTAATTCTCCACGTCATCCAGTCATCGCTTCCATTGTCTCCCTTTGCACCATCTGCCATCCGGATTTCCTCTGTGGACCTTGTTGACAGATTGATAGATCTATCCCCTAACATTCGCTCTACATATCCCAATCCCCTTAATCAGATTCACTTAATTTCCGAAACTAGTTCAGGTAGCTGTGTAGTTCTTGAAATTCCTTGTTTTTCCGTATTCTCCACTGCCCTGTCTCGCTCACTGCTTCAAAACTCTTTCTTAATATTTTCCTCTCCCATTTTCTCATGGACTCCTCATCTGACAAAGTCACTGTCCATGTTTCTGAGCCATTCATCACCACCTGCCTTATAACAGCTCTGTAGACAGTCACCTTCGATTACCTACTCAGGCTACGTGACTGCATAATCGGTGAACAGTAAGATCTGTTTCCCGCAGCAGTCCTTGCATTTATTTAATCACTTATGCTGTTGCCGGCCGGAGTGGCCGTGCGGTTCTAGGCGCTACAGTCTGGAGCCGAGCGACCGCTATGGTCGCAGGTTCGAATCCTGCCTCGGGCATGGATGTGTGTGATGTCCTTAGGTTAGTTAGGTTTAATTAGTTCTAAGTTCTAGGCGACTGATGACCTCAGAAGTTAAGTCGCATAGTGCTCAGAGTCATTTGAACCATTTTTGAACTTATGCCGTTATCGTCGGTTACCAACTCTCCCAAGTCCTGAAACTTCTCACATCTCTCATAGCTGGTCACACTCAACGTGATGTGTATCTCGTTAACAGCAGCGTTTCTCCTGAAATCGAAGAGATACTGTGTTTTGCTGTCATTTACTCGAAACACCAACTGTTCTGCCTGCTTTTATTATCTGCCAAATTCTTCTTCTAGCTCTTCCAAACTTCTAGGCAGCATACATACATCATCGACATACAATATAGTGTCACCAGGGTTATTGATCTCTACCATTCTCATCACTTTCTTCAACACTATGTTAAAAAGTAGTACTGATAAAACATCCCCCTTTCGTAACCCTTGGTTAACTTTAAATGCCTTAGTGAATTTTCGTTCTACTTTCACTTGGTATTTCGTGCTCATGACGGTCATTTGTATCATGAAATATATTCGCATTTCTGAATACGAACAGCTGTCAGCTGTGTAAGGGAATGACGACAACGAAAATTTGAGCCGGTACGGGACACGAACCCGAATTTCCCTCTTTACGCGAGTGGTCCCCTTAACCGCTCTGGAGTCGGCCGGAGTGACCGAGAGGTTCTAGGCGCTTCAGTCTGGAACCGCGCGACCGCTACGGTCGCAGGTTCGAATCCTGCCTCGGTCATGGATGTGTATGATGTCCTTAGGTTAGTTAGGTTTAAGTAGTTCTAAGTTCTAGGGGACTGATGACCTCAGATGTTAAGTCCCATAGTGCTCAGAGCCATTTGAACCATTTTTGATCATTTTCCCAATAACATAAAATGTCTGTGAAGTAGTAGAACAAGTTTTAGATCTAACCAAAAATCATTTCTCCTGGAAAACTCCTTGCATTCTACGGACAAATTTCTATTTAATAACTGATAGCCTTAAAAAATAATTTTTAAGTGTAGTTGCATGAGTAGGGCTAAAAAATGTGTTTATTAGTTTCAAATTAAGGATATATATACATATCCTGTAAACTGACTCGCCCCACATTTCTACGAAAGAAACGTTCAGGTGATCTACGGAACGTGCAAGTAACTTATCTGATTCTGGACGTCTGCGTTGTACAGGTCCACGTCGAGATCGACTTATTACGAGCAGTGGTGCCCGACCAAACATCTTTCAGGGAAGAAATACCGGCACATGTGGCTTCTGTTGTGTCATCAGAGACCATTGGGTTCAAATGGCTCTGAGCACTATGGGACTTAACATCTATGGTAATCAGTCCCCTAGAACTTAGAACTACTTAAACCTAACTAACCTAAGGACAGCACACAACACCCAGCCATCACGAGGCAGAGAAAATCCCTGACCCCGCCGGGAATCGAATCCGGGAGACCATTGGGAACGGTCTGCTTGCAGCAGGACAAAGATTATGTGAGCCTCTAGTCACCACTGACACCACAAACACGGGTACTTCGGTGGCGTGAGTGACTCGTCTGAAGAGGGGAAAGTCGCTCTGTTGCCTTCAGTGACGAGACCAAGTTCTGTCTGTATGAGAGTAATAGACGTGCACATGTAGACCGAGTGAGCAGCTTACTCCGGAGTACATTCGCCCACGACCCACAAGTCGCACTCCACGCTTCATGGCGTAGGGGGCTATCTATTACAACTCGAGGTCGAATTTGACGTTTCTGCAGGGTAAAGTAACCAGTGGCCGCTACATTACGCAGGTTGTTTCCCCCGTGCTACTGCCATTTATTTGACAGGAAGGTGATGTGCTTCTTGTTTTGTCTAGGAATCCTGCATACTCGTTTCGCTAGACAAACAGCTCGTGTTAATGAGTTTTATTACAACAAAACAATTACAATACTTAACTTTGATAGAATTTTCGCAAGCAAAGGGCCACATACAAAATAATCTTTTTCAGAATAGACACGTACGAGTCTGTGCTACATAGAAATTCCTAACGAAGTGGCTAACGTTGAGGCTGCTGTCTAAGTCGGGTGTCACCAGTCTGGCGCCGGCCGGAGTGGCCGAGCGGTTCTAGGCGCTACAGTCTGGAGCCGCGCGACCGCTACGGTCGCCTGCCTCGGGCATGGATGTGCGTGATGTCCTTAGGTTAGTTAGGTTTAAGTAGTTCTAAGTTCTAGGGGACTGATGACATCAGCAGTTAAGTCCCATAGTGCTCAGAGCCATTTGAACCATTTTGAACCAGTCTGGCGCGGTGCTTATGTAGTCTTCACGTAGGAGCCGCTGGTGTCGCGTTGTCGTCCTGGAGGGAAGTCGGTCAGCGTGTGATTGGCTGATTTCTTCTCAAAGCCTTCCCTTCCCTGTCGTTGCTGATGCTGACTTTACGGCGTAACATTCATCCCCCCCCCCCTCAAAAGCGACGGACCGTCATCCTATATGCAGCACGACAACGGTAGGGGAGGCAGCAGCGTGGACGCTCTGATGGACCGAAAGCTGTGGCTGCAGGGAGCGTGAGACTTCCGGTCATACCCCGCCACACGACCTTCGTTCTGATGGAAACGTCCCACGGAAAACGCCCAGAAGGGTACACGTCCACCTCCTTAGGCCCGTATCATGATGTAGAAAGCGTCGACCGCTGCGGGGTGGGCGGGCCCAGCTCCATCGGTAAGACGAGAGGAGACGGAGGAGACGAAGGCTCCCTCTCCATGGGGTCGCCCCGCGGTGTCGTGATGACACCCTCTGGCGGCTACTGTGGCGGCGCTGTCCTCGGGATCCGTGAATCCGGGGAAGAGATACAGAAGGATCACCGTGCACATGACAGTGGCGAATTTGACTATGATGTGGCGCTGCAGTCCGTCTGGGTCAGAAATGAGATACATGCATGCGTCAAGTCGACCAAGGAACTTACCTCGCGCCACCTTCTGCTGCCGCTAAAAATCCTGGAAAACACAATATCATGCGACACTTGCGGCCTTCCTTCGGCGCCGGATGCTGAGGAGGGTGGAGCAGGCGGAGCAGTGTCCGGTGGTGGCGGCAGTGAAGCAATTCCGCCAGCGATAGTCCATCTTGTGGAGGCGAAAGATAGGAGGCGAGAAACAGTCGCAATGCTTGATCGCTGGTGTGTGCAGTGCGAAATCTGGCCATCCGCTGCTTGAAGGTTCTGACAAAACGTTCCGCTTCGCCGTTTGACTGTGGATGGAACGGTGCACAAGTTAGATGCTGTATGCCATTGCATTCACAGAATGTTACAAATTCATTTGACGTGAACTGAGGGCCGTTTTCCGACACTATGATTTCAGGCAAACCTTCGAGGCAAAAAAGTAGAGAAAGATGCCTGAACTGTGCTACGTGACGTTGTCGAGTTCACTGGCACAGCAAAAGGAAACTTGGTATAACAGTCTACCACGATCAACCACCAAATGCTCCAAAAAGGTCTTGCAAAGTCTATGTGCACACGTTGCCATGGTGATTGCGACCTAGGCCAAACAGAGCATTTTTGTAGCGGAGCGGACTGATTTTCCGCAGATGCGTGACACTGTGGCGTCATCTGTTCTATTTGGGTGTCCACACCCTGCCAAGCACAATCCCCCAGCGTCCTTGGTGAAGTAACTTCATCACTTCTTTTTGCAAAGCTTTGAGGATCAATACACGGGATTGTCCACTGTCATTTTGAACAGGAATCATACCTTGCTGTATAGCGAGGCTATGCCGACGTGCCAAGTATCTGCGCACTGTGGAGTTCTTCATGCTAAGCAATGAGTGAGGCCAAGATGTACGAATATATTTTAGCAAAATGTTCAAATCTAAATCAGTTTCCGTGGCCTGTGCAATTTGCATGTACTTCAGAGGAAAGGATTGAAGCAATTCAGAATCCTGAGCATCGATGTGACAACAAGATGCAGCAGAAGCGTCAAAGTCTGTATCAGGGCCAATCGGAAGACGTGAAAGTGCGTCCCCATTACCATGTCGGACGATACACAATCTCGCACTGGTACTGAGACAACAACAGAGCCCATCTTTGCAATTTTTGGGCAGTTCGTACAGGAACCGGCTTCATAGGATGAAAGAAGGACGGCAATGGCTTGTGGTCCGTTACTAAGTAGAATTTTCTGCCATACAAATAGTGGTGGAATTTGGTGACACCATACACAATAGCCAATGCCTCTTTCTCTATTTCTGAATAGCTACACTGAGCTTTGGACAACACTTTTGATGCGAAAGCAATAGGCCCTTCTTTATCACCAATTCTGTGTGAAAGCGCTGCACAGATTCCGTAAGAAGATGCGTCAACTTGCAACGCAACTGATTTGTCAGGATCAAAGTGCACGAAGCATCGATCACTGATCAATGCATCTCTCGGTTTTTGGAAAGCGTCTTGGCACTCATCTGTCCAAACAAAGGGAACGTTCTTGCGGGGCAAGCGATGCAATGGAGCTGCTATTTGTGCAGCATTCGGTATGAACCGAATATAATAGTTAATTTTCCTTAAGACAGACTGAAACTTTGTGACATACGAGGAACTGGCAGGTCACGTATGGCCAACAAATGTGACTGAAGAGGATGTACACGTTGACTGTTTATGACATGACCAAGATAGTGCAACTGAGGTTTAAAAAATCACACTTGTCCACTCTACACTTAAGTCCTGCACCAGATAACACACGAAACAAAGCACGAAAATTTGCAATGCGTTCTTTAGGTGTACGACCTGCTATGACAATATCGTCCAAATAGTTTGAACAGTTTGGTACTTGAGCAGCCAGCTGTTCCAAATACCGTTGGAAAATGGCGGGTGCGGAAGCACTGCTAAAAGGCAAACGGAAATATTTAAACAAGCCCAAATGGGTGCTCACAACACACACGATTTGAGATTCTTCATCTAGTGGTACTTGAAGATGTGCGTCGCGCAAATCAATTTTGGAAAAGTAGCGATCAGTGCCTAATCTGTCCATGGGATCCTCTGGGCATGGAGAAGTATGAATCACAGTTTGTGGGTTGACTGTAGACAAAGTCAACACAGAGGCGAATGCAACCTGAAGGTTTGGGGAGCAAAAGCAGTGGACTTGCCCACTGACTAGCTTTTATGGGCGCAATAGCTCCCCTATCTTGCAATTCTTGAAGTTCAGCAGCCACAGTGTCCCGTAATGCAATGGGAACAGTTCTGGCCTGGCAAAATTTCGGATGAACGTTATCTTTCATAGTAATATGTGCAACAAAATTGTTAGCCTTGCCTAAGCCTTCAGAAAAGAGTTCAGAAAATTCTTTCAGCAATCTAGCTACTTTTTCCCTGGCACTGACAACACATTGTCCTGAATTTGAAAGCCAATCAAATCGAACGAATTAAGGGCAAATATGGTCTCACAATCGCATGATCGTATCACAGTGAGAGTCATAGATCGCGAATACGAGCGATACATGGCAGGCAAAGTACGATTTCTGAGAACGGGAATGTCTTGTCCATTATAAGCCGTCAGGTGCGTGCTAGTTTTAGACAGGCGTGGGAAGCCTAACAGTTCATATGTGTTACGATTCAGCAGTGTAGCAGAGGCACCCGTGTACAACTGAAATTTCACACGTTTTCCACTAAGATGCGAATGAACAAAAAGTTTGTTGTACTGGTGTAGCACTGAAGAAACTGTTTTCTGGCTTGTTTTGTGAATTCCTGCAGCAGGCTTTAAATACACTGCATTGATTACATAGGCTTTGTGACTAAATTTTTGGGAGTGGGCAGAATTCTTATGTTTGTTCTGCTGTAAACATACGGACTGTACGTGACACTTCTTGCCACAAGCGTAACACTGTGCTTGTCTGGGCGGGCAGTCTTGGCGTCTGTGCCGCGAATAGCACCAAGGGCATGACTTAATTCTATTCACTGATGTAGCCGCCTGTTAGAGAACTGTTTTTTATGCGGCTTGGCGCGAGCGTTCTGTTGCTGCCTATTGGTCTGGCCGTGAGCAAGGGACTACTCAACCCGACAAATTGGTGGCTGCTCAAATTTATCAGCCACTACGGCGCCTGAATTATACTGATCTGGAATTTGCACTACGTGATAAATGATGGATCTGACTGTTTCCAGCCGGCCGGGGTGGCCGAGCGGTTCTAGGCGCTACAGTCAGGAACCGCGCGACCGCTACGGTCGCAGGTTCGAATCCTGCCTCGGACATGGATGTTTGTGATGTCCTTAGGTTAGTTAGGTTTAAGTAGTTCTAAGTTCTAGGGGACTGATGACCTCAGACGTTAAGTCCCATAGTGCTCAGAGCCATTTGAACCATTTGACTTTTTCAAAATCTGTCCTCTAAGGTTGACATCGGTTACATTGTATACAACCGCATCACTCAATAAAACATCTGAATATAACGCACCACAAGCACATATAAATTTGCATTTCCTCATCATACCCTGCAAATCTGCTACCCACTTGCGATAAGTTTGTTCTGACCTTTTCTTGCAACGAAAGAATTTGTACCTAGCTGCAGCCACATTCACTTGTTAGTCATAATAGTTAGTTAGAGAATCTACATCCTGATCATGGGAAAGTTCACTCTGAGGGGCTGTAGGGAACAATTGCTCAGTGAGGCGAAAGACTGCACTTCCACAGGCCGGTGTTGCCGAGCGGTTCTAGGCGCTTCAGTCTGGAACCGCGCGACTGCTTCGGTCGCAGGTTCGAATCCTGCCTCGGGCATGGATGTGTGTGATTTCCTTAGGTTAGTTAGGTTTAAGCAGTTCTACGTTCTAGGGGACTGATGACCTCAGATGTTAAGTCCCATAGTCCTCAGAACCATTTGAACCATTTGAACTGCACTTCCTACTGTTAACAAAATATAATGTAGTTTCACAGTACCTGAAAGTTTGTGAGCAATGGTGTGGGCTTCATACTGTTGCCATTCCTCTTCTTTTTTGTTAAACTGGCAAAAAGGCGGTATGGCACTCGAAGCTACAGCTGCATTGGTTGTTTGGTTGTCGAGTAACTGCTGCACCATCTTTAGAAGGGTTGCTGTCTGCTGCTTCTGAAACCGAAACACCTGTGTTAGCTGCGTTGCATCTATCGCTTGTAGCTGCGGAGCCTGAGGAGTGGGTGGGAGGGTTGGGTTGCTCATTTTGGTATAGGCAAATACAATAAATAGAGAATGAAAGCAATAAAAATAAGCAAACAAGGAACGAAAAGTTCTGGATCGCCCACCTGAAAACGCTGAATAGAAAAAAACACTCTAAGAGACACTCTTAAAACATGAAAACATACCCTGCAAAGAAAAGACAAAGTAGAATTAAAGTAACAGTAAAACAGAAAAGTCCACGACAAAACAAAAAAATGTTCAAAGGTGTGTGAAATCTTATGGGACTTAACTGCTAAGGTCATCAGTCCCTAAGCGTACAAACTACTTAACCTAAATTATCCTAAGGACAAACACACACACACCCATGCCCGAGGGGGGACTCGAACCTCTGCCGGGACCAGCCGCACAGTCCATGACTGCAGCGCCACGACAAAACAAACTGTGGCAGCTGTTGCTCTGGTTTCGAGATGTTAACAGGTTGTCGCTGTGTTATTCGTTCACCTTGTCGCCAATGTTGTTGTGTCTAGGAATCCTGCATACTCGTTTCGCTACAGAAAAAACAATTACAGTACTTAACTTTGATAGATGTGTCGCAAGCAAATGGCGACATAGAAAATAATCAATCTTTTTCAGAACAGATAAGTACGAGTGTGTTACGTAGAGATTCCTAAGGAAGTGGCTAACGTTGATGCTGCTATCGAAGTCGAGTGCCACCAGTCGGGCGCGGCGCTTACGTCGTCTTCACGTAGGGGCCGCTGCTGTCGCGTTGTAATCCTGGAAGGAAGTCGGTCAGCGAGCAATTGGCTTACTTCTCATAGCCTCCTCTTCCTTGCAGTTCCCGACTGCAGTGCTGGCGCTGGCTTTACGTCGTAACTCGTTTTCACCAGGGCAATTTACGTCCACATACAGCTACTGCGACGCAGCGTGCCCTTGTGGTGTACAAAAACTCCCTGGACGGCACGATCACCACATGTATAGTGATGCGACTGTTTGAAAATCCTTTATTGTGAAGTATGTGTTTCATTTGATCTGAACTTGCTATCATATACTCTTAGAATGACGAACTACGTGTCGCATGAACATCACTTGTCAATAAAATGATGAAGGTGTTGCCTTTTTTTCTGTGTGTGGCTGTAGTGAAAAGGAAATAGATGTGAGTAGGACATTAGTCAGGCGAAGGAATAGAAAGTTAACGTGTAGGTGAGCCAGTGGCTATCAAACGAAGGCGATAATGAATACTCTCGCAGACTGCGTACAACCTGTGAATCAGATTTTGAACTTAGAAAGTGATCTGCCTTGTCGAACATTCACGCCGTTCACGAGATTTTGTTTCTGCACCATGTTTCCTTTCCTCCTACATTAAGTGTGACTGGAGCAAACATTAGAAATGAACGACAGAGATCCAGAACGTTTAATTACTTCATTCGAGACATTCTAGTTCGAAACATTACTAACTATTGAGGGGAGTTCATAGATTGTCTCTTTGGTTTGTAATGCGAGTGTTCTCTCGTTTTTCCACAAATTCAGTGCTTATTATCGTCAGCCATTAGTGCAAACATTCTATCGGAGTTATAAACTTCCTTTTTCTGACGAACCCTCTACAAAGTGATCCATCCGATTATGCCACACGTCCCACCTCAAAGCTTCAAACGAGCGAGATGGTGCAGAGGTAAGAAGCTGAACACGTTTTTGGGAGGACGTCGGATCAAATTCCCGTGAACTCTCTAAATAAACTCAGGTAAATGGTGGGATGGGTCCTTTGAAAGAGCACAACCAATTTGGATACGCCAGTTATTAGAACGTTAACTGAAAAGGGAAATGTGTGAGATCGAATGCAAGTACGACAAACAGATTTAATCTTTCCGAAATCTACATTAAACTGAATGTGCTAACCTTTATACCTTATATTAGTAGTGGATCAAGGAGAATATGGGAGAACCAAATTCAAGTTCACAGAGTAACCTAATACCACACCGATACCTTCCGAGCAACTGCGTAAAATACTTTCAAGGTCAGGATGTAACGCAATACGTGTCTTATGTCCCCCCTCCCACACCTTTCCGTCACCCACCCTGAGTGCAGTTGTATATAACACGTTCAAGGTCTGAATTTAACCTGATACACCAACCATGCATCTTTGACAATTCTGTGAGATAAAAATGGCGAGAGAATGAAAGACACCCATCCACTGTCGGCATTCTGGTTGGTTCAAATGGCTCTGAGCACTATGGGACTTAACATCTATGGTCATCAGTCCCCTACAACTTAGAACTACTTAAACCTAACCAACCTATGGACATCACACACACCCATGCCCGAGGCAGGATTCGAACCTGCGACCGTAGCAGTCGCGCGGTTCCGGACTGAGCGCTTAGAACCGCTAGACCACCGCGGCCGGCTCGTCGGCATTCTGGCTCAGATAATGATATAAGATGAGATAGGCCTCTCCTCCTCCCCTCCCCTGAATCTAGACCAATAAGAAAACATTGAAACTGCAAGAAGCCCCTACGCCCTTCCCCTCCTATTTTTATTATTATACCAATTGTGTGAGTTTCGTCATTTGTACTCTGTGCATCATAGTGGAAGGACGATCAGGAGCACATTTATCCTATCTAAAATGGCGATAAATATTACAAATAGATTGATATCCCACATTAAAGAACTACCACAGTGTGATATTTAGAAAGAACCGGTCAATATACCCATTAATCAGTTTCCAAAAAGCGTTATTTAACAATAGATACAGTCCTGCTATGCATCTTCTGCGAACACTCCAACTATGAACACATCCCTCCAATGCTATTTACAATTCGTTACGATTTTATCAATTTTCTCACAGTATTCCAAACACACATATGTAAACACAAAACTGAAAAAGTAACACACAATGATATTTTAACCAATACAAACATAACTCAAGTTAAACAAGTGGCACACAGCAAAAAATACATATCAAGTTTATGAGGAACTCGCCCTTGCGTTATTAGTGACCCAAACATAAGGTTGCCTTAAAGGAGTATAAGACTATCTTATTACAGTAGACTAGTAAATAACGACATAAAAAGTCCACGTGTGTAAACGCATTGCTAAATTTACACTTTAAACAATTACTCCACCCTACCACAGTTATAGGACAGGAACCATAGAGAAATGCACTACATTTAAAACAAACTAAAAAAAATGCGAGTCGTAGTACTTAATGCCTTTTTAGATAGCTGGTTCAGCACCCACTGCATATATATACAAGCAACAATCGGTATTGTAGTTTTAAAATGTCGTAGCTGTGTTGGAAAAGTACCAGAGCTTCAAGCGTTGATAGAAAGCACTGAAGCTGAAATCGTTATAGCAACAGAAAGCTGGCTAAACCCGGAGATAAACTCTGCTGAAATTTTTACAGAGGTGCAAACCGTGTTCAGAAAGGATAGATTAAATAAAGTACGTATTGGTGTGTTTGCGTCTGTTGGTAGTAGTTTATCTTGTAGTGAAGTTGAAATAGGTAGTTCCTGCAAATTACTATGGGTAGAGGTCATACGCAACAGCCGTACCAAAATAATAATTGGCTCCTTCTACCGACCCCCCTGCTCAGATGATATACTTGCTGAACGGTTCAAAGAAAACTTGAATCTCATTACAAATACGTACCCCACTCATACAGCTATAATTGGTGGAGATTTCAATCTACCCTCGATTTGTTGGCGAAAATACATGATCAAAGCCGGTGGTAGACAGAAAACATCTTCCGAAATTGTACTAAATGCTTGCTCTGAGAAATACTTTGAACAATTATTTCATGAGCCCACACGAATTGTAAATGGTTGCGAAAACACACTTAACCTCTTAGCCACAAATAATCCTGATCTAACCTGATCTAATACAGGGATTAGTGAACACAAGGGCGTTGTAGCGAGGCTCAAAACCATATCAACCCAAACCACTAAAAATAAACGCAAAATATATCTATTTAAAACAGCAGATAAAAAATCGCTTGATGCCTACCTAAGAGAGAGTCCCCATTCCTTCCAAGCTAATTATGTAAGTGTAGAACGGATATGGCTCAAATTCAAAGATACGGTATCGACAGCAATAGATAGATTCATACCGCATAAGTTAATAAGAGACGGGACTGATCCACCCATGGTGCAGAAAACACGCCAGAACACTGTTGCAGAAGCAACGAAAAAAGCATGCCGAATTCAGAAGAACGCAAAATCCCCAAGACGTTATGTTTCACGGAAGCTCGAAATTTAGTGCGGACGTCATTACGAGATGCTTTTAATAGTTTCCACAATGAAACATTATCTCAAAATATGGTAGAAAGTCCAAAGAGATTCTGGTCGTATGTGAAGCACACCAGTGGCAAAAAAACAGTCAATACCGTCACTGTGCGATAGCGATGGAAATGTTACCGATGATGGTGCCACTAAAGCGGAGTTACTAAATACAGTTTTCCGTAATTCCTTCACGAAAGAAGACGAAGCAAATATTCCAGAATTCGAAACCAGAACAGCTGTTAGCATGAGTGACATAAAAGTAAATAGCTTAGGTGTTGCGAAACAACTCAAATCACTTAAGAAAGGCAAGTCTTCCGGTCTAGATGGTATACCAGTCGGGTTCCCTTCAGAGTATGCAGACACAATAGCGCCTTTTTAGCAATCATATACAACTGCTCACTTGGCGAAAAGTCTGTCCCTAAAGACTGGAAAGTAGCACAGGCCACACCAATATTCAAGAAAGGAAATAGGAGTAACCCATTGAATTACAGACCCATATCACTGACCAATTTGCAGTAGGATTTTGGAGCGTATACTGTACTCTAACATTATGAATCACCTTGAAGAGAATGACTTATTGATACACAACCAACACGGATTCAGAAACTGTTGTGGATTGACAGGAGACTAACCCACTAAGGTTAGAGGAAGCCGAAAGGCAAGCGTTTAGCTCACGCAGACTGGCGTGACGTCTGGAACAGGACAAGGAAATTAGAACTTAGAAAAACGGACGCAGATGGTGGAATACTTAACTTTAATCCAGTAATGTTGAACGTAGCTCTTGTCTGTACATTATTTACGATATCAATAGTAACTGAACATGGCGCCTTGCTAGGTCGTAGCAAATGACGTAGCTGAAGGCTATGCTAACTATCGTCTCGGCAAATGAGAGCGTATTTTGTCAGTGAACCATCGCTAGCAAAGTCGGTTGTAAAACTGGGGCGAGTGCTAGGAAGTCTCTCTAGACCTGCCGTGTGGCGGCGCTCGGTCTGCAATCACTGATAGTGGCGACACGCGGGTCCGACGTATGCTAACGGACCGCGGCCGTTTTAAAGGCTACCACCTAGCAAGTGTGGTGTCTGGCGGTGACACCACAGAAACTATCGTTCTTGTGCAACGCAGCTAGCTCTTTATTCCCATGTAGTAATGAGTGCTGTCGGCAAGGGATCTCAGATCGATTCCATATTCCTGGATTTCCAGAAGGTTTTTGATACTGTTTCTCTCAAGCCACTATTAATCAAATTGCGCACATATGGAGTATCGTCTCAGTTGTGTGACTGGATTCGTGATTTTCTCTCAGATAGGTCACAGTTCGTAGTGATAGATGGTAAATCATCAAGTCGAACAAAAGGTAGTGTCATAGGCCCTCTGCTGTTCCTGATTTACATAAATGATCTAGGTGATAATCTGAACATCCCCCTTAGATTGTCTGCAGATGACACTGTAATTTACCGTCTAGTAAAATCATCAGAGGAACAATTCCAATTACAAAATGATATAGAGATAATTTCTGTATGGTGCGAAAAGTGGCAATTGGCACTAAACAAGGAAAAGTGCGAGGTCATCCACATGGGTACTAAAAGAAATTCGATAAATTTTGGATTTACGATAATTTGCACAAATATAAGGGCGGTCAATTCAACTAAATACCTAGGAATTACAATTACGAGCAACTTAAATTGGAAAGACCATATAGATAATATTGTGGGGAAGGCGAAACAAAGACTGCGCTTTGTTGGCAGAACACTTAGAAGACGCGACAAACTCACTAAAGAGACAGCCTACATTACACTTGTCCGTCCTCTGCTGGAATATTGCTGCGCGGCGTGGGATCCTTACCAGGTAGGATTGACGGAGGACATCGAAAAAGTGCACAGAAGGGCAGCTCGTTTCGTGTTATCGCGCAATAGGGGTGAGAGTGTCACTGATATGATATGCGAGTTGGGGTGGCAGTCACTGAAACAAAGGCGGTTTTCTTTGCGGCGAGATCTATTTACGAAATTTCAGTCACCAACTTTCTCTTCCGAATGCGAAAATATTTTGCTGACACCCACCTACGTATGGAGAAATGATCATCATAATAAAATAAGAGAAATCAGAGCTTGAAAGGAAAGATTTAGGTGTTCCTTTTTCCCACGCGCCATTCGAGAGTGGAATGGTAGAGAAGCAGTATGAAAATGGTTCAATGAATCCTCTGCCAGGCATTTAAGTGTGCATTGCAGAGTAACCATGTAGATGTAGATGTGGAAGACGCTGACTTGCGCGCCAATGGAAAGAGTGGGCAGCGCCACACCCCCAGGAAGACAGATTTCAGCGCCCCCTGTCAATGCTGATTCTACCAGCCGCCCATCGCTGGTTGGCTCAGTTTTGTCACAGACTTCGGGAGCGTCAGTACTGAGTAATAGGAAGCCAACATGTAGCCTGTGTTCTGGGAGGAGTGATATCGAGCAATGTAATTCTGTGTAACAGGCAAAACGAGTTAAGTTCTGTTTATTTTATTTTTAGAGACGAAATGTTCATCTCATCTCGACAAGTATAATTTATACATCATTTTTGGGTTCCTACCGTTGGCCATGGCAACTTCTCTCTTTCATTGTTTGTGCCAGTACTGACTCTCACAGTAGCCAACACAACAGACGCAAATCAGTTTTCCTTTAAATTCAAGCTGCAATGACCATGAGAGTTATTTATCTTTGAGATTGGATGTGACGAGTTGATATTAGTCAAGAATACCTTTAAGTCAACAAAGACGATGTTATCAACACCTCACTGAGTTTGAATGAGGTCGTGTAATAGGGCTAAGAGAAGCTGAATGTTCTTTCTGTGATTGTAGGACATGGCAGGAATGTAGCCACTTTATATGACTGCTGGCAGCGGTGATCACGGGAATGTACGGTTGCAAGAAGACTGGGCTCCGGAGGCCACATGGTTCTGGCACGTAGCACTCCACCAGCAGCAGCAGTTTGGGCAGCACGTGGCACCACAGTGACACAATGAACCGTTACACATCGTGTACTTCAAGGACATCTCCTTGCCAGACGCCCTGTAGCATGCATTCCACTGACCCCAAACCACTGTCATTTGCGACTTCAGCGGTGTCAAGCGAGAGCTCATTGGAGGGCAGAGTGGAGGTCTGTTGTGTTTTCAGATGAAAGTTGGTTCTGCCTCGGTGTGAGTGCTGGCTGTGTGTTGGTTAGGAGGAGACCAGTTGAGTGCCTGCATCCAACCTGATTGTGTGCTAGACGCATTGGACCTACACCAGGAGTTATGGTCTGGGGTACGATTTTTTATGACAGCAGGAGCCCTCTTGTGGTTATCCCATGCACCCTGACTCCATATTTGTACTTAAGTCTGGTGATTCGTCCTGTTGTGCTGCCACTCATGAACAGCATTCGAGGAGGTGCTTTCCTACAGGATAACTCCCGCGCACATAAAGCTGTTGTAGTCCAACATGTTCTGCAAAGTGTCGACATGTTGCTTTCATCTGCTTGATCACCAGAGCTGTCTCCAATCGAGCACATATGGGACATAATTGGATGACAACTCCAGGGTCATGCACAACCGTCCCTGTATTGACCGACCAATAGCAACAGGCATTGAACCCCCATCCTACAGCCGGCCGGTGTGGCAAAGCGGTTCTAGGCGCTTCAGTCTGGAACCGCGTGACCGCTACGGTCGCAGGTTCGACTCCTGCCTTGGGCATAGATGTGTGTGATGTCCTTAGGTTAGTTAGGTTTAAGTAGTTCTAAGTTCTAGGGGACTGGTGAGCTCAGATGTTACGTCCTGTAGTGCTCAGAGCCATTTGAACCATTTGGTTGGTTGGTTGGTTTGGGGAAGGAGACCAGACAGCGAGGTCATCGGTCTCATCGGATTAGGGAAGGACGGGGAAGGAAGTCGGCCGTGCCCTTTGAAAGGAACCATCCCGGCATTTGCCTGGAGCGATTTAGGGAAATCACGGAAAACCTAAATCAGGATGGCCGGACGCGGGATTGAACCGTCGTCCTCCCGAATGCGAGTCCAGTGTCTATCCACTGCGCCACCTCGCTCGGTTTTGAACCATTTGAATCCATCCTACAAACTGACATCTGGCACCTGTACAACACAATGCATGCACGTTTGCAACATTCTGGCGACTACACAAGTTAGTAATGTACCAGCATTTCACATATGCAATCGCTTTCCTCTCGCTTACATTAACCTGCGATCTCGCAATGTTAATCACTTGAATATGTTACCTAGAGAAATATATTCCCAAAATTTCATTACTCTACATCAATTATATTTTGAGATTACGATTTTTCCCCTCAGTGAAAATATGTACAGTGTGGTCAGAAACAGTTTGGAAAGTCTGTAAAGGTGTTGCAAGATAGAGTGTGCTGGGAAATAATTGTTAAGAAAAAATTCTATACTTCGCGCCATTTCCGAGTTAAGTAGCATTGAAGTTAGACAATCAGGCCATTGTAGGCGCAAATTCAAGTGGCCTGCGAGAGATGTATCGCCAAATGTGTTCTTCGTTTGGTTTCCTAAAACTCAACAATAGAGTAATACAAAAATTGGTCATGGAACGGTAGTAATGATCAAATCCGAGCCGAAGGCTAAGCAGTCTCAAGCGCTAACATCTACGCTGTGAGAACAGCTGATTCTAATTGTATCTGGCGGACTACTTGAATTTGCACCTGAAATGGTCTAATTGGGTAACTTCAATGCTAATGAAACGGCGCAACGTACCCCGCAACACCCTTACAAGCTTTTCAGACTTTTTCTTACCACCCATATAATGTACGAGGGCAGTTCAATAAGTAATGCAACACATTTTTTTTCTGAAACAGGGGTTGTTTTATTCAGCATTGAAATACACCAGGTTATTCCCCAATCTTTTAGCTACACAACACTATTTTTCAACGTAATCTCCATTCAATGCTACGGCCTTACGCCACCTTGAAATGAGGGCCTGTATGCCTGCACGGTACCATTCCACTGGTCGATGTCGGAGCCAACGTCGTACTGCATCAATAACTTCTTCATCATCCGCGTAGTGCCTCCCACGGATTGCGTCCTTCATTGGGCCAACATATGGAAATCCGACGGTGCGAGATCGGGGCTGTAGAGTGCATGAGGAAGAACAGTCCACTGAAGTTTTGTGAGCTCCTCTTGGATGCGATGACTTGTGTGAGGTCTTGCGTTGTCATGAAGAAGAGAAGTTCGTTCAGATTTTTGTGCCTACGAACACGCTGAAGTCGTTTCTTCAATTTCTGAAGAGTAGCACAATACACTTCAGAGTTGATCGTTTGACCATGGGGAAGGACATCGAACAGAATAACCCCTTTAGCGTCCCAGAAGACTGTAACCATGACTTTACCGGCTGAGGGTATGGCTTTAAACTTTTTCTTGATAGGGGAGTGGGTGTGGCGCCACTCCATTGATTGCTGTTTTGTTTCAGGTTCGAAGTGATGAACCCATGTTTCATCGCCTGTAACAATCTTTGACAATAAATTGTCACCCTCAGCCACATGACGAGCAAGCAATTCCGCACAGATGGTTCTCCTTTGCTCTTTATGGTATTCAGTTAGATAACGAGGGACCCAGCGGGAACAAACCTTTGAATATCCCAACTGGTGAACAATTGTGACAGCACTACCAACAGAGATGTCAAGTTGAGCACTGAGTTGTTTGATGGTGATCCGTCGATCATCTCGAACGAGTGTGTTCGCACGCTCCGCCATTGTAGGAGTCACAGCTGTGCACGGCCGGCCCGCACACGGGAGATCAGACAGTCTTGCTTGACCTTGCGGCGATGATGACACACGCTTTGCCCAACGACTCACCGTGCTTTTGTCCACTGCCAGATCACCGTAGACATTCTGCAAGCGCCTATGAATATCTGAGATGCCCTGGTTTTCCGCCAAAAGAAACTCGATCACTGCCTGTTGTTCGCAACGCACATCCGTTACAGACGCCATTTTAACAGTTCCGTACAGCGCTGCCACCTGTCGGAAGTCAATGAAACTATACGAGACGAAGCGGGAATGTTTGAAAATATTCCACAAGAAATTTCCGGTTTTTTCAACCAAAATTGGCCGAGAAAAAAATTGTGTTGCATTACTTATTGAACTGCCCTCGTATATAATGTATGTGTGCCAGTGTGCAACATAGACATGTCTCTCTCTTTCTCTTGTTTTCCAGTTGTGTGTGTGGCATATATATATATATATATATATATATATATATATATATATATATATATATATATATATATATATATATATATATATAAAGTGAGCAGGGAAGTCCTGTATTGCACAAAGCATCAACCATCGAAAAATTCTCCCACATATGCTAGATAATGGCCAGCAGGCAGTAGTTGGCAGGGACGTATCAATCACGAGAATGAGCCCACGAAGAACAATGAGGGCTCAGCCTCGATAAGCAGCAGCTCACCAGAATGCATACTGCATTATCAGCTCTAATGTATTATTATTACATCTCACTCTAAATCCTGAGTGTATTTCCAGTAGCCGGCCGCGGTGGCCGTGCGGTTCTGGCGCTGCAGTCCGGAACCGCGGGACTGCTACGGTCGCAGGTTCGAATCCTGCCTCGGGCATGGGTGTGTGTGATGTCCTTAGGTTAGTTAGGTTTAAGTAGTTCTAAGTTCTAGGGGACTTATGACCTAAGATGTTGAGTCCCATAGTGCTCAGAGCCATTTGAACCATTTTTTTGTATTTCCAGTAATGATTTGTTATTAAAATCATCACATCCAAAGGGGGCAATCGTCCATCATCATACTACTCCTTTGTTATTTTTCTAAAACTCATTCTGTAGCTACTAAATTAATGCATTTCGATGATTTCTGCGAAACAGCGAAGAACCACTTTAGAGTCTCCTAACTCACTGAGGATGGATTTATAAATCATGCGACGTCTTTTGTCTTGGATGCTGGAAACGCTTTGATGACCGTATTCATTATTTTCTTAGTGCTTATTTCGTTAACACTCGTTGATTTAAACCTTACCCATTTCCACAGACCTGTAATTCTGTAGCAACCTACTGTTTGGTAAATAGCTGTGTCAACGATACCACAATGCTGGCAGTATGGATGACTTGTCAATTTTATTTTTTCGGTGAGACAATGCTGTCAGGATTAAACCTTTCATAAATATTTATGCCACTGGGTGTGGCTGAGAGCTGATGGATCCACCCATACTATCTTCCAGTTTATATCTTTGTATATAATCTGCTACGGAGTTTTCTTCTGAATGTTCCTTATTGTTATCTTTGTCTTATAATATCTTCCATTAGAAATCCTCTCTAATAATTACATTCTATTTCGTAAGACCCGGGAAATAGTTGTAGCATATGGCTGTAACGTATGCTTTTCCCCTATACCTCTTGCAGTCTTTAATAAGTCAGACCGACTAGCAGGCAGTTTCGGTGTATTTATTAAATTTTTCGTGACGAGGACTGAGAATTTTGTCTCAGTCTGTTAAACCTAGGCCGCCTTGTGTAGGTGATTTTGTCAACTGATCCCTGAGACAACAATGAACGAACGTATCTATTTTTTATCTGTGCTAAGTGTTTTCCATCAACGGGTATGACTTGTTCAGTACACCACAATTTGGATAGGGCCAGTGCGTCGACATGTTAAGTGCTTTGAATGATATTAAGTTTCAATGTACTATTCGCTGTCAGAGCATCTCCTAGTTTTTCTACCATTTCTTTTGGAACTGATGTCAGTTAAGTTGTGTACTTTTTTTAGCCCTAGTTTCATATCCAAAACTTCCATTTCACCATGGTCGGTAAAGGAATGTAGCGTGGGATGTTCGCTTTCATTGAAGCACAGGAGCTATGTTTTACCATTGTTCATAGTCGAGCCCCCGCTGATTTCTTGTAAACGTCCATTACGGGTGAGATTTCAAGAATGATTTCGGGTTCTGTAAGCATTACGACAACATCATCAGCATAGCACTGACGGTGAACCGTGATGAACCAATGTACAGTCGTATAATGGGGGCGCTGCCACAACGTTGGATTGGGAATGCTTTGCACTTTGGAAGCAGTAGATCTATCGTTGCTTGTGGAAATCTCAATTTCTGTAACACACTCCTTAGGTACTGATAGCTGACTTTATAGAAGGCTTTCTCTATATCAATGTACGGTAGCTCTAGTGTTTGTGTTTGATGCTGCTTTGGGAAGAGTTATTTGTAGTAGTTGCCTGAAATGCAAATTTTGCATTGCAGATACCTTCTTGGATTTTTTGCATCGTTATTTAGAAGTCTATTATACTCCTATAGCGCTTCACTGTTCTAAGAAACCTTACAGTGATGTCAGAAACTAATAATGCAGGCACGATGTCCTGATAGACTTCGTATGTTTTTGTTGCAGTATGCTATTTGTTTAATATGGACTATTTGTTAAAATATCACGCTGTGCTAATTGTTAGGTCTCAGATTTACGTCTGTGCCTGTCTAATGCCGAGAAAAAATCGATGAAATCGTAACTGCTTGCGGAAAGCGTATGGCAGGACTATTTTTGTTTTAAGTAATACTTGATGAAATTGTTTAATGAGCTATCGGTGTAGTTGTTTATATATCACACTAGCTGTTTAACGTGGGATATCGATTTTTTTGTTTAAACATCACACTATGCTGTTTAACTTTGGATATCTGTGTATTTGTTTAAATATCATACTTTGCTAATTGTGGAACATTTAAAATCATTTATTATATAGGTATATATTGGAATGAAATGTGGGTATTTAAGGGAAATTAGTCAAAATTGTAAATATCAGTGGGAGTGTTGATGGTGCTTACAAAAAATGTCATGACATCATTAATTTACAGTAATTCATCAGTGCCCCAGTCACTCATTGTAATGTTAAAATGTCTTACCTCATAAATGCTATTTTGATTGGGATAAGTCTGCTGCTGATAGTCCTTGCACTACGATCCACAGAACACAAATGGCGAAACTCACAGAATTGGATTAACAAAAAAAAAAAAAAGGGAGAGGGGAAGAGGGAGGGGGTTTCTCGCCATTTTAAAGTTTTTCTATTGGTCTAGAGCAGGGGCGGCCAGTTTCATTATGTCCATGATCTATTGTTCACTGACGAACCCTGGGCGATCTATCAGTTATGTACTTCTTTAAATTTTAAATGGGACAGTATAGTTTAGTATACAGTTCTGTAGTATTTTTAGTTTATTAAGAGAGAAAACATAAAACTGAAAGTTATTCTTACTAACTGCTTATTCATGTCAGTGTGAGTACTGTGTCTGAGCATCTTCCGCCAGATGAGTAAAGTCAGGTTTGTAGTTGGAAATTACCAGCCTTAAAGAATCCAATGTATGAGCGTCAGTCAGGCGAGAACAGTTTTTACTTTTTGTTTGTTTTAAGTCGGAAAATACTGATTCACGTAAGTATGTTAAACCAAAACATGAATGCAGTTGTTCATCACATTTTGTCAAATTTCGATATTTCACTTTGGAAACTTATGCTCAGAAATCTATACCAATGGATGACCTTGCTTTTAGAAATAAATCGCAGCGCAGAGTAATGATTCCGTTTTGTCGTATCGTGTGGTCCATTTTAAATGTATCTGCATATTTTTAGCCCTTTCATAGATGTCACTATGATCAATGGCATCATTAAACGGATAACTGATGAATTGCACCAACTTCTCAATTTTTTCAAATCATTAAAGCGAATTTCGAAGTCTGATGCACTGCTTTAATTTCTTCCTGTACTTGTCGAGAATGATATTTTAGAAAGGGTGTTTTTATATACGATCCTTGATGTTCACAAATTGCTGAAATTTTTGCTTCTCAATGTGGACTATCACAGGCGTTATTTGACTTTGCAATTCTGCAACAGAACTCATCATTTCTGTTACTGTTTTATTCTTGCCTTGTAATTCCAGATTTAATGCTCTCAGTTTTCCTGTAAAATCTGCTACAAATGCTAAATCACATTGTCAGTCTAAATCACGCTCTTGCTGATAATCATCATCCCTCTCTTCAAGAAATTTTATTACTTCGTTCAAAACTTGCTTCGACGCAGCCACCTCACGTCAGTGCGCAATGCCAAATCTTGTTCTTTCTCATCTAATCGCTGCCCAAAAAGCCGCCTTTGGAGAAATTTCCGTTTATGGAATTTACAACCTCGACACAAATATCCATTACATGTTTTGTGTTTAATCTCTTAATAGGCAGTAATTGTTGATGAATGATGCAGTGGTAGCTAATGAAGCCTGAAAAATCTTCGTCTTTGTGACAAAGAGCAATAAAACCATTATGAATACCTGTTATTGCAGGAGTCCCATCAGCTGTCACTGATACGAGTTTGTACAAAGGTAGCTTAATTTTGCTAATACATGCTTTGTATTCCATGAAAAGGTCAAGGCCACGAGTTTTTTCTTTTAAGAAAATTATACTTAGCAGTTCTTCTTTCGTCGACAAATCTTCAAAGACCGTCCGAATAAAAATAAGCAATTGTGCGGTATCAGAGGTATCTGTTGACTCGTCAAGTTGTAGCGAAAAAGCAACGAAGCCGACGATATCTCTTGGTAGTTGTTCGTTTATGTTTTCACTCATCGTTTCGATGTGTTGCATCACGTATTTCGAGACAGCTTCAACCAAGAATAGCTGTTTTAATTTCATTTTTAATTTTTAAATTGACGAACAGCGAATCTGACACTTCTTCGAAAATTTCCTTGATGTATTCTTCATCGGAAAAAGATTTGCACTTTAGTGCAATTCTGTAACTTACGTGGAAAGAAGCTTCATACTTTGCCCAACAGACCTACAAAACATGTTTTCTTGGACTGTTGATAGCGATTTCAATGCTTGCAATTTGCTCTTTCTTATTTCGCTGTTGATGGAAAATCTGTCTGATATTTACTATGAATTGTGTTAAAATGTTGCTCTAAATTTCCTTTTTTCGGTGTTGCCACGGATGTATTGCGTATTAAGCAGCAACAGTTCTCTTTCACCATTGTAAAGAAGTAGTCCATTTCCCATTCTTCGTGAAAATAGTAAGTTTTTTATTTCTTTGGAGCACATTTTTCGAGGATCTACAAAAATAAAATCAAAATGTCAGTAACAATATTCGTATAATAATAATAGTACAGATATCCTAGTGCCGGCCAAGGTGGCCTAGCGGTTCTAGGCGCTACAGTCTGGAACCGCGCGACCGCTACGGTCGCAGGTTCGAATCCTGCCTCGGGGATGGATGTGTGTGATGTCCTTAGGTTAGTTAGGTTTAAGTAGTTCTAAGTTCTAGGGGACTGATGACCTCAGAAGTTGAGTCCCATAGTACTCAGAGCCATTTGAACAGATATCCTAGCACTAAATGTGCTTTAAATTTATTTTCGTAATCTACATCTACATCTACATCTATACTCCGCGAGCCACCTTACGGTGTGTGGCGGAGGGTACTTATTGTACCACTATCTGATCCCCCCTTCCCTGTTCCATTCACGAATTGTGCGTGGGAAGAACGACTGCTTGTAAGTCTCCGTATTTGCTCTAATTTCTCGGATCTTTTCGTTGTGATCATTACGCGAGATATATGTGGGCGGTAGTAATATGTTGCCCATCTCTTCCCGGAATGTGCTCTCTCGTAATTTCGATAATAAACCTCTCCGTATTGCGTAACGCCTTTCTTGAAGTGTCCGCCACTGGAGCTTGTTCAGCATCTCCGTAACGCTCTCGCGCTGACTAAATGTCCCCATGACGAATCGCGCTGCTTTTCGCTGGATCATGTCTATCTCTTCTATTAATCCAACCTGGTAAGGGTCCCATACTGATGAGCAATACTCAAGAATCGGACGAACAAGCGTTTTGTAAGCTACTTCTTTCGTCGATGAGTCACATTTTCTTAGAATTCTTCCTATGAATCTCAACCTGGCGCCTGCTTTTCCCACTATTTGTTTTATGTGATCATTCCACTTCAGATCGCTCCGGATAGTAACTCCTAAGTATTTTACGGTCGTTACCGCTTTCAATGATTTACCACCTATGGCATAATCGTACTGGAATGGATTTCTGCCCCTATGTATGCGCATTATATTACATTTATCTACGTTTAGGGAAAGCTGCCAGCTGTCGCACCATGCATTAATCCTCTGCAGGTCCTCCTGGAGTACGTACGAGTCTTCTGATGTTGCTACTTTCTTGTAGACAACCGTGTCATCTGCAAATAGCCTCACGGAGCTACCGATGTTGTCAACTAAGTCATTTATGTATATTGTAAACAATAAAGGTCCTATCACGCTTCCCTGCGGTACTCCCGAAATTACCTCTACATCTGCAGATTTTGAACCGTTAAGAATGACATGTTGTGTTCTTTCTTCTAGGAAATCCTGAATCCAATCACAAACCTGGTCCGATATTCCGTAAGCTCGTATTTTTTTCACTAAACGTAAGTGCGGAACCGTATCAAATGCCTTCCTGAAGTCCAGGAATACGGCATCAATCTGCTCGCCAGTGTCTACGGCACTGTGAATTTCTTGGGCAAATAGGGCGAGCTGAGTTTCACATGATCTCTGTTTGCGGAATCCATGTTGGTTATGATGAAGGAGATTTGTATTATCTAAGAACGTCATAATACGAGAACACAAAACATGTTCCATTATTCTACAACAGATTGACGTAAGCGAAATAGGCCTATAATTATTCGCATCTGATTTATGACCCTTCTTGAAAATGGGAACGACCTGCGCTTTCTTCCAGTCGCTAGGTACTTTACGTTCTTCCAGCGATCTACGATAAATTGCTGATAGAAAGGGGGCAAGTTCTTTAGCATAATCACTGTAGAATCTTAAGGGTATCTCGTCTGGTCCGGATGCTTTTCCGCTACTAAGTGATAGCAGTTGTTTTTCAATTCCGATATCGTTTATTTCAATATTTTCCATTTTGGCGTCCGTGCGACGGCTGAAGTCAGGGACCGTGTTACGATTTTCCGCAGTGAAACAGTTTCGGAACACTGAATTCAGTATTTCTGCCTTTCTTCGGTCGTCCTCTGTTTCGGTGCCATCGTGGTCAACGAGTGACTGAATAGGGGATTTAGATCCGCTTACCGATTTTACATATGACCAAAACTTTTTAGGGTTCTTGTTTAGATTGTTTGCCAATGTTTTATGTTCGAATTCGTTGAATGCTTCTCTCATTGCTCTCTTTACGCTCTTTTTCGCTTCGTTCAGCTTTTCCTTATCAGCTATGATTCGACAACTCTTAAACCTATGATGAAGCTTTCTTTGTTTCCGTAGTACCTTTCGTACATGATTGTTATACCACGGTGGATCTTTCCCCTCGCTTTGGACCTTAGTCGGTACGAACTTATCTAATGATGGCAGAAAGTTTCTTGTGAACATTATTTCTAAGTTTTCATTTATTTACGCTTTTGGTCAAGCGGTATGATTTCGGACAGTTAGTTTATCTTCTCTCTACGACAGCATAGCAACGAATTGACGCTGTCGCCTCCGTGCGCTGAGCACGACATTATATTTCCCGCGTTTCGCGCCTTGTACGTTGGCTCTATTGTTTAGTACGTAATTATCTGACGAACAGTCTGACTGTTGAAAGTTCTCGCAGTATTATGAAGCGGAAACTTTCTATTTTAGCTGCTGTTGTCAACTAGATCAATAGCCAACGTCATTGTGACAACTGTTATACAAATTTGCCAAGATTTTCGTGTAATTTTATAAAATAACGGAGCTATTTACAAAATTGTGTGCTGTGTGGGGTGATTTCGTTATGCATATACCTACTACTTCTGTAACAAACAATTCAATCCAACAAAATCGGTGAAAGTCATGGTGCAAATAATCTCAAAACCGTCCGAAATCACCACGTTTGACTTAGTAGGTGGGCAATTCGCTTGATTCACCTGGTAAAATAATATTAAAAATATTATCTTACTTTATTTGAAGCAGCTTCAGAAGCATTTCTTTCTTCATTTGAAGTTCGTTCAGCGTTTCTCTTCAACCACTTATCCATAGCGTGTGAGGCTCGATGTAGAGTCTGATCCTGATTTCCATCTAAAGTCGCTGATGGAATTCCGCTAGTCCCTGTTTTCAACTGACGGATTGACGCTAGCCCTGCCCCCACGTCCCACAAGCTACCCGCGTATTTCCATAGTGTAACGAAAACAGAGAGCTACAGCTTAGAAGAGAGGATAAATCACGTGACGGAACGGCAACTGAGAAACGATCAAGATTACGCACAGCAGTTGGCTGTTGGGCTACGTAGTGTGTTCTACATGTATTTTTTTTACATATAACATGTTCTTGACCTTGCCACGATCGAGTGGACTAATAGCCACGATTGGCCGGTCGATCCGGTTGGTCAGCCCATGGGGGGAGGGGGGGGGGGGGAGGAGAGTGTAACGTCTTTGGTCATTATCTGTGACAGAACGACCGCAGTGCATGGGTGACCTTGATTCTCCATTCATTTCTATGTTACAAAATTGATCAAGATGCATGAGCAGTGTATCAGCTTATTTGCTGCCACACACAAGTGCCCATCAGACATGGACGGCGGAACGAGGCGGGGGCCACGTGAGAAATATCGGGTTACATCCTGACGTTGAAAGCATCTCACGCAAATGCCGGACAGGCGTGGGCCAGGTATCAGGTTACACCTTGAATTCGGCTCCTGTGCTCGCCTTGATCAAATAGTGCTATTTTGTAGTTCATTTTGAATTTCGCAGTTAATTTCTAGTATCAAGTTTGTTGTAGAAACAGATGTGTGGATAACGGAGCCTCGCCTGCAATCCGTCCATGTGCAAGGTCTTTGCTATAGAATATAAATATAAGCGACAGTAATATGCTTCCCTGCGGTACGTCTGACGTTAAATTCGAATCTGAAGAAACACGTCAGATATGGTATAATGTGTTGTGCTTGCACAGATCTAAATGAAAGGTATCCCGTTCGACAATACTTTTATTACTGGCTATAAGTACCTGTATCGAACGCATTTCGGAAATAGAGGGAGAGCAAGGAGGCCTACGTCTTCATATCAAACTATTTTGTATATGGAGAGAAGGAACCATGTTTTGGAAAGCGAGGATTTGTAAATCTGAGCTAATTTTTTCCAGGTAGCCTGTTCTTCACAAGGATTGGAGTCACCACTTCATGCAACAAAGAAGATTCGAATATTAAAAATCTTGGTCGTTGAACTTTCCATGTACCTAGTTTACGTGACTGGTATGAAACTCTGCTCTTGGTCATTCAGTGTGTTCTGCAGGTAAATCTGGTAGGCTGCCCCTGTGTAGACGCCAACAAAATAGTAAAAAAAAGAAATAGTCGGTTTCAGTTATGCGCTGAATGCCAGATAGCCACGACACGATAAACTCTGATGTAATAAGGCATTTAAAATACAAAGAAAGGCAATGTAATAAAAGAAATGTATTCTTATCAGGTTCATGTTGTGCAGTGAGTTCCGCTGCTAACAGACAACACTTCGGTGTGTAGGTTCTACGCAGGAGTGATTTCGCATTTAACATATTTCTGTAAACAGTTGTTGCACACTTAAGCATAGTAATTTAGCTATGGTGTGATGTATTACTGAAAATGATCACTTATCATAGGACGCTTTATCGTGTTATATTTTGTTGTTGGTCTTTTACAACGGACTTTTCCTGAAGAACATCATGATTTACCACTAAGAGCCGCTCACAAAATTTGTTTATCGAATAACCAGTATTGGTCTATGGACGATGATGAGGTTCATAAAGCATTTACAACATCATACTATGCGATAAAATCAATGGCGTTAAATAATAAAATCTATAAATTCTTCACTGATTCATGGATTTCATTATTTTATGACATAGATTTTATTGCCTAATATGATGCTGTAAATGTTTTAAGAACCTGATGATGATCTGGGGACCAAAACTTGTTGTTCAATACAGAAATTTCATCAATAACTCTCGGCTATAAATCGTGATGTTCTTCAAATTTTTAGGAGCCGCAGGTCAACATATTCTTAAAATATATTGGGACTTTAAATGTTCCACAGGTTACAGTACTCATTGTTTTGGCTTTTATTTCATCTACACTGCGAATACGGTACAAGGTGGCCGAAATAACACTTCCCAGAGAAATGTTCTGGCGTTTTCTGACAACGTAATTTGCCAATCTACTTGTGTATCGGCTGATAGAAGACATACATATGTATGGATATTTTTTATAAGAAGGAGAAATAGTACGCGCTCACACATACCCTTACTCGGATTCATGTGATGTCCTGTGAGGAGGAGGCAGTCGACAATAAAGCAGTAAAATCCCATTGTCTGCCTTCTCACCCTGTGATTTTCACCTGTTGCCCAAGTTGATGGGTCCAGGCACTAAAATAGTCTCTGCACATAAGAAGAGCTGCAGCAGAACACTTAAACCTCTTTTGTTGCAGAGCTGTTACGCGTGTCTCAGTCTATTAAATCGCACGCATCATTGTGGACAGTGACCATTTCCAGCATTTTCTGTAAAGAGCATTTCTCCTGTTCATTAACTAGAGTGACGTATCTCGTGTCAGACTTATAACAATTTTCCAGGCCAATTTTATTTTGGCAATCCAATATACGCACAAAGCAGCATAACACACTAGCAGTGATTGAGATCGGGTTATGTGGAAGGTATCTCGTCGGTCGGTAGTTAAGATGGGATCCTGCCTAGCCAGATAATTTGAATATGAACATCACAAATGCACCTATCATAGCCACAGATGTAACATCTTATTGATGGGTGCTTCGTTAGCGTGCACAGATGTCACTTGTCATCAGTATCTATATAATCTTGCGTTCCGTTCTGTGTGCGGTGACTCTTATCTTTCTGTGGGCGCACGCACGCGCAGATCTAAACTTGGACTAACAGGCTTGCGAATCAATACCTGCAGCGAATGCAGGGTTTTCCGTGGCCGATAGACAGTATCAGACGCGTCGTTGCTACAACATGCTATAGCATTTAAAAGCTATATTTTGTTGATTCAGATAACGTGGCCATATGACTCTGAGCTTTCAGGAAACAACAGGGCCATCCATATCATACGTGATGTATTATTTACGTCTGAATTTCGAACAGTCGAATGGCTGTTTGCTACGATCCCTCTTCCAGAACATTTTCTTACGATTTAAAACACACTAGAAAATTGCAAATAACGATAATTGCGAACACAATTTTTACCTTTAGATTTTCAGTGGGTGTGTAACTTTGAAGCACCTGGAGAATCTGAAGTCTTTTACGGGTGTTTTTACTATTCTAACTCAGAAATGACAAGCGGCTCTGTATTATATACTGTAAACAAGATTTATTAAAGAGACAACGCACACAAATGAATATAAAACTATCGAAAGGAAACAGATATCTATTCACTGCTGTTAGCAGGATGGAATCTAACTTTAGATACAGTGCATAATGTCTTAGTCAAATACTTGGAAATACGTGGAATACTTGTATTTCTAACCAATATTCGTGCACTGTTTCTGGTTGTCTTTCTCCAGTTTTTCAGATTTTCCCCTAAATACGTAACTGCCACTGTTATTTCTCTTGCTGTAAGTAGGTCTTGCCTGTTTACAATGCGCCTTTTGTGACTCGTTGCGATTTAGCAAATCAAAGTGTACATAATACTACGTAATAATTAGTCTGATGTAAAGGCAGAATGTACTCTTTGAGAAACACATTTAACAAATTTTGATGTCCATGATACCGGTATAAGTTGTTGCAGGCATTACCAGTGGCGTTCTTAAGTAAAGAGTTTATTGCTGATGCGACGTTTTACTTCGTCTGAACGCGAACAAAAGGAAAATACTGAAACACATGATGTATTAAACAAAGAATTCTTATTTCTCCTCTTGGTCTTTACCAGATAGCAGTACGTTCTTCAACTGCCCCTATGAAATATTTAATTTTTCATAAAGAAGCATTGTTCCGGATTTTGAGATATGTTTCCACTTTCAGATAGCGCTACCGATCAAACCCCAGGGAGGACAGTATTGCTTAATTACCAATAGATTGTACCAGGTTGAATTTCTGCTACCTTACTTCATGCCAAAATCTCGTTTCACTCGGTCAACACAGAATGGAATGCATCGATGCAAGACATCAACTGACATCATAAAAAAATAACATAGGTATATAATTTATTTATGTAGTACAATGGTTTCCATAAACTTACACCCGCCAGTGCTTTTTATATAGGAAACAAGATTTATTAAGGAAACAATGCATACAAATGAACATAAAACTGTCGAAAGGAAACAGACATCTACTCATTAGTGTTAGCAGGACGGAATCTAATTGAAGATACAGTGCATAATGAGGTAGTTTTAATACTTAGAAATCTCACTCATGTGATTATTTTCATAGTACAATGATTGCCACCTTTGATAAAACTTTCCAGCAACAGTGGTACTTTACCGGGCACACTGGGAACAGTGACAGTCAGCCACATATGGTGGCTTAGGACAAGAAAGGAGATCACCGTTTAATGTCCCATCGACGACGAGGTCATTAGGGACAGAGCGTGAGCTCGGATTACGGAAGGAAATTGGTAATGCCCTTTCAAAGCAATCATTCAAAATGGTTCAAATGGCTCTGAGCACTATGGGACTTAACATCTATGGTCATCAGTCCCCTAGAACTTAGAACTACTTAAACCTAACTAACCTAAGGACAGCACACAACACCCAGCCATCACGAGGCAGAGAAAATCCCTGACCCCGCCGGGAATCGAACCCGGGAACCCGGGCGTGGGAAGCGAGAACGCTACCGCACGACCACGAGATGCGGGCAGCAATCATTCCGCCATTTGCCTTAAGCGATTTAGAGGAATTACTGGAAACCTAAATCTGAATGTCCGGAAGAGGATTTGAAGAGCCGTTCTCCCATATACGAATCCTGTGTTTTAGCACTGAACCACATCACTCGTTGGCTCAGGAAAGATACCTAGCATAGTCGCCTGCACTGTTCCAGCATAGTAACCCTCTTTCTTTGAATTCCAAATGAAGGAACCTCGTTCCTTCCTGCTGTCACTTACAACCTAACTTCTTCACGACGTTCCACAACAAATTCCGTATTTTTTCAACCGAAACTGACCGAGAAAAAAAGTGATGTATTACACATTGACCCCCTCCCCCACCTGCTACGTTTGGGAGGTTACCTCTCAAACATACCTTGATGTTCTGTAGGCACTGTTCTCAATAATGATTCTCTGGAGTTTTTAGTATATTTGCCAAAAGATCAACAAATGAAATTTCCCCACGTCTTGTTCCACTTTTGAAAGCAATACGGAAGCGATTCCACTTGGCATGGATTCGAAAAGTCCTCGATACTCTTCCGGAAATAAGTGTCATCATACAGTATGTCTACACACAGGTCACGTTATACTCCTGATTTGCAGCTCAGTGCTATGTGGGAGAGAGATCCATCGGGGTCAGATCAAGCCAATTTGGTGGGAAAGACATATGCGCAAGTTCACTATGATGCACTACTCTGGCCTTGTGTCCAGTTATCCCACTCGGAGATATCATCGCCGTCGGGAAAGACATTAACAATGGAGGGATGCAAGTCTCCCGCAGTCATATTCACATAGTCTACAGCAGCCATTGTGGGTTCGATAACTACCACAGGTCCCATGGGAAGCCCAGGTGAACGTCACCCATGGACCCTCATCGTGGCGCGCTTCATGTTTGGAGCAGCCGTTAGCCTGGTTAACGGCTTATCTCGACACGACCATCGACCTGGTGTAACAGGAAACCATGCAACCAGGCGACACTTTTCCGTTGATCCACGGATCAGTCCCGATGATCCGGTGCCACTATGTGATCGTAATTGACGATGTCGTTGGGTCAACATTATAACAGCTGCTGAGCACCATGTTCAACAATGTGCTCTGAACAGCGTGCTGCGAAATACTTGTGCCTGCACCAACGTTTTCCTTCGTCGAAATATCTGCCATAGATAGCCCCCTATTCTGCTTTACAGAGCAACCATACCTTCGACCTCATCGTTCTATGATAAGGCGTTGACGCCCAACATCTTGTGGCATATTTGGAGTTTCACCGTCGTTCAAAGATTTTTCACAAACACTAACGACAGCAGCACACAAACAGCCGCCCAGCTTCGCCATGTCCAAGATGGTAATTCCCAGGCGCCGAGCGATAACAACATGTCCTTTGTCAAAGTCGCTTATGACAGTGAATTTCCCCATTTTTTCAATTTGTTTTCAATTTTTCTCTTTTTTCAGTTATTTTCTGACTTTTGGTTCATGACCATAGAGCCAACTGTAATTTACACGTAGTAGAAACAACTGTCAGTCTTGAATATTATCTATGTACAAAATTTAAATCCATTTATAAGGTATAATTTTGATACAGGTTGTATGTGTACACATACTTGTCTATGTACAAAAATTAAATTAAATTTAGTTACAACAAAAGGAGTATTATTCTCAAAAAACTTGTATGTGTGCACTACACTTTCTGTGACCGATTTTACTTCTGATGTGTTGGGTAATTGGAGTCCGCTATGCAGGAAATATATTTCTTCGTTTCGGCTCTACTCTGTTGGCGAGGGCGATCCCGCGTGTAGTCTCATGTTGCCGGTCTAAAAAAAAATGAAATAATAATAATAATTGTCGTACTTGTAGGATCTACAGTTTGCCGTGTGTAATCAGACGGACTTTTTCAAAAACTGTTAACGCACTCAATTGATTTAGTGTCCGATCAGTCATGTCCGTCTTTTCAGGACGTCTTAACAATGTATAGTTCAAGTCTTTTTCTTCTCCACAAGAACAAAGACAGTTATTATCAGTCCCAGACGATGCAAGTGTCCTAAGAACTGTTAAATAGCCTTTACGTGTTCTGAAGGGCTATCGTAGGCATCATCCAGATTCTTTATTTTTATTTTTGTGAGACACGGCTCAGTCACGTCAATTTGACCACTGCCTATATTCGACGTCAACGTGGAATATCCATTCACAGACAGCAGGTATCGGCATTAGCAATGGAGAGTGTATAAACGGAGTCGGGAGGCACGGAAAATAGTACAGTCATTGTCGTAATGCGGAAACGTAGGGATTTATCTGATGTCCAAAAGGGCATGATCATTAGCTTTCGGGCCGAGGATGGAAACATTTCCGAAACAGCTAACTTTGCAAACTGTTCACGTGCTGTCATGGTCAAAGTTTACGGTGCAAGGCAAAATGGCGCTATACGAAACCGGCCCCGATGCAACTGTGTTGCGTAGGTGGCAGAGGCGAATGACTTTAGAAACGAGGTACCCTCCGCCACGCACCATACGGTGGCTTGCGAAGTATGTATGTAGATGTAGAACTCGGTATCCATGCTACATTGGGAAGTTTTATGGTGTGAAGGTCATCGTCGCTACTTTTTTATCCTGCTCTTCATAGGTAGAAGAAAGTTTACGATGACTCCTCCTGATGCTATTGCAGAGACCGGTGGAACAAACAACCTGAGGTCGATGGCGGCGGAGTTTACGAAGTGACTGGCTAACTAAAAAACAAGCTCAGAGTGTAGGAAAGTCATCTCAATCGTTCTCCATATTGGTACTTGACCGGACGGGAAATCTGAATCACTGTCGGATACCGAAAGAGGAGTTCAGACCGCAAAAGATAACGTACACGCGTCAGGGGTGGCCCGAAGTTCTGCGATGGCACTTGGCTCGACAACTTGGCTTGGCAACGAGTGTGTAGTCAAGCGCCTATGACGAACCACATTTTTCGGGGTGATATGGACGTCCCATCTGTGGGTGCCAACTGGATTCTAGCATTGGACTCATGAGTCACCAACAAAAAAGCCGGAGTGATGCTACTTGAATCTTCTGTTAGGAAGTATAGGCCACTGACTGACTGAGTAAACATATGTGGATAGACAGCAAACAGATGAGTGCGTGTGGCTTCTTGAGATTCAATCCGAGCTTGTGACCGTTAATAAATCATTTTTAAATGTGCATTACAAGTGACTTTTAATATGCATGGTGTAAACAATAACAAGTTACAGCGTACCACAGTGGTATAGGCAAAATCGAGACGAAAAAATTAGTACGTGTGGGCTGTGAAGCCGGAAAACGGCCGCAAACTAGTCTACAAAAGCCACCTAAGCTACAGCGCTAGGGCGCTACTCAGGATTTTGGCAAAAATCGTCCTTGAACATTGAAAAGTTCTTGTTCTTGCAATGAAAAATGTAAAACTGACGTTTGTGCAAATTTAACCTCAAAATATTGGGAATTTTAACAGCATAAAGTTAACAATTAAAACACTTTTTGTCTACTCTCCATACTACGAAACAACTGCTCGTAAGAGTTAAGTCTGGATCGAATTGTGAACGTATTTAGTTTTTGCTCAGCGCTCACAAAATTCTTTTTTCTTTCATTAGCCTGACAGCAAAGTTAAAATTAATAATGATATTGAAATAGCCGACTACGCCGCTCGCGACAGGATACTGAAACTCCTGAACGGTGAGCAGGCGCTGTGGCTTTTTTAGTCTACTTTGAGGTTGTTTCCCGACTTGATGGATCAGAACACCTATGACCTATATCAGCTTGTTTGTCTGGACTTCCCATACAACACCGTAGTACGTTGTAAACAGTTATCGTCTATATCCTGATTTCTTATTGAGAGCATGTATCTTTATCGACATGTGCACTTGATGAAGGGCTAAAGCACGAACTGGTCCTTAATGCTAAAGGAACTACTTACTTTAACTAAAAAGCATGGTGGAAATAATGCTCTTCCTTCAGTTTATCGAGGCTGTGGGACACACACAGAATAAATCGATCAAATATCAATTTTTCATCCCTTGGGAACATTTAAATTCGAGAAATACGCTATGTGATCAAAAGTATCCGGACACCCCACAAACATACGTTTCTCATATTAGGTCCATTGTGCTGACATCTACTACCAGGTACTCCATATCACCGACCTCAGTAGTCAATAGACATCGTGAGAGAGCAGAATGGGGCGCTCCGCGAAACTCACGGACTTCGAATGTGGTCAGGTGATTGGGTGTCACTTGCATCATACGCCTATACGCGAGATTTCCACACTCCTAAACATCCCTAGGTCCACTGTTTCCGATGTGATAGTGAAGTGGAAACATGAAGGGACACATACAACACAAAATCGTACAGACTGACCTCGACTGTTGACTGACAGAGACCGCCGACACTTGAAGAGGGTCGTAAGGTGTAATAGGCAGACACATAACCAGACCATCACACAGGAATTCTAAACTGCATCAAGATCCAGTGCAAGTACTATGACAGGCAGGAGGTGAGAAAACTTGGATTTCATTGTCAAGCGGCTACTCATAAGCCACACATCACGCCGGTAAATGCCAAACGACGCCTCGCTTGGTGTAAGGAGCGTAAACGTTGGACGATTGAACAGTGAAAAAACGTTGTGACGAATCACGGTAAGCAATGTGGCGATCCGATGGCAGGCTATGGGAATGGCGGATGCCCGGTGAACGTCATCTGCCAGCGTGTGTAATGCCAACAGTAAAATTCGGAGGCGATGGTGGTCGTGTTTACATGGAGAGGGCTTGCACCCCTTGTTGTTATGCGTGGCACTATCGCAGCACAGGCCTACATTGATGTTTTAAGCACCTTCTAGCTTCCCACTGCTCAAGAGCAATTCGGGGATGGCGACTGCATCTTTCAACACGATCGAACTCCTGTTCATGATACACGACAATAATATCGCTGTAATAGACCGGCCTGAATCCTATAGAAGACATTTGGGATGTTTTGGAACGCCGACTTCGTACCAGGCCTCACCGACCTATATCGATACCTCTCCTCAGTGCAGCACTCCATGAAGAATGGGCTGTCATTCCCCAAGAAACCTTCCAGCACTTGACTGAACGTATGTCTGAGAGAGTGGAAGGTGTCATCAAAGCTAAGGGTGGGCCAACATCATATTGAATTCCAGCATTACCGATGGAGGGCGCCACGAACTTGTAAATCATTTTCAGCCAGGTATCCGTATACTTTTGATCACATAGTGTATCTAGGGCTATCTATGAAGGACTATTTAAGGTGGACAAACCTCACAGTTATATGAGCAGTTGTTGGTTAGACAGATGCCAGAGTTATTGAAAGAATACTAAGGTAACGTTATTTGTGCTTACAAGTGGAGGTCTACAAGACATTGGTCTATCACATAGGACAATTACCAAATTTAATTACTGCAAAATATGGCGAATAAATGCGCGTTTTGCAGGGATTCGTTTAGTCTGCGCAAGGGTGGCAAAGAAATGTTAGCAAATTCCCAGTGGAAGGCTCTGTGCGACAGGCGTCGCTCGTGACGTAAAACCTTACGCTTAAAATTCAAAGGGAGTGTGTTGTAAGACGACTCATGTGGTACTTTACTTCCTCCCATTTATATCTTAGCTTATGATCATGATGGTAAAACTAAATAAGGTCAGGCAGGAGATCAACTGAGAGACGTTCTTCCCATGTACCATCCACGAATTAAATAGAAACTTGCTGAAATAACGGTGATACACTACGCCAACACCTTACTGCTGCTTACGGAGTACGGATTTAAAACTATCTCTATAGCAATGGCAAAAGGGCGGACATAAGCGTGCAGGCTGTCATCTCTGTGAACTTGCGCAGTCACAGTTTCACGTGATACAGTATGAAGGTCTGGCAGTGGAAAATATATATAGGGGGGCCGAGCGATCACTCCACCTCCCGCCCCCCTTGCAGAGCCGACCGCATTGTCACTCGCGCCGCCCCCGCCAGTCAGCCCGCACGCTATTCGTTCGTTTCTTTCGTCAGTCGACTCGACTTAATCGAGTTAACGAGAAGTTGTACTTTCCTATGTAGCACGCGCTATGCATGAGATACTGGAAAAGAACGGCTTTTATTCCAACATTGGACCATGTACGACTGGCATGAGAAAACGTTTTGTCGGAGAAAATATTTACCATTTAAAATTCAACATTCTTTTGCCCTCACAACTACTGAAACATGACGATAATGATGTGGCACATAAATTAATTCAGTACTTAACAGAACGGCCGCTCTTCGAAGAAGAATCACTCTTTGTAATTAAAAAAGAGACTAATGGGAGAGATTCTTCAATACAAAAAAACGAGCATAAACGCCCTTAATGAACCTGGTGCACATCGCACAGTACACAGATGACACAGCCTTCTGCACTCGAAATGCGAACAAGGACCTTGTCATCTGTAGGCTACAAAGGGTATTAGATGACACAGAAACTTGGGCCTGTCGTTGGCGGATCACCATCACCTCTGAAAAGACGCAGGCTATGCTGATCACCAGTAGGCTCGGAAGGGGCCTCCTCAACGCCCCCCCCCCCTCCCCTCCACCTTCACCTAAACGGAACCCAACTCCCCTGGCGCAGAAAAGCCAAGTACCCTGGCGTAACCTTGGACTCTTGTCTTACGTGGAAACCCCACATAGACGATGTCCACAGGAAGGTCTGTGCCAGAATGTCCATCCTATACTCTGTCCTGAACACATCCAGCTTCCTTCCCTATTATGTAGGAATGAACGTTTATCAGGCGCTCATACGGGCAGTAATGGAGTATAATGCCCCGTCTGGGGATACGCGGTGAAGTAGCACCCGGAAAAACTCCAGAGGCTGCAGAACCCCTCCCTCAGGAGGGCACTGCATCTATCCATGGGTTTTCCCACAGACGATCTGCATGCCGCTGCTGAAATCCCACTCCTCAAAGATAGATTCCAAGATCTGGCAAGGGCTCTCTAAGAGAGCTCTTCCAGATCTGGAAACAACCACATCCACCCCTTAGATCAGTATGACATGTCCTGTGACAAGCACAAACGCCCAATGACGATCTTCGACGACTAAGTCGAACAGAACATCCCTATATCCAGTTCCTAATCCTCCTACCTCCCCAAATATACCAATCATCTCGCCAATCTCAGGAAAGTACCAGACACACTCAAAACATTCATCACATTACGCAGACACCCAAAAACTACTGAAATACCCATACACACAAAACACAGTGGAGTAAAAGCTGTAAGGCTACAAACTCCCCCACACCCTTCCCCAAAGAGGGGAAAGTATAAGATGAGAGTGAGAGAGATATCAGCCCGCGACCTTCGATATCCCGACACTTCGCGTAAAGATGATGGAGACGCATTCCATCGAAACGTTGCTACGAGATGAGGACGCCACTCGGCTGACAACCCGTGAAGACTTCATATACAAAATTCGCTGAGAAAGCTTGCACTCTCATATAACAATGCATGCACGTTTGCATGCTTGCATTCTGGCTGTTACACCAGTTAGTAATGTACCAGCATTTCACATTTGCAATCGCTTACATTAACCAGTGATCTTGCAATGTTAATCACATGAATATGTTACCCAGGCAAATATATTCCCAAAATTTCATTACTCTACATTAATTATTTTTTGAGACTACGATTTTACCCCTGAGTGCAAATATGTACAGTGTGGTCAGAAACAGTTTGGAAAGTCTGTAAGGGTGTTGCAAGGTAGGTTGTGCTGAGAACTAACTGTTAAGAAAAAATTCTATACTTTGCGCCATTTCCGAGTTAAGTAATACTGAAGTTAGCCAATCAGGCCATTGTAGGCGCAAATTCAAGTGGCCCGTGAGAGATGTATAGCCAAATGTGTTCTTCGTTTCCTTTACTAAAACTCAACAATAGAGTAATACAAAAATTGGTCATGGAACGGTAGTAATGATCAAATCCGAGCCAAAGGCTAAGCAGTCTCAAGCGCTAACATCTACGCTGTGAGAACAGCTGCCTCTAATTGTACCTGGCGGACTACTTGAATTTGCACTTGAAATGGTCTAATTGGGTAACTTCAACGCTAATGAACTCGGAAACGGCGAAGAGTATCGAATTTTTTTCTTAATACAACCTACCCTGCAATACCCTTACAAGCTTTTCAGACTGTTTCTTACCACCCTATGGTGACTGGGCCAAATATCTCACGAAATAAGCATCAAACGAAAAAACTACAACGAACTAAACTCGCCTAGCTTGAAGGGGGAAACCAGATGGCCCGCTAGATGGCGCTGCCGTAGGTCAAACGGATATCAACTGCGTTATTTTTAAATAGGAAACCCCATTTTTATTACATATTCGTGTAGTACGTAAAGAAATATGAATGCTTTAGTTGGACCACTTATTTCGCTTTGTGACAGATGGCGCTGTAATAATCACAAACGTATAAGTACGTGATATCACGTAACATTCCGCCAGTGCGAACGGTATTTGCTTATTGATACATTACCCGTGTTAAAATGGACCGTTTACCAATAGCGGAAAAGGTCGATATCGTGTTGATATATGGCTATTGTGATCAAAATGCCCAACGGGCGGCCGGCCGAAGTGGCCGTGCGGTTAAAGGCGCTGCAGTCTGGAACCGCAAGACCGCTACGGTAGCAGGTTCGAATCCTGCGTCGGGCATGGATGTTTGTGATGTCCTTAGGTTAGTTAGGTTTAACTAGTTCTAAGTTCTAGGGGACTAATGACCTCAGCAGTTGAGTCCCATAGTGCTCAGAGCCATTTGAACCAACCCAACGGGCGTGTGCTACGTATGCTGCTCGGTATCATGGACGACATCATCCAAGTGTCCGGACCGTTCGCCGGATAGTTACGTTATTTAAGGAAACAGGAAGTGTTCAGCCACATGTGAAACGTCAACCACGACCTGAAACAAATGATGATGCCCAAGAAGGTGTTTTAGCTGCTGTCGCGGCTAATCCGCACATTAGTAGTAGACAAATTGCGCGAGAATCGGAAATCTCAAAAACGTCGGTCTTGAGAATGCTACATCAGCATCGATTGCACCCGTGCCATATTTCTATGCACCAGGAATTGCATGGCGACGACTCTGAACGTCGTGTACAGTTCTGCCACTGGGCAGAAGAAAAATTACGCGACGATGACAGATTTTTTTCACGCGTTATATTTAACGACTAAGCGTCATTCACCAACAGCGGTAACGTAAACCGGCATAATATGCACTATTGGGCAACGGAAAATCCACGATGGCTGCGCTGTACTTCCAACATGATGGATGTGCGGCACATAGCTCGCGAGCGGTTGAAGCGGTATTGAATAGCATATTTCATGACAGGTGGATTGGTCGTCGAAGCAGCATACCATGGCCCGCACGTTCACCGGATCTGTCGTCCCCGGATTTCTTTCTGTGGGGAAAGTTGAAGGATATTTGCTATCGTGATCCACCGACAACGCCTGACAAAATGCGTCAGAGCATTGTCAATGCATGTGCGAACATTACGGAAGGCGCACGACTCGCTGTTGAGAGGAATGTCGTTACACGTATTGCCAAATGCATTGAGGTTGACGGACATCATTTTGAACATTTATTGCATTAATGTGGTATTTACAGGTGATCACGCTGTAACAGCATGCGTTCTCAGAAATGATAAGTTCACAAAGGTTCATGTATCACATTGGAACAACCGAAATAAAATGTTCAAACGTACCTACGTTCTGTATTTGAATTTAAAAAACCTACCTGTTACCGCCTGTTCGTCTAAAATTGTGAGCCGTATGTTTGTGACTATTACAGCGCTACCTATCACTAAGCGAAAAAAGTGGTCCAACTAAAACATTCATTTTTTACCTACTACACGAATATGTAAAAAAATGGGGGTTCCTATTTTAAAAAACGCAGTTGATATCCGTTTGATCTATGGCAGCGCCATCTAGCGGGCCAACCACTGCGCCATCTGGTTTCCCCCTTCAAGCTAGACAAATTTCGTTCTTTGTAGTTTTTTCATTTGACGCTTATTTCGTGAGATATTTGGCCCGGTCACTATCAATGGACCACCCTGTATATCAAGTGATAGTAGTTGCGCGGTTGTTACTGGTCACCACCTAGTTTGTTCATTCGAGATACAACTTATTTTTAAATTTTGTACGAAACTTTTGCAGTTGTCAACTTATGTGTTTAAGTATTGTCAGTGAATGTTTGGCGCTTTTGTTCGTAGCTTTATGAGACTGTATATGTAAGCGCTCGCCCACGAAGGCAGCGCGAGGTTTCCGCGCGGTCACAGGCGCCTTGCCACGGTTCGTGCGGCTTCCCCCGTCGGTGATTCGGATCAACCCTCGGGCATGGGTGTGTGTGTTGTCTTTAGCGTAAGTTAGTTTAAGTTAGATTAAGTAGTGTGTAAGCCTAGGGACTGATGACCTCAGCAGTTTGGTCCCAAAGGAACTTACCACAAATTTCCAAAATTTCGACCATGAGGATATGTATATATACATAAGTGCCGCCACACGACGTAGTATGGACTCGCTTAATGTCTGAAGTAGTATTGGAGGGAACTGACACCATGAATCCTGCAGGACTGTCATAAATCCGTAAGAGTAAAAGGGGGATGGAGATCTCTTTTGAACAGCGCATTGCAAGGCATCCCAGCTATGCTCTATAATGTTCATGTATAGCGAGTTAGGAGGCCAGGGTAAGTGTTTCAACCCAGAAAACTGTTCCTGGAGCCATTCTGTAACAATTCTGGACGTGTAGGGTATCACATTGTCCTACTGGAATTGCCCAAATCCGTCGGAACGCACAATGGATATGAATGGATGAAGGTTCAAATGGTTCAAATGGCTCTGTACACTATGGGACGAAGCAGCTGAGGTCATCAGTACCCTAGAGCTTAGAACTACTTAAACCTAACTAACCTAAGGACATCACCCCTCGTCTATTCGAAATTCACATCGTTTCAGATTTAGTTTCTCATCTTTTTGACGCTTCTCCTTTATCAGTTTTGAATAATTCAAACTTATAATTACAGGCTGTCTTAATATTGTACCGAAAAATTTCGACGTATTGTGGAGGAGACCCACTGAAGCAAATCAGTATAAGAACCAATGTTCGGAACTTTTATTCGACAAGGCTGCAGAGCGCCGAGAATGTGGCGACTACTGGCTACTTATAGGTCAGCAGATCAGTACTGATTGATATCTTAGTCACTGGCAATTGAAACAGTAAGTTAAGATCTACATGTGTCGAATTTGAATAATATGAAAATTTGCTCTGATGTAATAGAAACTAAACAACATAGACATGGAATGGAAGTAAACGTATATTGCGTACTACAAATATGGTTCAAATGGTTCTGAGCACTATGAGACTTAACTTCTAAGGTCATCAGTCCCTTAGAACTTAGAACTACGTAAACCGAACTAACCTAAGCACATCACACACATCCATGCCCGAGGTAGGATTCGAACCTGCGTCCGTAGCGGTCGCGAGGTTCCAGACTGAAGCGCCTAGAACCACTCGGCAACACCGGGTGGCAATGGATGAAGGTGATCAGACGAAATGCTTCGTATGTGTCACCTGTCAGAGTTATATCTACACGTATCAGGGGTCTCATATCACTACAACTGCACACGACCCACACCATTACACAGCCTCCACCAGCTAGAACAATCCCCTGCTGACATATAGGGTTCATGGATTTATGAGGTTGTCTCCGTACGCGAACACGTCCATTTAAAACGAGACTCGATATTTCCAGTCATCAACAGTCCAAAGTCAGTGTTGACGTGCCCAGGCTTTGTGTCGGCAAGTCATCAAGGATGCACGAGTAGGTCTTCGGCTGCGAAAGCCCATATCGATGATGTTTCATTGTATGGTTCCCATTCTGACACTTGTTTATGGTCCAGCAGTGAAATCTGCAGCGGTTTGCGGAAGTGTTGCACTTCTGTCACTTTGAACGATTCTCTTCAGTCGTAGTTAGTCCTGTTCCTGCAGGATCTTTTACCGGTCGCAGAGATGTCGGAAATTTGATGTTTTACCGGATTCCTGATATTCACTGTACACTTGTGAAATGGTCGTACAGGAAAATCCCCACTTCATCGCTACCTTGGAGATGCTGTGTCCCATCGCTCATGCGCCGGCTATAACGCCACTTTCAGACTCACTTAAATCTTGATAACCTGCCGTTTTAGCAGCAGTAACCGATCTAACAACTGCTCCAGACACTTGTTGTCTTATATAGGCGTGGCCGACCGCAGCGCAGTATTCTGCCTGTTTACGTATCTCTGTATTTGAATAAGCATGGCTGTACCAGTGTCTTTGGTGCTTCATTTGAAACGTAGAGTTTTAAGTTTCACTGTCCTTCAAAGCATATGTTGTGCTGTAATCATCCCACACCTTCCCAACATGATACCCTCATTCACAGTTCACACACACACACACACACACACACACACACACACACGTTTAAAATTACGAGACAAATCTGCAATGACAACCAACCTTCATGACAGCAAACAAAGCCTTCCAGACACTGATAAAGGTCCCACGATCTGCCAAATAGGAAACTGCACTGCATGTACTAGAAGCGCTAGAAATACAGAGACAACAGATTTGGAACCCAGTAACATGCTAAATCAACAGTAAGATACTGAATATACTTTCTCTATTCAGTATTGGTTATCTTTTAACACGCCAGCCTCACAAGAAGAAATTAATACAGTTTCCTTATTTCATTTCGTCAACCTATTTAATGAAAAAAATAGGTAATTCAGTACTTCATCACATCATTTTAACATAGATTAAGCATGAATCATTTGAGTCATGAAGTACTGTCATAAGCACGTTAAATCGTTCAAACGTAACTGCAAACGTTTAAGTTTTTTTCATCACTGCAGAAGAGGAATGTTATGTGGTCAAATACTGGTAATATGTTAAATACTACATTTCTGTAGCACTTCTCTTGCTATCGCCTGAGACAATTTTCTCGCTACATCTAACAATTGTGTCGCTCTTTTACGTGAATAACTGAAATAGATGTAACGCCCATTATGTCCATACAGTCCTTGAAAACAGAGTTGTAGCTCCGAAATGCGTTGGACACTAATTAGAAAATAAAAACATTGTGACTGAAAACAGAATATTATTAGTAAATATTTCCTAATGTGGTAGTTACAGACAGTCATGGAGAGAAACTTACAATACCCTCAAAATACTGCATGTTCTGCAACGAGGAGTCATTGTGGCCGAACAGCTAAAGAAGGAAGCAAGATCAGAGTCTATCGGCCCGTCGACGATCTAGTCATCAGAGGCTAACTCAAGCTCAGATAAGACGATAAGAAGGAAGGGAATCCGCCATGTCCTAAATGTCTACTGAGAGTGAGTACATCTCCACTGTTTTATACAATATATTGTTGTAATATGGGTTAGGGTTGCTATATTCACAGCTTGGAACGAAAGAAGGAAAGAATGGATATTAAGTCGAGAATACGAAAGGGCATTGAACTCTCTACCTATATTCATAGCCGAGACAAAGATGCTTTCCTCTGACGGTATAAATATGTCAAAGACTGCAGAATGTTTTCGGTTTTCCCTCAGAAACCTGTTTTCTCCCAGACAACCTGCAACCTGTAACACATTCCAACTCGAGAATGTACGTAGAAGGGTTGCTCTTTATAGCAAAGATTATTTCCCTATTCCAGTCTAAAAAAATGGTTCAAATGGCTCTGAGCACTATGGGACTTAACTTCTGAGGTCATCAGTCCCCTGGAACTTAGAACTACTTAAACCTAACTAACCTAAGGACATGACTCACATCCATGCCGAGGCAGGATTCGAACCTGCGTCCGTAGCAGTCGCGCGGTTCCAGACTGTAGCGCCTAGAACCGCTAGGCCACTCCGGCCGGCTCCAGTCTAAACCTTGTGAGATTACTCTCACATATCGCTACACGATATAGATTTAGTTTTTCCACCATTTAGTGGTTAATTTTATTCAGAGAGTGTCGGGCACATTTCGTAGGAGGAAAGCTTCGCGTTTTTCTCACTGGAAAGGTGATCTCCCAGTGCGGTATCTGGATCCTCTTTGTCGGCGGGAGGGGCTCTGTGAATCTTATTAAGTAGGGCGAACGTCTCCTGGGAGCTGGCCAGTTTTCGCGGAAACAAGGCTGCGGCCTGCTTCGTGCTTCTGTCAGCTGAGCCGGTGCCTCACGCAGCCCAGAGTGGAAGGCGTCGTGCCACCACCGTCAGCTCCAGAGAATAACTGAGCACAGCGTTTTTGCCTACCCTGTTTGGACATCAAAGGATGAGACACCGAGACGCCACCCATCCAGCCTGCTTTCGCTCCAAAATTTGGTGTACCGCATCGAACTGAGTCGCCCCGCCACTGTGTTTGGGGTGAAGAAGTTGACCAATCGATAGGACATGGCTTCATCTCAGTGCGAACCTCTTATTTGTTAAAATGCATTTTGTATGCCAAGAGTGGGAACTTCCTGCAGCGTTCCCTCGTTTCTTCATGAAATAAGTAATATTCTCGTCCATTATATTGTAAGTAGAAAGTTGTGGAAAGAGATTGATGATTCGTAGTAATTCTATCGCAGCCCGCTCTGAGAATCACTCGTTTGGTGCTGATGGGTGTATAGTTTGCTGATTTTGGTGGCTGTGTCGCAGCTGCAGTAGTGCGATCTATATTGTGAGCAGCTCACTACTTGATTACTTTGCCATGCAATTTCTGTTGTTTAACCCACATATATTATAAAAATGGATGTGTATATGTTTGTGTGTATTAGATTGGTGCATAAGTTTGAAGTTTTTCTTTTTTTTTTTTGCATTCCGGTTACTAGGGGTTTATTTATTGATTTTCATTTTTTATTTGCAGTTCACTGCTGCTATTTGAATTTATGTATTGTCATTTTGTCATTTAGAGGTAGTGAGTGGCGCTGTGGACGCTAGAAAATGGAGTGCCAAGTGGAGAAAACGGAACATTTCCGACATAATTTTGAGTTTAAGTTCAATAGAGTGGTGACAGCAGCGAAGGCAGCCAGAAACATTTGCGCCATGGATGGGGATAATGCCTTTGGGCAAGGCATGGCAAGAAAATGGTTTTCCCGTTTTAAGGAGTATCTTTTTGACCTTAGTGACTCTTAGCGATCAGGAGGGTCTTCAGCGTTTGATGATCGTTGAAACGTACACTACTGGCCGTTAAAATTGCTACACCAAGAAGAAATGCAAATGATAAACGGGTATTCAGTGGACAAATATATTATACTAGAACTGACATGTGATTACATTTTCACGCAATTTGGGTGCATAGACCCTAACAAAACAGTACCCAGAACAACCACCTCTGGCCGTAATAACGGCCTTGATACGCCTGGGCATTGAGTCAAACAGAGCTTGGATGGCGTGTACAGGTACAGCTGCCCATGCAGCTTTAACACGATACCACAGTTCATCAAGAGTAGTGACTGGCGTATTGTCACGAGACAGTTGCTCGGCCACCATTGATCAGACGTTTTCAATTGGTGAGAGATTTGGAGAATGTGCTGGCCAGGGCAGCAGTCGAATATTTTCTGTATCCAGAAAGGCCCGTACAGGACCTGCAACATGCGGTCATGCATTATCCTGCTGAAATGTAGGGTTTCGCAGGGATCGAATGAGGGGTAGAGCCACGGGTCGTAACACATATGAAATGTAACGTCCACTGTTCAAAGTGCCGTCAATGTGAACAAGAGGTGACCGAGACGTGTAACCAATGGCACCCCATACCATCACGCCGGGTGATACGCCAGTATGGCGATGACGAATACACGCTTCCAATGTGCGTTCACCGCGATGTCGCCAAACACGGATGCGACCATCATGATGCTGTAAACAGAACATGGATTCATCGGAAAAAATGACGTTTTGCCATTCGTGCACCCAGGTTCGTCGTTGAGTACACCATCGCAGATGCTCCTGTCTGTGATGCAGCGTCAAGGGTAACCGCAGCGATGGTCTCCGAGCTGATAGTCCATGCTGCTGCAAACGTCGTCGAACTGTTCGTGCAGATGGTTGTTGTCTTGCAAACGTCCCCATCTGTGGACTCAGGGATGGAGACGTGGCTGCACTGTCCGTTACAGTCATGCAGATAAGATGCCTGTCATCTCGACTGCTAGTGATACGAGGCCGTTGGGATCGAGCACGGCGTTCCCTATTATCCTCGTGAACCCACCGATTCCATATTCTGCTAACAGTCATTGGATCTCGACCAACGCGAGCAGCAATGTCGCGATACGATAAACTGCAATCGCGATAGGCTACAATCCGACCTTTATCAAAGTCGGAAACGTGATGGTACGCATTTATCCTCCTTACACGAGGCATCGCAACAACATTTCACCGGGCAACGCCGGGCAACTGCTGTTTGTGTATGAGAAATCGGTTGGAAACTTCCCTCATGTCAGCACGTTGTAGGTGTCGCCACCGGCGCCAACCTTGTGTGAATGCTCTGAAAAGCTAATCATTTGCATATCACAGCATCTTCTTCCTGTCGGTTAAATTTCACATCTGTAGCATGTCATCTTCGTAGTGTAGCAATTTTAATGGCCAGTAGTGTATTAATACACAATGATCCATGTCAGTGTACTCGAGAGCTGCAATTGTGATGAAATATGATCATTCCACAATCATGTGATATTTACATGCAACGGAGAAGGCTCAAAAATGGTGTGTGTTGGTGCTGCATGCTCTAAGCTAAAATAATAAAAATCAGCAGGTCATATATGCATCTCTAGTTGCTTGTCATCAATTGGCTCATGAAATACGCTGACCATTCCTATCCTGGATCGTTACTGGTGAGGAGAAACGGTGTCTTTATGCTAACATAAGGAAAAGTAAGGAATGGTTGAGCCGAAACAAAGCAGCAACTCCCCGTACAAAGATATGCGCGCATCCACAAAGATTACGTTACGCATCCGGTGGAACAGCGACGGTGTGGTGTATTACGAACTGCTGCCCCGAGGTATAACCATCACTACTGGCTTTTATTGTCAACAACTGAGACATATTGCAGACACAATCCAAGAACAACGATCGGAAAGACTGCTTGAGGTGCTGCTACTCCACGATAACGCCCGCCTGCATTCTGCTGGACAGAAAAAACACTATGCAGGAGTTGGGTTGGTAAGTGATACGGCACCCACATTATTCACGTGGCCTTGCACCCTAGGGTTTTCACATTTTTCGCTCTCTATCGACAACTTCCTTTCCGGATGAAAATGCACTCCGAACATGGCTCGACGAGAACTTCGCATCAAAACGACGTGATTTCTACAGTTGTGTAGTCGAAAAGTTACCCTTACGTTGGCAGGCTGTTGTATATAATGAAGGAGAATATATTATTGATGACTAAAGCCTCTGTTACGTGTATCTGCTGTATTTATTAAACTTTTGGAAAAATTCTACAAACTTATGCATCAACGTAATTCCTAATATGTATTTATGCATGTATGTAGTTTCCACATCTCCTCCTAAACCACTGGATCGATTTCAAAGTCTGTACACGTCTCACTTACTGTCTGAAAGGAATCGTCTGAGGGTGAGAACCAACTGTCTACCAAAGAGGTGGGAGTGAAAAAGCAGTGTAGACACGATTCACGAATAACCTTGCTTTACTCTTATAGTATTTGAGAATGAGAACACTTCGTGACTTGAAACAAACTTTACACATAATTTAAAACCGTTACGAAACTTTTTCTTGCTTACAACCCCTACAAACTGCAGCATGAAGCACGACGTTTTAAGTTAGTACTTCATTACCACTAACTGTATTCGCGACACATTTTGCAGACAATATCAACATATACCACTGAATGTATCAGCAAAATTATATCATTGATCGACACATAGTTCAGGAGATATGTCATAGACATTGAGGAGCGTGAAAATGAAACTGCATGCCGAAATTCGCTACAGATACAAGTGAAATATGTGTACAAAAGCAATTTAAATATGTTAAATATATGTAAAATATATTTAACATGAATATATGTGGGCAAAGCGATGGGTAAAATTCTCATCCTAAACTTCTGGAACGATTTCAACCAAATTTAGTACGCATGTTAGCTGCAATCCGCAAAGAAATACTGTGGGAGTAAGAAGCAGTAGCCTCCTATTGGGGTGGGGCTGACGGCATGGAGAGGGAAGGGAGGAATAGGAGATGGACAGACAGAGTGGGGGAAGAAGGAGATGGACATAGATAATTAGGAGGAGGAGTTTGACTGTGGAAGGGGAGGGGGAAATGCAGAGAGGGAAAAGGAGGGGATGGACAGAGAAAGTGATATGTTAGCAGAAGAGCCAACACCGCGTAGCTAGAGGAGGCCGAAATGCACGCTATAAGCTCACGCAGACTGGCGTGAGGTCTGGAACAGTTAAATGAGTTGAGTCTAATAAATAAAGTACGAAACTCTTGGAATACTTAACTTTAATCCACAATTGTAGAACATCTCTCTTGACGGTACATGTTATAACCACAATATAAAATAATATCAAATGCTATGGCGCCTTGCTAGGTCGCAGCAAATGACGTAGCTGAAGGCTATGCTAACTATCGTCTCGGCAAATGAGAGCGTATTTGTCAGTGAACCTTTCCTAGCAAAGTTGGCTGTACAACTGGGGCGAGTGCCAGGACGTCTCTCTAGACCTGCCGTGTGGTGGCGCTCGGTCTGCTATCACTGACAGTGGCGACACGCGGGTCCGACGTATGCTAATGGACCGCGGCCGATTTAAAGGCTACCACCTGGCGGTGACACCACAGAAAGCAAAGAGGAGAAGAGGGACAGAGACAGGGGAAGTAAGAGATGAGCAGAGAGAGGGGCAGGAGGAGATGATGGAGATGGAGAGAGAGAGAGAGAGAGAGAGAGAGAGAGAGAGAGGGAGGGAGGATGAAATGAAAAACTAGAGGGGAAGGAGGAGATGGATAATGAGATGGGGAGAAGGAGATGCAGAAGGAGATGGACAGAGAGAGACAACTATCAGTTGTATTAAGATTGAAGAGAAAGGAGCGCTCATTGCTTTCGCTTGTCTTGTATCATCGAAGATTTGTTTTATAACGAGTATTGCACTTACGCTCCTGGACTCTGATCCAAAACTCTGACAGAACTTTCAACAGGCGAAATTAAGTAGACGTGTGAATTACAACAGGAGCTGAAAAAAGTGAAACGGGGTACGTCATAAGAGTATGTGAAGGAAAATTAATCGTGAATACATTTTTCAGACTATGTAGGAACATCAATGAGAACTGCTCTAAATCTGTAAATTATATCTTCGAAAACCTACAAAAGCGCTGCATTGAGGCAAGTCCTCTAAAGATGTACATCTGCCTCTACATGGGTACTCTGCAAATCACATTTAAATGCCTGACAGAGGGTTTATCGAACAACCTTCACAATTCTCTACTATTCCAATCTCTTATAGCGTGCAGAAAGAACGAACACCTATATCTTTTCGCACGAGCCCTAATTTCGCTTATTTAATCATGGTGATCGTTTCTCCCTGTGTGGGTCGGTGCCAAAAAAATATTTTCGCATTCGGAGGAGAAAGTTGGTGATTGGAATATCGTGAGAAGATTCCACCGCAACGAAAAAGGCCTTTGTTTTAATGATGTCCACCCCAAATCCTCTATCATTTCAGGGACACACTGTCCCCTATTTCGCGACAATACAAAATGTGCTGACCTCCTTAGAACTTTTCCAATGTACTCCGTCAGTCCTGTCTGGTAAGCAGCAGTATTATAAAAGAGGACGGATAATTGTAGTGTAGGCAGTCTCCTTAGCAGATCTGTTACATTTTCTAAGTGTCCTGCCAATAAAACGCAGTCTGTGGTTAGCCTTCCCCACAACATTTTCTAAGCGTTCCTTCCAATTTAAGTTGTTCGTAATCGTAATTCCTAGGTATTTAGTTGAATTTACAGCCTTTAGATTTGACTGATTTATCGTGTAACCGAAGTTTAACGGATTCCTTTAAGTACTGCCGTGGTTGACCTCACACTTTTCGTTATTTAAGGTCAATTGCTAATTTTTGCTCCATACAGATATCTTTTCTAAATCGTTTTTCAGTTTGTTTTGATCTTCTGCTGACTGTATTAGTCGATGAACGACAGCGACATCTTAAGCAACCCAAGACGGCTGTTCATATTGTTTCCTAAATCATTTATATAGATAAGGAATAACAAAGGGCTTATACAACTACCTTGGGGAGCGCCAGACGATTTTTAAATTAAAACACACCATACGCAAAAATTTAAAAATCGTCTAGCGTTCCCCAAGGATGTGAAAATTACCGAACTATCAGTTTAATAAGCCACGGCTGCAAAATACTAGCACGAATTCTTTACAGACGAATGGAAAAGCTGGTAGAAGCCGACCTCGTGGAAGATCAGTTTGGATTCCGTAGAAATGTTGGAACACGTGAGGCAATACTGACCCTACGACTCATCTTAGAAGACAGATTAAGGTAAGGCAAACCTACATATCTACCATTTGTAGATTTAGAGAAAGCTTTTACAATGTTGACTGGAATATTATCTTTCAAATTCTGAAGGTGGCAGGGGTAAAATACAGGGAGCGAAAGGCTATTTACAATTTGTACAGAAACCAGATGGCAGTTATAACAGTCGAGGGACATGAAAGGGAAGCAGTGTTTGGGAAGGGAGTGAGACAGGGTTGTGGCCTCTCCCCGATGTTATTCAATCTGTATACTGAGCAAGCAGTAACGGAAACAAAAGAAAAATTTGAAGTGGGAATTAAAATCCGTCGAGAAGAAATAAAAACTTTGAGGTTTGCCGATGACATTGTAATTCTGTCAGAGACAGCAAAGGACCTTGAAGGGCAGTTGAACGGAATGGACAATGTCTTGAAAGGAGGATATAAAATGAACGTCAACAAAAGCAAAACGAGGATAATGGAGTGTAGTCGAATTAAATCGGGTGATGCTGCGGGAATTAGATTAGGAAATGGGACGCTTAAAGTAGTAAATGAGTTTTGCTATTTGGGGAGCAAAATAACTTATGATGGTCGAAGCAGAGAGGATATAAAATGTAGACTGGCAATGGCAAGGAAAGCGTTTCTGAAGAAGAGAAATTTGTTAACATCGAGCATAGATTTAAGAGTCAGGAAGTCGTTTCTGAAAGTATTTGTATGGAGTGTAGCCATGTATGGAAGTGAAACATGGACGATAAATAGTTTGGACAAGAAGAGAATAGAAGCTTTCGAAATGTGGTGCTACAGCAGAATGCTCAAGATTAGATGAGTAGATCACGTAACTAATGAGGAGGTATTGAATAGAATTGGAGACAAGAAAAATTTGTGGCGCAACTTGACTAGAAGAAGGGATCGGTTGGTAGGGAATGTTCTGAGGCATCAAGGGATCACCAATTTAGTATTGGAGGCCAACATGGAGGGTAAAAATCGTAGAGGGAGACCAAGAGATGAATACACTAAACAGATTCAGAAGGATATAGGTTGCAGTAAGTACTGGGAGATGAAGAACCTTGCACAGGATAGAGTAGCATGGAGAGCTGCCTCAAACCAGTCTCTGGATTGAAGACCTCAACAACAACAACACGCAAAAATCCGGTCAATTTATTGCAAGAAATAATATAATGTGTGTGGTGTCACCGCCAGACACCACGCTTGCTAGGTGGTAGCTTAAATCGGCCGCGGTCCATTTAGTACATGTCGGACCCGCGTGTCGCCACTATGTGATCGCAGACCGAGCGCCACCACAAGGCAGGTCTCGAGATACGGACTAGCACTCGCCCCAGTTGTACGACGACTTTGCTAGCGACTACACTGACGAAGCCTTTCTCTCATTTGCCGAGAGACAGTTAGAATAGCCTTCAGCTAAGTCCATGGCTACGACCTAGCAAGGCGCCATTAGCCTTACATAGTTTGATAGTTATCGTATGAAATGTCTCATCAAGAACGTTGTAAACCAATGAGGAATATAAAAGTTAAGTATTCGGGGAGCTGCATACTTTTCTTATTAGCATTCACTACTTATCCTGTTCCAGAATTCACGCCCGTCTGCGTTAGATAGCGTGCATTTCGGCCTCCTCTATCTACAAGGTGTTGGCACATTTGCCAACACATCAATGTGTATAGTTGGTCAGAACGTGATCATTCCTCAAAGTCCCATTTCATTTGGTAGGCGATATGTCCTTAGCTCCCTCAAGAGATGTAATGGAAAAATTGCTACTTTATGAAGAAATGATATTATTACCTTGCCGGAGTGACCAAATGCTACATCAAATCCGCTAAAACACTTTTTTTTTTTAATTTTCACACTCTGAAGAATAGTGTTTGCTGGAAAAGGCCACAGCATTTGTCTATAGTTGCGACGGCCGTTACGCCCTTCAGAGCGACGTGCTTCCTTTGTAAGACGTTCTGCGGGCACAGCACGAGTTTGATCCTAGGGGAGACCGAGGTATTGAGCGAACTCCGGCGGGAGCTGCCCCAGTTCTCAGTTCTGCGTCTTCAGCTGTTTGCACATCCCGGCCACAAACTTGGAGACTTATGCAGGCAGCGCAGCTGGCGCTGCGACGGGAACTTACATAATGCCGCAACGGCCTCTGCGTCTCAAACGCTTACAGAGGACAAACGTTGCACAAAGCAGCTCTCAACTGTCGTTAAAACAGAAACTGAGGGATCCCGTTCATGAAATCTCAGTTTGCTTCTTCCGATCGTTTTCTATCTTGCGACTTTTCAACTAGAACGACAGAATGGTTATTTATCGTACATCACTACAGTTTCGCATAAGCTTGTGCTTACAGTGCAGTAAGGCGAAACATATTCGCCCTAGCAGTGAAAGAGTGTATTTTGAGACCAAAACTTCGTTCAGTTTTCTATGTTGTTCCCTTCAAAATCAATGCACTTCGTTCTACGTTTTCTCACAGTACGTCCAAGCCCGAAACTGCGATTCAGTAACGTCTAGACTCTAGAGTATACCCATCTACATTTGCGATAACGTCTTCAAAAAAATGGTTCAAATGGCTCTGAGCACTATGGAACTTAACTTCTGAGCTCATCAGTCCCCGAGAACTTAGAACTACTTAAACCTAACTAACCTAAGGACATCACACACATCCATGCCCGTGGCAGGATTCGAACCTGCGACCTTAGCGGTCGCGCGGTTCCAGACTGTAGTACCACTCCGGCCAGCATAACGTCTTCAATGGGCTGAGAACGTTACTATACATGTGTCAGAAGATGGAAGACAGGCGGTGCAGATGTAATAAATAAGAGAAATCCTTCAGGGACGTGTGCTTCAAATTTGTTAGTTTTCCGGTAGATACCTGTTTTTTTCTCAGGTGTAGTATCATTGCCACAGATGCTACTACAACGCCGCGCCAACGCAAGGTTGGCAGCCCGTCGTCTGCCGAGCACAGCGCACTCCAGCGGGCTGTGCGGCACGACGGAACTGAAGTGTGCCTCGTTCACCTCTTAGCTAGATTTCAACCTAGGCAGACGCACTTTCATAATCGGCCCTCAGCCAGTTCTGTTTGCATTGATTCTCCGAGTATGGATCATCAGGCTTAGTCCCTGAGAATATTTTGTATTAGTTCATAGCCGCAGCTACAGCCCTACAAACTACTGAAGATACGTAATTTTCATTGTACTATGTGTCTCTTGAATAATAATCCTTCCCTCTCACAGTGTGCCGTACCACATATTATTGCAACCTGTATTCCTTCAGCCCCTATCAACTCGGCCCCCTATTTATTTGCATTTAGCAACGAGCTGAAAACACCCACGCATTTTGTGCCTCTAAACAGTGAGACACAATGTCAAGAACTTTTTTGCATAATGTAGATGAAAAAGGCTTGCATAGTACCCTCCAACTTTTATTGTGCCTATTTCAGTTCATTCATTAAAAATAGTATCTTTTGCATTTCCGAAACCACTGGTCACAAACTTTGCGGAGGATATTTGAGAAAAACTTCGCCCTTTTTGGATAGGACCCCTGCCTTCCATCCACTGGTTTGATTGCTGTTTCGTTTTTGGTGTAAAAATCGGCGCGGAAAATCAGTTGTATTCTTTTTAGAACGAACCCGGTAATCATTTTCACTTTTGATTTTGATTTGTATTCAATAACACACAGAACGAGGTGGCACACTGTACTCTCATTTTCGAGAACGACGATTCAAATTCACGTCCAGCCATCCAGATTTAAGTTTTTCGTGATTTCCCTTAACCGCTGAAGACAAATGATAGGATGGTTCCTTTGAAAGGGCACGGCCGACTTTCTTCCCCATCCTTTCTCGCTGTTGGGTCTCCTCCCCCAAACAACCCCCAATCCCCGGGGTGGTTTCTTTGAAAGCGCAAGGCCGATTTCCTTCGCCGTCCTCCCTCAACACAACGTTATGCTCCGTTTCTAATGACCTCGTTGTCGACGGGACATTAAACTCACTCCTTTTTTAATATTCAACAAATGCAGTACTCACCGTCTAAAAAAATTGCAATGTCTAATTTTTCATGTGTAATTAGCCAAAGATTTTTATTTTGTTATACTTATGGCGTCATCTGAATCGAGAAAAATTTAAAACCAGTGAAGGGAGGTCTGAATGTATTCGGAAATAGGTGCTAATGGTACGGACGAAATAAGAAATATACTGAAGTGCCAAAGAAACTGGTACAGACATGCGTATGTATTCAAATACAGGCAGAATATAACGCTGCGGTCGGAAACGCCTATATAAGACAATAAGTGTCTGGTGCAGTTGTTAGATCGGTTACTGCTGCTACAGTGGCAGGTTATCAGGATTTAAGTGAGTCTGAATCTGGTGTTATAGTCGACGTACGAGCAATGGGACACAGCATCTCCAAGGTAACGATGAAGGTTTTCCTGTATGCCCATTTCACGAGTGTACCGTGAATATCAGGAATCCGGTAAAATATCAGATCTTCGTCATCGCTGCGGCCAGAAAAAGATCCTGCAAGAACGGGACCAATGACAACTGAAGAGAATCGTTCAACGTGACAGAGGTGCTACCCATCCGTAAACTGCTGCAGATTGCATTGCCGGGCAATCAGCAAGTGTCAGCGTACGAACCATTCAGGGAAACATCATCGATAGGAGCTTTCGTAGCCGAAGGCCTACTCATGTACCCTTGATAACAGCACGGCAAAAAGTTTTGCGCCTCTCCTGGGACCGTCAGCACCGAGAATGGACTGTTGATGACTGGAAACATGTTGCCTGGTCGGACGAGTCTCGTTTCAAATTGTAGCGAGCGGATGGACGTGTACGGATACGGAGACAACCTCATGAATCCACGGACCATACATGTCAGCAGGGGTCTATTCAAGCTGTTGGAGGCTCAGTAATGGTATGGGGCGTGTGCTGTTGGAGTGATATGGGACTCCTGATACGTCTAGATACCACTCTGACAGGTGACACGTACGTAACCATACTGTCTGATCACCTGCATTCATTGATGTCCATTGTGCATTCCAGCGGACTTGGCCATTTCCAGTAGGACAATGCCACACCCCACACGTCCACAACTGCTACAGAGCGGCTCCAGGAACACTTTCCTGAGTTTAAATACTTCCTCTGGCCACCAAACTCCCCAGATATGAACATTATTGAGCATATGTGGGATGCCTTGCCACGTGCTGTTCAGAAGAGATCTCCATCCCTTCGCAGTCTCACGGATTTATGGACAGCCGTGCAGGATTCATTGTGCGAATTCCCTTCAGCACTACTTCAGACATTAGTCGAGTCCATGCCACGTCGTTCTGAGGCACCTTTGCGTACTCACCGGGGCCCTACACGATAGTAGGCAGTTGTACCAGTTTCTTTGGCTCTTCAGTGTATAATGTTCTAGATAGGTGACACAGTCTGATGGAAATAAGTTGCTGGAAATACATGATGCTTTAAATGTCCTGAGGTGTAGAGAGGCATTAGTGTTAGCTGTAGACGATACGAGTTGTCTGTTTTGTTACTTTTAGAACCAGTTTTTTAAATGTTATTTGAAGCAAGTACGCACAGCCACCAGAGTGGGAAAGGGTGAAAGTTATGTATGCGAGCTGAAAGTCTGCTCACCCACACCATGTCTCTTTTCATTGCATTTATGCAAATGGAAAAGGAAATCGTTAGTGGTGCAGGAAAGAGATCATTGAAGATTGGTCAGTAAGGGGAGGAGTAATGGTGGCGCAAGCTTCTTGGTCACCGGATTTTGAGCTATTTTACTGAACTACATCCCCATGTTCTCCACAGTATCTCGTGGAGGAAGGGGAGGTGGCGCTATTCAGAGAAGGCCTACGGCCACTAGCGGAAGTCGTTCTCTCAATCCTCTCTCATCATCATTGTCAACAGCATATACACAACATTACAGTCACACTTAAGGCAGTTAACATGTGATCTGCCAAAATGACGTATGTGCGAATGGATAGTAACAGCCACTGAATGACACAAAAAATACCTAAGACTTATTTGTATTCTGTGGGCGCAGATAAAGAGGTAACCACATGAATTACGTGTTTCGTATCATTGGAAAAGCTACTGAATCAGTATCAAGCCAAAACCTGCTACCAGAATTCTTTCGCGTGGGACTCCACCGCTCAAGTCTGCACAAAATATTCAAAAAATGGCTCTGAGCACTATGGGACTTAACTTCTAAGGTCACCAGTCCCCTAGAACTTAGAACTTAAACTTAACTAACCTAAGGACATCGCCGGCTGCGGTGGCCGAACGGTTCTAGGCGCTTCAGTCCGGAACCGCGCGACTGCTACGGTCGCAGGTTCGAATCCTGCCTCGGGCATGGATGTGTGTGATGTCCTTAGGTTAGTTAGGTTTAAGTAGTTCTAAATCTAGGGGACTGATGACCTCAGATGTTAAGTCCCATAGTACTCAGAGCCATTTGAACCTAAGGACATCACACACATCCATGCCCGAGGCAGGATTTGAACCTGCGACTGTAGCGGTCGCGCGACTCCATACTGTAGCGCGTAGAACCGCTCGACCACCTCGGCCGGCCACAAAATATTTGTAGATAGTCTTAACCCTTTCAGATCTGACTTTTTTATATAGGAAGGAAAATTTCCCTTTATGTGATTATGCTCTTAGGTGATTTTAGATGCAAGATTTAAACAAACAAAAAAAGTTCAGATGTGTGTAAAATCTTATGGGACTTAACTGCTAAGGTCATCAGTCCCTAATCTTACACACTACTTAACCTAAACTATCCTAAGGACAAACACACACACACCCATGCCCGAGGGAGGACTCGAACCTCCGCCAGGACCAGTCGCACAGTCTATGACTGCAGCGCTGCAGACCGCTCGGCTAATCCCGCGCTTTAAACAAAAATATTTAACCGTTTTCATAACATATTTCGTATACTTGGCTTCACTAAAATAACTAATTACGAAATATTCTCTGTTGAAATAAATAGTAAAATGATCATTCAATAATTACCATGCAGAATAACAAAAACAATATTCAATTATACAATAGAATATAGCGAACCAACCACATCCGCGTACTCTGATGCTCACGAGATACTGCGCAGTGCTACATTGCTTGCTGATATTTTCGTAGTGGTGCCCAATAGTTGGCAGCACTTGCTTATGGTGGAAAGGCTGAACATTCACAGATGTGTACCTCCGGTTTCCATTGGGAAAAAATACGTCTGTTGCAGCTAAGACACAGAAAAACTTAATGTACACAGCTGTAGCCAAAATTAACGATCTGCATAAATAATTTCTTGGAACGCTCAGGGAAGCGTTAAATGCCAATACTATTCGTAGGGTATGTTAAAAATGTAGCGGATAAAGTTACTTGCAGTCTGAAACATATAATAGAAGATGCGATAGCATATAAGGGCGTGTGTTCAAAACATTGTGGATAAACGTACAGTTAGATGTTGACAAAATATATGGTTGGTGCAAATATGAGGAACCAGCTCTAAAATTCAAGAAGTGTGACGTTGTACACTTCATAAAACGTAAAAATGTAGTATACTTCGACTATACATTTAAATAATCTCAATTTTAGTCTATCATTGGTACGGCTCTAAAAAAATGCACTTTGTTTTTACAAGAGAATGTTTACAAAACAGTTGTACGACTTGCATTGAAATATTGCTCGAGTATGTGGAATTCCCATCAGATTGGACAGCATTGGAGAACATCGAGAGTGTACAGAGAACAGCAACACCAGAAATCACAGATATGCCTGATACAGGGAGAATATCTCAGAAGCGTTGAAAAAATCTGGTTTGGCAAACACTTGAAGAAAGGGGCTTAGCTGCTTATGAAAACGTACTTAGAAATTTTTAAGAATCGGTCTGTAGAGTGGAGTCAACAAATGTTCTTTGACCCCTACATACTGCTTCCGTGGGAAATCTTCACACACAGTGAGTGTTAGTGCCAGCAGAGCCAATATAATTAAAAAAGATTTAGCACTGGCTTTTTAATTAATGACGATAGCGAGGAGACGTTCGAGACCATGAATCTATGCTTTTCGTCAGCTGCAGTGGACGCTGCCAGGCGGGACAGTCGTCTTAACGTCTAGAAATAATTCCTTTACGGTTTAATTAAGTGATTGTAGTGATAACAAACTGAACCTTAATCGAGAATTTTTTTAAAACCAGTGACAACTTAAGGTTATTCCTTCGGTTTTTAAGTGATTGCAGGGGGTTTGATTCTACTAGGAGAGTAGAGAGTAATTTGCCACGGATTAATAAAAACAGAGTACAGATCTGGATACTTCTGTGGCTGTCAGCGTAGTATCAGAGCTGACAACAGATTTTGATAAAATGTGAACCCTGTCTCGCTGTTCATGGCAAGGATGGTGAACCTAATTTAAGTGCGGAAAACTGTACTAAAACGCTACTGATGGTCTCTGGCCGAACACTGGTTTGGACACCGCTGTGTCTTACAAGACATACACCCTTGTCTTCCTGCTACTTTTGAACTTAGACACCTCCATGTAAAAGTACTTAATCGATCAACGTGGAATTTGAACCATTATGCAACTTGGTATTCTTCACATCAATCAATCATTGCCTGAGGAGAAAGAAGAAATAAATAATGACAAAAGTCATAGTATGGAATACTGGACTATTGTTTTTGGTCGGCCGGAGTGGCCGTGCGGTTCTAGGCGCTACAGTCTGGAGCCGAGCGACCGCTACGGTCGCAGGTTCGAATCCTACCTCGGGCATGGATGTGTGTGATGTCCTTAGGTTAGTTAGGTTTAATTAGTTCTAAGTTCTAGGTGACTGATGACCTCAGAAGTTAAGTCGCATAGTGCTCAGAGCCATTTGAACCTATTGTTTTTCTAGTCTGGAAATTACCGAGACATCAGCAGAATGTAAAGATACGTGTTTGTATTTCTTGGTCAAATGTACCTACGCTGCACACACTTATTAGGCGGAAAAATACGTCGCAAATGAGACGTAGGTGGCTGTACAAATGCGTCATCAAGAGGGGGCTGAAAATACGCAAAATAACGAGAAATATTTCATATTCTGCACATAGTCCAACTCAGTCCACCTCTTATAACCTCTTCGAGGCATTAATTAACGTTAATAACCTTTTACCATATCAAACATTCATTTCCTGGATATGTAGACCAAGGCTACTTTCAGAAATGCTAGAATATTCATATTTGACCTATGATATCCGGTCGAAGTGAGCGACTGCTGTGATGAAAGATGAAACTGGCTGTAATAGGTCAGGATGTGTGGTAATTCTCCTACGAGGGCCTGCTGCAGTGGAGGGTGGCAAGTGTCGGGCAGTGATCCTCGGCCGGCCGCGGTGGCCGAGCGGTTCTAGGCGCTACAGTCTGGAACCGCGCGACCGCTACGGTCGCAGGTTCGAATCCTGCCTCGGGCATGGATGTATGTGATGTCCTTAGGTTAGTTAGGTTTAAGTAGTTCTAAGTTCTAGGGGGCTGATGACCTAAGATGTTAAGTCCCATAGTGCTCAGAGCCATTTGAACCATTTGATCCTCGATGGAGACAATGCCGGTTCAGTTAGTCCTGTGACGTAGGCGGCCTTGGCCGGTGCGTGGCGTGCTGGACTCAACAGCGGCGGAGCCCGCATCTCGTGGTCGTGCGGTAGCGTTCTCGCTTCCCACGCCCGGGTTCCCGGGTTCGATTCCCGGCGGGGTCAGGGATTTTCTCTGCCTCGTGATGGCTGGGTGTTGTGTGCTGTCCATAGGTTAGTTAGGTTTAATTAGTTCTAAGTTCTAGGGGACTGATGACCATAGATGTTAAGTCCCATAGTGCTCCGAGCCATTTGAACCTCAACAGCGGCCTGCCAGAAGGGCGGCTGCTGTTGCCATGGTGGCAGCTGGCGGGCTGCTGCAATCAGCACAGTAGCAGAGGTGCTGACGCGGAGCGGCGATCACTTGCGGACAGCAGAAAGAGCTCGTAACAAGTGAGGTCAAAGTGCAATCTCCGGCATGACTAATGTACGTGGTGTGTGCTTGCATTGGGCGATCGACAGCGACAGTGTTTGTCCGCACGAGGCTGGGCAAATAGTGGTCCCGGATTCGAACCCCTGCCTGCCAGAAAGGCGACCAGTGACAGATGACAGTCATCGAGCAAGTGAGGCACCAGTGGAAGGGCGGCGAGTCGACAGTGTTCGGACTCAGCTCAAGAAATGGCCTGCAGCTATTTGATGGCAGAGTCCGAAAACGGCAGTTGGGTGGTTCATCTTGGTGCGTCGACTGACGTCGATCTCCACTTGGCTAGCGGCTGGTGATGATTGAGATTGAGTGTCTAAATCTGGCGGTATCTATGCAAGCCAGGTCTGCTGTCATCTCTGCAACAGTAACGGGTTTGCCCCCTAAGCCAAGGCACGAGGCCCAACCGTTGTGCAAATGTGACGTCAGGCTGCAGTTCTTCTGTCATGTCAGTGATGTCTGTATGACGACTTCCACGTTGTCAGCATGCTCTATAGTGGCTCTTACATAATGAATGAGTGACCTTGAAAAATGGCACCTAACTACAGAGGTGGCCTGCGTCATTTTGCTAAGTCGTCGCAAGAGCCATCTGTTCCTCCAGGTGGAACTGTGGGGCAACACTCCTCTCCCCTACGGGAAACCCGGTCTACCGGATTGTCGACTGTTTAAATTTCTGGATAAACCTCATAAATATTCCATGGTTCGACAAATAAGTACAATTTTCTCCAAATCTCTTTACTCTAGTTCAACGTGTACCACAGTATTCATTGTCTGCTCATTAAATTAATCACTATTTTCTAATAGTAACACAGTCTGTGGGCGATTGATGCTCTGGAAACTTAAGGGGTTGGTCAGTTTTCAGCCGAAAGTAGATACATATTGCACAAAGCAGAGTCAGAATCACAACGTCACCAGGAACTGAGACAATTATTGTCACGACTTTACTATATTGCTCATCATGGGTTTGTACTACGTACTGGAGCAATTGCTCCCCAGTAATCCGTCCTTTTAGCGTTGCTATCAGTTCATACAGAGAATGGAGAAGGTTAGGTTCCAAGGTGTTGTTTAGTAAGTTAGGTAATGGGCAGAAAATACCTCCAACGGTTTTTCTGCCCTGTACAGCAATGGCTGTGTCACATTCATAGTAGTGTTCCCAGTGTTAGTAGCTGGGAGACGAAAAGCTGCTACTAAGATACCGAAAGTTGTCCCATTAACCACTAACCCACTACTTCGTAGTTCTAGTCTCAACATCCCCTTAGATCGACCGTACTCATAGCAATTCATGATAACTACTTCAGATTTGAACATGGAGTAGATCCAATGCATACCAACCCTTTCAATGTAAGGTTGAGGAATATACGAAACCCGTTCCCCTAAGAAGTGACGAGATGGCCATCCTGAAAATTACGTGCAACAAAACAAGCATACAATAACAAAGCAAAATAAACAATGTTGCTCGCAAAATACACAAAAAATAGAACTACTAACACTGATTGTCATTAAATTTACTTCTATATATCTACTCCGCAAGCCAACATACGTGCATGGCGAAGGGACCCTTTGAAAATGCTGGCGTATCTTTTTCCTCCTGAAACTACAAAGTTGTTTCGGCTTGTGATGACGACCACCTCCTTCTTGTGTGGTAATAAATTTTATGAAATGACGGACGATATGGGGATGGGCTCTCCGTTGTCTCCATCACTGTCTAACTTTTTTATAGAGAATTTTTAGGGAACGTGCATTAAATTCGGCTCCCCTCCGTCCATCCTTATTTTATCGTTATGTTGACGATATATTTATGGTCTGGCCACACGGGGCAGAAGCTCTCGAACAATTAATGGAACACATGACCAGCATACATCCGAACATCCGGTTCACTGTCAAGATGGAGAAGGAATGAAGGTTGCCATTCTTAAACGTCTTAGTACAACGACAGGCGTACGGGTGTCTCGGCCACTGTGTGTACCGTAAGCCAACGCATGCCGATTTATACCTTAATGTACAGAGTTTCTACCACCCTGTTCAGAAGAGATCCACTTTCAACACGTTGGTATATAGAGCAAAAACTGTTCCTGACGAGGACCCCCTGAAGTCCGAAATTAACCATCTGAAGTACGAGTTCCGAAAGAGTGGCTATGGTGTACGCGATAAAAAGGCAGCATTCTCCAAGAAAAGGAAACGTGAAAATACTGCACATTCACAGGATGAAACACCGATTGCTGTTCTTCCTTTTTGTGGCGCTATATGCAGCAAAATAGGAAGAGTCCTGGGTAGACGGGGTATAAGACCGATTTTTCGTCCTCCTAATGAAATTAAGGAGATAATGCGCCCTCTTAAGGAGAATCTCGGCCTTAGGGTCCCTGGAATTTATAATATTCCCTGTGAGTGTGGAAGTAATTATATAGGTCAGACCATTCGTACCGTTTCCGTCCGCTGTGCAGAACACCAACGGCATATTAAAAATAAAGAACTGGAGAAATCGTCAATTGCGGACCACAGCCTCACGACCAACATAAAATACTGTTCGACGAAACAAAAATTTTGTCCCATGTCTCCACATACTGGGATTCTGTTATTAAGGATGCTGTTGAAATAAGAATGAGCGAAAGGAACTTTAACCGTGATAGCGGATACTATCCGAGCGGTGCATGGAAACGAGCGCCCGATGCAGAGAAGCAGCAGAGACATTCCTTCCAAGGTTTACGTTCCAACGGAAGCGGTGGCGCCACCAGCGCACACATTGACACCGTCTGCCACAGCGGGACGTAATCGCCGACCAGTCACAAGCCGACCAATCAGAAGCCGTCCACGGGCTATGAAAAGGCCACATACTGGAATTCTGTTATTAAGGAGGCTGTGAAGACAGTCAGTTGCTCCTGACGATGGAGGCTATCGTCGAAAGCTTGAGATTTTATCCCGAACTGACGCGGCAAGAAAACTGAGAATGTTTTACATATCGAAACAATGATGCTTTGGTAGCAATGTTTCGTTCATTCTATTTGGTGTCTGGGTGGTTCATGGTTGTCTGTGCATTTCTTTTGATATTTCGCGAGTGGGATTGCCTTTGGTGGTTGTTATGTGTTTGTCTTGTACTGTTAGGTGTTTAGCTTGTACTTGTCGTATCCATAGTTCTACTCTCTATCTTCATTTTATATTCCCAGGACTGCTTCCTTCCTTGTAGGTTACACACTAAGTATGTAATTATGAGCCATATATCATGTCTGTAAAATTTAATTGTGGGTACCCAGACTGTATCCTTAGATATGTGGGTAATGTGCATTGTGTTATTTAAAACCGCTACGATCGTGACGTCATTATCAAACGGCCAAGGATACCCAAATTTTTGCGTAACAAATTTTTCTCAATGTGTATGTTTGATGGTTCAAATGGCTCTGAGCACTATGGGACTTAACATCTATGGTCATCAGTCCCCTAGAACTTAGAACTACTTAAACCTAACTAACCTAAGGACAGCACACAACACCCAGCCATCACGAGGCAGAGAAAATCCCTGACCCCGCCGGGAATCGAACCCGGGAACCCGGGCGTGGGAAGCAAGAACGCTACCGCACGACCACGAGATGCAGGCTGTATGTCTGAGCTTTTTGCATAAGACGTATTGTGCACCCACACGCAATGACCATTGGTGCACTGCGCACCAAGATGTCACGTGGTTTACACCATGTGACCAATCTAAAATTCTTCAAGCAGTAAAAAGGGAGTGTGGCATCCTTTCACCAAAATTCTAAGTTTGATGTTAGGCCACGTTCCTGCTCCTGTTTGTACCCTTATGTATGTTAAACGTCTTGGTAAATTAACGTAGTGGTAATCTCTATATTTAATACAAGGAGAGAAATCTCTGCAGTACGTGAGGATGGTTATGCAAGAATTTGACGATTGAGGGCCCGGGACTGATGAACAGGACTGCGGCGAGTAGTACCGTAGTATGCATATAATTGATATTTGTTGTTTTTGCTCAGTAAGAGCGCCGTGATTTATAATTTTGCACCGAGGGGCTCCGGAGCACCGAGGATTTTTAAGGGAATATGGCAGATGATGTGTTCTGCACGAATGGTTCTGGGAGTTGAGAACTGGGTAACACAAAGGGAGAACCCTTGTGGAATTTATGTTTCAGGGAAGCTAAGTATGTCCCAGCCTTAAAAAATGGAAATAACTGGACACCTTTAGGATACCCAGAATCTCATAACAATATAGTGAGTTTGGTCAATATAGGAATGGTCATGGAAATGCCAGCTGACCATACAACAACATCCGACTGCTTCAATAACGCATTCAGTGCAGCAATAAGAAAAAGAGAGAAGTGGGAGAACGAACCACTACACCGTTCATGAGACACAGTCCGGTTTACTGACGTGTCGGAAATATGCAGAGGGGGTGAGGCCAGGGAATACGTGGTGCAGCCTACACTGAGGAGAGCAAGCTATCTAGGGAAATATTCGCTATCAGAGTGTGTACGGAGGACAGTTTTCGTAGGTGCTACAAGGACGTAACATCAGGATTTATTTAGACAGCCAAGCAGCTCTGAAATCTCTATCAGCCCCTGCAACGAGAGCAAAAAGATCATAGCAGAATTCCATGATGCCCTTGTGAGACTAGGGGAAAGCAACCGGGTAAATCTGCTTTGGGTCTCTGGTCATTCGGGAACTAACGACAACGAACAAGCTGATAGGCTGGCCAGAACAAGTGCGACAACACCATTTATTGGGCACGGCAGGAACCTATCTCTGCCATCACCAAGGAGTAGCTTTAATAGAAACTACGTAGCTGGATCAGGAGACAGCATGCAGAATATTGGATTATGATCCAGAAACAAAAAAATGGGAAGCTAATTATGTCAGGGTCTTGTTTCAAGAGAAGTTCAGCAGTCATGGATCCAAACAGGAGAGAGGTTTAACTCATGGTGGTACTAATGACACCTTGGGAACTTAAACGAACACCTATACACGATGTGTACAGAAAAAGGAGACCCTAAGTGTGGACTATGTGTTGAAGGGAATGAAACTGCACAGTACCTACTCTTCTGGCGCAAAAGCGTTGGAGGTCAAAAGATACAGAATACTGGGATTTCTGAAGAAATTGTGTCTACTATGCAACTAATAAAGGGTCTCTTACTTCTCTCTAAGAGCATTGCTGGTTTAGAATAACGGGAACGAAACTGCACTATAAACTCAGTTTCGGCGTGAGCAATAGTGGGCTTAGACCGCCGTTATTTTTGTTTCTCTGCGAAAATCAAATCAGGTAGAAACAAATTCCTCGAATGAGGAGGCCACCACCGAAAAGGGGACCAGCTGATGAGTCAGTTGGGCGTTAAACTACCCAATGCAGGAAACAGTTTGTTTGGTCTCGGTATTTTGTATTTTTTGAGCGCTGCAAGTTACTGAATTTCTTTTATAAAATTTTTCAGTTCCAGTTGGAAGGTGGATGTTTTGGCTAAACTGTCTGTCCTTATTCAACAGATGTAGAGGTTTACGATTCAGATGGCACAATGCATGGAGAAGCCGGAGGGGACGGGTAGTACTCCGAAACGGCAGCAAGAAGCATTGCATCATTATCTTCCACTATGAGACCCCACAAAATGTGGTAAGAGGGCTGTAACATTTGGGAAACAGGTACGTCCAGGGTATCTTACGTGTGAGTATTGCTTTTGTTCGATTGGGTAATATAACTTTGTGGTTTGGGACAGACCCCTGGTTCAGCGCCTCACAGTCAGCTACCTATTAATTTAATTATTATGCACATCTAACAGCTACCGGAGGTGACAATAGACTGAGCGGTGAAAGAACGGGACTTGATAGTGTTTCCATGGCCACAACCAAGGGGACATATGTGAAGGAGTAATCTAGCAGATTACCTAGTGTAAATAGTTAAGTTTTTCCTCACTTAGAAAAGTGGCTTAGGAATCAGATGTAATGAATATCTATTTTGTAGTAATGCTTGTTCAAATGGTTCTGAGCACTATGGGACTTACCATCTAAGGTCACCAGTCCCCTAGAACTTAGAACTACTTAAACCTAACTAACCTAAGGACATCACACACATCCATGCCCGAGGCAGGATTCGAACCTGCGACCGTAGCGGTCGCGCGGTCCCAGACCGAAGCGCCTAGAACCGCTCGACCACCAGCGGCCGGCTAGTAATGCTTGTAATGAATATCTGTTGTATAGTAATGCATGTATTGAGTATCTAGTTTGTGTAATGAATATAATGAATATCTAGGTACTAGTAATGCATGTAATGAATTTTTGGTGTGTAGTAATGCATATAATGAATATCTAGTTGGTAGTAACGCATAATGATAAAGATAGGAGACCAAGGGTAGTTTCTTTAGAAAACCTTTTACTCTTCCCCCTCCAATTCGGCATGGAACACATGAGTAGGTGTGAAGTAGTAGATTTATTGTAATATATAACATCCTCAAAACTCTATATAAAAAAAGATGATACGAGGTTTTTTGTCACTTATGTAACATCCTTCAAATTGGGTACAGATAAAAGGAAGAAGTAGGCAGAATGGATTTTCTGTAAGAACAGGATAAGACTAGTTATAAGTCTTTAATGTCTGACGTTACCCTGTCGTAGCAACTGTATTGCTTCAGGAGAAAGAAAATGCGACGGACCAGAATCGGTGGCTTGAGCAAGACTTCACGAGTCGCCGACACAGCTGTCGCTTTTGGGCCTGGGAGGGGCCATGCCTCGTTAGTTGTGTGGCCTTCGTGCAGCCCGTGTCCAAGGGAAGCCTCTCCAGCGCGGATCGATGACTGGGCCGGGTCAATGTGAGGGTGCCGTCGCTAAAGCCTAAGAATGCAGACATCAGCTGTGATCAAGTTACGTCAGTTCAGAGGGACGCCAGAATAGGAGCCCTCTAGCCCACGCAGATAGTGATAATTGGTGATAACGCCGTCCTGAACTGGGAGACTACTTGGACAACAAGCTAGAAATGAACAGGAGGTGCCACTTGACACACTGACCTATTGAGGGCTAAGACATCCAACCCTCGTGCGCACCATCGAGCTTAGCGGAATTTATGATTTCGACAGGTACCTGTAATGCTGAGCCAACACGTCAAATAAGATGAACTCGGGTGACAAATTTAGACTGCGCTGAACTGACAGTGAGTCGCTTTTATTCAAGGATGGCCTCATCAGTGATTGTCGGTCACAGTGAGTAGATATGGCACATGGTATGGCGCCTGAACAATCTGGCTTTTAATACCTACTCTTATATGTGTCACATACTCCAGACGCATGGGATGGGTACTCGCTCACCAATCTGGGTGTCAAGTCCCACCATCGTGACTAATTGATTCCGACATTGTAGTTCGTCTACTCCCTGTACAATTTGATTATTAACACCAGCTGTCATTCCTTGGACACACCCAGCAAGCCCCCTCAACGTGAGTACCCTAATCTGACGTTCTCATAAATCTGTTGTCCTTACAATCTCAATTTTAACAACAGCTGTCATGCGAGTCACAGTCTCAATACATCTTAATTGCAGGCATAAACATCAGTTGCGTGTCAAGTCCCATCCAACTGACTGACTTGTTCCGGCATTGTGGTAGTCATTTGCAACTAGTGGCACCTGTCATGTCTGCAGGCGAGTTCTATAGTCCACGTGGCAGAAGACTGGTGTGAAGATACTGCTGGGGCGGCATTGGGAGTACTTTAGGGGCGTGAAGCAGACGTCTAGCTCTGTCACTGCGGGACGCTGTCCCGTCATCGATGCCTTCCAGTGCAGTAGTCCCTTCAGGTCGTCCAGCAAAAGCCCTTCAGAAGATTACTGTCAACTGTCATCCTGAGGACACAGCCATTTTGTGTGCAATTTGCACTGTGTGTGATGTGAAAGTTTAGTGAGGCCATACTGATGCGTGCACCAAGTAGTATAGCCTTCTATTGTCGCTCTAGTACATACATACATACATATATACATACTATATACTCCTCAATAAGTGAGTGACATGACAGTGTAAATGCGTAATTTAATAATGTTAGTCATTCTGAACAATCGCTAGTTATCAGCTCTCTCACGTTTTGAACATCATTCGCTTATTTTGTTTTTATTTACTGGCTTCATTTCATTCCTTGTAACACATTTCTTGCCAAAATCATAAATCCATGGTGTAAGGGTACAGTACCGCCCGACATTGAAAATAGGTACAACGTTCTTCGTTATTCCTGTCATAACAACATATTTTTTCTAATAATAACTCAATTTCAATTAATACAGCGAAGCCGGATACAAGTGCAGGAAAGAATGACAATTTATTTATTTAATTGATTACATGTGCACTCCCACAAAACAAATCCCTACATCCAATTTGGTGAGATCTGTGAAATGAATGAATGTATGGTCGTCTGCTAACCGCAGATAGTGAAGCTTCAATATATGATCATCTTTGAGACGGTGTTTCGGCCACCTTTGGTGGAACCAAAGAGATGCAATTTACCTGAACTTTGAGCGCCTGAAGTGTGGCTGACCAATACGGTAGCAAGGTGCTCCCCCACTTCGACAGAGGTGCGAGATGACCTGAAGAACGGCCATGTTTCAGCACTCTGACGCTGGATCTTGTGTTGGTAAGACCTGTCTTAGGTGTGCTCCGTAAAGACAAAAGAGTGGAGACATGGTATGCATGTGAAATACTTAAGAGTATGAAGCTTCCTGGCAGATTACAACTGTGTGCCCGACCGAGACTCGAACTCGGGGACGTGTTGCCTTCGCGGGCAAGTGCTCTACCATCTGAGCTACCGAAGCACGACTCACGCCCGGTCCTCACAGCTTTACTTCTGCCAGTATCTCGTCTCCTACCTTCCAAACTTTACAGAAGCTCTCCTGCGAACCTTGCAGAACTAGCACTCCTGAAAGAAAGGATATTGTGGAGACATGGCTTAGCCACAGCCTGGGGGATGTTTCCAGAATGAGATTTTCACTCTGCAGCGGAGTGTGCGCTGATATGAAACTTCCCGGCAGATTAAAACTGTGTGCCCACCGAGACTCGAACTCGGGGACCACGAGTTCGAGTCTCGGTCGGGCACACAGTTTTAATCTGCCAGGAAGTTTCATATCAGCGCACACTCCGCTGCAGAGTGAAAATCTCATTCTGGAATACTTAATAGTAGTTTGAATAATAATTTCTCTATTTCAGGAATTTTTGTGGGGAGAATTAAATGTCAGGCAGGTATGACGAACGGTCACAATGAAACCGCGTGTAGCAATAAGTTGAAATACTTCCGAGTGCATAAGTTAAGCTGAATTACTGGCGTGTGTACTATAAGTTGGAAATATTTAAGAAATGGCATGTGCAGGACTTGAAACTACAGACGAGTACTTCCACGTGGTGAGTACTGTGTGAGTCTCAATCTGTGTATGAGACAAAGGATGAAGAGAAGTACTCGTCCATGGTATCAGTTGAGGACACGCGTGTGTGTCGAATATGTTCTTAATATTACTTTGCGTGTTATGTTTCCGTGTGACGCTTGATTCAAACTATAATACTCTGAGAGTGAAGCAAGGCGAGTCAGCCGTCTATCCAGCAACGCCACTTGGCTTGCATTGCACGGGAAGACGTGCATATATCCTCCAGAGTTCATAGTAGGAAAGAAAAGCTACGAAGTGGGGCAGTGTCGTGTGAAACTGGGATGAATTCTAATTGAAGTGGGAAAGCTGAAAGTGATGTGATTATAACGTTGTGACTATTCCTTGTGTTGTATTCCATGTTGCCAGTGTGGTGTATTTCATGTAATTTAAGTATGTGTGGTTTGCATGGGAGAGTAGCAAGATAGGTTCAGAGGTTGTGGGTTATGAATGTTCCTTTTGTACCACTCGGTCTGGAGAAAATTATCGTGATGATGGGTGTGAGAGTCGAAGTGTGAGATATAGCAAAAGATCCACCATCCTATCCAGACAGTGCACTGTAGTGTTAGATAATTACGAGACCATAAGATAGAGAGTCACCAATGTAAGGCCATGCCCACTGGGCGGAGTTTCTCATGTGCAATTGTTGTAGAAAATGTAATGGTGTGTTTAGGTTATAGAATTTATCCGAATAAAAAAAAGATAGTGAAAAGAAAAAGATTGGTGGCATTTTCCTTCGAATAGTATGTTGTCATGATATCCAGAATTTGTCATGTGTGCGCCATTCATATTCAGTACGATGGCCACGTGTTGATCAAAGCCGTTGGGTAAGAAAAAAAAATGTGGTATTGCCAGTGCGTAGTGAACAGTCAGAGTTGTGTAAATTACTAATAGTCAGATGTGCATTATCCGTTTCCGCTGCGTAATATTCAAACAGGAGAATAATTGGTATCTTAATTGTGGGTACTAGAGCTCATGTTACTTGATAAATAAGAAAGAATCCACTCGCTTGGCAGACCACTCATCTTGCAGGCCTGACTGCTTGACGCCACAGTATGAGCAAGGCATGTGGGTGCCTCTCAATGTAACATTTCTTCTGCGTCGTTGTTTTGTAGGTATCTTACCCTGTAGTTCTGTCACCCTAATTTCAACATTCCGTTCTGTTTCCATTTCAAATTAGCGTTGGTAATACCTTTTCATGTCGTTGTTTAACTTCCATCTACTCAAGCATATGTTAACTGAGGAGTAAACGGCTCCCCCTACGCACTAGTCATGAAAAAAATGATTGTGAATGACGTCCTATCAGAAAGTCACTCTTGGACACTTCCTTTCCAGAAGGGACGAGCAACGAAACGTGACCATAGGTCCATTTCATATAGATTAATTAAATGTGGCAACCGGACATATTGCTTATGGCCTATGTAGAGTCTGCACTAACGCCTCCATTTGGGACACCGGACAAATTAGTTGCTTTTATTTCATTTAAGTTCCTTTATTCCTTGTCCCACACACTATTGTATGGTTAGTTGAGAATTAATTTACAATGGTGGCAGAGGAAGGAAAAGATACAGAATGAGCGAGAATGGCAGTTAGGCTTTTTCTTTAAATTTCAGTGAAGCTTCTCCCCATCTTCGAAACAGAATGTCAATTTGGACGTGACAGAGAGGTGTACTGCGTGACAGATTACGAAAAGCTGAACCTAGAACGAGAGAATCATTGACGTGTTTAAATGGAAACAAAAAAATGTCCCCACCTTTCGAAGTAGAGCGTTAATAGGGACGTCAGAGAAAGAGAGAGAGAGAGAGAGAGAGAGGAGAGAGCGAGAGAGGAGCCTTACATGAGGTATACGACAGTGCTGAACGTCAAACGACAGAATAGCTGGCGTATTTAAATTGTAATGCAAAAGTTCTCCCAACCACTCGACAGAGAAGCCCATTTAGGACGTGAGAGGGACATAGTTTCCTTTAAAATGAATGCATTTCCTATGTCTCTATAAAGTCATTGTATTAGGGGGTCCATTTCATACCATGTTATCTTTGACAATCATTCATTATTTTTGAACTTTGTCTCGGTTGTATGCACGAATGTTCAACTAATGAACCATGACATAAGGAATATAGATCATTTGTAACAAACATTTCAAACCCTACGCAGAGGTTCAACACACATCTCCTCTAGATCACCTTCTGCTACTTGCTCACTAGAAGTAGATTCGATTGTGCGGCGTGAGATTGTTGCTATGTGAGGCGTGATTTTCTCGTTCACCATAATTACCAAAACAATAGGCAACGAAGCTAACTTGGAGATGAATACAGAGACAATGAATCAATTTTCAGATTGGTTTCAATATTTATTTGACCCCTCGTGTCTTAGTAACGAGACAAGTTTAAAAAGAAACATTTTGGAGCCTACTTTTAGTTAACATCTTCCTACCACGATCCATATTAAATCAAACTGTAATGTTTCACTTAGCCTGTTCCGGTAGAACCTTTCTCAAACATATTGGATAATCGATAGACATATTTTCAGTTAGCTTACCAGATCAGGTCATGTTTTAGGTACCTAAGAGGCTACTTTCAGTTAACGACTTTCTTGGCAGGATGTATCCTTCACACATATTGGGCAACTGAGCAATAGTACACTTTCAGTTAGAACACTCTCCCAGGATGTATATTAAAGATATGTAACAGTAAACTTTCAACGGAGCTGGAGAGGCAGTCAGCGGCCTCTGAGACGTACACTGATACGCCAAAATAGAATGACCACAGCCCACCATGACGCTGGATGCCGCCTGATGGTGTTGCGGGAACGTGACGCGGTAACAAAAGTACACTATGTAATCAAAAGTATCCGGACACCTCCAAAACCTACGTTTTTCACGTTAGGCGCATTTTGCTGCCACCTACTACCAGGTACTCCGTATCAGCGACCTCAGTAGTCATTAGACATCGTCAAAGAGCAGAATGGGGCGCTCCGCGGAACTCATGGACTTCGAACGTGGTTAGGTGATTGGGTGTCACTTGTGTCATACGTCTGTACGCGAAGTTTCCACACTCCTAAACTTCCCCAGGTCCACTGTTTCCGATGTGATAGTGACATGGATGCTTGAATGGACACGTACGGCACAAAAGCGTACAGGCCGACTTCTTCTGTTGATTGACAGAGACCGCCGACAGGTGATGAGGGTCATAATGTATAATAGACGTCTATCCAGACCATCACACAGGAATTCCAAACTGCAAGTACTATGAGAGCTAGGCGGAAGGTGAGAAAACTTGGATTTCATGGTCGAGCGGCTGCTCATAAGCCACACATCACGTCGGTAAATGCCAAACGACGCCTTCTTCGGTGTAAGGAGCGTAAACATTGGACGATTGAACAGTGGAAAAAACATTGTGTGGAATGACGAATCATGGTACACAATGTGACGATCCGATGGCGAATGCCCGGTGAACGTCATCTGCCAGCATGTGTAGTGCCAACAGTAAAATTGGGAGGCAGTGGTGTTATGGTGTGGTCGTGTTTTTCATGGAGGTGGCTGATACCCCTTGTTGTTTTGCGTAGCACTATCACAGCACAGGCCTACATTGATGTTTTAGGCATCTTCTTCCTTCCCACTGTCGAAGAGCAATTCGGAGATGGCGACTGCATGTTTCAACACGATCGAGCACCTGTTCATAATGCACGGCCTGTGGAGAAGTGGTTACACGACAATAACATCCCTGTTATGGACTGGCCTGCGTGGAGTCCTGACCTGAATCCTATAGAACACCTCTGGGATGTTTTAGAACGCCAACTTCGTGCCAGGCCTCACCGACATTGATACCTTTCCTCAGTGCCGCACTCCGTGAAGAATGGGCTGCCATTCCCCAAGAAACCTTCCAGCACCTGATTGAACGTATGCCTGCGAGAGTGGAACCTGTCATCAAGGCTAAGGGTGGGCCAACACCATATTGAATCCTAGTGTTACCGATGGAGGGCGCCACGAACTTGTAAGCCATTTTCAGCCAGGTGTCCGGATACTTTTGATCACTTAGTGTATGTAAGAGGAGCAGGCACAGATGGGGGATAACCCTAGTGGGAAATACATTGAGATAAGCGACTTTGACAAAGGGCAGATTATTATTACGCAGAGTCTGTGAACGAGTATCTTGAAAACAGCGAAGCTGGTAGAATGTTACGTGCTACTGTCGTGAGGCCGGCCGAAGTGGCCGTGCGGTTAAAGGCGCTGCAGCCTGGAACCGCAAGACCGCTACGGTTGCAGGTTCGAATCCTGCCTCGGGCATGGATGTTTGTGATGTCCTTAGGTTAGTTAGGTTTAACTAGTTCTAAGTTCTAGGGGACTACTGACCTCCGCAGTTGAGTCCCATAGTGCTCAGACCCAGCCTGTCGTGAGCATCAACGGAAAGAGGTAGAGGGGCAATGAAGCTACCACTAGGCGCTAAATGGTTGGACGTCCACGTCTCTTCACAGAAAGTTGGGTTCGGAGGTTTGTCTCCTCTGTAAGTAGGATACATTGTGATCTGTAGCATCTCTGCCGAAAGAGTACAGTGCTGGTGCACGCACAAGTGTTTCAGAGCACACCGTTCATCGTACACTGTTGAACATCGAGCTCCGTAGTGGACTACCCCTACGTGTTCACATACTGATCTAACGACATCGTCAATTACGACTGAGGTTGACACGGGATCATCGGGATTCGACCGTCGATCCATGGAAACACGTCGGCTCTTTGGGTGCATCACATTTTTGTTACAAAAGGTCGATGGTCGTCTTCATAAACGCCGTCATCGTGGTGAACAGGGACTCGAAAAGCACAACACGCCACGGACCCAGGCTGGTGGGAGCAGTATTATGCTATGGGAGACATTCTCCTGCACCTGCATAGGACGGACCTGTGGTAGCATCAATGACACACTGATAGCTGCGATCCAACTGCACCCTTCGTGCTTGATTTCTTCTCCGACAGCGAGGTCGTCTTCCAGCAGTATAATTGAGCGTTACCGAGCGAGATGGCGCAGTGGTTCGCACACTGGGCTCGCATTTGGGAGGAGTACGAATCGAACCCTTGTCCGGACATCCTGATTTATTTTTTCTGATTTTTCCCTACATTGCTTCAGGCAAATGTCGGAATGGTTCCTTTGAAAGGGCATGGCCGTCTTTCTTCCCCATCCTTCCCTAATCAGATGGAACAGATGACCTCGCTGTTTGGTCCCCTCCCCCGAATCAATCAACCACAACTGTGTCTCGGAACCAGAACCGTGTTACAGTGGTTTGAGGAGCATTATAATGGACTCACGTTGATGTCTCGGCAACCAAATTCGCCTGGCGTAAATCCTATGGAACCCATCTGAGTCAGTATCGGGCGCCATCATCGCGTACTAAAGTCAGCGGCCCGTTGTTTACGCAAATTGCATGACCCGTGCATAGACATCTAACGGCCATACCTCCACAAACCTATCAACGAACTGTCGGAACCCTGTTACGTAGAATCAGTGATGGATTTCGTTCCAAAGACGGACAAACAAGCTGTCAAGCAGGTTATCGTAAAGTTTTAACTCATCGGTACGTACGCTCGGCGGTGCATCGTACCAGTGTCAGAAGCAGCCCGCCAGAAAGGCAGCATGCTGAGTGTTCTCCATGGCGGTGGTGAACAGCAGAAAGTGGCCACAGCTGCTGTCTTGCTACTGCAGCACACCGAGCCAAGTCGGGTCAAACTGCAGCCTCCGGTGTGGATGGTGACGATTGGGTGTGCTCACACTGGGCGATCGATAGTGAAAAAAATGTTCAAATGTGTGTGAAATCTTATGGGACTTAACTGCTAAGGTCATCAGTCCCTAACCATACACACTACTTAACCTAAATTATCCTAAGGACAAACACACCCATCCATACCCCAGGGAAGACTCGAACCTCCACCGGGACCAGACGCACAGGATCGATAGTGACAGTGTTTGCCCGCACGAGGCTGTGAAGCCTGTTTTGTCAGTAAGGTAACCAGAGGCAAATTTCAGGTACGCAGCAAATCAGCCACAAGTGGAACGGACATTCCCTCTGCTAGAGGCTGGTGATGACTGAGAATGAGTGCTTAAATTTGGTGATTTTTTGCAGGTCAGGTCCGCTGTCACCTCTGCAACAGTAGCGGTTTTGCTCTCTGAACCAACGCACGAGGCCCGACCATTTGGCAACCATGACATCATGCTCCAGTTCATCCATCATATCAGCAGCTTTTCAGCCCTGGCGGTAACATAAAGGTGTCGCAACTTCCCCCTTCAGAAGTCCTGTCCGGTGACTTCTGCATTGTCACCTTTGTTAATCCTAGTTCTTGCCTACTGAATGAGTGTTCTTGTGACGTGGCACTTAGTTACTAAGTTGACCTGCGGAGCCCTCCATATGACATCGTTTCGCTGAGTCGTCACAAGAGCTGTCTGCTTCGCCATACGGAACCGTGGTGCAAGGATGTTTTCCGCATCACTTTCATTGTTATCACATGAATGTAGCCGTTATATTCTGTTGCCTACAAGAGCGTTGTAGTTTGTACACTTCGCATATAGTAAAGTCACCACTGACGTAAGGCCAGATTAGTTGCACCTAATAGAACAGCCATTTATTTTGTGAGAAAGGGAAAAAAGTTAGAGTGTATCGCCTCTTTGACAGTAATTAATTGTTAATACAAGCCTATCTAATAGGACAAGGATGATGGAAAGGGCATTTGTGTCTTATTTAAGGGGACTGGCTCGTCTATTCGAAATTCACATCGTTTCAGATTTAGTTTCTCATCTTTTTGACGCTTCTCCTTTATCAGTTTTGAATAATTCAAACTTGTAATTACAGGATGTCTTAATATTGTATCGAAAAATTTCGACGTATTGTGGAGGAGACCCACTGAAGCAAATTCAGTATAAGAACCAATGTTCGGAAATTTTATTCGACGCGGCTGCAGAGCGCCGAGAATGTGGCGACTACTGCCTACTTATAGGCCAGCCGACCAGTAATTATTGATATCTTAGTCACTGGCTATTGAGACAGTCAGTTAAGATCTACATGTATCGAATTTGAATAATATTACAATTTGCTCTGATGTAATAGAAACTAAACAACATAGACATGGAATGAAAGTAAACGTAGATTGCGTACTAAAGTCGGCATCCGATAAAACGAGTTTGACGTAGACACTTAAAACAAGTTTGGTGTAGACATTGTTCCTCTAGACCATCTAAAAAGGAAACAAAATTATATGAAGAGGTTGGAAGTGCCTACCTATAGCAATGCAACGCTCTGATACCGACTGACGCATATGGCCTAAGATGCCTCAGGTTGTGTGAATATTTCTTACAGTCTGTGGGTATGCTGCGATGTAAGTAGTGTTTCGATCCCACTCTTAAGGTGTCGTTAGATACACAATACCAAAGCGGTTTGCCTGCCGGTAGGCATTGGCCACCATTTTCCACTCTCTGTAGCGTTTCCGATTCTTACCTATAATTCTTTCCTACATCCATTTTCTACAATTTTGAAACACTCAGTGTACTCGCTTTGTTTGAAAGAAAAATTTTAAGTTTATGTCAAAGTGGGATCAATAAGAGATAAAAATAAAAGTCAAGCATATCTATGAAGTGTGCCAGTGAGTGAGACGACGCAACGTTTACGATGTATACACTAGTCACTCACCACTACAGCTACCTGCGTAAGATAGCGATTGCAGTTCATGAGGACCAACGCTTGGGATCTATTCATCACAACTGAACCTATTTGAACAAGTGTAATGCTCGGTGCAGTTTCCTTCTCTGAGTTTGTACGTATATTTTCTCAACGTAGATGACTTGGCTAGAAATTTGGAAGTTCTTTATGGTGGAGATTTCCTAGGCGGTAAATGTACGCAGATATAAGTTACTTTGAAAGTCGAGGAGTGCCATGAACACATTTATTACGCCAACAAGGCCATCTCAGAATTAAACAACGATAATTTGCAAACACTCGATCTAAATTGGATAAAATTACAATGCAATAAACTGCTCATGATGCGAAATGACAATTAAACAATCACTTACCGTAAGCCACCATTGACACCTCAGCGCTTACTAACGAATTTAAGCGCTTGCATTTAGAAATAAATTCGGTTTTTTAAAAAGAGTAAACCTCCATTTCACTGTGTACTGTTATATTTGTCTCCTGTACTATCCAGATTTCGATTTTTATGCCATTGTCAAGTACAATGCTAAAAGTTGTTGGACCGTTATTAAGTCATGTCTGTTAAGGCAGTCCAAAGCTTCGGAATGCATTAACAGACACGACTTAATAATGGTCTAACAACTTTGTGCGTTGTACTTGATAATGTCATAAAAGCCGAAATCTGGATAGTATAGAAGACAAATATAATGTGCACGGTCAAATGGCGGTTTACTCTTTTCAAAAGGAATTGTATGACTGTTGCACAACGCCGTCGAAAAATTCAGTTTTGTTTGGCTGTCTTTGGTTACGCTACTGGTACTCCATATATTGCATCAATCGTTCTTTAAAAGTATGAAATCAAAGTTAATGCGTTCAGAAGTTTTTCCAACCGTCCCCTGTGTGATAATACCGTCTTGATGGCCTATCATCATCTCTCATGGGAGAGCTGTAAGGTTACGTGAGCACAGAAGCTATCGGAAGTCAGTGGAACACAGAAGAAACGTTGCGCTACCGTCATAGCAGTTTGTCCTTCGAGAGTAGCGGTACGATCGTCTGAGCAGTCACAAGCTACAGTCTATGCCACAGGTCTTTCAACGTTTACGGAGTATGGTTTAATTGATAAGCGTCTCTGGGCAACCATTCAAAATAAATCTCATCTGTTGTTGGAAATAACATCGGAAAATATACGTCTTTTCCAGAAATCTTTGTAAGGCCATGAATGTTCTGCTTGCTCAGGTTGGTCATTACAGAAACAGATTGATCGAAATATTAAACACTGACGTTGCACCATCTTCACGCTTTTTGAAGACTTTCTTTCAGTCTTCAATGATTCTACTCACAGAGGATTGGTTTCCGTTCATCATTACTCTTCGTTGATTATGTATTGCTAGGGACCTTGTATCGTTAACCCGAATCCCTTTGTCTGGATATACGTCACATTTAGGCAGTCTTCGGACACTTTTTCCGCCAGTCACCCGGTAGTTATCCCTCCTGACACCCGTAGATTATTAGAGGTGTACTATTTTGCCTCATTTACTCCTGTACAGTTTAATGATAGAGAACACAATACGCTGCCTGGCGTACTGCTGTCTAACTACCTTCACTGCGATAGCAAACGAGAGTTGTACCAAAGCAATCACCAGCTCATCATCAATTACACCAAGTTGCCGTATTCCACAAGAAAGATTTTGCAGTTAGTGTAGGAACCATCAGGTGATTTGTGAAAACACGCACTGGATATAGGCATCTGTTCTCCGAATATTGAGCAAAACCCAATTTCAGTTTACTTCTAACCGCGCGTAAATTGAGCCGATCTTAGCTATGCCCTTTCTCGGGTGTTTTATATAAGCTAAGAATAAATAAATTTAGTACAATGTTTAGGTATTTCTCAGTCTCTGTTACTAACTAGAACCTATCGTATTTACGAACCAGTTTCATCATCGCATTAAATATTGCACCATTCTCCGATACATTCCCCATAAACCCACGTATAAAGAACTTCGGAATCGAAGAATACGTGTGTTCCTGTAGCCTTCTGTCACGTTGTTTGCACTGAGCAAAGAATAGTAACTGTCGTCATAACATTAATATAGTCTGAAGGTCAACTGACACGAGTTAGATAGCCGACCGTGAGAGGTCGTAACAGATAAAGGCCATGCAATAGCAGCCGCTGCGTCGGAAGCGTGACTTGTCAGAGGGGGACCGCTAGCTACTGTGAGCCCGCTCTTGATGTGACTGGGTATTTGTGTTGTCCTCATCATTTCCTCATCATGATCATCATCATCATTCGTGACAGTGGCTAGATTGGATTGTGTAAAAATTGGACTGTGTACAAACTGGGACTTTGTACGGGCGCTGATGACCGCGCAGTTGAGCGCCCCACAACAAAACATCATTCTCTTGTTGTATTGTTGCGGTGGAAGATGTGTTACAGGAACGCCTCTAAATGCTGCCGACACACATTACTCTTTGACATATTGTCTTAAAATCAGAACCGGTTATTAGGATTCTTAATGCTTTCGAGCATACAGGGTGTAACAAAAATGTATGGCACAAATTGCAGGACACATTCCTCACACGGAGACGAAGAAATAATGTTATATGAACATAGGTCTAGAAGCGCTTTGTTTCTGTGTTACAAGTCATTTTCTCCAACTGATTAATCATGGGAAACAAACACGAACAGATGGCACCAGCATACCACATGCAACTCTTTCTAACAGAAGATGTTCAATATACTCTCCGTGGGCATTGATACATGCATCAACCTGCCGTCGTTGTGAATCTAGGATGTGCTGATGTATTCCTGGAGTACTGCGTATGGTTTCGCATCCTTCCATAATACGGGCACGGAGACTCTGAACATCTTTTACTGGGGTTCCATACACAAGAGCTTTCAAATGCCCCCACAAAAAAATGTCCAGTGGTTTTAGGTCCGGAGAGCGTGGAGGCCAAGCAGTTGGTCCATCCCTATCTATCCATCTATCACTGAATCTGTTATTTAGAAGCCGACGGACATTAACACTCAAATGAGGAGGTACTCCATCGTGCATGAAGTACATGTTTTGTCCCACAGCTAAAGCCACATCTGCTAACAGATCAGGTACAACATTCTCTATGAAATTACAATAGCTTTGTCCGTTGAGCATGAGTGGAAGGAAGTGACGCCCTACCAAACAGTCACCATCAATGTAGGCCCAAATATTGACAGAAAGGCTTTGTTGATGACTTGCTGCAACAATTGCGGGAGACCTGACGTCTGCCGCCAGCCGCGGTGGCCGAGCGGTTCTAGGCGCTTCAGTCTGGAACCGCGCGACTGCTACGGTCGCAGGTTCGAATCCTGCCTCGGGCATGGATGTGTGTGATGTCCTTAGGTTAGTTAGGTTCAAGTAGTTCTAAGTTCTAGGGGACTGATGACCTCATATTTTAAGTCCCATAGTGCTCAGAGCCATTTGAACCATTTTTTGAAGTCTGCCCATACATGCCGATTGTGAAAATCTTCAATCTGATATGGCTGAAACGAAGCCTCATCTGTGAACAGCACCGTTGGACTAAACTTGGGGCTGACATTTTGTTGCACAAACCATTCCCAGAAGAGTACCCGTGCAGGGAAATCAGCTGCTGATAGTGCCTGCACACGTTGTAAATGTTATGTATACAGTTGGTCCTCGTGTAACACTCGTCAGACAGTCATGTGGTCAACATTCCATGTTGCAGGTACCCGTCTTGTCCCGACACTAGGGTCGAAGTCAACTGCATGAAGAATTGCCGCCTCCCGTTGAGGCCTCCCCTGGTCGCTGGTATAATGTTTCGATCAATGACTTCAAACTTTTTTTACGTCGTGGCACCTTCGTCGTGGAAATCTCTCCCGGTACAAACGTTGAGAGCGCCATCGTCCTCAGCTAATGGGTGTCTGCCATCTCTGCATTTGTGTACACTATCATTACACGAGCTAAGCCTGTGATTAACTCCATGTAGTAACCCGAATGTTTGCAACTGTCGTATTGATCGCTGGAACAGTTTGACGTTACCTGTTAACAAGCAATGGCGTACGTCACATGCCAATAGGGACATGTAAAACAAAAATCTGGCGGTGCACAGTGTAACCAGACGTCACCAAGAGAGCATGTTCTCGATGACTGTAAGGTTCTGTTCTTATGTGTTTGCCGTGATTAAAGAGTTGGAGATAATGAGTTGTAACACAGAAATAAAGTGTTTCGTGACCCATGTTCGTATAACATAATTTCTTCGTCTACGTGTGAGGAATGTGTCCTGCAATTTGTGCCGTAAATGTTTATTATTCCCTGTGTAGTTGCGTAAACCGAGAGTCTGTATGGAGTATTTTCAACTACTCTGAACACAGATGTTCATACAGGGTACATTAAATTGCGAGACATAAAATAGAGTAAGAACCGCGTCGAATCCGCCTGCTAGCTTAACTATTATTGATGTGATACAACAACCAGCCATGGAACGGCTTTAAGGCGGTTTCACGTAACCGTATACGCAAATGCTTGATTAGTCGTCTATCTCCGTCTTGATAACACAACACACAAACAATTAAAACAGGAGAACAGACGATTCTGTGTACACGCCATTTCCACTATCGTAAGATTAGATGACGATATACTGATAAGTATGACATGCGACTATGCAAAACAAAAATTGCTAAGGCATTAGTGAGAGATCATGATGTGCGATCCCTGTAGACGAGAATAACTACAGGAAAACACAGATGTGCATCAGACAGCTTGTGATGTGTCCATGGTGAGGTGTTTTACTATGTACAGTGCATGATGCATACTCAAGGATGCATCGTTACTCATCACAAGGGTTAGCAGACATGAATTTAATGTATGCTGTGGCAGGATGTAATGCCTGTAAAGCAGCACAAATGCACAGAGGACGCATTCCCAACAGGTTTCGTCCTAATTGGCAGAAGTTTACCTCAATGAATATCAACTTATAAGGGTCACGGCCATTCACACCATAAAGGGCTGGCCAAGGCTCCCGCCAAAGACATGACTGAACACCAGACTTTAAGGGGATGATGTTGAATTGTGTGGCCGACAACCCAACAATAAGCACTTCCCCGTGAAATCCACACTTTGCGGGATACAGTGTGGGGAGCGCTGATGAAACAGTTATCACACCCTGATAATAAAGAACGTGTGCAAGCACTATGATCAACGAATTTCGAGTTTACATTCACTTCTGTCAACGGATTATCCACCAAAGTGCCAAGTGTCGGAATGAGGATAATCCCCACACGCCATCCACATTAACGGCCACCAGCAATGATTCTCTGTCAGTCTGTAGGCGGGCATTATCCCAGATCATCTAATAGGACTATATTTGCTGCTTCCTCATTTGACTGATCCATGTTACCTGGTATTCCTGCGAGATGTGCTGCCGCAGTTCTTGGAGACTGTACCCGTTCTTGTCTGCGAAAGGATACGGTTTCAACACGATGGTGCACCAGCCCACTTTGATGTCAACGTCCGGGACCACCTGAACAACACGTGTCCTCATCGTTGGATTTGAAGGAGAGGTCCTGTCCGATATCCAGTGCCATAACTCATAATTCCTGATTTTTCCTTCTGGGGTTACGTCGAGACGTTGGTGTATGCAACCCCTATAGACACAGATGAAGACCTGCACGCTAAGGTGCAAGCTGCTTGTATCCTAGTATCACAGACACCAGAAATCTTTGAAAGAGTGCGTCAAAGCTTCATGCGCCGTTGTCACGCATGCATTCAGACTGACGGTCGTCACAATATGCAAATTTTTCGTTTCGGCCGTTACATGAAATACGATGCTTTTTGTTTGAGCCAGACATACTCCAGGATTCGAAAGCAGTTGGTAAAAGATAATGCGAACCATATTACGACATTCAAAGAGGACAAGTAAGAGTTCAAATTAATTTGTTAAAGAGCTCCAAGCGGTGTTACAAAGCACTGAATCTCAAATCGTTCTAGGCACGTAAAGCTGCCGAAAATAAATTCGGCAGAAATTTTTACAAAGGACCTAACCGTGTTCAGGAAGGATGGATGGTTCAAATGGCTCTGATCACTATGGGACTTAACATCTGAGGTCATCAGTTCCCTAGAACTTTGAACTACTTAAACCTAACTAACCTAAGGACATCACACACATCCATGCCCGAGGCAGGATTCGAACCTGCAATCGTAGCGGTCGCGCGGTTCCAGACTGAAACGCGTAGAAAGGATGGATTAAATGCAGTTGGTGGTGGAGTGTTTATTGCTGTTAGAAGCAATTTACCTTGTAGTGAAACTGAAGTAGATAGTACTTGTGAGTTAGTATAGGTTCAAATGGTTCAAATGGCTCTGAGCACTATGGGACTCAACTGCTGAGGTCATTAGTCCCCTAGAACTTAGAACTAGTTAAACCTAACTAACCTAATGACATCACAAACATCCATGCCCGAGGCAGGATTCGAACCTGCGACCGTAGCGGTCTTGCAGTTCCAGACTGCAGCGCCTTTAACCGCACGGCCACTTCGGCCGGCGTAGTTAGTATAGGTAGAGGTTATACTTGGCAATGGGAATGAATTAATAATTAGTTCCTTTTACCGATCCCACATCTCAAATGGTACAATTGCTGAACAGTTCAAAGAACATTTGAGTCTCATTTCAAATAGGTACCAAACTCATACAGTTACAATATGTTGGTGATGACTTCAATCTACCCTCGATATGTTAGCGAAAATACATGTTTTAAGTCGGTAGTAGGCATAAAACGTCGTCCAAAATCGTACCGAATGTCTCCTCAGAAAATTATTTTGACCAATTTGCGTAGCAGCCCACTCGAAGTGTAAATGGTTGTGAAAACATACTTGACCTCTTAGTAGCAAAAAATGTTAACCAAATACGGAGCATCATATTAGATACAGGGATTAGTGACCACAAGGTTGTTGTAGCTTAACTGTTTACCATGACGTCAGAACCCACCACAAATAAAAGCAAAATACATCTGTTTCAAAAAGTAGATAAAAATTCGCTTGATACTTTCCTAAGAGACAGCCTCCGCTCCTTCCAATTTGACTATGTAAGCAGAGACCACATGTAATTTTAAATTCAAAGAAACAGTATCAACGGCAGTTGAGGGATATATACCAAGTTAATTAATAAGAGATGGTATTGATACCACATGGTAAGCAAAACGGGTCACGACACTGTTGCAGAAGCAACGAAACAAGATGCCAAATTTAAATGAACTCAAAATCCCCAAGATTGCCAAAGTTTTACTCAAGCTCGGAATTTAGTACGAACTTCAATGCGAGGTGCTTTTGATAGTTTCCACAACGAAATTACCTCTCGAAGTTTGACACAAAAAACCCAAAGAGATTCTGGTCGTATGTAAAGTACACCAGTGGCAATATGCAGACAATATTTTCATTGCACGATACCAATGGTGATGTTATTGATGACAGCACTAAAGCAGAGTTAATAAACACAGTTTTCCAAAATTCCTTCAGAAAAGGAGAAGAAGAAGTAAATATTCCAGAATTCGAATTAAGAACAGCTGCTAACATGAGTAACTTAGAAATAGATATACTCGGCGTAGCGAAGCAGTTTAAGGCACTTAAGAAAGGCAAGACCTCTGGTCCAGATAGTATACCAGTCAGGTTCGTCTCACAGTATGCTTATACAATAGCTCCACACTTATCAAACATATACAACCGCTCGCTCATACAAAGATCCATACCCAAAGACTGGAAAGTTGCACAAGTCATACCAGAACTAAGAAAGGAAATGCGAGTAATCCGCTGAATTACGGACCCATAGCACTAACGTCGATTTGCAGCAGCATTTTGGAACATATGCTGTGCTCAAACAATATGAATTACCCCGTGTAAAATGATTTGTTTTGACAAATAGCCAACACGGATTAGGAAAATATCGTTGTTGTGAAACACAACTAGCGCTTTATTCTCACGAAGTAATGAGTGCTATCGAAAGAGAACATCAGAACAATTCCATGTTTTTAGATTCTCAGGTTTTTGACACCGTTCCTCACAAGCGACTTCTAATCAAATTGCGTGCCAGTTGTGTGACTGGATTCGCAATTTCCAGTCATAAAGGTGTCAGTTCGTAATTACTGTCGGAAAGTCATGGAGTAAAGCTGAAGTTATATTTGGCGTTCCCCCAGGAAGTGTTATAGACCCTCTGTTGTTCGTTATTTACATAAAAGATTTATAGGGCAATCTGAGCACTGCCCTTAGATTATTTGCAGATGATGCTGCCGTGTACCGTCTTGTAAAGTCAACAGACGACCATAACGAATTGAAAAATGATTTAGACAAGATATCTGTGGGGTACAAATAGAGGCAATTAACTCTAACAAGGGAACCTCCCCATCGCACCCCCCCTCAGATTTAGTTATAAGTTGGCACAGTGGATAGGCCTTGAAAAACTGAACACAGATCAATCGAGAAAACAGGAAGAAGTTGTGGGGAACTATGAAAAAAAATAAGCAAAATATACAAACTGAGTAGTCCATGTGCAAGACAGACAACTTCAAGGACAGTTTGAGCTCAGGAGCGCCGCAGTCCCGTGGTTAGCGTGAGCAGCTGCGGAACGAGAAGTCCTTGGTTCAAGTCTTCCCTCGAGTGAAATGTTTAGCCACAGCTGCTGACCCTGTCCTTGCTACCGTTTTGCGTTTTGTTGCTACGCAATGGCCCTTGTCAAAGTCACGGATCGAGGATCCGTTGGTTCGCCGATTTTTTGCTCACAAGGAGAGACTTTTTGTACGACGTGGTGTTTTGCTGTTGCGTTCTGATAATGATCAGTCCCGGGTCGTGGTCCCACGTTCATTACAGTCCTCTGTCTTACGGATTCTCCACCAAGGACATTGGGGTATCGTGAGAACGAAACAACTTGCTCGTCAGCACTGTACTTGGTTCGGAATCAATGCTGCGATTACGAATATGTGCTCTTCTTGCATGGCGTGTGCCGAACAACAATCCGCACCACCGCGGAAATTCTTTGCATGGCCGAAAGCCACTTCCCCTTGGCAACGCTTACACTAGATTTTGCTGGTCCATTCTGGAATGCTCGATGGTTGGTTGTGGTAGATTCATTCAGTAATTTTCCTTTTGTTGTCCGGATGTCTTCCACGACGTCATCTGCCACCATCCAAGCGTTATCTGCTATCTTTTGCATAGAAGGTCTTCCGCAGAATATTGTTTCCAACAATGGCCCACAATTCATATCTGCAGAATTTCAGTCATTCTGCAAGGCCAATATACATCTGACATCCGCGCCGTTTTCGCCTCAGTCAAACGGTGCCGCTGAACGATTGGTCCGGACTTTCAAGTCACAGATGTTGAAGTTGAAAGAGTCACATTCTCGGGAGGACGCGTTATTCCTCTTTTTGTCCACGTATCGCTCTCAGCCCCGAGATGGTCGCTCGCCGGCCGAGTTGCTCCACGGTCGTCCTCATCGAACCTTGATGTCTTTGCTACATCCGCCGCATCCGGTTCCTGTGCAGCGGCAGCCACCTGCTTTTGCTCCAGGCGACGTTGTATACTATCGCAACTATCGAGGTTCACGGCGTTGGCTCACAGGGCGCATTCTTCCCTGCCTCGGCCGCGCTATGTATCTGGTTTTGGGGGCCTCTGGTGAGGTGCGTCGGCATCTCAATCAGCTGCGCCTCTGTCGTCGCACGGGTTCTGCCGCTCCCCGTCTGCTTTCAGCGACGGTGCCGTCCGGTCAGCGCCCTGGGGACCCATCTACTGGCTCGCCTCAGCCCCAGGTGTTACCGACGCTGCCTTCCATTTTGCCCCATGGCGACGCGCCGCCGCCGCCGCCGCCGCCTGTTCTCCCGCCGGCGACGCCCGCAGTGGACGCTTCGCCGCAACCGCCAAGTGCCTCCCTGGGTCACGCGCCGCCGATCGCTTCCCGTGACCAGCTGTCCTCCGACATGGAACTCTTGACCGCTCCGGACCAGCTGTCGTCTTCGACCGTCGGGTGCCCCATTCTGATGGAGGTCGACCCTTCGGCCCCTCCTGTCTCTCTGCGGGCGCATACACCGCATGTTGGCGTGCACCCTGGACTAGGTTTCAGGCGTTTCCTAGCTCCCCTCGGACCGAATGGCAGGGTGCGGGTGGCACAGCCTCGCCTGTTGTTAGGCTCCCCACCTCGTCGCATACGTCAACATGGTGTCCTCCCCACGGCGGGCGGAAGCCTTATAACACAACCGTACGCCGATTTGCGGGGGAGGAATGTGGTGTCACCGCCAGACACCACACTTGCTAGGTGGTAGCCTTTAAATCGGCCGCGGTCCGGTAGTATACGTCGGACCCGCGTGTCGCCACTGTCAGTGATTGCAGACCGAGCGCCGCCACACGGCAGATCTAGAGAGACGTCCTAGCACTCGCCCCACTTGTACAGCAGATGGTGGTGGTTAGCGTTTAACGTCCCGTCGACAACGAGGTCATTAGAGACGGAGCGTAAGCTCGGGTAAGGGAAGGATTGGGAAGGAAATCGGCCGTGCCCTTTCAAAGGAACCATCTCGGCATTTGCCTGAAACGATTTAGGGAAATCACGGAAAACCTAAATCAGGATGGCCGGAGACGGGATTGAACCGTCGTCCTCCCGAATGCGAGTCCAGTGTGCTAACCACTGCGCCACCTCGCTCGGTTGTACAGCAGACTTTGCTAGCGATGATATACTGACAAATACGCTCTCATTTGCCGAGACATTAATTAGCATAGCCTTCAGCTACGTCATTTGCTACGACCTAGCAAGGCGCCATTACCAGTTAATATTGAGATTGTAAAACATGTACCGTCAAGAGCGATGTACACCAATTATGGATTAAAGTTAAGTATTCCAGCAGCAACGTACCTTATTGGCTATATTAATTACATTGTCCTGTTCCAGACCTCACGCCAGTTTGCGTGAGCTTAAACGCGTGCCATTCGGCCTCCTCTAGCAACACGGTGTTGGCTCTTCTGCCAACACATCATATATTACGATGACCTAAACAAAATCATAGAATGATCGTGACCATGGCTACTCACAGTATCAGCTGCCACAGTGAATACAGGTTGCATGAACAAAAAATCATATCTATTATTTCAAACCTTCGAGAAAGACGTATCACCAAGTAATTATGGAGACTTACTCATGTGCTCCAAAGGTCAGTGCACATAGAGGCGACCCTAGCCTATACGTCGCCGGGGTGCGAGCATGACCTTGGCGCCCTTCCCCCCCCCCCCCCCAAACACTCCCATCCCACGACGCCCTCAACCAGATGGTGATGACCAGCAGGGCTGCTAATTCACTCCTAATATTCAAAAATTTACTGGCATAATTTTGTTTTAGGATTTAGGAAAAAACACATATTATTGAACCTTCATTTATTATCGCACATACAAAGCAAAAATAGAATTGCTCATTCAGTTTAAAAAGGAAATAACAAGAAAATACCTACAGAAAGTCCACTTTCCGAGCTTTTGTATTCACAAAACCCTTGACAGTGCCACTGACTTCAACACTGCTATAGTGTTCAGTACTAATCAAAGTTGAATAGGTTAGTCTACTTTGCGACATCTACCTGACATAACTTCTTGTTGTTTTTGATTTAAGAAAGTTAGATAAATTCTAAGTGCGGTGGATAAATTCGTAAATACTGAAATTAAATTGTTTGAAAATAAATAATTTAATATTTCCAGTGGCGTTGTGCAATCACCTACGAATGATGATAAAAGTTCTGTTTCATTAAACAGATCCATTTATCAACATCAGGATTTAAGCCCCTGCTCAATTTATTTTTTAAACTTGAACAGAGCTTCCTTCTTTCTTCTTAATCTATTTTTTTCCAATTACGTAAGTTCTATAGAAAGAAGAAATTTGCGTGGCTTTCATTTAAAAGTTCTAAACGGTCGTCAAATTTTGTTATAACGATGTCCAGCAAGTACTAGTAAAATGTATTTTAAAGTACGTTTCTGGGTCTATTATTGTCTCATCTGTACCCTCGTAGATGAAACGTTTTTTCCTGGGGTGGAGACGGGTCGGTGCTGGAAATTTTCTCTCGGCATCAACCTCTTCACTTACTTCTTTTGCATTGATCATTTCTCTGAACGCAAATTCAGTCCGAATTGCGAGTAATTCGTTTTTAGCTTGAGGTACCATTTCTTCCGCTTCTGAAAGAACAACGGCTGATTTTTGTAAAGATTTGTTGACAGTATTAATTTTGGATAGTACGTCGTACCAGATAACTATGGAATAGGTTAGTTTAAACGACTTTAACTTTGCTATTAAAGAACTGGCCATGTTTCTAGTTTCAGTATCTCTATTATGGTAAGAGTAAATTTTATATAAAGCACCATAGATACCTCCTGAGTTGTAACGAAGTGCTTTCAACGCTTCGATACTGCTCTCCCGTCGGGTAGTGGATAATGGCTTTAAAGTAAAAGTAGGTATTTCCCTAATAAGTATTTGTCAACGTGCTGCGAACGCGACAAAAAACACATAGACTTCTTCAACTATAGAAAAAAAGTGCTACGGTATTTCTAGTGAACTTCTAGCAGCATCATTCACTACTAAAATGAGACTGTATGCCACGTAATGGATGAAAAATGCACGTAGGTTAAGGTGTAGTATTCTTTACTGAAGACCTATATTTTTTTACCTCTCATATTCCTACCGTTATCGTAACCTTTACCACATATATCGTGCAAATAAATATTACATGTTGACAAGAAATCTAACAGAAACGTATGGAACCCCTGGCCAGTAGTATCAGTGATAGCGAAAAATTCCAAAAAATGTTCCTTTACTTCAGGCTTCTGTCTAAATCTACATCTACGTGGATACTCTGCAAATCACATTTAAGTGCCTGGCAGAGGGCTTATCGAACCACCTTCACAATTCTCTATTATTCCAATCTCGTACAGCGCGCGGGAAGAACGAACACCTATATCTTTCCGTACGAGCTCTGATTTCCCTTATTTTATCGTGGTAATCGTTCCTCCCTATGTAGGTCGGTGTCAACAAAATATTTTCGCATTCAGAGGCGAAAGCTGGTGATTGGAATTTAGTGAGAAGATTCCGTCGCAACGAAAAACGCCTTTCTTTTAATGATGTCCATCCAAAATCCTGTATTAGTTAAGTGGCACTTTCTCCCATATTTCGCGATTCCTATCTGGTAAGGATTCCACACCGCGCAGCAGTATTATAAAAGAGGACGGATAAGCGTAGTTTAGGCAGTCTCATTAGTAGATCTGTTACATTTTCTAAGTGTCCTGCAAATAAAATGCAGTCTTTGTTTTAGCCTTCCCCACAACATCTTCTATGTGTTCCTTCCAATTTAAGTTGTTCGTAATCGTAATTCCTAGGTATTTAGTTGAACTTGCGGCATTTATATTTGACTGATTTATCGTGTAACTGAAGTTCAACGGATTCCTTTTAGCACTCATGTGGTTGACATCACACTTTTCGTTATTTAGGGTCAACTGCCAATTTTCGCACCATTCAGATATCTTTTCTAAATCGTTTTGCTGTTTGTTTTTACCTTCTGATGACTTCATTAGTCGAGAAACGACGTCATCTGCAAACAACCTAAGACGGCTGCTCAAATTGTCTCCCAAATCGTTTCTGTAGATAAGGAACAGCAAAGGGCCTATAACACTACCTTGGCGAACGCCAGAATTCACTTTTGTTTTACTCGATGACTTTCCGTCAGTTACTACGAACTGTGACCTCTCTGAGAGAAAGTCACAAATCCAATAACATAACTGAGACGATATTCCGTAAGCAAGCAATTTCACTATAAGCCGCTAGTGTGGTCCAGTGTCAAAAGCCTTCTGGAAATCCAGAAATATGGAATCGATCTGAAATCCTTTGTCAATAGCATTCAACAATTAATGCGAATAAAGAGGTAGTTGGGTTTCACGAGAACGATGTTTTCTAAACCCACGTTGACTGTGTGTCAATAGACCGTTTTCTTCGAAATAATTCATAATGTTCGAACACAATATATGTTCCGGAATCCTGCTGCTTATCGTCGTTAATGATATGGACCTGTAATTAAGTGGATTACTTCTACTACCTTTCTTGAATATTGGTGTGACCTGTGCAATTTTACAGTCTTTTGGTATGGATCTTTCGTCGAGCGAACGGTTGTATATGATTGTCAAGTATGGAGCTAATGCATCAGCATACTCTGAAAGTAAACTAATTGGTATACAGTCTGGACTTGCTTTTATTAAGTGGTTTAAGTTGCTTCAGTACTCGGAGAATGTTTACTTCTACGTTACTCATGTTGGCAGCTGTTCTTTATTCGAATTCTGGAATATTTACTTCGTCTTCTTTTGTGAAGGCATTTCGGAAGGCTGTGTTTAGTAACTCTGCTTTGGCAGTACTGTCATCGACAGCATCTCCTTTGCAGTCGCGCTGAGAAGGCATTGATTGTTTCTTGGCACTAACGTACTTCACATACGACCAGACTCTCTTTGGATTTTCTGCCAGGTTTCGAGACAAAGTTTCGTTGTGGAAACTGTTATAAGCATCTCGAATTGAAATCCGCCCTAAATTTCGTGCTTCTGTAAATGATCGCCAATCTTGGGGATTTTGCTTCTGTTTAAATTTGGCATGTTTGTTTCGTTGTTTCTGCAACAGTGTTCTGGCCCGTTTTGTGTACCAAGGAGGATCAGCTGCGTCGTTTGTTAAAAGTCTCTCAAATGCTGTTGATACTATTTCTCTGAATTCCGGCCACATCTGGTCTACACTTATTCATTAATTTGGAAGGAGTGGAGATTGTCTCTCAGGAAGGCGTCAAGTAAATTTTTATGTGCTTGTTTGAATAGGTATATTTTTCGTTCATTTTTGGAGGATTTGGGGTATACAATATTCAGTCTCGCTACGACAACCCTGTGTTCACCAATCCCTGTATCCGTTTTGATGCTCGTTATTAACTCAGGATTATTTATTGCTAACAAGTCAAGTGTGTTTTCACAACCGTTTACTATTCGCGTGGGCTCATGAACTAAATGATCGAAATAATTTTCAGAGAATGCGTTTAGCACAATTTCGGATGATTTTTTATGCGTACCTCCGGAATTAAAAATGCATTTTCGCCAATATATCGAGGTTAAATTAGTCACCACCAACTATAATCTTATAAGTCGGGTACGTGTTTGAAATCAAACACAAGTTTTGTTTGAACCTTTCAGCAACTGTATCATCTGAATTGGGAGGTCGGTAAAAGGATCCAATTATTATGAGGAGGAATTAAGAAAAACTAATCTAACCACTATTTAAATCTGTTCTTCGTGTACTAATTCCGGTGCGCAATCTAAAATAATAGAAAAATATTTTAATTGTTTTAGTTATTTTAAATCTTTCCCCCAACAAATAAATAACTTAAGTTTGGATTTTATGACCGAGATAATGTGTAATGCGGGACTCAGCTTTTTGGAAACGAGCGACGTGATCGTCTAACAACACTTCATCGAAATGAGAAACACATTCAGTTAGTTTTAAAAAAAAATTTCATTATCAGGCTGGAAAAGTTTTTTTGACTTCCCTTTTAGCGCTAAGCATTGTCTTGCTAAAAAGTAAATTAGATGAGTTATTCTTTCTACTACAGCCATCCATCCTCTTTTCTCGCGTTTAGTTTGAGACTACAGTCCTTCATTTAAAAATATCATTTTTAAAATCCAGGCATTTTTTGATGCTCAACACATTTTTCGTGGTGTTCTATGCTTCTAATCAAGTACTGCAAATATTTGTAACCCATTTTGTCATTGAGAGCAATGACATCGTTATTAAAAAGTTTACAGTGAAAACTGTAAACGGAATCACTTCATTTTGAGTACACGAGCCAGTATATTTTAATAGTTTCGTTATTTGATAACTTCTTTGTATGGTATGCATCTGAAAATCATCTATTTTTACTATTGGATGAATAGGAAAATTTATTTATCTGTACTGGTCCACGATCTATTAAACACGTCCTGAACATATCTGCTATCACTTTTGCCATAACGTAGGGTCAGTCATGGCATCTTCGCTGATCATCTCTCCCGAGGACACATCGCCGCTTTCACAGGAATCAATTCCAACAATTACTGGCGATGGGAAGAAGTAACTGCCAAAACTTTTTGATTGTCGTCTTTAACCAGATCTTCGGAAGCACAAGACGGGTTTGTTACAGAAATAAAATCAAACAGATTCGGTAACATACTACACAGTGCCTTATTGTCACCAAATTGCTGCCTAGGTAAATTATTAAATATATGAAAGACACAGCCATCGGTAACTCAACATCACCTCAAAATAACTCAGCAGTTGGAGTCGGGAAACGTAGACATTAAGCAAAATGCAATTAACTAAATTATAGGGCAACTCACGGGGATAAGGAAATATTTCTATAGAACTAGTAACCTTCTTTAGATTCTCTTCCTTCTCCACTTTTCTTTTTCTGCTCTGGGCACCAGAAAGTTTTTCTGACCACTTTCAGTCATCTAAAGAAATTAACTTTTATGAGTTCATGCTCTACTCAATATATTCTATATTATTTACAATACAAAATCCATTTTTCGGTGTCTGTCATAAATGTATCTGTCATGAACATTTGTTGGCGCGCATGGCTTATCTAACGAATTCCAGAGGCAATATTTCGCGTAATTATTGACTAAATTTAAGAATTTAACATGCTATCATAATCTACACATTAAGAGCTAAAATCTTATGTTAAGTTTAACGTGATACGGCAAGGATTACAATTAGAAACTGTTATTTGTGTGAAGCTCGTGGCGCTCAAATATTCCAATCTTGTTCATCCATTACTCGAAAATGATAACACTTAGCGACTTCAAACAAAATTCATACATTGTTTCAAACCTTCATGAAACCTTTTCTCGTTGACACCACCCACAAAACCATGGAAGGAAAAAAGTTTATCGCTTATTACATTTTGGCTGTTCATGTGGTCACACTTCCGCATCTACCGTGACGTTTACATTTGTAACTTCTTTGTTACTATTGCTATTCGCAACATACTTTCCATATAGTACCTGCGTATATCACCGAATGCACCTGCAAAATTGTATCGCTGTATGGCACATAGTTCAGAGCGTGACGTAGCAGAGACTTAGACACACCAATAACTAGCTTCTGCTTAAAATGGCGTTCAGTAAAACTACAGCATTGGCCAAGACGTTTCAATTGATTACTTCTTTGCTACTAGTTCTATTCCCAACACATTTTGCATATAGCATCTACGTATATCAGTGAATCCATCGAAACATTATAAAAATGATTCAAATGGCTCTGAGCACTATGGGATTTAACATCTGAGGTCATCAGTCCCCTAGACTTAGAACTACTTAAACCTAACTAACCTAAGGACATTACACACATCCATGCCCGAGGCAGGATTCGAACCTGTGACCGGAGCAGCAGCGCGGTTCCGGACTGAAGCGCCTAGAACCGCTCAGCCACAACGTCCGGCTGAAAATGTTATATCACTGTACAGCAAACAGTTCAGGAGATTTGACGTCGTAAACAATGTGACTAGTCAAAATCGTCCTTCTGCTTAAAATACAGCGCAAATTAAACATTCTAAAATTATCTAGTGTTTCATAATGAGAGCTCTTAGCGATTTCCAACAAACTTTAAGCATGACTATTTCAGCCCTTGTCGAAAATTTTCCTCACTTACATTCTCATCGTCAAGAATAACGGAATCAGAGCGCTGTTATGATTGTTGCATTGCACTGATAAGACCACGTGCGCGGCCTCGCCTGGGGCTTTATATACAACGCTGCGAATGGGCTTTCAATTAGAAATTATGAGATACACTCCTGTCCTACCCTCGCAGCATGGAGGTGGGTTCCCAGGTGCCACTGGATGTTCAAACGCCATTGAGCAGCATGACGCAAATTACGACTGTCTAGCCATTTTCATTCTTCCGATTACAGAGCCATCTGTGGTGAAACGGAGGAAATGCTTCAGGCAAAACCGTGATTCCCATTGAAGATTTCAAAGTTGTCCCTATCACCCACCCATGGGTATGGGTAGGGGATCGAGTGTGATATCATTGGGTGTCCCCTTCCGAGACAAACAAATTGGAAGCATAACATTTTTTGATCTGATGTATAGTTTTCGAGACATTTCAGTCTTCACTTAAAATGAACACCCGATATATATATATATATATATATATATATATATATATATATATATATATATATATATATATATTCGATCTCACACACTGTGCGTGAGCGGCGGGGGCACCTTTGGAAGCTTCAATGGGAACCATCGTTTTTTATTGCATATTACGATTCTACGGCAAAATCTACATACGTTTTGTCTGAAGCATTTTCATTGTTTCGCCACAGATGGCGCTGTAATTGGAGGAATGGAAATGGGTACACAATCGTAATTTACGACATGTTACTCAATGGCCCTTGAATGTCCAATGGCACTTGGGACCCCACCTCCAAGCCGCCATGGTAGGACAGACCAGTGTCTCATCACTTATAATTGGTAATCGAATTCTCAACGTTGTATTCCTCTGACACATCGACGCACCACTGTGGCCATTGCTCGAGGCGAACTCTGTTCTACTTTTCCAGTTAGATTATGAGTTCAAACGTGGTACTACCAACTTCAATACACTTAGTGATCCGTTTCCCAAATGACCATGCACAGGCGTTTCTGATGCAGTCGACAATGTCTGTGCCTATTGACATTTGCTGGTACACCTTATTTTTTAAATATCTCCACAGAAAGAAATTCGGCGACGTCAAATCCGGCGACCTAGCGGGCCAATTAATAGGGACACCTCTGCCGATCCACCGACCAGTGTAAACACTGTCTAATATCTCCCGTGCTTCAACTGCTTAATGCGCTGGGCAACCGTTAAGCTGAAACCATAGACGTTATAGAGCGTCCATGGCAACATCCTGCAGTAGTACCGAATGCTCCTGTTCCAAAAACGTTCGATCTTTACGTCCATTGAAAATGCCGTCTATAAAACACGAACCAGTGAGTTTGTTCCCAAAGATGCTATTTTATGTATGAATTCCTAAGAGACCAAGCTGCTGAGGAGGTCATCAGTTCCTAGAATTACGCTCTACGTAAACGAACGTATGCTAAGAACAACACACACACACCCATGCCCGAGGGAGGACTCGAACCTCCGGCGGTAGGAGCCGCACAATCCGTGTCATGGCCCCTCAAACCATGCGACCACTCTGCGCGGCCTCAATGATGCTACATCATACGTTAACCGTCCAAGGACATTGATGGTCAAGTTGCCTTAAGCAGCTGGGATTGTCTACACTCCAGTAACGCTTGTTATGACGGTTAACACTGCAAGGTCTGTGAATGTAAACTCATCGGAAATTAGTACCTCGGCAAAAAAACGTGGGCGTCGTTAGCATTTGTTAATGAGCCCATAAACAAAATACTACCCTGTTGTCGAAATCGACGACATGAAGCTCTTGACGCAGTGACACGTGGTATGGATAATACTTATGACGATGCACTATTGTGACAGTACTGCCTCTGGACATACCGGAACCGCGGTGTGATTGCCGGGCTTTTATCTGTGGTTTGTGGTGCACTGCTGCTAGTACGGCTACTTCCTTAGCTTCTGCTGTAAAACCTTTGCTTCTTTTTCTTTGAACCGTCTATGCGCTGCCATCACACACAAAGGCGTTTAAAGCCTTATAAAAGAACGAACGAGAGGCAGATTTCTCTGGGAAACGCTCGTCATGCAAGGCTACAGCAGTCTCAACATTTCTCCTACATTCTCCGTAAATCAGGATCATTTCAATTTTGTCTTGTGTGGTTGCAACATTCATCGTCCACGTCTGTTCTCCACATGATAGGTAGGTATACAGGCAACGAACACTGCGCAAGTTCTGTAATGTTTAGAGCCGTCATCTGTTCTATGTCTGAACGATATGTGAGCTCCGGTGGCAGTCTACTGTCTGTAATGAAACGTCGTAGTTCGCTACAAGCCACGGTGGGGCGTCGAGTAGTCCTCTGTTCGACATGTCGGAGGAATACAACGTTGCGAATGGGGGGTTTCCAATTAGGAGTTATGAAATACTGGGCTCTCCTACCCTCGCAGCGTGGAGGTGGAGCCCCACGTGGCATTGGATATTCAAGGGCCATTGAGTACCATGTCGTAAATTACGATTGTGAGCCCATTTCTATTCCTCTGATTACAGCACCGTCTGCGGCGAAACGAAGAAAATGCTTCAGATGAAATGTGTGTAGATTGTGTCGCAGGATCGTAATTTGCAATAAAAAATGGGAGTTCCCATCGAAGATTTCAAAGTTACCCCCCACTGCCCACGTACGGGGTGTGGTGGGGGGTCGAGCGTGGTGTCGTTGGATGTCCCCGAGCGAGACAAACAAATTGGACTTATAACCTCTTCTGATCCGATGTGTAATTTTCGAGATATTTGAATGTCTGCAGTTTAAATGGACAATATATGTACAGGGTGAAGAAAGATTCGGGCACTCGGACCTCGCAGCGCGGTTCGTCACGTACTAGAAAAGCAAAAACGCCAGTCACAAAATTTCGTCCTGCAGTCCGGCAGTAAATGGACGTTAAAGACTGGAAATCTGGCAGCGATGTAATTACATGTATGGTAACTACCTCTGCCAGCATACAGCAGCAGTGCTCTGCAGTTGGTGCAGTGAATAGCGCCCTCGGTTAGCATGCAGAAGGTCGAGGATTCGATTCTGGGTAGAGGTTTGTTTGTTTTTATTTGCCAGTTTCATTCCGCAATGCAGCACTCTAATATTCACCGTTTCTTAAGCCACATGCATCCGATATTTCCATAGTACATGTTTGGAAATTATTTGCAAAGCACGTTGCTAGCACTACTGGTGCTGTAACGCTATAACGAAATATAAATGGTCGGTACTAATCGATTGGACCATTGGGGTCGGTGCAAGGGAAACAGGTTTGGAATCTAGTAGATGCAGCTGTGTGAAGCAATACGCGCCCACGGCGTGCAAAAGGCTTCTATGAAAGCTGACCAGTGAAAACGATTCTTCTTCCATTTCTGTTTTCGTAGTATGTAAGAGCAAATGTTTTGTATAAGACCCTCTGTAAGCGCTGTATGACGATTAAGACACCAGATACAGTACCATGCAGACTACATTTAGCAAACAAAAACAAATACGCCTCGACGCAGAAACGAACCCTAGACCTCCTGCATGCTAACACAAAACGTTAGCCAGTGCACTAACTGCACAGCACCGGACCGATATGTTGACAGAGGTAGTCACCGTATAATGAGTACAGTGTTGCCAGACTGCCAGTCTTTAACGTCCATCTACTGCCAGAAATATGTGCAGGACGAAATTTTGTGAGAGACATTTTTGTATTGCTAGTATGTGAGTAATGCGAGTATGCGTGTACAGTACATTCACGATTGACGTTTCACGTATACACATGAAACGTAATTCGTGAATGTACTGTAGATATAACGAATGTTATACAAGAAAATGTGAAATCGAAATTTAAGTAATATGATAAATATAGCTTCGGTAGAAAAACGAGATTACCGAGTGTGCTTGCAAACCATGATCTCCCTCGATCACGGTAACACATTGTTTCAGAACATATGCCCCACCTTTGTGTGATGAACGTCCCACTGTGGTTTCTGCAGAACCTCCTGCTGTCGGACTATACACGTGAATGCAACAACGGATGCCGATGTTCACGTGTTACGTGGACCAGAATCGGAAACGATGGTGATTTCCCCAAACGTCCGTTACCTACCCTCTCCGTACAAAACTGGAGACTGTATCCAATACAGAATACGAGTTTTGGCAGCATTCAATTTACTTGAAGGAGGGCCCAAACAAACATGCGAGTCACAGGCGTTTTGTAGCTTGAGAGTAAAAATTGATAATCAGCTGAGTGTTCGACCGTTGAGCTTTCGGCGCCCACCTGGAGCCAACACCCGGGTGCGGTGCACCCCTTGCGCCCCTGGGTAGTCGGCCGCTGTGGCCGTGCGGTTCTAGGCGCCGCAGTCCGGAACCGCGGGACTGCTACGGTCGCAGGTTCGAATCCTGCCTCGGGCATGGATGTGTGTGATGTCCTTAGGTTAGTTAGGTTTAAGTAGATCTAAGTTCTAGGGGACTGATGACCTAAGATGTTAAGTCCCATAGTGCTCAGAGCCATTTTGAACCCCTGGGTAGAGCAGTCTCTGAGTGCGCAAAATGTTCCTATGCAGGCATGTCATAATACATGAACTGGATGATTTATGGCAGGCTGATTTCGTAGGTATGTTCATAACCGAATAAAGGTTTCAAGTACATTTTTAGAAATATTTATTCGAAATTTGCGTGGGCTATGCCTATAAGGTAAAGAGAGGGAAGGAGATTCTGCAGGTTTTTGAACTATTGTAGCATACTGGAACGAATCGGTGTCCTGACAGGTTTCAAACCGACCATGAAGGCTAATTTCACAATAGGCATTTAAAAGCAGTAATGGAACGATATGGAATAAACCACTACTCAACATTTTTCCATTTGAAAACTATTGTTGTTGAACAGCTGAACAGGATTATCAAAAACTGTGTGCTGATGCAATCTAATCGTCGAGAAAAATACTAATGGCTGGACATTCTACCACAAGGTATTGACTTGTGTAATCAGACTACTCATCATATGGTTAAGATGAAACCTATAGATGTCCTTGATAATGGGCTTCTAAATACATTATACAGTCGTATTAAGAAGGTAGATCTATAAAAGCAGAAGTTCAGTGTACGTGATCTGGTGTGTATTTTTAAATAAAAACTGTGTTTGAGAATCTTACTTGCCGAATTGCTCAATGGAGATATTTAAAGTTCCCAAATCTGAGAACTTACATCTTAAACGACGCCAAGGTGAACAAACTGTAGGCAGTTTTTACACACAGGAATTACGGAAAATCTCTGAACCAGATGTGTTCCTCGTAGAAAGTGTCATAAGAAGTCGAGGGAGCAAGGCATTAGTGAATTGGCTTGGCTTCACACTAAAGCACGACAGTTGGGTCAACACTGGCGAAGTGCTATATAGTAGGGCAAGCAAACCACAAACAACGCAGCAGCATGACATGAATGCTAGGAGACGCATCAGCAGAGGCGGGGTTGGTATTCTCGATAACCTTCCAGTTGAACTTTATATCCCTTCTGAGGGCCTGGAAGGAAGCTAAAAAGCGTGTAGCTCATGGTGATACGGGAATTAATATACTAGACGAAGCATGCAAGAAGCATTACATTACTTACACTCTAATTAGTGATCGTCACATTGCGAACCGAATATTAGCTGCTAAAGCCAAGCAAATATGTCAGATAAAGGACGTTGGTATAGGACAAGGTATTGCTGCATTTTCAGTCGATAAGGTAATGTGTGCCAAACCTACATTGGGTGGTGGAGTAAATTTCACGCAAATTATGACTGTAGCTCGTCGTACAATAAAGAAGAAATAACCTACTGGATGTTTAAAAAATAGCTTCCAGTCAGAGATGGCTGTGGCGAAAGGTGCCCTGATGCAGAAAGAAGGCAGAAAAACATGTTAAAACGCCTAGCGTTCTCCCAATACGTAAGGCATCTGGTGGAATAATTCTAATTTCTGCGTTTGCTGGGCTGTCAGCTATTGATTCGTTAGTAAGAGAAGCTGCCAACATAACTCAAGCAATAAAGAAAGGGCAGAGAAGCAGCTACAGTAGACTAAAAGACATAATTGGACGATGGAGGCCATGGCTATCAATAAAGGACTATATTTAAAATCACACAGGGAAGGGCTTGGGCTGTTCATAAAAAAAAAGCTCATATCGATACTACTGGACATACTACTTACAAACATAGATCTGCTAAAACTCATCAAAAAAACTTAAAATCCCAATATTTTGTGGTGTGTTTATGGGAATACATTGCCAAAGACGATGTGCAAATCCAAAGAGAGTAGGACTGTCAGTTTAGATCTTGTGGGAGGATATGGGACATATTGGGTTGTCTACGTTAAGAAAAACTCGAATACCATCTACTACTGTGATTCATTCGGCTATTTAAGACCACCATAAGAACTTTGCTGACAAGATCCAAGTGTTTTACAATTTTCGACGCTATCTCTGCTGTCAGCTAAGTGTACTGTTTCATCTGACAAATGCATAAAAACAAGCAGTATGCACTTCACTGTAGTAAATAGGGTCTAGATGTGATGTTGTACCCCCTCACTTTAAAAGAACGATCATCTACATGAAAAGTGAACTTCTTTCCATCAACAGATGTAAGCAATATGGAGTGGAGTATTACACTGATCGGTCGAGAAACATATAATAGTATAGATAACCTCAGTGAGGCAAACAATAAACTACTCCTACGATAATTACGATTTAAATACGTATATAAAACGATATATAAAAGGACATGAGTTACTTGCGAACATTAATACATTCAAAACAGAAACGAAAACAACAGAAGGGACTGTGGACTTTGGCCCCAAAGATTCATCTGGAGCGCTGCTAGGTTTATTGAGGAGTGAAGTGTTAGAAAATGATATTGATAAAATATACGAGTCAAATCCGCAAGTGGATATACTGTCCGTCAGTACCTTTCATGGAGAGTGTAATGTTGTAATGAATTCATACCTTAATGGCAGATTATATACAGATTCTTTCCTACAGTGGGTTCGGGTTATAAAATTGTGGCGGTGCCTAGCAATCCAATAGACTTCCCAGTGACTGTTCAGATATTACACCATCTCAGGCTTAATATCATAGATCAGAATGGGAATCTGTTTGATTTTTGTGGTGAGTAAGCACATGGGTATTAAGCATAAATACAACGCACACAACCACCACAAAAACACTTTTCGCCGGAAGCAGAATGTGATAACACACGAGAATTGCGAGTTTTTTAAATTACTAGGATTCAAACCTCACAAAGTCACTTGATATAATAACACCAGTTCAATATGATCAGCGTATCATCAGTCAGCAATGTTGCCCACCAACACTGTTGTTTCAGCAACGTTTAATAGTGACGATGAGACAAGAATTCCTATTCAACTTTAAGATCATTTAACATTTCCAAACAAGAGCTTCCTATGATTGGAAGGAATATTTACGGCTACGAATACTTGAGCACCATTAGTGCCATCACACCTTACACACAAAGCATTCGCCCTTCTGACTCAGGGAATAAGATATGAACTCAATGGCATCAAAGTCGACTGCACCAGAAACGTTGGAATCACATCAACTCTCACAACATTTATGCCTCTGCATCAAAATCTGATCTGAATGCCTTACAAAACACTGGATGGTTGATAGACGGATCGATAGATGGCTCCTTTGTTTGTGCATCCCGCTCAAAATATTAATGGGGTTCTTTGAGAAATATAAGCACATCATAATAAACGCTAAACAGTAGCTAGTTTTAGTTCGAAGTGCTACTGATGATAAGGAGAAGGAGAGGAAAAGAATAAAATTGTGCTGGATAAATTTCTGTGGAAAGAGCCGCATGTATCTCTATCAGACGACGAGAATTTGAAACTTCTACGTATACAGAATTCCAGAGTTCAACTGCCATTGACTTTCTGTTCATGGGTTCTGTTTGAATATTCCAGAGTCAACTCTCCATGCATGGATGATTAAGACATATGTTCAGTTAGAAACACCTTGTTTTATTACTCTAGCCCTTCAAACACGAGGAAAGAGGGGATCTGAAAAAGGATTCGAGTGTATCTGCTAGCTGTAAACTAACTAATGCAAGAGCTTACTTAAATTCCCAGTTTTTTCTATTTTCTGCTCCATGAATAAGTACAGGCGTGGATTTGGGGAATTCTTGATAACTTCGCGCAGGTATGGCTGGAAGGCAGTAGTTAAGGGGCCGACTGGCACAACAGATGGCAGGCGCGGGCAATGTTGATATTTTGCAAACTATTCTGCGAGGCAGGTTTATGACACCACTTCCAGGCAAGAAGGCACTTTACACAAATGCGAAGTAATCAGAGCAGCACAGAGCACAGACGTGCTGTGAAAAACCCATACGTTGCAGTTGCTACAGCGCCGACCTGTCTATAGGGGCCGAAGCGGGCTGAGGAAGGCTGACGTAATTATCAAAGATCATTCCACTTGTCCTCTCCAGAGGAACCAAGTCAGAGGCGTAGGGAAAAGACGTACAAGCGAGCCAGGAGGCTCAAGGCAGGCAGTCGTGTCGCTTGTGCGCGTCTAGAAGCGGAGAGAAGACGAGTTTTAAGTCTTAAGCCAATCACGACGACCATTTGGTGATGGATATCGGCGGCCAGCCGGCCCGCTGGAGCTATCTCCAACCTTAAGCCGTCGGCACACGGACCGTGCTGTCGAACGTCAACGTTGAGCGTGCCAAGTTCAACGTGCTCCTGAACGCTCAGGAACGATGCAACTTGTGCATACGGTACGTGGGCCCCAACGTGGTATACGCGATCGCAACGCACTCCAGCGGCAGTTGAGCGATGTTTCTAATTCGTAAATCACACTGTTTACTCAACGGGCGCGCGCAAAGTTCCCACGTTACCTCTATTAAAACGCACATTTCGTCCATGGTCCACGAAAAGGAAAGTACCATGTTCAATCAATAACGACACAGACTTATAAAAGTTCCATTACAAACAGTGCGGTACAAATTTGGAATACTTCTCGGCATAAGATAAACATTATTTCATCATTCCCACACTTTATTAAATCCCCAAGGTCAGTCTTACTTGATCACTGTTCCTACCCAGTAGCAGAATCTTTGCAACATGTGAATTACGAAGCGTAAAATAAAAAGGAGGAAAATATCTTTATACAAATAGCGCAAGCTGTCAGGTAGATTAAGCCAATCGAACAAAGTCACCCCTCAAAAAAAGGTGAACTTATATTTACATAACATCAACTATTATAGTATATACTTATATTAAACTAATAATAAAGTATCAGAATCTAACAAAAACGTGAATGTTAGGAAAAAAAAATTTGTAAGTGTCAAGTTGCGAACCGCCGCCTCACCTATCAACGCAATAAAGGACAGGGACGCTAACTATGACGCTTCTTTTTCCATATTGTTGGTTGTTGATCGTTGTGTTTGGTCGTTGCGGACGTCACATGACATCGGTTAAAATTCGTTTGTTAATCCTTCCACTCAGCTTTTTATTACAAAGGCGAATCAACTCTCTGACCGAACACGCTGAGCTACCGTGCCGGCTGACTACAACGATACCACAGCCTTTTGCATCTAATCATGTTATCTTATGGCTTACGCCTTGCTGAAAACCTTAATCGTAGATATGTTACTAATTGAAATTTAATTATAACAAATTGTACCAAGAACAAAGCGTTTTGGGTGGATCTTCAGTGTGTCGCTGTCTTCAAATAGCCTACTCTCATAATGCGAAAGTTACAATAATTCTTTCGCTACGAATATGATGTTTCTCAGTATTTCATTGGCATGAACCACACAATGAACAACGGGTTTTCCAGTGACTCTCAATTTGCTGGTGCGCAGAAACGGCATATATACATATGGGCTTGAAATGATTGCCAATATGGCGCCTCACAACTCTGTACTGAAAGGAGACGGCGTGCGTGTGACGTAGGTGGCGTTGTGCCATCTCATTGGTCAACGCTCAGACGCGCGCTCAGAGTGTCAGACATGCAAGATATTCCTCTGCACGTTCGGAAAGACTCCCGAACGTGCTGTTCCACGCTATGACGTCAGAAACTCGGCACGCTCAACGTTCAACGTTCGGATGCACGGTCCGTTTGCCGACGGATTTAGCTGCACGGACGCGTCATTGGTGTGGCGTGGCCTATCGCACCTTGGAGCTACACCGGCGCGAGGAGCGAGAGGGCTGCTAGCCTTCGTTCTCTGGGTGGCATCGTACGACGAACTGCAAGCAGCCGTCCGCAGAGACGGGGCTGGGGCGCGAACTCGCGGCCTCCCGGTTGCAGAGCTGTCTGCGGGCTCTGAACGAGCTGCCCTGGGTGGATGGCCGCAGCTGCTAAGGCTCACTACATTTACGACGGTCGGCAGCTTCCCTTATGCGCAATAAATGCGGTCAACGAGTCGCGCTTGAGGGAGCAGCCAGCTTTATTCCGGGCCTCGGCCCCAGTTAACGCACACGGCGGGGCCCCAGTTAACGCACACGGCGGCCACTTAGCCGTGGTGTGAATAGGAGCGCAAAGTCCTCAAGGCCGGGCGACCGGGCGCTGACGCTGCAGATTCCGGCATTCGCATTGGCGCTAACGCACGCACGGTGCGCGACGCTATCACCGAGTTCAGCAGAAGGCTCACTGTGTATCTTCGATGTAATAAAGTCAATGACATACTTCCCTGTGTTTTTCTGCACGCTTCGGCATGGGTCATCTTTCGCTCCCAAACCACAGCTCTCGGGGGGTTGTAACACATACAATAACTTGCAGCTTGACTGGAACAAAAACGTTTATGGACGATGTTATGACATGTATGCAAGGTTTTATCTGTCTTACTTAGGGATTGATGATGGTTTTGGATGCACACCGAGTCCATAGAAGTTTAAGGATTTATCATCCACAGTAGTGATAGATTGTTCAAAGCAAAGCGAGGCGGTGGAGACTGGAATTGGGGACATGCTTACTGAATTCGAATCATCACGAAACTTCCCTGCAGGCACTACTGCATGCATTATTACCACATGACCATCACGTAAACTACTCATCACTAACAGGAATTGAACAACATGTAATATAAATGTAGTGGTATAACACAGCATGTGGAATATTTTACAATGAGGCCTCAAAGTATTAACATCATCGCGGACGCCCAGAGGTTTTGCGATGAGGTTGGACAATTTGCGTTTAAAGATGTTGCATTTATCACTTTCTCAAAAACCAGAGAGGTGTTAATAAGGTATGCCGCAATCGTCGCTTCACCCTAACCGTTTGGCTCACTGCAGTGAGCTAAAACTCGGAAAACAGTGGTATGGCTGACACGATTTTATCATGCAAAATACTGGAATTATGACGAGGTGTCGAATGGAGACATGGTATCATCACACCAAACGTATGATCCTAGAGACTGCGTAGTTTATGTCAAAGGTTATGAGAAAATATCGTGTTTTCAAGAAACTTATAAAAATGCGTTTATTCCCAATCTTGAAACACATGGATGTCCGTCTCTCAACCAGATGAAGGAGAAGAGACATGGACAATATGAGTTTATTAACTTTTCAGAAAATGTGCAATTATTACTGAATTGGTCTACCAATAAATAAATTGCTTTTTAAAAAAAAAAAACTACTACAGTAGATCCAGAAGAAGACCGCTGCAACCGTGGCCGAAACGTTGATTTTTCTCCAGCAGCAGCAGTTTTATACATTATGGCGCGCTACCATAACCAGAAAACTTTTATGTCGAGTGATTCTGGCCGCGGAAGCGTACGCAGTTATAAACTTTGTGTTTATTTATTCAGTCCATTTTTCCACCTGCTCGCTTACAGACTTCAGGTAAGTAACATGCTCCTCATGAAGAACTTAAGAAATAATTTCAGAGAATTTGTCCGTACAACTTTGGAAGCGGCAGCAGTCGACTGCTTCCTGAATCCATCGGCCTTTGCAAGCCTCTCTGCATATGATAAAATTCCAAACGTCCAATACGTGAAAAGATGTACACACATAATCTGGAATGTGAACTCTTTATCTGGCATCCATCTCTCTTGTGCCAGCAAGCTCAAGCCTGCTGTGGGCTTGAATGAGAGCTGGAAAAGGTTTGCCAATTCGTCTGTGCACATCGCATGTCGTAGGCACTGCAACACGTATATTTGCATCCACGAAGTCCAGCTCAGCATTGTCACCAGTTATCCAATAACATAGGCAACCAGTGTGAAAGCTATCTTGAAATGTCATAGGCTGTGTCGACCTGGCCCTCACTTTGCACACACGTACACGTGATCGCCGACATGCATTACATCAGTATTTTACCAGAATCGATGACACATGTGCAGTAAAAATCTGAACCATAGATACGCAAAATCACACAAATGCATTGCATCATTGTTTCCACAGGGGTACACGTTATCGTGGAAATTCGTAAAATCATTGTTTTACCAGAACTACTTTCCACACGGTAGTGGGAATGTGTGTCAGCTTTCCATTACACCAGAATCAGAGATATGTGTACATGCTGACAGATGCGGAAATGAATGACATAATTGGTGATTTGTGTGCAGAAAAAAATCTAACGCAATATTTGTCAGAAGCACTGAACAGCGTTTTCCACACACATATATATGTCGCACATGTGCATCGTTTGCTTCAAGTGGCGACTTGATTAATGATTTTTGCTGAAATAATTTCTCTTGGTACACACGTACACATGGTTGGATGCACACACAACCTGGTCGTCAACTATATATAATCACTGCAGAACAGCTCCTATCCATTTCAGTCCAATATGCGTCGAAGCGCCAGTCATGAAACGTCAGTCAGTACGTGCTAATGGTGATGGGGCACGTAAGTGCTTCCGCTTCGGGGAGTAAATTGATAAATTAGAAGCCCGCCATCATTCTTTCTTGATGATGCATTACATGTAGAGTTAATGCAGGATGAAGATATTGTGCATAAGTAGCAGCTGGTTTCTACGGTATATTTTTATTACATTATTATGTGGTACAGTGCTCAGCAAACTTTCATATCAACTGAATCTGGTGACAGAAGTCTACGCAATCACAGTGGAACAATTGTAATGAAAAATTAATAGTTATATTAGTACGATGTATCTCAGAACATAAACAATCAGTTTCTGTTGTGCACATATTGCATATAGAATCATTCCTCCCCTCTCTTAATATTAGTATGATGTATCTCCAGATATAAAAAAATCATATGTTTCTAGTCCCATATTTAAAAACTGAATGGTATTGGCATAATGTATCTCTGCATGGGTAAGCTATCTCTTTTGAAAAAAGAATAATTATTAAAATTTTATTGTAAATAACTTTGAAAAATGTTTTGTTAGTGATAATAAACCACAAGTTAATCTGTTATATTAGTATTACTGTTTGACCATCAAAGTTATTATTGGGTGGAGACGAATAAGAATAAATTTTTTGTAGAGCATTTTTATTTACACACACACACACACACACACACACACACACAGAGAGAGAGAGAGAGAGAGAGAGAGATAGAGAGAGAGAGAGAGAGAGAGAGAGAGAGAGAAGAGAAAGACACATAGAATCACTCGGTTTTACAGTGCTGTCCAAATAATTCTTTTCTATATGCCTTGAATTTGATGTGAATGCGTACTAGGCATGCCACCAGTAAATTCAGTCTCCACAGATTTTATGCTTATAGCGTTTTCAGGTGGATATTTTGGTGTTGGACGAACCCTGCCATTTATGCACTCTTCTAGTTAATTTATATTCAAACTATACACATTCAAATAGTCTATAAAGTCATAGTGTGCAGCTCTAATATAAGGATGCCGGCAGCTCAGTCTCTCTGCCACAATCAGTAAAGCATTGTACACATTGTTTAAATTCACCTCAGTTGAATGTTAACGTACAAGTATATGACTGCACCTCCAGAATTTAACTCAAGCACTGCCCCTGCCATACATATCGACAAGTGATGCCCCAACCTTTAAGATGTTTGGTTACAGAGGGCAAGGGCACATGACGGCCAGGAGTCGGAGGACGTAGGATGAGGGTGGCCTTCAGAGGGCAGTGACACGGCCTTCCGGATGCAATGATGTCAGAATTCAGGGACGCGATGATGTCATGGCCTTGGTGCAATTGTCCAGGTATGATGATGTTAGAATTCTTGGAATGCTGATGCTGACGGTTGATCCTCTGCTATTAGTGACGAGTATTAGCTCGGAATGCATAAGAATGGGGAAGGAACTCGGCTCTGACCTTGTTGGAAGAGCCTTTCTGACATTTGCCCCGAGTTATTTATGGAGACTTCGGAAAATGCAAATCAGTAGGGCTGGATGAGTATCTGATCCACTATGCTCAGGTATGCTAGTTACGTATTTTAATCAATAAGACACCTCACTAAGTGTATAAGGCACTGGCTGACATTTGGGAAGAGCTGCATTCGAATCCCCCTCATATTTCTGTCACTTTATTCGCTCACAAAAGACTTATTACTTTTCGTTCCAGACAGTCGCTTCCACCCTGCATCTTAACCTGTACAGAAATAACATTTTAGTCTTCTGGGAAGGACTTGTTGATTAATCTGGACCATCACTTGGAGTGGACTGAACACACAATCTGCACTGTGTAAGAAGGTGTCAGTGTCAAATGGTTCAAATGGCTCTGAGCACTATGAGACTTAACATCCATGGTCATCAGTCCCCTAGAACTTAGAACTACTTAAACCTAACTAACCTAAGGACATCACACAACACCCAGCCATCACGAGGCAGAGAAAATCCCTGACCCCGCCGGGAATCGAACCCGGGAACCCGGGCGTGGGAAGCGAGAACGCTACCGCACGACCACGGGATGCGGGCCAGGTGTCAGTGTCCCCAAGTATAACGACACGCATACATAATAATAATAATTACAGATAGATGGACAAAATACTTACTGATAGCGTTCTTCCTCCCACCTGTTGGTTTGTTTTGAAAAGCCAGCAGCCGTTCGTTTCAGTCAGTCAGTTTCCAGCTGTACACCTGCAGAGTAACAATTTATGCATTTATATTTCTCTGTGCTTTCTTAGTAGTACTGGGTTGGTTAGAAAATGCTGTGTGACGACGCGGGAGGAGTTGGCAGCATTTCACGAACAACTGTTTGCTTTTGGCTACGGTCAGCCGTTTTCAGGGAGCTACCTTGGTGTGTAGCGGTGGTGGAGCATCTGCTGTGTCTAATGGGACACCTCAGGTGTCGCTTGTTTTGCCCACAGGCTCTGCTGTCTAGACACCTTCCAGTGGCCCCATCGCACGGGATCCACCCTCACTGCTGGGTGAGTGGCAGCCGGTAATACATTAGAGTCGCTCGAGGCGGATGGCCAATGTGAAAGCTAGACATCTGGCCTCGCCCATTCACACTGTTTGTGGACAGGAGGCCGCTCCTTCAGCAGGATCCAAGCAGGCACAAGGGCGGGGGGCGGGTGAGGGGTTCTAGTTATCAAGAACTCCAATGTTATGGAGCCTATTAAGGAAACAGCGCTCAGGGCCAGAATGAAAGGCAATGCGTACTCGGTATGTCTGCTGGAGAGCCTCATGCGAGATGTGTCTGCAGCTATTAGGCATGCAGGGTGCAGTCGTCCGCAAGTTGTGGCTTACATCGGCGCCAGTGACCATCCTTAGTTGCTATGGGCAACTGGCGGAAGTGGTGAAGGCTCCTTACCTCACACATGGGGTGCACGCAGAGTTTGCAGTTTGCACCACTGTTCCCACCGTTGATCACTGTCCTTTGCTTTGGAGCCGGTTGGAGAGTCTTAACCAAAGGCTTCATCTAGTCTGTGACGGTCTTGGCTGCAGATTTCTGGACCCGCTTTATTGGGTGCAGAGTTGCAGGACTTCCCTTGATAGATCAGAGCTGCACCGTATGACGTAAGCAGTTACTCGGGTAGTGCAGTAGTTGTGGAGGGCACTTGGGTGCCGCGCGGGATTAGCCAAGCGCTCTCAGGCGCTGCAGTCATGGACAGTGCGGCTGGTCCCGGCGGAGGTTCGAGTCCTCTCTCGGGCATGGGTGTGTGTGTTTGTCCTTAGGATAGTTTCGGTTAAGTAGTGTGTAAGCTTAGGGACTGATGACCTTAGCAGTTAAGTCCCATAAGATTTCACACACATTTGAACATTTTTTTTTCTTGGCACTTGGGTTTTTCTAGGCCAGGCAGTAGTTTGAGGTATTCTGATGAATACTCACCAGTCGACATGCAGGTAGCGAAATCAGGCCTTGTTCAGAGTAAAAATTATTCAAATGGCTCTGAGCACTATGGGACTTAACATCTGAGGCCATCAGTCCCAGGAACTTAGAACTACTTAAACCTAACTAACCTAAGGACATCACACACACATCCATGCCCGAGGCAGGATTCGAACCTGCGACCGTAGCAGTCGCGCGGTTCCGGACTGAGGCGTCTAGAACCGCTCGGTCACCGCGGCCGGCTGTTCAGAGTAAAGACACTTCATCTGTCAAAATTATCTGAAATTGTCGAAATATTCCGAATTTACTGCTGTCCAGGGAATTAATCGCACCCAGATTATTCTCAGAGCTAAGAGTTGGCTGAGAGTTGGACGACTTCCTTTGATAGGTCAGAGCTACACCACATGACGGTGCCAGGCAGTTCATTGCAATCAAGAAAAATGTTTTCTCTAATGAGGTCGACTTTTAATGTGCCTGTGAAGTTATCTGTATGCATATAACAGGTCTAGGTAAAATACAGTTAATTATTGGACGGTTTTACCGACCACCCGATTCCACTGTGACTGTTTCAGCGTTATTCAAAGAAAATCTATTCTCAGTGTTGTAGAAATACCCAGATCATGCAATATTAATTCGAGGTGACTTAAAGCCACCGAGTATACTCGTAGACTGGGACGTCTGTGTATTCATTGCACGGTTTACAGACAGGCGGTCTTGCGAACTACTTTTGAACACGATTTCCGAAAACTGTCTTGAGCCGCTAGTTTGACAGCCCACACGCAATACAAACATTTTAGACCTTGTAGCAACAAACAGGCCTGACCTCATCGATAGTGTCAGTACCGTTGTGTAGAATTTCTACACAATTGTAAGAAAGGTGTGCTACAGAGTGGTGCAGAAACCGTCGTCCTAGGCAAGCTCGACAGGAGCAGAAGTGATCAGGGAACAAGTTAACACAACAAACAGAACATTTACCTAACTTGTATTTCTCCAAGTGTACGAAGACTCATTACAAATAATTCAGCAAGAAACAGAGTCCACCTCATCAATGTCAATAAGGATGAGTCTCGCTCCAGATGTGTGAGTGGCGTGCTTCTTTCCTAGTAATAGCACCCAGTACATTGTTCTCGACGGCGATTGTTCATCAGAGACAAGAATGTCGGCGGGAGTGCTCCAGGGGAGTGTGAGAGGACCGCTATTACTTTTTACATACATAAATGATCTGACGGACAGGGTGAGGAGCTATCTGCGGCTGCGGCTTTTTGCTGATGGTGCTGTGTTGTACGGGAAGGAGCGTCGATGAGTGACTGTAAGAGGACACAAGACGATTTAGACAAAATTTCTAGTTGGTGTGACTAATAGCAGCTAGTTTTAACTGTAAAAAAAGTAAGTTAACGGAGATGAGTAGGAAAAATAATCCCGTAATGTTCGAATATAGCATTAGTAGTGTGCTGCCTGACACACTCAAGTCGATTAAGTTTCTATGCATAGCGTTGTAAGGCAATATGAAATGGAACGAGCATATAAGGCTTGTAGCGGTGAAGGTGAATGGTAAACTTCGGTTTATTGGGAGAGTCTTAGGAAATGTGGTTCATCTGTAAAGGAGATAGCATTTAGGACACCAGTACGACCCATTCCTGAGTACCACTCGAGTGTCTGAGATCCCCACTAGGTCGGTTTACAGGAAGACATCGAAGCAGTTCAGATGACTGCTAGATTTGTTACCGGTAGTTTCGAACAGCACGCAAGTATTACGAACATGCTTCGGGACCTCAAATGGGAATCACTGGATGGAAGACGACGTTCTTTTCGAGGAGCATTTTGGGAAAATGCAGAACGATACTACTGCCAGCAAAATATATTTTACTTAAGGACCACGAACACAAAATAAGAGAAATTAGGGTTCTTACGCAGGCATAGGGACACTCCTTTTCCCTCTCTCTATTTGCGAGTGATATAGGAAGAGAAATGACTGGTAATGGTACAACGTACCCTCTGCCAACCACCGTAGGGTTGCTTGTGGCTTGCAGTGTGTGTATGCAGATGTAGATGTTTCTCTATGTTCTTCAGAAATATGAAAGTTATTTCCTCTAGAGCTTAAAAGTGATCTTGTAGGGGTGACTCTCAGAATTCAAAATTATCACGACGCTATCCTCAAAGGGTTTCATTCAAAAGTTCACGTGTGATTAAACTGGCGATGCACGCTTAGGTGCGATACACTACTCCTGCTTACTAACAATTATCATTGCTATACGCAGAAAAGCGTAGACACTATCATACCCTGTGTTTACTCTGCCGTCTGCTAAATTATTGCACTCACAATTCCGTGTGGCCGCTACGGTTGCAGGTTCGAATCCTGCCTCGGGCATGGGTGTATGTGATGTCCTTAGGTTAGTTAGGTTTAAGTAGTTCTAAATTCTAGGGGACTGATGACCTTAGCAGTTAAGTCCCATAGTGCTCAGAGCCATTTGAACCATTTGCACTCATAATTATTTACTCTACTATCTTGTCCTCAGTGCTGCAATACTGGTTCTCAACAAAGGAAAATCTTCTCTGTAGCGCTACACAACATAGTTACCTTGTCAAATGCCTGCTCTGTGTCACGAACTCAACTTTTGAACGATCATTCTCAAAATCTCAGAGAAATTACACCTTTTTCAACTTCAAAAGATAATTAATGATACATCTTACTCGTATATAACAATAGCTATCTCTGTCTGGAGTTCACTGCAGCTAATGTCCTTTCTCGCAACCCCCCCCCCCCCCCCCCCATCCTCACCACATTCCTCTCACGTTTCCCTCCGGCTTATGTGCAGAATCCCCTAATGCAACAGTCTGTTCACTTTTAATAGTTAATATCACTGTCATTTCAAATCCTCTCCAGTGCCATTATTCCTTCAGTTCGTTATGAAATTAGACACGGCCTTAAAACTGATAAACTAATTAGTGCTACTGTTATTCTTAAAGTCTGATATTGTTACTTATATTTTTCACTATTATTATTTGTGTTGGGATTATCCTTTACTTCACGATAGTATAACATACGTACATAACTGAGCCGCAAGTAAGCACAAAATTGTGAATGTTTTGTTATAGTTTTTGATGTGTATAGCTCCTTATCCGATGTAAGAGAGGGCTTGAAGGCCGCAGTATGACCAGTCTCAATAATACAATAAATAAATAAACAAACAAAAAATGTCATTCAGTAGATCTTAATAAGAGAAGTACAGTGAGGTACAAGTGAAATGTCGCCCAGTATTCGGCTGGAAACGTGCTAAACGAGAGGTCTAAGCCTGCTGCACAACGTGGTCCCAGTCCCGTCGTCCGATGTTTACTGGTAAAAGGAGGTGACATTGCGGTTTGTCATTTCAGACTTCACGAAAATGAAATGTCTTGTCAATGACGGTTAGCAATCTTATACGTCAACAGCTCCTGAACTTGGGCTACATATGAGCAAAATGCTTCGTACAAGTAATAAAATCAGGATATTGAAACTACTATCGAGTTTCCTTGCTTCGCTGGCGATGAACGGAAGAGAGGCATATTATCTGATGAACTAATTACGTAAATTATATTAAATATAATTCTAGATAGCACCATTTGAAATATGAAGCTTAGTTGGTTTTGTAGCTAGTCACTTTGCACAGTTTATTTGGTTTGGAACGTTGCGAACAGATTTACTTAGTGTTCAGTCCAGAACGCGCAAACATATAGGTGGGTACAATGCTATGGCCGGTTTCTTCATAAAACTTGTCTTACATACCATCACCTGTAATGAGATAAATTATCTTCATATGACTTGCAAAGAAGACGAAACAGGTCACAAAATTTTAGATATTGTTGTGGGGTCTGGATCGAGCGGTGAAGCAACTTGATGAACGCTGTTTCTTCATTGTATAGAGATTACTACTGAAACTGTGACATCCGGTGATATACATGACAAGATCGTGGAAATCAATAAGTAAGTTTTAGTAATGTTAGAGCCTTTCTGTGGTAATGTGTCTCTGTTTGAGCCGGCCGCGGTGGTCTAGCGGTTCTAGGCGCTCGGTCCGGAACTGCGCGACTGCTACGGTCACAGGTTCGAATCCTGCCTCGGGTTTGGATGTGTGTGATGTCCTTAGGTTAGTTAGGTTTAAGTAGTTCTAAGTTCTAGGGGACTGATGACCACAGATGTTAAGTCCCATAGTGCTCAGAGCCATTTGAACCATTTTGTCTCTGTTTGAATTATTGTAAGAGAGTGCAGCATGTTGTAATTATTCGAGTGTGTAGTAAACAAGAGCAAGATTTATAACATGAACTGAGTGGATGTATGATTGTACAGCTAACGACAGCAAAATATGTATGCTTTGCAAGTAATATAGTTTCCATTTCCCAGAAAAAACGTAAAACTGTTATTACTAAGTGTAAGGTTTCGTAGACTGATCTGTAGAAACAACAGCTCACACGCTGCATACCTGTCGGTAGTCACTTGATGCACTCAGTGAAGCACATTAGCAACACTTGAATTGCGCAAGACAACTTAGGAGCGCGTCTTTTATTTCTTCAACGGAAATTTGTTTTTAACGACGAAACAGCGAAAAATGAAAATTGAAAGTGAAGGACTTGAGAACATGTTAGAGCTCATGTAACACTAGGCAGAAATTTTTGTTTAAGGTCCTTTATTTTGTTAACTCGAGGGTAAATCTAATAATATCTTACGAGATGATTTGAAAGTATGTATACAATTTTTTTTATGAGTGCAACGGAATATACAGGGTGTTTCAGCACAGCTGTTGCAAACTTTAGAGAAAGATAGAGTACACCTAGACAATGGAAAATCAAATAGCACTGCATGGTCGGAAACGATTTCCTGGCGCAGTAATGGTGACTCAAGACACATAAAAGTAAGGATGAGAACACGGTGAGGAAATATGTTTGTTACGCTTAGTACAGCAGAAACAAATAATTAAAAACAAAAACAGACAATGATCGTCATCAAAGATGGTGTTCGAGATCCCCGGCGCACGTCTACGCGCCAGAGATGTGAGGCCTACATCACGGAGGGGGTCGTAATATCTAACACCTTCTTTGATGATGATCGTTGCCTGCTTTTGTTCTTATTTCTTGGTTTCTCCTATACTAAGCATAATAAACTTGTTTTCTCACCCTATTCGTGCCCTTCCTTTCATGTGTCTTGTGTCGCCACAACCGGGCCAGGAAAACGTTTCGGACTACGCGATGCTATGTGATTTTCCATTGTCTAGCTGTGCTCTTATCTCTCCCGAAAGTGTGTAACTGCTGTGCTGAAACATCTTTTAGATGACAAGTACTCAGTTCTGCACTTGGATCCTGCACTGCCGTTCGTCAGAAACTCTTTACGAAAGGCGTAAACGCATGACGAAAAGCGGTAGGTACGGGCAGCAGTCAATTGTATCTTCAAATAGGTGGAAGTGAGAAGATAAGTCTTCAAAACGCGAAGGCGTCTTGTCAACTCTGTAGAAGAAACGTTCAAGATGAACAGTACAGTAACGGAAGCTATCCATCACTTGATCTATACTTTAGTATAGCGTGTACTGCATACGTTACGGGAGACTCCACCACCACGTTACTGAAAAATTATCAAAAATACGAAAAATTATGTAACCTAAGTGCTGAGAACAATGATTAAAAGAAAGCTACACTCCTGGAAATTGAAATAAGAACACCGTGAATTCATTGTCCCAGGAAGGGGAAACTTTATTGACACATTCCTGGGGTCAGATACATCACATGATCACACTGACAGAACCACAGGCACATAGATACAGGCAACAGAGCATGCACAATGTCGACACTAGTACAGTGTATATCCACCTTTCGCAGCAATGCAGGCTGCTATTCTCCCATGGAGACGATCGTAGAGATGCTGGATGTAGTCCTGTGGATCGGCTTGCCATGCCATTTCCACCTGGCGCCTCAGTTGGACCAGCGTTCGTGCTGGACGTGCAGACCTCGTGAGACGAAGCTTCATCCAGTCCCAAACATGCTCAATGGGGGACAGATCCGGAGATCTTGCTGGCCAGGGTAGTTGACTTACACCTTCTAGAGCACGTTGGGTGGCACGGGATACATGCGGACGTGCATTGTCCTGTTGGAACAGCAAGTTCCCTTGCCGGTCTAGGTATGGTAGAACGATGGGTTCGATGACGGTTTGGATGCACCGTGCACTATTCAGTGTCCCCTCGACGATCACCAGTGGAGTACGGCCAGTGTAGGAGATCGCTCCCCACACCATGATGCCGGGTGTTGGCCCTGTGTGCCTCGGTCGTATGCAGTCCTGATTGTGGCGCTCACCTGCACGGCGCCAAACACGCATACGACCATCATTGGCACCAAGGCAGAAGCGACTCTCATCGCTGAAGACGACACGTCTCCATTCGTCCCTCCATTCACGCCTGTCGCGACACCACTGGAGGCGGGCTGCACGATGTTGGGGCGTGAGCGGAAGACGGCCTAATGGTGTGCGGGACCGTAGCCCAGCTTCATGGAGACGGTTGCGAATGGTCCTCGCCGATACCCCAGGAGCAACAGTGTCCCTAATTTGCTGGGAAGTGGCGGTGCGGTCCCCTACGGCACTGCGTAGGATCCTACGGTCTTGGCGTGCATCCGTGCGTCGCTGCGGTCCGGTCCCAGGTCGACGGGCACGTGCACCTTCCGCCGACCACTGGCGACAACATCGATGTACTGTGGAGACCTCACGCCCCACGTGTTGAGCAATTCGGCGGTACGTCCACCCGGCCTCCTGCATGCCCACTATACGCCCTCGCTCAAAGTCCGTCAACTGCACATACGGATCACGTCCACGCTGTCGCGGCATGCTACCAGTGTTAAAGACTGCGATGGAGCTCCGTATGCCACGGCAAACTGGCTGACACTGACGGAGGCGGTGCACAAATGCTGCGCAGCTAGCGCCATTCGACGGCCAACACCGCGGTTCCTGGTGTGTCCGCTGTGCCGTGCGTGTGATCATTGCTTGTACAGCCCTCTCGCAGTGTCCGGAGCAAGTATGGTGGGTCTGACACACCGGTGTCAATGTGTTCTTTTTTCCATTTCCAGGAGTGTATTTTGATTATAGCACCGTATAAACATCATACATTTTGTAGATTCTACGCAATGAAAATGGTACCAGTGATTGAGCGGAGTTTGAGAACGAAGCCCACTGAGTGTGTAGTGGCAATTTGAGCAGTGTTTGCAGATGAGACTCTTGATAACTATGCCATAGGATTCGTATGTAAGGACCGACTGCCACATTCTCCGTAGTTTTGGGAAGGAAAGCATACGTGAAACTCACAAGTAACCAAAAATACAGAGAGGACATAACCTCTGTATTTAGGTACAACTAAACAAATCGTTCAGTAAACTAAAGCAAAATGGACTGCAATGTTTAGCGCATCATAAAATGTGTGTTTCTCGTGGTTGCTCGGTGACACGTATTTCTTGTTTTTACGCAAACCATTCTTCTAATAAGGGAAGGAACAGTTTGCAAATAATTTTTAATGAAGGAGTCTAATGTCTGAGAAGATTCGCAGTTATGCAATAGGCGCGTAGATGCCATAGCATAGTCGTCGCCTCTGAAAGCTGTTTACGTCTTTTCTCGGACTGGAGATTAGACGCTGGATTATCCGCCACATGCGAGATAACTGCCGTCCGTGAACTCTGCAGACATCTCATTCCCTTAGTGCTTCAGAATGTCATCTGCAGTAGAATGTAGACCAACGCGACGCCTCACTGGGACTCGGTTGCACCTATGAAAAATTCGATGGATTCAGTGATTTTCTTAGCATAGTACTCACTGAAAAATACTGAACGAAGTTCAGGTACTCCTAGGGCATTGAGCCATCGGGAATCAGACTTTTCCTTCGATCATCAAACCTGCACCCTAATTTCGAAGTTCCATACGGTACGCTTGTGTCCATAATTCGAGGAAATTTAAGAACTCAAAGATTCATTCTTCCAGAGCGGTAAAACTTCGCCAAAGAGTAAAACACTTGACGCGGATAAATTAAACGTGATAATTCTATTCCAGGTAAATAATTACCCCTGAAATTAGAAGAAATAAAAAAAATTCAATAAGGATGGGACATCTTCGCATCGCACAGGTATTAAGACAAAGAAAAATTTCTCAACGTAGTACAGAGGCTCACTGATATTAAAAAAATTTCCTTTTCATGTTTGTACATGTTTCACAATAACCCATGTCAAGTTTGAACTTCATCTGCAGAATAGTTTTGAAAGCACGTATTTTTAAAACAGGCATGTTGTGTGTAATTCGTGTAAACGGATTAAGTGGAATATTCTTCCGTCATAATTGCCTTTGTTTTGTACGATTTATCGTAGAGTTCAAAAGTGATTGTATCATAGTGAATGAAAACTCGGTGTAGTCACAAATTTCACCGATGGTATTAGTTAAAAACATAGATTGGGAGAACTTGTATCAGATTGAAATACTGACTCTAGTCACATACCTAATATAGTAATAGCTCTAGAAAACATTACACATTTGACACGGATGTTGAGTATGTTGTTATCACAGCAAGGGTAATCACACGTCGTACTGAAGTCACCTGGACAAGGATGAAGTTTCTCGGCTCTGCTGTTAAAGAATGTTGTTTTAGGACAAAAATGCATTTATTTTTCAACATGGTCACCTGTTAGATCAATATTTTCTTATGCATCTCCTAGTCGTAGCGAAATATTCACAATTAATGGGTTCCAGTATGAAGTCAGTTGAAGTTGTTAAAGAGCTCGCTCAATCCTTCCCGACAGTTAAAAATTTGACTTTTAAAATGAAACGTAGTTTTACTTCTCTAGAACGTGAATGTATCAGAAAAATGCACCGACAGACGCAAACATCATATGACTCTATTCTTCAAAGAACATGTCGTAAAGTGCTATTACTATCATAGATTCATAGATATGTGAAGACAGAAATATCATACTGGAACCCATGAATTGTGACTATTTCGCTACGACTAGGCGATGCATAATAAAATATTGATCTAAAAGGTGATCATGTTGAAAAATAAATGCATTTTTGTCCTAAAATAACATTCTTTAACAGCAAAGCCGAGAAACTTCCTCCTTGTCCAGGTGACTTCAGTACGACGTGTGATTACCCTTGCTGTGGTAACAACATACTCAACATCCGTGTCAAATGTGTAATGTTTTCTGGAGCTATTACTATATTAGGTATGTGACTAGAGTCAGTATTTCAATCAGATACAAGTTCTAACGATGTATGTTTTTAACTAATACCATCGCTGAAATTTCTGACTACTCCGAGTTTTCAGTCCCTGTGATACAATCCCTTTCGAACTATTAGTATCAAATTTCTTTTTGTGTAGTAAAATGTTGTAAAATAAATGTACGCAATACTAAATGATATTTTGGGAAGTGAGTGCCTATTGTTAATCGATCAGTCAATCTATCAATGACAGGTAAAGGCAATGCATATGGAAAGAATTAGTGGTGCACTGATAATGGCTTTAAATTTCGTTTACCTACAGTCAACATTTGGTGCCACAGGATGTCTTAAACACAAGAGTTTGATACATATGATCCGACAGAAAGAACATCTAAACAGAATGTATTCAGAATACAAAAACGCTTGGCACTGTTTCTCATGTTTTCCTGTACATCATTATTCAGTAAATTTCATTATAATCCTGAAACCACTAGTTGACCCGTTCTTAAACGGTTCGTGTTTACATCGTTTTCGCTAATCTTGTTGGAATGGAACACACGTTTCGTGTCGCTTTTCGGCAGGTATTATAAGGTTTTGAAAGTTCCTTCTGTTACTCCTGGCTACGTACATGCTGCTTCCTCGCGCCAAAAGAGTTCATCACAAAAATTATTAACAGAATCGAATTGTGGTCTGTGGATGTATTGTACTGTGGGTATTGTACTGCAACCGTAGTCTGGAATTTTCTGTTGTATCCTTCGGGTCGATTTTTTCATCAATTCTTTTTTGCTATTTTTATTTTATCATTAGCCATTACCTGCCCATTGGAACAAAGTGACGCACAGTACCAAGTTATGCTAGTAATAACTGAGCTTAAGAGATGCGAACAGCGTAGTGTAGAAGAACTGTACAATAATAATGAAGACATTTGCAGCAAAATATGTGTAATGAATAACACTGCCCGTATAATCTAATGATCATATTCAACGACGATGTCCAAATCATTGCATCGATGATCAGCTGACCACGGCGACGCTACTGTGGGCCGAGATCTTCCGAGTCGTTTTCACGTTTGCTAAAGGAACCCATGAAAAACTGCGCTGTGCATCTTTGTATCTTTTTTACATCCTCTATCAGTACTGCCTGATAAGGGTACCAGACAGAGGAGTTATACTTAAGTATCAGTAAGACCAGAAATTTATGAGCTACCTCCGTCGTGGGTGGATTAAACACAGAGAGGACAGATTCTCGAAGTAGCTGGCACAGAACTGCAACATAAAAAACTGGCAGTGCTGACATCTGCACGTAACTGATAACGGCATATTTGAGAGTAGGACTGGCATTGCTGTAAGATCAGGCGAAGACAGATGACGTACACAATCTGATCGATTGACGTCGAGGAAAAATTTATTCGATGCTATTTTCGTTTTTATGTTGCTCATAGTTTAATGCAACAAATTATAACCACATGTTAGGCGTCGCAAAGGTTAACCTAACATGACTAAAGGCTACAACGTTCCCTGATGTTATCCATTGCAGGGATAAAACAGCGAAACCATCCTAATTCACGGCGAGTCGTATTACAGCCGATGCCATCGACTCCTGTGAACAGAAGATATACCTCGTGAAGGTAGTATTTACGTAAGGCGGACAACGGAGTACGTACCGTACCACGTTTCACAGAAAGAAATGGAAATACCAACGTAATAACATTACAGTACGAAAATGGTAATAGCAGTAGGAGTAGTAGTAGCAGTTGTTGTTGTTGTTGTTGTTGTAGTAATACAATTTTTTCGTCCGTAGATCACTTCTACAAGGATACTGGACATGTCATGGAAACTGGAACCTCCATCCTCCCAAATGCAAGGCCAGTCTTCTTAGAACAGCGCTACTTCATTCGACTTATTCATAGCATACAATATTGTTTGCAAAGAAGTTGTTTAATACTGAAATAAGATAGTGCTATACAATTAATTCTTTTCTCACTATTAGTCACTCGATACACTATACACACATTGTTCCATAATCTAGCAATACATACACAAATCAGCTGATATCAGGACCATAGAAACGATGTTTGGTTTCCATTTTGTACACCGCAAATTCTTTTTTGTAGCCTGCAAAGTTGAGTCAGCATCCTTTTATAGCGAAAGAGATGTCGAGTTCAGAAACAGTTTAAAGTGTTAGTATTTTACAGTGCAAACCATTGTGACAGCAAAAGAAAAAACGGAGAGGAATATATACATAGTGTGAGAGTGTCATGTGAGTATTCTTCTTCTTATTGTTATTACTATAATTCGTGTTGCATTTTTTATTCAACACATACTCTGTGTTATATAAGTTATTCTTCACGGTGTAGTATGTGTTTAAACGGATTAAGTCAGACCCTGGAGAAGTATGTGCAGAGGATGAAAAGACCCACAGTGATTGAACAACGAAATTCGAGAAGTGCTGAAGAAGCAAAGGATGTTGCATTCTCTGTTCAAAAGAGAACGCGCAAATGACGGCAGGCAAAGCTTACAACAACGACCACCGTCACACCTTAGCAGTAGATCTTGCCGAGATCCCGAGAAAATTGTGGTCCTATGTAACACCGCTAAGTGGATCTAAAATTTATATCCAGTCACTTGTTGACCAGTCTGTGTCGCAATAGAAAACAGAAAAAGTAAAGCCGAAGTTTAAAATTTCGCATTTAAGAACTCGTTCACGCAGGAGAATCGTAGAAACGCACCGTAGTTTGAGCATCGCACACACTCCCGTATCAAGGTCATAGTAACAGACATCCCTTGCGTAGAGAAGCAACTGAAAGAGATGAAAACAAATAGGTTCCCAGGTGCGGATGGAATCCCAGTTCGGTTTTACAAAGAATACTCTGCGCCACTGACCACTTGCGTAGCTTGGATTTACCGCGGATCTCTCGCCCATTGCAAAGTCCCAAGTGACTGGAAAAGTGTGCAGGTGATTTTTGTGAATAAGAAGAATAAACTTCTTGCGTACTTCTTAAGTAATAGGACTCAGTATGTTGTCCTCGATGGCGAGTGTTAGTAAGAGGCCAGGATATCGTCGGTAGTGTCCCAGGGAAGTGTGATAGGGCCGCTATTATTTTCGATACATATAAATTATCTGGCAGACAGGGTGTGCAGCAATCTACGGCTGTTTACTGATGGTGCTGTTTTGTATGGGAACATGTCGTCGTTGAGTGACTGTAAGAGGATGTAACATGACACAGACAAAATTTCTAGTTGGTATGATGAATGGCAGCTAGCACTATATGTAGAAAAATGTAACTTAATGCAGATGAGTAGGAAAAACAAACTCATGAGGTTCGAATATGGTATTATAGTATGCTGCTTGACTCAGTCACGTCAGTTTAATATCCAAGCGTAACGTTGCAAAGCAATATGAAGTGGAATGAGCATGACTGTAGTAGGGAAGGCGAATTGTTAACTTCGGTTTAGTGGGAGCATTTTAGGAAAATGTGGTTCATTTGTAAAGGAGACCACATAAAAGTCTCTAATGCGACCCACCGTTGAGTACTGTTCCAGTGTTTTGAATCCGCACCAGCTCGGATTGAAGAAAGACATCGGAAGCAGTTCAGAAGCGGGCTGCTAAATTTGTAACTGGTAGGTTCGAACAACACGCAAGTATTACGGAGATGTTCGGGAACTCAAATGGGAATCACTAGAGGGAAGACGACGTTCTTTTCGAGGAGCAATATTGAGAAAATTTTGAGACCCGGCATTTGAAGCTGAATGCAGAACGATTCTACTGCTGCCAACGTACATTTCGTGTAAGGACCATTAAGATAAGATTAGAGAGATTAGGGTTCTCCTGGAGGCGTTAGACAGTCGTTTTTCTCTCGCTCTATTTGCAGGTGGAACATAAAAGGAAATGACTAGTAGTGATACAATGTACCCTCTGGTGGCTTGTGGCGTACGTATGTATGTAGATGATGTAGATGTACATGTTGTTGCATTCATTAAAAGGTACTTTTTAACTGTTTTGAGATAAATTCGTTTTAGTAATATATTTCATCCCCTGAAAGTTATTGTACAATTTTATTCCATGGTAGAAAATGTATTATGTTTATTCTTCCTAGGTAGATTCAAGTTCAGGGTAGATCTTGTTACATGGTAATGAACAGAGCAGTTTGTGCAGTAATTATCAGCGTTATCTTTGATGTCTATAACTGATTGCTACATATATTCACATTCTATAGTTGAAATCCTCGGTATTTTGAACAATCTTCACAATTACCTCTATTACCAATTTTTGGTAATTGATGTTGTAGGCCTTTGCTGTAATTTGGAAACTGTGTTTATATTTCATGCACATGTTTCCCAAAACGGAAATCCGTAGCTAAGAATTGAGTTTACATTTGAATAACATGTATCTGAAAGACACCGACTGTTACACAATGGAATGAGCAGAAATTGTTGCTGCTTGCCGTGTTACAAAAGAACCAAACATATTACGGGGCGTACAGTACTGCCCATAAAAGTAAGGAGGGTTTTAATTCACGTGTGATTGAAGAGGTTGAGACTTTTTGATACTAAGCAACTCAGCATAAGGCCTGTATCCTCTAAAGCACAAACAAGAAAATCTGCGCTGTCTATTCCCTACATGCCTAGAATAATGACAGACTGCGAAGAAGCACTTTACGTCGTGAGGTAAGTCCAGGAGGAAACGCTGGCAAAAAAAAACTTGGATTCTGAAGTAGTTACCATACCGTTTTCGAAGCTCAGTAGATCAATCGATAGACTGCAACGGGTCCATGCGAAGAAATTTCTTTTAGTACTTCATTAACTAGTCCTAATCATAGAAAATAAGACATATACAAAGCAAAGAGGTCACAGGTCTCACTAAGATATTTTGAGTCCACGAAAAGAATAGCAGGTGCTATGCTCATGATTTCGTATCTTATCTAAGTGCATTTCCTGAGAAGAAAGAAGTGTATAACATGTAAAATAAAACGACGGTTTTTTGCCATCTAGTCTGAGGTTGTTAGGGTGACGTTTTCGAACTCATTTCATGTGCTTGGTAAGGGTACGCGAGTTTCTCAGAGTTTTCTCTGGCTTTTTTTAAGGTATGGAGGGGAAGAAGGTCAGGCGATAAGAGCAAGCAAGTTTCATTCTGCATTGATAACTTCCGATGACGTGCGTTCTGGGGACTTGTCCTGCTGGAGACAGATTACGCCGTCAGGCTATAGTAGTTGAGCTAATGGATTTATAGCTTTATTCAGTGTACTTAGAAATATGACGCTGAACATTTATGGTGTAAGGCATTCCACTTTCAAGGGGAGACGTTCAGTCACTTACTACCATAGATACAGGATCACTGCGAAATGGCTCTTTACTTCAAGATAAACGTTCACCAATTCGTTTGCTTTATAAAATTAGTATAACGAACTGTATGTTTTCACCCGCAAATTTCATGTGTCAGTAGTTATTTCATAAAGGAATATGTAATAAACTTGTACCTTTCTGCATCTGAAACAAATATTGGTATTATCTTTTGTATGTATCGAAATACTACTACTTTCTAATATTCTCGAAGGACAGTAGGCGAGGGCAGGTTTTTGGACTATTTTATGTTACTGTAAAGACTCTACCTTTTGCTTAAAAATGAGGGTTCAACTTCTGAACCTATGGGTGCGGAATGCGTGATATGTTCTGGTGCAGGAGATATTTATTTTATTCTACTGCTTTTCAGTTTTTCGTTCTGTCCATACATGAAGTATTAGAAGCTTCCGACGACATGGCTCCGAGCATAACTGAAGGGATGAAGAGGCTTCTGTTGAAGTTCCCGCATCTGCTAACAGGCTGGGTGTACGCGGGTGCTGAGGCTAGGACCGACTGAATACGAGTTCAGTTCCTTAATCACTACGTCACGTCACTTGACTGAGTGACGAAGTACTTCTACATGAACAGTCTAAAACAATATATTAGATACCATTTGGTTATTCATCCCATTTTTAAGGTTGAGTTACAAGGATTAGTACGCTACTGGCCATTAAAATTGCTACACCACGAAGGTGACGTGCTACAACGCGAAATTTAACCGACAGGAAGAAGATGCTGTGATATGCAAATGATTAGCTTTTCAGAGCATTCACACAAGGTTAGCGCCGGTGGCGACACCTACAACGTGCTGACATGAGGAAAGTTTCAAACCGATTTCTCATACACAAACAGCAGTTGACCGGCGTTAACTGGTAAAACGTTGTTGTGATGCCTCGTGTAAGGAGGAGAAATGCGTACCATCACGTTTCCGACTTTGATAAAGGTCGGATTGTAGCCTATCGCGATTGTAGTTTATCGTATCGCGACACTGCTGGTCGCGTTGGTCGAGATCCAATGACTGTTGGCAGAATATGGAATCGGTGGGTTCAGGGGGGTAATACGGAACGCCGTGCTGGATCCCAACGGCCTCGTATCACTAGCAGTCCAGATGACAGGCATCTTATCTGCATGGCTGTAACGGATCGTGCAGCCACGTCTCGAGCCCTGAGTCAACAGATGGGGACGTTTGCAAGACAACAACCATCTATCTGCACGAACAGTTCGACGACGTTTGCAGCAGCATGGACTATCAGCTCGGAGACCATGGGTGCGGTTACTCTTGACGCTGCATCACAGACAGGAGCGCCTGCGATGGTGTACTCGACGACGAACCTGGGTGCACGAAGGCAAAAGTCATTTTTTTCGGATGAATCCAGGTCTGTTTACAGCATCATGATGGTCGCATCCGTGTTTGGTGACATCGCGGTGAACGCACATTGGAAGCGTGTATTCGTCATCACCATACTGGCGGATCCGGCGTGATGGTATGGGGTGCCATTGGTTTCACGTCTCGGTCACCTCTTGTTCGCATTGACGGCAGTTTGAACAGTGGACGTTACATTTCAGTTTTGGTACGACCCGTGGTTCTACCCTTCATTAGATCCTTGCGAAACCCTACATTTCAGCAGGATAATGCACGACCGTATGTTGCAGGTCCTGTACGGGCCTTTCTGGATACAGAAAATGTTGGACTGCTGCCCTGGCCAGCACATTCCTCAGATATCTCACCAACTGAAAACGTCTGGTCAATGGTGGCCGAGCAAGTGGCTCGTCACAATACGCCAGTCACTGCTCGTGATGAACTGTGGTATCGTGTTGAAGCAGCACGGGCAGCTGTACCTGTACACGCCATCCAAGTTCTGTTTGACTCAATGCCCAGGGGTATCAAGGCCGTTATTACGGTCAGAGGTGATTTTCTGGGTACTGATTTCTCAGGATCTATGCACCCAAATTGCGTGAAAATGTAATCACATGTCAGTTCTAGTATAATATATTAGTCCAATGAATACCTGTTCATCATGTGCATTTCTTCTTGGTGTAGCAATTTTAATGGCCAGTAGTGTAAATAAACCAGATCCGAGAGAGGTGACGCAAAGTTTTGAATACGGGAAGGAGAAACGTTCATTTCCCATCTTGCTTTCGATTTGCGTGTTTTCTCTTAAGAATTTGTAAATGATTAATGCTTCCTCTTGCGGTACTAGTTCAGTATCTTTCCTCTGTTCTTATCCATTTAAGCTAGTGTTTCACCTCTACTGACGTCGATATCAATGGGAGGTATGGCAGTGCAAAACGTAGAAGAAAAGTACATGGGGAGGAACTGACTGACATTGTTTATGGGATGATTTTTAAGTTTCTGGAGAAATGCAGACAATGCCCGCAAGTTCAGAATTGGTTGTGATGAGCCAGTGTCAAAATGGTTATTTGTGCACATACGCAATTTTAAACAAGCAGTGGTAAACAAAAAGCAATATGTTTCGGTTAAATGCACCGCTGTTCAGAGACGGGGAGTGTAACTATTCGCTTTGTTACCTGATCACTTTAGAAGCCGACTGCGAGGCTCCTCTTCCCGTTTTTGTTACCGAATAGTTTCATCAAAAATACATTTTCGGAGAAATTATTAATATTCTGCAGCGGACACGCGCCATCTGCTTGTTTCTTTCACTTAGGACTCTATGCGAGAAAGTGTTATCGAAGATTGGAAATCTGAATCCGGATTAACGGTAGCGCCCCACAGAGTCATCAGAGTTAAATATTCAACAGATTTCGAGCTCGTCTTCTAGTGAGGAATAGTTTCTAATATATTAACAAGACGGACAGAAGCTATGGGGAAACCGAAGATTCATCGTTAGGTTCTATTCGAGTGTTCAGTTTACAGATGACATCGTTCGTCCAAAAAGTTCCGAGACTCATTCTGTTCCTGACGTGTAAACTGTGCTGGCGTAAGCTTTCGCCAGCACACTAGTGGTGGGGAGCTCGTGAATGAGTCGTTCAAATGAACGCTTCACTCCAGTGAAGTGTGAACTAACCACTCAATTTCAATGAACTGGTACTTCAAACTCTCCACAGATAGCACACTCCACACTTTTTTTCTAGTTCGTTCACTCACTCTCTTCCCCTCTCCCACTACATTGGCGCTACGTCACTCATTCTCCCTTCACTTCAGTCCTCCCTCTACTGCCTGTCGACGAATCGCGCGGTGAAATACACTTACAACAACAGTTGCACTTTGCTTTCCCATCACCTAAATCGGCGAAGAAACCCCAAATTTCGCTACTTCTACGCGATCGCGAGTTGCTAGCCATTGTATAAGCGTGAACAGACACAAAAATTGCTTTCCGAATAAAATAAAGAGGGATTTTACCTGAAATCGTACCAATGACTACAGGTGACAGTTTACGTTTTGAATTTAGAGGGTTATTATTCTCAACAAAAATAAAATCTACAGGAAAACTTCTGAATAATTACTTAACGTAGGTATATAAACTTTGTGACAGTGGTAAACATACTCATTCTATTTTGGATTAAATTTTAAAAGGAACATAAAATTGGACTTAATTTCGTTAGTAGCCCTAGTTTTCAGTCCATAAACACAACAAATAAGGTTTCACGTGGCAGATGAAGACTCTTTTTGGCGCTTCATGAAAAAAATGTCGAGCAAGGTTAAACGTAATACCTTCTTTATATGTGACAGGCTTCTCTATTTATCTTTCCTTTGTCCCCTTCGACCTTGCTGTATTTAAGTTACCTCAGACGCTGTAAGACGCAAAACGTTACGTGGACGTTACTTCATAGTTCGGCCATCTGTTGGTAAAATTATGAAGTATTACGAAGCTTTATTGTACAAGCGAGGCGAAGCGAGCGTAGCCGCGGCTGAGCGGCGAACTGGACAACTTCGCCAGGCTTCCGTACTTCATGAATGAACTACTTCATTTGAACGCTTCACGGCAAAGAGTGAAATGAATGAAGTACTTCACGGGAATGAACGAGTTCGACCCATCTCTACAGCACACCGGTCGGTAGAGATGTAGCGCGCAGATCGATAGTAGGCGCTGAATCAAGCGCGCCGATCACGAGAGAGCCCAGGCAGACTCGCAAGAAACAGGAAGCCAACGCCTCTCTACAAGTATTTAGGCCGCCACCGCTGACCGGAGAGCCTCACCAGCTCAGTCACTGGCGGACTAACTCACTGTCACTGGCTCAGTGACTCATTCTAGCGGCGTCTGTCATTCATTCGCAGAGCGGGCTTAGGCTAGGACAGTACATAGCAGGACCAGATTAGAGCGATAGCAAGATTACTGATATTGTCTGCAAGAGGACAATTATTGAAGAGTTTACACCACAACACATGGACTCTGTTAAAGTTAAGTAGCAGTTATCTGCTCATGTAAATAAAGAACCGTGTTAATCCACGTGTGCATTTGTGTTCTAGAAAGAGGATACCGGCTACTAATAGCTTCGTGTCCCTTGTTTCCTACGGTACAAGACCCTACAGTGGCGACGAGGTCACGACGTCAGCGCAGTAACTACGATGAGAGCTTGAACTAACAACTGTAAACAACAAATGTGAATTCGACCAGTCCGTTGTGAGCAGGCAGTTGTATGTAGTGGGCGTGTAGATGTATGTGTCAAACTCGTTGTGTCACAAATCGCAATGGAGAAACATCTCTAAATCAAGTGTTCAAGACATTCTCCGAAAGAGAGAAAAATGTGTTCAAAGTCTCACCCATCTTGACTCCTGAACAAACAAAAAAATGGTTCAAATAGCTCTGAGCACTATGGGACTTAACATCTGTGGTCATCAGTCCCCTAGAACTTAGAACTACTTAAACCTAACTAACCTAAGGACATCACACACATCCATGCCCGAGGCAGGATTCGAACCTGCGACCGTAGCGGTCACGCGGTTCTAGACTGTAGCGCCTAGAACCGCATGGCCACTCCGGCCGGCTCCTGAACAAACACAACGATTCTTATGCGCCTGCGCGATTTGAAATGCAAAATGCGGACAATTCTTTCCTGCAAAAAGTCATCAACGGTGATGATACTTGGTGTTACCAATTGGAAGCTACCACAAAACGACTAAATGCAGACATTCACATGAAAAATCAATGCTTTGACGACATAGCCGACATTCAGGCAAATGTGACATACGAGTTGAGCAACATCCCAAAGAAGAACTTTTCTGTCTGATTCGCACGGTTGTACGAACGTTCAGCGTGTTATATAATTGAGTATGCCTGCCTACATATTTCATCTAACAACCCTACTACACAAGGGGAAGGGAAATTCATAACATCCAGCAGCCATGGATTCATCAAAGCATTGCAAAGAGGCCAAGAGGAAAAGAGACCTGCCGCTAGAAACATTACAGTTTTCTCTTTCTTGTATGATAAAATACTCCCAGTTAAAAGTGCCACGAAGAAAGCCGTACTTCACATGTGATGGTATGTCCCAGCTGAAAAGCGGACCGCGCGACTGCTTCGGTCGCAGGTTCGAATCCTGCCTCGGGCATGGATGTTTGTGATGTCCTTAGGTTAGTTAGGTTTAAGTAGTTCTATGTTCTAGGGGACTGATGACCTCAGATGTTAAGTCCCATAGTGCTCAGAGCCATTTGAACCATTTTTGCAAAGCGGAATGTCTTGAGCACGTACAAGATGAATAGTGGATGTGGTCACCTGTCTGCCAAAACTCATTGATGAGGACAGAAAATACAGCGTTTACTGTACATGTTTACAGCAACTGAAGTAAGAACAGTGTTAAATTTTCCGATCTTCTGCTGCTGCTTGTGCAGATTTGCACTGCAGTAAGCATATGCGTTTTGGCCTGTGTTGTACTTTTTCAGAATAAGGTTTCTCTTTCTGTAATAAGTAACTCAGAATACTAGGGTCTTTCAGCAGCCCAATATAGTAACTGCACAGACTCAACGTTGTTCGTCCAGGAAATAAAATATATAGTGCTATTTTTTCAAAGATAACATAAGTAATTGTGTAGTAACTGTTAGAAGAATATGCATAACTGCGTTTTATCTTATGTACACTGCTGCAACAATGATGCCCAAATATTAAAATAGGTAAGGAAATAGGTAAGCGTAAAACATCCAGAACACAAAAAAATGGTTCAAATGGCTCTGAGCACTATGGGACTTAACAGCTGCGGTCATCAGTCCCCTAGAACTTAGAACTACTTAAACCTAACTAACCTAAGGACATCACACACATCCATGCCCGAGGCAGGATTCGAACCTGCGACCGTAGCAGTCGCGCGGTTCCTGACTAAGCGCCTAGAACCGCGAGACCACCGCGGCCGGCTCCAGAACACAGATACTTTATTTATATCAATAGCAAAATCCAGTTTCTCATTCACTGTTCCCTGGAACACACACCATTAGTTCGGCAATATACGTACGAAAATAGTTATTGACTATTTCGTGAATGAAACTGTTAGTGTACGCAAGAAAAATTTACGTATACAGTATATAGTTAACTCTGCCACTGGATCTGCAATTGTATACCTGCAGTTTTAAAATTAAAATAATACTTAATACAATATTAAGTTAAAATGTGATTGTTACTGATTTTATAAACCACATGCGAAAGAGAAACACGAGCTACAAACCGCTTAGCAAGCGGCCATAACGTCGAGTGTTGTCCGTCGTAGCTAGTCGCGGCCTAAACTCAAAACATATCACTTATTTACTCGGGACTGGACACAAGAATCGCCCTCCTTCTACCGTTAAAAAATTTCAATATGTTAGCTATATTTCGTACACAGCAACGTTTGTTCTAAAACCTACCAAACGTAAACTGACCAGTGACCATATAGCAATAACTATACGCAATAACGAAAATAAAATCAGTTCACTATCAAGCTATGACTTCAGCTATAAGATGTCGAAAAATCAGTGTATTTTTCTGCATAATTTCCTCAGAATCGAAAGAGAAAAACTGCATAGCGGAAACCACACGCGAATCCCAAAACAGTGGTTTTAATTTTTTTACACTAAAAGTAAAAGTTTTAGTGAGAAACTATCTGCAGATACGGATGTAGGTTTGCTTCACCTACATAAAACTTTTTATGCACATTAGATGACTTCAAATGAATGGAAACAGTAGCGTGCCATTCGAACGTCTCCGCCAGGCATCTCTTCTGTGCCCCACTCGTAGCAACAAGCGGACGTGGTGCGAACCACGAAGCGACGCGTCTGCAACACGTCATTTGTGTTGTAATTGCACTACTCGTTAATATAGAGGTGGCGTGAAACACCGCCACGTTAATACTAGACGTCCGCGCCACGGCATTTCTGTGTGAACTGGGTCTACAAGTCACTGGGAGGTTAGACGATTTATGACGCTCAGATTCATATACCGGATGCGCGTTTCAAGTTTTTTCGTGCGCATCGTTCAAATGGCTCTGAGCACTAAGGGACTTAACAGCTGAGGACGTCACTCCCCTAGAACTTAGAACTACTTAAACCTAACTAACCTAAGGACATCACACACATCCATGCCCGAGGCAGGATTCGAACCTGCGACCATAGCGATCGCGCGGTTCCAGACTGAAGCGCCTAGAACCGCTCGGCCACACCAGCCGGCCGTGCGCATCGTCATAGTAATCACACTTAAAAGGAGTGGATCACTAACTTCAAGTGCATGACTAGGAATTGTAAATTTAACTGCTATTGAGGAGCTTCATATCTAGACGAAATGCTTCGAGATGCAATTATTCGGAATCTGATTGATAACAGAATACGGGCAGAGATTTTAAAGCTTCGGAATCCTGCGCTGAATGGTTGCGAGGGTCGTTCAATAAGTAATGGAATACTTCTTTTTTCTCTGTCAATTTCGATTGAAAAAATTTGTTGTGGGACATCGTGGATTATTCCCACTTCAGCTCGTATAGTTTCACGAAGTGGCGCTATACGTAACCATCAAAATGGTATGTGGAACAGAGGTGCGTCCCAAGCATCTTTTAGCGGAAAACCAAAGCAGACTGTCTGCAGAAATTTAGCAGTGAACAAGGCGCGGTGAGACGATGGGGGAGGCGTCTGTCATCATCACAACTAGGTCGCGCAAACCTGTTCGATCACCCGCCGCCAGCACATAGATGTGACTCCGGCAATGTTGGAACGTGTATGCACTCTCATTCGATGGATCACAATGAAACACTTCGGTGCATAACTTGACGTCTATGTTGGTAGTGTTGGCCCACTCGTCCCCCAGTCGGGGTACTCAAAGCTGCTTGTCCAGTGGGTTCCTCGCCCCCTAACAGAAGACCATACTAACAGAAGACCATAAAGAACAACGAAGGATCATCTGTGCGGAATTACTTGCGCGTTACGAAGCTGATCGTCAAAATGTTTTGTCGAGCATCGTCACAAGCAATGAAACATGCGTTCATTACTTCGAACCGGAAATAAAACGGCAACCCATGGAATGGCGCCACACCACCTCTCCTCCGAAGAAAAAGTTCAAAGCTACATCTCAGGGAGTAATGTCACGGCGACGGTCTTCTGGGACTCTAAAGGGGCTACTCTGATGTCCTCCCTCATGGTGGAATGATCAGCTCTGAAGATGGACTGTTCTTCCTCATCCAGCCTACAGTCCGGATCTCGCACCTTCTGACTTCCGTCTGTTTAGCCCAATGAAGGATTTCCTCTGCGGGAGACAGTTCGTGGATGATGGGGAGGTTGCCGACCGGAGTGGCCGAGCGGTTCTAGGCACTACAGTCTGGAACCGCGGGACTGCTACGGTCGCAGGTTCGAATCCTGCCTCGGGCATGGATGTGTGTGATGTCCTTAGGTTAGTTAGGTTTAAGTAGTTCTAAGTTCTAGGGGACTGATGACCGCAGCTGTTAAGTCCCATAGTGCTCAGAGCCGTTTGAACCTTTTTTTTTTTTTTTTTTTTTTTTTTTATGGGGAGGTTACTGATGCAGGAAGGCGTTGACACCGACGTCAACCATTACCATGCGGACATACAGACCCTCCTAGTAATGTAGTGTAAGACCGTCGTATTGAACGGAGTTTATGTTGAAAATTAGGATATTGTAGCCAAAGAGGGGGAATAATATTGTGTACTGGAGTCCTCAATATAACCAATCTGCTTTGAGAAAAAAATATGTTGCGTTACTTATTCAGCACCCCTCGTTCTTAACTTTCATACCTGAATTTTTTTCCGGAGTACGGAAACTTTTTCCTTTATGCTTTAATGCTCTTGGATGGTTTTTTTAATGATTTTAGATGCAAGATTTGTATGAACATATGTACCTGTTTTCAATCTATACTTTGCAAACTATGCTTATTTTTATCGACTAAGATAATTAATTTTGAAATACACACTGTTGTGATAAATACACTGATAACTCAATAATTACCATGCAAAATAACAATAGTAATATTTAATTACACAGCGGAGTATAACTAACCGACATCTTCGGTGAATTCTGGCGGTCACAAGCTGCTGCTCCACTGCTCCACTCACTTGATATTTTTACAGTGATGCCAAACAGGTGGGAGCACTTGTGCATGACGTAAAGACTGAAAGTTCACATGCGTACATGAGGTTTCCATTGAGAAAAAATTCTTCTGTTGCAGCTAATATACTCTAAAAATTAATGAACACAATTTAGCCAGTGTGTCTAAAAGGGAGGAAGTGCCTGGAGCGCAGGAAGTGCAAGACTGCCTGTTGTAACGTCAACCGCTGATAGCTCTGAGTGAGCCCGGCCGCACGTGGCTCATGTTGCCAACAGCCGCAGGCTGCGGCAAAAGCAGTTCACGAGTGGCCAGCCTGTTTGTCTGCAAATTCAAGCGCTCCTACATCTCGTGTTAAGTATTACGTAACGCATGACAGCAAACATTGCTTCTTCCGCCAGGCCGAATGCTGAACTTCTGTAAGTCAGGATACACACAGAAAGTGTGCGTGCAAAGCTAGTATTGAGGAAATGGGATCCAATATAATCTCACATTCTGAATCATCACCTGCTCTTCCTGGAAATACTCAAAGAAACATAGGCGCAAGTGTAAGAATCACAAACCTACGCACCCAGAGAAAATTTTGCTCAAATAAATCAGTTCTCCTCAAATACAAGAACAGCAAAACGCTCTAACACTCACACATAAGACAAGAGCAGTCTTTCGAAAGCCAGAACAGACAATCATATTCAGAGGAATAATCGCAAACTGTTCATCTCTTTACAGATTTGCAATCAAACTGTACCGTTTCAGTTAGACGCTGTTGCTTCAGTCATCACATTAAGTAATCAAAATGAAGGGGGTGTTTTTTTGTGTTTTTTTTTTTTTTTAACTTTAGACAGCTCAGTATCTCAAAATCGACGCATCGTACGAAAAAAAAAATGTTCTAGTGAAAAGTTGATATTAGTAAAATGGGACATATGTCTATGCTACAACTGGCCACCTCCTAACCACCCCTGCAGGGTGAGCACCATCAACTTTGTATTTTCAAACGCAGATGCTCTTTTTTATTGCATATTCGGATTCTAAGCAAAAAAAAAATACTTGTGGTTTACTCAAACCATTGTTTTCCATTCGTGGTAGATAGCAATGTAATCGACAGATATCAAGTATGCGTATTTCTGTAGTTAAGAACCGATGCCTTTCATTCTACATTTCATTTACGGTGTAAGTGTAAATACTTGTGTTCTAACGATTGATATTTAAGTTCGAAATCTACTTTAGTGTTGCAAATTTTAATTTACATGACCGTACGGTTGGCTGTTTCTACGTCTGGTTAGAAGCTACGTTTAGTGTGATCCAGGAACAGCGATGTGGGCGTCATTGTTTTCTGTTCCCGTCGGGATGCTCGTTATCTGTGAGTCCCCTTGCCTCTTACCGTTGGAGTGTTTGAGTTCGGTGAGTACCCTTGCCTCACACCATAGGAGTGCTTGATGTCGATGAGTCCTCTTGCCTGTCACCGTTGAGGTGGTCGATCTCGGCTAAGCATCCATGGAAGTTGCGCCTGTAACTATCACTTCACGGACGTTTTACCTCATTACAACAGTTGTGGTTTGTATTCCGCCAATTGCCGCTCAGTGGCCAGTGAGAGAGTTACGTCGGTTGGATGGAAACGCACACTGAAATCAGTCACCCTGATAGCAGGGTTTGAGGGCTGCCACCAAAATCAAGCATTCCGATTGTTGATTGCCCACAATCAACCCCATAGGGAACAGAAAAATACGAAGTACGTCACCATACAAGTAACTTATTCGCCAGGAATGTGGACCTTCTTTTGCCCGGTGTAGTGCAGTAACTTGTCGTGCCGTCGGCTCAACAAGTTGTTGCAAGTCCCCAACAGAAATATTGAGCCATACTGCCTCTATAGCCATCCATAAATGTGAAAATATTGCCGGTGTAGGATGTTGTACACGAATTGACCTCTCGATGTCTGGCGGTTCTACGCGCGCAGTCCGGAACCGCGCGACTGCTACGGTCGCAGGTTCGAATCTTGCTTCGGGCATGGATGTGTGTGATGTCCTTAGGTTAGTTAGGTTTAAGTAGTTCTAAGTTCTAGGGGACTGATGACCACAGATGTTAAGTCCCATAGTGCTCAGAACCAACCATTTGACCTCTCGATTATGTCCTACAAATGTTCGATGGAATCCACATTGTGCGATCCGGGTGGCTGAATCATTTGCTCGAACTGTGCAGAATGGTCTACAAAACAATCGTCAACAATTTTGGCCTGGTGACATGTTTGGGAACATAAAGTCCATGAATGGCTGCAGATGATCTCCACTAGACGAAAATAACCATCTCCAGTCAATGATCTGTTCAGTTGGGCCAGAGGACCCAGTACATTCCATGTAAACACAGTCTATACATCATGTAGCCACCAACAGCTTGCACAGTGTTCTGTTGAAAACTTGGGTCCATGGCTTCTACGTTTGCGCCACAATCGAAATATAATTATAGAGCCACCACCGGCTGCACAGTGTTTTGTTGACAACTTGGGTCCATGGCTTCGTGGATTTGCATCACATTCGAACCCTACCATCTGCTCTTACCAAATGAAACCAGGACTCATCTGACCAGGTCACAGTTTTCCAGTCGTCTAGGGTCCAACCGCCATGGTCACGAGGCCAGGAAAGGCGCTGTAGGCGACGTCGCGCTGTCAGCAAGGGCACTTGGGTCGGTCGTCTGCTACCATAGCGCATTAACGCAAAATTTCGTCGCACTGTCTTAACGGATACGTTGGTCGTACATCCCACATTGGTTCCTGCGATTAATTCACGCACAGTTGTTTGTCTGTTAGCACTGACAGCTCTACACAAAGACGATAGCCGGCCGGAGTGGCCGAGCGTTTCTAGGCGCTACAGTCTGGAACCGCGGGACCGCTACGGTCGCAGGTTCGAATCCTGCCTCGGGCATGGATGTGTGTTATGTCCTTAGGTTGGTTAGGTTTAAGTAGTTCTAAGTTGTAGGGGACTGATGACCTCAGATGTTTAGTCCCATGGTGCTCAGAGCCATTTGAACCATGCCCGAGGCAGGATCCGGACCTGCAACCATAGCGGTCGCGTGGTTCCAGACTGTAGCGCCTAGAACCGCTCGGCCAACCCGGCCGGCCCCATTGTAGCATTCAGCTAACGTTTGACCATCAATATCAATCGTTGGAACACAAAGGTTTACATTTACATACATCGTAAATGAAATCTAGAATCAAATGCATCAGTTTTTAATAACAAAAAACGAACGCTTGATATTTGATATTTGTCGATTACACCGTCATTTACCACAAATAAAAAACAATGGTTTGTGTAAACGTATGTTTTTTTTACTTAGAATCCGAATATGCCATAAAAATTGGTAGTTCCCATTTGAAAGCACAAAGTTGATCCCGTCCACGCAGGAGGCGTGATTAAGAAGTGGCGAGTTGTAGCAGAGACAGATGTTCGCGCTACTAATATTAACTTTTCACCTAGAACTTTTTTTTCATACGATGTGTCATTTTAGAGGTATTTAGTTGTCTCAGGTTAAAACAAACACTTACAATCAACCGTGGCGAAAGTATCTCTGTTCTCGGGAAGGGCACTTTGTAAGCAGAATGCAGAAAGAGGAAACTTAGTGCAATTCACGTTACACTGGGGTCCCATTATTTTTTTGCCAGATGCATTTGATTTATTTGATGATGCGGTCATCAGCGCCCGGACAAAGTCTCAATTTTCACAAAGTCCATTTTCTTTTCACAATCGAATCTAGTCACTCTCATAATTGATGATGATAATGAAGACAACACAAACACCCAGTCGCCGGGCGAAGAAAATCCCCAACCCGGCCGGGTATCGAACCTGGGACCCCATGATCCAGAGGCAGCAAAGCTAGTCCCTAGACCACGAGCTGCGGACTTGATTTGTTTGGTTTAGATATTCAAGACAATGGGCATGCTATGGATACTCAAGTTTTCCATTACAGCATTCATCAACTGTATGAAAAGTATGGACACTTTTCAATGGCACGTTGGGACACGCAAAGAATTTTCAAGCGCACAGACGCTTAAGGAGAACGTACAATCAAAATTTTACCTCAAGTCATTCGTGATGGAGTTGCTTCTGAACTCGACAAGAGTGGAATAAATCGGAATCTTGAAACCTATTTCTGAAAGTCAGTGGGAATCGCTACATTTTATCACAAGAAAATGGAACGGAGAAATGAGACTACATGTAGATTTTAACGCTACGTTTAATACTCAGATGATTGTTGATTGTTTTCCGCTTCTATGTATCGAGGAGGTTGTGTATCACCTATTAGGTGAACGATTCTTTCCTAAAGCTGATTTAGCTGATATTTACCTTCAACCTTCTCTGGATGACGATAAGAAACAAAAATTTTGGTGGTCAATACGCACGTCGGCTTGTATCAGTACCAGAGCCTTCCCCTCGGAAGCGCATCTGCTCGTTCGCTGTTTCGGCGTTTTCTTAAACAACTGACGTCGAGAGTTCCGTCCTGTTCAAATTACTTGGATGACATTATTGGGCCGGCCTGGGTGGCCGAGCGGTTCTAGGCGCTACAGTCTGGATCCGCGTGGCCGCTACGGTCGCAAAAAATGGTTCAAATGGCTCTGAGCACTATGGGACTTAACTTCTGAGGTCATCAGCCGCCAGAACTTAGAACTACGAGGTGCGGCTACAAAAAAACCGGACTGATGCTGGAAAAAACATTTATTTACAATTATTTACAATTTCATGTTATCTCCTTCAATGTACTCTCCTCCTCGGTCTCTACACCGCTCCATACGAATTTTCCACTGTTCATAGCAATGCTGCAGATCATTTTCGGTAAGTCCATACATTACTTCCGTCGCTTTTTCTTTTACTGCTTCAACAGTCTCAAATCTAGTTCCTTTCAAAGCTGACTTGACTTTAGGGAAAAGAAAAAAGTCACAGGGGGCCAAATCAGGTGAGTAGGGTGGATGATCTAAGATGGGAATGTTGTGTTTTGCCAAAAACGTCTTCACTGACAACGCACTGTGAGCTGGGGCATTGTCTTGGTGAAGGATCCATGACTTTTTTCTCCACAAATCGTTCCGTTTTCTCCGTACTCGCTCACGTAGGGTAGCCAGGACGCTAATGTAGTAATGCTGATTCACTGTTTGTCCCTCTGGTACCCAATCAATGTGCACAATCCCTTTGATGTCAAAAAAAAACAATCATCATTGCCTTGAATTTCGATTTTGACATTCGTGATTTTTTTTGTCGTGGAGAACCAGGAGTTTTCCAATGCATCGATTGGCGTTTAGTTTCGGGATCGTAAGTAAAAAACCACGATTCATCGCAAGTAATAACATTTTGTAAGAAGGTGGGATCACTTTCAATGTTTTCCAGGATGTCAGAACAAATCATTCTTCGGCGTTCCTTCTGTTCAATTGTGAGACACTTTGGAGCCATTTTTGAACACACTTTGTTCATGTTGAAACTTTCATGAAGAATCTGCCTAACACTTTCCTTGTCAACTCCTGTTAACTCAGACACTGCTCTAATTGTTAAACGGCGATCTTGTCGAACAAGTTTACCGATTTTTTCAATGTTTGCATCAGTTTTTGCTGACAATGGTCTGCCAGTGCGAGTGTCATCACTGGTGTCTTCGCGGCCATCTTTAAATCGTTTAAATCACTCAAACACTTGTGTTCGCGATAAACAATCATCGCCGTACACTTGTTGTAACAATACAAACGTTTCACTTGCAGATTTTCCTAGTTTGAAACAAAATTTGATGTTAACACGCTGTTCTTTCTGTACACTCAACATTTTCCGACGCACAGACAAAACGTCAACTACTTAAAACAGACGCCACGGGCAGACTGAGTGCAGGAGGCAGATGAAACTCGAGCAGTAGGTGGAGCGAGAGTCACGTGACAGGCCACGCGACTTTCAGCCTTATTGCATTCGTTTTATTGTTTCACCAGTACTAGTCCGGTTTTTTCTAGCCACACCTCGTACTTAAACCTAACTAACCTAATGACATAACACACATCCATGCCCGAGGCAGGATTCGAACCCGCGACCGTAGCGGTCGCGCGATTCCAGTCTGAAGTGCCTAGAGCCGCTCGGCCACCTCGGCCGGCCCCTGAACGACACTCTGCAGTCTTTGCGGCAGCAGTGGAAACTGCTCTGTCTCCCCTTCGCTCCCGTGTGCGACAATGACAGGCGCTGGGCGTTCCCTTTGCGGTCCGCGCTTTGGAAGGACTACCTCCGCTTCTTGAGGCAGCTCCCTGCCCGCAGTAATTCAAGTGAGTATGGCGTCGAGGTAGGCGACTCTGCGAACGTGGGTACGGCCACCACGCGCAGAGACACGATGGTAGCACCTCTGATGTGCTTGATGGCTTTCCAGAGTGTGCTCCCCCTCGATTAGCAGCGTTGGAAGAACCTCTACAAGAGGCGACGGTAGCACCTGTAATGTGTCCAACCACTTTCTACAGCGTGCCGCCATCCAAGCAGCTGTTCCATCTGCGGACGGGTCGAAGGTACCGCACGCCCGCCAAGTTGTTCGGAAGCTACCTGTATTAATTGCAGCGCCTTCACATGCAGTCGCCAGAACATTGGACGTTGGGGGACAGCAGACAGCTCGCCCCAACCAAGAATATGGTGCCGCGGACTGGATCGCGGTCTCACACGCTTCTGCACCTGTATAACAATCTGAAGTTGATCATGCAGCGCCAACATATCATCTCCGATGACACTTGATGACTGGGTGTACCTGTGTCACATGTGGCCCTGATAAATCATACCTCAGCAATAGAACATTTCACGTCAAATCCGACGGAGGAGTCTCGACAGCGCGACAAATCAGGGCGGGAGTGCCTCAGGGCTCTGTACTCGGGCCCCTACTACACACTCTATGCACCACCCGTACTCCGAAAACCTTCATACTTGATACCATGATACTTCAGACTAGGCATTATCAATGCTCAAGCTACGCGAAACTAGGTCTAGAGAGACTTTCAGAAGTCAAGTGTGTGCGTATGATAGCCTTCTCCCCCCCCCCCCTCCCACCCCCACCCCAATGCTAGCTGATATCATTGTTCTGTACATCTACGCGAGTTTCAATTTTGCGAGGGGAAACACGGTTCACCTGGGGAGTACCGTCATAGCCAGGCTTTCCTGTGGCATTTGCAAACGTCTTTCCCGCCTGTATCTTACTAGACACGTGAGATTTATTTTTCGCGCCGCCTCGCCTAAATACAGCGCAGCCACGGTAACATGCAACATGCTTTTGCGGACAGTTTCAGCATTTCGGTTTGTTAGTCCGCGGTAAGGGGCATTCACCACCTGCGTGGTTTCCGGCATATTTAACGCAGTGGATGGGCAACGTGCAAAATGTAGCCACGTGGTCGAGACACTGGCAGTTAAAGCACTGTACCCTACATCGCTCCCCACACGGTTTCTCTACTTCTACTCTTACATTCGCAACGAAGCCAACTTGTAAAATTTTCCTCTTCGCTATATTGTCCTGAAGCACCACGCAGAACGGAGGCTGTTCTTTGTGGGTTTTAGGAGATTTCACTTTAGTGGCGGAACGTACGTAGAAGCCTAAAAAACCCAGTTCATCATGTAGGTGACCTGGCTTCATATTGAAAAGCAGCTTCCGAAACACTACCTTAATCAATTTCATCGGCACTGAGACGTACGTAAGATGTGTAGTTTTTCGTCCGTGACCGTTTTCATCATTGCTTCGTAATCGTCTTTGGAGCCCATGATAACTTTATAAATGTCGCGTCCGGCAAGACGAACGGAAAAATTATTCTGCACAACCGATTTTCTTTTAAGTTGGAGGGGTTTGTAGTCCTCTTTTCAGTTAATAACTACCGACGGTGGAGATGGCAAGCTTTCTCCTTGCTCGGCCGGTGCGGATACGTCCATGTCGGTTGTTGCAGCTTCACTGCCATTATCGTTCAAGCTAGAGTAACGGTTATCGGTTTCAACTTGTTACGTTGGCGCGTTAAGAGTAATTGCCCTCGCCGCACGCGGTATGGTTGAGGTTTGGCCTCATGAAACCGTCTTCATCAGGCATTTGCTGCGTTTGCTGTGCTCTAGTGCCTTTCTCGGAAGCTTTACTAAGAGCTCTCGCTCGCGGCCTCGCTGCAGCAGAACATTTGGTGTGTTTGGAAACCTCGCTCACGTCGGCACGGCGCTTTCTTGAATTTATTTCGGTTTCCATATCTACGTCGGATGGCTTGGTAGCGGGAGTAATTCTCATCACAATGGCCAGGTTTCCTTCCAAGATCTGAGAGTTGTCTGCGCTCGCGTTTGAAGTGCTCGGAGATATTTTGTTTGTATATCATTATTTGTTTATGGTTCATTTAAATTGTTATAATTTTTTTGTTTAAAATTTTGGAATATTGGTACTATATTTTCTTTAGATATAAAGTAAGCTGTGCTATACTCGTGTTTGAAATTCTTTACATTGTATGTGAGTAATGTATGTAAAATTCAATGTAAATTGTTTATTACATCAAATAATTTGCTGATGACATTTTGCATTTAAAATATTTGTGTGTACAAATTGTTCATGTTGATGTAAATTTGACAATTTAAGAAATGGTCACGCTTAGGAATAGTGTAAGAAATAGGTGTTATGGCAAAGTCAGTGTGCTTTTGTTTGAAACGAAAGTGGCTTTGGGAAGTAGCAAACGTGGCAAGGGCGAAATACCTAGAGCTAGCGCGGGAAGTAATTCACGCAGTCTGTAGGCAGCAGCGATTGAGGCAACACCTTTGTGGAATAGAAGAAGCTTTGCCTGCAAATTTCCACAAAAATACATCGGATGAAGATTGCAAACGATTTACGGCATAGCTGCGAGTTGTTGGGCTTCTGTATATAAAACTGAACGACGCCAAGAAGAGAAATCGAGCCCATACAGCAAGATACTTGCAGGCCGTACTGTGGGTAGTGTAGCCGTCATAATAAGTCTACAGCCACCAGACAAGATTTTTTTGTATTTTTGGTTTCGTACAGCAGTTTTTAATAATCATTCTTGAACTTCTAAGAAACTGGTTCAACCTGATATTTCACCCTAATCATACACACATCAAAAAAAGTTTTGCATCGCCGTGATTTCCGGGACCTGTGCAGAAGATTGGAATAGAGATCAACATAAACATCATGTCCGCCCTTTTTATTGCTCATCAAAACCACACATTGCTTGTTGTACCACCATACAGCAAGACCTTCAAAGGTGGTGGTCCAGATTGCTGTACACACAGGTACCTCTAATAACCAGTAGCACATCCTCTTGCATTGATGTGTGCCTGTATTCATCGTGGCATACTATCCACAAGTTCATCAAGGCACTGTTGGTCCAGATTGTCTCACTCCTCAACGGCGATTCGGAGTAGATCCCTCAGAGTGGTTGGTGGGTTACGTCGTCCATAAACACCCCTTTTCAATCTATCCCAGGCATGTTCTATAGGGTTCATGACTGGGGAACATACTGGCAACTCTAGTCGGGCAATGTCGTTATCCTGAAGGAAGTCATTCACAAGATGTGCACTATGGGGGCGCGAATTGTCGTCCACGAAGACAAATCCTCGCCAAATTCCTGCCAATATGGTTGCACTATCGGTCGGAGGATGGCATTCACGTATCGTACAGCCGTTACGGCGCCTTCCACAACCACCAGCGGCGTACGTCGACCCCACTTAATGCCACTCCAAAACAGCAGGACAACTCCACCTTGTTGCACTCGCTGGACAGTGTGTCTAAGGCGTTCAGCCTGAGCGGGTTGCCTCCAAACACATCATCGACGATTGTCTGGTTGGAGGCATATGCGACACTCATCGGTAAAGAGAACGTGATGCCAATCCTGATCGGTCCATTCGGCTTGTTGTTGGGCCCATCTGTACTGCGCTGCATGATGTCGTGGTTGCAAAGATGGACCTCGCCATGGACGTCAGGAGTGAAGTTGCGCATCATGCAGCTTATTGCGCACAGTTTGAGTCGTAACACGACGTCCTGTGGCTGCACGAAAAGCATTATTCAATATGGTGGCGTTGCTGCCAGGGTTCCTCCGAGCCATAATCCGTAGGTAGCAGTCACCCACTGCAGTAGTAGCCCTTGGGCGGCCTGAGCGAGACATGTCATCGACAGTTCCTGTTCCTCTGTATCTCCTCCATGTCCGAACAATATCGCTTTGGTTCACTCCGAGACGCCTGGACACTTCCCTTGTTGAGAGCCCTTCCTGGCACAAAGTAACAATGCGGACGAGATCGAACCGCGGTATTGACTGTCTACGCATGATGGAACTACAGACAACACGAGCCGTGTACCTCCGTCCTGGTGGAAAGACTGGAACTGATCGGCTGTCGGACCCCCTCCGTCTAATAGGCGCTGCTCATGCATGTTTGTTTACATCTTTGGGTGGGTTTATTGCCATCTCTGAACAATCAAAGAGAGTGTGTCTGTGATACAATATCCACAGTCTATGTCTATCTTCAGGAGTTCTGGGAACTTTTTTTGATGTGTGTATGCCTATATAAGGTTCCCTCCTGCTGTTTGATTAATCTGAGTATCCTGTTTTACAGACTTATGAAGTGCCAAGTTAATATAAAGAGGCACCATTTAAATTGTTTTGTGTAAATAATACAAAAGTTATCTGAACTATTGCAAAATGTTACAGCAAAAGTTTGCTTACGTAAAATTCAACCAGAGTGAAGCCAAGTTACTAGAATCTGTTAAATGACTATACAGAATTAGTTGAAAGATTAATAGCTTTTGAAAGTAAATTCCAGTAAGAAAGAGGTTTTCTTGAAGTGAAATGTTCAGTATAAAAGGCGTGTGCTTTAGTATCTAAGTATTTTAGTATTTAAGTTTGTTAATTATGGAAAGTACTTTTCTAAAGGTCCCCCCTTTCTAAAATTTTTTAGCTTTTTTGAAGTTATCTACTGGGCTTTTTCCCTTTTCAAAAAGGTAATGTACAGGTATAAGGGTGTAATCCAACATTGTTTAAGTGGAGTAATATTTATTTGAAGAACCAAATTAAACAGTAGCAAGAAAGTAGGCAAAATTCATACTTCTGCTTTTCCTATACTGCACTGTTTCACTGCCTGGATAGGCTGGCAACAATTAGTACATGTTTTAAACCACTAAATGAACGTGGAACTGAGTTGTCCTAGCTTCAGTATAATATCATTGACACTGCGTTTCTGTCTAAACGCTGGGTAAGATCTTAGGAAAAGAAGTGAGTAGTCTGGTTTATTTATCCATGAGACACAACACACAGTCAAATCCTGTGAAAAGGGTAACTCTATTGATTAGCTTTTCCTATAAACAGGACTATGCCCCCGTAGTGTACTTTATATGGAAACTAAACTAGATTTTAATAAGAGGGTTATACGTGGCAACATAGAGACAGGGTTTGTGTTATTTAGGTAAAAGCATACTAAATTGCAGTATTACTGGTAGGGTTATATTTGCACTGCTGTGAACAACAGCTGGCGGAGCAAGTTCAACGTCAGGCTGTTGTACAGGCGCAGAAGCGTGCGAGATCATGGTCCCGTCCGCGACACCATTTTCTTCGTTGGGACGAGCTGTCTGCCTGACTCCAACGTCCAATGTTCTGGAGACTGCATATGCAAGCATTGCAATCAATACAGGCCGCTTCTTAACTACTTGGCGTTCGTGCGAGCCCTCAATTTCATGTTCATCTCACCCTCCGCTCGTTCTTTTCAGACGCTTGTGGTGTGCGTACCGTAAGACCTTCGGTACACACACCATCAGATTATTTGACTTGTCGCTCTAGCGAAGTAGACGAGTGTCAGCAATGTCTCGTGGTCTTATCGCGGCGTGTTTATCTTCTGCCGTTAGGTCAGACGATAGAAGTGCCACTTGCACGCTTAGAGTAGCAGATTGACGGTGACGAACTTTAAATTTCACACACATTTATTAAAATAATAACAGTTATAAACCTTACTTAACTTGATTCTGGATGCTATTTACAATTGACAATCTGAAGTTCCTTTGGTCTTGGTACGTTAATCTTATTCTCGCATATCTCTGATACTTGACAAAGTGTCTATTCATTTATCTTCACGGCTGTGTATAGGAATATGGTAATCTTATTAGGCGCAGACTGAAACTTGACTATAGACTGGGACAGACAAATGCAGACTGACTGATCGGAGGTCTGTACACTCGTTATAATACCTTACGCGTTCATGTATCACTGCGCTAGTGTGATCCGCGAGGAGAAAAGGTTCTACGTTAGCAGCAATCTCATTGGCTGCGTTACATATTAATTCGCGGATCGGCGGAAGCAGAATTTGGTCCGTCTCTATGACAGCGCCATCTCGTAGTGCGGAGACGGACGAGCGCTGCGCCTGCGCTGTTGTGCTTAGCGGGGCGCGCTCTAGTGGGAAAGTTGTGTACGCGCTGACTACGCGGAACTATGTACACAACAACGCTGCACACCAGGCTCCGCCCATATCTGAGAAGACGAGCAGTGAAAATAGAAAGATCTTCTACAACGATAGTAATCCGATAACAGCTACCAAGTAGTTATACATTGTATCTGCTAACCCATGATCCACAAAACTGAACTGAGACAGTGGTGAACAGCTAAACCAAGGATATAAACGTTATGTATAAAAAAAATCTTCCTTGTAATTAGCGTATATAAATATACTAATGTTTCAACTATTTAATATAAGGAAAAGCTGGTATGAATCAGCCACCTAAAAAAAATCTTTTAAGACACAAAGGAATTACAGACATTGGTTGCGTACAGGCATTGCTTGAAATCAGTGGGGGAAGTTGAAAATTTGGTGCCAGATCGCGTTTTCAACCCTGGTCTTCTGCTTACTTGGCAGATCCTCTGATCATTAAGCCATCTGGACTCAGTGGTCAGTCCAACTGCACAGACTACTCTATCGCGCCTCCCGTTAGACCCAAATACTCAACTTATCCAAACACTACTGTTATAGTGCCCCTCATTACTAGCGGCCTAGTGTGCACCTGCACTGAAGAGATCATTGGCCGTCTCGCCTTAATTTTATATACTGAAGCGCCCAATAAACTGGTACAGGCATGTATTCAAATACAGAGATATGTAAACAGGCATAATACGGCGCTGCGGTCGGCAACGCCTATATAAGACAACAGTGTCTAGCGCAGTTGTTATATTTGTTACTGCTTCTACAATGACAGGTTAGCAAGATTTAAGTGAGTTTGAACGTAGTGTTATAGTCGGCGCACGAGCGATGGGACACAGCATCTCCGAGGTAGATATGAAGTGGGGATTTTCCCGTACGACCATTTCACAAGTGCACCGTGAATATTAGGAATCCGGTAAAACATCACATCTCTGACATCGCTGCTGCCAGAAAAAGGTCCTGCAAGAACGGGAACAACGACGACTGAGGAGAATCGTTCAACGTGACAGATGTGCAGCCCTTCTGCGAATTGCTGCAGATTTCAGTGTTGAGCCATCAAAAAATGTCAGCGTGCGAACCATTCAACGAAACATAATCGATATGGGCTTTTGGAGCCGAAGGCCCACTCATGTACCCTTGGTGACTGCACGACATAAAGCTTTACGCCTCGCCTGGGCCCGTCAGTACCGACATTGAACCATTGATGACTGGAAACGCTGGCTGGTCTGACGATTCTCGTTTCAAATTGTATCAAGCGGATAGACCTGTACGGGTATGGAGACAACCTCATGAATGCATAGACCCTGCGTGTCCTGTCCATTGTGCATTCCGAAGGACTTGGGCAATTCCAGTAGGACAATGCGACACCCCACACGTCCAGAATTGCTACAGAGTGGCTCCAGCAACACTCTTCCGAGTTTAAACACTTCCGCTGGCCACCAAACTCCCCAGACAAGAACATTATTGAGCATATCTGGGATGCCTTGCAACGTGCTGTTCAGAAGAGATCTTCACCCCCTCGTACTCCTATGGATTTATGGACAACCCTGCAGGATTCATGGTGTCAGTTACCTCCAGCAGTACTTCAGACATTAGTCGAGTCCATGCCACGTCCTGTTGCCCCACTTCTGCGTGCTCGCGGGGTTCCTACACGATATTAGGCAGGAGTACCAGTTTATTTGGCTCTTCAGTGTATAAGTGGATAACAGACACCACTTGTATATATAAAGAAAATGTGTAATAAAGTCCTCGGAAATTGTAATAAAAACCTAATTTACAGTGTACTTGAACCTTATCTTTTGCATTTGATTATAGTAGACACAGAAGTCATAAATATTCACTGTTACTGAAATATTTGAAAAATAAAAACCTGTGTCATTGGCCCAATCAATGCGACTGATTTCGTCCATTGGGCTAAGCAGTTTCCACGTATGGGAAATAGTTTAATAGCTGTTAAATTTTTTCAGAAATCTAAGTAAGTGTCAATAAATTTCATATATTTTTTTTTATTTTAGGAGTTTCTTTGTCATCTAAATCCATATAACACGTATTCGAAATCAACGTGGCTAAAAGTAGAAATGTCACCTTCGAAAATAAAAAGAATCTGGGTGATTATGAAAACACTTACATGGTATTAGAAAACATACAACGAGAGCCATTACTTAAATTTTGTTTATAGCTGCCTACCTAGGCCTAGCTTTAGACAAAAATCGAGGTGGCTTATTGAAGGCAACTGCATTGAAACGCTTAACAATACCTAGTCTCCGTCCACAGCACATAACTTTGTGTTGTGAACAGGGGAGAATGATGTGAACTGGTCCTACTTTCGATTGAGGGCTGCAGAAATTTAATCACTATAACGATATCAGTACGACGTTTCAGTCACGAATACTACTCAGTCTACACGAACGTAGTCCTACCTTTCTTTAGCGCGCGGGATTAGCCGAGCGGTCTTAGGCGCTGCAGTCATGGACTGTGCGGCTGGTCCCGGCAGAGGTTCGAGTCCTCCCTCGGGCATGGGTGTGTGTGTTTGTCCTTAGAATAATTTAGGTTAAGTAGTGTGTAAGCTTAGGGACTGATGACCTTAGCAGTTAAGTCATCCGCGACACCTTTACACCACAGCGGTAGCTCGGCGACGCTGTACGCCCCATTTGTTATCATACAAGGCAAGCAATCCTGGGTTTACATTTCAGCGAGAAAATATCCGTTTGCACACGACGAGAGTTTCTACTGGTTGTCATTGTGCTTGCCAGACGCTTCCTTGGCCGGAAAGGTCGCCGGATCTCTACCCATTTCAGAACGTTAGGAAGGTTATGGGAAGGAGCCCCCAACGAGATCCGGATTTTGACGGTCTAACGCTCCAACTGGATGGTTCAAATGGCTCTGAACACTATGGGACTTAACTTCTAAGGTCATCAGTCCCCTAGAACTTAGAACTACTTAAACCTAACTAACCTAAGGGCATCACACACATCCATGCCCGAGGCAGGATTCGAACCTGCGACCGTAGTGGTCGCGCGGTTCCGGACTGTAGTGCCTAGAACCGCTCGGCCACCCCGGCCGGCGCCAATTGGACTGCTTGCATAAGGGCCAGAGGTGGATCAACGCGATACTGACTTGCTCAGTTTGTGTAGCTCTTTGCATTGAATAAATCATCCAATTTTTCTCAAATTATAATCATTGTTAGTCTCTACACGTACATCACATCTTCCGCTTGTTGTCTTATAGCATATGCAGTATATCTGTAGATGTGGCTGCCTTGATAACTTCAATGTTAATGAAGAAAATAATCTGAGCCTCTTGCGAGAATACAGGAATCACTGCGAGCACGTAGGTGAATGGACACTGGACGTTACTAGCGTGTGACAAGTTGAGAATTTAGGTTGAGCGGGAAGTGTGTCCCGATGACCGACGAGGCTGAGGTAACCGCTCGCGTTAAGCGGCCGATTCTGGTTCGAGTCCTGATCTGGCACAAATTGTCAACTTCCACCATAAAATTATTTCGACGTCCGGTTATGGTTGGCATCGGTTTTTCCCTCGAAATTTGATATTTTTGTCACCCAATAATGCTGTGCCTCTTCTGTCTGACATTTCATATATGTACGTAGTATATCTGAGGTATGATTGTCTTGATAACTTCAACGTGGATGCACAACAGGGTCTGACCGTATTGCGAGAATACAGGACTTGATGTGCGCAAGTAGGTGAGTAGATAGTGGACGATACGAGTGTGTGACAAGTTGAGAGTTTGAGTCGCACGAGAAGCGTGTTCGGATGGCGGAGGCTGTTGAGACAATTGCTCTTTTGAAGCAAGAGATCCGCGTTTGAGTCCCGTACAGGCATCAAGTCTCAGCTTCCCTCATCGAATTATTTTGATACCCGACTGCAGCTGGCGTCGGTCTTTCCTTCGAAATTTAATATTTCTGAATATACAAAAAGCCTTTTTCTGTTTTGACCATAAAATCTATCAAAGAAGCTGAAATCAGTAGGAATACAAGAAGTAACAAATGACTGATTCAAATCATATACAAAAAACTAAGGTTCATTGTGACAGAAACAGCACAAGCCTTAAAAATGGTGAAAAGTTTGTCATATACAAAATACATTTAATATGGATGTCCCTCAGGGTAGATCCTATAACTAATATCGTTCTTCATGTATTTCACCAACCTTCCAAGCAATGTTAAACACAAGGAGAAGGTGGTAAAATGCAACAAGAATTAAAACGAAACATTTCTGTTGTACTACAATACTTTCACAATGTAAAATATGTTAAAGGGGAATCTTATGTCTAAGATCTGTAAAGAGTATTACTAATTTTGTTATCTTTTTGAAGTCAGCACCTCATTGATTGCGTCGACATATGTGTGCGTGTGCTTGAAGTGCGTGCGTGCGTGTGTGTGTGTGTGTGTGTGTGTGTGTGTGTGTGTGTGTGTGTGTGTGTGTGTGTGTGTATGAGAGGGTGGGTAATATTAAGTCATAATAATTATATGCTTGCCTCATGATATATTTCCAAAATACATTTAAATTCCAAGTAAAGTAAAATCCAAGTCGATAAAACCGCAAAGCACAAATGTAAAAAAAATATGGGTGTTGACGGCACTAGTAAAGAAGAGACGAAATTAGTTAAGATGCACAGTTTAAAAGAAAATTGCTTAGTGAGTGAAGGTGGAATATGTGTTGATCCGAATAACCACAGTCACGGACGGCTATTTAAAACGCAGTGGGTAAGATAAAGCGAGTGCGCTGCAGTGGAGGTCCCGTATTGAAGTGCCAATTATGGCGCTTGAATGTCTGAACGACGAGCTTTGATTGACCAGCTAATGAGATGAACAAATAAAAGAGGAACGTCAATGAACATGTGTCGTAAAACGGCGTCAAATCGAAAAATTAGCAATTTGTTTTGATCTACACTGATATCAACCAGATTTCACCATTTTTCGCTTGAAAACTACCGTCTAAAATTCGAAAAAACCACAATGTCGTCAGTATGAAAAGATTTCAGCCTAAAAAATTTTTATTGAAACAATATGGCAGTTAATTCTTCTCAGAAACATCAATGGCCTTTGTAATGTAATCTTTTTTTACACAGAGAAGAGTTCCACGAGTAATGCCATTTATAGAGTTAAATGATTTTTTATTTATTACGTCGTTTCACCAAGCGATCAATATGCCATTATTCGTTAACATCACAACGACCGCCGACTCATACAAAGAAATAATTTATTTTATTAACATAGACGACCATAATGCAACACGAAGCGACGTCGGCGAACAACAGCTTTTTGAAAGCAGTGTGGTTGTATTAGTCCAACACGCTATGCGCGTAGGCATAGGGGGTTTTGGGGGTTCACACCCCTCCAGAACCGTTGACGAAGCTAAAAAAATGGAGAAGTGCTTTTAAAATCGATTGCAATGTAATCCTTAATTCAAAATTTCGTGTTTCCAAACCGCCGCTATTGTGAGCGTGGCGTAGTACGAAAGGGGATTGCTTCAATGATGATCCGGCGTTGGCAGTAATATTGGTACCAATGTGTGGACTGAGCCTGAAAGGAATATGGTTTGTCTGCAGCCCTGTAAAGTCCAAGTAGCGCTGTCGCTATGAGAGAGTCACCCTAACTATCACAGTTGCTGAATCTCGGCGCAGTGAGGAGATATTCGTTTGCACATCACCTAAGAACTATCGTCGGCATCGCGTTTTCTGGAAACGGCGCAAATTTTTGCTATTATTGTGGTGAGCATTTATTTTAAGTAATGTTCTGTAGGAGAGAGTAACGGCTCATGTGTGCCATATGATGATTTCTCTTACGTTTGCTTTTCTACATTTACATTTGTATAGTTGGACTCCACATGCCACATGGTTCGTGGGGTAGAGTACTTTAGTATCAATATCATCTGTTTCCTGGCGGCTCCGTTCACAGACTGTAGACGAAAATAAAAGACTTCCTTTGTGCCCCAGTATTTGCCCCGATTTCCCCAATTTCATTTGAATGATCTTCATTCGATACATATGTTAGGGTATCAGATATCGTTCCGTTATTTGTATTCAGAACTACTTTTGTTCATATTCTGTGCTCTCAATGTTCGTTCAACTTCTCATTTCTAACAATAAAAATTCTTTTATACAAAATCCAGCACACCTTCACAACCAGAGTTCATTCCGGGTGCATCCTGCTTAATCAATCTACTGGCGTGATGTTCATCACATTACAAAACACATTTTTTATATCTTCATGTTAACCTAAGTTTGAGGGAAGCAGTAATGCAGCCACTTCCCTTTTTCAACCTCATTTCCCTTATAAGTTGGTGCAGTTGTTGTTGAGTACTATAGGTTGGCAGAAGTTGCAAGCAGCAGAAAACCACCCGAATTGCGTCGACAAGTTCCGATCAGAACATGAAACCACAGTGTTAAAGAGAAATAGAACAAATACGATAGCACCTTCTTCATTAAAAAAGTATAAAGTGACCCGAATTTGGTTGACAAAATGTTGACGAAGTACAGTGGCAGACTTAATGGGTCACTTCTCAGATCACACATGTACATTTACAGCTAACCTCTGCGAATCACCGCTAGGTGCGTGGCAGAGGATACTTTATATGTACCGTATATTGTGATTTCCTCGTTTTTCATTCACAAATGGAGCGTAGGAAGAACGACTGCTTCTATGCCTCTGTGCGAGCTCTTATTTCCTTGATTTTAGTTTCATGATCTTCACGGAATCAACACATAGGTGGTCGAAGAATGTATGTCGTTTCTGCTACAAAATCTGGCGTTTGGAATTTTTGATGTTGATTTTCGCGACATATACGACGCCTCTCTTCGAATGTTTCCAGTTCAGGTTTCTGAGCATATGTGACCATTCGCGCTGCCCTTCTTTGTACATACTCTGTGTCTCACGTTAGTCAGGCGTCATATGGGTCCCACACACTTGCGCAGTATTCAGGTACTGGTCGCGTAGGACTCTTGTCAGAAATTTCATTTTAGATACGCCACCACTTGCCTTGCCAACAGCTGCTCGCAAGCGATCGTTCCACTTAATATCTCTACACATGGTTATTCCCAAGTATTTATATGGCAATATTGATTCTAGTTGCGAACTATAATCTTGTAATCACAGGCTTTTATGTTTCGCGAAGTGTGCGATTTTGCATTTGTCTGCATTTAGAGTTAGCTGCCAGTCCTTGCACCGTTCAGATATTTTGACACAGTCTAAATGTATACTACTACAATTCTAGTAGGACAGAATTTCCTCGTAAATAGTAGTATCATTCGAGAAGTCTAAGATTGCTGTCACTCTTATCCCTTAATTCATTAATGTACAACATGAACAGTAATGGTGCTATTACATCCCACATGGCACACCGGTTATTCCTTTTACATCTGAGGAAGACTGTCCATTCAAGATAATGTGCCACTGGATCAAGTGCCTTTCGGTAGTTTCGAAACACTGAATCCACCTGGTTGCTTCTGTTGCGTGGGATGTTGTTGTTGTGGTCTTCAGTCCTGAGACTGGTTTGATGCAGCTCTCCATGCTACTCTATCCTGTGCAAGCTTTTTCATCTCCCAGTACCTACTGCAACCTACATCCTTCTGAATCTGCTTAGTGTATTCATCTCTTGGTCTCCCTCTACGATTTTTACCCTCCACGCTGCCCTCCAATGCTAAATTGGTGATCCCTTGATGCCTTAGAACATGTCCTACCAACCGATCCCTTCTTCTGGTCAAGTTGCGCCACAAACTTCTCTTCTCCCCAATCCTATTCAATACTTCCTCATTAGTTATGTGATCTACCCATCTAATCTTCAGCATTCTTCTGTAGCACCACATTTCGAAAGCTTCTATTCTCTTCATGTCCAAACTATTCATCGTCCATGTTTCACTTCCATACATGGCTACACTCCATACAAATACTTTCAGAAATGACTTCCTGACACTTAAATCAATACTGGATGTTAACAAATTTCTCTTCTTCAGAAACGCTTTCCTTGCCATTGCCAGTCTACATTTTATATCCTCTCTACTTCGACCATCATCAGTTATTTTGCTCCCCAAATAGCAAAACTCCTTTACTACTTTAAGTGCCTCATTTCCTAATCTAATTCCCTCAGCATCACCCGACTTAATTAGACTACATTCCATTATCCTTGTTTTGCTTTTGTTGATGTTCATCTTATATCCTCCTTTCAAGACACTGTCCATTCCATTCAACTGCTCTTCCAAGTCCTTTGCTGTCTCTGACAGAATTACAATGTCATCGGCGAACCTCAAAGTTTTTATTTCTTCTCCATGAATTTTAATACCTACTCCGAATTTTTCTTTTGTTTCCTTTACTGCTTGCTCAATATACAGATTGAACAACATCGGGGAGAGGCTACAACCCTGTCTTACTCCCTTCCCAACCACTGCTTCCCTTTCATGTCTCTCGACTCTTATAACTGCCATTTGGTTTCTGTACAAATTGTAAATAGCCTTTCGCTCCCTGTATTTTACCCCTGCCCCCTTTAGAATTTGAAAGAGAGTATTCCAGTCAACATTGTCAAAAGCTTTCTCTAAGTCTACAAATGCTAGAAACGTAGGTTTGCCTTTCCTTAATCTTTCTTCTAAGATAAGTCGTAAGGTCAGTATTGCCTCACGTGTTCCAGTGTTTCTACGGAATCCAAACTGATCTTCCCCGAGGTTGGCTTCTACTAGTTTTTCCATTCGCCTGTAAAGAATTCGTGTTAGTATTTTGCAGCTGTGACTTATTAAGCTGATAGTTCGGTAATTTTCACATCTGTCAACACCTGCTTTCTTTGGGATTGGAATTATTATATTCTTCTTGAAGTCTGAGGGTATTTCGCCTGTCTCATACATCTTCCTCACCAGATGGTAGAGTTTTGTCAGGACTGGCTCTCCCACGGCCGTCAGTAGTTCCAATGGAATATTGTCTACTCCGGGGGCTTTGTTTCGACTCAGGTCTTTCAGTGCTCTGTCAAACTCTTCACGCAGTATCATATCTCCCATTTCATCTTCATCTACATCCTTTTCCATTTCCATAATATTGTCCTCAAGTACATCGCCCTTGTATAGACCCTCTATATACTCCTTCCACCTTTCTGCTTTCCCTTCTTTGCTTAGAACTGGGCTTCCATCTGAGCTCTTGATATTCATACAAGTCGTTATCTTATCTCCAAAGGTCTCTTTAATTTTCCTGTAGGCGGTATCTATCTTACCCCTAGTGAGATAGGCCTCTACATCCTTACATTTGTCCTCTAGCCATCCCTGCTTAGCCATTTTGCACTTCCTGTCGATCTCATTTTTGAGACGTTTGTATTCCTTTTTGCCTGTTTCACTTACTGCATTTTTATATTTTCTCCTTTCATCAATTAAATTCAATATTTCTTCTGTTACCCAAGGATTTCTACTAGCCCTCGCCTTTTTACCTACTTGATCCTCTGCTGCCTTCACTACTTCATCCCTCAAAGCTACCCATTCTTCTTCTACTGTATTTATTTCCCCCATTCCTGTCAATTGTTCCCTTATGCTCTCCCTGAATCTCTGTACAACCTCTGGTTCTTTTAGTTTATCCAGGTCCCATCTCCTTAAATTCCCACCTTTTTGCAGTTTCTTCAGTTTTAATCTACAGGTCATAACCAATAGATTGTGGTCAGAGTCCACATCTGCCCCTGGAAATGTCTTACAATTTAAAACCTGGTTCCTAAATCTCTGTCTTACCATTATATAATCTATCTGATACCTTTTAGTATCTCCAGGGTTCTTCCATGTATACAACCTTCTTTCATGATTCTCAAACCAAGTGTTAGTTATGATTATGTTGTGCTCTGTGCAAAATTCTACCAGGCGGCTTCCTCTTTCATTTCTGTCCCCCAATCCATATTCACCTACTATGTTTCCTTCTCTCCCTTTTCCTACACTCGAATTCCAGTCACCCATGACTATTAAATTTTCGTCTCCCTTCACAATCTGAATAATTTCTTTTATTTCATCATACATTTCTTCAATTTCTTCGTCATCTGCAGAGCTAGTTGGCATATAAACTTGTACTACTGTAGTAGGTGTGGGCTTCGTATCTATCTTGGCTACAATAATGCTTTCACTATGCTGTTTGTAGTAGCTCACCCGCATTCCTATTTTCCTATTCATTATTAAACCTACTCCTGCATTACCCCTATTTGATTTTGTGTTTATAACCCTGTAGTCACCTGACCAGAAGTCTTGTTCCTCCTGCCACCGAACTTCACTAATTCCCACTATATCTAACTTCAACCTATCCATTTCCCTTTTTAAATTTTCTAACCTACCTGCCCGATTAAGGGATCTGACATTCCACGCTCCGATCCGTAGAACGCCAATTTTCTTTCTCCTGATAACGACATCCTCTTGAGTAGTCCCCGCCCGGAGATCCGAATGGGGGACTATTTTACCTCCGGAATATTCTACCCAAGAGGACGCCATCATCATGTAATCATACAGTAAAGCTGCATGCCCTCGGGAGAACTTACGGCTGTAGTTTCCCCTTGCTTTCAGCCGTTCGCAGTACCGGCACGGCAATGCCGTTTTGGTTATTGTTACAAGGCCAGATCAGTCAATCATCCAGACTGTTGCCCTTGCAACTACTGAAAAGGCTGCTGCCCCTCTTCAGGAACCACACGTTTGTCTGGCCTCTCAACAGATATCCCTCCGTTGTGGTTGCACCTACGGTACGGCTATCTGTATCGCTGAGGCACGCAAGCCTCCCCACCAACGGCAAGGTCCATGGTTCATGGGGGGTTGCGTGGGATATGGTGTGTGAAAAGCTCAAGTTGGGTTTCGCATGATCGATATTTCCGGAATCCATATTGGCTTCCATGGAGAAGTTCATCTTGTTCCAGGCAGGTCATGTGTAAACTCAGAATATGTTCTAGCATTTTGCCTCAGATCGACGTGAGCGATATGAGGCGGTAGTTTTGTAGATCGGATCTGTTTTCATTTTTGTAGATGGGTGTGACTTGAGCTCTTTCCCAATACTAGAGACAATTCCTTGTTAAGGAGACCCACAACAGATTATGGTTTAGAGGGAGGGGCTAATTCAATCGCAAATTCTGGGTAGAAACTGACAGGGATTCCATCGGACACTGGAGCTTTATTGTGCTTTAGAGTTTTTAGCTGTTTTTCAACATCGCTAGGACTGATTACTACGTCACCTATTTTTGTATCTCTACAGTTACTGAACTGCGGCCACATTTTTTGATCTTCCTTTGTAAAGGAACATTTGAACTCGGAATTTAACATTTCGGCTTTAGTTTTTCTATTTTCTACTTTGGTTCACTTCTCGACAATGAGTGTCTGAATACTTATTTTATGCCACATGTTTCCTTTAACGTACGACCAAAGTTTCTTATGATTTTGGGAGACATCCTGTGACAGTGTTTTGCTTCGGTAGTTGGTAGTTGTTGAACGTTTAACACATTGCCTTTCTGGCTGCTACCCGTGTTTTGATCAACATTTGACTATCTTCGGTTATACTTTGCCTTGTACCTGTTGAGCGGAATACGGCGTTTCTTAAGAAGTTACCTAATGTTGTTTGTGTACAATGGTGGGTCTCTACCGTCTAGTTCTTTGGAATGAAATATTTGGTGTACATTCTTTGCTGGCTATTGCTTCTGTTTTTTCGTCGTGTACCAATTTGCTTTTAAGCATGTTATTTTTCGTGAAACAGTGGAAAAGTATCCCGAATTTTATTGCTAAAGAAAATACCTTTATTTATTTTCAATAAAGGCCTATCACAGGGATCACACATGAACTCATGCCGATAACGTTATTAAATACCGGTACTGTCTCTCAGAATAAATCTAGAGCACTACAGGTAGCGAAATGCTCGTGCATATTCACTGTATATGATTCGATGCAGAATTTAATGCTCTTAATAATTGGTTACCTTGACGTTTTCGATTACACGTTTAATCTCTGAAGAATTTGAAAAGAACCAGAAAAGTCGATAGTTTTTTTTCATCACGTCTAAAGTTCCAGCCAGAAATTGAAGATAATTCAGATTATTTATATTAAACGCCTGTTTGAGTGTTTAAAACTGTTTCCAGAACTCCACTAGCGGTAGAACGCTAATTATATTGACCTACAAGCTGTTGCCCGCCATTTCGTGAGTAAGGAGATTTTTACCGTCGGTAAACTTAGTATAGCTGCCGCCCATTACCATAATTAGTTATCTGACATTGTTACATCTTAATTCATATTCATTACTATTAAACATAAACGATCATACTCTGCGCCTTCACGAAACCTTATAATTTTTGTCTGTTGTTTCTATCAAACCACTAGGCGGGGTGGCGTATTGCCTAATGAACTAGGGTCACATTCGGGAGAACTGGGTTCAACCCAAGAGCCGCTCATCCAGATTTAGATTTTCCGTGGTTTCTCACTTCACTCTGGGCGAATGCCGGTATGGTTTTTTAGAAGGCTACAGCCACATCCTTCCCCTCCAATACTAAAAAAACCCGATCGAAGCTGCGTCTCTAATGACCTTTGCGGTCGACTAGAAAAAAACACTAAACTTACTTCCCTACTTCTACCGCAGCAGGTGATCGATTGGCTTACGAAGTGGAAACCATGTGTGTATTTTCTGCACTGAGCAAGATGGAAATTCTTTTCCATGTACTTCTACTCCATTCGTGACGGACATTGTGCTGTTTCCTCCAGTCACAACCTCGTTACTCTCTGAAATGATACTATTTGTTGGAAAGACGTGGATTGCCGCAAGTATGAGCAGATGTTCAGTACCATCTTTAAAAAACGTTTACTACCATACAAACTCAACTACATGGCGATACCATCGGCAAAAGAATTTTACTGGCTGATTTCTGTTTCATGGTGACTATCATTACTTTTATGTTCTATTACAGATCCCCTTGATTATGATAACCATCGGTTGAGAACCACTCCCGAAATCTAATTCTGGTTAAGTCCGTGCAACACGCGCTTATTTGTCATGTGCCATTAATGAGTGGTATAAATTTTATTCTTTCATGATGATTCCTCCAGTGTGCTTCAAGTTTTCTGACTAGCAGCATATCATTTTGCCAAGATCTTAGAGTATCCAGGTTATTTACTAGGATTATAGCTTTCTCGTTCACCTCCAACGAATGTGACGTAAGGTTCTACAGCTAACTGATACACTTCGTATTTTTACTGTTAGATTTATTCTATAGTCTGTTTAATAGGAGGGAACTTCAAAAAGTAAGTTACACATGTCATCCCATGTTAGACCATTGCGCAACGAGAGTGGTGCATTGTCAGAAGACCTGTTCCCGGTTTCCTGTAGACACAGTTCTACTGTGCTTCTAATAACAGCTGCATCACAGTGTGCAAGTGAAGAGGCGCGGCTGGTGGAAACGTACTCCAAAATCGAATTACATGGAACATACGACTTCTGCAAATGAAACATCGAAGTTGAACACAGATTTACCGTCAAATTCTGGAGGTGTATGGACCAAATGCAATAGCACTTCGCACTTCCGACCGCAGTGAAACGATGCCAACAATTTGACCAATGCCAGGCAAGTATTATCCTGGTCGGGAAGGAAGACCATCGACATGTCCAGGAGGTCGAGGAACTGATCGACAGGCTTTTAAGACGGGGTTCTCACAGCGGTCCTCGAATGGCTCCGTGACAAAGGCGCGGATATCTGTCATCGAGGAACCGAATGATTGGTAGAATGTTCCGACATTGTTTACAGCAACTCAGTGACTAAGCTGAAAAGTAATATTACGTAACTGTGTTATTCTGCAGGGTAGTGCAGCATTAAATACAAGTTACTTGGTCTGTCATAATAATGTGTAACTTACTTTTTGAAGGCTCCTCGTACACAGTTCTGCGACGCAGCTTAAGTTACATTTTGCACCGGCTTACTTAGTTTTAGAGTTAGCTATTGCTGTTACTTCAAAGTAACAGCATCCTTCCATCAACTTTTCACTAACCTTTAAGGTCTTGATGTTATTCCAGCCTTCCCGAAGAGATTCTAGGAGCAACGGTGAACAATTACTTAGCTAAAACAGAGTAGGGGTTTGATAAAAAATGTTATACAAATAAATAATAATAATAATAATGATTATAAAATATTCAACATTCCACATAACATCTTCACTTTATGTTTTTTTCCTTCTTTTTTTTCCTTTCTAGAAATACTTACCCCCAGGCTATGCATAGCACAGTACTAACACCTCTTCCTCTTTCTGAGCTCATCATCTCAATCATTATGGAGGGCTGCTGACTCAGTTTTTCAGGATAGCAAATAGGAAGTTGCGGTACAGAAAATGGCTCAGAGATCACCAGTGTGTGTGTGTGTGTGTGTGTGTGTGTGTGTGTGTGTGTGTGTGTGTGTGTGTGTATGAATGTGTGTGTAGTGAGTGAAGTGTTATGAAACAATGTGTGTACAGTGTGTGCAGTGACTGATAGTGAGATATGAGTGAACAATGTGGCATTACCTTATTTAATAAGTTATTTGAAAAAAAAGTATTGTACACCAGGAGTAAATCTAATGATCGTCTCTAACTAGAAGTCTGTAAATATATGTGTATACGAATTAGCTTATTTTAAACTGATCTAAATTTGTAAATACTTGAACGTGTCCTATATCGTTGTAAAAAGAGATCTACGGATGACTAAAGCTACTGCTACTACTACTACTACTACTACTACTACTACAACTGTCAATATTTTGAGCCGTGTGAACTCTGACCGGCCGGCCGAAGTGGCCGTGCGGTTCTAGGCGCTGCAGTCTGGACCCGAGCGACCGCTACGGCCGCAGGTTCGAATCCTGCCTCGGGCATGGATGTGTGTGATGTCCTTAGGTTAGTTAGGTTTAATTAGTTCTAAGTTCTAGGCGACTGATGACTTCAGATGTTAAGTCGCATAATGCTCAGAGCCATTTGAACCATTTGAACTCTGACCGGTCATCTGTTTGCAGCAGGCTTTCCCGTCATCACTTCCTCTTCTCTGATTCTCTGGCTGACTGCTGTGCCCTCATGCTAGTGTTCCTCCTGTGTGCTTACTCCAGTTACTGCAGCCAAATTTCGGGCGCTGAGTCTGCTGCCACGCACGTTACTGGCTTGGAGCCCAGTGCTCTCGACGCGCGAGGCTGTTTGGCCCAAGCCCAGCACGTGCTCAGAAATGTTGGTGACGATGAGTTCAGCGACCTGTCACGCTTCAGCCTAAAAAAGGATTTTTAAAAGCTGATTGTGACTATATATGTCAGTTGTTTACATTTAGAGTATTTGTGCAGAAGTATGGAGTTTGAATCTTTCTTAGCCGCCGGCTTTTATCTTCTAGTACTCAACGAGACATTCACTCCTAGCAAACTTTCGTGCATTTATAAAAGGCATTTCTTATTACTGACTTCACTTTAAACTGAAGTTTAGTCGTAACTTGTTTTATGATAGGGTTCTGAGGCTAGCAAAAGGCAAATGTAACAGAACCAAAAATGGTTCATATGGATCTGAGCACTATGGGACTTAACATCTGAGGTCATCAGCTCCCTAGAACTTAGAACTACTTAAACCTAACTAACCTAAGGAGATGACACACATCCATGCCCGAGGCAGGATTCGAACCTGCGACCGTAGCAGCAGCGCGGTTCCGGACTGAAACGCCTAGAACCGCTCGGCCACAGCGGCCGGTCCTTATTGTCTGAACTTACGAGGTTTAAGCACCTTACATAAAGATCAAGTAAGCCGGCCGGTGTGGCCGAGCGGTTCTACGCGCTACAGTCTGGAACCGCGCGACCGCTACACTCACAGGTTCGAATCCTGCCTCGGGCATGGATGTATGTGATGTCCTTAGGTTAGTTAGGTTTAAGTAGTTCTAAGTTCTAGGGGACTGATGGCCTTAGAAGTTAAGTCCCATAGTGCTCAGAGCAATTTGAACCATTTTCTTTTTATCAAGTAAGTCTGTTTCAGACGCTGACGTTAGTTTATACTCGCTAACATCACGGCCCTTGCAGCCCTTACGCTTGTGTCACCTGCATGTTGTACACGTTTTATATCTCTCCGTATTACTTCGTCGTACCGTGGACGGGTGGTGATATCTTCAGTACTAGCAATGCTTTCCTAAAAAGTGAACTGTTTGCTCGCAAAGTAAATTCATTTAACCTCTCTTGTCCGTTTCTCAGACTAAGACTAACGTGAAGCTATATATAATACATCCCACAATCGAAACACCTGCTGCAAGCAGTTCTTGCCAACGCTATTTCCGTATTTCGTGTAAAAAGATTTAAACGTATACGACCTATAGACGATTCGAACTTGTGACTTCTTTTATTGCAGTCGAATGCGCTACTCGTTGCGCCACAGAACGCCAGCCGAGTGTAATAATTCTGCTGAGTCCCTTCTAGGCAGGAAATCAGCACTAAGTTTTGTCAAGAGTAATTTTGTTCTGCTCTGGGTCGGAGCTCATGAGTGACAGTCGACAATCTAGTTTTAATACACGGACCCATTTGCAAAAGTTCTACGATTCCTCAGGTTTGACCGAGTTTAATGATGTTGCAGGGAGCAGCGAAAATATGTCCGTCGTCGCCAATATCGCCCCTCTAAATGGGTGGAGCATAAACGCGTCAACTTTCGCAAGGCTTCCAGAAAATTATTTTCTATTGTTACTTAAAGGCTGCAATTGCGTTTTCCATCACTGAATAGCTCAACTATTAACAGTAAAAGAACGTAAAAAAGCTCGTAACTCCGTCTAACGCTCCTATACCACTAGTATAGCTTCGTCTTATGCCTAGCCTGTGACGTCACCAGAGCATCAGCCAATAACAGTGTGCTCTGGTAATCTGCTGAATTTCAGTTTAACTCGTGCAATTTTTGAGCGATCAATGGGATGACTTGGGAGGCATATGCTGCCCGCGGGATGCTAATATAATCGTTTGTCTAGGGAAGTCGCTCTCTGTGGAGCCGCGCGGAGTGGCCGCGTGGTTTCAAATGGTTCAAATGGCTCTGAGCACTATGGGACTTAACATCTGAGGTCATTAGTCCCCTAGAACTTAGAACTACTTAAACCTAACTAACCTAAGGGCATCACACACATCCATCCCCGAGGCAGAGTTCGAACCTTGACATTTAATTATTTTTAAGCTTTAATTATATAAAAATAACAGATATTTTGTGAGATTATTGACTGTAAATGCTATTTAAATAGCATTCAATCATGATAACAACAATCTGAACCATATTTTTTAACATAGGAAAATAGCCTATTGTAACGTCACACAACATGCTGGAAAGTATTTCTTTCACGGGTAACTTGACGGATGCTTTTCTCCCACACGATCCGACATCACCTTCTCCAGTGCTACTATGCAAGTTAGTCTTTGTCAGCTATGTGGTGCGAATGAATCAGTTGCACGTTAATTTCTATTCACCGCGATAAATTCTTTCCGCCGGCCGAAGTGGCCGTGCGGTTAAAGGCGCTGCAGTCTGGAAGCGCAAGACCGCTACGGTCGCAGGTTCGAATCCTGCCTCGGGCATGGATGTTTGTGATGTCCTTAGGTTAGTTAGGTTTAACTAGTTCTAAGTTCTAGGGGACTAATGACCTCAGCAGTTGAGTCCCATAGTGCTCAGAGCCATTTGAACCAACCAAATTCTTTCCATTTAGGAAAGAATTTTGTTGCTAAACTTCTCCCTGTACATTTCATCAACTTTCCGATCACTATAGCTTGCTGCACTATAAAGTGAATAAATGTTTATAAGTTTCTGTAACGAGTAATGCTCTGTCTTCGATAACCAATCGTGGACTCAAAGAGCGGTATACTCCAGCGTAGCCACATCACAGTCGACTGTGTTGCTCTTCAAGGTAGCGCCTCCAACCTGAATGCGACGGACAGTTGTTCCCTATGAAACCTAAGTGGCTTTCAGATGCGTATCTCTCAATGTAAGACGTCGGATTATTAGGAGGTGCATATTTCTCTCTCTAAATGTTGAAACCATGAATAATTTAGACGGAGATGTGTGGCTGTTATACAGCCAATGAACTGGATGTATGGATACTGTGCTCTCTTCTTTCAGTTCTATGCAGTTAAACAGAGCACCTTTGCTTTCAATTGTAGTCACCTACCTGTAGCATTTAACTCTATGGATTTGCTCCGAAGTAGGAAAACCGATTTCAGGAAGACACAAAACTCTTCGAGCCCGTCAACCTACGTCGGAGACACAGTAATTACACGTTTTGTTTAGTGTAACTACGCTTACTGAAATCGGTACAGGAGATTTCCATTTTACTTAAATCCTAATAACAAATTGAGGGGTTGTTGGACTCACATTATGGAGGAAAGTAGGTGCAGTCACCGTCAAGTCTTCAGGATTAAGTTTTCATGGTTTTCTCTATGTTAATAAGGCGACTGACAGGGTGGTTCCCTTGAAAAGGACATGGCAGCTTTCGACTTTATTCCTTATCCCTGTCCAGACTGACTCTGTGCTCTCCTAATGATCACGTCGTCGGCAGGACGTTAACACTTAACTTTCCATTACAAGAACTGAGGAACTTCGGTATACATCAGATTCTAATAGTGAAATGGGATAGCGATTTGGAATCCTTACCTCGGTTGCATCACTTGGTGTACCTAACAGTGCTTGAAAATGCAAAGCTTGCTGACAAGTATGTCTGACGTCAGGTCTGTCGCTTGTTCAGTGGCACACTGTGTACGGCGATGCTGTTCATAAAGCTGATGGTCAAATGTCAATAACAAATTATCCTACGATGCTAAATGTGTCTAGAGAATGTACCGAACGCACTGTTGCGTGACGTTGGGCTATGCATACGAAGTTACGAATGTATCAGCAGTGTACATTGCAATCGGCAGACTTTTCGCAGAATTAGTAGACCAGGCCTCACTATTAGGCCTATAAGTTCGGTCATTCCGTTAGAGGAATTTAGAACGAGTTACATGAACACTTGTCCACTGCTTACAATGCCACCGTGAAGCGAAAAAGACACAGTAATACCGGGTGAGTTGCAATGAACAGTATTAGTTGCAGTTCCAAACTTTTGGTATATTGCTAAGAGCCCATATTGGAATAGGGCTTAAGTATGGGTTTTCCGTGTCAACTGCTATTATTATTTCCTGAACTATACTAACGACATAGGAGACAATCTGAGTAGCCGTCTTAGGTTGTTTGCAGATGATGCTGTCATTTACCGTCTTGTAAAGTCATCAGATGATCAAAACGACTTGCAAAATGATTTAGATATGATATCTGTATGGTGCTAAAAGTGGCAATTGACACTAAATAAAGAAAAGTGTGAAGTTATTCACATGAGTACTAAAAGAAATCAGCTAAATTTCGATTACGCGATAAGTCACACAAATCTGAAGGCTGTAAATTCAACTAAATACTTAGGGATTACAATTACAAATAACCTAAATTGGAACGATCACATAGATAATATTGTGGGTAGAACAAACCAAAGACTGCGATTCAATGGCAGACCACTTAGAAGGTGCAACAGGTCTACCAGAGAGACTGCTTACACCACGCTTGTCCGCCCTATTCTGGAGTATCGCTGTGTGGTGTGGGATCCGCATCAGGTGGGACTGACGGATGACATCGAAAAAGTACAAATAAGGGCAGCTCGTTTTGTATTATTGCGAAATAGGGGAGATAGTGTCACAGACATGATACGTGAATTGGAGTGGCAATCATTAAAACAAAAACGTTTTTCGTTGCGACGGGATCTTCTCATGAAATTTCAATCACCAGTTTTCTCCTCCAATTACGAAAACATTCTGTTGCCACCCACCTTCATAGGGAGAAATGATCATCACGATAAAATAAGAGAAATCAGGGCTCGCACAGAAAAATTTAAGTGCTCGTTTTTCCCGCGTGCCGTTCGAGAGTGGAACGGTAGAGAGACAGCTTGAAGGTGGTTCATTGAACCCTCTGCCAGGCACTTTATTGAGAATAGCAGAGTAATCACGTAGGCGTAAACAGAGAACATCGAGTACATATAAGAGCAGACCATTAATTACCGGGGTTCATCGAGATGTATACAGGACTAAATATTGAATTACACAATCAACACTGATTTTAACAATACGTCACAAAGGTGCGGTAGTAATCGAGTAATATGCGCACAGCATGATCACGCCACAGATAATGTGCGTAGTACAAGAACAACGAGGTGTTATTCGTTTTACGTTATCACAGTGAGTGACACTGTCTCAGAGCTATTGCAGAACGAAGTTTTTTTATTCATTTATTCGTTTGGCTTACATGATCCTTTTACAGCCTTATTTAAGAACTTAATATATAAAAAGTTAAATATACACAAAAATACTGTATACGTAATATAAACGAGCGATCAAACAATCGTGGGAATAAATATATATATATATATAACATCTTGGCCTTTTAACCGCTCTACAGTTCTTCGTGTCACCAAATGCAGCTCGCTGAGTCGACCACGAAATTTTCATAGTACACACTCCTCAGTTAAGGTGCTGCATAGTTTGCACGACATCACCACAGGCACAAGCCGGGGCATCTACGAGGGCAGTTCAATAAGTAATGCAACACATTTTTTTTCTCGGCCAATTTTGGTTGAAAAAACCGGAAATTTCTTGTGGAATATTTTCAAACATTCCCGCTTCGTCTCGTATAGTTTCATTGACTTCCGACCGGTGGCAGCGCTGTACGGAGCTGTTAAAATGGCGTCTGTAACGGATGTGCGTTGGAAACAACGGGCAGTGATCGAGTTTCTTTTGGCGGAAAACCAGGGCATCTCAGATATTCATAGGCGCTTGCAGAATGTCTACGGTGATCTGGCAGTGGACAAAAGCACGGTGAGTCGTTGGGTAAAGCGTGTGTCATCATCGCCGCAAGGTCAAGCAAGACTGTCTGATCTCCCGCGTGCGGGCCGGCCGTGCACACCTGTGACTCCTGCAATGGCGGAGCGTGCGAACACACTCGTTCGAGATGATCGACGGATCACCATCAAACAACTCAGTGCTCAACTTGACATCTCTGTTGGTAGTGCTGTCACAATTGTTCACCAGTTGGGATATTCAAAGGTTTGTTCCCACTGGGTCCCTCGTTGTCCAACCGAACACCATAAAGAGCAAAGGAGAACCATCTGTGCGGAATTGCTTGCTCGTCATGTGGCTGAGGGTGACAATTTCTTGTCAAAGATTGTTACAGGCGATGAAACATGGGTTCATCACTTCGAACCTGAAACAAAACGGCAATCAATGGAGTGGCGCCACACCCACTCCCCTACCAAGAAAAAGTTTAAAGCCATACCCTCAGCCGGTAAAGTCATGGTTACAGTCTTCTGGGACGCTGAAGGGGTTATTCTATTCGATGTCCTTCCCCATGGTCAAACGATCAACTCTGAAGTGTATTGTGCTACTCTTCAGAAATTGAAGAAACGACTTCAGCGTGTTCGTAGGCACAAAAATCTGAACGAACTTCTCCTTCCTCATGACAACGCAAGACCTCACACAAGTCTTCACACCCGAGAGGAGCTCACAAAACTTCAGTGGACTGTTCTTCCTCATGCACCCTACAGCCCCGATCTCGCACCGTCGGATTTCCATATGTTTGGCCCAATGAAGGACGCAATCCGTGGGAGGCACTACGCGGATGATGAAGAAGTTATTGATGCAGTACGACGTTGGCTCCGACATCGACCAGTGGAATGGTACCGCGCAGGCATACAGGCCCTCATTTCAAGGTGGCGTAAGGCCGTAGCATTGAATGTATATTACGTTGAAAAATAGTGTTGTGTAGCTAAAAGATTGGGGAATAACCTGTTGTATTTCAATGCTGAATAAAACAACCCCTGTTTCAGAAAAAAAGTGTGTTGCATTACTTATTGAACTGCCCTCGTACAAGCCCCTCTCATACAAATAGGCACCACATCTCCCATGCCCTGTACAGAATCAGGGGCATCCATAGTTTTCTTGGAAGACCAAATCCATTCACATGTTTGCTAGGGTCAGTTATAAGAAGAGAATTAGTCGGAGGAAACTTCTGCAAAACCTCTCTCCATTCTTGACAAACGTCATCTTGCATTGGCCAGGGCAGTTTTCTAGATTTGAGTCTGCTGGCAGGTGTATTCTGCCGCTGATTATATAGAAATGAGTTCTGGTGAGTGAAACACTTTTGGAACTCTCCTATCACTGCTGCTTCTCGTCTTATTGATGGATGTGCAATATTACATAATAGAGGAATCCGTGAAAGTGGTGCAGATTTAGTAGTGCCACCGATTAGTCTCATTGCTTGATACAATGTGACTTCAAGTACGTGTACATGTAAACCATTTTTCGCGCGGGTGCACAGTATTATACCGTGGAATAAAATAATGCAAATGTAGCAGTGAAGCGTATCTGCATTTGCACCCCATCCTGACCTAACCAGTTGTCTGAAAATATCAATTCTGGCGTTCACTTTTTTTGTTACGTTTTCTAAATGGTTGTTAAATGTAAGAGCCCAGTCTAAAATGACCCCCAAGTATTTCGGGTATGGGTTATGTCCCAGACGGACATTTTCGAAGCCCACATTTAATTTGCGATTTGCGGAGATTAAATATGGCGACAGTTTATCACGTGAAAGAAGAGGTTATGAATGAGTGGAAAGATTAGAAAAGGAATTGCACGACATCAGCTACAATCAGTGGAGAGGAAGATCAGTACACGCGAACTTGCGACTCCTTTACTGGCTACACTGCGTAAACTACCACGTTATGGCACGTCTGGTCACTGTAGTTACTTGCGAGAGTCTCGTTTGGTTACTTCTGGTAGACTGTTACTAATAAAAAAAGCGAGTAAACGTCACGGTTCCCTCGCATTTTAGAGAGTACCGCCACTAGCAGTATTGCTCTAACAAGGATTTCCACCCTTCGTCGTTGGTACTGCCCCCCTGGTCCCTGATATGCCTCAGTTAGGCCAGCCGCTATTTATGTAAAGTGAACAGCGGTGGCTCACTAAAAACCAAATTCCAACCTTCTCGTCTCATAATGTGGTGGATTCTTTCTTTCGGAACAACAATTCGCTCCAGCTGCCTGCCTGCCTTCAGAAGGACCGAGCGGTTTGGAATAGTGATCGACACATTGGACTCGTATTCAGGAAAACGACGCTTCAAATCTTTCTCCGGTTATCCAGATTTAGGTTTTCCGTGATTTCCAGCAAGTGCTGGGGTGCTTCGTTTGAGAACGGCACTGCCCATTTCCTTTTCCATCCTTCCCTAATCCGAGCTTCTGCAGCGTCTCTAATTACGTCGTTGTCGACGGGATGGTACTCTAATCTTCCTTCTTCTTCCCTTCCTCCAGAACGAATACGAGCATCCACGGGAATCCACTTTCACTTTTACACCCACCGTATCCGTAGCCATCGACCGACTACTTCACACTTGACGGAATGGAACGTCGCGTTATGTCAAGACATTCCACAATACATTTCAAACGGCGGCATCCACGCAGGCCGTCAGCGCACAGAACGGGACGTCACCATCAGGGTTTCTCGGGAAGAAAGTTTTGACGTTAACATTGGTGGCGGGACATGTGTCGTCGTTTGCTGACATCGGAATCTAACCTATTTCCGCCACGCTCATTCATGTTGTAGTAGTGGATTTTCTGCTACTGTTTCTTCATTTTTTATTTTGTTTCATTTTGTGGCAAACTACAAATGTTCTATCATGACGTGGATATTTTTTCCATTGAGTGTTCTCCTACAAGCGAGGACAGATATCTGAGAGCAGAGAATGATTTAGATTTTACAATAAAAGAACAGAGATGACGCTTACACTGGTTATAAATAAGAGCATAAGTTGATGAAGCAGTTTCCTTTAAATAACATTTTAAGTGAAAAAGTCAGCTCTGTTGAGGAAGAAAGTACTGTTATTCATGACATTATTTTATATGTATGGAGAAAATAGATAAGGTAAACAGGCTGTTCTTGTTAAAAAAAAAAAAAAAAAAAGGCTCTGAGCACTACGGGACTTAAATTCTAAGGTCATCAGTCCCCTAGAACTTAGAACTACTTAAACCTAACTAACCTAAGGACATCACACACATCCATGCCCGAGGCAGGATTCGAAGCTGCGACGTAGCGGTCGCGCGGTTCCAGACTGTAGCGCCTAGAACCACTCGGCCACCCTGTCCGGCGTTCTTGTTCCCTTATAAATATTGTTTGATGTATTTGTTTGCATACAGGGTGATTTTTCCCACCGTGTACAAACTCGAGGAACTGATCGATAAGTGGATAGGGAACAAAAAAGGTCTAATGAACTTATATCCGGAAATGCATGGTTTCCATGCTAGAGACCATTTATTCAATCATACTTTGTCACAGAGACTGCGGTCTAATAGGCGCTATACCGTGCAGCCACAGTTCCAGTATGCATGATTTCCTCCTAGAGGGTGGCACTGTTCCTCATACGTCATGTCCTGGCGCCTTCTCCCGCCATAGTAACTGGTAATGTTGTGTCCCATTCACTTCTCTTGCTGACTCACATTGTAGTGGACATGATACAGCGCTGTACAGGGTTCCGTATTCGAATCGAGAGCTTGCCGACGTGATGGTTGCTTACGGAAAGGCAGATGGCAACGGGCGGTGGGCAGCAAGGTTGTATCAGGAGACCTATCCCCCGCCGACAACAACCACAGCATTCAATGCCTGCAACAATGTTTTGCCGTTTGTCTGAGACAGGGGCGTTTCAGGAAGCAGAAAATCATGAAGAACATACCTGAAATGTTCGGACACCAGCGCTGGAGGAAAATGTGATTTACACTGTGGAAGACGACCGTCGTGTCAGTACCAGTCAGTTGGCCCGCCAATACAGAGTAAGCCAGACGATCGCGTGGAACATTCTCCATGACAATTATTACTACCCTTATCACTTACAGCGTATGCAGGGCTTACTAGCGTCGGACTTTCCAAATAGGGAGCAGTTCTGTCACTAGTTTCTTCATCAAGCAACCACGATTCCTGGATTTGTGTCACACAGATGAGGCCACCTTTAGGCGCAGTGGTATCTTCATCTTTCATAACAGTCATCTGTGGGATAGTATGCAGAACCCCCATGGTATTGTGACAGCGAATCATCAACATTAATGCAGCCGGAATGTGAGGGCCGGGATAATTTGCGAAAGTATTTTGTGAACAGTCTTCCTTCCACGTAGCTTAACAGGCTGGAACTTTCGGCGTTTCTTGCGGGTGATTTTGCCTCCCCTATTGGAAGAAGAGCCAGTGATGATTCGATGGGTTATGTGGCTGCTACATGGTGGTGCTCCAGCTCACTCAGTCGTTAACGTCCAGACGCATCTCGGTCGTGTGTTCCGTGGTCGATGGATCGGACGAGGGAGTCCAGTAGCATAGCATGGTCGTTCACCGAATCTCAACCCGTGCGATTTCTGGTTATGGGGCTATCTCAAAAGTATCGCATATGTAGAGCCATTCCATATGTGGAGACACTGAAGCAGCGTTTTCTTGCTGCCTTTGACACTGTTCGGATGCAGCCTGTCCGACGTGAACGTGTGATACAGAACATGCTACGGCGCGTACACGCATGCGTTGAGGCACATGGAAACCATTTTCAACGTACACTGTAACTGTGGCTGTATGGTACAGCGCGTATTAGACTGCAGTCTCTGCAACAAAGTATGACTGACTAATTGGTCTCTAGCATGGAAACCATTCATTTCCGGACATACGTTCATTGGCCCTTTTTTTCCGTATCCTCTCATCGATCAACCCCTGGACTTTGTACACGATGGAAAAAAAGCACCCTGCATATTTTCGCTAGCAAATAAATGTCGATATTTTGAAATGTTGTTTCACTTGTCAGCAAAACTGATCAAGAAGATCTTTTATACAGTTTTTTAACCATATATAAAATTTATCGTTGTTAGTTCCTCAATTCCGACATTATACTCCTACTTCTTGTATTGCGAATGAAATCTCGTAGCCTCACTTTCACGGTTCGTTACTGGGTCAAGCGAACTGACGTCGAGTTGCCGTTCCGTCTAGTGTGAGCCGTCCACCATTTGACGGCGACTCCTCGTCACGGTCCGTTCCGTTGCGTTGACATTGTTCAAAAAAATGGTTCAAATGGCTCTGAGCACTATGGGACTTAACATCTGTGGTCATAAGTCCCCTGGAACTTAGAACTATTTAAACCTAACTAACCTAAGGACATCACACACATCCATGCCCGAGGCAGGATTCGAACCTGCGAATGTAGCAGTCGCACGGTTCCGGACTGCGCGCCTAGAACCCATGCTTAATAGAAAGACAATTAGAGCTACACTACAGAGTGTTACGATTCATTAACTTCATTCGAAGTTCCAGTTAGTAGTAGCCTGTGAATTCATGTCAGCAACACCCACTTGGCTGTGTGGTCATGGACGCTTACATTCCCTGAACTACATCGGAAGCGCGATGCTGGCCAAGCCAACCCAGTGCCTTTGAGCACAATGCGCTCCCGGAAACATTAGCGTAACCGCTCTGGTTCGAAGCAAAGCTCGCTTTCCTAAGTTACCAGTTTAATGTAAGAAAGTGCTCAGTCCAGAAGACTGTCAAACGTTTACGCCTGACGCCCCTTGAGAGAGTAGGCTGTCCTGAAAACATAGGAGATTTCTGCTTTTAGCCACATGAAAACGACACAAGAAAACGGGGTTTTTTCCCAACTGAAATGCAAGCTTCCCATTCGTTAGCAGCAACAAACTGTCCAGTGGAGAGCGATATAGATAAGTGGGGACGGAGAATAGTTGTAACCCAGAGGACTGGTGATAGGAAGGAAAGTAAGAGTTAGAACTTGAAACGGATCCACCACTGGCTGGATGCAGCGAAGTGGGAGTCGAGATGACATTTTTGCCCCCTGAAAAACTAGTGATTAATCATAATAAACAAAAGTATAGGAAGGAGAAATTTATAAGAGTAACAACAGTTCTGATTCGCTCAGGTCCACTTCACCTAACTTGAGACGCAGTTCAGCCATAAAACCGAACCGAAAAGTTAAGGCTCATAACTTCAGAAAGGACGCTTTTGTTGCTGTCGTCGAGTAAGACTGTTGTTGCTGCACTCGTTGGAGAAGCGCCGCTCCGCGCCACCGGCCCTAGCTGTCTACCGCCGTGATCCAATGCAGCTCTCACACCAGGTGGCGTAAAACTGTAGAACTTGCAGCCATCTCATGTTTCGGCATATCAACAGGTGAGGCCGAACCAGCAGCAATCAGGACTTAAGGAATTTTACTAGAGGAGCAATACTCAATAAGCTACAATCCAGATTCAGGCTTGCGTTTGCTAATGAATTAATTTCAGCTACAGTTTGTTCGATGTATTTTCAATTCTGAGTTGCGCATTAGATTCAGTTAGTTGCTTCTCACTTTTTCCGCAGTCAATCACATGTACCCACTTAAATATATAGTAAAGCAGCGTTTCTGATTGATATACTTTGAAGTCAGATTGCACTTCGAGAATGTTTAACTTTTCAATGTCAGGTTGCGTATCAGGAGCCATTAATACTAATTTAAGGTCACATTGCGTATCAGGTGCTCCGATCCTTATTCCAAGCGCATTTTATTACCTTGATAGTAAGATTTTATTCAATTATGCTCTTGAATGCAAGTAATGAATAAATTATATTACATATTGTGGTATCGATAGCTACGATGCCAAGGCGTAGGTGCAAGTTCGTGGGTTGGCACTACACCGACACCAACGACAGCGCCCTCTAGCCGGCGCTGTGGAGCTCTACGAGCGCCGCTCCAGATTCAGCCTATTTGATTCCGAGGAGACGACCTAGCTACATTGTTTCTATTTCACAGTGGGCGAACCACTACTTGTACGCAAAGTTAAGTAAAGGTGATTTTAGTTCACTCTGCAGTGCCGAGAGTTCTACCTCACCCGCTCCTCCTAGCTTCCTACCTTCGTCCTACCTTTCAGTTTTCAGGAGCAGACCCACGCGCCACCTTCCAGGCGGGATACGAAACATATCAATTTAAAATCATTCTATGCATTCATTTACGAACAATCTCCCCTCCAACGTCTTGTGTGAATCGGCCTTTACTCGCATTTACTTGGTTTCCCCATTCCGATCATACACTCCTGGAAATTGAAATAAGAACACCGTGAATTCATTGTCCCAGGAAGGGGAAACTTTATTGACACATTCCTGGGGTCAGATACATCACATGATCACACTGACAGAACCACAGGCACATAGACACAGGCAACAGAGCATGCACAATGTCGGCACTAGTACAGTGTATATCCACCTTTCGCAGCAATGCAGGCTGCTATTCTCCCATGGAGACGATCGTAGAGATGCTGGATGTAGTCCTGTGGAACGGCTTGCCATGCCATTTCCACCTGGCGCCTCAGTTGGACCAGCGTTCGTGCTGGACGTGCAGACCGCGTGAGACGACGCTTCATCCAGTCCCAAACATGCTCAATGGGGGACAGATCCGGAGATCTTGCTGGCCAGGGTAGTTGACTTACACCTTCTAGAGCACGTTGGGTGGCACGGGATACATGCGGACGTGCATTGTCCTGTTGGAACAGCAAGTTCCCTTGCCGGTCTAGGAATGGTAGAACGATGGGTTCGATGACGGTTTGGATGTACCGTGCACTATTCAGTGTCCCCTCGACGATCACCAGTGGTGTACGGCCAGTGTAGGAGATCGCTCCCCACACCATGATGCCGGGTGTTGGCCCTGTGTGCCTCGGTCGTATGCAGTCCTGATTGTGGCGCTCACCTGCACGGCGCCAAACACGCATACGACCATCATTGGCACCAAGGCAGAAGCGACTCTCATCGCCGAAGACGACACGTCTCCATTCGTCCCTCCATTCACGCCTGTCGCGACACCACTGGAGGCGGGCTGCACGATGTTGGGGCGTGAGCGGAAGACGGCCTAACGGTGTGCGGGACCGTAGCCCAGCTTCATGGAGACGGTTGCGAATGGTCCTCGCCGATACCCCAGGAGCAACAGTGTCCCTAATTTGCTGGGAAGTGGCGGTGCGGTCCCCTACGGCACTGCGTAGGATCCTACGGTCTTGGCGTGCATCCGTGCGTCGCTGCGGTCCGGTCCCAGGTCGACGGGCACGTGCACCTTCCGCCGACCACTGGCGACAACATCGATGTACTGTGGAGACCTCACGCCCCACGTGTTGAGCAATTCGGCGGTACGTCCACCCGGCCTCCCGCATGCCCACTATACGCCCTCGCTCAAAGTCCGTCAACTGCACATACGGTTCACGTCCACGCTGTCGCGGCATGCTACCAGTGTTAAACACTGCGATGGAGCTCCGTATGCCACGGAAAACTGGCTGACACTGACGGCGGCGGTGCACAAATGCTGCGCAGCTAGCGCCATTCGACGGCCAACACCGCGGTTCCTGGTGTGTCCGCTGTGCCGTGCGTGTGATCATTGCTTGTACAGCCCTCTCGCAGTGTCCGGAGCAAGTATGGTGGGTCTGACACACCGGTGTCAATGTGTTCTTTTTCCATTTCCAGGAGTGTAGCTTGAGAACAGTTAGTTCTTTTCCTGACTTTCAATTTCACTATTTTACTAAAGTCAAACAACAGTAGACATAGAGCTCCCTGCACTGTCACCCTGTCTGCAAAATGCAACGTCCTTAGCAGCGTATTTGTACTTGGAACGCCACCAACGCCGAGAAACAAATGACACTGCAGAAACTGTCAGAGTAACACAACACATATGCATTACAGGCAACATACCTGTTACTAACGATCTACTGCAATTGTCCAATTCGAAAATGTTCAAATCATAGAGAGGTATTACTGTTCATTTTAAAACTACTGCATGCCCGCAGCTATTGTACTGAACTTCTATCAGAAGGTAAGTCAATGGTTGAACTGTCTGAAATGCATGGTGGACACTATCTCAAACAACACCTTAATTGGTTGACAGAAGATAGTGAGTACACTTCCACCATACTGGCCCTATTTTGAAATTACACATAATTCTCGCTTATTTATGATTTATTGACTTGTAGTACTCGTAGAAATTCTTCCAGTGTGCTTCCTGTAAAGTTATTCTATAAAATCGTCGGGGGCACTAGGAAGTGTTGTCCGTCAATTACAACTGAACTTCAGCATTTTGAATGGTTGTATATCCTCCCAAAAAGGGCACAAAATTACTTCCTAGAGCAATTACAGAATTTGGAACATTTTCAAGCTACGTAAGGCCTGATTGTCTTTCCAAAGGACCCAACTCTTCAGTTGCTCAAAAATGTTCAAATGTGTGTGAAATCTTATGGGACTTAACTGATAAGGTCATCAGTCCCTAAGCTTACATACTACTTAACCTAAATTACCCTAAGGACAAACACACACACACACCCATGCCCGAGGGAGGACTCGAACCTCCGCCGGGACCAGCAGCACAGTCCATGACTGCAGCGCCTGAGACCGCTCGGCTAATCCTGCGCGGCTCTTCAGTTGCTCGTTCAGTTAATATAATCGTATGCTGCCAGCCACTTCTCAAGACTGTTCATTAAATAGCACTTTCCACCTTGTCACCATTACTAATCTCTGTAACTGATTTACGGACACACAGGAACTCACTTGCTGTCGTACAGCGAATTCCAGCTAGATTTATCGTTACTCGGGTCCATGAAAGTTAATGATGTGCAACTAACGCCATATAATTGCACTCCTCATACACCATACACCAGTATATCATGAAAGTCATATTCGCAATGACTTCTTCATTTTACACTACCTGATAAGTTATCATTAACTTGGCAATCACTCCTTTCGTAGCACCTACACAGACAAAATTGTGCTTTCTGTGATGACAGTGGCTGTGTAACAGCACAGGTTTTCTCCAGATACATGACAGCGTCGCCTGGCGACCCATAAGTGTTTCCCTCTTGCCTGCCTCCCGTCCACGCTCTGCTCTGCTTCTGACGACATGGAAGTAACCCATTGGTTCCTTAGCCTTAGTCTGCTTCGCGACTCTTTTAATTTATTTTAAGCTTGTTTTTGGTCTGCGGCAACGGCCTTGCCACAGTGGATACACCGGTTCCCGTGAGATCACCGAAGTTAAGCACTGCTGGGCGTGGCCAGCACTTGAGTGGGTGACCATCCAGCCGCCATGCACTGTTGCCGTTTTTCGGGGTGCACTCAGCCTCGTGATGCCAGTTGAGGAGCTACTCGACCGAATAGTGGCGGCTCCGGTCACAGAAAACCATCATAACGACCGGGAGAGCGGTGTGCTGACCACACGCCCCTCCTATCCGCATCCTCAGTGAGGGTGATACGGCGGTCGGATGGTCCCGATGGGCTACTTGTGACCTGAAGACGGAGTGCTTTTTTTTTTGTTTTCGGTCTAGGGCGTACTTCGTTCCAACTTTTCTTTATCTAAAACATATTACTACATCCTTTCCAGTTAGATTTAGGATACACAGAATAAAATGATTTTATGAACACATTTAAATTTGAAATTACAGTATTTTGGCGGAGAATTATTCGGCCAATTTATTTCGGCGATGTCCTCAGCAGCACACATTTCCTTGACCTTATATGGACATGGAAAAGTTGAAATTTCGGGCAACAGGTGCCACAGGATTCACCACATTGTTCTTGTCTTTGATTATAGTGAGCCATAGTAACATTGCAAACTGGGGCAGTGAAACAGCAGATCAGCCAGTGAAATTGTGCCATCAGGCTCATCGTTATAACTAAAATTGCAGCGAATTCCACGTAAGTTATGGCTCTTGACACAGTATCATCCGTGATGAACTTGTCAACAGAAAACCATTATCAGCTTCATACACAGAAGACAATAACGCAGGAGCATGATTACAATAGTGAAGGGAATGATTTTCTCAATCAAATGGTGACCGGAGTCTATTTATGGGTGGACAATTACTAAGAAGAGAGAAAGACTCATCGCACAGAAAAATTTAAGTGCTCGTTTTTCCCGCGCGCCGTTCGAGAGTGGAACGGTAGAGAGACAGCTTGAAGGTGGTTAATCGAACCCTCTGCCAGGCACTTTATTGTGAATAGCAAACTAATCACGTAGATTTAGACGTTGATGAGAAAGTGGAAATACTCATTGTCTCCATTCGTGAAAGATCTGGAAACGGAAGGACCAACTGGGAAGTCATCCTGACAATCTTTTTTGATATCAAGGATCACCTCTAAAAGAAGGACCAAATTGTGTTTATTGCTCACTGCAATAACGCATTTGGCAAGGCAAGTCGGTAAGCCAGTTGAAGGTTACCATATCAATAACATGTCAGGTTCTTCTCTCACAAGGGCTACTGCAGCTCCATGACAACTCATATTCTCATATGGCTTCCCATACAAAGAATGTATGATCTTATTCACAGCTGTTGTTTTCTCAGCAGCTGTAGTATATATTTCAGAATAAAATTCTGAATGAAAGAATACAATACATGATCTCATGTGGCATGTGAAACATCTGAGAAGTGGCACGCCACTCTCTGACTTTAACAACATTGTCAGCCAGATTAATACCCATATTTTAGGTCATGATATCGGTGTTCTCTAATACTACATTTGGTATGTGTGTTTTATGACTTTTTACATGAGGAAATTGTGGACAGAATATTCTTACAGTTGCGTGTGTAGCCTGTAGAGAACTTGTACACAAGGGGCTATAGTGGAGGCGACAGAGAACGGGGAGAGAGATGATTTGGGTGACATAAATTCTGAGTGCACCGACTAGGCTGTGTGAGTGATTCTGGGAAACAGCACTCAGTGGATCATACTGCAGAGAGACTCCTGGTCATAGCACCTTCCTCCTTTTACTTATGGTCTGACAGGAGGGCACTGGTTCGCAAAACATTTTACCTGGGCCAGGCGGCAGTCTCTTGCGAAGGTGGCCAGTTGGTGGAAAGTGAGTGGAGGAAGTCATTTAAGAGAGACTGTTGTAAACTAAGCCGTTGTGCAATTGGTAGGAAGGTCATAAAACTCAATGCATCCTCATATCAGAAGCTGGGACGATACGGGCAGAGCAGCTGGTGTATGTGTTTAATTGAGGCAACGCTGTAACTCCCCTGACGCTAGCAAGCAGCCAGGTTCTTTTAGCAAGTGGCAAAAACATATATATTTCTTGGAAGCTTTACAGCCTTCCTTCAGACATTGGAAATGGTCGGTCTGGAAAAATTAGATCTCTCCATAAAAGAGTGATTATGGTCCCATCTAGGTGTTGTTGTTGTGGTCTTCAGTCCAGAGACTGGTTTGATGCAGCTCTCCATGCTACTCTATCCTCAGCAAACTTCTTCATCTCCCAGTACCTATTGCAACCTACATCCTTCTGTATCTGTTTAGTGTATTCATCTCTTGGTCTCCCTCTACGATTTTTACCCTCCACGCTGCCCTCCAATACTAAATTGGTGATCCCTTGGTGCCTCAGAACACGTCCTACCAACCGATCCCTTCTTCTAGTCAAGTTGTGCCACAAACTTCTCTTCTCCTCAACGCTATTCAATACTTCCTCATTAGTTACGAGATCTACCCATCTAATCTTCAGCATTCTTCTGTAGCACCACATTTCGAAAGTTTCTATTCTCTTCTTGTCCAAACTATTTTTCGTCCATGTTTCACTTCCATACATGGCTACACACCATACAAATACTTTCAGAAACGACTTCCTGACACTTAAATCTATATTCGATGTTAACAAATTTCTCTTCTTCAGAAACGCTTTCCATGCCACTGCCAGTCTACATTTTATATCCTCTCTACTTCGACCATCATCAGTTATTTTGCTCCCCAAATAGCAAAACTCCTTTACTACTTTAAATGTCTCACTTCCTAATGTAGTTCCCTCAGCATCACCCGACTTAGTGCGACTACATTTCATTATCCTCGTTTTGCTTTTGTTGATGTTCATCTTATATCCTCCTTTCAAGACACTATCCATTCCGTTCAACTGCTCTTCTTAGTCCTTTGCTGTCTCTGACAAAATTACAATGTCATCGGCGAACCTCAAAGTTTTTATTTCTTCTCCATGGATTTTAATACCTACTCCGAATTTTTCTTTTGTTTCCTTCACTGCTTCCTCAATATACAGATTGAATAACATCGGGGAGAGGCTACAACCCTGTCTCACTCCCTTCCCAACCACTGCTTCCCTTTCATGTCATGTCCCTCGACTTTTATAACTGCCATTTGGTTTCTGTACAAATTGTAAATAGCCTTTCGCTCCCTGTATTTTACCCCTGCCACCTTCAGAATTTGAAAGGGAGTGTTCCAGTCAACATTGTCAAAAGCTTTCTCTAAGTCTACAAATGCTAGAAACGTAGGTTTGCCTTTCCTTAATCTAGCTTCTAAGATAAGTCGTAGGGTCAGTATTGCCTCACGTGTTCCAATATTTCTACGGAATCCAAACCGATCTTCCCCGAGGTCGGCTTCTACCAGTTTTTCCATTCGTCTGTAAAGAATTCGTGTTAGTCTTGGCCTCCCAAGACTAACACGAATTCTTTACAGAGGAATGGCCATCTAGGTAGATGTTTTATTTTTGCCCAAACGCGGCCATGCTTACCATGAGAACGACGCCTCCCTAGTCTAAAATCTTGTTTCTTCAGACGAGAGAGATCTGGAGTCGCTGATTGGCTCCTTGCTTTGCCAATAAAACACTATCATTTTTCAGATTTGCGTCTGTCATTTGTATGTAAGATTTATCAGCTCATTGTAGCTATAAAAGGATTAATAAAACTTGTCATTATTTTTTAACCTTAAACGTGCCACTGTTCTCATTCATACACTCTCAACTATTCACTGTTTTTATTTTACTGTGGTGGTTCATGGGTGCACCAGCAATTTAAGGTCCAATCTTATTAAATTAATTAATTTTAATTCTGAAAGTGACCACAGGCATAGGCAACAAAAGTGCCATGAGTAAAATTCACTAATTTCAAATGTAAAAAATGAGGGTGTGTTCATGACTTGAAGGTTATTGAGAAGATAATACTTTTTTATGTTAAGATAATAACATTTAGCATCACTCAGTCACATACTTTTTATTAAAACAAGCGACAGCTTGCTATTGGCGCCCTCTGACCAGGATCTAGAATCATGGCGCTTTTGTAAACTAGTTAGTTCGTTATCTTATCGAACAGGCCCGGTTTTTTTTGTTTTTTTTTTTATTTTTTTTTTTTTTCAAATTGAGAGTATGGTGGGCTGAGAACATTTAGACTTGGTCTTGGCGCTATGCGTTACATCACAGCAATTATTAGTATCTTGTAGTTATTTGATTTCAGTGCATGAATTGTTTGTATCTGATGTTGCGTCGTTGCTAGTAGCGTTGTGCAAGATTTTGTGGAAAAAATTTAAGTATGGGGATGTGGACGATATTGTAGAATAGGTTTTGTTTCATGGGCTTAGGCATAAATGTGTGCATTATTTGAAAGAAGATCAGAGTAAAGTTGTGGTGAGTCGAAAACTCACCGAAGTAGCAATCGATTTGAATGCTTACGAGAAGCGCGGCACATCTGTATTGTGAGAAAGGCTGCACACTAATGTCGTTCAAAATGCAATACGAGCCAGCCATTGATGCAGAACAAGGCAGAACGGCGTAAGAAGTTCATTTAAATCACTCTGCAAACAGGGCACAAATGTCAAATGCAGTATGCTCCGATGATGAGGGTTCAGTTCATTCATGAAATGAAACTGAAAACGGTGCCTAGATGGCAGGTCATGTAGGTTCTGTAAATACGGAAAGAGGTACAGAACGGAAAGTTACAGTCCAATTTCGCGGACTGGGCGTCATAGAGCAGTTGAGTCGTGTGCGTCTAGTCCAGGGTACGTAACTGGAAGTACACAATTAGAATCGATCATTCAATTTATGCAAGAGGCAGAGAAGAGACGACGGGACGAGGAAAAACAGAGGAAGGAAAGGGAAGAAAAGAGACGGCAGGAAGAAGACCAAAGACAGGAGGTCCTCATTAATGAAATTAGGAAAATTTAGAAGTGACAGGACAAGGAGGAAAAGAGACAGAACGAAGTCATCAAAGAAATCGAGGAAATTAAAAGGAGGGCTGCTGAGTTTGTCGAAAACGTAAATCAGATCAGGAATAAAGTTGAAGGTGAAAAGGCATATATTGAAGAAACTATTAAAAAAATCACATGAGACGCGAGAAGTAGCTGTAGAGTCCAAATGTGAGGCTGCGACAGTCAGATTAGTAGCACGAGATGCGCGAAAGACTGCGCAGATTGCACGAGATCAGGCAGCGCTGGCAAAGGTCGAAGTGGGCGCAACCAAGAAGGCTATTTCTGCTCTCAAAAAACAGGGACAGAGAGTAGCTGTAAAGACACAGAAAGAAAGGTTAAAAGTCAGAGACCAGCAAACACATATTACTACCCATCAGAATGAGCTGGCGGATGAGATGAGACAAATATGCGAACGGGTCGCTGCCCGTATAGAAATTCAGCAAGAAGCAACAGCACGGCGTCTTGAGTTCGTTGATCTCCAGGAATTTCAAAGACAAAATATTGCAACCCAACCTGGAGCCATATCCCTGGCACAGGCCAATATACGGCAGGAGGTCTCGCTTATCGGGGTACGACGCTCGGCAGAGCGCGCGCAGTCAGTGGCGCGTAATACATGAAGTATCGACCCGGACCACCAATGCGCGCGACCCAGACGTACTGAAAAACTACTACATGACTGATGACAGGAGACGAGGGTAAAACACCATTCAGGGATCGACTGGCAGTGAAATTTTGGGCACACGCTTGCCAGAATTCAGAGAAAGTCCAGGAGCGCAAAATTATAGATATATCGACTTAAAATATTTTCTCTCAATTCAAAATTTTCATGTTTACAAAGAGAAGCACAATTCATTATACCCCAAGTCATGGATGGCTCAGTATGATTGCGCACTACTCGAGTCATGGCCACTAGTATACAAATTGGAATTTGTCTGTGGATACCTGGAAGGTTCAATAGCAGAGCACATGCGTAGCGTTGCAGCCGACTGCCGCAGCTACGGTGAATTAAGAGAGGCTTTCCTAGAGACCTAGTGGTCGCAGGACACCCAAGAAATGATTTAACAGGAGACTATGCTAGGGAAGGACTACGAGCCGTCTCGGTGGCCGAGCGGTTCTAGGCACTTCAGTCCGGAACCGCGCGACTGCTACGGTCGGCAGGCCAGTGTGGCCGAGCGGTTCTAGGCGCTACAGTCTGGAACCGCGAGACCGCTACGGTCGCAGATTCGAATCCTGCCTCGGGCATGGATGTGTGTGATGTCCTTGGGTTAGTTAGTTTTAAGTAGTTCTAAGTTCTAGGGGACTGATGACCTCAGTTTGAACCATTTTTTGAAGGACTACGAAGCATCGGGGTGCTGCATCCAGTAGAGTATTTCGAGACGCTTGAAAACAAAAACCGTTACCTGGACCAACCGTATAGTGATAAGGAGATGATGCGACAGTGGTGCATGAAATTGTCATTGGGGTTCCAGGAACTGCTCATTGGGAAACGTAACGAAACAATAGAGTCATTAAAAAGCGCTTTACGAGAGCTGGACTTTGTCAAGGATGCACAAATCGCGAGGGACCGAATTCGCAAGGTGCATCAGGTGGAAATAATGACAGAAAAAACACAAATAGAAACAGGGCGACGAGAAACAATACCAAAGCCAAAGATTCAACAATGAGCCTCAGTGAAATGATAGGAGCCGACGAGGGACGTATGGTAGCAATTTTCAAGAAAACAGAAATAACAACAGGAGGGAAATTAAAATTGCAACCAGTTCACGTAGCCCGGGTGGAACGCGGGCCAAACAAGAAATAATGGAGGGATTGGTAGGCGAAGTCCTCAACGTGATCACCAGAATGACGCAGTGGAAATCAGACCACCTAGCCCCTCAAACAGAAACCGCAGCAGACGTCCGCGTGGGTTAATGTCAAGAATCATTTGTTTCCAATTCACTTATGTAGTCACTTAGCGTATTGTTCTTTATTTGTTTTTTGGATGATTCATTATTGTAATATTGTAGGATAAGATCTTCTCCTGTGACATCCGATCAATGCGTTAGGTGTTTGTAATTTTCTGTATAACATTTGCGCCTTGATAGTTTACTGCAAATTTGGGACGCACTGGTATCCTTTCATGTTTCACAGATAGAAATTTATTTCGTGGATGGGTATGTGCCGATTTCTCGGCGGAAACCTCTTGAGTTTATGGTAAAAATGGTTGGTTCAATGCTTGAACATTGCTGGACTAGTAGCTTGTCACGCCACAGCAAAGGTATATATTGGAACAACGAGAAAACTGTATTTTTGGTTCAGAAATAACTGCACAAGTCTTGAAGACACAGTTCTGCTCAGAATTCATTTTGGGGGAAGTGGTAGTGGTGCCACAGAAGTTGATTTGTGATCCGATAATGCATCTTGGCGTGATTTGGATCACGTCACCGATACCAATGGGAGTATCTTGCGCGATGGACATGGGTTGTCCACACCAAAAGCATGTTGACGTTAGAGTAGGGTTTTTTTTTTTCCTCCCTGTAGTTCGATTAGCGATATCGCCATTGGAGCGATGTGTTCTCGTTGGTGGTTTTCGAGTGTGGTTACGCTTATGGATAATCGCCTGTGGTGCGATATCTTTCTCTGCTGGTGCTTTTTCGTTTGTGGTTATTGTTTATGGATTACCGCCAGCAGTGCAATGATGTTTGCCTTGTGGTTTTTCGATTGTGGATCTTCAGCGCCAGAAGCGCTCCGTCGGCAAAGTTTCGTATTACGTGGCGTGAGCACGTGGGGTGCGAGTCACGGTAGTACATTTTCGGATGAATAGGAAGGAAGGTAATTTCGAATGGGACCAGAAAAAAGGGGAAGACAAACATACATCCTTATGCACTACAAATCATAAAAATACTGTATTTATGTCTTTGCAGCAGCTGTTAGTTGATTATATCTGTACGGCGATTTTTGAGAATTATTGGTCAGTTTCAGAGGGAAAGGTGAATTTGTGCCGGTGTCTGACCTATTTTGACAGCACAGAAAGGAGTGTACAGATGGCGGTGAGCGGTGTTCGACCCAGTTTCTGTCCCGGATATCCGCATCAGTGTCACCATTCAATAAGATGGCGTCAGGAAAAGTATCAATGTCCAGACTAGCGTAAAGTAGAAAGGGTCGTAGCTAGACTTGTGATCGGTAGAGTATAATTAGAAGTAAAAGTTGCATGCTGTGACAGTGCTTGAAGTATGAATGTACAGCCTGTGTCAGCTTAGCCCACTGAGGGTGCATAAGTGGTATTGGGAAACCGACAAAACATTGACATACGCAACAGCAACACAGCTTCGCAACTAGAAAATGATTAGTTTATGTCTTTTAGATAAGTGGTTAATTAGCAATGATAGTGAACTTTTATACAAGGATCCTTAGTAGTAACATTGTTTAAATGAAAGAAGCAGTAAGGTGCTTGTTTTGCATTAATCGTATTGTAATGTCTAAATTACAAACAGTTAATATTTCTGTTATGATTTTCTATGTATGTGTTTTTGTAAACATTCATTGTAAAAACACGGCACTAAAATACGCGCTAAGGATTGTGGGGGCGACTACGGCATTCCTAACGGCGAGCGAGAAGCGGACTATGGCTGGACGTGGCCGGGCGTGAGGCAGGCGCCACGTATCGCAACGATCCTGGTGGCGCTCGAGAGCTCGAGTGCAGCTGCCAGCGTGACGTCACAGCCGGGCGACCATCCCAGGAAAACGACCCGCTGATCTGACATCACCACATAGCCACATCGGCAGCTGTCAGTTACAGGCGACCTCGCCCACCCCCCTTCCGCCCCACCCCCCCTGAGGCGACAGGGCAGGCAGATGGCTGACCTGACGACACTGGGGCAGCTCCACGGCGATAGAGGCATGAACAGAATTCCGCGCGTCCCTTTCACTTATGCCAATGGAGAGTGAAAGCAACAGAAGGGGTACCTCGCCTGCAGCGAGCAGGTAGTGGAGCTACGCCCCTGACATCATGCGATCACCAGGGGACACCGTTGTTTGACACAAGAATCTCGAGGGACTGGACCTGAACGTATGCCACTGCCAACGAGAAAGCGATTGACATCTCTGGACACTTGCCAAAATACTGACAACTACTGCTGGAGGAATGTCTTCAACAAGAAAGACAAGAAAGACTGCTGCCCCATCTCTGGTCTGTCAATTAGTCCAGATGCCCCGCTGTTGCTGCCATAGACTGGAGACAGGTCCTGCCACAGACACTGCTGCCCTCACTGATGCTGTTCAGTAAAGGAGTAACCCTTTTCTTAGCACCAGCTCACCCCCTACATCTGCCACATCCAATGTGTTACACACCTCATGAGCGTAGTGTTGTGTTTAGTCATGTGACTAATGTAAAGCTAATTTTTGGACTCCCTACAGACCCTTGAGAAGAGAGCAGTTGTTGTTGTTGTTGTTGTTGTTGTTGTTGTGGTCTTCAGTCCAGAGACCGGTTTGATGTAGCTCTTCATGCTACTCTATCCTGCGCAAGCTTCTTCATCTCCCGGTACCTACTGCAACCTACATCCTTCTGAATCTGTTTAGTGTATTCATCTAATGGTATCCCTCTACGATTTTTACCCTCCACACTGCCCTCCAATACTAAATTGGTGATCCCTTGATGCCTCAGAATATGTCCTACCAACCGATCGCTTCTTCTAGTCAAGTTGTGCCACAAACTCCTCTGCTCCCCAATTCTATTCAATACCTCCTCATTAGTTAAGTGATCTACCCATCTGATCTTCAGCATTCTTCTGTAGCATCACATTTCGAAAGCTTCTATTCTCTTCTTCTCTGAACTATTTATCGCCCACGTTTCACTTCCATACATGGCTACACTCCATACAAATACTTTCAGAAACGACTTACTGACACTTAAATCTATACTCGATGTTAACAAATTTCTGTTCTTCAAAAACGTTTTTCTTGCCATTGCCAGTCTACATTTTATATCCTCTCTACTACGACCATCATCAGTTATTTTACTCCCCAAATAGCAAAATCCCTTTGCTACTTTAAGCGTCTCATTTCCTAATCTAATTCCCTCAGCATCACCCGATTTAATTCGACTACATTCCATTATCCTCGTTTTGCTTTTGTTGATGTTCATCTTATATCCTCCTTTCAAGACACTGTCCATTCCATTTCTTTCTCCTGATAACAACGTCCTCCTGAGTAGTCCCCACCCGGAGATCCGAATGGGGGACTATTTTACCTCCGGAATATTTTACCCAAGAGGACGCCATCATCATTTAACCATACAATAAATCTGCATGCCCTTGGGAAAAATTACGGCTGTTGTTTCCTCTTTTTTTGAGCAGTTCGCAGTACCAGCACAACAAGGCCGTTTTGGTTAGTGTTAAAAGGCCAGATCAGTCAATCATCCAGACTGTTGCCCTTGCAACTACTGCCCCTCTTCAGGAACCACACTTTTGTCTGGTCTCTCAACAGATACCTCTCTGTTGTGGTTGCACCTATGGCACGGCTATCTGTATCGCTGAAGCACGCGAGCCTCCCCACCAACGGCAAGGTCCATGGTTCATGGGGGAGAGGGGGGGGGGGGGGGTGAGGGAGCAGTAGGAGACTTAAAATATGTTTGTGTTTTCTTTTTTAATTCTTATTTTTGTGTGCCTTGCTGTATTTATTTTATTAGGTTTAATGTAATTTTTTCGCTTTTCTTCCTTACTATGTTTGTCATGCAGGTCAACACCATTTTTAGATGTGTACTGGGGTACAATGTCACTGTCATCTAAAATCTAAGATTGACAAAAGATCACACACAAGAAATACATTAATTTTTAAGACTGACTTATGATTTTACTTTATCTTTGTCATTTGTGTAGAGTCTCACTATGTTTCAAATGTCACTTAAATGTTGTTTATTTTGTGTTAACACCATTTACTCCATTGTCCTAAAAGAACTAGAACTGCAGATTGCTTGGATAGTATTTGTCATGTTATTGTCTCCATGGAAGACTAAATCATTGTGAATACTTGGGTAAGGGTAGCAAAATCTGAGGCAGAGAATGCTCGATACTCAACGATACTGTATTGTGGTTAGGAAAACAAATCATCTCTAACCTCAGGTTCGGTGTGAATGGGTTAGTTAAATTTCTGCATGATCTTTTAACCACTCAATCTTTGTATTTTTGATCAGGGGTGTATGTCAAAGACCTGACGGTCCACAGGAACAATTCTGACATCCAGCACATCACAAAACCTCTGCAGGCATCCAGCAGCGAGTGTGGGTATGACCACTGGCTGAATGAGGTCAAGACAGTGTGTGGTATCTTTTAATTTTTGGTTGACAAAGCTGTCATGGTCTGGCATGTCGTTCTCAAAGATCCAATTAAAGTTTCATAATATATTCTCCTCTGTGACACACTAACCTCTTTATTGAAGTGTAACACTCCCCATGCAGAAATTATTGGATAATGGGTAGATAGTAAGAGGTGGCAGGCCACTCTATCACTTTAACAACTCTGTCAGTCAGGTTAACATTCATATTTTAGGTCATGATATCAATGTCCCCAGTACTACATTTGGTATGTGTGGTTTACGACTTTTTACAAGAGTGAATTGTGGGCAAGGTGTTCTTATAACTGCATGTGTAACCTGTAGACAACTTGTACACGAGAGGCTGTAGTGGAGGTGGCGGAGAACAGGGAGAGTGATGGATTGGAGGGCCATAAATTCTCAGTGCAGCGAAAAGGCTGCGTGTGTGATTTTGGAAAGCAGCACTCAGTAGATTGTACCTACAGAGGGACTTCTGGCCGTAGCTCAAATGGTTCAAATGGCTCTGAGCACTAAAGAGCTTAACATCTGAGGTCATCAGTCCCCTAGAACTTAGAACTATTTAAACCTAACTAACCTAAGAACATCACACACATCCATGCCCGAGGCAGGATTCGAACCGGCAACCGTAGCGGTCACGCGGTTCCAGACTGAAGCGCCTAGAACCGCTCGGCCACAGCGGCCGGCCTGGCCGTAGCATTCTCCTCCTCCTGCTTAGGGTCGGATAGGAGGGCGCCAGTTCACAAGACATTTTACATGGGCCAGGTGGCAGTTCGTCGCGAAGTTTGTGGAAAGTTGGTGGAGGAATCCATTTAAGAGAGTCTGCTGTATACTGAGCCTTTGTGCACACGGTGGGAATTAGAAGCTGAGACGATACGGACAGAGCAGCTGGCGCACGTGTTTATTCGAGGCAGAAATATAGCTCCCCTGTCGCCAGGAAGTCGTTGCATTCTTTTAGCGAACGGCAAAACCATATGTATATTTATATTCATAGGCACGACTGTGTGGGAAGTTCAATAGCCTTCTGTCAGAAATTGGAAATGTTTGTCGTCAAAAAATTAGATCTCCCTGTGAATGAGGAACTGTGGTCCCATCCAGGTAAATGTTTTTTTTTCCCAACGTTGCCATGTTTACTGTGAGTACGATGCCCCCTTAATCTAAAATCTTCTTTTTTACAGACAAGAGAGATTTGAAATCGCTGACTGGTTCCTTTCAGGAGATGCAAAGTGGAGGTTCGCTCCTCCAGCGTGGGAACCCTGGCGCTGTGTCTGGACTGCCTACCAGGCCAACAGAACATTCAAGAGAGGCTCAACGCTGGTGGTAATGGCTTGGTTGCCTAGCTGAAGAATGTAACAGAAATGCTACAAAATCCAAACTGGCATAGTTTGAAGATTGGTTGGTTGGTTGTTTTGGGGAAGGAGACCAGTCAGCGTGGTCATCGGTTTCATCGGATTAGGGAAGGATAGGGAAGGAAGTCGGCCGTGCCCTTTCAGAGGAACCATCCCGGCATTTGCCTGGAGTGATTTAGGGAAATCACGGAAAACCTGAATCAGGATGGCCGGACGCGGGATTGAACCGTCGTCCTCCCGAATGTGAGTCCGGTGTCTAACATAGTTTGAAGAAAGACATTTAATATCCTATACTGAAAACTGAACAGTTCAAATTTCTAAATGTTCAGATAGATAGTAAACTGTCGTGGAAAGCCCACGTTCAGGATCTTGTTCAAAGACTTAATGCTGCCATTTTTACTATTCGAAGAGTATCTGATCGTTCGACACGGAAATTAGTCCACTTTGCTTATTTTCATTCGCTTATTTCATAAGGTATTGTACTTTGGGGTAACTCTTCCCATTCTAAAAGGATATTTTTGGCTCAGAAACGGGCGGTTCGGGCAATAAGTGGTGTAAGTCCACGAACCTCATGTCAATCCCTGTTCACGAGTCTGGGTATTTTGGCATTGGCCTCTCAATATATATATTCCTTACCGTCATTTCTTGTCAACAATATTAGCTTATTCCCAAGAATAAGCAGCTTTCACTCAGTTAATACTCGGTAGAAATCAAACCTGCATTTGGATCGGACTTTCTTAACTCTTGTGCAGAAAGGTGTGCGGTATACTGCTGCATCCATTTTCAATATGCTATCACTCGAATTCAAAAATCTTAGCAGTAATCCACGCGCTTTCAAATCGAAACTGAAGACTTTCCTCATGAGTCACTCCTATTCTGGCGAGGAGTTCCTTGAAAAATTAAGTTGATTCTTGTTGTATTGTTGATTGCATATAGTTAAACTTATGAATTGACTTTTTTTCGTGTGCATAAACATTTTATTTTATCTGTTATTACTTTTATAGTAACGTACTGACACGTCCCATGACCTTGGACATTTGCTCCTCAACTTGGTCCTACCGAACTTGACGTGTAAATAAAATAAAAATTTAAAAAATTCCAAGTATTGTATTTTACGAATACTTTTCCGTTTCCATTAATATTGTTGCTTCAGGGTCGATGACGATGAATGATATCTAATAACTGTTCCCACAAAGAAATAAAAGCGTTAACTTATATTTCCATGCTTGAATGTACCCAGAGTAAGACACTGTGGAGATTACTTTTTGAGGTGAATGCTGAGCGTCAAGTTTGTAGTAGGCTCCTCGTCCTTCCAGCCGTTGTAATGATTCTTGGACACCAGACCAGAGGAGGTAAACAAACTACGATCATATTTATACAACTAGAAACAGATTAGAGGAAGGGATAACAGCTAATAGGGTAACATACATATTAAAATTAAGCTATACATTATGAATTTTTATTTTTAATCAAGTAACTAAATTAAACGATTGACGGGTAGATATTAACGTGCTTGGCCTGGGTGGAAGATGTATTATACGTTCATTATTTTATGTGGGCCTATAAATTCAGGCTAGTTGATATACAGGTGTTCATTTTAACTGAAGGCAATGAAATATCTCAAAAACTGCACACCGGATCAAAAACAGGTAAAATTCCAATTTTTTTGACACCGTGCGTGGGTGGCGGAGGACTACTATGAAATCTTCCATGGGAACCCCCGTTTTTTTATTGCAGATTAGGAAGTCGTTTCTGAAAGTATTTGTATGGAGTGTAGCCATGTATGGAAGTGAAACATGGACGATAACTAGTTTGGACAAGAAGAGAATAGAAGCTTTCGAAATGTGGTGCTACAGAAGAATGCTGAAGATAAGGTGGGTAGATCACGTAACTAATGAGGAGGTATTGAATAGGATTGGGGAGAAGAGAAGTTTGTGGCACAACTTGACTAGAAGAAGGGATCGGTTGGTAGGACATGTTTTGAGGCATCAAGGGATCACAAATTTAGCATTGGAGGGCAGCGTGGAGGGTAAAAATCGTAGAGGGAGACCAAGAGATGAATACACTAAGCAGATTCAGAAGGATGTAGGTTGCAGTAGGTACTGGGAGATGAAGAAGCTTGCACAGGATAGAGTAGCATGGAGAGCTGCATCAAACCAGTCTCAGGACTGAAGACCACAACAACAACAACGAGTCTACGATCAAACCTACATACCTTTTGTCTGAGGCATTTTCTTCGTTTCACCACAGTTGACGCTGTGATAGGAGGCATAGAAACATGTTCAAAACCGAATGTTACGACGTGCTAATCAGTGACACTTGAATATCCAATGGCACGTGGGCCACAACCTCCATGCTGCGAGGGTAGATCAGGCCAGTATTTCATAACTTCTAATTGAAAACGCCATCGCAACGTTGTATTCCTAAGACATATCGAACAGGGGACTATTCGACGCGCCACTGTGATCGTTGCTCGAGGCGAAAGCTACACTACTTTTCCAATTAGAGTAAGCGTTCAAACGTAATACGGCCAACTTCAGTACACTTAGTGATCCACTTTTCAAATGACCGTACACAGGACAGAAGAAAATCTGCGGGGATTTCAGCACAGGCGTTTCTGATGCGGTCGACCATCTCCTCACGGCCTGTAGGCACTTGCTGGTACACTTTATCTTTTAAATATCCCCACAGAAAGAAACAGGGCAACAACCCGCAGTAGTACCGGTAGTTTCTGTTCCAAAAACGTTCTATCTTTGCATCCATTCAATGTGCCGTCCATAAAATACGGACCAATGAGTTTGTTCCCTATGATGCTACGCTATACGTTAACCGACCAATGACATTGATGGTCAGCTTGACGTAACCATTGGGGACTGTCTACAATTTAGTAAAGCATGTCATATCAGTTAACGCTAACATGATTTCTGAATGTAGACTCGTGTGTTGTGACAATACTGTGTACGGACATAACGGAATCGCGGTGTAATTGCCGGCCGCTTTTCCGTGGGTTGTGGTGCGCTGCCGCTTGTACAGCTATCGTATCTTGTAACACATTTCCTTCGCTTCCTTTTGCCGGTCTGTGCGCTGCTATCAGACATAAATGAGTTCACAGCCTTTTAAAAGAACGAACGAGAGGCAGCTTTCTCTGGAAAATGCTTAGTATACAAGGCAACAGCAGCCTCAACATTTCTTCTACATTCTCCGTAAAGCAGGGTCACTTCAATGTTTTCTTCTGCAGTTGCAACACTCACCGTCTATTTGAATATCTGTTGCCCAAGTGACAGGCAGGTGTGCAGGCAATAGACAATGAACAAGTATTGTGATGTTTAGAACCGCTATTTAATCTAAGTCTGCAGGATAATTGAGCTCCGGTCACAGCGTACTTCCTGTTATGATAGGTCGTAGTTCTCTACGAGTGGCCCGTCTGGTAGTCCCCTATTCGACGTGTCTGTGGAATATAACGTTGCGAATGGGGTTTCCAATTAGAAGTTACCAAATACTGGCCTGTCCTACACTCGGAGCATGGAGATGGGGTCCCATACGCCATTGGATATTCAAGAGCCATGTAGTATGTCGTAAATTAAGATTGTGTACCCATTTCTATTCCTGCGATAGAAGTAAATGCTTCACAAAAAGCACATGTAGACTTTGTCGTAGAATCATAACCTGCTATAAAATACGGAGGATCCCATTGAAGATTTCAAAGTTGTCCCCCGCCGCCCACGCAAGGGGTGGTGTGGCGGTTCGAGACAAACACTGTAATTATAACTTTTTTTGATCCGATGAGTAGTTTTTGAGATATTTCAATTTCTTCAGTTAAAATGAACACCCTGTACATTATACATGTTTGGTGAGCAGCTAAGAGAGGTGTCACTCCAGGAGTAAAGCGAGAATTCCTCATTGTTGTGCCCCCATGTAGCTTTCATTGCCTCCTAAGACATTGTTATACTATTAAGTAGTGGACTGCCTCCGCTTGACGTCTTGAAGAAGTCGGAGGCCATGAATCATGGCTGCAAGTCAGCAGGTGAATAAGTGGCTGATAATGTATGCATCCATCTGGTGTGACTGTGCCGATCAACGATGACGGACATCAGGCAGATAATAATCCAACTTCTTGCATGTGAAGCCCCTTTTTCCTTGTTCGGCCTCCCCTCCCGTGTACCTTCTGAGATACTACTTTTCACCTTTTTTGTGCCATTGGTCAGAAGTAATATGCTATTTCGCCAAAGACGGAAATATAATTGCTACTCATTCACTAACTTCTTGCCGGCCTGAGTGGCCGTACGGTTCTAGGCGCTACAGTCTGGAGCCGCCACGGTCGCAAGTTCGAATCCTGCCTCGGGCATGGATGTGTGTGATGTCCTTAGGTTAGTTAGGTTTAAGTAGTTCTAAGTTCTTGGGGACTGATGACCACAGCAGTAAAGTCCCATAGCGCTCAGAGCCATTTGAACCACTAACTTCTTTCTTCTTCCCAGTTTATCGGTGAGTTTCTTTCAAGCCTCAGAGTTCGTCAGATTTCACCTGGGAGTATTAAAAAAAAGCGGTTTCCATTGGATTGCGGGCTTCACAAATCTTCTCGTACAATAACATTTGCTGTGTCTGGATTCGTTTCAGACAACACGACGTAACAGGGACAAATAGCTAACAAACAGCGGCTCGTGCTATAACTTCATCCCATAGCCTCATACCTGCTCACACTAAAAGCAGTTATAGAAGGATGAGGAACGCAACATGTTGCAACCATCCTTGGCTCTAGAAAATCGGAGGAAGGAACGTTTTCAGACTGTAGTTTTATAGCTGTCTTTCCGAGGGATTCACGGGGAGAGTTTCATGGCTGTCTTGCCAACAGTTGGCCTCAAGCAAAGGCAGACAAATCAATAAGGTAAAATTAAAGCTACCCTCTGCCATGCACCTTATAGTTACTTGCAAGGTATAGATGAATTTGTAGATTTAGATGGTCATTACCAAGAAGGGAACAAGTAAACTAAAAATCATTTTCATTTAACCTCATTCTTAGACCTCAGGACCTACATAAAGGCTGTGTTGCAAATGACTTGCTCTGTTGGACGTAGCTTAACCTTTGCTTGTCCTCGTCCTGGAAATAAGGTCACCGCTGCGTCTGGAAATCGCCAGCGCTTTCGGTGTGGCATCGACCGCACGTCGAGGGCTAGTCCCCGCTCCTCTTTAAGCACTCCTCACCACGGCTTTTCACACGCCGCTCAACGTGTTTAGAGTTACTTGCTTCCACCACGGTGTCGAGAGATACCTCGTGCTCACACCTTAGACACGGTAAATTATCTTCGAGAGTTCCTGAAAATAGCTCTGGGAACAGTTGTTTACAATTTAATGGCACTGTCATAAAAGGCGACTTGCGAATGACGCCTTCCTATTCAAACTACCAAAGCCGAAAGAGGCATTATAAATCACTTAACATATATCTGAAAATACTGGTGACAGTATGCTTTCTGTAAGATTACTTACCTGACTTACTCAAAATTTCTGTTGAGGTGTGTCACTTCGAAGCGTTAACATCGGATAAGTACGAAAATAACCACAAAGAACTTCTGACTCCACTTCATCAAAGTTTTTTTTTTTTTTTTTTTGTTTGTGGTTTTAGGGCGCAAAACTTCTATGGTCATTAGCGCCCAGCCCGTGACATAGAAAACAGGAAAAAAACGAAATTTAAAATCAGCAGCAATGGGAACAAAATCATAAAATTTGAGTAACTAAAGGCAGAAGGAACGCTTAAAAATCCACTATAGAAAGGGGTTGGTTGTCCCCCAAAAAAAAACTTCAAATGACTGACGTCATTTCACTGTCACTAATAAACTGTAGAACGCGGTCAGCTGAGCGCGTGTCATCTGCTAAAATCGACGATAGATCAGGCGATAGCTGTAGACGGGAGCGTAACGGATTAAAATAGGGGCATTCAATTAAAAGGTGTCTGACCGTCCACAGCTGAGAGCAGTGGGGACAGAGTGGGGGAGGATCACCGCTTAAAAGATGTCGATGACTAAAAAGACAGTGCCCTATCCGGAGTCGAGCTAAAACTACCTCCTCCCGACGACGCGTTCGGGAGGAAGAGGTCCAAGCGCAAGGAAGGGCTTTCACTTCCCGCAATTTATTGTGGGGAAGTGTTGACCAATGCGCATGCCATAAATGAGCAGCTTGGCGGCATAAAACGCTCCGTAGATCAGTAAACGGAAGAGACTGAATAGCTGGCCGAGGAAGAGAGACTGCAGCCTTGGCCGCTATATCGGCCGCCTCATTTCCACAGATACCAGCGTGTCCCGGGAGCCAGAGGAACGCCACTGAGACGCCCCCCAGGTGGAGCAAGCGCAGACAGTCCTGAATCCGGTGGACCAGAGGGTGCACAGGGTAAAGAGCTTGGAGACTTAGGAGAGAGCTGAGAGAATCTGAGCAGATTACGTACTGTATCCGCTGATGGCGGCGGATGTAGTGGACAGCCTGGAGAACAGCGTAAAGCTCCGCAGTATAAACTGAACACTGGTCGGGAAGCCGAAAGTTATTTGGGGTGTCGCCAACAATATAGGCACTCCCTACACCTAACGATGTTTTCGAGCCATCGGTGTAAATAAATGTGGCATCCGTCATTTGTGCACATAGAGCAGCAAATGCCCGACGGTAAACAAGTGTAGGGGTACCATCCTTGGGAAATTGACATAGGTCTCTGAGCAAGTTGATCCGGGGACGGAGCCAAGGCGGTGCTGTACCCCAAGTTGTCAAGAAGGTTTTAGGAAAGCGGAAGGAAAGAGAATGGAGCAGTTGACGGAAGCGGACTCCCGGGGGTAGTAGGGAGGAGGAGCGGCCTGCATACCCGACATCAAAGGAGGCGTCGAAAAAAAGGTCATGCGCTGGATTAGCAGGCATGGAAGACAGATGGCTAGCATAACGACTCAGAAGGACTGCCCGACGATTGGACAGCGGAGGTTCAGCAGTCTCAGCATAAAGGCTTTCCACAGGGCTGGTGTAAAAAGCTCCAGATACTAAACGTAATCCACGGTGGTGGATAGAGTCGAGACGCCGAAGAATAGACGGCCGAGCAGAGGAGTAGACTATGCTTCCATAATCCAATTTCGAGCGCACTAAGGCGCGATAGAGGCGGAGAAGGACCACTCGGTCCGCTCCCCAAGAGGTACCATTCAGGACACGGAGGGCGTTAAGCGAACGCAGACAGCGAGCCGAAAGATAGGAAACGTGGGAGGACCAGCACAGTTTTCTGTCAAACATAAGACCCAAGAATTTAGCGACGTCGGAAAACGGAAGGTTGACAGGACCTAGATGTAAGGAGGGCGGAAGAAACTCCTTACGTCGCCAAAAATTTACACAAACGGTCTTACTGGGTGAGAAACGGAAGCCGGTTTCGATGCTCCACGAGTGGAGGCGATCGAGACATCCTTGAAGACGTCTTTCAAGAAGGCTGGTCCGTTGAGAGCTGTAGTAGATCGCAAAATCGTCCACAAAGAGGGAGCCCGAGACATCAGGAAGGAGACAATCCATAATTGGATTAATGGCGATGGCAAACAGTACAACACTCAGCACGGAGCCCTGGGGTACCCCGTTTTCTTGGGAGAAAGTACGGGAGAGAGTAGTGTTCACCCGCACCCTAAATGTGCGCTCTGCCATAAATTCGCGAAGAAAAAGGGGCAGCCGGCCTCGAAAGCCCCAAGAGAACAGTGTGCGGAGAATGCCTGTCCTCCAACAGGTATCGTATGCTCTCTCCAGATCAAAAAATATTGCTACCGTTTGGCGTTTCCGGAGAAAATTGTTCATGATATAAGTGGAGAGAGCAACAAGATGGTCAACGGCAGAACGATGCTTTCGGAATCCGCATTGGGCTGGTGTTAAAAGACTGCGGGACTCCAGCCACCAAGCTAAACGGTAATTCACCATACGCTCCAAAACCTTACAGACACTACTCGTGAGAGAAATGGGGCGATAGCTAGAGGGGAGATGTTTGTCCTTTCCAGGTTTCGGAACGGGAACGACAATAGCTTCCCGCCATCGCCTGGGAAAGGTACTGTCGGTCCAAATTCGATTATAAAGGCGAAGGAGGTAACGCAGGCTATGGGTTGATAAATGCAGCAACATTTGGACATGGATACCATCCGGTCCTGGGGCGGAGGAGCGAGAAGAAGAGAGTGCATGTTGGAGTTCGCGCATGGAGAAAACAGTATTGTAGCTTTCGCGATTGTGAGAGGAGAAAGCAAGATGTCGCACTTCCGCTGCACGTTTCTTCGGGAGAAACGCTGGCGGGTAATTTGAAGAGCTCGAAATCTCAGCAAAGTGCTGACCCAATGAGTTAGAAATTGCGACGGGGTCCACTAAGGTATCATGCGCGACAGTGAGCCCAGAGACCGGGGAGAAACTAGGCGCGCCTGAGAACCGTCGAAGCCGACTCCAAACTTCCGAGGAGGGAGTGAAGGTGTTAAATGAGCTAATAAAGTATTTCCAGCTTGCCTTCTTGCTATCGCGGATGACGCGACGGCATCGCGCACGGAGCTGCTTATATCGGATACAGTTGGCCAAAGTTGGATGGTGACGGAAAATGCGAAGAGCACGTCGCCGCTCACGTATTGCGTCACGGCATGCCTCGTTCCACCAAGGAACTGGAGGGCGCCGGGGCAATTCGGAGGTGCGTGGTATTGAACGTTCCGCAGCTGTGAGAATAACGTCGGTAAAATGTGTGACCTCATCGTCGACGCTGGGAAAGCGACGGTCATCGAATGTCGCTAGAGACGAAAAAAGTGTCCAATCGGCTTGGGCAAACTTCCAGCGACGCGAGCGCATATATGGCAGTTGAGGCTGCAGTCGAAGAACACATGGAAAGTGGTCACTCGAGTGTGTATCATCAAGGGCGAACCATTCGAAGCGCCGAGCTAGCGGAACAGTACCGACCGCAAGGTCCAAATGAGATAAATTTGCCGTGGAGGCAGACAAAAATGTGGGGACCCCAGTGTTGAGGCAGACTAGATCCGCTTGGTGGAAGACGTCTAGCAATAGTGAGCCACGTGGACAAGGATGTGGAGATCCCCAAAGCGGGTGGTGGGCATTGAAGTCCCCAACCAGCAAATAGGGGGGTGGAAGCTGATCAAGAAGATGAAGGAGATCAGCTCGTGCCATTGGTGTAGACGATGGAATGTATACCGTACAAAGAGAGAACGTGTATCCAGAAAGGGAAAGACGGACGGCGACAGCTTGGAAGGAAGTGTTTAAGGGGATTGGGTGATAATGGAGAGTATCATGGAGCAGAATCATGAGTCCTCCATGGGCTGGAGTGCCTTCAACAGAGGGGAGGTCATATCGGACGGACTGAAAATGAGGGAGAACAAAGCGGTCATGGGGACGCAGCTTTGTTTCCTGAAGACAGAAGATGACCGGCGAGTAGGATCGTAAAAGGATCGACAATTCCTCCCGATTGGCGCGAATGCCGCGGATATTCCAGTGGATAATGGACATAGGGTGAACAGAAAATGGAGGAACGTGACCAAGGGTGCTGTCAACTCAACGACTGCTCAGAGCTTGCGACCGACAGCATGGAATTGCATTCAGTCGAAGGCAGAAGATCCTGATCCATAGGTTGGTCAGGAGCAGCTCCTGCCACCAACGATCGGCCAGTTGACCGGCCACCAGCAGTGCGCCTCGGCGACACAGAAGATGGCCGAGGGCGATTTCCGCCAGGTGGTGCTGTAGATGGGACACGCCTTGGCGGAGAAGGAGAGGAACTGTGTTTCTTCGTAGCCTTCTTAGAAGTATGATGTTTAGATGAAGGAGGAACCGATGGTTGTGAAGTTGCGGTACGTAAAAACTCTTCACGAGAATGCTCTTTTTTCGAAGACTTGGCGTCTGACTTTTGGGCTCGAGATTTAACAGAACCCGATGAAGGGTGAGCCATAGAGTGGGCAGGCGAAAGGGGTGAGGTTGAACGGGCTATCTTTGCGCTGGCCGATCTGACGACCGTGGTACTAAAGGTGAAGTCGCAAGTCTGCGTGGCCGCCTCCTTTGTTGGTCGAGGAGAAGCAAGGACAGCGCTGTATTTACCTTTCTGAGGCACGGTGGGCTGTCGACTGGCGAGTAACTTTCGAGCAGCAAAGGTCGACACCTTTTCCTTCACTCTTATTTCCTGGATGAGCTTTTCATCCTTAAAAACGGGGCAATCTCGAGAGGAGGCAGCGTGGTCACCCATACAGTTGATGCAGCGAGGGGATGGAGGTGGACAAGCACCCTCATGGGCATCCCTGCCACAAGTAACACATTTGGCCGGATTGGAACAGGACTGGCTGGTATGATTGAACCGCTGACATCGATAGCAACGCGTAGGGTTTGGGACATAAGGGCGAACGGAAATTATCTCATAGCCTGCTTTGATTTTTGATGGGAGTTGAACTTTGTCAAATGTCAAGAAGACAGTGCGGGTTGGAATGATGTTCGAATCAACCCTTTTCATCACCCGATGAACAGCTGTGACGCCCTGGTCAGACAGGTAATGCTGAATTTCTTCGTCAGACAATCCATCGAGGGAGCGCGTATAAACGACTCCACGCGAGGAATTTAAGGTACGGTGCGGTTCCACCCGGACAGGGAAGGTGTGGAGCAGAGAAGTACGCAGCAATTTTTGAGCCTGGAGGGCACTGTGTGTTTCTAACAGCAGGGTGCCGTTCCGTAATCTGGAACAAGACTTTACAGGACCCGCAATTGCGTCGACACCTTTCTGTATAATGAAAGGGTTGACCGTGGAAAAGTCGTGACCTTCGTCAGACCGAGAAACAACAAGGAACTGTGGCAACGATGGAAGAACAGTCTGTGGCTGAGACTCAGTGAACTTACGTTTGTGAGCAGACATAGTGGAAGGTGAGGAAACCATTGCGGAAGAATCCCCCATGATTACCGGCGTCTCCGATGGCGCGCTCCTCCCTTGTGGGGGCCCTCACCGAGGGCACACCCGCCTTAGGTGATTGTTCACACCTCAGGTCACACCTCCCGACAAACGGACGGAGGGACCAATCGGCACTTTCGGAAGGTATCAGCTCGGGTAATCACCCCTCCCTGGGCCTGGCCTTTACCAGGGGGTACGTACGTGTCCTACCTGTCTACCCGGGGCGGGGAATTACGCGTTACCCCGTCACCGGCTACGCATGGAAGTGCGTGGGTCGGCCTTCAGACACGCACAGGGAGGAAGAAAGAGAAAGGGAAAGGAAAGAAGAGGGGGTCTCAAACGCCGCAGCGGAGAAAAGGGTAAAGAGAAGAGGTAAGGAAAGGAGATGGACAAGGGAAGGAAGAAGACATACAAGCAAGGAAGAAGACATACAAGCAAGGAAGAAGAAGAATGCGGTAAATTTACAAGCGTCCGTCTCCGGACGTAGGCGCAAACCATACTCCCAGAGGGGGAGAAAGTGAAGGAAAGAGCCAGAGGTGAGGGGGGGGGGTGAAGACAGGGGATGGGGAAGGATGCGGAAAGGGAAGGTATGCAGCCCGGAAAGGAAGGAAGGCCACATTAGCTCGGGGCCCCGTGCTCGCTACGCACGTATCCACAAAAGAGTTGTGGATCCCCTGGGGGGACTTCATCAAAGTGATCGTAGCGGCCAAACGTGATCGAGTTAACACATTTGAGGGCATTTTTTCATTTAGTTATCCATCTTTGTGTGGCACGAAGTTATCTGGTGAAGAGCTGTTCCAAAAATACTTTACAATTTATCACTTACGTTCAAGTGGGTCATGTTGATGATGCAAGCTTTCTACTGGACAGATTTTTGTCGGTTTGTACATCCGATGCGTAACATGCGTACAGGTAGAGTGGCAGCAGCAGTGACGAATTCTGTCTGTAGAATGTCATGTGGAGCTTGGTTTGTTATTAATGACAATCAGAGGATATATATAACATTAACAAGTAACATTGCTGAAAGTTCTCGTCATGAATTTTGTGACGCCACTTTTCCTCTGACGTTTAAAATTATTTGTCAGAAGAATTCGAATCGGCCGCCATCGAATTGAGAACCACTGATTAAGCTTAAGCTGGCGATCCACAGGCCACAGAGGTGATTAGTTTACAAACCGTTTTTGTTAAGGTTTTAAAGTTCAAAAGCCGATATTTCTTGGTGCTGGAATTCCTAAATGTAGCAAATTCCAGTAAAGAACGCTGTACCCTAGTTAGTTTTGTAACCCTGAGACTTTCATAAGACGTATAAACCAGCCAGAAATGCCTCACCAGCTGACCAGTCCAGACCCCTTACGAAGAAAGGGAATTAAATAAAATAAATATCATGTTCCTAATTGCAGAGTCATACGACATTCGTAATCACGATCTCAGGGATGGTAATCGCACGTCTGTTGCATCGGTCAATTTATGCATTACAATCAGTTTCCTCCACCCATTAGAAACCATCATTGGTTTGCCTCAATAGAGGACCATCAGATGCTGGGTATGGATTAATTTTCGTTTCCACAAATCAATTAATTTAGGAAAGCTACAAGATGGGGAAAATCAGTATAAGTTCGGGGCTGTTAAATTCAAATTTCGGCTGCCGACACGCTGTTGCGTAGGTACGATAGTTTCTTCCGCGTCCGTTGAGATGGCACCAGGAGAGGTTATACAACTTATACTACAGGAGGGCGATCCGCAGCTCCTGCTGGAAGAAGCAGGAAACGTATTCAAAGCCACCCCCAGTAAATGTGGCTGTAGCAACTTTTCCACACTACGTTGCTGCGTCCTAGTTTACAAGGTGCGACAATAAAGTAATGAGACTGATTTTCTTTGCAAGATGTGGCAACCCTGCAGGCTTGTGTAGGCACAATATCTTTGACCTTGGTCTATAAGCTGCTTCTAGTCCAAGCAGCACATCGATGCAACTGCTCAGCCGTGAGTTGTGCTGTAGTAACACTTGTTTATGTCTCTCGTCACGGAAATGAAACCGCATAATATTGCGCAACGGTATGCCATTTATTTTTGTGATAAATTGGGTGAAAACGCGACGAAACTTATGGTAAGCTTCAGAAGGCTTTTGGAGAGGAGGTTATGTCAAGAGCTCAAAGTTTCTCGTTGGCATAAAATGTTTAGTGAAGGCAGAATGAATGTTGAAGATGAAGACCGCAGTGGACGGCCATCAACCTGACGTACGGATGCCAACTTGGCCAGTGTGCGTGAACTCCTACGATCTAATCGAATATTATCCGTGAAAATGATTGCAGAAGAACTGAACATCAATCGAGACACGGTTCGTCTAATAATAACCGAAGAGCTTGGTATGAGAAAGATCTCTGCAAAAATGGTCCCCAAAAATCTCACACCACAAAAGCGAGAAACACGGAAAAATGTGGCAGCCGATCTGTTAGAGCAAACGGAAATCAATCCAGAATTGTTGAGCCGTATTATCACTGGTGATGAAAGTTGGTTTTTTCAGTACGATCTAGAGACAAAACGCCAAAGTTCGTAATGGTGTTCAAAGGGATCACGAGACCAAAAAAAGCTCGCATGTCAAAGTAAAAAGCGAAATGCATGCTTGCGTGCTTCTTTGATTCCAAGGGAATTGTTCATACAGAGTGGGTGCCTCCTGGACAAACAGTTAACCAATATTACTACAAAGAAATTTTAGAAAGACTTCGTAAAAGAGTCTGTGCCAATATTGCTGATAATTGGATTCTGCGTCACGATAATGCGCCATCCCACACTGCTCTGTCAGTACAGCAATTTTTAACCTCAAAACAAATTTCAGTACTACCACAGCCACGTTATTCACCAGATATCGCTCCGTGTGACTTTTTTCTGTTTCCAAGAGTCAAAACGGCGGTCAAGGGACACCATTTTCAAACAACACAAGATGTCCAAAAAGCTGTGACGATGGTCTTGGATGATATTGCGGAAGATGAGTTACAGAAATGTTACCATCAATGGCAGAAGCGCTGGAAAAAGTGTGTGCAATCAGAAGGCAACTACTTTGATGGAGACAACACTAAACTTGACTAAAACGGTAAGCAACATTTTTTTTCACATCAGTCTCATTACTTTATTGTCGCACCTCGTACAAGCCCAAGTAAAGACGCTCCCAAAACTCATTCCATTGCAGTTCTTAAGTCGGTATCACATTGTTACTGGTAGTAGTGCAGCGGTTGCCACCATCTTACTGTGGAGGGGCTGGACAAAAAACACAACGCATTACCATGCCTAATACGATGTAGGAAAACTATTGGTATTCAAAACAACTTCCAGTATTCTCGGAATGGATAAATACAGTTTAAGTACGGTTTTCAAGGAAATCTTATATCATTCTTCCTGCAGAAGTAACGACGTTGGAGGTGGATAGCAATCACGCCCACTTCTCTCCAAAGCAGACCACGCAGACTCAATACTATTCAGATCTGATGTGTGTGGTGGGCAGGGTAGATGCGAAGTTCATCCTCATCCAAACAAAAGCAGTCCCGGACTGTGAAAGTTGTGTGAACAGAGGCCCTGCCGTCCTGCAACACAGCGTTACCATTGGGGAAGAAATACTGTAGCATGGAATGGACCTGATCAGCCAAAATGGTCACATAATCTTTCGTAGTAATGCGACCTTGCAGAATATGGGGACCACAGAGTACCACGATATTGCTGCCCAAACCATCACCAAACCCTCGTCATGTGTCACTCTAGGGACGTAAACTCGGCCAGAAGTTGGAAACAGGGTGAAGCAAGACTCCTCCGACCAAATGACTTTCTTCCATTCCTTCATAGTTCATGCGTCGTCACAAAGTTGTCTTGTTCTGGGCATTTGCGTCACTGATGGGTGGTTTTGGAATCCCACTTCTCTCTGTAAGTTCCTGCTTATGACGTTCCCTTCGTCTTGTTTTGGTGCTGAGATATTCAGTTCTGCAGGGACTTTTGCAGCTGTTTGTCGTGTCCTGACAAGGGATGGGGAGAAGTTAGGGAGTTTGCGGTCAGCCTTCAATTTCCGAGCGGTGAGGAGCAAATGCAGAGAGACAAATTCCCAGTGAAGGCAGATTGATGACTTGTCTCAGCGTCAACAACCACTGTCACAGGGCACCTACGAGAGATGCAGATTCTGGGAGTCAACAGAATGCTTGCAGCAGGAGTCTCATGGAATTCAGAGGTATGATTAACACTATTTATTTGCGACCAGACTAACTAATACACTGAAGGCTAACTGTAAATATTAGAAAAAGGCAAAGGAGACAACTGGTTGCATAAAAAAGTCAGCGTCCGAAGCCATGGGGGCGGGTGCTAACAGAAGTAGCGGACACTAACAGCACGTTAAGTTCAAACTTGAGAGCAGCACTCCAAGTAAGGAAAACAGACATGTCGGAGCTTACTGAGGCTGGCCACTAGCGACACGGAGTCTGCGTCCCACCGATCTGACTGAGAACCCCATCTGAATACAAAAATATGGGTTTTTAAACAATCATATTGGCACGTTATTTATCCCTTCCTTCCCTAATTGATGAAAGGAGTAAATACAAAAATGCAGTAAATGAAGCAGGGAAAAAGGAATACAAACGTCTCAAAAATGAGATCGATAGGAAGTGCAAAACGGCTAAGCAGGGATGGCTAGAGGACAAATGTAATGATGTAGAGTCTTATCTCACTAGGGGTAAGGTAGATACTGCCTACAGGAAAATTAAAGAGACCTTTGGAGAAAAGAGAACCACTTGTATGAATATCAAGAGCTCAGATGGAAACCCAGTTCTAAGCAAAGAAGGGAAGGCAGAAAGGTGGAAGGAGTATATAGAGGGTTTATACAAGGGCGATGTACTTGAGGACAATTTTATGGAAATGGAAGGGGATGTAGATGAAGATGAAATGGGGGATAAGATACTGCGTGAAGAGTTTGACAGAGCGCTGAAAGACCTGAGTCGAAACAAAGCCCCGGGTGTAGACAACATTCCATTAGAACTACTGACGGCCTTGGGAGAGCCAGTCATGACAAAACTCTACCATCTGGTGAGCAAGATGTATGAGACAGGCGAAATACCCTCAGACTTCAAGAAGAATATAATAATTCCAATTCCAAAGAAAGCAGGTGTTGACAGATGTGAAAATTACCGAACTATCAGTTTAATAAGTCACAGCTGCAAAATACTAACGCGAATTCTTTACAGACGAATGGAAAAACTGGTAGAAGCCGACCTCGGGGAAGATCAGTTTGGATTCCGTAGAAATGTTCGAACACGTGAGGCAATACTGACACTACGACTTATCTTAGAAGAAAGATTACGAAAAGGCAAACCTACGTTTCTAGCGTTTGTAGACTTAGAGAAAGCTTTTGACAATGTTAACTGGAATACTCTCTTTCAAATTCTAAAGGTGGCAGGGGTAAAATACAGGGAGCGAAAGGCTATTTACAATTTGTACAGAAAGCAGATGGCAATTATAAGAGTCGAGGGGCATGAAAGGGAAGCAATGGTTGGGAAGGGAGTGCAATAGGGTTTTAGCCTCTCCCCGATGTTATTCAATCTGTATCTTGAGCAAGCAGTGAAGGAAACAAAAGAAAAATTCGGAGTAGGTATTAAAATCCATGGAGAAGAAATAAAAACTTTGAGGTTCGCCGATGACATTGTAATTCTGTCAGAGACAGCAAAGAACTTAGAAGAGCATTTGAACGGAATGGACAGTGTCTTGAAAGGAGGTTATAAGATGAACATTAACAAAAGCAAAACTGGGAAAATGGAATGTAGTCGAATTAAGTCGGGTGATTCTGAGGGAATTAGTTTAGGAAATGAGACACTTAAAGTAGTAAAGGAGTTTTTCTATTTGGGGAGCAAAATAACTGATGATGGTCGAAGTAGAGAGGATATAAAATGTAGACTGGCAATGGCAAGGAAAGCGTTTCTGAAGAAGAGAAATTTGTTAACATCAAATATAGACTTAAGTGTCAGGAAGTCGTTTCTGAAAGTATTTGTATGGTGTGTAGCCATGTATGGAAGTGAAACATGGACGATAAATAGTTTGGACAAGAAGAGAATAGAAGCTTTCGAAATGTGGTGCTACAGAAGAATGCTGAAGATTAGATGGGTAGATCACATAACTAATGAGGTGGTATTGAATAGAATTGGGGAGAAGAGGACCTTGTGACACAACTTGACAAAAAGAAGGGACCGGTTGGTAGAACATGTTTTCAGGCATCAAGGGATCACAAATTTAGCATTGGATGGCAGCGTGGAGGGTAAAAATCGTAGAGGGAGACCAAGAGATGAATACACTAAGCAGATTCAGAAGGATGTAGGTTGCAGTAAGTACTGGGAGATGAAGAAGCTTGCACAGGATAGAGTAGCATGGAGAGCTGCATCAAACCAGTCTCAGGACTGAAGACAACAACAACATAGTCGACCCATCAATCCACCGGCACTTAACAAGCTTCGGGCAATCTGGCGAGTCGCTCTGCACCTCCACAGCGCCCCTGGCGAAGCACATTTAGATCCCTCCTCTGCTCTTATTCCGTAGGTGGGGATGCTTTTGGATTTTACAATAACAAACTCCAAGTTGGATATCCACAGCGTTCAGCTGAAGGCTAAACCTTACTGCCACTGCTGTTATGGCCAGCAACAACTGTGTTTTACCTCGCTTGGCCCCGCCCTCCGTCCTTCTGTGGGCGGGGACTGCTGTAGTAGCACTCTAACCTGTGTAAACTTAATGATGTTGCAATTCTCAGGAGCAAGTATCAAGCTTGCTGACTCTGCTATGACGTTCCTTTTCGTGGCCGTGTTCTAGAGTGAAGCCTTACAAGAGCGTCTAGGCGGTGGACAGAGTTACCAGATAATCCTCTGAAGTAAAACTTCTCCCCTGGGACAGCTGCCCAGAGCGTCTGCAATTTGCAGGGCTGTAGTGTTACCGTTCACCTCCGGTAACCTAAACGCTACCACTTTTGTACGCTCTCTGCATTGTGTCTCTGATTCCTTACTTTGAAATGCCCTTGATGGCTCCCAACAGCCTTAAGCGTGACAATGTACAAGTCATTATGCCGTCAATACATGTCATGTTGTGCCCGTATCTCGTGGTCGTGCGGTGGCGTTCTCGCTTCCCACGCCAGGGTTCCCGGGTTCGATTCCCGGCGGGGTCTGAGATTTTCTCTGCCTCGTGATGGCTGGGTGTTGTGTGCTGTCCTTAGGTTAGTTAGGTTTAAGTAGTTCTAAGTTCTAGGGGACTGATGACCATAGATGTTAAGTCCCATAGTGCTCAGAGCCATTTGAATCCATGTCATGTTGTCCTCTTATTTTTCGTCACAATCCTTTTTATTGACCGTCTGTCACGATCAGTCAACTCACATTTTCATCCACGTTTTGACGTAGTGGATGATGTTTCTCCGCTTTCCCTGTCTGCGGTATAAATCTTCGATATTGTGCCTCTTGAAACACCGAGCACTTCGACTGCCTTCGTTACGCAAGCACCGTAATTCCTCATGGCCAACCACTTTCTTTCATGATACTCACCTCCGAAAGCTCATGACAGTTCTCCAAATACCATTCCCTAGGGCCGTACGAGTTATCATTTGTTTCTTATTGTTTTTTGTGTGTTTTTCATATCCTACAAGATCGCTTCGTGCCAAGAAATCCAGAATTGCAGGTTTATTTTGTTATATTTATGTAACACGGCTACGTCGCATTTATTTTGTTTGAATAAACGGTATATTGATTTACCTGAAATTTGCTGTCTGTTACTAGTCTGCAATTTTTCCCCTGCCCTTAATTCTTTACGTTATTTATTCTGGTAGCTGAAACATCCAAAGCAGAAAAAACAGGTCTGATTTCTCCACAGTCAGCGGACAGAAGATTGGCAGGTTCAAATGGCTAATGGTTCAAATGGCTCTGAGCACTATGCGACTTAACTTCTGAGGTCATCAGTCGCCTAGAACTTTGAACTATTTAAACCTAACTAACCTAAGGACATCACACACATCCATGCCCGAGGCAGGATTCGAACCTGCGACCGTAGCGGTCACGCGGTTCCAGACTGAAGCGCCTTTAACCGCACGGCCACACCGGCCGGCGATTGGCAGGTGAAATTACTTTTATTTACTAATAGGAAAGTAGTGACAGGCAGATACTTGCATTAATTAATCATCTACAGACTTGATGGCTCCCAACAACACCAGAACTTCCCTCAACGAACACTTTAGGTTAATGTCGACACGGCTTCTTCGAGAAGGTCGCCGTCGTTTTCCTACGTCATTCTTTTCGATTAATCTAGCATGTCATCTTTCATGATTTGAAATTGAAAAAACGCTGAACAATAACCTTACTTTCGCTCTTGGAACTGTATTTAATGTCCCTTAATGACTTTGTCTCTTTTTTTCTACGCGTTGCAGCACAAGGTTAATGTTTCCAGTTTTTAGCCTGGATTGCCTCTTTTTTCTCTCAAACTCTGAACTTTTTAAAAGGTGAAAGTTCATATTCTCTGTTGACTCTTTCTTATTCACATATAATATTCCAAACCTCACGACGTATTTCAATCAACTGCTGCTGATCGTTATTTTCTGCGGTTCGAAGTAAGGACATTATTACTCTTCATAACCAAGGCAGTGAGGACGGAAGGAAAAAATAATAGAAGGAAAGGAGGTTAATGTTTAATGCCCGGCAAATGACGCATTCGTTAGACTGGTAAAGCTGCTGGTTAATGTGGCCACAATCCTTCTTCCAAATACCACTTGTGGAACATGAAGTGTATTCATTATTTTTCGTGAAGAATATACTTCGTTTCACTGCATGTTTAACAAAATAAAGCGTTCGATACACGATGCAGAGCAATCTCAGCTGGTACAGCGGCCTATAAATAAAGGCTGAGTGGATGGATTTGCTACTGGATTTCATGGACGATCACTGTTCTGCTGTTAAATTCGTCGGTATGTCTGTGCCATTTAGTATGGTTTGAGAGTATTACTTCAAATACTTAAGAAAATAAAATAGAAGTTAGAGCTACTTAAACCTAACTAACCTAAAGACATCGCACACATCCATGCCCGAGGCAAGATTCGAACCTGCGACCGTAGCGGTCGCGCGGTTCCAGACTGAAGCACCTAGAACCGCTCGTCCACTAGGACCGGCCCGTGGTGGCACTTCAAATCTAATGGTTCAAATGGCTCTGAGGACTATGGGACTTAATTTCTGAGGTCATCAGTCCCCTACAACTTAGAACTACTTAAACCTAACTAAACTAAGGACATCACACACATCCATACCCGAGGCAGGATCGAACCTGCGACCGTAGCGGTCACGCGGTTCCAGACTGAAGCGCCTAGAACCGCACGGCCACACCGGCCGGCTTTCAGCCAGGTGTCCGGATACTTTTGATCACATAGTGTATATGCCTTTGTGATGCTAAACTTGCAGACATAGCTTCTACGAACGTTTTGATTTCTCGGTATGACAATGATTTCTTCTGAAAAGAAGAATGAAGTTTTTCAGGCCTGCCGAAAACTGAAATTAAAATTATCAGGGAAACGTTCAACTGCCTTATTACATTGGGAAAATGCATTTCGAACAAATGCATTACACGAATACCTGTCTGCAGAAGTAGCAGTTGCAGACATAAGCATTATACTGGAACCAAAAGTGTTTTTACACACGATACAGAACGCTTTGTCCAATTCTTTGTCGTAATGAATCCAAGGAAATGTACTTTTCCATCCTTCATAGTACGACCTGCCTGATGGTTTCTTGATACTTCTTGCTGATGTACTACAGGCACAGGTAGAAGAACATTGTCGGGTTCCTTAGTTTTTGGCCGAACATACGTTTTACCATTGTCGGTATTAATAATATCAACCTGTGATGATGACAAATGTATAATGAATTTAGCCATAGCGACTAGGAAACTGTCCGTATTCGAAATAGAAGCAATACTGAAAATTGTGCTTCATCCTTCCACACGCGTCCAGTAATCGCGTAACGTTTGAAAACTGTGAAAAATTTTGCCCGGCGGAGACCGTTTGCTTCACGCTTTCCGTCAGTAGACCCCCTTCTTTGTAATAGCTATTAATGAGGTAACACCCCTTCAGTCTACAATAAAAGCTCCCGCGTCCTTCTAAGCCATTGTCTCAACAAGCAGAAAGTCCGCTCCCCGTAGCTGAGTGGTCAGCGTGACGGAATGTCAATCATAAGGGACCGGGTTCGATTCCCGGCTGGGTCGGAGATTTTCTCCGCGCAGGGAATGGGTGTTGTGTTGTCCTAATCATCATCATTTCATCCCCATCGACGCGCAAGTCGCCGCTGTGGCGTCAAATCGAAATACTTGCTCCAGGCGAACGGTCTACCCGACGGGAGGCCCTAGTCACACGACATTATTATATAACAAGCACAACAACGGATTAGTCAAAATTATGTTAATAGCGATGGCGATACTCGAATCTTACTGTAGTTAATATAGAGACTAATGCTAATGTAGCATATACACTGATCAGCCAGAACATTGTGACCACTGACCTACTATATATTAACCTGTCCAGGTGATAGCAGCGTCACCTGATGAGGAAAGACTACTAATCAGACACATGCATGGTGCTTTAGTATCAGTGAGTGTGATGTTCGTGTACAGAAAGGGGAAAGCGCGCGATCTACCAGAGTTCGACCGAAGGCAGATTATGATGGTCCGGAGGCTCGGAACGAGCATTTCGGGAACCGCAGGTTTTGTTGGGTGTCCGAGGAGCGCTGTGGTGAATGTCTTCAACACATTGTGAAACCTCGTTGAAACCACGTCCAGACGTTGTGGGGTCTGGTTGCCAGCCCCCATTGCCGGTCGGAGTGGCCGTGCGGTTCTGGGCGCTACAGTCTGGAGCCGAGCGACCGCTACGGTCGCAGGTTCGAATCCTGCCACGGGTATGGATGTGTGTGATGTCCTTAGGTTAGTTAGGTTTAATTAGTTCTAAGTTCTAGGCGACTGATGACCTCAGAAGTTAAGTCGCATAGTGCTCAGAGCCATTTTGAACCACCCCCCATTACAGATGTCAGACGTTGTAGGCTCAGCAGGCTGGTAAAACAGTGGCAGAACTAACATCAGACATTAATACTGGGCAGGATACAAATGTCTCTGAACATACAGTGCACTGAACCCTCCTACAATAGGTCTCTGTAGGCGACGATCCATGCATGTTCCAATGTTAACACCACGAAATGGGCAACTACGAATGAAATGGGCAAGTGACCATCGGCACTGGACGTTGGCACAATGTCAGAGCGTTGTATGATCTGATGAATACCAATATATGCCGATGGGAAGCGCGAATCCCTCGTCATCCACGGGAACAGCTCATTGACACCTGTACTGTGGGAGACAAGCTGGCGGCAGCTCCACTATGCTCTGGAGAATATTGATGTGGGCATGAATGGGTCCAGTGGAGTTCATGCTAGACATCATGATGGCAAAGGGCACCGTACACTGGTTGATGACCATGTACATCCCTTCATGCTGATCATGTTTCCTGACGGTAGTGGCATGTTTCAAGAAGATAATGCGTCAGATCATAAGGCAAGGAGTGTGATGAAGTTGTTCGAGGCACACGGTGGGGATTTCCAATTGATTTGCTAGCCGCGCAAGTCACCAGCTCTGAACCAGATCGAACACATGTGGGATGTGATTGAACATGGCGTCAGAACTCATCGCCCCCTCCCCGGACTTTGCAGGAATTAGGTGACATGTCTATGAAAATTTGGTGCCGACTCCCTCCAGCGACATTCCACGGCATTACTGCGCCTAGGCCACGACTCATTGCCGCTGTTACCCATGAGAAAAGTGAACATTCTGGCTATTAGATAGGTGTTCATAATTTTCTGGCTGATCAGTGTACTAACAAAATTAAATGGTATATTTTGTTTGGATATCACATTTATATTGCGTGTCTTCAATACACGCGGTAGTGCTACCTACCTGATGTCGCCCACGAATAAGCGCAAGTTTTAGTAGAATGTTGATTGTCAGCAGAAAGACGAGGGGGATCTTGTTTCTCATTAGTCTAGAGAGAAAGGGGCAGGGGAGTGCTTGGGGCTTAAACTGTTAGCAACGTTTATCTACAAAGGCGTTAACGAGCTATTACAGTCTTGCTGTGGCGCGATGTCCCCTTCTTGAATGACTGAGTGCCATTTGCGTCAGCCACCAGATCGCCGATGATTACACCTATAACAGTGCAACTTTGTCGGTCATTGTTGCGTAGGTCTGTATTATATAGTGTAGTGCTACACACTGTATCTTTGGCTCGAAACATCACAATTTTGCTATGCTTCATTATTTCTACAAATATGGGAACGAGCTCATTTTAACATACCCTAGTACTGTAGGGATGGCGTTGCAAAAGTTTGTATATCGAACTGCGGTACTGGTGACAGGTCTTCCCACCAGGCTAATCTCACCAAGGTGATGGGCCCAGACAGCTCATCGAGATGTTGTGGATAGACTAATATTTTGCAAAACATCTAATGACTGGCAATAATAATTTGGAAACACTGGTCAGCTGCCTCTCTACGTGAGCACTTTTTGTAGCGCAGTACTGTGCACACAACGTCGTTGGTTGGAAGCATCAGAATTTCACTATGATGACATCAGTTAGTAATGTGGTACTGGCTTAGCAGATGGTTTATCGGTCACAGTGTGGCATTTGTTATACATGCAGCATATTTGGTTGGAAATCGGTAGCATTCAGAATTTTCATTGGCGTCAAACTATCTACTAATGTGGTGGGGGCTTATTAGTGGGTTTATCCATTGCAGTGTAGTATTTCTTATACGTTATCTCCGGTTTGAAATCGATAGTGATTCTAGAATTTGCTGTGACATCATTAATATGATGTGACGTCTATCACTATGACATGACACACACTAGTAATGAAGTGATGGCTTAGCAATGATAAATAAATCAGGCCCATTTTCCGTTGTATTGGCTGAAAGCATCGTGACGTCTACATGACGTCAAGAGCAGTAGATTGAATCTCACTTAAGCGGATGAAATTTTTGAAAAATGGAAGAAATGTTGAAAATACAGATAAAATATGAAAATGGGAGAAAAATACGTAAAACATAGGTGGGTTGAGAGATTTTTTCATATCTGCCTGGATGTGGTCTTTGCTGATGCCTTAGATCACGAAATATTAAATTACATAAATTACATAAACATAAATTAAATAAACAACTAATGTAATTTGTTATTAACAAACAGACAGAGCCTGGTGTCTCCCTACGCTGTCAGCCCCAGAGTGAAGGTCACCAATGCAAGTGTCCCATTTATAGAAGACGACAAGCTGGACACTAGTTTCCTACTGGTCCAATGGATTTCCCACAGTTTTATTGTGTCCCCATTGGCTTAGAGAGATAAGGAGCTTTTTTCCACCCTTTTTATATCACATGACTGCTGTCACACAATTTCCTAAAGTCACAGGGATGGGGGATTTCCCTGGGTGACCTTGTTCAATTCCAGGAGATTTCAGAGGGAGGAGGGGGGGGGGGGGGGACGGAGTGGAGTTGACATTGAGTATAACTCGGGGCAAGTGTGTAAACTGATACCGCATGTGTAACCGGACACCAGATGTGATAAGATCTTTATCTTGTCCCGTATGCCCACTGATAACCTGCTCTCCCACTGATTTCGTATTGCACACTGGGCAGCCTCATTCTTGTAATCACGAAGATCGAGTCTATTCAAGACATCCCTCTTACTAGTTTAGGAGCTGCACTAATTAACACAGGCAAGGCGATATGCATTTATTGTTTCATATGAGATATAATCATATAATATGACTAGCTGAGTGCCCAATGTTGGCCGGGTATGTATGTATTCCTATCTTCTATCAGTCTATCTCCGCCAACCCTCTCTCCCTGTCCATTTCCACTGCCCCCTCTCTCTGTCTACCTCCTCTTCCCCCTTTCTTTGTCAATCTCCTCCTGCCCCCCCCTCCCCTGATTATCTCCCTCACTCCCTTTTCCTTTCTGTGTCCATGTTCTCCTCTCCTCTATCTCTATCCATCTCCTCCTGTTCCCTTTCTCTTTCCAATTCCTCCTCACTCTCTCTCTCTCTCTCTCTCCATATCTCTGAATACCTCTTCCTTCCCCTGTCTCTGCCCATTTCCTTCTCCTGTATCTCTGCCCATCTTCGCCTCCCCTTATCTCTGCCTATCTCCTCCTTCCTCCTCGCTATCTGTCCATCTCCTTGTCCTAGCTTCTCTATTCCCACTGTCACACTCATCCCTATAGGAGGTTTGTGGTTCTTACACCTACAATATTTCTTTACAGATTCTAATTACACTGAAGAGCCAATGAAACTGGTACACCTGCCTAATATTGCGTAGCGCCCCCGCAAGCGTGCGGAAGTTCCGCAACACGACCTGGCATGGACTCGACTAATGTCTGAAGTAGTGCTGGAGGGAATTTACACCTTCATGTCTGGGGAGTTTAGTGGCCAGCTGAAGTATTTCAACTTAGAAAAGTGTTCCTGTAACCACTATGTAGCAATTCTGGACGTGCGGGGTGTCGCATTGTTCTACTAGAATTGTTCAAGTCCGTCGGAATGCACAATGGACAGGAATGGATGCAGGTGATCAGACAGGATGCTTACGTACGTGTCACCTGTCAGAGTCGTATCTAGACGTATCAAGGGTCCCATATCACTCCAACTGCACACGCCCCACACCATTACAGAGCCTCCACCAGCTTCAACATTCCACTGCTGACACGCTGGGTCCATGGATTCATGAGGTAGTCTCCAAAGCCATACGCGTTCGTTCGCTCTGCACAATTTAAGGCGAGAATCGTCCGACCAGGCAAGATTTTTCCAGTCATCAACAGTACAATGTCGGTCTTGACGGGCCCAGGACAGGTGTGAAGCTTTGTGCCCTGCAGTCATCAAGGGTACACTAATGGGCCTTCGGCTCCGAAAGCCCGTATCGATGATGTTTCGTTGAATGGTTCGCATGCTGACCGTTGTTGATTGCCCAGCACTGAAATCTGCAGCAATTTGCGGAAGGGCTACACTTCTGTCACGTTGAACGATTCTCTTCAGACGTCGTTGCTGCTGTTGTTGCAGGATCTTTTTCCGGCCGCAGCGATGTCGGAGATTTGATGTTTTATCGGATACCTTATATTCACGGTGCTCTCGTGAAATGTTCGTACAGGAAGATCCCCACTTCATCGCTACCTCGGAGATGCTGTGTCCTAGCCGCGCGGGGTAACCATGCGGTCTACGGCGTCTTGTCACGCTCCGATGACCTAAGCAGTTTGGTCCCATAAGATCTTATCACAAATTTACATTTTTTTTCTGAGTCCCATCGCTCGTGCGCCGAATATAACACCACGTTCAAACTCACTGAAATCTTGATAAGCTGTCATTGTTGCAGCAGTAACCGATCTAACAACTGCGCCAGACACTTGTCTTATGTAGGTGTTGTCGACCTCAGCGCCGGTTTCTGCCTGTTTACATATCTCTCTATTTCAATACGCATGCCTATACCAGTTTCTTTGGCGCTTCAGTGCAATATATATACGGAATTTGATTGAAATCATTCCAGAGGTTTAGGATGAACTTTTTACTCTTGGCTGTGCTCGCATACGCATATGTCAAATATATTTCACTTATATTTCACACATTTCGCGCGTATTTGTACACATAATCCACATCTATGTCTAGCGAATTTGCCATGCAGTTTTATTTTCACGCTTCTCAACGTTTATTTCGGAAGGATGGCTGTTCAAACCCACTTCTGGCCATCCTGAAGTAGATTTTCCGTGATTTCCCTAAATCGCTTCAGGCAAATGCCGGGATGGTACTTTGAAAGGGTATGTCCGATTTCTATCCCCTTCCTTCCATAACAGTCGACCGGTATGGCCGAGCTGTTCTAGGCGCTTCAGTCTGGAACCGCGCGACAGCTACGGTCGCAGGTTCGAATCCTGCCTCGGGTATGGATGTGTGTGATGTCCTTAGGTTAGTTAGGTTTAAGTAGTTCTAAGTTCTAGGGGACTGATGACCTCAGATGTTAAGTCCCATAGTGCTCAGGGTCATTTGAACCCATTTGAACCTTCCATAATCCGAGCTTGAACTCTGTCAGTAATGACCTGGTTGTCGACAGGAAGTTAAACACTAACCTCTTTCTCAACCTCCTCCTCCTCACTGTTTATGACAACGTATCTTCTGAAATATGTGCTGTAAAATGATAAAGTTTTGCCGGCGCATCCAGTAGTATATGTGGCTAGTGTCTGCGAAATGTGTTGTGAATACAATTATTACCGAAGAAGAAATAAATTCAAACGTCATACATAATGCGATACATTTTAACGCATCTCAGTATTTGACGTCATTTTCCTCAACTACGTGTTGTACAGTGATATATTTTTGTAGCCACACTCGACAGCAAAAATCGGGCTACCACTGAGTTCCAATGTGTACGCCACGCCTGGCCACATGCAACCAACATAGCACAGCTGTGCCACAGGTCCTCTAAACCCTCTGCAGCAGTCATTTGACTATACACAATGGGTACCACAAGAGACCACTAGAGAACCCTGCTCATTATGACACACATTTCAGATGAAAACTAATACCACGATACAACAAATATTAGAAAACACGTTATTAGAGATGGATAAACTTCATTACAATAAGCGACACAACAGAAGTCTTATCACACTCATTAAATGACAAGACGAGTTGTCTTTCGTGAGCCGAATTTGAACCCATTGTTAATCAAGCTTTTCAGTCTGATCGAGACTCGATTAGGCATAAGGAAAAGTAAAATACTGAAGTGTTCACCAATTTACAAGGCTGAATGCTCAAATCTGGAAATGAATGACAATACTTTTAGCTCCGCACTGGTAACCCCATGAAGCTTTTATCGCCGCTGAGAAGTAACCACAAAACGTATGTTATAAAGTGGGACGCACAAGTGTGAAACGCCATGAAGTAAAGTTATGATGATGGACAGGTAGCAGAACACAGTACCTATATCAATTGTTAACTAAGCACAGTCAGATGTCAGATATTAAGTATGTTCACCAACAGCGTGATACTGAAACATGAAATGACGATACAAATGATTTTTGCCTGTGCGGGATTCGAAACGGGCACCTTTCGCTATTGTCTTATACCTACAAATAGACATAAAATATTTATAGTTTCTACACCAGTAGTGAGATACGTGTATGTTCAGTTAGAGGTAAGGCAACGAATATTTCTGTGCTGCGTGGGACTTGTGACACTACAAAAATGGTTCAAATGGCTCTGAGCACTATGAGACTTAACAGCTGAGATCATCAGTCCCCTAGAACTTAGAACTACTTAAACCTAACTAATCTAAAGACATCACACACATCCATTCCCGAGGCGGGATTCGAACCTGCGACCATAGCGGTCGGTTGGGAGAGTCTGGCATCCATGAACATCCAGGCTGGGTTTGCTTTCTACTTGCATCAAAATACACTCCTGGAAATTGAAATAAGAACACCGTGAATTCATTGTCCCAGGAAGGGGAAACTTTATTGACACATTCCTGGGGTCAGATACATCACATGATCACACTGACAGAACCACAGGCACATAGACACAGGCAACAGAGCATGCACAATGTCGGCACTAGTACAGTGTATATCCACCTTTCGCAGCAATGCAGGCTGCTATTCTCCCATGGAGACGATCGTAGAGATGCTGGATGTAGTCCTGTGGAACGGCTTGCCATGCCATTTCCACCTGGCGCCTCAGTTGCACCAGCGTTCGTGCTGGACGTGCAGACCGCGTGAGACGACGCTTCATCCAGTCCCAAACATGCTCAATTGGGGACAGATCCGGAGATCTTGCTGGCCAGGGTAGTTGACTTACACCTTCTAGAGCACGTTGGGTGGCACGGGATACATGCGGACGTGCATTGTCCTGTTGGAACAGCAAGTTCCCTTGCCCGTCTAGGAATGGTAGAACGATGGGTTCGATGACGGTTTGGACGTACCGTGCACTATTCAGTGTCCCCTCGACGATCACCAGTGGTGTACGGCCAGTGTAGGAGATCGCTCCCCACACCATGATGCCGGGTGTTGGCCCTGTGTGCCTCGGTCGTATGCAGTCCTGATTGTGGCGCTCACCTGCACGGCGCCAAACACGCATACGACCATCATTGGCACCAAGGCAGAAGCGACTCTCATCGCTGAAGACGACACGTCTCCATTCGTCCCTCCATTCACGCCTGTCGCGACACCACTGGAGGCGGGCTGCACGATGTTGGGGCGTGAGCGGAAGACGGCCTAACGGTGTGCGGGACCGTAGCCCAGCTTCATGGAGACGGTTGCGAATGGTCCTCGCCGATACCCCAGGAGCAACAGTGTCCCTAATTTGCTGGGAAGTGGCGGTGCGGTCCCCTACGGCACTGCGTAGGATCCTACGGTCTTGGCGTGCATCCGTGCGTCGCTGCGGTCCGGTCCCAGGTCGACGGGCACGTGCACCTTCCGCCGACCACTGGCGACAACATCGATGTACTGTGGAGACCTCACGCCCCACGTGTTGAGCAATTCGGCGGTACGTCCACCCGGCCTCCCGCATGCCCACTATACGCCCTCGCTCAAAGTCCGTCAACTGCACATACGGTTCACGTCCACGCTGTCGCGGCATGCTACCAGTGTTAAAGACTGCGATGGAGCTCCGTATGCCACGGCAAACTGGCTGACACTGACGGCGGCGGTGCACAAATGCTGCGCAGCTAGCGCCATTCGACGGCCAACACCGCGGTTCCTGGTGTGTCCGCTGTGCCGTGCGTGTGATCATTGCTTGTACAGCCCTCTCGCAGTGTCCGGAGCAAGTATGGTGGGCCTGACACACCGGTGTCAATGTGTTCTTTTTTCCATTTCCAGGAGTGTATGACGGGGCAGAACGGGACACTACCCAATCTGCCCTGTCCCGTTCCGCCCCAAGACCACTTTTGAGGTTAAATACTTTTATGGAGTGTAATAACTGACGTATTTAAACGCATTAAATAACTAAAGTATAACAAATGCCATGCAATTTAAGGAAATGTGTCATTTTAGGATATACAATTAACAATTAACAGCATACCTGGCGTTGAAATTCACCAAACGTTAGAACAACGCAAGCGGTAACGTGATGGACAACAATTCACTTAGATCTTGCACATCAAACTAAATCAGAATGGCTGTCCTCACTTCCCTTCCATTCGGAGAAATAGTTACACGCCCATACAACAGGTTGCAACACTGTCCAGTCTAGAAAAGAGCAATTTCCCATTGTGCCCCGATTTCCCGTTCTGCCTCGTGTTCCCCTATATGTCAATTTTGAGGACATTGTTATCTGGTCATAACTTTGGCCTGTTGATTTCTACAGTGCACTTTTAGTACCCAATGTTATAGACATAATCAAACTGACAGCATAAATACAGTAAAACTTGTTTTTAAATTTCCAGAATTTACGTTTTCCCGAAATTTATGTTATACTTTGTTGGTCCCGCTTACACCTACCAACACTTGTCCTGCCGCGGTCCAAAGTTGTCCACAATATACTCAGGAGGTTGAAGCCATCGATATTCTTGTTGGGTTCGTCCACCGAGTTTTGGTTCTTATGTCCACTTAAAACCCACAGTTCTTTCCAAGCTGTCTTCGTGTCGAATCCTTGCCAGTGCCGATCCTTGTGGCAGGTCATTATTCAGAACCATGTTGCTGTTTATGCCATGAAGTGAAACTTTGATTTTCCTGTCTGTTAACATGTTTTGAGTAAAGTATAAGGCTGTTTGCATTTGGTGATTCTAGCTAATTTAAGCAGCAGACCCTCAATCCATACTGTATCGTAAGCTGATGTAAGATCTATGAGGACCAGGCCGGTTTTCAATTTGTTTTGGAAGCCGTTCTCAGTATAGATTGTGAGGGTCAGCACTTGATCGCCTACTTGAAAATCCAATTGGTGCGTAGGAAGGATGGCTTTGTTTTATGGAGTTTATGTGTGGTAAATAGCAAAGATATCGGTCTGAAATTCTTTGGGTTATCTCCAGACTTTCCGGGTTTCAGCACCGCGATGACTTTTGCTTCTTTCCAGACCTCAGGGAGAGTGCCCATTCTGATGCATTCTGTGTAGAGTTTGGCCAACCATCTTCTTACCAAAAATTCCTATTTCCTTCAAGATTTCTAATGGGATATCGTCAGGCCCAGCAGCTTTTCTTGTCGCCATTAGCTTCAACGCGTAGGTAATCTCTTGCATTTCCATTTCTTTTGCAATGTCAATACTGGGGATTTTGGAGGTTTGTTTCAGGACAGTCGCAATCTCAAATGGGCGAGAGCCCAGAGATGGCTTGCGAGGTACCGTGGCACCCCCTAATTTCCGCAACAGACCCCTGCTCCTTCTGCTGGAATGTCTGAAATCTAGACTCTCCAAGAACGGTAATAGTGCGCCATTAGCTCTGCAGATGTGAAAATTACCGAACTATCAGTTTAATAAGTCACAGCTGCAAAATACTAACCCGAATTCTTTACAGACGAATGGAAAAACTAGTAGAAGCCGACCTCGGGGAAGATCGGTTTGGATTCCGTAGAAATATCGGAACACGTGACGCAATACTGACCCTACGACTTACCTTAGAAGCTAGATTAAGGAAAGGGAAACCAACGTTTCTAGCATTTGTAGACTTAGAGAAAGCTTTTGACAATGTTGACTGGAATACTCTCTTTCAAATTCTGAAAGTGGCAGGGGTAAAATATAGGGAGCGAAAGGCTATTTACAACTTGTACAGGAACCAGATGGCAGTTATAAGAGTCGAGGGACATGAAAGGGAAGCAGTGGTTGGGAAGGGAGTGAGACAGGATTGTAGCCTCTCCCCGATTTTATTCAAATGGTTCAAATAGCTCTGAGCACTATGGGACTCAACTGCTGTGGTCATCAGTCCCCTAGAACTTAGAACTACTTAAACCTAACCAACCTAAGGACATCACATACACCCATGCCCGAGGCAGGATTCGAACCTGCGACCGTAGCAACAGCGCGGCTCCGGACTGGAGCGCCTAGAACCGCACGGCCACCGCGGCCGGCCGATTTTATTCAATATGTATATTGAGCAAGCAGTGAAGGAAACAAAAGAAAAATTCGGAGTATATATTAAAATCCATGGAGAAGAAATAAAAACTTTGAGGTTCGCTGTCAGAGACAGCAAAGTGCTTGGAAGAGCAGTTGAACGGAATGGATAGTGTCTTGAAAGGAGGATATAAGATGAACATCAACAAAAGCAAAACGAGGATAATGGAATGTAGTCGAATTAAGTCAGGTGATGCTGAGGGAATTAGATTAGGAAATGAGACACTTAAAGTAGTAAAGGCGTTTTGCTATTTGGAGGGCAAAATAACTGATGATGGTCGAAGTAGAGAGGATATAAAATGTAGATTGGCAATGGCAAGGAAAGTGTTTCTGAAAAAGAGAAATTTGTTAACATCGAGTATAGATTTAAGTGTCAGGAAGTCGTTTCTGAAAGTATTTGTATGGAGTGTAGCCATGTATGGAAGTGAAATATGGACGATAAATAGTTTGGACAAGAAGAGAATAGAAGCTTTCGATATGTGGTGCTACAGAAGAATGCTGAAGATTAGATGGGTAGATCACGTAACTAATGAGGAAGTATTCAATAGCATTGAGGAGAAGAGAAGTTTGTGGCACAACTTGACTAGAAGAAGGGATCGGTTGGTAGGACATGTTCTGAGGCATCAATGGATCACCAATTTAGTATTGGAGGGCAACTTGGAGGGTAAAAATCGTAGAGGGAGACCGAGAGATGAATACACTAAGCGGCTTCAGAAGGATGTAGGTTGCAGTAGGTACTGGGAGATGAAGAAGCTTGCACAAGATAGAGTAGCTTGGAGAGCTGCATCAAACCAGTTTCAGGACTGAAGACAACAACAACAACAACATAGCTCTGCAGAAGTTCCGGACACTCAAGGGCATGAAAAAAGGCATTGACCCGATGTCTGGCGAGGGTCTGGAGAAAATGATTACGGAAGTGAAAAGACAGGTTCTTTTGAATTGCAATGTGGCAGAGGAAAGGAAACAGTTGATCCGATGTCTGTAGATGATGGGGCCACAGCGCTGCAGAAGGTGTCGAGCGGTGGTGTGTAAACATGTGGTACATGGTGAATTGCCCGTGTGTAAACATGTGGTACATGGTGAATTGCCCGAACCTTGGGCATAACTGTGAACACCGGGCATAAAATGCTAAAATACATTCTGTATTGCTATCCACACAGAATCACTAATATTCAGGTGTTGCTTTATGCTGACCTTCCAATAAGACGAACGTTTTTTCCCATCCGATGACACAACTGTTGAATGTCAAACTTGTGCTGTCATGTACGTTGCACAGTATGATTGGTTTAATGTGCAATTCACACTACAGCCATAGTATTATGAATCATCTATGATTTATAACCGAACCCATTTACGTTATGACGCGTACAACGCCCTCTACTTTCTTTAATTTTTTTCGACATAAGGTTCCCCCTTCTTCGATAATATTCATTTCAAATTTGACATCGTTCTTTGCAGTTGTTCATTTTTATACAGCGTTTTGAAACTGTAACTTTAATTATAATAGCCGACCGAGCGGTTCTAGGCGCTACAATCTGGAACCGCGCGACCGTTGCGGTCGCAGGTTCGAATCCTGCCTCGAGCATGGATGTGTGTGATGTCCTTAGGTTAGTTAGATTTAAGTAGTTCTAAGTTCTAGGGGACTGATGACCTTAGAAGTTAAGTCTCATAGTGCTCAGAGTCATTTGAACCATTTTTTAATTATAATAACCCATTATGTAAATTTAGATGCTATAATCGAACTTTTTCAGAAGTCTGAAAGATCTGTAAAATTAGCAGTACAGCAGTGTGGGGACGCACGGAAAGAACTGGATGTAGCATTAAGAATGCCGCTTCTTAGACCAGCAAGTGGCACGTCACGTGGAGAAAGCCACAAGGCTGCAGCAATTGGTACGCCAGGTGACAAGGGCAAGAGGCAAGGAGGAACACTGGCTTGTTTAAGTTTGTCGGCCGGTAAGTAAAATATTATTCGGCACATTAGATTGGCATATTTTAAGGAACACATAGAGACTATGGGAAGGAACTCTGAAGGACATTTGAGGTTAACTATGGAAAAAGTGGCAGTAGTGAGACCCACGTTGTCTACAGTAAACAGAATGGTAAGTATAGTAAAAGAAAACAAAAACGCTTTAAATTGATGAAGAGAAAGGTTAGCAAAATTCATTACGTAATACGTTAAGGAAACAGACACGAGATTTAAGAGAACCGCAATGTGTGTTAAAATGTGTGAACAAGTGCTGGAAGTGTCAGATGTGTTTGGGGAAATAGAAGTCTAATTTCAGCGAATGGTAAATACTATTGATAACGCACAGAAGAGTATACTGCAGCCACATATAATAAATTCCATACAAATTGTAAGGCTTCTAAATTTAATAAGAGGCCTGTTGAAAGACGCGAAGTTTCCTGTTCCTCTAGCCGAATCATTAGGACATCTCTTGTTAAAGTCAATTGATGTAGATGAAGTCATAGCTGGAAGTCTATTTCTAGTTGAATCATTAGGACAACTCTTGTTAAAATTAGTTGATGCAGATGTATTCGTAGCTGGAAGTATATAGTGTTATGTAATAACAGTTACCTTAATTGATAATAATGCTTTCAACTTGAATAGAATATTTCCATGACCAAAAGAGATTCCTCAGTCAAAAGGAAAGTATATCTTCCTTCAGATGAGAAGGAGTGTTTGCTAATTGATGAAGCAAAAAGACAGTATGTTAAGCTTTCCAGAATGAAATTTTCAATCTGCGGCGGAGTGTGCGCTGATACGAAACTTCCTGGCAGATTAAGACTGTGTGTCGGACAGAGACTAGAACTCGGGACCTTTGCCTTTTGCAGGGAAGTGCTCTGTCGCCTGAGCTATCCAAGCATGAATCACCACCCATCCTCGCAGATCTATTTCCGACAGGAGGCAAAGGTCCCGAGTTCGAGTCTCGGTCCGGCGCACAATTTTAATGTGCTAGGAAGTTACAGTATGTAAAGCTGTTAATTGTAATAACTGATCTTCGAATAATATACGTACACACAGTTGTGTGTGTGTGTGTGTGTGTGTGTGTGTGTGTGTGTGTGTGTGTGTGCGTGTAAAGCTGTTAACCGTAATAACTGATCTTTGAAGAATATACTTAACAGTTGATGTACAAACTCTGCTGCTGTCTAAGATTGCGTTTTATTGGATAGCGAGAGAGGTGCTGTGGTCTTTGTGAGCCTATGAGAGTGTATGTACAAATAGTTTATTTTTTCTGCACTATGACCATTCAAAATGGCTCTGAGCACTATGGGACTCAACTGCTGTGGTCATAAGTCCCCTGCTATGACCATTCGTCAGTCTCATTTGACTGTGGCGAGGAGGTACGTACTGTGGATTATTTCCGCATCTATTTACGAGTTTTTTTACTCACATTGCACACCAATACTGCGAGAGTTACATGTCTTTTTGTTCTGCCTGGGAACCCTGGTGAATCTCGTCCACAGGCAGTGTTCTTCCTGGATTGTATTAAAGTGTCTTATAGCGTCGCCACAAACTAATAACATTGCACGGTTATCAGGGCCTGCTCTCGGGGAGGGGGGGAGAGGGGGGTCGAACCGTGCCATCGCCCAAGAAAGCAGATTTTTGGGGGGGCGGAAAATAAAGAAATATGAGAATAAGTTGTAAATACAAATTATTCATAAGATCAAGGCTCATACCGTAAATTATCTAAGGTACAGAAACAGTGTGATCCGAAACGTTTATTCCCACAAAAAATTCGAAATATTTATTGCTGAACACGTTGATATAGACAATAGTTTCATGCGCATATAAAATAAAATATGCGTATATAATCATATTAGGCTCCATTACTCTTGCTCAAAAAGACGTTTCATTCGTCACACGTTGAGCAACACTGGTTGTTGTCTCGTTCCCATAACGGTATCGTGAAATAGGTGACAGGCGGATAGCGTCAATATTCTCAAATTAAAAAACGAACTTCAAGTTTTAAATATTTGGCTACTATTTAGTTACTAAACAGAATTTGTACGAATCTTACACAGACTTCCGCAAATCTCTTTATGACATGGAGCAATTATAAACACAATAATACGTTCACTGTGGAGTTCATTTTCAACAGTATGATAACGAAGACGTTTCAAAATATGGCCTCTCTCTTTCTCTATAATTTGTACGAGATTTATGCATAGCAATTTCAGATGCTGGTATTTGACGCACGTTTTATATTTACATTAATGTAAAAAAGAATTTAAAAATCGCTGTGAAGCAGGTTGAGCATTGAAATGCTTAAGACGGTTTTGATGGTTAATATTTGTCTGCAACAAAATGCAGATCTTGTGCCACACATAATCCATTCAAAACGACAAGTTTGTTTGGCGTTAGCATTAAAACTTCGAATGCTTCATAAAAAGCTGAAATTATGTTCGAAATGTTGAGAAATTTGCAAACAAATACTTAAAATCATCAGCAAAACATGGATATTTTCTTTTAATCGTTTTAGATAATGAACACTGAGTCTTAGGGATGTTTCTACTTGAGTTTACGGGACAAATATTTTTGGGAGTTGGCAGCCGTGCACAGTGGATACGCCACTCTCAGTTGGGAGTTTCATTATATAGCAACAATGGTCGCTTGCTTTGTTTGTTAATAGCTAAGTAGCGAGTTAAGTGTTTGATATAGTAGTTGAACTGTGGATTATGGGGCTAATATAGGTCTGTATGTGGTGCACTTGTTATAAACATATTTTATTTGCCATTTTATTTTCTGTCACCGGCCGTATCATTTATAATTTCTTTTCTGCATCTACGCGACGCTGGGTAGTCCTGAATGACCATATATCTACCCTAACGTTGAAGCTACTAAGTACGACAGGATGGGAAAGTGGGATCGATGCAATCGCTCCTCTGAAGTCTATCATAGGGGAGGTATAAGATGCCCTAGTTGAAATTAGCGAAGACGAAAATACAGACAGAATGGAACCCTGCAAATATTAAAGGCAGACACCCGGCGATGGAAAGGTGTTTGAACGCCTTATAGCAGTTATCCAGTTTCTGGACCGACTGCGTCTTCCCTTAAGAGAAATTTCAGTCAAACTGTTCACTCACAACAACGGGAATTTTTCAAACTGGTCGCATTATTTGGTAAATTTAATTCAGTTCTCAGCGAACATGTAAGGAGAACAACGCATGGTGTAAATAAGTCTCGTCATTATCAGGGTGAAAACATACAAAATGAAATAATTCACATTCTCCATCAAAAAATTAAAAACGAAATATTGTCTTTCTTGAGATCTGCAAAATATTATGGTTTAATTTTTGACTGTAGAGGTGTTGAGCAAATGAGACTGATAGTGCATTGTGTGAGTGTGACTTCTACTGATCTTGACACGTGCGATGTAAATATTAGTGGACATTTTCTCGGATTTGTACCTGTAAGAGATACGTCTGGTTTGGGGTTTACAGAGGTTGTCTTAAAACGATTAGAAGAAATGAAAATACCTTTGGAGAACATGAGGGGTCAGCGCTATGAAAACGGTTCTCACATGAAAGGCAAGAACATATGAATGCAAAAGAGAATTTTACATATAAATCCTAAGACATATTATGTTGCCTGCAGTAGTCATTCCTTAAACCCAGCTGTGAATGATGCTGCAGTTTCATTCTTTGTTTGATGAGAAAAATTTATGATTTCTTTTCTGCGTCTACGCGACGCTGGGCGGTCCTGAATGACCGCATATCTACCCTAACGCTGAAGCCACTAAGTACGACAAGATGAGAAAGTAGGATCGAAATTTTCGCACGCCGCGCAAAATCCCTGGGGTCGACCCTGACGGTTGTTTGTATAAATATCGTGTTGTGGTAGGTTGTGGTAATGCTTTGGCTATTAACACTATACGTATGTATGTGATGTCACTCATTATTAATGCACAGATAAGTTTTCATAGTAAAATTTTTTTATGAATACGGCAGTGTGCTAGCTATCTAGCGTGTGTCTTTGGAATTCTAAGGATCAGTCCGAATTATGTTAATAGCGGATCTTACTATAGTTAATATACGGGAATAATAATAATGTAGCTTATACACTGATCAGCCAGCACATTGTGACCACTGACCTACTATATATAAACCTGTCCAGGCGATAGCAGCGTCGCCTGATGAGGAATGACTGCTAATCAGACACATGCATGGTGCTTATAGTATCAGTGAGTATGATGTCTGTGTATAGAATGGGGAAGGCGCGCGATCTATCCGAGTTTGACCGAAGGCAGATGATGATAGTCCGAAGGCTCGGAACGAGCATTTCGGGAATTGCAGGTTTTGTTGCGTGTCCGAGGAGCCCTGTAGTGAATGTCTTCAACACGTAGCGAAATCTTGGTGAATGTGGGGTCGGGTGGCCACCCCCCCCCCCCCCCAATTACAGATGTCGGACGTTGTAGGCGCGGCAGGCTGGTAAAACAGTGGCAGAACTAACATCAGACTTTAATGCTGGGCAGAATACAAATGTCTCTGAACACACAGTGCACTGAACACTCCTACAATAGGCCTCCGTAGCCGACGATCCATGCATGTTCCAATGTTAACACCACGGCATCAGCAACTACGCATAAAATGGACACGTGACCATCGGCACTGGACGTCGGCACATTGGCAGAGCATTGCATGATATGCCAATGGGAAGCGCGAATCCGTCGTCTTCCAAGGGAACAGATCGTTGACACCTGTACTGTGGGATGGAGACAAGCTGCCGGCGGCTCCACTATGCTCTGGAAAATATTGACATGGGCATCAATGGGTCCAGTGGAGCTCGTGCTACTCATAATGACGGCAAAGGAGTATCGTACACTGTTTGTAGACCATGTATATCCCTTCATGCTGATCATGTTTCCTGATGGTAATGGCATGTTTCAACAAGATAATGCGCCATGTCATAAGACCAGGAGTGTGATGAAGTGCTTAGAGGCACACCGTGGGGATTTCCAATTGATGTTCTAGCCGCGCAAGTCATCAGCTCTGAACCAGATCGGACACATGTGGGATGTGATTGAACATGGCGTCAGAGCTCATCGCCCCGCCCCAGAATTTGCAGGAATTAGTTGACATGCCTATGGAAATGTGGTGCCAACTCCTCCAGCGACTTACCAGGATTTCACTGCATCAATGCCATGATTGCATTGCCACTGTTATCTCTGAGAAAGGTGAATATTCCAGCTATTAGGTAGGTGGTCATAATGTTCTGGCTGAACAGTGTACTAGCAACATTAAATGGTTTACTTTGTTTAGATATGACATTTATAACTGCATGTCTCCAATGCACCTGAGAGAGCTGCCTTTCTGAAAGTTATGTCGCCCATGCCATTTGCGTCAGCCACCAGATCGCCGTTGATTACACCTATAACTATGCAACTTTGTCAGACATCGTTGCATAGGTTCATATTTTACAGCGTAGTGCTATACACTGTATCTTTGGTTTGAAACATCAGAATTTACTTCTTAACAAGACCTGCATATTCCAAAACAGCAGAGGATGATGAGCAAGAGAGATCCAAAACTTGAAAACTGATTTTTTTATATAAATAAACAATATGTAATTCTATTTCTTGTCATGAGATCCCTTCTCTCCACCACAGCGCCACCAATATCCAGGTAGTGGAGGGGGAGAGGTGAGGGGAGGGCTGGGGGGTTTACCAGAGGAGGAGCGGTTAGTTAATTGATCAGTTTAATTAAGTAGTCAATCAAATTGATAAGAGTGAGAGAAGGCTGTTTTAATAACTAAGGCCTGAAAGTGTACCTGTATCAGTAAGGGGGAGGGCAGAGGGTTGGATGTTTCCTGAGGGGTTGGGGGGAGGAGGGGTAGGAGGAGGGATGGGGGACAATAGATTAAGGACCTGTCAATCAAAAGGAAGGATTATCCCCAGGGAGTCATAACCTGTCAATCAAAAGAGAACAATCGGTTTGCTCCTGAGTGGATACTTACCTCTGATGTAAGCAACCTGCACTAACAAAACGCGCCAGCTTAGTCTTTGCCCTACAACTCACGATAGGTGCACATTTTTTTTACGGACCTTGAGGTACACTGTCAAGACTCGACTGCAACTGCACTGGTTTTCCGTTCTTTTCTCCCTTGCGGTGCTCACCCCAAGATCACCCAAAAGATGGGCTTTTGGAAACCCATAGTGGATTCCTTCCTTTATGATTTCACTTTGTTTAAATGAATTACATGTTCTCATACCCTTAGAACGTTACTGTCACTACATTTATAACATACATTCATTTCTATTTTTTTTAATTATTAATTTTTCACAGAATTCTCTCTCCTACTTATGAACATATGTCACAGACATTACACTTTTAGGTTTTGACATATTTATAGATGTTTCCTTAACGCTGATCTTTAGTATAAAATTGATTATTTTACTCGGTCATTTTTCACTTCATATTATTTAAATAAATAAAAAATTCCAGAATGAGATTTTCACTCTGCAGTGGAGTGTGCGCTGATATGAAACTTCCTGGCAGATTAAAACTGTGTGCCCAACCGAGACTCTAATTCGGGACCTTTGCCTTTCGCGGGCAAGTGCTCTACCAACTGAACTACCGAAGCACGACTCACGCCCGCTCCTCACAGCTTTACTTCTGCCAGTATCTCGTCTCCGACCTTCCAAACTTTACAGAAGCTCTCCTGCAAACCTGCAGAACTAGCACTCCTGAAAGAAAGGATACTGCTGAGACATGGCTTAGCCACAGCCTGGGGGATGTTTCCAGAATGAGATTTTCACTCTGCAGCGGAGTGTGCGCTGATATGAAACTTCCTGGCAGATTAAAACTGTGTGCCCGACCGAGACTCGAACTCGGGACCGAACCTTGCAGAACTAGCTCTCCTGAAAGAAAAGATATTGCGGAGACATGACTTAGCCACAGCCTGGGGGATGTTTCCAGAATGAGATTTTCACTCTGCAGGCCGAGTTTGAGTCTCCGTCCGGCACACAGTTTTAATCTGCCCGGAAGTTTCATTAAGTATCCCGTTCCGCCCCGAGTTCCCCTATGAGGAAAATGTTTTACCACTACTAAGAGGAAAACCTACTGGTGCCCCTGCCCATGACTGTAAAATCAGAGAACATTAAGCTGATTCAAAGGCACCTGCCAATCGTTCTTCGAATGAAGCCTTGGCGAATGGAATAAGTGGGGGCAGGGGAGAAGGAAGATGAATGAGTGCTCGGTTGCCAATTTTGCACACTGCACCATCCGTCACACACCGTGTGCTGACTTACGGAGTACTTACTGTATGTAGATGTTGCAGTCTCTCGTTTGCCACATATTGATTTCCTGTGTTCTTAAAACACACCAGGTGGGAGCTGGGATTTTAACACAGTCATAGTTGTCTCAAGTCACCATCCTCATTAAACTCGGCCAGTGTTCCATCTCTAATCCTTTAGTTGTTGTGTGGTATCAGTTCAGACATCAACTAAGTCTCAGTGCCACTATTCAGTTTATCGAGAAGCATTTACGATAGTTGTGGACCAGTTTGCCTCAGGAGAGGCTAGAACGGCTTTTAACACCTTTCTCAATAGAATCAGTGCATGCATCTATGCAGTAGGGGGTGCAACGTCATGTGCTTTGTCTTTAATGACTTCACTTCAGACTTAAGGGGGGGGGGGGGGGGTAGGATATCAAGCGGTCCGACTTGGAGCAAGGCAGGTACCACAGGACATTTTAATTACCACTGTCTACACTTTTACAAATAAATTCGTAACACTTTGTCAGCATGATCAGCAGGGATTCGGGACTCACACTCATAGTAGTGGAAGTTCAAAAACATAAAAAAATAATTTTTTTACATGTGAAATTTCATAATTTTTTTCATTTACTACTGGCTGCATTTGTTGCTATAGGTACACCTTTCTTCGTACGTAAGAGAGATTCTTCGATGAATTTTGCACAGCACACAAACCACACTTACAGGTTATGAAACTCTATAATTTATTTAATTTATGAAAAAATGAATGAGCTGTTGCATTTTAAACTTCATGTTTGGAAAAAACTCAACTCTTATAGTTAATTACCTCAATTTTTACCACAGTTTTTAATAGATTTGGAAAATTCTAGAGTTTCATACACCTATAAGTATGGTTTGTATGCTGTGCAAAATTCAGAGAAAAATCTCTCTTACTTATGAAGAAAAGTGTACCTATAGCAACAAATGCAGCCGATAGTAATTGAAAAAATGCTGAAATTTCACAAGCAAAAAAAATTTATTCTGTTATGTGTTTGAACTTCCACTGTTATGAGTGTGAATCCTGAATCCTTCTTGGTCATGCTGACAAAGTTTTACGAATTTATTTGTAAAAGTATAGACAGTGGGAATTAAAATGTCCTGTGATGCCTGTCTTGCTCCAAGTCGGGCCGCTTGACGTCCTACCCCCCCCTTAAAGGTTTACAACACTCTAATTTAGATAGTAGTGTGCCTGGAAGCATCTAACAATGAATAATATTGCATCCTTTCACAGAGACAATAATCTCACTCAGATGGATGCTAATGCAGTTACTGCAGGTCGTACTCTCGATGAGACACTGCAAATGACCCATTGTGACTGGTTAATTAGGTCACATTGTTTTCCATACTTTTACACAGTTGCGGGAGGTCTAAATCGGAAAAAGTTTCTTTCATAATGAATGAACATGATGCTAAAATATGATGGCGTGTGAACCTGCAAGTCGCTGCGGGAGGAACACTGCGTGTTTCGGCGCGCTGCTGCTGCGCACGGCCCGCACAAATTATTCAGTGTTGCTGAGTGGGGCGAGACCAGCCATGGCCCTGCCGCTGTCCCGTCACTCTGACACGTACCAAGATCTAACTCTTCCACAATGACCCCTGTGGTGTCACCGCCAGACACCACACTTGCTAGGTGGTAGCTTAAATCGGCCGCGGTCCATGTAGTACATGTCGGACCCGCGTGTCGCCACTGTGATCGCAGACCTAGCGCCACCACCAAGGCAGGTCTCGTGATACGAGAGTGGACTCGCCCCAGTTGTACGAGAACCTAGCTACCGACCAGATGTACGAAGCCTTTCGCTCTCATTAGCCGAGAGACAGAATAGCCTTCAGCTAAGTTAATAGCGGCCACCTAGCAAGGCGCCAGTTGTATCAGTGCCTATAGCTTACGAGTATTCAAGAGAGATGTATTCCAAGGACTAAATAAAAGATAAGTAAATAGCATCTACATACTTTTCTTCTTATTCATTTATAAGTTCTCATGTTCCAGACTTCACGCCCGTCTGCTTTAGCCGTGCGTGCCCTATCGGCTACAGCGTTAGTCTAGAATTCATTTTCAGCCATCTCAACTTCACGGTGTCGGCCCAACTACCGACACAACATTTATTGGCGACGAGGATGGGATAAAAGAGTTATTTGTGATTGCTTACATTTAATTGTGTCATGGCTTCGCCACATTCTCCAGATGTACTGTCCGAATTTTATCGCTTGCAGAATCAGCAGACGCAGGCGTTACTGGATGCCCTTGGACAGCTCGTCCAGGGTCAACGTACCATTCAAACCGATGCGGCCGCCGCCGCTTCTTCGCTACCGCTGCCACTAAACGCTGTTGCACCTCCCTTTCGACCATACGTGGCAGCCGATGAGACCTGGCACGAGTGGTCTCGCCAGTTCAACTTTCACCTCGCTGCCTACAGAATTCAAGGTAAAGAGCGGCAGCCGTTTTTGCTTTCTTGTGTCGGTGTGTCCACATACCGGGTGATAGTGAAATTGTTTCCCCGACGCGACGTAGCAACTCTGTCCTACGAGGAAATTTTGTCTGCTTTAGATGCCTTCCGTTTTGCCCCATGGCGACGCGCCGCCGCCGCCGCAGCAGCAGCAGCCGCCGCCGCCGCCGCCGCTTGTTCTCCCGCCGGCGCCGCCCGCATTCGACGCTTCGTTGCAGCCGCCAAGCGCCTCCCAGGGTCACGCGCCGCCGATCGCTTCCCGTGACCAGCCGTCCTCCGCCATGGAACTCCCGCCCGCTCCGGACCACATGACGTCATCGCGCGTCGGCTACCCCGACGCGATGGGGGTTGATCCGTCGGTCCCTCCTGTCTCTTTACGGGCGCATACACCGCATGTTGACGTGCACCCTGGACTAGTTTTTCAGGCGTTTCCTAGCTCCCCTCGGGCCGAATGGCCGGGTGCGGGTGGCACAGCCTCGCCTGTTGTTAGGCTCCCCACCTCATCGCATACGTCAACATGTGGTCCTCCCCACGGCGGGCGGAAGCCTTATCACACGACCGTTCGCCGATTTGCGGGGGAGGAATGTGGTGTCACCGCCAGACACCACACTTGCTAGGTGGTAGCTTAAATCGGCCGCGGTCCATGTAGTACATGTCGGACCCGCGTGTCGCCACTGTGATCGCAGACCTAGCGCCACCACCAAGGCAGGTCTCGTGATACGAGAGTGGACTCGCCCCAGTTGTACGAGAACCTAGCTACCGACCAGATGTACGAAGCCTTTCGCTCTCATTAGCCGAGAGACAGAATAGCCTTCAGCTAAGTTAATAGCGGTCACCTAGCAAGGCGCCAGTTGTATCAGTGCCTATAGCTTACGAGTATTCAAGAGAGATGTATTCCAAGGACTAAATAAAAGATAAGTAAATAGCATCTACATACTTTTCTTCTTATTCATTTATAAGTTCTCATGTTCCAGACTTCAGGCCCGTCTGCTTTAGCCGTGCGTGCCCTATCGGCTACAGCGTTAGTCTAGAATTCATTTTCAGCCATCTCAACTTCACGGTGTCGGCCCAACTACCGACACAACAACCCCCAACGCACCAAACGATCTGCAGCAAAACACTAGGGAAGTATGATACCATTTTAAAGGGATTAATACGAGAAATCAGCCACCCAAATTTTCTACGGCTTCTGAAACCTACAGCAGTATGATGAGAACTAAGGGATTTAATCACCAAGTCTAAATCTTTCTTTACAGGAAAAATATGAATCTTACTTGCGTATTTTAAAGTAAGGACAGAAGTAAAAGTAATAAAAATGCCGTTCTCGCTTCCCGGGCCCGGGTTCCCGGGTTCGATACCCGGCGGGGTTAGGGATTTTCTCTGCCTCGTGATGACTGGGTGTTGTGTGATGTCCTTAGGTTAGTTAGGTTTAAGTAGTTCTAAGTTCTAGGGGACTGATGACCATAGATGTTAAGTCCCATAGTGCTCAGAGCCATTTGAACCAATAAAAATGCAAATTGAAGTATCAATGGAATGAAAATAAAGTTAAAGCAGCCGATAACAATTGTAAAAAACTTGGGGGACATTATGTGTCAATGTCCTTCGCAAGCAATTACCGACTTATTAATTCTAAAATCCTTCGGGTAGATAATTGTTGCCAGAGTGTGGAAGAAACAGCAAATTAGCCTTTGTTTATTAAAAGGGCGAAGCGTGAACTAGTAAAGTTATCAGTCCATTCCTCTCATAAGCATCTACGCTATTGCTGCAGAGTTCGTTCCTTGTTGTGGATTGGCAGGAGAGCCAACCCAGGAATACTAGAGGAAGCCGAAAGGCACGCGTTTTAGCTCACGCAGGCTGGCGTGAGGTCTGGAACAGGACAAGGAAATTAGACTTTAGTAAAACGGACGTAGCTGCTGCAATACTTAACTTTAATCCATAATTGGTGAACATCGCTCTTGACGGTACATGTTTTACAGCATCAATAGTAACTGGTAATGGCGCCTTGCTAGGTCGTAGCAAATGACGTAGCTGAAGGCTATGCTAACTATCGTCTCGGCAAATTAGAGCGTATTTTGTCAGTGAACCGTCGCTAGCAAAGTCGGCTGTACAACTGGGGCGAGTGCTAGGAAGTGTCTCTAGACCTGCCGTGTGGCGGCGCTCGGTCTGCAATCACTGATAGTGGCGACACGCGGGTCCGACGTATACTAACGGACCGCGGCCGATTCAAAGGCTACCACCTAGCAAGTGTGGTGTCTGGCGGTGACACCACATTCCTAGCTCGAAAATAACGGTAATTCTTGGCAACAACTGAGCGACGCACATTTATCTGAGTGCAATGAAGAACTAGTAATCGGGTGAAATTCTACTCTCTCTCATTACACATCATAGCTTGAGGTACCTAAGATGTACAGTGTCATGTACTTAACCTGTTAGTGTAACGCAGTGTGCAAAGCTTAAAGTTGAGAGAGACAGAGATGTAACAGTTGCGGATAGATAATGCGTATGGGATTAACGCTCGTGAGTGTGATAAACTGGCCACGCCAGACATGACTTTTTCGCGGTTTCCTACAGGCATTCTGATGAACTTGAGGTAGTTACTAGGTCACTGCAGTATAATGATTCATACGTTTATGATGTGCCCTACATAGATTAACTATGCAGTGTAACTCTTTAGGCAGATCTTCTTCACGCGCGACTGCTACGGTCGCAGGTTCGAATCCTGCCTCGGGCATGGATGTGTGTGATGTCCTTAGGTTAGTTAGGTTTAAGTAGTGCTAAGTTCTAGGGGACTGATGACCTCAGATGTTAAGTCCCATAGTGCTCAGAGCCATTTGAACCATTTTTTAGATCTTTTTCAAGGTGGACTTAACATATGTAGCGACGCAGTCTCTATAAAACAGAGTGGGTATACATATATTGATACCTACTGCCAAATGCCATTTTTGTTTTTTTTCTCAAAAATTTTCGGAAAGGTAATATCGTAGTAGTAGTATTACTCATCTTTGGATCACTGCAACGGGGATGTTGGAGATCTCGTAGTTATAACAAAACCCTCATCTTGAGCATAAAGCATTTATTTCATTTCTTCTTTGCGTGTTTCGGCACTTCGTCAATGTCAAAGGAACTGAATATAAAAGGAAAAGCACGCTATCAGAAAGGTATCTACTTCACAAACAGAATACAACACTACAGACAGCAGAAATTGCACCTACCAGAACTCCGTAGATAGAAAGTATTGCGTACACATTATGCTTACTAAACGTTAAGTGCAAACTGGCTCGTATGTGGCCGTAGAACGATAAAGAGTAAAGACTACAGAGTCGACAGTGGCGCTAATGTCCGTGACAGGAATACACGTTTATCCACACTAAAAAAAAGTGTATCGTATACAAGCACACTTGCGTACATGCTGTTCGCTTAATATAAAACAAAGAATAGTGCATGACGTAGTATTATAAACTGGTGGGCAATACATGACAACTCCATAAACATAATGACATCGTTTAACCAAATACAGCCAAACCGTTACACCTGCCAGCAGTATCATCATGCCTTGCAGGATCTCAGAAATCTTGAATTGAAAATAAAATTTGTAACTAACAGTATCCTCACATGAACCACGGACCTTATCGAGAGCCGCGCGGAGTGGCCGCGCGGTTGAGGTGCCCTGCCACGGATTGCGCAGCCCCTCCCGCCAGAAGTTCGAGTCCTCCCTCGGGCATGGGTGTGTATGTTGTTCTTAGCATAAGTTAGTTTGAGTACTTTGTAGTTCTAGGGACCGATGACCTCAACAGTATGGTCCCATAGGAATTCACACACATTTGAACATTTCAACCTCATCGAGGTGGGGTGGCTTCAGTTCCTCGATGATACAGATAGATATACAGCAGGTTCAGCGACAACGGAGGGGTTTCTGTAGATAGGTCAGACAAACACGTGGTTCCAGAAGAGGGGCAGGAGCCTTTTCAATAGTTGCAAGGGTTCTGTAACATCAGCCAGCATGGCTGTGCCGATATTACGAACGGCTCAAAGCAAAAGGATACTATAGCCCTTACCTTTCCCGAGGGATGTAGCTTTACTGTGTGGTTAAATGGTGGCGTACTCTTGGATAAAATATTATAGAGATAAAATAGTCCCCCGCCGGCCGTTGTGGCAGAGCGGCTCTAGGCGCTTCAGTCCGGAACCACGCGACCGCTACGGTCGCAGGTTCGGATCCTGCCTCGGGCATGGATGCGTGTGATGTCCTTAGGTTTGTTAGGTTTAAGTAGTTCTAAGTTCTAGGGGACTGATGACCTCAGATGTTAAGTCCCATAGTGAACAAAGCCATTTGAACTATTTGAATAGCCCCCGTTCGGATATCTGGGCGGAGGCTATTCAGGAGATTGTCGTCATCAGGAAAAACAAAACCAGAATTCTGTAGACGGAGTGTACAATGTTAGATCCCTTAATCAGGGCCGCGCGGTCTTGGGCGTCTTGTCACGGTTCGCGCGGCTCCCCCCGTCGGAGGTTCGAGTCCTCCCTCGCGCATGGGTGTGTATGTTGTCCTTAGCGTAAGTTAGTTTAAGTTACATTAATTAGTGTATAAGCCTAGGGACCGATGACCTCAGCAGTTTGGTCCCCTAGCACCTTACTACAAATTTCCAAATTTTCCTTAATCAGGAAGGTGCGTAACGGAATTTAAAAACAGTAATGGATAGGGTGAAGTTAGATATAGTGCAGATTGGTGAAGTTTGATAGAATGACGAACAGGACTTTCGGTTAGATGAGTACGAAATAAATACAAAATCAAATAGGGTTAGTGCTGGAGTAGGCCCACTTATGAATAAGAAAATAGGAATGATTGAAATGGCTCTGAGCACTATGGGACTTAACATCTGAGGTCATCAGTCCCCTAGAACTTAGAACTACTTAAATCTAACTAACCTAAGGACATCACGCACATCCATGCCCAAGGTAGGATTCGAACCTGCGACCGCAGCCGTCACGCGGTTCCAGACTGAAGCGCCTAGAACCGATGTGCCAAATTGGCCGGCAAAATAGGAATGCAGGTAAGATATTAGGAACAGCATAGTGAACGCTTTATCATAGCCAAGAAAGACACGAAGCAGACAGACGTGAGAGAATTACAAGTTTATATGCCAACTAACACCGCAGATAAAAAAGAAGGAGAATGAATGTACGATGGATAAAAGAAATTATTCAGATAGCTAAGAAAGAGGAAAATTTAACTGTGATGGAGGAATGGAAGTCGACATTAGGAAAAGGAAGAGAAGGAATAATAGCAGTGTACAAGGTGGCTCCAGGCTCTGAACGTGGATAATTTTAATCATTTAAATTTTACAAAGAATCCGCCTATTTCGTCCGTCGCCTTTTAGCTGATGCGGCAACAGTTCACACCGGAATAAGCCGAATCGACGTCAGCAGAGGCACCTTGCCAGTCATATAACGTCCCCAGATTACCTGACAGGTGAGACTGAGGGCTCTGGAGCTTCGACCGAAAAATCTCACTTTCTGTTCCGAGCTGCCGCCAGTGGCAGACGCCAAACGGCTTAGTTACTTCATCATTGGATTTTCCCTTCTCCTTCGGGGTGGGTCTGGGGCTTGTAATGGTACTTGAATTACGCAACCATTACGGCACCTCACCTGAACCTCTCGATACCAGCAATATTCTACTGTATTTCTGCAAAGTAGTTGACATATTTCTGAGACAACATTCAGATTTGATTTCACTTTTGATACATCCATATGTTTATATTGCAATGATATTATTCTTATGTGTATTCTTTCTTTTGTCACTATGATCTTTGACGTACTTGTAACTCTGATTTTTGGGCGCGTAAGTGATAGTTAGTTAGTTGTGGAGTTGTTTGAGAGTCGGAACTTGAAAAAGTCAAGTCTTGGACGTCATGTTGGAAAAACGCATATTATAGTTGGCTTATAAAATGTGAGGAAGATGTTTTCAAGTATGTTTTGTATTGCGAAGTGATGTTTTGTGTGATACGTGATATTGCAATAAAAGCAGTTAAAAGGAAGTGTAACTTAAATTCGGAGTGCTGATTATTTTTTTACATCACCATTGTCCAGGAAAAGTGTAATCTCCAAGAATGTTTTGTGAAGCGCATCTACAAAACTTTTGAATATAGCAGGCTAAAACCTAGGCCTCGTTGCATTCGAGCTTGGAATTATAACCACCTAGATTTTCAACGATTGAGCCATGATTTTACGACGAGACCAGCGTGGGAAACACAAAAAGATTAGTGCCTAGTTTTTTCATTATTACATGAAATGACTATTAACAGTGCTCTAATGACAGCTGCCACATAATATGACTGTTGTTGCCCGATAATGCAGTATTTAGCAGCGTGAGCAACACCACAATCGTTATTAAAATTTTGACCTTTGTTGTGATAGGGTTGTTAGAGGCTACTGGAGTTGTCCTCTCTCGTACTCCTGGCAATCATCGCCATGTAAAGGTTAGGTTAGGTTAGGTTGTAATTCCCCCCTCCCCCTGCAGCCTCCCCCCTCCCAACCTCCCCACCAGGAGCAAAGAAACCGACACAGTTTCCTTTTCTAAACCTATGCATCGTGTATTAATTACAAGGCCACACCGCTTTCTAATCTTGAGTATACCTCTGATACGAAGTACAAATTGGTGTCGGAATCGGAATGCCGAATTCACCCTGCTTTAGGTTTCGAGGTGATGCATACAATTTGCTAAGTGATTTTGCAGTACCGGTACCTCTGTTGTTAAGAAGAACGATACAAGAAACATCCACTGCGGCTTCTCCCTCGGGCATGGGTTGTGTCTTGTCCTTAGCATAAGTTAGTTTAAGTTACATTAAGTAGTATGTAAGCTTAGGGGCCGAGGACCTCAGCTGTTTGGTCCCAAAGAACTTACCGCAATTTTTTTCGCTGCGGCAACTACAGTTGTTATGAAATATATGAAATGTATTCGTAGTTGCGAACACGAACAACCGTCAGCTGTACAAGGGAATGACAACAATAATACTTTGTTTCAAAACGGTGAGAAAAATGTCCTTGATTTCTGGCACTTCCTTTATGAACGAAATTGGCAGCTGTCCGCAATCGCAAATACTCACAATTTTTCTCGAATTTACTTTGTAACGTCTTTCTTAACCCACCCTGGAGTTGGGAAGCTACTGCAATGAGGATTTCATCCACGCCTTCTCCACTATTAGTACCAGTTAAAATAGTTCAAATGGCTCTGAGCACTATGGGACTTAACTTCTGAGGGCATCAGTCCCCTGGAACTTACAACTACTTAAACCTAACTAACCTAAGGACATCACACACATCCATGCCCGAGGCAGGATTCGAACCTGCAACCGTAGCAGTCGCGCGGTTCCAGACTGTAGCGCCTAGAACTGCTCGGCCACCCCGGCCGGCAGTACCAGTTATTCTCTGGTCATGGGAATGTTCTTCTCTGAAAAACTGTGCGTCGATAGTCCAACAGAGAGTGACGAATTGCTGCTCCCTCTTCCTTGCGACGTCGATTTCCTGCTACGCTCGGTGGTATACAGGGTGTAAATTTTAAGTTGACAAACCAGAATAACACGAAAAATAAGCTTCACACTATAAAAAAATGTAGAATCCAAAGCTGATTATTTTCGAGGGTGACATCTGATGGTGCACTGTAGCAGGAAATCGACGTCACTAGGAAGAGGGAGCGGCAGTTCGTCACGCTCCGTTGGACTATCGACGCACAGTTTTTCAGGAAAGAACATTCCTATGTCCAGAGAATAACCGGTACTAATAGTGGAGAAATTTTAAAGTTGCCTCCCGGCCCACCCCCAGGGGGCTGTGGTGGCGGGCTAATTTTAGCACCAGCAGATGTCCCCCTCGAAAATAATCAACTTTGGATTCTACACCTTTTTTCGTGTGAAGCTTATTTTTCAAGTTATTCTGGTTTGTCAACTTAAAATTTACACCCTGTATAAAAAAGTATAATAAATATAAATAAATAAACCAGCTATGCCGAAATGTATACAATAAAAAGTCGATCTCCATCAATGCCAAGCTCAGGCACTACAATGCGGTAACAAAACCAGAAAGTTTGTATGCGATTGAATGCATCCCACTGAACAGAAAACGTCTGTTGGAGAAATTGGAAATAAAAGAGAGAAAAATACTGAGAAAGATCTTAGGACCTAAAAAGGATGGACAGGATTATAAATTGCGATCCAATAAAGAGTTATACGAGAAAATTGAAAAACTGACAACATCCTTTAAAAAGAGAAGACTGAGTTTCTATGGGCATGTCAAAAGAATGGCACCAGAAAGAACGGCAAAGAAAATCTTGGAATACATGGAAAGCAGAAAGACACAAATTAACTGGTTGAAAGAAGTAAAAGAAGACATTGCAGAAATGAACATTATACCAGAGACAGTTTACAACAGAATGGAATATAGGAATGCCATCAACAAAATACAGGGATTCAAAGACCGAACGCAATCAAAGAAGACGGGAACAACCTGGTCGCAAGAACGTAAAGAAGCCCACTCAGAAAAAATGAAGAAGTACTGGGAAGAACGCAAGAAAAAGCACAAGAAATGACTGATGCTTAGCGTAGTCCAAAGTTGACTGTAACGAATAATAATAATAATAATAAAATAAACAAAATACCAACAATAAAAACTAACAAAAAAAATAAAATAAATAAACTTATATCGTTGTTGTGCTTTGTACCTCTACTCCATGTTCCCTATGCTTTCCTTGGTTCCTAGGGGAGGGATTGGGACATGGTGGTCAAGACTTGGGTTGTAATCCCTGCTCACTTTGCCCCTACCCCTCCCTTTGGGCGTCAGGAAGGTTCTTTTGGGGGAAGAAACTGGTTAAGGCGACAGCTCCTGTAAAAGGAGAAATCCAGGTTCGACTGCCATCAGGCACAAATTTTCAGTCATCATTCCCTCATACAGCTGATGGTTTTTCGTATCCACAAATGCGAATACGAGGGTGGACCCAAAAAAAAAAAAAAAAAAAAAAAAAAAAACGGACTCCGAGGGCGCTGCCACTCGTAGACGTACTGCAGGGTTCTCACGCTAGATGGTGTTAGTAGAGACCTTCATGAAACAGCTGTGCAGACGGCGTCAGTGTAGAGCTGAACGTGAAAGTGTGGTTTTGTGTTTCTCTGACTGTTGGCGGGTTACCTCTGCGAAGTCGTTGTGGCAACTTTAAAAGAACGCAGAGTGTGTGTGAAATTTTGTTTCCTGCTTAAATGCTTCAGGAATCTTTCCAGGAGGACGCTATGAGCTGCACACAGGTTTTCGAGTGGTTTGGGCGCTTTAAACGTGGTGAGATGTGTGTTGAAGACCAAGCTCGTTCTGGACACCCTTCAACATCGCGAAATGAGGAGAACATTGAAAAGGTCCGCCAAAAGATCAACGAGGATCGTCGCCAAACGATCGACCAAATTTCAGCAGATACGGGAATCAGTTGGAGCTCGTGCCAGCGGATTTTGAGTGAGGATTTGCACATGAGACGTGTTGCTGCTAAATTTGTTCAGCGCCTTCTCACACAGGAGCAAAAAACCATCCGCATGAATGTGTGTCAGGACTTGAAAACAGAGACTGCACGTGATCCAAACTTCTTGAACAAAGTCATTACAGGGGATGAGAGTTGGTGTTACGGGTATGACCGAGAAACCAAGCAAGCGTCAAGCCAGTGGAGGATTCCCAACTCTCCCAGACCAAAAAAAGCAACGCAAGTGAGGTCAAATGTGAAGACGATGATAATTATCTTTTTTGATGTTCGTGCAATTGTGCATCGGGAATTCCTACCCCTGGCCAGACTGTTAACCAGCACTTTTACTTGGATGTTTTAAGGTGTCTGCGAGAAGATGTGAGGAGGAAAGCCCGGAATTTTGGCGATCAGGTGACTGGTTTCTGCATCACGACAGCGCTCCAGCACACACGGCCTTACGAGTGACCCACTATTTGGCATCTCAGAGGTGGTCTGTCGTTCCCCACGCTCCGTATTCGCCCGTGCGACTTTTTCCTATTTCCACGAATGAAAAAAACGCTAAAAGGGGAGCGTTATGACGATGTGGAGGAGGTAAAAACAGCTTCGCAAAGGGCACTGGACAATATCAAACTCGAAGAGTTCCAAACATGCTTCCAACAGTGGGAAAAGAGACTTGACAAGTGCATCGCATGTAATGGAGAGTATTTTGAAGGTGACTGAAGTAATTTTGTAAAAAGGTTCATCAATAAATTTTTTATGACAACAATCCGGTTTCATTTGGGTCCCCCTCGTACAATTCATGGCGTTTCATGACGACTGTAGTCGCCGTAGTGCCTGTTCCTTCGTACATGCATGCATGTCCGAAGGAACATTGCATCATTCTTCTTAACAACACAGACACTGCAAAATCGCACAAGTAAGTGTTTTTTTTAGTTAAATCTATTGGCGATCGTGAATTCAAATCCCCGCGTTATAGACTGAGTGGATTGGGAAAAATGTGATCTACTCAATAGGTTCACAATAGGCCTATGTAGAACTGGAAATAGAGGGCGGTATCGGGTCGTATTCGAAGTGGTTTGGAAGTATGATCACGATTTTGATACCATTTTAGGCAACGATTTTCTGTGCCATTTTAAAGGCATAGTTAACTTCCGATTACAAGAAGTCTAATTTGGGGGAAATGTCCACCCTTTTCGTAGTGTGCCCGCTACAAGGACGTAAGGGGGTCCAAAATCCAATGGCCCCGTTTCGGCAACCCACTAAGCCACGTACCACAGCGCTGAAGTCAAACAAATCCGAGAAAATATCTAGCGGCTTGGATAGAAATGCAGAAAGATTTTTTAAGAGGAGACATTTTTTGAGTGGACTCATTAACAAGAAATGAAGTTTTAGACGGTAAATAGGCGCATGTGAAGCGTAATTTAGCCTGAATGAGTGCGACAGAAGAGGCTACGTTTTTGCCAGTGAGCACAGATTACTTTCGAAGCAGAGGCGTTAATATTTCCTGGGGTACCATAATCGTCAAAGTGCATGAAGTAAATGCTGGTGAGATAACAGTATACCAAGAAAACGAACAGCCTGAAAGAACAGTTTGCATACGCTCTACCTCTGTGACGTCACCCGTAAAAGCGGAAACTGAGAAAAATATGAACACCTGTGGAAGGCAGATCGGCATTTAATGTACCCAGTTCTAGCCGAATTTGCAACTTTGTTTGAAGAAAAGAAACAACTTCCAGCAAAACACAGAAAGAACCGTTCGGCACAAAAGCCAATGCAAACTAAAACTGTTACACAGCAATCGACGAATTCAGGTCGCTATTATTTACATTCTGCCCCTCCGTACAATTTACGGTCTAGGAATTGAGAACGAAAATTGGTATTTTCTACGTATATCAACTGGACTTTGATAAGTAGAATACTTTGCTTAAATATTGCATTTGTGCTGTTCTTGTAAAACTGCCTCGGTGCCGTATAGATTTTTTAAAAAAAATGTTTGTTATAACTACGCCTTACAACTCTTCTTTCCCATTCGATTGTTGCTATAGGCTATAGCCTGTTCGTTATGGACCTCTGGACTTCGTCAAACAATTCCAACAACACAACAGACGCCTTCTGTCCGCTGCGCGCCACCTTGTGTTACAATGTCGTTGTTCCTCTGTTTACGGTTGCCAGACATCCCGGTTTTCGGATTAAAAAATGAGCGTGCCGAAAATTGCTTTCGGGGTGCCAGTTTAGTTCCAGTATTGTAATGCCAGAGAAATACTCTCATTTCCGTCTATTTCTTCCCAAATGTTTTAGTGGATTTGTATTTTAAGTGTCACTGTTAAGCAAAATAATGATTTTTGTTGCATTGTTGTACTTACCAGCGTCTATCAAGGGCCTTTATTGCGCGTAACGCTTCTTTCTATTATTAACACTTGTCTTGGGATTCAGTTCAGTTAAGACGTTGCAACTACGTGGTTCTCTATCCGAGGATAATTGTGCTTAGTTCATGTTTGCGTGTGTGTCAAGTGACCTCCAAATGTCAAAGTGAAAGTGTTCCTTTCAAGACAGAAGAATGGTCTTTCATCGGATGAGGACGATGTGACTATGAAATGGAATGTGGAATATGTAAGTCATATGTTTCCATTTCACATAGAGGAAAGACAGATATTACAGATCTTTTAGGCAGCCAAAAGCATAAATCAAACATGTGCACTTATAGCACTTAAAAAAATAGACAGCTTTTTTATTTCAGATTCAGCAAAACAGAGCCAATCAGTAGCAGCAGCGGAATTAACAATGTGTTATCATACTGATAAACATCATATGTCTTTGAAATATGTAGACTGTACTTCTAGGCCAAGCTCCAATATTTTTAACGATTCTGTCTCAGCGAAGAGTGTGACGTTGGGCAGAACGAAAACAACAGCACTTTTGAAAGCAGTTTTGGCACCTGACACTGTCAAACAAATATGCGACGACCTTTCACTGTTCCGGTATTATTCAGTAGCTACAGATGCGAGTAATCACAAGGCTGAAAAAATATTTCCATTAATTGTTCAATATTTTACATCTGAGAATGGCACACACAATTTAACTTGCTTAAATTAGTTTCGCTTCCAAATGAAACCGCCTATACAATAAGAACATACTGCATTTTTCGGTGACAATGCTAACACCAATTTTGAAGAAGTGCGACGAGCAGGTAGAAACAATGTATTTGCTAGACTGAAAAGTGAAGTAAACGAAAATCTTTTAGAAATTGGCTGCCCTACTCACATACTACACAATGCTGCCAAGATAGCCGTTGACATGATGAGTGTTGACGTAGAAACCTTTATAATTGAACTTTTCAATTACTTCACCATATACACAGTACGAACGGAGCGTCTCAAGCAGTTTTGTGTGTTTGTGGACATAGAGTATCATGCATTGTTGTCACATACAAAAACAAGGTGGTTACCTTTGTTTGTTGCTGTAGAGAGAGTACTGAAGTTGTATGATGCTCTTGAATAATTCTTCCTCTTATCAGAAAAGTCACCTAAATTTCTGACAACCCTCTTCCAGAATCCGTTAACGGAAGCATATCAGTGGTTCCTGCAGACAGTTGAGCGTGTTTCAGAGACAAATACTTCAACTTGAGAAAGCAGACAGCAGTGTCATAGAAGTAGCTGCGATTTTGGAAAATATTAGCAGAATCATAGAAGGTCGTAAAGAAGAGTTTTATTCCACTCAAAGTGACATCTCTCTTGCAGAACAGCGAGGTTGCATTAACTAGCCTAATTCAAAAATTTCATGCTGATGTAGAACAGTTTTGTGAAACGCATACAGCTTATTTAGGAAAATTGTTAACAAATCTCCATGAGTTTTCCATTTTTAAGTGGATGTAGCTGGACGCAGAACCTGAGTGGAGCAATGTGACAATGATTATAACATTTGTACAAGGTAGAAGAGGATTGTCAGTAGATGGTAATTTATTGTTTGACCAGTTTTGTTTACTCAAGCAGTTCACTAAATCAGAAATCAACAAAAATAGTGATAACTGGAGTAGTAAATCATGTCAGGAGAAATGGACCTATTTCTTTAGATAGATTGGATGAGAAGAACAGTATTCTCAGTTGCTGAATCTGTGTGAATTGGTCATTAGTATTTCAGGGAATAATGCAAATGTGGAACGAGTATTTTCTCTCGTGAATGCGCAGTGGACTGAGGAACGAAACAGACTACAAGTACCAACGGTCGAAGCAATAATTAAATGTGTTTTTAATTATCAAATGTTGCTCTAAGTTTTATGAATACATCACACAGCGGAAAGATCTTCTCTCCAAAACTCAGAATTCAGATAAATATGAGGCATAGGATAACAAATTATGTGAACTTTGCACTTCAACATACAGTGTTTCAGTAGGTAATTTTGTACCTCGTCTTAATGTTTCAAAATAAAAAATTCTTGTGTTACCAGTATTAGTATTGTAAAATGTTATTACCATTTAAATGTCCTCCCTCAGGTTTTATTAAATTAATTACAGTATAAAGTGTTTATTTATTTATTTATTTTACTACATCATTTGAATACAGCAGTAATTTGCACAGATATTTCGCTTTTTCAACGTTAAGAAAAGTGGCCCGAAATGTCCCGATTTATGATTCACAAATTATGGCCGTTTTCATTTAATTTTAGAGAAATGTCCCGGTTTGCTAGCAACAAATTCTGGCAACCCTACCTTTGTTACACATAACTAGCAGGCCCTATGCTACTAAGGGACGCACACACGGAGCTACTGAGAAGCGCTTTCTCGGTGGCGCTTCCGCTGGCGAAGCATTGGTTTATCGGGCGCCTACACACGTGCAGCGCATCGCACTGCTGGAGCTCTCGATAGCTGACCCTTAACCACCGGTGGCGCTGAAGCGCCACTAAGCCACCCCTGGCGAAAAACTGCTTCTAATGGGGGCATTCACACGACGCCACTCGGCGGTATGGCTGGCAGCCCAACTGGCCAGTCACAATGTATGGACAATCGGTACGCTGCTCATTGTTATTCTATAGCGCAGCTGTGTAGGTCACACTGAAGTGGAGATGGATGTGAATACAGAAGATGATCTCGGAAGTTGAAAAATATCCATTAATATGGAACGTGGAGTGTGAAGCTTCTTCAAATATACTGTAGAAGTCTGGAACCGCGCGACCGCTACTGTCGCAGGTTCGAATCCTGCCACGGGCATGGATGTGTGTGATGTCCTTAGGTTAGTTAGGTTTAAGTAGTTCTAAGTTCTAGGGGACTGATGACCTCAGCAGTTAAGTCCCATAGTGCTCAGAGCCATTTGAAAGCGTGGGAGGCAATCATTTCTAAGTTTGTACCTGACATTGGTGACACAAGTGCTGTAGAGAAAAACGCAACTGGTGAGTGCCATAACAACAAAATCTTTAACAAATTAGATATATCACTCTTTCAGTTTTATGAAACGAATACGCATACAAAATACACTTCACTTACAGGAAATTTTGAGGAAGGTGAACTCGTATTTTTTTCAAGCTGCCATTGAAGTTGTCCCTCCGTTTTCTGCAAATTTGGCAAGAACATTGTTCACATTTCTTCCCGCCTGTGTTGCGTGTGTTCGTTTGTCATCGAAATCACATTTAGTCAAAGTGTCCTCAGATCTCTATCCATCTCGATCACGTACATAACTGTGCGACATACAGCTTGTTTTTATAATGTCTTCAGCAAGTGCTGGAGACAGATTCAGTGGACTATGAAACATTCTCCATTTAGCAGCAAGAAAACCGGAAGTGCACTCAGTGTATCTTCTAGTACTACAGAGAGGTAGCTGAAAACTCCTTTTCTTTTACGATAAGGCTTTGCCTCCTTATGATCTTAGTAAGAACGATGACATACCGAAACCTTCATCACAAACAATTACGTAAGAAAAGTAATCGGAATCTCTATAGAACTGTCTACTTTGAGGAAATTTGATGTCTTCCTCAATTATATTCTTATAAAGCAATGAATGAATTCTGGAACACTGTAAAATCTGACGATCTACCATAGGCACCAACGTCAACGTACATGAATCTGTAGTGGGAATCAGACAAGGCAAGCAACAGCATGGAGAAAAAGTTTTTGTATGTTTTTTGCATGTTTATCATCTATAGCTGCCCCCCAGTTGGGGAAATTGGCTGTCCTTCCAAAGCCTGTGGCAGATTCCGCAAGTCGACTTACTTTCAGAGGGGGCAAGCAGCCACGTCTCAAGTAGGACTGTTGATAATAGACTTGGCCACTGTTTCTATGTTTCGATACAGTGTATCGATACGTGGAACTGTTTCAGTGTTTCGGAACGGCTGTGGTTCACTGTTTCGAAACAGTGGTGTTTCATTTCGCCCCCGTCTCGGAAAACCGGACCAGATTCGATCTCGAGCCAGACACAGAAACTGTATCGTTGTTTAAAAATAAGGCTGTTTCAGTCCACTTGTGCTTGGAACGGACTAATTGTATCGAAACAGTGATGTTTCATTCCGCTCTGTGTCGGACGAGATTCGGGCACGGCACAGGTACTGAAACACAACATAACACTTCATGAAACACTTTCAAGAGTGTCGAAATCTTTTTGACAAGCAATAGCATGAAGCTTAAGATATCCGAAAATAAAGCTCCGTTTCTATCTGACTGTCCCATTACGAAATGGCGTAACATCTGCTTTATAAACACTAACCAAACAATAAAACAACGCATACTATTTACATTCAAAATAATAAATATGTGTAAATCATTCAGTTAAATTACCACTTTTTTTATAACATACGCTTCTCTGTTCATGTACAGTAATCACATTAAGAAACGCAAGTAAGCCTACAACATTTTGAATAAAAAAAGGCGTAGAGTGACAGTTATTAGACAAATACATAAATTTGATGTAGGTATAATTGCAAGCAATCTGTTTGACGTATCACTGATAGTGTAATGGTGAACGGGAAGGGATGGGAAGCATGGTGAATTTATGGTAACGGTACGTAACACCTTGAAAGACAAAAATTTTTTCTGTTATATTTTGTTATTTATTCGAATTCTTTGGCGTTATTTGTGAGTCTATAGTCACTGTGCCTATTATCCACAATGATTCCCTTTGTGTGAATGGAAATTAGCAGGATGGGTATATTACCCATAATAACAGAATATGGGAATCCCAGTAGCATATCCGTTGTTTCTGCAGTTTGCTCCCACCTCCAGTTCCGTTCGTGGTGGTTCTTCTGTCTTCAGCTATGGCTGTCCTCAGCCAATTGAAAAGTATGAAAGTCACACGACACGAAAGCAGCGCATTTGCTGCAGGAAATACGAAACTCCCAAGACGCCTAAGTGACAGTTTCATGCTTTCTGCGATATCATTAGCGCTCTCGCACCTCATTTGTGTTTATATTGACATACTCATAGAGTAGACATTCAAGATGATAAAATGTGTAGGTTTATTAGATTACAAAACACAAACTGTTTTACTGTTTCGAAACAGCGTATCGAAACATTACATTGTACTGTTTCATTTGTTTCGAAACAGTTACGTGTTTCAGTTTGCCCATCTCTAGTTGATAAAAAGATCGCTGTATCGATATCTTTTGTAAATAAAGTCCATAAACGTAGGCGATATTTATCACCGATATTTCGATATCGGAATGGCAATTTCGAGTGCGATATTTTTATTTGATATTATATGTTTTCACAGTTTTCGGTAAATATTTGAAATTATTCTTTTGAAACTGTAGTAGAACATAATTTTATTTTCACTGTGTGAAGGAGTCTTACTAATTTTGAACTTTCATCACGTCCGCACTTCATCTTCGATTGTGTGAAGCAAGTATAGGTGGAACAAAGAACAAGTCTGATTGCACTGGTGGGTGGCGGTTTGTATGGAATAACAAGATTTCCCGTGTGAAGAAATAGCACACCAGTTGCGTTAAAAACAGTTTTTAATGCTACTAATGTGTTATTTCTTCACATCGGCATTCTTCAAAACAGTTGCTGAAAATGATAAATAAATATCTGAATGACAAGATTGGTCTTTGCAGCGGGTGGAGAAATGTGAGGCGTTTGCCGCTACCAACAAAAACTGCAACGTACAACTTCACCACGCAAGTTCCACTCTACAACTGCTAGTTCGCTGGCGTTTGCAGAAATGAAAAATGCAGGGAGTCGACATGAAGTGTTCCGGACAAATCCGATATGCGACGAAACCGAACGATTGATCCATCGGACATCTTTCGTTGTGCGTTGTTAGCAAAGCGGCTATCGTCAAGCGTGAATCTGCTTCGTTTTCCTTTCAATTCTTGCTGTGCGGGGGAAAAGCAGATTACTAGCTTGTTGATGTACAGAATACCTAATAATAAATCGGTACTTAAATATACACCGAGCGAGATGGCGCAGTGGTTAGCACACTGGACTCGCATTCGGGAGGACGACAGTTCAAACCCGCGTCCAGCCATCCTGACAAAGGTTTTCCATGATTTGCATAATCCCGTCAGACAAATGCCGGGATGGTTCCTTTGAAAGGGCACGGTCGACTTCCTTCCCCATAGTTCCCGAATCCGATGGGACCGATGACCTTGCTGTTTGGTCCCCTCCCCCAAATCAACCAACCAACTTAAATATACAGCTCTAAAACCAGCAGTATATTTACAATGTGCAGCCGATATTTTTACATGACAATATTTCGATATTTTCCCGTTGATCTATCGATACTTCATTTCCATTTTCGAGAGCCGACAATGGTATTTTCTGTGTATCGATATATCGGACTCCCGATCATTTTAAAAATATCAGCAGTCCTAGTCTCAAGCACTGCCACATAGCCTGACACGGTTGTAATATGCCAGATGTAGTTGACAGGGCAATTCGACATTGTAGGTGAAACTCCGTCATTTCTGGCTGCAAGATACCTGAAAACGACAAATGCCTGTTACGCACAAGAAGCATTTTCTTTGCTGTTCCAAGCATATCATTACATAAAAACACTCAGAATACAGTGCTGACAGATACTAATTGTTTTCGTTTTCTTTTCAGCATCCACTTTTCAAAGAAAGTGGAAAAGCTTAAGATGTTCTTACACCAGAGAACTGGCAAAAAAGAAAGAGCAGTCTAGTTCTGCAGATGCTGGGAGAAAACAATACATTTTCTTTGAGAATTTACGTTTAATTGAAATGCCAGTTAAAGCTACATGTGACAGTATTGAAGGAGATACTGAGGACGACTCCTAGCACGATGAATTACAAGTTGAAGGGACTGAAAAACGTGTAGGTCCCACTCACAATAAAAAGAAAAAAAACGTTCAAAGGAGCCTACAGGAACAGACGAGCTTATCGAAACTCTTAAAGCTAAATTCTACAGCCATAAAACATCAAGTAAGCAGAACGATGAAGATACATTGTTTATATTATCTTTAGTGCCTGAACTTGAAAAACTTCCAAAACTTCTAATATTAGACACAAAGGAGGAAATTTTAAGTCTTTTAAGAAAGGCAAGGATCCAAAGTGTCACAGTAGCTTGTAGCTCTACATCTTACACCTCACACAGCTTAGTTCCATATGATCATCCTGAATGGTACTACATGAAGCGACATGTGCAACATGGAAATGTCCCACACTTTCCTCAGACCAACTGAGTCACTCTTAAGAGCACTCAAACAGACATGCACGTAGGAAGTCAACAGCGTTACAGACTAACATCCAATACATCAGATTCAAGTATCTATTCACAAATAAATTTAGAATAATTTCAATAAGAAATTGATCTGTAGTTTGTAAGACAATAAATGTCTGACTGGATATCAATATAAAGTGTTTCATCTTAATGTGAGCGCATGCTTGTCATTTGCTCGAATGGAAGGTTGCATGTTGGTACTTCTTCCCTATATAACAGGTTGAACAGCGGAAAAAAGTTCGTCGAAGGATCCCCACGACATTTGGAAATACAGAAAAAAAATTCCCGTCGTCCTGCTGACGGTCGTTATACAATGTATGAAACAAATCCCTAGCTAAACAAAAAATTTCGAACGCTTGACGTATTTTTTTATTTAACTAAGGCATTTGACTGTGTTGATCTCACAGTATTGCTCCAGAAGTTGGACCATTACGGAATAAGGGGAGTAGCTCACAATTGGTTCACCTCTTACTTTAGCAACAGGTAGCAAAAGGTCATTATTCACAATGTTGATAACGGCTGTAATGTGGGATCTGAGTGGGATACTGTCAAGTGGGGGGGGGGGGGGGGGGGAGTGCCCCAGTGATCAGTGTTGGGGCTGCTCCTGTTCCTTATTTATTTAAATGATGTGCCCTCTAGTACTGTGGGTAACTAAAATATTTCTGTTTGCTGATGACACTAGCTTGATAGTAAAGAATGTTGTGTGCAACATTGACTCGGTTTCAAATAGTGCAGTACATGACCTCAGTTCATGGCTTGTAGAAAATAAACTAAAGTTAAATCACAGTAAGACTCAGTTTTTACAGTTTCTAACACACAATTCAACAAAACCTGACGTTTTAATCTCACAGAATGGGCATATGTTTAGTGAAACTGAACAGTTCAAATTTCTAGGTGTTCAGATAGATAGTAAGCTGTCGTGGAAAGCCCGCGTTCAGGGTCTTGTTCAAAGACTTAATACTGCAATTTTTACTATTCGAACGGTATCAAAAGTAGGTGATACTTCGACACGTAAATTAGTCTACTTTGCTTATTTCATTCACTTATGTCGTATGGTATTATGTTTTGGGGTAACTCTTCCCATTCTAGAAGGATATTTTTGGCTCAGAAACGGGCGGTTCGGTCAATAAGTGGTGTGAGTTCACGAACCTCTTGTCGACCTCTGTTCACGAGTCTCGGTATTTTGAAATTGGCCTCTGAATACGTATATTCCTTATTGTCGTTTCTTGTTACCAATATTAGTTTATTCCCAAAAATAACCACCTTTCACTCGGTTAATACTCGGCAGAAATCAAACCTAGTGCAAAAAGGTATGCAGTATACAGCTGCATCCATTTTCAATAAGCTGCCACTCGAATTCAAAAATCTTAGCAGTAATCCATGCGCTTTCAAATCGAAACTGAAGAGTTTCTTCATGGGTCACTCCTTCTATTCTGTCGAGGAGTTCCTTGAAAAATTAAGCTGATTCTTATTGTATTGTTGATAGCGTTTACTTAAACTTATGGACAGACTTTTTTTCAGGTTCATGAACATTTATTTTTATGTGTTATTACCTTTATGTTGTAAGTTCATGTACTGACACGTTCCATGACCTTGGAGATTTGCTCCTCAATTTGGTCCTACGGAACTTGACGTGTAAATAAAAATAAATAAAATAAAATAAAATTCTTCCTTCTAGAAATGGACGAACCCAGAATTTCCGTTTAAATTTCCTCTTTTTGCATTTCTTTTTCGGTAAGAGAAGTAAAAGAAAGGCATCCTCCTCGTCTGACTATGACGAAACGCACACACAATAGGGCAGCTGCAGGCGTAGCAGCGGCGGGGCGGCAGCATCAAAGCAGCTCGCAAGCTACTGCTGCGACTTCCAAGAGGGTCGGGCGACACCGAGAAGCACTTCTCGGTGGCTCCGTGTGAAGAAGCCCAAGACGTAGGGGCCTCCTATCTTTACATTTGTGTGCTACACGCTCTCCATTGTCCCAGAATTAACTGGTATGCCCTTTTCAGCTCAGCTGCGCTCATTTAGTTATTCCTCTGTATTATGTTATCTATCTTTACTATTGAATGGTTTGTTACGTGTTCGCATTATTTCGCTATGGTGAATCATTGTCGCTAAATAGTTTTCATCACTGTATGGTATGGCAAAGTTATGTTCAGAGTTTATGAAACTTGGAAACTTGCGTTACAAAGATTCAGGTCCAGGCCGGAGAAGGCTGCCGTGTTGTTTTGAAGGAATCTGCAGAAATAAGATTCCCCTCTACGCCGAACCGCTGCTGAATAAACACAACTCAGTACCTCTCCACCTGGCCGGTCTCAGAGTAGACAATGGCGACGCAATTCAGCGTCTTTTGTGGACTCTGTCCCTTCTTAAGAGCGAAACTCCGCTTCACACCTCCCTCATATTTAGTGGTAAGATGATCCAGCGGATAGCCCGTCAATAACTGAATACAGATCAAGCATGAAAACAAGAAAAAGGTTTACTAAACTACGAAAAAAGAAGCAAAATATAAATAGTAAACGGTACAAGCTCAAGAAGTGCAACATCGAGCGAACTTCATTAGCTACGACGTCGTGGTTATGTGGCCGCGGTGCTGGACAGTGAAATTCTTCCTTGTCCCCAACTTTTTCACAAAATTATGAACTGTCCATCCAGTCACTGACGTGTCTGTTCGCTGTATTCAGATTTGTGTCTGTCTCATGGTCTAACGTCCATTTGCAACAGCGAGATATAAGGAAGGCACCTCCAGACGTACGTACCTTCTATTTGTTCCAAACAAGTACCACATATTATGACTCGTGCGTTCCGTTTTGGAAGTTTTTGACTCTTGAGTTCCTTTGTTATAAGATACTTCACACTCGTTTAGTTGTTTTGATTTCTGTGAGAGGTCTACACGACATCTCACCTGCTCTCACTATTCACCACATTTATTTACAGAGGTAATATATTCTTGCCACATGACTCATATTCAATAACAGTGTGGAGTATGACAACTGCCAAGACTACAGAAGGAGAGCAGACACGTCAATGACCAGATGGACAGTTCATAAATCTGTGACCAAAAAAATCAGAGCGTCAGGGAGATTTGAACCTGGATCTACCACCTTGCAGTCCAGCACCGTGACCACAAAAGCACGACGCTGTTATTCTTGCAAGTCGCTCCGCGTTGCACACCTTCAGTTTCCACAGTTCACTGTTTCTATTTTGCATCATTTTTCACAGTTCAGTACACCTTCTTCCTGTTTTCATGCTTGATCTGTGTTGAGTTTTTCATGGGCTATCCATTGGGCCATTTTATCACATTCCATTTTTTGAAGAGGTATGGAAATGTCGTGTGGCTAGGGCCTCCCGTTGGGTAGACCGTTCGCTTGGTGCAGGTCTTTCGATTTGACGCCACTTCGGCGACCTGCGCGTCGATGGGGATGAAATGATGATGATTAGGACAACACAACACCCAGTCCCTGAGCGGAGAAAATCTCCGACCCAGCCGGGAATCGAACCCGGGCCCTTAGGATTGACAGTCTGTCACGCTGACCGCTCAGCTACCGGGGCGGACTTTGAAGAGGTTGGCCCTCAAGGACCAAAGACATGCAGTGTGGCTGGCCAGCGTTACTGCGATATTGGTTCAAAAGGCTCTGAGCACTATGGGACTTAACATCTGAGGTCATCAGTCCTCTAGAACTTAGAACTACTTAAACCTAACTAACCTAAGGACGTCACACACATCTATGCCCGAGGCAGGATTCGAACCTGCGACCGCAGCGGTCGCGCGGTTCCAGACTGAAGCGCCTAGAACCGCTCGGTCACTTCGGCCGGCTTACTGCGATATTCTCCGCCATCATGCCATACCCGCCTTACAGGAGCGAGACGCTTTGTACTCAACAGTTTTCATGCAAGATGGGGTCCCACCGCACATTGCTCGTGAAGTTCACCTGCTTCCCCGAAACACATTTGGAAACGATCGAAGTATCAGCTGGTCGTTTTCAAATGCTTGGCCAGAACGATAACCTGATCTCATTCCCTGTGATTTCTGGTTGTGGGGTTACCTGATTGCAGGGTTTACCGGGGGAACATTCACACATATGCTGATCTGAAGCACCGCATATCAAGACAGGTAGCCAGCATACCTGCGGACATGCTTTGCTCTGCTGTGCAGAATGCAACCCTGCGCTCTCAGACTCCTCTGAATACTGATGGGCGACATACTGAACCCCTTTTGTAGCAGGAATGGCATTGGATGTAATGGTATGATGTACCATACCAGCACATTAAAAGTGTTTCAGTTGAATTGATTCTGCATTATTTCTCCTCATCACGTCCCTGACATGAATGCTACCAAGTTTGGAACTTGGACCGTAATTAGTTTCCGTGTTATAAGTCTTAAACTCGGAAAGTTTAATTATAACCACCTGGTATATTGGTTTAGTGTGGGAAAATGGTCAAGATGAATCATATCATGTCTGTAGAGCTTAAGAACGATGTATTTTTGGTGGGAATGGCCTTCAGCCAACGGAGAAGCAGACAGTAGAGGAACACTATGGGAGTCAGGTGGTGACTGGGACTTTTCGAATGAAGAGCTCAAGGGAGTAACTCGGGCTCTTGATGTGTTTTGAAGAAGGTAGACCTGCCTGAGCTAACGTGTGTGATTCAGTCATATAGCTGATTGATTCTGGGTGGAGAACAGTCGCTACCATACCTTGACTTCTGGAGCGGCTTTATACTTCGAGAGGTCTGAATGTGTTCCGGAACAGGACTCAAACTTCTGCCGCTTGATTTACAGGACTGAGAACAGACCAAGTATGAGTTACTATTCTTTGTATCACATGTGCTAATTTGTGAATCATGATGTTGAACTCTGAAGTATTTTGAGCAGGTGACTCTCCCATGCATTGCGATCACCAAATGGACTTAGTTTTTGCGTATCTTTGATGACTATTTATTTTACTGGATTTGATAGGGGTATTTATGTTTTTATTTTAATTGAATACTGCAGGATTACTTCCCATTTACACTACGGGCCATTAAAATTGCTACACCACGAAGGTGACGTGCTACAGACGCGAAATTTAACCGACAGGAAGAAGATGCTGCGATATGCAAATGATTAGCTTTTCAGAGCATTCACACAAGGTTGGCGCCGGTGGCGAAACCTACAACGTGCTGACATGAGGAAAGTTTCCAACCGATTTCTCATACACAAACAGCAGTTGACCGGCGTTGCCTGGTGAAACGTTGTTGTAGTGCCTAGTGTAAGGAGGAGAAATGCGTACCATCACGTTTCCGACTTTCATAAAGGTCGGATTGTAACCTATCGCGATTGCGGTTTATCGTATCGCGACATTGCTGCTCGCTTTGGTCGAGATCCAATGACTGTTAGCAGAATATGGAATCGGTGGGTTCAGGAGGGTAATACGGAACGCCGTGCTGGATCCCAACGGCCTCGTATGACTAGCAGTCGAGATGACAGGCATCTTATCCGCATGGCTGTAACGGATCGTGCAGCCACGTCTCGATCACTGAGTCAACAGATGGGGACGTTTGCAAGACAACCATCTGCACGAACAGTTCGACGTCGTTTGCAGGAGCATGGACTATCAGATCGGAGACCGTGGCTGCAGTTACCCTTGACGCTGCATCACAGACAGGAGCGCCTGCGATGGTGCACTCAACGACGAACCTGGGTGCACGAATGGCAAAACGTCATTTTTTCGGATGAATCCAGGTTCTGTTTACAGCATCATGATGGTCACATCCGTATTTGGCGACATCGCCGTGAACGCGCATTGGAAGCGTGTATTCGTCATCGCCATACTAGAGTATCACCCGGCGTGATGGTATGGGATGCCATTGGTTACACGTCTCGGTCACCTCTTGTTCGCATTGACGGCACTTTGAACAGTGGACGTTACATTTCAGATGTGTTACGACCCGTGGCTCTACCCTTCATTCGATCCCTGCGAAACCCTACATTTCCGCAGGATAATGCACGACCGCATGTTGCTGGTCCTGTACGTGCCTTTCTGGATACAGAAAATGTACGACTGGTTCCCTGGCCAGCACATTCTCCAGATCTCTCACACCAACTGAAACCGTCTGGTCAATGGTGGCCGAGCAACTGGCTCGTCACAATACGCCAGTCACTACTCTTGATGAACTGTGGTATCGTGTTGAATCTGCATGGGCAGCTGTACCTGTACACGCCATCCAAGCTCTGTTTGACTCAATGCCCAGGCGCATCAAGGCCGTTATTACGGCCAGAGGTGGTTGTTCTGGATACTGATTTCTCAGGATCTATGCACCCAAATTGCGTGAAAATGTAATCACATGTCAGTTCTAGTATAATATATTTGTCCAATAAATATCCGTTTATCATCTGCATTTCTTCTTGGTGTAGCAATTTTTCATGGTCAGTAGTGTATTTGAGATGTTATTGCTTGAACAAACAATATTCAGCATAATTTTCTCTCGTCTACATCATTTTCAGTAATTAGAATAGAACCCTTATCATTAAATTATTCATTTATCTTTGTTTTTTATTTCTGTGTATTTTATTAATTCGCAATTCTAGCCATGCACAGGCGATCTGACTGCAGGACCACAGCTACTAATTATTGTTTACAGTGAATTAACTGTGGGGCAAAAACCAAATGTGCCTGTCTCGATTCTATGACTATATCAAGCTGTTCTTTCTTAAACAGTGCTGTGCATTGTCCAAGTACCTCAGGTATGAGCAACCCCATCAAGGTGATAGCAGCATCACCTGTTGAGGAATGACTGCTAGTCACACACATGTATGGTGCACGTAGTACCAGTGGGCATGCTCAAAGTCGTGAGCTCTATCTTCTTATCTCGTGTTTTCTACCGAAAATCTCGTGATTGTACTCTTGTTAACTTTACTATTACAGAGATCGCCTAAACTTTTTTTATTGGTTCTGTGCGCAACAAATAACTTACTTGGTCTTTCTGCTGCCACTGCTTGATCTGCTGCATTCCATTATTTAACAAAAACATTAAAAAACCTATTATTCATGCTGAGTGCAATGCATGTTCTGTATGGCGGCTCCTGCTGTTGCTGCGGCTGCTGCTGCTTACTACAACTACATATAATTCAAGAGAAAGGGATTGGTCAAATCTAAACTCGATAAATGATAACCCAAACAAGTAATTCCTTTTTTTCAAAAACTATATTCTGAAAGCGATTCTTTCTCATTCAATTAACAAAACGATAGAAGCTCTTTGAACAATCGCTTCGTATGTAAATCTGTTTCCAGTGGCATTAAAGCAATATTACAAATTAATCAAACTCCTGAGACAGACTGAAATACTTCTCAATTAAATACATAGTGAAACAATTCCCTGACAATTACAAAAGAAATCAGTGACAAAAATCAATACTTAATCTATTCGCCTAACAATGGTTTCCCTTAAGAATTCAACTCCTATCATTATCAAAATTACCGTCTGCTGCTACGCACATACACAAAACCTTTTCTTTAAATTAGTAAGCGTGCTGCAAATTACAAAAAATATCAACTCAATACCAAATCCTGTGTCGCTGCTGGCGGACACGGCTGTACGGCAGCTCGGCGACGACTCCTCACCCAACACACGTGCGCACCACAGCAGGCGGGCTCCTACACTGGCTTCCAAACTGCAACTCATTAATCCGTGCACTGGCATCACATCTGCACACACAAGTCACCTAATTTTCGTAAATTACGGGGAGAGGGCGATAAGCTCTGGCACCAAGTTCAATCACATCCCAGATGTGTTCGATTGGGTTCAGACCTGGCGATTTGGGGGGCTAGCACTTCAATTGGAACTCGCCACTGTGTTCCTCGAACCACCCCATCACAATCCGTGCGCTGCACGACAACAGTATCTTAGATTCCAGAGCTTGTGTATGCGCGCTGTAGCCAACCTTTAAACCCTAAGAGAGTATTGCCAACTCTCAATGCTGCCCCTATACAGAATGGGGAATGTGTATGATCTGTCTGAGTTTGGCCGAAGGCGGATTGTGATGGCCTGGAGGCTCAGCACAACAATTTCGGAAACTGCACGACTTGTCGGGTGTTCGACGAGTGCTGTGGTGAGTGTCTTCAACATGTGGCGAAACCAAGGTGAGACCTCGTCCAGACGTAGTGGGGTTGGGTGGCCACCCGTCATTACAGATGCTGGATGTCATAGGCTGGGCAGACTGGTAAAACAGGACAGGAGGCGAACTGTGGTGGAACTAACATCAGACTTTAATACTGGGGAGAGTACAAGTGTATCTGAACACAAAGTGCACTGTACACTCTGAACGATAGGTCTCCACAGCCGATGACATATGCATGTGCCAATGTTAACACCACAACATCGCAACTACGACTGAAATGGGCACGTGACTATTGGTACTGGACTTTGCACAGTGGCATAGCGTTGTATGTTCTGATGAATCGCAGTACTTTCTTCCTCATGCCGACAGCAGGGCGCGATTCCGTCATCTTCCAGGGGAACAGTACCTTGACACCTGTACTGCTGGATGGAGACAAGCTGGCGGTGTCTCCATCACGCTCTGGGGAACATTCATGTTTGCATCCATGGGTCCAATGGAGCTTGTGCAAGGCACCATGGCTGCCTAGGGGTCCAATTGAAGTGCTGCCCCCCCCCCCCCCCCAAAGTGTGTACACAAAAGCCCCTTTTACGCAAGGGAGTTTCTGGTCAAAATCGACTACGTTTTATGCCTCCATGTAAATCAGCAACCAACCACTACGCTAGTATGTCTGCAATGTCAATGATCTATAGACTGTGCCAAGTGTAGAGTTCTAAATTTCTGAGTACGTTACACACTGAGCATGCACAGATACAGGGGACTGTGTTGACGTTTCCTAACGTTGGAAGTTAAACCTCTTCTTTCCAAGCTCACTCCTATTATAGAAATGGATTTTGTACATTTGTGTCTTCTAAATATTTATTGTGATGTTTGCTTTGCTTCTGTGGCTCATTTAAAAGTTACAAAAGTCATGGTATACTTTCCTACTAGTGTTCTCCTACAAAAAAGACGAAATATCTATTAACGAAACTAATAATTTCAAAGCTTTTCTCCTGAAATTTGTACTTTCTTCTTCATTATTTATTAAGGTTATTGCACTAACTGTATTCCTCAAATCCCATGGAGAGGGATCTATGAAGTGTGGAGAGAAATCAAGAGACATTTAATTTAATTTAGTGCAATATTATGAAATGGCATAAAATTATTAAAGATCAGACACAGCTCAGAGTTAAAGGTTCAGAGATGGAGCTGTGCCAAAAATATATTAAAATATAGTTCTCAATACTGTATTATACAATTTAAATTATGATGAAGTATTTCGAATATTTTCCACAGGCATTTAAATAATTATTGTCAACATTTTAAAAGCTCTTAACAGATATTTTTATCAAGTGGCATGTTTGTCAAACACATCATAGATAGACTTCAGGATGCACATTGAAACACCAGTTAACACAATGTAGCAGTGGTCTGAGGGCATGGCTTCTATGGAATACAGCTTGTACGGGCTTCCAGAAGGATCACCTAATTGAGCCTAAGGGAGTCAGACCACCCTCCATGAGATTTTCACATTCTGCTGCTTACAAGACAGGGACATCAGCAGGATGAATGAACCTCCACAGTAGAATCCCAGTCACTGTATCTCTCTATTGTCCTTTGATGTGTCATTAATCAACATTTAACACTAATATTTTGAGAGTGTTAAAAGAAATACTTTTTGTTTGTGGCAATGACAGTAAATGCATGGTAAGTTTGTAAACTGCTACACTAGATTGTGTTAAAATATGGTAACCAAGAGTTTCGTGAATGATTAGGTGAAAAAGGGCATGAAATCTGTATCATTGCTTTCAGCTGTTAACAACTCCCTTGCTTGCTGATGGTATATGGTTGATGAAGTGCAGTATCTTCAAAATTATTTTTAATACTTGAGCTGCACTTTGAGGGTTTTCGCAATGTGCACATTGAACAGAACTGCAAAAAACATATTTCGAGATATAACTGAATAGGCAAAAAATTTACAGAACTTGAGAATTTTAATCACACTGGTAATAAATTCGCAGCCTTCCCTTGTACTGAAACAAAAGCCACCTCTTGTAACTTTACATTGCTAATTCTAACTATAAAACCTTAACGACAACACACACACACACACACACACACATATATATATATATATATATATATATATATATATATATATATATATATATATATATATATATATATATATATATAGAGAGAGAGAGAGAGAGAGAGAGAGAGAGAGGGAGAGGGAGGGAGGGAGGGAGAGAGGGAGAGACATAGCAAAGTAGTTGGTATGATAATTAGCTTCTTGAAGAGGTCTTGGCAAATGTTCTTGAATTAAGACAAGATGTAATTCTTCTTACACACTTCTGTATACTGGAAATACAGTTCCTGTAAACTGAGTTTCTACAAAAATCATTCCATGACTCATTAGTGAATGGCAATATGCTGAATAATCTAGACAAAATTCAATAATAGTTTGTGTCATGAACCACCTGTTAGTATTTTTTAATATTTCATAAGCTGCCTTTTCAGTAAGGAGCCTGATATTACTTTTTATCCACACACTTGTATCATTTACGAAAAGTACAAAATTTGCGTCTTCCAAAACTGCGAATGGTAGATCATTTATGTGTATCAGAAACAACAGAGGACTCAAAATAGATCTTTGTGGTACACCTTAAAGTATTTCATATTATCATTCAGTCTTTGCCCTAAATGTTTTTCTCAGAATTGGTAGTGTAATGATGTATAATACAAAAACCATGTCTCATTTGTAAAAACAGTTAAACATTTCAGAAAAGTCATATTCAGTATATGTTCAAAGATTCCATTTAACTTAGTAAAAGTTGCAGGAGCTGTAACCAAAAGTTGTAAAAGTGCTGGAGGCCAAGCCACTCCTTTATCTTCTTCCTGTGTTGTAGACTTTGTTGTCTGAAGCCCAAGCTGAATAGATGTAAGTTTCATAAATTTCAATGTATTTAAATCTCTCTGTTGTTTCCACTGTGTCACTGATTCAAACCACTACCTTGACTCTTAATCATTTGTGTTGTGATTTCTGTGTTTTACAGCATAACATAGGCGCAGCTGGTGGTGCATTGTTCAGATATGGATGATTGGACATACGTAGTGCCCTTTCGGTAATTAATTTTCATTTAAGTGTCCGAACCCTCGTGAAATATTTATTCCGATCGTTTCTCAGCTGAATGCAATATTTTACAATTAAAACTGCATGGGTCTGATCAGTTTCTGTTTCCGAACAATGATGTCTGCAAGCCTATTTAATGACATAACATCAAGATGACCTGATGAATCAAGATGATCTGCAAATAAACTACACAATGGTGGATTTCTATAAGGTAAATTGTATAAAAGCACCACATTGTGTGCTTCATAGTAAAATTATACATCATCAATGGGGGTTGCCTCCATGTCGTGGCTGTTCTGTTATACTAACTCGCACAATTAGCAATTTTTTAACTTCTTGCTTCACCTTTGAGAAACCTTTAACTTTTTTAACTTTCATTGTGAGATGGCAGGCTAATGCCTCAACGTTGTTCAGTTGCTTGCACTCAGAGTGCCTATTGTTATTTTATTGACAGGGAGGTGATAAACTTTGCTTTCTGTCATTCAAAGAAGATAAACTCATGGGCCTGCCATGTCAGAAACCCCATAATATTTTAACTTTTGCATTACAGAATCTCAGCTCACAGAATCAAAAGCTATAGTCAAGTCATAAAATATTCTCAATGACAGTAATTCCTGATTTACTGAATCCAATGTAACATCTGTAAAGGTAAATATGGCATGTTCAGTAGATAGACCTTTTTGATACCCAAAGTACTTGTAACTGAATATATTCTCCTTCACTAAGTTTAATGAGTTCTATAGTACACAATCTTCTCAAATATTTTTGAAAATACTGCCAGCAGTGAGATTGGTTAGTAATTCCAAACAGTATTTTGTATCCTTTTTGTGAAGTGACCTGACACTAGCATGTTTAAGTGTATTTCACAGTTTTACATCTAATTTTATCACAAACACTTGATCATTTACTTTAAGACAGTTTACAACACTGAAACATCTTTGGAGCTGTAGGTGAAAACACTATCAACAGTGGACCTATATAGTTTTATGAAACTAGTTTTGGAAGGCTATTTTTAGGACCTGAGTGCAATCTAATAAGGAAGAGTTAAAACCTACATTATCTGCTATCGACAATACAAAATTTATGAAATGTTGCTGCAATCTTGGAGCTGTTTTTGATCAGTTTATTACCAACCTTTAAGGAATTCTTTTATGATTTGTTTCTCCTACCTCATTTTTCAGTGTGTTCCAAGTAGTTCTAATTTTGTTGTTTGAGGAATGTATTGTTTCTTAAAAATGTGTACATTTTGGTGGTCTAATGACTTTGCTGACAACTTTCAGCACAGTTTGTAATGCAACTTACACCTGCCATCATCTCTTTCCCATGATGCCAAGAAGGGTTTCCTCTTAGCTTTATATGATGTTCTGATTGCAAATATAACCCAGTGTTCAGGCACAGTTAATCTGTTTCCAGTAGTTAATTTCTTAGGAAAACTGTTTTCATTGTTATCTATGCGTATGTTCCAGAATATATTATATTTCATTAATACCATTGGAGTTGTGTACAACTTTCCAGACTATATTAAAAAAATTAGTAATTATTGCTTCAGTTGTTGCTTATAGTTTTCCTCATATTTTTATTTATTTACACTCTGATATTAAGAATCAATAATTAGACTACGACTTTCTAATCTCAATGCCTATAGAAAAATGTTCTCAATAGCAGTGTTGCTGGTCCCCATAATTCTTGTTGCCAATTTTAGCTAGACTATTTGAAATAGTAAGAGATTCGAGTCTAACTCTGGAATGGGTATGCTGTAAAATAATTAAATTAAAATATTCATTTAATATTAATTCCTCTACTTGGAAATCAAGAAGTGTAGTAATGCATCAAGTTCACACACATACAGGGCGAGTCATGTAAGACGTTAACACCCCTTTTATTTCGTGAATGGCTACACATGTCGAAACATGATTATTGCAAATGTTAGATTGTCGAGGGGCACTTTTGTGTTTGTTTGGTTAATATTTTTGGCGCTGGTATCAACAGAGATATCGAGGGTAGTACTTATTTTTAAATGGAACCGTATACTTTTTATAAATGCATTTGACAGCTCTTGAGAAGACAATTACAGTGATGTTAATGTTCACAACGAAAGCTGTAGTAAAAAAATTAGAGAAATGTCCTGGAATGTGGGAGAACGGAGACTGGAAACGGCACTTGCAGTGCAAACACTGCCAGGCAGGCGTCTTGGACTAGGATGCGTAATTGTGTACCATAAGATAGGCCTGCGCTACGAGAATCAGGTTTTATTTCGCTTTCAACTAACGTTCGACCCAGATGCAGGTTCGCCTACGAATGATGTATATGGAAATACGACATAGAGCAGAAGCTAGCATATCACAAAGGGCTTAGGACAACTATTTTACATTTCTGTATCCTCCCAGATTTACATAAGCTGAAACAGAGAAATCAACTGTTCATTCTTCAAAAATCAAGAGGTCTTATATACTGCAAAATGCAACTACTGTATTAATATCTAAATATTAAAAGTACAATTTGACTTATCTTTTCCTATATGTGGCTGTGTGCTTCTTAGAGATAAAACACACACTGTTGTACAACTGTCTCTACCTACACTGCTCTAAATTATATCATATAGGATACAGTCGTTGAGCTAAACATTTAAAAAAATACTTTGGTGACCACCAATACACCACAAAATAAGTATTCTTGTCAACGAAACGTCATTTCATGCTGAAGGTAAGCGTGTAATGACAGTGTTAAACGCTACATGCAATATGCACTATCAACTATTTGACATTGCAATGCAATTTCATGCACATGTAGATGAAATAAAAAAATTTCTGACTGTGATTTGGTAACAACCCAAATCATATAACTAAACTTTTGTCTTCCAAAAAGTAACTTCATCATTTATTTAAGCATGTGTTCAAACTGTTGACCATGGACTGAAGGGCACATTTTCCATCGCCATTTGAAAAAACGATGAACAGGTGTATTTACTGTGTTTGATATGGCAGAGCATCCACCGATGATTCAGCGACACTTGTCTTCTGACGTAGTTGGGACTTCTTCATAGACTGCATCTTCGAGTACTCCTCAAAGAAAGAAATTTGGAAACCTCGTAGGCCATTTAACAGCAGAATTTCGTCCTACGCAACTCGCAAGAAAGTTCTCATTCAGTATTTGCGTTGCAATACAGAGCAAGTCAGTTGGACATCCTTCGTATTACAGCCACACACACTGTCGAATATCCAGTAGTATTTCTTCTAGAAGAACCGGCACAGTGTTCGTCAGAAAGTGTGCTTATGAATATCCATTTAGAACGCCTGAGAATAAGTAAGGTCCCACAGTGTAATTTCCTATGATGCTGCATCTTAAATTAACTCTTCACAGACGTTGATGTTGTATCTGACGAAGCCAGTGTGGATTTTTGGCTGTCCAGTAGTGCTTCTTAAGCAAATTTACATTAACGTAGTTAGTTAACATCACTCCGTCGGTAAAGAGCAGACGGTGGAAAACATGTGATCGTCTCTCAGTTGCTGAAGGAAAAACCAACAACAATTTGTAAGACGTTCGAAATCAAGGCCGTCGAGTGCCTAATGTAGTGACATATGATAGGATATGTCGATGAAGGATGCGAATGACAGTGGCCCATTCCATATTCTTTTACAATATGTCTTGTATCACTGTGTGGATTCATTAACGGCATAGCCAGAATACCTTCTTCGTGTTGTCTATCAGTTGCAGTCTTCTTTATTGTTCTCTTTTTGACGTTCAAACAGCCTGCCCGCACTAGCGTCTTAATAATTCGCGCAATTGCCTGCTGTGTCGGACATTGGCAATCCTGATAAGTAACCCTATACCATTGTACTGTTTGTATAGGATTTCTTTTACATTCACCATATAAAAGTAGTGTTTCCAACTTCTCATCATTGGTGTACATGTCTGCTCGCAACGGATACTGTAGCAGAAATGAGCAGCCTGCGATACAGACAAGTAAACAGGCATATGTGTTGACATTCTGATACAGCATAGCACGAGAGCTCTGCTTTGAGATGTTTGCGCCACTATGCCGATTCCGGCCACCATGCTCTCCATTTCCAGGACATTTCTCGATTTTTTAAAGACAGGATTCAACGTCAAAGTTTACAAACGCTGTATCGCTGTAATTGTATTTCTGTTGTTTGAATCCAATACAGCTCACAATTTCTGTTGAATCATTCAAAATGAAAAACGAATCATCCAAAAATTTTGTTACTGCTGACCATGCATTCAGTTGTTGATGACCTATATTTATGATCCTTGGGATACTAGAGAATGAAATTGTAAGTAAATTTAATCTTTATAACGTTCATATTTTCTTTCCCATTATGAGGTGCAGCACATAGTATGGAATAAGAAAAAGTATAGCTATTGAGTCAGATCTTCACGAGGTATCACAATAATGCGTAAATTTCTAACTGAGAGTAAATGTCAAAAACGTGAAGTTTGTACGTGTTGGCTAGAGTATTAATGAGCCATACTGGTAATTGATGGCACAGGGGGCGTAAAATTGAATACTGACATAGATTCAGAGGAATAAATAGAACATTAGAATGTAGCTCCCTGTCAACATAGTAGTCACTGTAAGACAAGCATCACATTGGATCTGATCAAGATGATGGTATGATTAGATTGTGACCTTGATAAAGAAACTGTCATAGCATTACAGTAAAGTTATTAGGGGAATTGCAAAAAAAATTAAACTTATGTAGTCAGGTGGTTATGTCAACCCTGTTCCTTGTAAATATGGGTTGGGGATCTTCATCACTGCGACACTTCCTTGGTGACATAGAACCCATTACAGGGAAACCATTTTTAGGGGCCTCATCCACTATATACAAATTTCTCGTTAGAGTTGTCCTTTAAACTGAATACCCAGAGTAATTACTTATATTTTGATATTTCTTTCAAGTGCTATTCTTCCGTTTCTGTTAAAGAATGTGTTATACAAATATTAAGCTACTCGAAAATCTATTTGTCTGTGGAATGTCAATATTATTTTAAGAAACATAGAGCCACAGAATTTTCAATGATAATTTTAAATTTTTTGCAACATTTCAGAATGTACTACTTCTGTTTCTTCTAACAGTGCATTAGTTAACAATTTTTCATTTTGGTGAAATTCTCTTCATCTTCTTCTCAGCAAAGGATTTTCACTGTGTATGTTTTCATATATCATCTAGTAAGCATTGTTAATACCACTTCTCTCCCTTAGTTATTACAGATGAAGTTCTCACTGCCTATTTTACTTCACTCATTATGTATGATTTGAATTGACTGCAATAAATCAGCTGCTTGACCGACATTCCCCTTGCACCATTGAACGTTTTCAGATTATATCAAAACATGCTTTTATCTTATGAGCTTGTTGATCACAGGCAGCTCTTTGCTAACACAATTTTATAAAATTTCCGTAAGAGGCACTTATCATGTAGGATAACACTTGAAAGGTAAGATGAGAAAGGTTTATTGGCACTCAGTTGGTACTGCTAAGTTGTGTTTCTATAGGACTGCATTTTTTACATGTGCATCCCCATCATTACTCACGAAAATCAACTTACACATGGACACATTCTGCTTACACACTGTCATACACGTAAGTTACGAAAGTTGAAAGAGGTTCTACCTTGTTGCACGATGTTGCTCCACCTACCGTTGCCTACCAGCTTCTGAAACTGCCAGTAGTTGCATTTGTTCTCATTCTGCTCTAGCTTATTCGACAGCACAGATCTAGAACCATTTGTTTATGTACAAGGAAATTTAGCATCACACCAAAACAATGGGCTTAATCTTCAATTAAGTAAATAAATACTTCCCAAAGTGGCAAAATGTTCTTAAACAGTGTGACAGGAATATCATTCTAGCATTCATCAACTCCTTATAATCTTTTATTTGTAATAGAGTAATGCACCATCATATGACATAACGAAATGGATTAAAAAGTATTGAAACTGAGAGTGTGTACTTGATGAGGTTCATATTACTGCAACATGAGTCAACATGGTAAAGATACTACTTTTTTAATTCATATAAGAATTTTAATTTATTTAATTTATATAACAATAGTATGGTTTTCCTTTAGTCTTTGAGTGTGAATCCTACAGTGAAAAGGAAATTTATTTATCGGTTTCGATATTTAAAACTACTCTTGACCCTTACTAAAATCCTATGGAAATATAATCATATTCATATGATATTGGCGCTATCATCGAGTAATGACTGTTGTGCACGGTAGTACAAAATTTGGTTACAAAATGAAGTACCATATTGGTAAAAAAAAAAGAAAAAAACTAGGAAAACAGCAACTGCAACCTACAAAACCTTGACTAACTTTGAAAATAAAAACAAATATAAACTTTTTAGTGCTTAGATGAAAACCTTACTTTCCGATGTACCTTTAGTGTGTTGTAGATAACATAAAAATTTAGAAATAGTACCCTTTGGAATGTAATATGTATATTGCAGTAACACCAGTTGCCAAATTTTTCAATGTTGCTTGCAGTTTAATATGAGCTGGCATGACAGCTTGCATACTTTATTAGACATTTGTACAGGGCCAGAAATAGGGCTCAAAAATTATTAGTTTTACTGATTAGAAGACAATTTTCAAAGGAAACATCGTCCTCATCACAAAATTCCATTATTAGCGTATTTGATATTCCCAAACAATTCCTATAAGATATTCATTTCCATATCCAAAATCTTTGTGTCTGTGGTTTCTTTACCAACATCGCTATAATGTCTTCAGTACAAATAATTTCACTTGTCGACACTTGAAAATCGCGTAAGTACCGCTAGTATTTCCGTCAGGCGTGTGGAAACCCTAACATGCGCGTAAGAGTAGTGGTTAGGGGATGCACGTGTAAAAAACAGTGGCTGTGAAAACCCGACTTTAGACAAGAGACACTACATTCACTTTGTTAACACTTTGTGACATCACTATGATGTGAAAATGTCCAGTGTCGACTGTCAGGGATGTCTATAGAGTTTTGTGCTTGTATCGAGTTCTGAAAAATGGGTGAAGCCATATTTGATAGGTTTTAAGCCGGGTTCAAACACACAACAAAAGTGTCCCCATAGCTAGTGGCTTACTGCAATTACATCACAGTTGCATGTGTGAACTCCCAGTTTTTAGTGTCACAACTTAATGGAGCAACTTATGCCAATAATTCGAAACACAAGAATTCTGTCGCAGTTATCGTGGAGTAATTGTCTGTTGTGCTCCATTCGATTTCAGTGTGTTTTCATTTTCTTACTGAAAAAAGTGAAAATAGTGGTCAGCATGTACACTTTTGTAGCTTCTGGACCAAGCGGGGTGGCGCAGTGGTTACCACACTGGATTGGCATTCGGGAGGACGACGGTTCAAACTAAGTCCGGCCATCCTGATTTAGGTTTTCTGTGATTTCCCTAATTCGTTTCAGACAAATGCCGGGATGGTTCCTTTGAAAGGGCACCGCCCCCTCCTCCTCCTCCTCCTCCTCCTCCTCTGCAGCTTCTGGAACTGCAAGAACAGTACCTGTGTTTGATTTTCTGCAGCAGTGTGTGTGTGTGTGTGTGTGTGTGTGTGTGTGTGTGTGTGTGTGTGTCTGTATGTGCAGGTGGATGGATGGGCAATATTTGCAAACCAATGAAGTACCCAGCAGTTTTAAAAGATTTTTGGATGAACAAATAAATAAACTTAATATTGTAACCAAAAAAAGCGAGTTCTATAAACTTCGTGATTCGTGAGACCAAGCAGTCTATAAGTTGTGGATTATGAGTGGGAAATAGCTCCCAAGTATGATGTGGCAGCTGTTAATCTAAAACTTAAGTATTTAAAATGCCTGTATCAATGAATACAGAAGATTCTAAAATCTTGGAATCCTGCTGTTGCTTAGTTTGACACTGCAGACAGCATTTTCGTCTCTGATTTTTATTTCTTACATAAATGTGTTTGTGGTCCCTGATTAACCCCTGTGTGAAATCTATTTGCGGATCTAACATTTGTGTTTCATCTTCTTGCCCCTAACTCTTGTCACAGCTCTAGTGGCATGAACTGCACTGTAACATTCATACCCAGCCATATGATTTCAGTTGACACCATATTGAAAGCTCTGCAACTATGTAGAATTTGTGGAATCCTGTGTGAATGGTAGCTGACGATGCCACTACAGAAAGCCATAAGCTGCAGCACCACATTAGCTGCCTGTCTCAAGCTGGCTTTAAACTACAACGTATATTCCACAAATAAATGTTCCTTCAGATATTGACAGTGGCCCATTTTGCATATGATTTGTTGTGATTAAATATAAGGTAAAAACATAATGACAGTTGAAGTCTTCAGCATCTCTAAGTACAAAACTGAGTTCCTCACTGCAAGTATCGGTAGTAGCATAATGGATAGAATTTTGAGTTATGAACAATTTTTTTACTTTCCTTTTTTAAAAGATTCTGGTACCCTATTAATTTAAGGAAAATATGTTGTGTAATATTCAATTTTATGTGCATATAAGAGTGCTTTCTTCCTGGAATGAGTTGTCATTATCAATAAATTACAAATTAAATATGAAATAAGAAAAGGCCAGTAAATGTTCGAATTATGTTGATAATCTGGCACAACAAATTAAGTACCACTTAAAATGTATAGAGGAGAGTGATACATTTGGAAAAGAAATAAAAGGTAACTTAGATGCCTGTGAAGTATAAAACAAAATTTACAAGCTAGTTCTTATAGGAGACACTTTTCCAAACAAGAACACCTTATACATATGCAGACGGAATGTACTCTGCCACTTGTACAGGAATGTGCTTGCTGCTGTTTTTTGCCATTGTTGCAATTACTTTCAAGTGCAAAGAAAGAATTTCATTTTTCTCACAGTGAATTTTAATTTTATGCACAAACTAGAGCATATTTCACACAACCTGCACACTTTTACCATTAAGAGTGTCATGACAGTACTACATTTATTATTCTAGTGTGTGAAGCACGTATAATTTTGTATATGTAACTATAGAAAATTATGTTATACATATGGTTCTCAAATAAATAAACAGATCAGTTAAAATGCAGCCAATAAAAATATCAAATTGAGTAAGATGAGAGAAGATGCGACTTATCCACTAGTGAACTACCAATAGATCCATCTCAGTTTTTTAATACTTAAAGAGACACACACAATGATTTAATATTGTCACAGCAGAAGCAGAGTAGCACTGTGGTGTAGTGGATAGGATACTAAACTATTGCATTGAAGGTCATGAGTTCAGAACTCACCTCAACTGTAGAATTTTAATTTCTATATTCGATTCTAGTACGTTCTAGAAGTATCCACAAATGGCAACAGTCATGTACTGGAATGTTCTGTAGCTGTATGTGATGGGAGCAGTTCGCTCTGCGCTCTTGTATGTGCAAGTGCTGAATAAACCTTCGTTATGTGAAGTTAGTGTTTGTCATTCATCTATTTAGACCTTCCTCTACGTGACATTAATCTGGTGGACGCGCTGGATATTGGAGCTTGTGATAGCACACACTGTCGACGACACAGGGGCCACGACAGAGCTGCCGTTTACGTGTCGTGACACCCGAGTTAGATGCATATTCAACAGATCGCAATCTATCGGAGACAGAAGAAGAAGAGTACGTCACTATGACAGCAACTGTGTGCCACCACATGAGACATCCTTCCGGGATCTCTGGTGACGATGGCCAAGATCCAAACAAGTGGCTGAAGGTATATGGGCGTATACCCAAATTTAACAAATGGGATGACACTGTGTGTTTGGCTAACGTATTTTTCTACTTGAAGGGCACTGCCAAGCAATAGTATGAGAACAACGAGGAGGAGTTCACAAGCTGGCTAGAATTCCAGGCGGAACTGCACAAGTATTTCGGCGACACACAACGACAGAAGTGCAAGGCTGAAGATAAATTAAAGTGTAGAGCACAGCGTCCAGAAGAAACGAAACGACAGCATCCTGCGTTCAAGACGTCTTGGAGCTGTGTAAAATAGTGGATCCTCGAATGAAGGTGGCAGATAAGGTTGCACATCTCATGAAGGGTGTTGCTGAGGACATGTATCAAGCCCCACTCCTGAAGGAGGTTTCGACAGCAGACGACTTCATAAAATGGTGCAGTACATCGAGACAATGCATCAAAAAAGAATTGCACGCAAGAAGTCTGAACAGCTTTCAAACGTCGTATCGATGTCTGTGATGGATGAAAAAACGGATTTCACAAATGTTCTTCGTCAGATAGTGAGAGAGAAAGTTCAGAAGGCACTTGGATTGCACAGCGAGCAAAAAACCGAGACGCTTCAAGGGGTCATAAGGGAGGAAGTGGAACAGACATTGAACCCAATCTCTCGTCCTTGATTTCCTTTTAAAACGGTAAAAAAGTCGAGACCCAGGCGAAGTTATGTTCCTACAATGCCGCATGAGGAACCTGTTTGGACACCAAGGAAGACTGATGTCTGGAGAACCAAGGACAACCAACCAGTATGTTTCCACTGCGGACGACCGGGACATGTGGTGCGCTTTTGTCGAGAAAGGCGGCGGATGTTTGATGATGCCCGCGCCAGAAAACAGCAGACCGATCTTAGCCGACGCCAACTCCGGGACGGCGAAGATGAACAAGAAGATGTAGGTGCAGGACGACGTAGGTCACCATCGCCGCAAGCTAGCCACTGTAGAGGACGCTCCCCAACACGCCGATAAAGGTCTCCATCGCCGTTTAGAGGCTCCAGCCGATCACCTAGCCGCCGCAACCTGGAAAACTAAAGGATGCGACCTTCCTTAGAGGTGAGGCCGCCAAAGAGAAAAATACTCCGCCGTCGATCACTACAAAAATGATAGGAAACTACGTCGATTCCTCATGGATGGCCGACCAGCCCAAGCTCTTGTGGACTCTGGAGCATCATATTCAGTCAATTCGGAGACGTACCGTCGCCAATAGCAGAAAACTGTAACGTCGACAACGAAACATCTCTGCTGAAGGTGGCTAATGGGAAATATGTAAAACCTACAGGAAGATGTGTCATTTGTGTGGGTACAAGTGGCTATACAGAGCCCTTAGAATTCATCGTCTTACAAGATTTTAGTCATGACATCATTCTTGGATGGGACTTTTTGAAAGTTTCTCAAGCAATTATAGATTGTGGTCGCTCGAAGATTATGCTAGACGAGATGAGATACTGTGGACAGGAAGATGTGCATCCGAGTGTGAGGAGACTATCTGTCCTGGATGAAGTGATCATTCCTGCAGTCAGCGCTAGAAAGGTAGCTGTCGTGTCATGCCATGCGTCAACCCATGGATCTGTAGTGGAATGTAAGAGAAGCATACCACTGAAGAATAACTTGGTCATCCCAGCCTGTGTCGTCTCGTTGAAGAACGGATTCAGTGAATTGTGGATATTTAAGTGTCTCCAAGAACCGCAGATCCTTCCAAGATGCATGTGCATAGCAAACGCTGAGCCGTTAATTGCAGAACAGCTCAGCGTCATAGAAACCTCCCATGCCTAGTCTGTCACCAGAGCTCACTAAGGAACAACAGAAGAAGCTACTTGCCATTCTTCAAGAGTTCTCTGAATGCTTCAGTCCACAGGTGAAGAGCAAATTAGGCAAATCGTTGGTGAAGCACCGGATTAGCACTGGAGACCACCAACCAATAAGCCAGAGAGCATACCGTGTGTCAGCAACGGAACGTCGAATAATTCGCGACGAATCAAACAATGTACGCTTTCACGGCCGGTGTTGTGTTCAGTTGAAACTTCTGGGCTGAGAGGCTGTGGTCGATGTATAAAATTTCTACCTAACGTTTCGTCTCCATATGCGGGAGACATCTTCTGCGGTCGTCTGGCTACTGCCACTGAGGCTTCAGGTACTCTCGCATTTAGAGAGCACATAGAGGGCACCACCATTCGTCACGTGATGCCGACGGTATGCCTATCTTTGGAAGGCGTCATCATTCTCGATTAAGAGTAATCGATTGTGGTTCTGCTGGCGCAACGTCGACATCCATATTTTGTCTAACTTTAAAACTTCCTCTTTTCTTTTAAAATTGTTATGGTGTTTGTGAATCTCTATTGCTTCTCTATATATGCGCGCATGATAATGGAATGTTCGTGCTAGAACGTTTGTCTCATTAAATTTAATTTCGTGGTTCCCATCTCGAAAAACATGATCAACTACGGCCGATTTTTCGATGTGTCCTAAGCGACAGTTTCTTTTATGGGTAAGTAGGTGTTTACACTTCTTTTCGTTGTTCCAATATATACTTGTCCACAACTGCATGGAATTTTGTATACCCCAGGTGTTGCTAGGGTGTGTTGGGCGTCCTTTGCGGTTCTTAAATATACCTTAATCTTCTTGGTGGGTCTGAAGATTGTTTCGTTCCCATAAGTGGCCAGAACTTTCCCGATACGGTCCATTTTCCTACCAGTCATTAATAAACTTTTTCAGTAGGTGACCGTTGTTGCTCTGGACTTCTGGTTTCTTTTCTTCTTTGATGGAGGGCTCAATCAATTTCATTGCTAGTATATCCGTTTTTCATTAAGGCTGACCGAAAGTGATTTAGTTCATCTTATAAGTAAGCCAGCTCGCAGATTTTGTTGGCTCTGTCCACCAAGGTTTTTCAATCTAATCTTGTGACAGAGATAAACTGTCGGTGCAACATTGCTCATCACATGACGACTGCCTACCATCTGCAAACTAACGGGCTTACTGAATGACCGAGCGTGGTGGCGCAGTGGTTAGCACACTGGACTCGCATTTGGGAGGATGATGGTTGAATCCCGCGTCCGGCCATCCTGATTTAGGTTTTCCGTGATTTCCCTAAATCGCTCTAGGCAAATGCCAGGATGGTTCCTTTGAAAGGGCATGGCCGACTTCCTTCCCCATCCTTCCCTAATCTGATGAGACCGATGACCTCGCAGTTTGGTCTCTTCCCCCAAACAACCCAACCCAACCCTTACTGAATGCCTTAATAAGATCTTGTCCGACATGCTATCAATGTTCGTCAAAGTTGAGCAGACCACCTGGGATGAGGTGCTACATTTTGTGACGTTTGCCTACAACAAAGCCAAACAAGACACCGCAGGGTTTACGCCATTTTTCCTGGCGCATGGTCGTGAGGCGATGACGACGATGGATACTGTGTTTCCATAACATCCTGATGACGTGGACGACGACTACATTGGCCAGGTGTTAACCAGAGCTGAGGAAGCTCGGAAGTTTGCTCGACTCCTCACGCTGCAGGCTCAAGAAAACGATCGCCGAAGGTATGACGCGGGCCACCGCCCTGTTGTCTACCGGTCTGGTGACCTCATCTGAATCTTCACTCCTGTTCAGATGGTCTCTCTGAGAAGCTCCCCAGGAGCTACTTTCGACCTTATAAGGTTGTAAGACAGTTGTCTGATGTTATTTATGAAGTTGAAGATTTTGACCCCGACACAAGACGACAAAAGATCAGAGATACAGTCCACGTCCCTCGAATTAAGCCCTATAACGATCCTGCAACCCAGGGTAAATTCGAAGTTCCAGCGACAGGCGGCAAGTGGAAAAGTAACGAAGAATGTAGTGGCAAGGGAAGTTCTAAGAAGATCACCGCCAGGGCAAACATCAGTCATCGGGAGTTGGGGTATGCAGGACCTATGACTCGTTCCCGAACTAGGACGACGTAACACCGAGTCGCTGTTCGCTTAAGGAGGGAGCAATTTCTCAGAAGAAGGTGAGTACCACCCTGGTGTAGTGGATATGATACTAAACTGTTGCATCGAAGGTCGTGAGTTCAAAACTCACCGAGCCTGTACAACTTTAATTTCTATATTCAGTTCGAGTACATTCTAGAAGTATCCACAAAGGGCAAGAATCATCGTACTGGAATGTTCTGTAGCTGTATGTGTTCTGGCCAGAGGCTGTTCGCTCCGCGCTCTTGTATGTGCAAGTGCTGAATAAACCTTCGTTAAGTGAAGTTAGTGTTTGTCATTCTTCTACTTACTATGTGACAATATTTGCAAACTATTTCTGAAAAGAACATAACCTTGTCATCACACATTACTTTCATGCTTGGAAATAATTAGGTATTGAAAACAGCAACCAGTCACATTCTTTCAGACTGGTAAACTGCTGTTACAAAAACTTTCGATCAGTGGTGACTTGCATTAACACAATGATGGAGCAATCTCCTGAGTCAAATCTGTACAGTAATGCCTCTCCATAAGCAAAAGATGGATAACCATTCCAAGGCAGATTCACACTGCTCAGATTCAATACAACCAACACTCACAACTCGCCGGCCGGTGTGGCCGTGCGGTTAAAGGCGCTTCAGTCTGGAACCGCATGACAGCTACGGTCGCAGGTTCGAATCCTGCCTCGGGCATGGATGTGTGTGATGTCCTTAGGTTAGTTAGGTTTAATTAGTTCTAAGTTCTAGGAGACTGATGACCTCAGAAGTTAAGTCGCATAGTGCTCAGAGCCATTTGAACCATTTGAACCAACACTCACAACTGGGCATATACACATCATTGTGACATCATGGAGAAGTGTAAGAGTTCTATAACATGAATTGAACTATCCAGCCTGTTTTCCCCAAAATATAGGATGCTCCAACTTGTTTATTTATTTACTTTTTTCCACTTAGTCATTCTTTGATTACTGTTTACAGCCATATTGAATATGTCAGTATACATTTACAATTATAGTTACAGGATAAATTACAAGATGAGCACATATATTATCATTTTACAGTAGCCTTATACACATATGTAAAATAATTAAGGAGCACATAGCAAAATCCAACATTTTAATGTTGATATAATGTACTATGTATAGGCAACCAATTTCAATTTCTGCTGCAATACCTGAGACAGAAGTAATTTTCGAATGTACTTTTAACTGAGACAGTGTATATAGTACAGTTCACAAAGTATTGCTTCTTTACTGCAATTTTTTTTCACTGGTGTCACAATATCACTTAACTCTGTACAGACAAGCTGTTTTAAGTTCTCTTGGTTTTGTTTTGAAAACTGGCAGCAGATCTATGTTTTTGAAATTGTATGGTGATCTGTGGTATAATAAGAACCTTGCTTTAGCAGTGTCTTTTTCAGCCAGTTGTACTGTTGGGTACTGTTGTGTGATGGACATATTTCACTCTTGGGCTGTAATTGTGTAATTCTCTGTTTAGTATTCATGTATAATTTAACTTCAGATACATGATAGTTTCAAATATATATATATATATATATATATATATATATATATATATATATATATATATAGTTCACTTTCTAGCTTGACAAGATTTTGTACTAACTCCAGTAAGCTAACGTAGTTGTTGGCACAATTTTCCAATTTTTTAGGTTCCTGTATTCCTTTTTTGAACTTTTGAACACGTCACAGCACAAGCTTCACTGTCACTAAGGTCTATACAGTCATTGTGGGAGGATTTTCTGCACCACAGTGCACACATCAAAACTATTTCCATGATTTCACTTTTTTTTTTTTTTTTTTTTTTTTGCACTTTACACATGAATTACTGTTGCCACTCACCGCCAACTTGGCATAATAGTCACGATGCGAGCGGAGATTTCTAACTAAATGTATTGAAGAATTTATCATAAATATGGGTGGCTGCTCAGCTGTGAACTCTACTAACCATTGCAGAAATGGCTTATGCAGGTTTAGGTATCCAAGTGACCCTGAACGGGGAAGATCAGCTATATATTGCTGCAGGGACGACAGGGGACCAGGACCTGATGCCCAAATGTACGTATATAGTATGTAGTGCTTGATTTGTGACAGTGTCAGTACTATGTACCAGTACTTTTTTCGAAAGAAGTTAGGACCATAATTTTGAGATGTGTACGATAGAACTTTTGCTGCAGTTCAAACAATGTAAAAATATTCCTGCTTAGTGTGATACTAGTGATACACCCATACCGATTTTGCTGTGAGCGTACTGTAGGTCCAAAGAGTATGTGCTCGGCCCAGAGGAAGTATGTGGGTGGTGGGCTTTTAAGCAGCTGAAATTGTGGAGTTGTGGCCTCTCTTGGAGGTCTTGGAATGAAGAAGAGAGGACACTAATCGAGAACAGATTGGACAGCCAACACCTTGGAAGTTGTAAAGGAGACACCTGTACAGTGCAAGGGGAGCAGAGTACAGTTCACTGATGAGACAGCCAGTGGAAATGTTGTTGCCTGACACAGGTACAACACGAGCTGCTGTGACCGAGTTGATGTTTGAACTTCCTTTCTGGTAAGCAGACGTGCTGTTTAAACTGTCAGACCATTTCATAGAAATATCTGATGATGATGTGCCTCTTATGATGAGGTGAACCTTGCTCTTTAATGTTTTCAGGTTTGGTTAAGACAGTTAGGTTAATAGGTACCCTGTCATCGGCTTGAGATTTCCTGTTAACGAAAGGTGTTGCCGACATTTAATCCCTAACTGTAGTTGTGCAGGGTTACACTCACCTTAGAAAGTTTGCATGCCTATTAGCTGGCCCCACAGCAGTTGGAGGTTCCTTAATTGGCATGTGATTAACTGGACGTTTATCTGTTGTAGAAGTTTATACATTGAGGTTGATGCAGCTCTGGTATTAATGGGAGACTGTGGAGGAGGGGACTGGGTTCAGGTATTGTAGTGGTGTGCAAGGTGCCAGCCATGAAGCTGTGGTCTTGCTGATTCAGCTCCTGGGCAGCTCCAGCACAGAAGGGCAACGAAATTAGTTCTATTTGTTAATATCAAGTTGCTCTGGTTTAAGTGCTTTTTGATGTGATGTGATTGTTTTGCACACTCAGTTAAGAGAATAGTTTGATGTATGAGTGAGTTGAGTTCTTGGTTTTTAAATTGTATCATGCTTTCAACTAGGAAGTAACTGAAGAGATATTTTTCGATAGTATGGGTCTACTTGCAAATGGTGTTGGTGAAGCCACAGTCCCAAGGCTCTAGGTTACTGGTGCTATCCTTCAAAGATAAATTTATCTGTTAAACTGACTAGGCTTGCTGTGCTACTTTCAAGAAAATTTTGGAAGAGAGATTTCATTGTATTGAGATACCTGCCAAATGTAAATTAAATTAAAGAAGTGTGTTAATGTCTTCACCTTTATATATATTAATTTGACAGTTTTATACAATTGGTTATGAGTGTTTAAAATTATCCTACTGCAGTTAAGCAATCAAATTAGATTATCATGAGAGCTCATTTTAATTCCCTGTTAAATTTCATTGTAATTCGGTGATAAAAGCTGGTATTGGTTATGGAGTCTGAGTTGTTAGCCATTCTAGTTAAATTGATGTTTGTAACTTCTGTTTGGGGCGGAAATTACAACACTGTGTTTCTTTAATGTACAAGGGGGGGGGGCAAGAAAAATGGGAAATTCGTCTGAATGTCTTTATTTCTTAATATTTTACACTAAATTCAGATCACCTTCAAAGTATCCTCCATTTACTGCAATGCTCTTCTTCAAACTTTCCTTCCATTGTTCAAATATGTTTTTAAACTCGCCTATCCCGATGTTCTTTATGCCTTCCAGCAATTTTTATGTTATCTCCTCCACAGTGGCAAAACGCTTTTCTTTCATGTCCCTTTTGAATCTGGGGAACAAAAGAAATCTCAGGGGGTTCTCTTCCAAAATTCCGATTGCTAGGGGGATGGACAATCGGTGTCATGCCATTTTTGGTCAAAAACTACTTTACAGATAGAGCAGTGTGGGTCAGCTCGTTGTCATGATGGAAGAACAACTCACTTGTGCGCCAAAGATCTGCCCTTTCCTTTCAGATACTCTCCATCAATCTTTTAAAAAACTCCAAGTAGAACTCTTGGTTGATAGTTGGACCAGGGAGAACGAACTCCGCTCCCACAACACCTGTGCAATCGAAAAAAATAAATGCGCATTGTCTTGATTTTGACTTCACTTGGTTAGCTTTTTTGGGATGAGGAGAGCCATTTGTCTTCCACTGGCTTGACTGCTGCTTTGTTTCAGGGTCATATCCATAGCACCACGATTCGTCACCAGTAGTTGATTCTGAAGCTAAAAACATGCCTGAAGTCGACGCTCCCTTTGCTTGTCTGTGAGAAGGGGAGGGACAAATTTGGCTACACCCCTTCTCATGTACAAATCTTCTGATAAAATCCTCTAAATTGAACTCCATGATATTCCAGACATCTCTCAGAGTGGATCAATGGTTCGGCGACGGTCTTCACGAACGACGGCATTGATTTTGTTGACGTTTTCTTCACTTCTGGACGTTGAGGGGCGTCCTGAACGGGGTTGATATTCAATTGACATTTCTCCATTTTTAAAGTGAATACCACTCGTAGACTCTTGTTTTATCTAGGGCAGCATCCCCATAAGCAGTCTTAAGCATTACAATAGTTTCCACAGCCAATTTCCCGAACAGAAAACAAAATTTCACAGCCGCGCCATAACGTTTTCGCAGAAATGGAAGAAGTTATTTTGCTAAAAAAGCTGTCGCTGGCGAACCGATGCACTCACAGTGACACAATTTCGCACACTGACTCAGGTGGCGCGACCATAACGGACACCTGTCGAACAATGGGTTCCTCCTCTCTCCCTCCCCACCGCAGCCCAATTCCCGTTACTTTTGGGTCCCCTCTCGTATTATTAAAATTTATGAGTCTTATCAGGCAAACTAAGAAAGAGTATTTAAAATTTTAGTTATTTTACCACAGTTTTGCTAGATTGTAAAGATTTACTTTATTAAATCAGAGTAGGTTGATTTATGTGTTTTTGAGATTTAAAGAAATTCATATTACTGGTGAAATTTTGTAAGATCAGGGTATGCCTGTGTAAACATATTGGTAAAATAAATGGCACGTTACATTATTAGCATCTTTCCACACCAGAATCCTGCAGTCAAGTCTGACCCCCTCAAAGGATCATCCTCCTATATCCCGTTCTTGTCAAAGACAGGTTTATACTAGAGTGGACTTATCTGTACGTATGCAGTGGTCTAAATTTCAAACAGTCTTCCTTTAAGTCACAGTACTGAAACCTCTTTCTTTTTTTTTTTTTTTTTTTTTTTTTTTTTTTTTTTTTTTTTACAAATCAAGCACTGATTGAAAGTATATCTTAATAAAGATAGCTATAAACATGAAACCAGCTGTATACAAGTGCTTTTGTTCTGCCACTCGAAGACTTTACTGAAACAGTTCTTTGAAAATTTTTAGAGTCCAGAGATATTTTCGCAATTGGCAAAGTGGAGACAAATATTTATTGTGATGGATTTAATACTCATTATCAGAAACATACTTACAAAAACTGAATAATACTTAACTCCATTTCTTACATAGGTTTGGTAGTAAGAGTAATAACTAAGGTATTTTTATAGCAGATTGATCACTGTGAGGGAACCTGCACAAGTAACATAACCTTCAAACAATGAAGTTTTAACCAATGTTAACAATAAAGACATTTAATAACAGCATGAATTCCAGATACACAAAATTTGCACTAACTCTGTAGACTTCCCTCTCAACAGAAGGAATGGAATCACATCTTGATTCCAGAATGAGATTTTCACTCTGCAGCGGAGTGTGTGCAGTTATGAAACTTCCTGGCAGATTAAAACTGTGTGCCAGATCTATACTTGAACTCGGGACCTATGCCTTTTGCGGGCAAGTGCTCTACCATCTGAGCTACCCAAGCACGGCTCACGACCCGTCCTCACAGCTTCAATTCTCCGAGTACCTCGTCTCCTACCTTCCAAGAGCACTTGCCCATGAAAGGCAAAGGTCCCGAGTTCGAGTCTCGGTCAGGCACACAATTTTAATCTGCCATGAAGTTTCACATTTTTTATGTCTAACTAACCTAAATTATAGGCATTAACTCTGTGGTAACGGAATCTAAGCTACTGTAACATTTTCAGGAGGTGGTGCTTCGCAACTCTTATATATCCTGAGCTGCTGGTAAAATACTTTATTTATACAACCAATTTTAGTCATCTGGCCATCATCAGGATCATAAAAGTTTTCGCAGCATCATGTTACACGAAGTATAAAATCGTTGTTGTCGGGTGATATGTTGCAGTGTTAAAACCAATTACGTTGAACCACATCCTTCCATAGCATTTTGTTGTTGGATATCAGTGAAATGTCTGGGGCAAACATTTGCAACATGTAACGAACTGTTATCGTCAGCTTGTTCATGTAATAAGATCTCCAGTGTACAACATTTCATCTGTTAACTGTTTATGCTTTGGTTGTGTGAGTTTGTATCATTGTCTTGCTCACAAGTTTCCGTTTTTCGTTTTGTAGAATCACTTTCAACACACACCATGCTGTTTTTAGGGATTTCTTCACTTCATTTTTTCAAAGCACTTAGACGATTGCAATAAATACAAGCAAAGATTGGAATGTAATGCGCAATAATTTTATTACCAAATTGTTTAATGTCTAATAAAGCAAAAAATATCACAAATGAACTTCCATCTATTACCTACATTTTACATAGTCACTGCCGTTCTCAACCCATTTATCCAATCGTTTTACCAGTTTCAGTATGCCCTGTTTGTGGAAGTCCATTTGGTTGGAGTATAGCCATATGCTGACCACTGATTTCACTCCCCCATCTGTCAAAAAACATTGCCCAGCGAGAAATCTCTTCATCTACATCTAAATGATTACTATGCAATTCGCAATTAAGTTCCTGGCAGAGCATTCATCAAATCACCTTTAAACTACGTCTCTAATGTTCCACTCTCAAACAGTGTGTGGGAAAAACGAACACTTCAGCCTTTCCAAGCAAGCTCTGATGTATCTTATTTTATTAAGATGAACATTTCTCCCTACATATGAAAGAACCGGCAAAATATTTTCACACTGTGAGGAGAAAGTTGGTGATTGAAATTTCATGAGAAGGTCCTGCAGCAGCGAGAACCACCTTCGTTTTAATGACTGCCACCCCAATTTGTGTATCATGTATGTGGCTCTCTCTCCCCTATTTCGTGATAATACAAGACGAGCTGCCCTCCTTTGTATGTTCTCTGCCAATCCTATCTTATTTGGATCCCTTATCACACAAGTTACTCTCCAGAAGAGCTACATTTTCTAAGTGTTTTTTCAATAACTTGTAGTATTTGGTTTGCTTTCCCCACAACATTACCTTTGTGATTGTTCCAGTTTACGTTATTCGTAATTGTAATCCCTAAATACATAGATAAATTTACAGCATATAGATTTCTGATTTGTGATTTATCATGTAACTGAAATTTGGCAGATTCTTATTAGTGCTCGTGTGGATGACTTCACGTCTTTCATGATTTACAGTCAATTGCAGCTTTTTGTCCCATGTAGATATCTTCTCTAAATCATTTTGCAATTCGTTTTAATCATCTGTTGACATTACATGATGGTAAACGACAGCATCATCTGCAAACAGTCTAAGAGCATTGCTCAGATTGTCTCATAAACCGCTTATATAGATCAGGAGCAACAGAGGGCCTATAACACTTCCTTGTACAACGCCAAATATTATTTCCGTTTTATTTGATGACTTTCCATCAATTATTATGAACTATGATCTTTCTGACTGGAAATCCTGAATCCAGTCACATAACTGTAATGACACTCCATAGGCATGCAATTTAATTAGAAGTCACAAGTGAGGAACAGTGTCAAAAGCCTTCTGGAAATCTAAAAATATGGAATATCGAAATTGTCGATAGTATTCATTACTTCATGAGAATAAAGAGCTAGTTGTGTTTCACAAGGACAATATTTTTTAATCCTTGTTGTCTATTTGTCAATAAATCGTTTTCTTTGGGTTGATTCATAATTTTCAAGCACAGTTTGCGTTCCAAAATCCTTCTGCAAATTGACGTTTGTGATATGGGTCTGAAATTCAGTGGATTACTTCACTATATTGGTGTGACTTGTACAACTTTCCAGGATCTGGGTATTGATGCTTCTATGAGTGAGCAGTTGTATAAAATTGTGAAGTATGAAGCTATTGTAACAGCATACTATGAAAGGAACCTGACTGGTATACTATCTGGACTGGATGCTTTGCCTTTCCTAAGTGTTTTAAGCTGCTTCACTACACCAAGGATATCTACTTCTAAGTTACTCTTGCTCGCAGTTGGTCTTGATTCATGAGACCAAACAGACGAAAGCCCAGTGGCGCAAGGTCCGGAACATATGGTGGATGCTGGAGCACCTCCCATCCAAATTTTTCGATTTCTCACGAAGTGGAGGAGCGACAGGGGGGGGGGGGGGGAGGGGGGCGAGCATTGTAATGAAGAAGTCTGAAACCCTCAGCATTAATGTTGTACTTTTTGTCACAAAGAGCAAAACACAATTTAACCAAAGTTGCAGCATTCACAGTGTTCCAATGTTCAGCATAGTCCACCAATAACAGACCATGGATATACCAGAACATTGTCACAAGCAGTTTACTAGCAGATTGAGTTTTTTTTTTTTATTTGTACTGGGGAACCTTTATGTTTCCACTCCAAAGAGGCCTGCTTGGTTTTGAATATGTAGTGGCACACCCACGACTCATCACCAATTACGATTCTTTTCAGAAAGTCATACCATTCTACTGTGTAACATGTTAAGTGTTCCAAGCTTGATCACCATTCATTGGCCCATGTGATTGTCTGTCAGGTTCTTAGGCACCCAGCGAGCACTACCTTTACGAAATTGCAACAGATCACGAACAATAATATACACTGTACCATAAGAAATGTTGAAGTGCTGCGATAACGTTTGCAGTTGCACACGCCGGTCGTTCAAAATTACTACCTAAATGGCTCCAACATTCTGTGGGGTTGCAGCTGTTACTGACCGCCCAGAGCATGGTGAATCACTTACGTTCACATGGCCCTCTTGAAAGAATGCACACCCTCTGGAGACATTGCTACAGTCCATAAAGTCGTCCCCATACACGCCAAACACGTCCCTTGACTTTCACTCGGTCTATGCCCTTCGGTACACAAATATCGAAATACACTGCTTGTTCTTCACAAATTGATGACAGTAGCCTGCGCGCCATGTTTGTTTCGTAGGCCATGTTTCTCTCGCTAGTGCTGTGCATGAAAACAAAATACCTGCTTTAACACAAACTTCAAACCATATCGACATGAAATTTCAAGATTCCAGCTGCAGTGCCACGGGAGGAAAAAATTATTGTGCATTATTTTCCGATCCTCCCTCGTATCTTCCTAATCTTGCATTTGAATAAGAATTATATTTAACTTTGTAGCTTTGTGTTTATTGCTGAGTTATCATCTGATGATTTACTTTCTAGCTCGACAAGATTTTGTACTAACTCCATTAAGCTGACGCATTTGTTGACATAATGTTTCAATTTTTTAAGTTCCTGTGTTCCTTTTTCTCGAAAAAGTTTGATGCCTAGCTCTTCCCAAAAGCTTCACAATGAAACTTAATTCTTCCTTTTGAGCACATCATGGCGTGACCTTCACTGTTACTGAGGCCTACACAATCATTGTGGAAGAATTTTCCACACCATAGTACACATACCAAAACTATTTCTGTGCTTATATCTTGTTTTTTGCACTTTACACATGAGTTACCATCATCACTCGATGCCATGGTAGGTGAAATATAAAATCATTGTCATCCGGTGGTAAGTCACAACGTTAAAACCGACTACAGTGTTAACATAAATGAATGCACTCAATAGCACAGTTTTTATGGATTCACGACGTGATTTTTATTATGATATGATGACAATGTATTATTCGTGATTCTATCACCCGACACTAATGATTTTATATTTTGGCTAACATGATGCTCTGAACACTTTTATCAACCTGATGATGGTCAGAGGACTGAAATTGCTTCTATAAATTAAGTACGTTACTAGCAACTCAAGGTTGTAATATGAATTTTTTTAACATAAAATATTTTGAAGGTATGCATGAGGCAAGCTTGAGTGCTTTTTACGATACTGTAGGTGTGTTAATTTCGACAATATATGTTCCAGAAACCCTACTACTTGCTTACGTTATGCCTAGATAGAAGTTAGGGCAACAAATTATTTTCTGATACTTCTCTGACACTTCTTCACTAAGTTGAATTAACGTGTCTGGAAGTATACAGAATGAATACTGGTTCAATAACAGATGGAATTATTGATGAAAATGTCTTTCACTGTATCGTGAAATTATACTTTTTCTCCCTCTGTACAATAAAAACATTACATTTTTTTATAGAACCTACTTATGGTTAAAAAAAGGAACACCAGTTTTGCAAGTGTATACAAGCAAAAACTAATAAATAGGCTAGGTTGTTACTACGTAACACTCACATTTGAGAACATTAGTACTGAGGTCTTAATTCATGACTTAAACCACGCAAGTTCTGAGCCTACATTTCTACAGCCGTTAATATAATATTTCAGTTTCTCTGTTATATGAAAAGGGCATTCTCTATGCGCCTTAATTATGTCCAGCACAATGCATACATGCAACATCAACTATTTTATAAGAAATATTGTATAAAGTTGCGTTACTAGGTTAACTACCAATAGGGTAAACATTGACGAATCCTCAAAGTTAGGGAAAACATGGTGGACAATTCATCCTAATATATATGAGCTCTAGAGAAATGTTACCTAGGTGAACCTAGCGTCTCTCGCTGGAGCCACGCTGATCCTTTAGCAGTCAAAGATATCTCACTAATCTTTCGTAGTGGGGTGGCACGTGTAGTACTATCTTTACGTACTTCTTTGGTTGGATGCGTTTTGTGAGCTGTCTGCTAGTGTTGTGTCACTGTAAGCTACGTGTTCTGCATTGCAGTTTTCCGTGTATTGATATTCCTGGGCATGTTAGACATGTCGTCTGGCGCGGTAAATATACATTCCTAAAATCTGATCATTGTTTTGTTTATCGTCATAATAAGCGTTGTTCCAAACTGCAGTATAATTAATACGAATTTGTGTTACAAGTACCCAATGGCCCGCTTACCCTTGCATAGTTGGACGAAAATGGAATTTAAATGCCCATATACTGTGAAGTAGACGAGATTATAGGCCGCTTGTAGTTGTACATTTTTATTAATGAAGACGCCCATTTTCAATTTAGCAACCACGTTGACGAATAATGAATATTAGAACAGCGTGAAGTTAAAACTGTCAGATTCTTATGGAAGGAAGAAAGTGTGCTGTAGTGTTTTGGTAGATTCCTTATACAAGATAACATTAAAGTGAATTAAACGAATGCCATATAGATTACATACTAAACGATGTCTTATCACTTGCGTTCTCCTGTGAGAAAATGTTAGCTCTACTAATCTGTGGAAAATTTTATGTTTTGCATAGTCGTTTTTTACATGAATTTATATCCATACAAATCGTTCATGCAGTAAATGAAACACTTGATTTCCAGGTGAATTTGTTTCACGTAACTATTACGTTGTTTACTACTACTATTGCTGCTACTGCTTCTTACTGTTTTTACTTACTACTGGTGTTAGTAGTTGTAGTAGTAATAGTAGTAACTACCATTGTGGTTATTTAAACCTCACCCGACCAATTGGGAATTGCTGTAATGTATCTATATTCTGTTCATTCATCTCGTTATGGAACGTCACCATAATTTGGTAACGAACCGTAAGTTTTTAACGTATTTTCATCTGTGCGCAACAAGAAGAATGTAATTGCCTGGAAATTTTTCGTCGCTGTACCCTTAAAGCCATGGTCTATATAAAGTGGATTCTCATAAGTTAATGTATTGTATCAGTTCAACGATTCCCGAGATGCCTTCATTTTTTTTTTTTTTTTTTTTTTTTTTTTTTTTTTTTTTTTTTTTTTTGTTAATGGGCAACATTTGTCGTTTATATTCAACAATTCCAATGTACCAACATCGTTTATAAGGTCATGTTTATAAACAAGCAAACATTTGTTTGGTAGTATAGATTTTAGTAGTTGTAAGCTAGCCCACATGAAAATGGCCATTGATTCACGATCAACTGTAATAGAAGATAATTAAACATTGTGTTATTTGTGACTGATACTTTCATGTTGGTAAATAATATATTGTGAGATTTGTGTTTTTAAATGTGCCTTAAATATGTTTATAGGAGCTGTATGTAATTGGGACTTGATTTCTCAGCTAGGTAAAATGTCATGACCCTGAATCACCATATTTTGTTTAGACAGTTGGTTTTATAGGATTCATGGTATGACAAACCAGTGGATGTCATATCTAATCAAAAGAATGGCGAAAGTAGATTCGCTATTGTTCCTCATATATGTAAACCATCTTCCATCTAACATAGAACAACCAGAAATAAATCTTTTGCAGGTAACACTAGTATTGTAATTGGTCCAAGCATACATAGGGCAATTGTGAAGTTATTCTTAAAAGTATCATTGACTCATTTTCTGTGAATGGTCTTGCCCTCAATTTTAAAAAGACAAACCATATTCATTCCTTTACATCCAGAGGTACTATACCAATAAGAGTGACTCAAGGTGAGGAAATATTAATTAGGGTAAAAACTTCAAAATTTTTAGGTGTCCATATTAGTGAGAATTTGAACCAGAAGAAGCCCATTCATAAAACAACTTCATTCTGCCACATTTGCCCTTAGAATCATTGCAAATATTGGTGAGAGAGAAATCAGTAAGCTTACATATGTTGCATATTTTCATTCAGCAATGTCATATTGAATAATGTTCTGGGGTAACTCATCTTTAAGAAAGGTTTTCATTGGTAGTTGGATTCATGTTTCATGGATCATTTTGCACGATAGGTCAGAATGATGGGAACAAGTCATTTTACAATCGCATAGCAAATTAATTTTTACATATGGTTACATTGTGAACATATCCAAGTTTGTTTCTTTTTTTGTTTACCCCAGAACATAATTCCATATCACTTTACTGAATGAAAATACGTCAACTTACTGGTTTCTCTCGCAAAGATTTGCAATGATTCCAAACACAAATGTGGCTGAACTAAGTTTTGGTATAGGAGTTCCAAAATGTACCTTTTCCAGTTTAAATTCTCATCAATATGGACATTTAGGAATTTTGAAGTTTCCACCCTATTTATTACTTCCTTGCCATGTGTTACCTTATCATTAGTGTAATTTGATTAGTACCCCTACATGTGTAAAGCTGAATATGTTCTCTTTTAAAAATTGAGGGTTAGACCATTTGCAGAAAACCAGTCAATGATACTGTTAAGAACTTTGTTTACCATTTCTTCTGTTGCTTAAAAACGTGAAGAAGAATAATATGTGGTATTCACCCACAATCATCTTACAGATATCTTTATGAGTTGAGCATATTGACTAGTACATCACAGTATATTTATTCCCTCATGAAATATACGGTAAATCATTCACTGCAGTTCAAAGAAACAATGATGTAAGTCATTACAATACCAGAAGAAAAATGACATCAATTACTCCACATTAAGGTGGTCTTCAGTACAAAAATAGACGCACAATGCGGCAACTAAAATTTCCGATAACTTGCCCAGTGACATAAAATATCCGACAGACAGAAAAGTAAAATTCAGGAAGAAACTGAAAAACTTCCTTCATGACGACTCCTTCTATTCTATAGAAGAATATCTATTATTGTTATGTGTTCAAATGGCTCTGAGCACTATGGGACGTAACTTCTGAGGTCATCAGTCCCCTAGAACTTAGAACTACTTAAACATAACTAACCTAAGGACATCACACACATCCATGCCTGAGGCAGGATTCGAACCTGCGACCATAGCGGTCGCGCGGTTCCAGACTGTAGCGCCTAGAACCGCTCGGCCACTCCGGCTGGCTATTATGTGTAAAAGGGGTAGTAGGTATTACTGAGTAGCATGTTTACATCATTAAAAAAAAAAATCTTGTAAATTGTTAGCATGTAGGCATATTTGCAAAATAATTTGTAATATGAATATAAAATGACTCATTCCACATAATTACAATGTAGGCCCTATCATGCAAATGATCCATGGAAAATGAAATTAACTTACAATGAACTTTGACAGCTAAAACATTTCTCATATAAAGCTACCTCTTACTCAAGTTACTAAATTCCTTATTTAAATACATGTACCAAAGTGTCATTAGATATAATTCATTGCTTGAGAGTGTCTGCTTCATAGCTTATTCCCACGAGAATTTTTTCGTATGGTGTACTGTATTTTGATTATTTTATCTTTAAGGTGTATTAAAACAAAATTACCATCATTATAGTGTGAAAATTTTATTCATCAATTTGTTTTATTTTTGGGCAATTTGTATTGAAAATCCATTCTGAGTAAGGTACCACTTTGAAATGTTGCAGAATTGATTCCATTGTTGTGGCCACTGGAGACAAATCTTCAGAAAATAAATAACTGAGACTGAAGTAGCTTGTTTCCTTTGAAGCCATGAAATTGGGATAGTCAGTCTATCTTTTCACTAATGTAACATGTTCTCTGTTGGGATTAATTATTCAGTGTTTTAAATTTACAATTATGGGGCAAAAACTGGCACACAGATACCTGTAAAATACATGTTCAGAAAGCAGTAATTTAAGATGTTTACTGTCATTCGGAAAATAAATGCCTAACTGGTGGGACACTTCACATTTTCAAAAGAGAGTGTAGGCATCTGTAAAAAATTATAATCAGATTAAAATAAGTTCATAGTTGACAGGTTGCAGTAGCAGGGGGGCAGTGTTGTCAGTGGACAACCAGTGATATTGGGCAAGGCCCTGCATGTGCTAACAAAACTGGCAACACAGTGAACTCATGGCATTTGATAAAGAACTATGGTTGTTTTGGTGGATGGCTCCTACCACTTGACTCACAGAAACGTTTATCAGACAGTAATTTTGATTCGAGTATGTGTGTGGTTGATATGTTTCTGTCTTCACAAAATTATCTGGATAGACTCTACTATGCTTCCAGATATGATCTAAGTGAACTTGGAGAAAATTTCATTCCTATTTATGGCACATGGAATGTGGAGCTGAATTACTCTCTCATGAATCACAGTATTTCCTCTAGTTGCTTCAGTGAAGACCATTTTTCATACTTTACTTCCTGTTATATACATACAACTATAACACATACTAAAAATAACTTGTATAGAAGCTTATCTATTTGATGGTAGTACGTCAAAGTAGAACTAAGGACAGTGCATCTGCTAAACATAGTAACAGAGCAGAGGTGAAGACTGAAGCTTAGTGACATTAAAATGCTATCATTAGCATATCTTAATTTAAAGTTTGTTGGAAATGATATTTTTATCTTGCTAAATGTTATGAAGCTGGTGACTCAAGTTTAAGTACAACAATTTTCCATGGCGTATGTTTTCTGTAATATTTTATTTGTAATAGTCTTTTATTGTCATTAAGTTATTTTTGATCTCTACAATTTTGAAAGTTCCATATTATCCCTGTGATACACTCACTACCTGGATGTAACACTAAAACAAAATAAATAGTCCAAAAAATAAAATATAAATTAAATATTTACACAGCGGGGTGGGGGCTGAAATTAACATCTCTTGCCAGCAGAGAATTGCATGTAGTTTCAGGCATAGATTTATGGGGGTTTGTTTACTTAATCTGATTTTATTTTATGCTCTTGTGCATTGAAATATTCTATGTCAGTAGTTCTCAGAAACAAGAATATTCTTAGCACAGGTGCATTTTGCAAGAAGAAAGTGTCTTTAATTCAAATTGTATATCAGTCTGTTCAGGCAGCTGAGAACTGACGTGATGTGTTTACTCTCTCATGGCAACTGACGTTAATGCAAAACTCTCTTAACTTATGCAAAGAAAGTATTGCATTTTCTCACTAACAAGAATGCACCAAATCTTCTGCGTAACTATTGTAGGAATAAAATTCCAGGCTTGCAGTCATTTTCTTGGATCATTACAGGATATTATTTTCATTGGCAATTACTCTGATGTGTAGTATGTCATTGCAACAGCCATAGCACCCACAATGATGATTTGAGCAGTATGTTATACAATTACAGTGATTGATTTCTAGGAATCCTGCCAGGAAACAGTATACAACTATGGGGCTAGAAATCATGTGCAACTTTCTCATTACCCCCCAGGGGGCTCGCCACTCTTTTGTGAGTATGTGCTTGGCTACAATGGGACCCCAGCGTTTTCAGTGTACTTCTCTTTCTGTGCTGCAAACCTACACTGAGACTATCTTTTAGCTCTTCTGGCTTTCTGCCATATGATCCTTTCGGTGCAGACCCTGCATGGACTTGGTTCATGATTTTGATTTTCATTTCCAGTTTCACTCCCAGCTCTATCTTCACCGTCCTGTAACGATTATATGGTCACCATAATTGGGTTTGATGTGCCATCTTTTCCACATTTTACAGAAGTGCGTGTCATGCAGGGAAGGTCGCCCACTATGGTGTATGCTGTACCTCTGAGCCCTTCCACCGTGGCACCCTTCCTTCCTGTCATCGTAGTATGCCCAAAACCTGGTATGGTAGCCACTTTTTGAGACTGGTCTTTGATTCCCAGCTGATGTAGCTTTCCCATCTTCACCAACTTAAGCGAAAGTACTGGCGATGCCTTGATAGTCTCTGCTGCCTCAGTAACAGTAGATGGGGTGCAGATCACTCTATCCTTTCGCTGCTCTACAAAGCCCTGATCCTGTCCCATTTGTCCCCCGTAATGGGAGTCTTGCATAAGGTTCAGCATCACCTTCAGCATTGCGGATAATGCACCCCATTGATCATGGTGGGATCTGACTTGCAACAGGAGCCTTCAGAATTAGCCCTGGGCCATGCGGTTCTAGGCGCTACAGTCTGGAGCCGCAAGACCTCTACGGTCGCAGGTTCGAATCCTGCCTTGGGCATGAATGTGTGTGTTGTCCTTGAGTTAGTTAGGTTTAAGTAGTTCTAAGTTCTAGGGGACTGATGACCTCAGAAGTTGAGTCCCATAGTGCTCAGAGCCATTTGAACCATTTGAATTATCCCTGAACAGCCCACTGGTCAAGGCTGGAGTCTGTCCATTACCTGTCTGGCACCAACAACAGCTGCTGAATTCATCTAAGTGTGTTGGTAGCTTCCCTGAACATCCCATCTACCATGTCCTTTTCTCTGGAAGGGAGCTCCCCCTCCCACAATGATGACTCACAACTGGGTTTACAATTGCTGTATGCCTACAGTGACTATGTTTAGAATGTTCAGAACTGCAACTTCCTCCACTGTCGCCTGTGGTCAGGTAGACATAGCATCTGCCTCCATGGCTTGTCCCCCAGTGGGTCTGGGGGTTAGAATAGGCCCGAGGTATCCGTGCCTGTCGTAAGAGGTGACTAAAAGGAGTCACACTTTTCAGCTCTATAAGTTCAGGTCCCATGGTATGGTTTGACCTGCCACTTTCCAAATTCTACAGAAGTGCTGGCCATATGGGGAAGGACACCTTATGTGGTGCATGAGTATCCATAGTGCCCTTAGATTCGATCTCCTAAACCTCTTGTCATGGCTTTGCTGCAATTCAACTATTTGGGCGAGGACACTTTCCGGGGTATTTCATCGTCTTCCATTGTCTCCTGTCCTCTTTCACCCCCATGACAGTATTGGATTTCTCTGTGCCCAGTATCCAGCATGGTAGCCATCCCTTTGTGATGGGGCCATCATGTACCCATTTGGTGCCCCCCCCCCCCCCCCCCCCCCCCCGACAACACAGGGATCGCACTGCTGATATCTGATACCTTCCATGCTGCATGTCCATCCTCTTGCTATTCTTTTTCCCCTCCCTTGGGGAACATGTCTGGGGTATTATTGGGAATGTTCTGCATTCTGTCTCTGATGTGCCAACAGTCTCACCTTTGTTTTTCACTCCCTTTTCCTTTCTTTGTTTCTCTTCTCTCATTCCTCTGTCTCAGCATTAGAGGATCTCCTTTTTTCTTCTTCCTACCTGTGTGCTCCTGAAGGTTGGCCCACACATCTAATGTGTAACAGGTGACTCGGTAATGCATAATTCCCAGCCCCGGGTTGACAGGTAGGGTTCGTATGTACCCCCTGGTACAGGCCAGGCCCAGGGAGGGGTGATTGCCTGAGCTGCAACCTTCCCAAATTGCCAATTGGTCCCTCTGTCAGATCTTCAGGAGGTGTGACCTGATGTGTAAATAATCACCTAAGGCGGGTGTACCCCCTTGTGCAAGGAGCCCCCAGTTGGAAGGAGTGTGCCATCGGAGACACTGGAAATTGTGAGGGATTTGCTCGTGATGAGTCAATCGTCTCCCTATTCAGCGTCTACCAAACATAAGTGTAATGAGGCTATTGATTCAAAGACCTGTCCCGCTGCACCACAGTTCCTTGTCGTCTCGCATACTGAAGACAGTCAGTCCTTCACCACAGTCAGTCCATTTATTATTGAGGAAGGTGTTGATGCAATTGCTGGCCCTGTGAAATCCTGCTCTCATTTACAGAATGGCACTTTGCTTTTGGAGACTGCTTCTGATTCTCAAACACAACAACTGCTTGCTGCCTCGCTTCTCCACAGCTACCCTGTTCATGTCAAGGCCCACAGAACTTTGAATTCTTCCCGTGGTGTAATTGGCACCAGACTGCTTGACGGCCTAACCGAGGCTGAAATACAATCTTACCTCTCTGTTCAGGGTGTCATTGCTGTCCGTCATGTAATGAAAAAGGTAGATTCCTCCTTAGTGCCCACCCACAGTCTTTTCCTCACCTTTGATAGGTTGGTGCTGCCGTCAAAGCTCAAACCAGGCTATAAAATTATCACAGACTGGCATTACATTCCAAACCCAATGCGCTGCTACCAGTGTCATCATTTTAACTACACTACAACATCTTGTCGACACCCAACCAAGTGTGTAACCTGTGGCAGGGATGCACACAAGGGCAATTGTCCGCCTCCTTCTCCCCGCTGTATAAACTGCAATGGTGGCCATACTACCTTCTTTTGGGATTGTCCTATGTGTCCAGATGAGTGGGCTGTTCAAGAGTTTCAAGTAAAGGAAAAAGTGCCTTACCCAGTAGATCGCAAATTACTGGCTAGTTGCAAACTCTGTGTTCTCCCATCTGGCACCTACAGTTCTGTTCTTGTTACCCCCTGCTCCATGAAGGACATGGCCACGCAGACATGTGACTTCAAATTCAGCTCGGAGGTTGTGAAATTGCCCAGTGTCAAGGTAGCATCACCATCCCCCTGTCCCGCTGTGCAACATACCGTCAAACTCTCGCCTCAAGGGCCGATGCCACCGACTACACTACACAACCAGTAGGCAGGAAAGGATCGAAGGAGTACTCCCATGAAGACTTCCTCCGTCCCTCCAGCCAAACAACACCAGAGACTTCCTCTAACCAGAAGGGCTTGAAGAAGTCCGCTAAAGGCCAACGGTCTTCTCCTTCCCCAACTCGACGATCCTGTTCGACATTGTCACCACGTGGTACCTAAGCCCGGCCGACCTATGTCTCACCGGTCCGCACTGTCAACCGTTTTTCAGCATTGGACTCCACGGACCGACCGCACAAGCAAGTTGATGTTTCTGTGGACCCAACGGAGCAGGATCCTACTGCTCCTGTGCCCTGTAGTAGCGACTCTACACCGGCTGTCACTCGGCAGCTGCTGAGTTGACACACCTCCGTCTCTTCCTCCTCATGACTGTCCTCAAATGGAACGTTCACAGCCTTCGGTTCCACAAAGAGGATTTACGGCTGTTTTTAGCATCACAGCATCCCCTTGTACTCTGCCTTCAGGAAACGAAATTGTGCCCTCATAACCGCTTTGAGCTTTCGCGTTACTTACTGCTTCATTTTGGCCTTCCCCCTGAGATCGGCTTTCCGTCTCATGGGGACGTCATGCTGCTCATATGGGATGACCTTCATACTCAGCCCATTTCCCTGACTACCCATCTTGAAGCTGTTGCAGTTCACCTTTTCATTCCCAGCCTGCCTTTCTCCCTCTGTACCATATATGTACTTCTGTCCTTCGATGTCGCCAGGGCAGACTTCCTTCAGCATATTGGACAGCTAGCTCCCCCGCTTTTGCTACTCGGTGAGTTTAATGTGCATCATCCCCTCTGGGGCTCTCCCAGGACCTGTCAGAGAGGTGCCTTCTTTGCAGACCTTCTTAACCAACCTAACTACTTCTGCCTTAACACTGGAGCACCCACTTTCCTTGCCGACTCCTTGCACACCTATTCCCACTTGGACCTCTCCTTTTGCACTGCCCAGCTTGCCCATCATCTTGAGTGGCCCGTTCTTCCTGACACCTACTCGAGCAACCATTTCCCATATGCTCTCCGTTTGCTGACTCCTACACCATCCGCTTGCATGCCCAAATGGCAGCTTACTAAGGCTGTGGCAGCTTACTAAGGCTGACTGGCAGTGTTATTCCTCCCTGGCGACCTTCAGAGAACAATATTTCCCCAGTTGTGATGACCAGGTGGGCTATATCACCAATGTTATCTTCACTGCTGCAGAACATTCCGTTCCTCGTACTTCCTCTTTACCACGTTGTGTTCCAGTCCCTTGGTAGACTGAGGCATGCCGCGATGAAATTCGCATACGGAGACGTGCTCTCCACGGTTTTAACCATCAACCTGCGATGGTATACTGCATTCATTATAAACATGCGTGGAAAGTGTCATTGCATCCTTCAGGATAGCCAACGAGCTAGGTGGCTTTCATTCACTAGTTCTTTTAACAGTTCCACCCCTTCCTCTGTCATGTGGGTCGACCTCCGACAGCTCCCTGGGACCAAGATCCATTTCCCAATTTCTGGCCTGACAGTAGCAGACAATGTTATTGTGGACCCTATTGCTATCTCCAACACTGTGGTCTACCATTTTGGGGAAGTTTCGAGCCCTTCGCACTATCACCCTGCCTTCCTCCAACGGAAACGAGAGGAGGCAGCTTGGGCGATACTCATCTCTTCTCCGAATTGTGAGTGCTACAATTCCGCCTTTACTATGAGGGAACTTGATCATGCCCTCAGTTCAACCCGATCTTCTGCCCCAGGGCTGGACGCCATCCACATTCAGATTTTGCAGTACCTTTTCCTTGCGGGCAAGCACTTTCTGCTTAATACGTACAACCGCATCTCGGCAGAGGGCAAATTTCCTGGACGCTGGTGTGAAGCCACCGTCATACACATACCTAAGCCAGGCAAGGACAATAACCATCCTACTAGCTACTGCCCCATCTCTATACCAGTTGCATTTGCAAGGTGATGGAATGTATGATTCATGCCCGGCTGGTATGGTGGCTCGAGTCTCGCAATTTACTGATGAATGCACAATGTGGATTTCGAGCATGGAGTTCAGCAGTTGACCATCTTGTTACTTTGTCCACCCATATCATGAATGGCTTTCTGCGGAAAGCCCATACTGAGGCCGTGTTTTTCGATTTGGATAAGGCCTACAGCACCTGCTGGAGAACTGGTATCCTTCGTACTCTTTACACGTGGAGCTTCCGTGGCTGCCTGCCCTGTTTCCTTCAGGCATTTCTACGTGATTGAGTTTTCAAGGTGCTTGTGGTTTCTGCCTTGTCACACTTTTATCCAGGAAAACGGTGTGCCTCAGAGTTCTGTCCTGAGTGTCGCCCTCTTTGCTATCGCCATTAACCCTAAAATCACCTGTCTCCCACTGGGCACCTCTGGCTCCCTTTTTGTTGACGATTGTGTCTTTTATTGCAGCTCTCCACGGACCTGTCTCACTGAGCAGCATCTTCAGCGCTGTCTTGATCGTCTTTACTGCTGGAGCATTAACAGTGGCTTTTGCTTTTCCCCTGACAAAACCGTCTGGCAGCGCAAATGGTTCCTCCCACCATCTCTACCTTTTCCCCTTCTTTTCGTTGAAACTACTAAATTCCTGGGGCTCATGCTCTGTAGGAAACTCTTGGTCCTCCCATGTGTCTTACCTGGCATCCCGCTGTATTTGGTCCCTCAATGTCTTACATGTCCTCAGTGGCACTTCCTGGGGGTTCCAATCGAACCACCCTCCTCCATTTGTACCGGTCCCTTGTCTGTTCAAAATTCGACTATGGGTGCTTTGTTTATGCGACTGCATGCCAATCCTCTACCCATCAACACTATCCACCGTCATGGCATCCGTTTGGGTATGGGTGCCTTTTACACCAGCCCGGTTGAGAGTCTGTATGCTGAAGCTGCTGAACTGTCACTGTCCTACAGCCCTGACTTCCTCCTCAACAGGTATGCATGCCGTTTGTGTGCCATGCGTGGCCACCCCTCCTATGCCTCCTCCTTTGATGGTTCCTTTGATCTTCAGTATTGGGCTCATTCCTCTGCTATGTTACTTTCTGAACCCCCTTTGCCACTTGCTACAGTGGATTAACTTCACACTACCTGCAACTTTCCCAGTGGGTGTGAACCCTTTACCACCTTGGCTTGGTGAAGCAGCCCATTTTAACCTTGGCCTTCATTCACTTCCTAAGGACACTACTCCAGCCTCGGTCTATTGCCTCCAGTTTCACGACCTTCGCATGGAACTTCGCGATAATACCTTTGTCTACGCTGATGGCTCTCGGACTGACCATACAGTCGGGTGTGCCTTCGTCATTGGCACCTGTGTCTTTCAATACTGGCTTCCAGCACACGCCTCAGTATTTACAGCCGAGCTCTTCGCCTTGTATCAGGCCATGGAGTACATCCGGCAACACAGCCTTTCCAATTGTGTTCTCTGCTCAGACTCACTCAGTGCCCTCCAAAGTCTATGTGCGCTATAGACTGCTCATCCCTTAGTGCAGCGGGTCCAAGAAAACTGTCACTCTCACTTTTTTGTGGAGCCAATTTCACATTTCTGTGGGTCCCTGGTCATGTCAGTCTGCCACGTAACGAGGCTGCTGACGCTGGTGCCAAGGCTGCAGCTTATTAAGCCTCTTCCAGCACCTTGGACAACCTCCTCTTGGAACTCCCGTCGGGAGGAGATTATTTTAACTCGACTGTGTATTGGGCACTGCCTTTTTAGCCATCGTCATTTGGTAAGTGGCGCTACCCCACCACTTTGTACACACTGTGCCCAAATTTTAACTGTCCACCACTTCCTACTGGAATGCCCTTTTCTTAACAGTTTACGTTTCAGCTTGGGTTTGCCATCTAATTTATCAGCCGTTTTAGCGAATGGTGCGCGGGCTGTTGACCGAATTTTGCTTTTTATCTGCCGAAGCAATATGGCGAAGGCCATTTAATTTTTATTTTTGGATCTCAATTTCTGTATGATGTTTTTTTAGCCTCTTTTCCACGTGCCTGTTTTTAGCTGTCTCCTATTCTGTCCCTAGGGACTGACGTATAGTCGTTTAACTCTTGTCTGTGTTCGTGTTCTATAGTTTTGACTTGGGCGTGTATTGACTGCAATTGTTCTTGCACCCTAAAGCAAAACAAAACAAAGAAAAAAGCAGGTGGCCTTTGCTGTGGCTGGGTGGCACCCATGGGGAGAGCCCGATTGGAGTGGGTGGCATCAGGGTAGATGACCGGTAATGAAGTGGACTAAGTCATCTCTTGCTGGTGACCGTACAGCACCAGCAGTCACTAAGAACGGCAAGGTAGAGTACAATGCTGACAGATATGACCCTAAATTGTTTCCCTCCCTCGCTACACCATGGGAGGAACGTAGGGCTACAGAAAGAAGAGAGCCAAATTTGCCTCGGTATTTAGTCTGTAGCAGAATGGACTGGGACTCCTTTCTACATACGAAGCCTCAGTTTTTTGTTGAACACCTTGAGGATAAGTTAGGGAAGTGACAGTGCTGACCAAGATGAGAAGCGGTGCGGTCTCGATTCAGACAGCAGCCCCAGCCCAGTCCTGGGCTTTACTTGCTTGTGACCGGCTTGGTGATATTCCTGCTTCTGTCGCTCCCCATAGAAGCCTCAACATGGCCCAGGGGATTCTTTTCCATTGCAACCTCCTCTTGCAGTCTGACGACAAGTTCTGCAGCAATCTAGAATGGCGGGGTGTTCATCTCATCCAGTGTGTTTACAGGAGACCCAAAGACAACAGGATTGCTACCAGTGCCTTCATCTTAGTCTTTGAGGGTGATTCATTGCCTGAAAAGGTGAAGGTGATGGTTTATCGCTGTAACATTAAACCAGATGTCCCTCCCCCTATGTGGTGCTTTAAGTGCTGGAAATTCGGGCACATGTCTTCCTGCTGCACTTACAACACCACATATTGAAACTGCGGACATCCACTCCATCCAGATACTCCCTATACGCCTCCTCCCACTTGCATCAACTGCGGAGAGCAGCTCTCCCCCTGCTCGCCAGACTGCACAGTACTCCAAAAAGAGCAGAAAATCATGGAGTACAAGACCCTGGACTGGTTGTCTCACCAGGAGGGTAAACGTAAATTTGAACGATTACACCTCGTTCGGTTGATGTCCACTTAAGCTGCAGCTACATTACCATCACAAGTACCAGTCATACCACACACTGTGCCATGAACAGTGGGCTCTCTGGGCCTCCAGAATACATCTGCCCCGTTGGTGGTAGGGGAAAAATCTCCTTCCGTTGCTCCCAAAGTACCTACTTTGGGAGCAAGGCCCCCCAAACACAGGGGACATTGGTCCGCTCACTCCAGCTGGATAAGCAACAGCCTCCTCCAGCTCCTCTTGTGTGGAAGGGATCCCTTGGGACCCTCTCTCCCAAGGTCTCCACTAATCCACTAATTCCACAGCGGACAAATAAGCGAAAAGCTGCTGAACAAAGAGCTTCACGGTCTTCTTCCATGCTTGAAGCTACTTCAGGGAAGTCCTCCCAGCAAGCCCCTAAAGAGAAGTGAGAGGGCAAGCAAATGAAGTCTGCTATGAAAAAGGACCCTCCAGTGGCCCCAACACCACCATTCCCTACTAGTTCTGCACCTGTGGATGAGGTGGAGATCTCAGCATCCGTTTAGGATATGGATCTCACTGATGCCTCATTCACAATATGAATGGATACAAATACTCAGTCAGTGGCAGCAGGTGACACTGAGGTGTAACCTGCCTCCTTGCCTGCTTCATGCCTTCCCAGCCTCACAATAACGTCATCCTCCAGTAGAATAGCTACGTTTTTATTCCACCACCTGGCTGAGCTATGGCGACGTTTAAGCCTTACCCCTGTTTTCTACATTGCCTTCCAGGAAACCTGGTTCCCAGCAATGTGGACCCCTGCCCTTCGCGGCTATGTGGGGGATCTTACAAGAACTGTAGTGGCTATAACAGAGTGTCAGGTGGAGTTTGTGTCCTGAGCTCAGTATGCAGTGAACCAGTGCCCTTTCAAACCCCTTTTGAAGCTGTGGCTGTCAGGATAAGTGCGACACGGGAAATAATTGTCTGCAACATATATCTTCCTCCCGATGGTGCAGAACCCCTGAACCCATTGGCTGCACTGGTTCATCAACTCCCTAAACCTTTCCTGCTTTTGGGTTATTTTAATACCCATAACCCCTTGTGGGGTGGCACTGCTTACTGGCCGAGCTAGAGATGTCAAAACTTTCCTGTCTCAACTCTACCTCTGCCTCTTAAATACTGGGGCTCCCCTACAGTTCAGTGTGGCTTATGGCACTTACTCGGCAATTGATTTAACCCTCTGCAGCCCAGGACTTCTCCCATCTGTCCACTGGAGAGCCCACGATGACTTGTGTGGTAGTGACCACTTTCCCATCTTCCTGTCACTCTTCCAGCTCCATTCCCCTAGGCATCTACCAAGATGGGCTTTAAACAAGGCAGACTGGGAAGCTTTCACCTCTATCACCATTGAATCTCCACCACATGGTACCATCAATGTGGTAGTTGAGCAGGTCACTAGAATGATCATTTCTGCAGCAGAAACACAATCCCTTGCCCTTTAGGGCGCCCCCGGCGAAAGACAGTACCTTGGTGGTTGCCGTAAATCACTGAGGCAATTAAGGATCATTGGCGAGCTCTACAGTGACATAAGCAGCACATTTCTGTAGAGCACCTAATAGCTTTTAAACTGCTTCATGTCCGGGTTCGCCAGCTTATAAAAAGACAGAAACAGACCTGTTGGAGAGGTACGTCTCGAGCATTTGGTGCCATACGTCACCTTCCCAAGTCTGGACGAAGATCAGATGTTTTTGTGGGTACCATACCCCGACAGGTGTTACGGGCATCAACATCAATAGCATGTTATCTACTGATGCAAACGCAATTGCTGAGCACTTTGCTGGATGTGGTGTCACCACCAGACACCACACTTGCTAGGTGGTAGCTTTAAATCGGCCGCAGTCCATTAGTACATGTCGGACCTGCGTGTCGCCACTGTGTGATCGCAGACCGAGCGCCACCACAAGGCAGGTCTCGAGATACGGACTAGCACTCGCACCAGTTGTACGGACGACGTAGCTAGCGACTACACTGACGAAGCCTCGCTCCTTTGCCGAGCAGATATTTAGAATAGCCTTCAGCTGAGTCAATGGCTACAACCTAGCCAGGCGCCATTAGTAACATTGCATGTATCTAAAGAGTCTCACTTGTATCGCCACAATCTCCAGATGTACCAAAAGGATGGATTAAAGTTAAGTATTCTAGAAGCTACGTACTTTTCTTTATAGCACTCATTACGTATCCTGTTTCAGACTTCACGCCCTCCTGCTTTAACTTAGCGCTTGCCTTTCGGCTTCCTCTCATTGTGTCTAGGCTGTCTTGTCTAGACACAACACTGAACACTATGCTCGAGCCTCTGCATCAGAACACTGGACTCGCATTCGGGAGGACGACGGTTCAATCCCATCTCCGGCCATCCTGATTTAGGTTTTCCGTGATTTCCCTAAATCGCTTCAGGCAAATGCCGGGATGGTTCCTTTGAAAGGGCACGGCCGATCTCCTTCCCCATCCTTCCCTCACCTGCACTTGGGCTCCGTCTCTAATGACCTCGTTGTCGATGGGACGTTAAACACTAATCTCCTCCTCCTCTGCATCAGAGAATTATCCCCCAGCTTTTCGCACCCTCAAACAGCAGATGGGAAGGAAAGCCCTCTCGTCCACTGAACATCACAGTGAGCCCTACAGTACTCCATTTACAGAGTGGGAGCTCCTCAGTGTCCTTGAATATTCCCCGACACTGCTCCTGGGTCTGATCGGATCCACAGTCAGATGATCAAACATCTCTGGTCTGACTACAAGCGACATCAACTCATCATCTCCAATTGGATCTGGTGCGATGACGTCTTTCCATTACAATGAGCACCATCATTCCATTGCTCAAACCTGGTAAAAACACGCTTGATATGGATAGCTATCGGCCCATCAGCCTCATCAATGTTCTTTGTAAGCTGTTACAATGTATGGTAAGTTGGTGGTTATGTTGGGTCCAGGAGTCACGTGGCCTACTGGCTCTATGCCAGGGCGGTTTCCGCCGGGGTCACTCTACCATCGATAATCTAGTTTCCCTTGAGTGTGTCATCCGAACAGCCTTTTCCAGATGCCAACACCAGGTCTCCATCTTTTTTGGTTTACGAAAAGCTTATGACATGACCTGGCGGAATGATATCCCCGCCACATTATGCGAGTGGGGTCTCTGGGGCCTGCTCCCGATTTTTATCCAAAATTTCCTATTGCTCATTACTTTCCATGTCCAAGTTGGTGCCTCCCATAGTTCCCCCCATATCCAGGAGAATGGTTCCCGCAAGGCTCTATATTGAGTGTATTTCTAATTTTAGTGGCCATTAACGGTGTAGCAGCAGCTGTCGGGCCGTCGGTCTCATCTTCTCTGTATGCAGACAGCTTTTACATTTCGTACTGCTCCTCCAGTACTAGGGTTGCTGAGCGGCACTTACAGGGAGCCATTCACAAGGTGCAGTCATGGGCTCTAGTCCACGGCTTCCAGTTGTCAGCTGCGAAGTCATGTGTCATGCGCTTCTGTCAGCGTTGTACCATTCATGTGGAACCAGAACTTTACCTTAATGACGATCCACTCACTGTAGTGGAGACATATCGATTCTTAGGACTGGTTTTCGACACCCAGTTGGCATGGCTTCCTCATCTTCATCAGCTGACACGGAAGTGCTGGCAGCACCTCAATGCCCTCTGCTGCCTGAACAGCACAAACTGGGGTGCAGGTCGCTCTACGCTGCTGCAGCTCTACAGAACCCTTTCTCAATCCCGCCTTGACTATAGGAATCTGGGTTATGGTTTGATGGAGCCCTCAGCATTGCATTTACTTGACCCAGTGTACCACTGTGGCATTAGACTGGCAGCAGGAGCTTTTAGGAAGAGTCCAGTGACCAGTGTCCTGGTGGAAGCCAGAGTCCCTCCGTTGAAGGTTAAACATGCACAGTTGCTTGCCAGTTATGTTGCACACGTACATAGTTTTCCTGAGCATCCGAATTACCATCTCCTTTTCCCATCCACTGCGGTTCATCTCCCGCATTGGAGGCCCAGGTCAGGGCTTAAGATTGCGGTTCACGTCCGATCTCTTCTGTCTGGAGGGGAGTCCTTGCCTTTACCACCTATACTCAAGGTCCATTCACATACACCTCCGTGGTGTACACCTAGGCTGAAGCTCTGCTTGGACCTTTCGCATGGTACTAAGGACTCATTTAACCCTGCAGCTCTCTGCTGTCACTTCCTCTCGATTCTTGACATGTACCAGGACCATGAAGTGGTTTATACTGACAGCTTGATGATTGATGGTCACTTTGGCTTCGCGTATGTTCATGGAGGCCATATTGAACAGCATTCCTTGCTAGATGGCTGCAGTGTTTTCACTGCAGAGATGACAGCCATTTCTCTTGCACTTGAGAGCATCCGCTCATGCCCTGGGGAGTCGTTTCTTCTCTGTACTGACTCCTTGAGCAGCCTACAAGCTATCAACCAGTGCTACCCCCACCATCCTTTGGTAGTGACCATCCGGGAGTCCATCTATACCCTGTAACGGTCCAGTCGTTCGGTGGTGTTTGTGTGGACCCCAGGCCACATCGGAATCCCAGGAAATGAACTTGCTGACAGGCTACATGGAAACTGCTTCTGGAGATCGGCATCCCTGTAACTGACCTGCGATTGTTATTATGCCGCAAGGTTTTTCAGGTTTGGGAGATGGAATGGCATAATCTCAGTACGCACAACAAACTGCATGCCCTTAAGGAGACTACAAATGTGTGGAAGACCTCCATTTGGGCCTCTCACAGGGGCTGTGTGGTTCTCTGCAGGATCTGCATTTGCCGTACATGGCTAACACATGGCTACCTCCTCCACCGTGACGACCCACCTCAGTCGGTGTCACTGTGGCTCGCATATGACTGTCATCCACATCTTGCTGGACTGCCAACTTTTAACTGCTCTGCGGCGTACTTATAACATTCCCAGCACTCTTATCTTCGGTGTTGGGTGACAATGCCTCTACAGCAGATGTAGTTTTATGTTTTATTCGTGAGAGGGATTTTTATCTTACCATCTAAGGGTGGGCATTTAGACTTATCTCTGAGGTCGCCACCCTCCCTCCATTTTAACTATGTCACACTTCCTTTGCATATATTTGTCTTGGTGGCTGTCTCTTGCCTACATGTGTTCATCTCGCCTTGTCTTTTTGGGGTGGACATTTTAATGCGTTGCAGAGTGGCTGGCTCATCCTTTTTTATTATTGTGATCAGCCAGACCAAACCATATGCTCTATGGTTTTAATACTTTCTTCCACGTTTCCTTGTGGTGTATGTTTTCCCCATTTTTTGTTCATTCCATTTGTTTTCTTTTCAGGTGTGGCGTTGGCTGTTTTTGTACCTTGAGCCTTGCTTGCATCAGGAAAAAGGGACTGATGACCCTGTAGTTTGGTCCCTTTATACAACCAACCAACCCCCATGGCTTGTACCATGACCTTAAATTTGTCTCGAAGTATCATTTGGTCCAAAAGATTCCCTTTACCCCACCATTTTGTGCCACCTATTCTTGGCTGTCCTTGAGATGTGTCTGGGTTCAGAAGTGGTATTCACTGACCGGTCTACAATGGATGGATGAGCAAACTTTGCATACACTCCTGCATGATGTACTGAACTCCACACTCTGCTAGATGGCTGCAGTGTCTTCACTGCTGAATTGATGGCCATTAATCTAGCCCTTAGGCATGTTCATTCTTGCACTAGCAAGAGTATACTAATCTATAGTGACTCCTTTAGCAGCTTTCAGGCTATATAGTCCAGTGCTGCTCTCCTCATAGGCTTGTTACAGCCCCCCCCCCCCCCCCCCACACACACACACACACACACACACACATCTGCTTATTATTTTCATTATGTATCGAACAAGGTGGTACAGGAATTGATGTGCTGGACTTTGATTTGGGAAGAGCAATGTTCAAATGTGTTTCCTTCCATCTAGATATCAATTTTCAGTGGTTTTCTTAAGTTGCTTTAGGTGAATGATTGGAATTGCTCCTTTGAAAAGAACACAGGTTATTTACTGCTCCAATTTTGTCCCATCTGAGCTTGTTCTCCATTCCTAATGATTGCCTTGTCAACACACCCTGTAAAAATTATCTTTCTTCCCTCCATAATATTTGAATTTAAAGGCTAGTAAGCCTCATTTACAGATTCTGTGATTATGTAGGTGAGGCCAACTCCTTTTGACTAGCACTAAAATAGCTGCTGAGCTTAATGCACTGCCCATCCAACTGATAGGCCCCCATCAACAATATCACTTGCCCTCTCTTTCTGAGATACTGTGAATAAGTTTGTGTTTTGTGAAAGAATGTCGACAAAGAGCCAGATCAGCACCCCCCCCCCCCCTCCCAGTAAAAGCAACCTTTTAATATCTGTGGACGGCTCAGTAAAGTCAAAGATTTAATTCTTAGGAGTGTAGGAAGAGGAAAAACTTTCTTGGATGTATCAGGTTCAAGATCCATTTGCCAAAACTTATTTCTGCTCTCTTTACTACCAGTGAATCCCCAATTCTTTAAAAGAATTGAACTCCCATGTATAAAATAGCTTCAAACATCGGGTTACTGTATGTACGAGTTTGTGTCAAGCATTTAACAATAAGCATCTGAGAGAGAAAAAGATAAGAAAATGTTTGTCATTATGTTTAAAGTTTGTTAGAAGTCACTAAGTGCTCTCATTCTCAAATACTGATTGAATAAAGGCAATTTTCGCATACTGTCAATTACACTGCCTCAAGGCAAACACATTTCTAACTGTAATACTTGTCTTATTATTTAAAAAATTTAACGTATGATTATGCCTCTTAATCAGCAGATTATGACAGCATTTTAAGTTTTTAAATTCAGTCAGTAATTAGGCAAAACTTTGAAAATGAAATTTTTTGTTGCCTCTGGTGGCTGTTAGGTAACCTGCAACTGGTACCGGGTTTTGGGATATTCCCTTAGTAATACAATTAGTAATAACCTTGACTTTGTAGTGACAAATCTTTTTTTTTTTTTTACTTTGCTTGCTTCCATTTTATTATCTACAATATTTTTGGGAAACTGTGCATACATAACCAGAAAACTGTCAGAAAGAGCTGTGGTGTCAATTTGTGAACTTCATATGGACAATTGTTAAAGAATTTAGGAGTCCTTCCTCTGCCTTCATACATACATGGCATTTGTAGTTGACAGTACAAACTTATTCAAGTAGAACAGTGTTCTGTGAGTATTTGTCAGGAAAAAGTATTTGCAGTTTAGTAACACTCCCCATTTGGGGGGAGGGGGGGCTCACAACTCTTTTGTGAGTATGTACTTGGCTACCATAGGGCCCCAGCCTTTGCAGCACTACTTCCCTTTCTGTGCTGCAAGCCCATAATTAGCCTATACTCCCCCTCTCGTGCCTTTCCATTGGATGGTCTTTCTGGTGCAGTTCCTGCTTGAATCTGGTATATGATTTAGAACCTTAGTTTTTTCATTTCACTTCCAGTGCACTCTGCACCTTTCCGTTAATAAGTATGTGGTCCCGGTTGTTGGGTTTGACCTGCCACCACTTTTCCAAAATTTTCAGAAGTACGGATCATGCAGGGGAGGTTGCCCAGTGTGGTGTCTGTTTCACTTTTGTTCCTTTCCACCTTGACACCCCTCCTTTCTAATAAGGCATTATGCCCAAAACCCAGCAAGGTAGCCATCCCGTTGTGTGGGGGTCGTCAAGTACCTGCACAATGGTAGCTCCCTGACCACACAGGGATAACATTGCTGGTGCCTGAAGTAATACCTCCGTATGTATGCCAAGGAGTATGTGTCCATTGTGGCTGGGGCACAGGGAATCTGAGCAATGAATTACTGGCTAATTAGCTGCTTCTGAGGCTGGGTGGTGCCCATGGGGAGAACCCTCATTTGGGGCAGGTGTCACCATTGTGGATGACTCGCGTATGAAACAGATGAAGGTTTCTCCCACTGGTAGTCATGCGGCCCCAGCTATCTCTTCTGAATGAAAGAATTTTGTTCAACACAGAGAGATATGACCCCAAAATGTTTCCTTCCCTGACTATGCCATGGGAGGAACGTAGAGCTAACAATAAGCAGAGAAATATTCTCCTCAGTACCCGGTTTGTACAGGGAGAGCTGGGGATTCTTTTTTTCACCCTAAAGCCTTTCTTCTTTGTAGAGACTATAGAGGACAAGTTTGGGGAAGTTGCAGCCATCTCCATAATGAAGAGTGGGTCAGTATTGATTAAAACAGCATTCCCTGCCCAGCCATGGGTGTTCCTTGCTTGTAACAAGTTGAGGAACATTCCAGTGACTGTCACTCCCCATAACAGTGTAAATTTAGTTCAGGCCATTATTTTCCACAGAGTCCTGCTCTTACAACCATATGATCTACATGCCAAAGAGACAAGGTGTACACTTTGTCTGTCATGTACATAGGGGGCCTGAGGATGATAGGGTTGCTACCTGGGCCTTCATCTTGGCCTTTGAGGGTGATTAGTTGCATGAAAGGGTAAAGGCGGTGATATACTGATGTGATGTGAAAGTGTATGTCTCACCGACCTCGCTTATACAGTGCTTCAGATGTATGAAATTTGGGCAGGTCTTCATGTTGCAATCCCAGTCCGGTCTGTTGGGACTGTGAATGGCCATTGCTCCTCCCCCATCTGTGTCAGCTGTGGAGAACACAATTCTCCCTGCTCAAGACTGCACTATCTTCCAGAGAGAGGAGGGGGGAAAAATACGGGAATATAAGACTCCAGAGAGATTGACATACTAAGAGGCCAAGAGGTAGTATGAGCATCTGCAGAGAGATTTACACACATGACAATGTCGTATGCTATAGCTATGATGTTGCTGCCTACAGCTATGACGTCCCTACCCTCTCTGCTGGTGGTACTCTCCTCCATTATGCATCCTACTACGAGCTCTCAGGGATGCTCGACTCGACCCTTTCATATGGTTGGGGGGCTCTTCTCCTCCTCCTGCTGCTTTCTCCATACCCACTTAGGGAGCAATGGCTCCCTGCCCATCAGGGACACTGATCCACATCCCTCAGCTGGAGATGTGTGGACTCCATGTAATTATTGGAACAATCTTCTTTAACTCCAATAACCAATTAATAACGCTTTTTAACCACCATACAGATAGATCTGCACTATTCTAGAGGTTCTATTTCCAATAAACTTCCAGCAGACCAGAGTGTTAAAACAAAAATTTTCAAATTTAATTTGAAAGATCTTTTACAGAAGTCCTTTTATTCTGTGCAATAGTTTCTTGCAGAAGATAGCATTTTGCTGTAGTCAGTCAATTATTCGTGCATACTGCCACAGAAACATATTTAATATGTTTTAAATTTTATAACAGCTAGCTGTGAATTATATAGTGTTGTTCCAAGACACTTGCTTTGTCCAACATGGCACTACAGGAAACAGTGGTGTTTTTTTTTGGGAGGGGGGGGGGTGACAATTTTGTTGTAGGACCATTTTCAATCAGAAAAGACCATGCTGTTAAATATTAAAAATATTATTGAAGGACTTACAGAAATGGAGCACATAAGTCTCAAAGCAGGTCATGTTTAAATTTAGTATGGGATACAGTCCAATAATAGGAAGGTGATCGACATGGGGTATTGTTTTGACTTAATCTGGCATTGAAATGGAATTATTTTGGAAATCTCCAATCAGGAATGGCTGTGCCATATGTCAAATAGGAGTCTGCTATATCTCCCATGGGGATATGCTTGATAAGAAATAATAAGATACAGGTAAAAAAGAACAAGGGTTCACTATGACCAGAGTAGAGATATATAATAACAAAGGAAAACTCTTCTCAGTAACAAAGTAATAAAACTTCTCAGGCACTAACAGGCATATGCCTGGAACACAAACTAAAAAAATGTAGTGGGATGTAAAGACTATGCCACTGATGGGCTGCTAAGAGCTGGCACATGAATACGCTCAGATGTATGGTGGGAGCGAACTGCCAACGTGTTGGGTTTGTGCTGTCCTTAATAGTCAGGAACACGTATTATGTTAGAGTATAATGACTTTTCTGGAGACTAAAAATCTACTCTGTAGGAATCAGCATGGGTTTCGAAAAAGACGGTAGTGTGAAACCCAGCTCGCACTATTCGTCCACGAGACTCAGAGGGCCATAGACACGGGTTCACAGGTAGATGCTGTGTTACTTGACTTCCACAAGGCGTTCGATACAGTTCCCCACAGTCGTTGAATGAACAAAGGAAGAGCATATGGACTATCAGACCAATTGTGTGATTGGATTGAAGAGTTCCTAGATAACAGAACGCAGCATGCCATTCTCAATGGAGAGAAGTCTCCTGAAGTAAGAGTGATTTCAGGTGTGCCGCAGGGGAGTGTCGTAGGACCGTTGCTATTCACAATATACATAAATGACCTTGTGGATGACATCGGAAGTTCACTGAGGCTTTTTGCGGATGATGCTGTGGTATATCGAGAGGTTGTAACATTGGAAAATTGTACTAAAATGCAGGAGGATCTGCAGCAAATTGACGCATGGTGCAGAGAATGGCAATTGAATCTCAATGTAGAGAAGTGTAATGTGCTGCAAATACATAGAAAGATAGGTCTCTTATCCTTTAGCTACAATATAGCAGGTCAGCAACTGGAAGCAGTTAATTCCATAAATTATCTGGGAGTACGCATTAGGAGTGATTTAAAATGGTATGATCATATAAAGTTGATCGTTGGTAAAGCAGATGCCAGACTGAGATCACTGGAAGAATCCTAAGGGAATGCAATATGAAAACAAAGGAAGTAGATTACAGTACGCTTGTTCGCCCACTGCTTGAATACTGCTCAGCAGTGTGGGATCCGTACCAGATAGGGTTGATAGAAGAGGTAGAGAAGATCCAACGGAGAGAAGTGCGCTTCGTTACAGGATCATTTAGTAATCGCGAAAGCATTATGGAGATGGTAGATAAACTCCAGTGGAAGACTCTGCAGGAGAGACGCTCAGTAGCTCGGTACGGGCTTTTGTTGAAGTTTCGAGAACATGCCTTCACCGAGGAGTCGAGCAGTATATTGCTCCCTCCTACGTATATCTCGTGAAGAGACCATGAGGATAAAATCAGAGAGATTAGAGCCCACACAGAGGCATACCAACAATCCTTCTTTCCACGAACAATACGAGACTGGAATAGAAGGGAGAACTGATAGAGGTACTCAAGGTACCCTCCACCACACGCCGTCAGGTGGCTTGCAGAGTATGGATGTAGATGTAGAGGAATTTGTGGTGATCCAGTTCTGCAAATGACGCGGCAGAGGAAATAGGTCTCTGGCGTGGAGGACTTCTGGTGGTGCTTGTTCTACCAGCTGTTATTTTTGTTGTGATTGAGACAGTCCAGGGAAGCAATGCTTTGTACATGTGCAAACCTGTGATGCTTCAGCATCTGAGGGGTTGCTGATCCCTTTAGGTGAATGGCAGGCACATGGCAGAATCCTTATAATGTAAACCTACACTTAATTCCGTTCAATTTTGGGGTAACTCGGACACACAACACAACCAAGAATGTTAGAACAACTTTATTAGACTGGTGCATGTATCCCAATCACCATAACATACTGTAAACACAGTAAGATAACCAAAATGTATGCAAGCAGTAATGACATAACCGAGTGCAGCAGGGTTTAAATAGGCACTTGCCCATGATGGTCTGTCGGAAGTTCACAGTATTGCTCTTTCGTGGTGCACCTTCACAGATGACAACATACTGCTAATGCACACTGCTTTCAAGTGTGTGGACATTACTTAATTCCTCTTCCCTTGGGGAACAGCTCAGATTTGCAAGATGTCCAGAGCGTCTTCCTCCGTGAGGGTCTGACTGAGATGGCGTGCTGATACTGGGGTGATGGTCACAAGTACTTGGGATGCAGGCAGCATCGCAGTCCGCCATCTTGTGTCAACTCATATGGTAGGACGGGTGATGCCGGCACAAGCTCCATGTCCACATCAGGTCCAGGGCCTGGTGGTGGTGGTGGTGGTGGTGGTGGTGGTGTCCCCCCCCCCCCCCATTGACGAATGAGGTGGAGGAGACAGACAGCTCTGGTACAGACGCCAATTGCATCGGTACTGGTAGCGGTATTGAAGAAGCTGCACCAGGTTTGTCCACCGGTGAGAACATGTCGTAACCAAATGAGTGATGTCACCATCCAAACCAGACCAAAAACCATGATGGTGGGCTAACATCATGGTGCATGACACTTCCCAATGATCAGTGCACAGCAGCTGGAGGATCTCTGAATGGAGAGTCGAGGCAACCACTACGGGAGGAGCTGAATAGACCGTATCAAGGAGGAGAACACCATCAATGACAGAGGAAGATGCTGAAACACACAGTAGTTACTGAGGGGTCAGATGCCCACAATAGGCACCTCAGGCCACCCATGTTGTATGCAATGTATCACTCTCTGTAAAGTCAGATTGTAGTACTAGCCTACATGACGTGGGTTGCCTGTATTTGTAAAACTAGTGACAGTTTGTTGAGCACATTCAACAAAGTGGAATCAGAGTAACTCCTCCCAATCAAAAGCTGGGTCTGGACTGGCCTAAAAATGGGAGGCACATCAGCATTTGCATGTGTAGCTGTGGGGCAGAAGTGAGTCTCATAGCAAGAGAGGAACAGTGCCCAACATTGAAGGCGATGTGGTGCTTTGTGTGGCAATGATGCTGATGGGTTAAACAATGAAACTAACGGCTTGGGATTCATGACAAGATGGAATTTTACACCATACAGGAAAGCATGGAACTACTTTGATGCATAAACGATGTTGAGGTCTTCTTTCTCTATTTGTGAATATCTAGTCTGAGCCGAATTAAGCATCTTTGATGCATATGCAGTAAGCTGCTCAGAGCCATCAGATTTTAAAACAAACTTAAGTTTAGAAAACACTGTTTCACATGCCTGCGACCAGTGGAAAGATGTCCCCTTATACAGCAAGGCATGGAACAGTTGTGCAACCAACGCCGCCTCTGGCAAAAACTGATGATAAGAAGCAATCTTACCTGGGTGAGGAGGGCAGGGGGGGGGGGGAGGGGAGGGGGAAACATGGAGTTCCTTGAAAGCTGTAAGACACAGAAGAGCCACAATGGCAGAGATGTTCTGATGAAGCTGGTTTGATACCATCGCTAGAGACCTCAAACTCAAGATAAACAATAGAAAACTGAAAAAATCGGCACTTTCCCAAATTGCATTTTAACTTGACAGCCTGTAACACAGAAAAAGCATATGTAAGTTCTTGAGATTTTCGGCAGTGGAAGAGTCAGAGACCACAATATCATCAAAACAGTTGGCACAGACCTTGTGAACTGATCAAGAAACCATTGAAAAATCACCAGGGCACTGGCCACACCAAATGATAACTGCAAAAGGCCTGCTAATGACCAAGTGCCATTGAGTCAGCATTAACGGGAAGCTGAAAATGTGCATCAGAGAGGTCGATCTTGGGAAAATACTGACCACCAGTTAGCTTAGCAAAAAGTTCATCAGGGTACTTCAAAGGTACGTGTCAATGATTGAGCATTGACAGAAACTTTGAAATTGCTACAAAGGCGTAACCATCCTGGTAGCTTCTTGACAATGACTAAGGGGTAGCCCATTCACTGGATGCAGTCAGTAAAGGCGACTTTGGAGGCCATGAGGCAGTTGAGCTCTGCCTTGACTTGGTCACAAAGTGCCATCCGTACCAGGCGAGCCTGAAAGAAATGGGGTCTGCCTGAAGGTTTCATGGTGATGTGGCATTTGAAATTATTGACACAACCCAAGCCTACAGAAAATGGGGCAGAAAACTCAGACCGTAAAGAGTTGAATTGTGTGTAAGGCGCTTGATCAGGGATGAGATTAACTTGATTGGTAACGGTAAACCTGAAAAGGGTAAAGGTGTTCAAACCAAACAAGTTTTCAGTGTGTGCATTGTCCACCACCAGAAAGGTCAGTAGATTAACCACACATTTGTATGTGACTGGGGTTGAGAAACTACCTAGTATTGGAATGTTTTGTTTATTGTTGGTGATTAATATACAGGCACTGGCACTAAACGGGGAGAAATCAAGTCCATCTGAATTTGCAAGTTGAGTAATGACACAGCAGCACCAGTGTCGATTTGCGTGTGCAAAACCTTCTGATAAACCTTGACATTAATAATAAGCTTATTGGGTGCAACAAAGATTGCTGATATGCAGTTTACATCCATGTCAGCATCTGCAAAACGCTGTTGGAATTTTGCATTGCAAACAAGAGCAATGTGGCCTATTCTGTTGCACTGGTGACAAACGACTCACCCCTTAGGACAGTCCGGCCTATCATGAGTGACAAAACACGTTGGACAAGAGGGAAGCATGGAATGCTTGCGTTGTTGTTCGTTGCACTGTTATGCTGCTGCTGCTGCTCTGGCCGTGGCTGCCGCAGCGAGGTGGATCAGCTGCCATGTTGTTTTGCCTGCATGCGGACTGCTGCCACCATATTCTCCCCGTGTGAACCATCTGACAAACCATGGGGTGAAGTGGGTGAAACTTCTGAAACCGCACACCACAATTCACTTTGAGTAGCCTCAGCTCTCGAAACCTCAAACGATTGTGCAATAGTCAGAACGTCAGAGAGGGAAGGGCCTGCACAGAAACCCCACAATCGGGTCTCAACCAGACATCAGTGACAAATTAATGACGACGACTTAAACTATGAAGCTCAATTACCCAAGTCTTGTAGGAATGTTCCAGTTTCTTGCGACACTGATGGAACTCAACTTGAGCAGCAATTATGTGCATCCATTTACAGTAGTATTTTGGAAGAAGGTCACACATCTTATGAAAAGAGAGTAAAGATGAATTCTGCAGGGGGCCAGTTGGTAAGGTAGCTGATACATACAAGGCAATAACCAAGACAAAAAGAAAGCACAGCATATGGTAATAGTCAATCAAAACGCATGAAAATTCTGCCACAACCACTTTTTGTTGGCTTCACATTCTACAACAGACTCATCGTAAGCCAGAAACGGTGGGAGATAAATGAGCGGGATAGCTACAGGCATAATAGGAGGTTCAAGGGGTGACACAGCAGGCAATGTAGATTGAAGGCGGACCCGAACTGGCCAAAACAAAGGCAGGCATGTGCAATACCTGGGTTTGATTGTGTTGTGCTGTGGCGAACACCTCCTGCTGTTCACTGAGATGCTGCAATGCAGCAGTAAGAACCCCTTGCTGATCAACCAGCCAGCATAAAAACTCATCAGTAGCACCATCAGACAATGTAGGTGCAACAAAGGACTGACCAGAGACAGGAAACCATGTAGAGAACAATCACATCCCTGTCACCACTTGTTGTCACTTGGATACACAACACAACCACGAATGTTGTAAAACTTTATTAGACTGTGACATGTATGCCAATAACCATGACATGCACTGAAATCAATAAGTTAAGGCAAATATATCCAAGCAGTAACATCGTAACTGAGAGCGAGCGTATGCGGCAGGGTTTAAACAGGCACTTTGGCTCTATTGGAAGTTCACAGTATTGATCTTTCATAGTGAACTCTTGTGGATGACAACAGAGTGCTAATGTGTGCATTACTTCATTGTGAATAAACAATAAAAGTTAAACAGATTTTAAGTATTTATGCAAAAAGTAATAGTTTATCAGAAAATTCATCTTAGATGAAAGTACATAGTTTTTCATTAACCACTCCTTTCATTCATAAGCCTGTCAAAGAAGTATGCTGATTTTTTTTATAACAGAAAGAAGCAATTACCAGATTGAGATTAGAATGAGTAGAACACATTTAATGACCTTTTCTCATCTACATTTCCATAGTTGTTGCTTTAGTTACTGGCATCATTCTCATGTCTCTTTCACCCTTCTACAGTGCCACCACATCTTCCTCATTTATTGGTTCCTACAGAAAAAGTAAAATTTTGTCTCTTATCTATTTATGAAAAATGGATCAAAAATTTTAGTGTGGCTTTAGAATATTTTTCTTGGTTATGGTGAAAGATCTCAGCAGTTGGCTGAGAACTAAAAGACAGTGCATAAGGCTTTGAAATTTTCTCCTTGTACTTACTGCTGCATGAACAAGTCCATTAGAAAATATTGTTTGGTAAGATTTTCTAGTTTCACTGCATTTGACTATTATGCTAATTCTTTCAGCGTATGAAAGTCTTCCGCTGTCCAACTGATGAACTGACGCTGACAAATTGTGCAATTTTGAATGAAGGGGATTTTCCCAATGATGTAAAGTAAGTAAAAATTATATATACTGTATTAATAAACTTAGCCTAGTTGGAATAAGAAACAGTTCTGTATTTTTCTTGAATTATTTACTTTACAGCTAGTGTCAAATTGTTAAATTACAAATAAGCTGAGTTGCAGACAGGCACCATGAAAAGACTGTTACACAATTAGCTTTCATCCAAAGCCTTCTTCAGAAGAGAACACACAGTCAAGCACACCTCATGTACGCATGGCTGCTGTCTCTGGCCATTCAGGCCAGAATGTAACTGACGTGTTGAACAGAAGCAGAAATCCAGAGTGGGGCAGAGAAGGGGAAGGATAACAGGGTACTGGTGAGGGAGAGAAGAAGGCTGTCTGGCAAAGCATGCAGTGACTAGGTGGCAGCAGGACAGTGCTGTCAGGTACAGTGTTGGGAGGGAGGTGGAGGAGGGGGAGGAGTGGGGAGGGGAGAAGGAGAGGTACAGAGAAGGGGCAAAGACTGGAGGGTACATTGGCAGAGATCAGCATGCAGTCAGGGTGAGAAGCCGCGAATCAGGTGATGTGTGGGATGGGATGGAAACTCTTCGGAGGAGTGTGTGGAAACCTTAGGTTACCATAGGTTGGGTCAGGATGATTCCGGGAGCAGAGAATGTGTTGTAAGGATAACTCCTGTCTCTACAGTTCAGGAAAGCTGTTGGTGGAGGAGAGGATCCAGATGGCCCAGTCTGTGAAGCAGCTGTTGAAATCAAGCACAGTATGTTCATGTGCACTTTGTGCCACAGGGTGGCCCATTTCACTCATGCCCACAGTTTTGAGGTGGCCATTCATCCTGATGGACAGATGCTTGGTAAATCCTAGTGGACAAATGTTGGTAGTCATACCAATATAAAAAGCTGTACAATGATTGCAGCAGAGCTGATATGACATGGCTGCTTTCACAGGTAGCCCGACCAGCCCAATCCACCCATGCAGCACTTCCTATTCCAGTTCCATCACGGGCTTATCCTATTCTTTCAGTGGCCAGATCGCCTGTGAAAGCAGCCATGTCATATACCATCTGTGCTGCGGTCATTGCACAGCTTTTTTTGTTGGTATGACTACCAATCAGCTGTCCATGAGAATGAATGGCCACTGCCAAACTGTGGCCAAGAGGAAAGTGGACCACTCTGTGGCAAAATGTACTTCATTTCAGTGGGTGCTTCACAACCTGGGCTATTTGGATCCTTACCTCCACCACCTGCTTTTCTGAACTGCACAGATGGGAGTTACCATTAAGACACATTCTCTGCTGCTGGAATTATTCCTACCTTGACCTACTCCCATGTCCTCCATCCCCTCTGTTCCACATCTACTCCCAATTCATGTTCCCTCATACTCGTTGTTGCCACAATCTGCCAATGCAACCAGTGGCATTTTCCTCTTCTGTGCTCTTTTCCTGTCCTGCTCCCTGTTCCTCCCTCTTCCCTGCCGTACCTCCCTCCCTCCCACCCCCTACAGCCTCCCTACGCTGCGTCTGGCAGCCTTGTCCTCCTGCAGTCTAGTCCCTGCATGCTCTTCCCTCTACCCACACTCTGCTGTTCTTTCCCCTTCCCTGCCTCACTCTGGATTTCTGCTTTTATTCAACGCATTGTAGCGGTTGTGCCTGCTTTTATTTCTTCGTTGTTTGTGTTTGGTGTCGATGTACTGGATGAAAAATGGTGTTGTAATTTGGACACCGACTACTGTAAATAATGTTGCCGACAGATGCACTGTTGCGTTTGACTGTCTTTTATTTTCACTTCTCACAACCTCCCATATACACATTTATATGGCCAGTGCACTATTGTTTAACTTTCCATAAGCCTCATTAATAGTTTGCAGATGAACGATCCACATACTGCTACAATAGTTTACTGTTGAACATTTTTGAGCAGGTAAAACATAACCACAAAGTTCACTGTTCTTGAAGAATAGAAAGGTACATATGGAGCAGACACTGTGACTGTTTTTACACATGGCCTAACTGTTTAGCACTTATTCCACAGTTAAGTTGAAGCAACACAGTTTTCTTGTCTGAAACTCGGCCATGGACTGATTGCCTTGTGACTGAAAATCAGGCCCTTATATATCCTCACAATAATAGGTACTGAAACTACACATTATTCGAAGTTAAATTTACAGAAATTACAATTAAAACTTTACTCATTAAATTAACTGAATATATCAAAAAATTTGTTCCTTTTAACAGTTTCTTCTGCTACAAGGTTTAGGCTAAATCATTAAATTAACAAGTGTAGTTATGTAAACAATACTTTTGACAAAACTGTTAATTACTTTGGAATTAAGTGCTGACATTGCAAACATGTTTTCGAATAGAGCGAAATAGATACTTTAATATTACTAACATTTTGTCTTCTAAACGTTTATAATTATTATAGAATTTGTATTTGTTTATATGTCAACAGTAGCAATTAAGTTACAAAACAATTACTGATTTCTCCCAACAATGAATGATACTAGCTAGGCATAGTTGAAATAAATTAGAAAATCAGTTACATACATAAAACTAAGCACAAAATTAGATCTGGTGTTAAATTCTTTAAAACTGAGGGCCAACCTTTCTCTTATATGAAAATGCAGATTCTATTTACATATGCTAATGGTAAATAGTTAAAAGTAACAAAACAAATTTCATGAGGCAGACGGCAAAACAAGAGAGGAATTAAATTTATCCCAGCTTGCTTCACATAGCATCAATTGCCTTCTGGGTGGAGTGGCCCGATAGTGGTGTGTTCATGCGCATTTGTAAAGACAGCTGTGGCCAAAAGCTAAATGTGTAACAGTCTTTCTGTTGCGCCTGCAATTCAACATGTCATCTTTATTGTGAATAGCAATCTATTCTTTTCATAATATTGTTGATTTTTCAACCTGAACACTCCATTGTTTAAATTATAAAGTATAAACTTTCAGATCTAATTATTTCTACGTTGCTATTTTATCTGGAAAATAAAATTTCAGAATGTGCACTACAAAATTATAAATAAATGCTTTTGCTACTGTGTTGAACTGATGATATTTATTTCAATTACAAATGTCTTCCTTTTACAAATTTGTAAATCTATTTTTATGACTATAATACATTTACCTATAACCTTTGGGAATTATAAATTGCAGACATATAGAAGTCACACCCAAGAATGGGAAAGAGTTTATATTCAGTGTGCGGTTCCATCCTGATGTACCTCGGGGCCATGTTGGCTTCAGCTTACCTCAACGCAAATGGGCAATGTTGTCACTAAATGAAGAGATACTGGTGAAACCATATTATTTTGATCCTACTTCCAGTTCAGAGTGCTTGTGCACCATTGTTCTAGAAGCAGATTTTCTGCAAAAGAAATCGTGAGTGTAACACATTCATTCATCCTGCATTATCATGATTAAACACAATTTCATATTTTAATATTCTATACATAATCTGTGTTGTTTCTGCTTGGAAGTTAAACAGCTTGCTTCTGGGAGAAAGACCTCACTTCTTTATTTATCTTGGTGAAAGTACTGGAGTCAGAAAGGAGACCAAGACAATTTGGGCATATTTAGAAACGCTGTAAATTAGTTATTATTTAAAACTGTTCAGAATTTTCTTGCCCTTTTCCTCTCATTCATGGAAATTGACACTGTACTATAAATATGAAAGCTCTTTTGTAAACTATTAAATGTGCTCAGGGAGATTAGCCCTTACTGTGTAGATATTGAGTTGCTGAAGATCGTCCTATATTAGAAACATTTTCATATTTGCTGAAAATTGTTAAATATTTTGCATGCAGTATCTTCAATTTTATTTGTGTTATAAAACTAATGAAGACATTGTGTCTCACATTTCCAGCTGCTTTTTTTTAATTAAATAAATATGTCATTTAAGTTTAAAGTGTTAGTCCTTACGTTAAATATTTGGGCTGCAAAATTCAAGTTGGTATTGAAACACTAATTTTCATCCTGCTTGGAAATTTTGAGGTGTATGAAGCAGAAATAAAGTTTAAGTAAAAGTTAATTACCTTGGTCAAAATGCAAGTAATAAATGAATTATAATGTTTTGACTTTGTGTTGTCAGTGAGCAATACACTGGGGTTATTTTATAGCTGACCAGCTGACATTGGTTCTCTAACAGTGACACTATGTGATTAGGCACAGTTGATAGATGCTAACTTCTTCACTGAATCATTATTTCGCTTAGGTGTACAGGAATGGCCCAGTGTGTTAGAACGAAAACAACAAAAATAAATTGAAAGGCACTACACTGTAGAAACCATATACAAATACTGTCAATTGGTTTGCCAAATGTGCAGAAAAATAAACATTAGTCATTTGAGAAATAGACTTAAAGCTCAAAGATGAGTTGGGTAATATACTGTATACTGAAATATTAATTGGAAGGAGCTACACTTAAATCTCATTCTGACTCTGGCTTACATGTCTTGCTGTTTGCTAAAATGGCTATCCTTAAGGAGAGTAATGGCAATCGCCCTCCTTTCTTTTTGTCTGATAAGAGCAATGCACACAGTTTGCTCACATGTAAGACAAGAAAAAGGAAACAAAAAGAAAAATGTAATTTTGGAATGGTAAAATTGTGTACGAGCAGGACTGATGGTGATTTGTTAAAGATGTCACATTTTATGCATGGATATAATTGTCATCCATGAGGAGAGGTAATTTTGGACTCCAGGTTGTACTGTTTGTGGAAGTGCTGTGTACTTGAAGAAAGGCACATGTTTGTACTTCTGTGAGAATTTAGTATGGAATTTCCATCATGCCATAAACAATGTAATGCTGTATTTTATATATAACTCTTGCTCTTTACAAATATCATTTTATCACAATGAGATGATGATGATACTTGACTTGCGGGGTATTTCTTGAAATGTGAATGGTGAAAAGTGTTACCAGGTATTTTCATTCAGTAGTAGTTACCAGTTTACACATTAGTACTGTGTGTCAAATCTGTCATCTGTCTAGTTAAATTACTTGGTGATCCTTTTTCTGTACAGCAGTGTTGTATTTAAATACAACACAACCAATAGACTGAACACAACTTTTATTTCACAGAAGCATTAACAACTTGAACACAGTATTTAAGTAATGTTCAGCAGGAACCAATTATGTGAACAGATAGTTGTAGAATACACAGAGAGAACTGAGGATGAGCGTAGCTTGGCTAGCCTTAGAGTGGAGTCTGTGGTGGTGGTGGTGGTGGTGGTGGTGGTGGTGGTGGTGGTGGTGGTGGTGGTGGGGGGGGGAGGGGGGTAGAAACACACACACACACACACACACACACACACACACACACACACACACACACACAAAAAGTGAGGCACCCTCTGTGGACGACAAAGCACTATCGCACACACGGCCTTTTGAAAGTATGCACATGTGTCACTGCAATCCTCCTCTCTTAGGGAGATCACATTTTATTAGAGATGTCCACACTGTCCTTGCCTGCTGGGCTCTGACTGAGGTGGTGTGCTGCAGTGGGAGTGTACAGTCAGAAGTGCTTTGGGCATTGACACATTCTGCACCCACCTTCCTGTGTCAAACCATACGGCAACACCTGCGACTTGGGTTTGTTTCTACATTGTCCTGGGGCATTGGCTCTGGAGACAGTGCTTGTGACATTCAGGAACAGTTGACGGAATCCGTGACAGTGGTGTCAGAAGCAATAGAGGAACTGCTGGTTCGGCCACAGAGGACAGGTGCCCTCTCCTGTGTGAGAGTTGAAAACTGGCAGCAGTAGGTGATGTGACACCCAATGTGGACTGGCTCAGAGGCGATGGTGTGACATCAGGGGACCCCCAGCAGTACACACGAAGGCGGAACTGATCACGGTGCCTCGAGCAGAGGCCATCCTCTGTGCGGATGTCACAGAAAGCTGCCCCTGGTATGTGCCAATGACAGCCAGAATCCATTTAGAATCATGTTCAAAACTGCATGCCCAGACCACCACACCATGCTGGCACGGGTTGATGTCCCTGTGGAGGACACAGGAGGTGTAGCAATGTCCTCGGCTGGTGCCCAATGAGTAGTTCCTCCAGAGTCTTCTTGTAGAACAGTGTGAAATGGTATGTGGAGAGAAACAGATCTAAGGCATTGTCAAACAAAGAGTTGGCAATATACTTTTCATCTGAGTTTTGAACATTTACATTAGGCGTTCCACCTCACCATTATATTGGGGCTGTAACTGTGGGGCAGTTATGTGACGGATACCATGGGAATCACAAATCGCTGCAAACTCTTGCGGTTGGACACTAACATAGTGGGCAAGCCTTCGATTGAAAAATTTTTGGACAAGGCTGTGATGGTGACAGTTCTGGATGTGGAAACACAACAAACTATGAACAGAAAGTGAGTATATGAGTCAAACACCAACAGCCAATAACCATTGAGAAACGGGCCAGTGAAATCCACGTGTGTACAGTCTCCCACGCATGCAACGGCATCAGCCAAGGAGACGATGACACTCTGGGAGCTGCTTGAACATGAGGCAACCAGGCAAGTAATGTCACTGTCCAAACCAGGACAAAACATGCGTTGATGGGTCACCACTTTTGTGCGCAATACACCCCAATGATATGCTTGTAATAAACGGAGAACCTCCAAATGAAGCACTGAGGAGATCACAAACCAAGGGGCAGTGCAACCCGTCTGTAAAAGCAGAACTCTGTCCACAACAGAAAATTGATGTCAAAAGATCTAATGATTATGGAGGGGGTCAGACGCACGACAAGATGGTGAATCTGACCAACCATGTTGTGTGAGTGTTATGACTTTCTGCAAAACGGGATCCAAAGCTACAGGCTTCACAGTCAGTGTGCTAGATACATGAAAACCATCAACTTTCTGCTGTGCGGCAACATCAGTTTGGGAACAAAGGAGTTCCTCTTGATGAAATCCTAGATCCGGACCAGCCAGCAGGTGGGACAAAGCATCAGCATTTGCCTGTTGATTTGTAGGGCATAAATGAATCTTCTAGTTGTAATGTGAAAGGAAAAGAGGGCAGTGTTGATTGTGATGTGCTGCTTAAACTGGTAATGACGCAGAAGGACTGAATAAGGAAACCAACGGTTTGTGATTGTTTCCCAGGTGGAATTTGGTACCATAGAGAAAAACATGGAATTTCATCGCAGCGTATACAGTGACCAAAGCTTCCTTTTTTACCTGAGAGTACCCAGTTTGAACAGGAGTCAGCATTTTTGAGGCATAAGCAATAGGCCACTTGGAGCTATGGGCATGTCTATGAGCCAGTACTGCCCCCAATCCATACTGTGAAGCATCCATTACAAGAACCAAGTAGAGACCTGGTGGGTATGTCACTAAGCAGAGCGCAGACTGCAACTTGGTTTCAAGGGTGGAAACCGCCATTTCATAAGCCAGCAACCAGCAAAACTGAGTCCCTTTGCACAGCAACGCATGTAACATCTATGTGATTGTTGCTGCCCTAGGCAAAAATTTATGCAGGTAGGTGACTTTGCCTAGAAAAACCTGAAGTTTTCTGACCAACATAGGGTGTGAAACCAACATACTAGCAGAAACATCTTGATGCAGCAGATTGAGACCCTCGCAAGAAACTTCAAACTCAAGATAAATGGCAGAAGGCTGAAAAAATTGGCATTTTTCTAAATTACACTTCAACTCGGCTGCTTGGAGGACAGAAAAGAATACAGAGATTTTGTAAATGTTCCTCAGCGGTGGCACCAGATAAGTCGTCATCCAAATAGTTTGCACAACCTGATACTGAGGCTGTAAGTTGTCCCAAAAAAATGTTGAAAAATAGCGGGAGCAGTGGCAACTCCAAAAGGCATCCACAAGTATGGGATATTGAAAACTAACATTCATTGTGACTCTGTATCTAAAGGGATTTGAGAATGGGCATCCAACAAGTCAATTTTTGAGAAATATTGACCACCTGATAACTTTGCAAAGAGTTTGTCTGTGTGTGGTATTGGGTTTGCATCCACTGTAGATTGTGCATTTGCAGAAACTTCAAAAGCGCTGCAGGGGCATAGCTGGCCCTTCGGTTTCTTTTCTATAACTTACGGGGTAGACCATTCGCTTGATGCAATCGGCTGAAAAACACTGCATTCTGTGATGCGATCGAATTCATCTTTGACACGTTCCCTGAGTGCCACTGGCACCAGATGGGCCTGAAAAGAGGGAGGTAGGGAGGGAGGGAGGATGAACAGATGATGATATGGTAACGTGCATTTGAAAATTGTTGGCACACCCCATTCCAGGAGACTACAAAGAGGAAAACTCAGAACATGATGCATCTAACTGTGTACAAGGCACTTTTTCATACACTAAATTCACTTTATCAGAAATGGTAACGTCAAACAACTGAAAAGCATATAATCCAGAAAGTTTCTCCATATGTGCATTATGTATAACAAGAAATGTAAGTGACCGGTCTACTGACTTGTAGGTCACTGGGGCAGAGAATTGGCTGAGAATAGGAAAACTCTGTGTATTGTACTTTACTAACTTTTCTGACACAAAGAGAATTGGAGTGGAGCCCAAGTCCATGTACGTTTATAAGTTTATCAAGGTTACCACAGCTCCTGTATCCACTTGCATGTGCTGAACTTTACAAAAAACTATAACATCAATGAAAAGCTTGTTTGGTACAACAAAAATAGCTGATACAATATATATGTCTGTTCTGCATCAGAATCATTGTGCTGCATTTTTGCATAACAAACAAAGCAGTGTGACCTTTTTTGTTACAATTATGATAGGTAGCCTAGCATTTCCGACAGTGTGGGTGCTCATGGTTAATGAAACAATAAGGGCAGGAATGGAGTATGGATCATGTGTGTTGCTGTTTACTGGCCTGTTTACTTTGTTTGTGTGGCTGCTGCTGGGAGCGAGACTGGCTGCCATAATGCTGTGATTGTGTGTGGGCTGCTGTTACCATGTCTTCCCCATGCAAACTATCCGAAACTTGGTGCAGAGAAGAGGGTTGGACTGCTGATATCTCACACCATGACCCAATTTGGATACCCGCATCTTGCAACACTTTAATGACGGTGCAATAGCTAAAACCTCAGAGAGGGATGAATTTTCACACTGCAGGGCACACTCTAGCACCTCACTATCCTGTGCTAGAAATATGATAGCATCTTGCACAATCCGATCAGCATACGGCTCTTTATGCAGATCGGACACAAAATGATGACAACTTAACCCATGGAGTTGAGCTGCCCATGACAAAATGGCATCAGTAATGCCAAAAGCTTGAAAGTGTTGTAGGAGATGTTTCTAGTATGCATCTCATTCCTCAATGGACTCATCGTATGTAGAAAAGGGAGGCATTTAAATCGTGGAGGCTGTGGGGAGGAAACCAGCTGGAGACACAGAGTGATGAGCATGCTAACTAGACAAAACAGAAGCCAATGATTGAAGTACCTGAGTTTGATTGTCCAGCACCTGTGGTTCTTGGTGCAATGCCTTGGTGAATGATTGTTACTGTTCAACCAACCGATGTAAAATGTTCTCTGTAACACCAACAGCCATTGTGAGAATAAACAAGGGATCAACCAGAGGAGAAATTTGTATCGAGAACAGGACCACACTCGTTGCTAATTTTGTTGTTGTTAGGTGTAATTACAACATGACCTTTTGACTGACTGAACACAATTCCCTGGAAGCATTAACAACTTGAACAGAGTATTTAAGTAACATTCAATGGGAACCAAAGTACTACACAGAGAGAACTGCGGCTGAGCGTAGCTTGGTTAACCTTAAACACGCACACACGCACACGCACACGCACACGCACACGCACACGCACACGCACACGCACAGAGTCTGAGGCACCCTTCGTGGATGACATAACACTGGCTCACGCATGGCCTTTTGAAAGTGCATGCACAAATCACTGTAAGTGGAACAACAGAGTATTGTGCATTGCTTTCACATTTCTAGCTTTGGTAATAAGTATGAGCACTTTACAAGTGGCATATTTAGTCATGTATATGTTTTAGTGATTTATTGAATACTAGCGAATGAGAGAACAACCTATTGCATTACTTATAGAGCATTAATTAGAGAGTAACTGTCAAAACACTGGATGAAACTGCATATGTCAAACTGACATTAGACTCCTCTTTGGGAACAATGTGTTCAAACCCTGGTTTGGCAATCATGGTTTAAATATTCTGATTACACTAAAATATTTTGGGTAATTGTGATAAGATGCTCAACAATTGTCCAACCTCGTCCAGTTTAACTAGTGCATGTTCTGTTGACTAATATTTTGCTTCAACCTGTAAACACCTATTGTGCTATTAGTGAGTGAAGAAAATTTTGTACTTGTTCTTCTGCTTTGGTAATGTTAAATCACTTATCTCTTTCAAGAGTTAAATTTTTTTGGGTTTATCTGGATACACCTTGGAAGAGATTCACATATCCCATGCATCCAGAAGTTACTGTCATTTGAATTATCTTCTGCAAATGTATGGTCAGTCAGAAAAACAGTACTGCAGATTAGATACTACCCTAAGGAATGTGTGCATGACAGAATAGCAGATTGAGTATATGTGGGTGGCAGTCTTTTACAGATACATTTGGAATGTTGTAAGGCATTCCATATGAAAATTAAATGCATACCAAGTATGATGAGCATACAACTACTTCATTAGCCCTTAACTAGTATGGTCATTCACAGGAACACAGTCACTCTGAAGTGATCTCACAGACCGCATTTTTATATTTTCTATATCAAACCAGAATTTTGCTGAATATATATAGTTTCTTGAATTCCTGTCGTTCATTACACTTCTTAGATGTGGACTTTGTAGAAATTTTATTTTTTAAAAACAACACAGTATTTTAAACACTTCAACAATTAAAACAAAGCGAAATTTGGAGTATATTTTTATTTTATGAATTATGAAAATAACAGCAAATAGCTCTCTACTCATACACAGATGATCATCAGAGAGATTGTATTACAAATAGGCAATATAACTAGATGAAAAAATCCAACTTGACTTACGATAAATTGCGTGCCAAGTCATCTTTCAGTTTAAGACTCATCTTTGCAATGTAGAGCGACTATTTCAGTCCATAAGTCTATGGATGGAGAAATTTTGCCACATTTTACTTCTAAAATGACAAGTAAAAACTAAGTATGTGTTCTCATGTGCCTCTGAATCATACTTCAGTCAATTTCCTCCTGCAAACACTTCACACAGACCTTCCTGGAACACTCCAAACAAATCAGAACACCACACTATTGACACGGATATCTTGTTTCCCTCTTCAGATGAGGAGGGAAAAGGCACACATTTTTCGATTTTTGAATTCTTTCAGTGTCTGAGGCTCATCTTGTAAGTGAAGTATTCTTCTGATGGTGTCACTCAACTCTCATGACAAGTGTCCAATAGAAGTTGTACACTTCATATGAGGTTCAACTAGGTCTCTTGCTAGAGTCTTCATGAAGCTCAATTTTGTTGTTACTTCTGCCTTTGGATAAGCTTGATGTACCACATAACAATTTACACTGCAAGCAACATTCACTAATGTGAAGAAAATAGCCAAAGGCCATCTTCTTGTCCGGCGACTTGACGAATAAGAAGCACACCTTTGGTCAAGACAGTCCACAGCACCTTTTGTTGTGTTATAAAACAGGATGATCTCAGGTTTTCCTGGTTCAGGATCATTGTTTACTGAATGGCACATAGATTAGATCAGTATCGCAGCTTTGGACTTCTTGGGCACGAAGGAAACCAGTCATGTCTTCTGTAGAACTGTAAAGGGATGTCTTCACACCATGTTTCTTATTAGGTAAGAAGTTCTGTGGAATCTCCTTTTTGTTCTTTTTCAGCATACCAACGTATTTGAGACCTTTCTTTGAAAGTTCATTGACTAGTTATACTGATGAGTACCAGTTGTCACCTGTAACATTTCTCCTTGTGTTTTCAATGGGTTTCACCAGTTGAAGAACAGCCTGTGTGGGAACACTGTGACCTTTCTCATGGCTGGAAAGGGTGTGACCATTGCTGCCTTTTCCAGAATAAATGTATGCGTTGTACAAGTAATTTGAACAAGTGTCAGTCAAACACTGAACTTTCAGGCCATACTTTGCCAGTTTGTTTGGCATGTACATTCTAAACCCACACTTTCCACGAAAAGGAACAAGCATTTTATCGACACACACTGTTGCACCTACAGAGTAGCAAAGTTGACTGTTTTTGATGATACTGAAAAAGGTTTGTGAAATTGATGTTGATTTGTCTATTTTCTTTCTTTCATCCTGGTCATCTGAATTGTCAAATCATAATGCAGACAATAAAAACAGAAATCTCCTTAGCTAACAGTGTATCTGAAAACATCTCTGCCTGTTCCATTGGTTGCAAACAACCTGTAAACAGACTCGTTCCCCGACTTGAAAATGGCTGAATACACCAATAGAACAATTAGAGCCTTCAATTCAATGACATCAACATCTTGTAGATAGGATAAGCAATCATTAGCATACTGTGCTCTAAGCTTAGATATTTTCAGATTTGTCCATCGAATGATTTTGTCTAGAATGTCTGGTGTAAAGAATAGTTTCCATACCTCCAAAACAGCAGGGTTTTCTCAAAGACTTTTTGCCATCTGTCGCAGTCCAGGAAGCTGCAAGACAATGTTGCGTTGCCTTGTTCTTATGTTAGCTGGTGGCTGGTTTTTTGTTCATTGAAAACATCTGTTGTTACCGAAGAAGTAAGCTCCATCGTCATCAGCTGTCACACGTTCATCACTTTCAGTTTCCTGCTCTGAATTAGTGTCGTGATCACTAAATATCTCAAAATTAGGATCATTATCGCTGTCATCAAAGTCTTCATCCGGAGATTCAATGGGGTGATCTTGAACATCCACATCAGTCTCACAAAACACACATTGCATAGAAGGTCCAGCTTTCCCCACCATGGAGAAACAGTAGGACATGTAGCTTGTCAATTAATAGGAAGGTACACAGAAGAGTCCATTTGGATTTGCGGGGGTGTGAGAAATATCTCGACACAAAAATCTGTAGCGGTCTAAGAGACGGTCGATAGTAGTTAAGGGTTAAGTGAAGAGGCATTTAAACACTTATGCTATTTGCCATTCACTCTTGTAAATGCAGGAGTTTTACCTGGGAGATAATATGTACTTATCTATAGAGCAGTTTGCAGACAATGGTGTTGCGTATAGAAAAGTGTCATTGATAGGAAATTGTTGAAAAAAATGCAGATACATTTGAAGTTGATCAGTGCCTGTGCAGAGTTTGGGAACAGATTTTATATCTAAAGATCTATATTTTATTTAAGTAAATGAAAATGTCCCATGTTGTTTGAGGATGAAATCATTGATAAGCCTCTTAGATCACAACCATTAAGTATTTAGTAGTGCCTGTCCAGAACAAGTAAGGGTGGGGAGGCCACTTGAATCCAGCTATCTGGAAAGCAGATTCCAGACTGAGATTTATTGTAGGAATTGTAAGGAAGTGTAATTCACACACAAAGAGAACACTTACAAAATCCTTGGTTGGCCAGTTCCTGGGGATTTTTTGATGGTCTGGCACCTTTACCACGTTGAATTGAAAGAAAAATATCAAAGAAGACCAGCAAGCTTTTTCACTGGTTCATTTAGGCAGCATGATGGCGCTACAAATTTACTGAAAAAACTGCAGTTGGATACACTACAAGAAAGACATAGTTCATGATGTAGCTATACTTACATATTCCAAAATCTCATTTTCCAGTACATTTCAAAAGATATATACTTTCTAAAAATACATCTTATGGCCTGACTGTGACAGCAGAATTAGAGAAATTAATGGAGCACAGATGTAAATGTAATAGGGAGAAAAATAGCATTTCACCAAATGCTATGCGTGTAAGACCTAACAGCATATTCCCTTTTGTAAGTTTTGAAAAATTTAATAATCAACACACTGAATATCAGTCAGATTTTACAGTAGATGTCTAGTAGTAGAATAAAATATTTTGAATTGTGTATGTTACAGTGTATCACTGGAGCCATACGACACAGACCTTATGGCCCGTGAGTTCTTGCTTCAGTTCTCTGGCCAAGCTTTCACAGTTGGTCAACAGTTGGCATTTAGTTTTCAAGATAAAAAGCTACTGGGACTTGTAGTGAAAAGCCTTGAAGGTATGTTAATTTTTACACTGTCTTCTATAATAGCAGTTTCATCTGGATTTCCAATTTTCCATTTATGCAATTCCAAAAACATAAGTGTGAAGTGTGGATGATTCATTCAAAAATAAAATTACAAAGTGTTGTTATTAAGTTTTGAGGTTGTAATGAGAAAGGAAGTGGAAATTTTACTGAATGAAATCTCTACTATTTCTTAGCACTAAGTGACTGTATGATGTCCCTTAATCTGAGCCATGAAACTGAAATATCTTTGATCTTGTGGTATTAGTGTAAGAACATTGAAAATATTGAAGGAAACCTAACAGTGGCCATATGTAGAGGTAATTGGTGGCATTCACACTAAATATTATTTGTGCCAAACCTGTCTGTATTACTTTCAAGGGCAGGCCTATTGCAATATCTTTTCATTGCCCAATCTGACGTTGCTTCTCTTACTCAACCTAAACAATGTTTTGCACGTTCCTTTGACACGTCATTGCAAAGTACATTACGTGTTTAATTTTCATTTTTAAAAACAATTCCACTTCCTTTATTGTGAACCAGGAATGAATCTTTATACTACATGTGTAATTTATTCTGTGTATTTCTAGTGACCTGTGCTGATAACTATAGTAAGTTCTGTGTGGAGAAAGACTTTTGTCAGATTATTTGCCAAGCTGAACATCCAGGATACTATGAGAAAATAGTAGTGTAGAATATAACAGGATTAAGTTTTGATTTTTTTTTTGTCTTCATAATGTGACTGTCAAATGTATTTTTCAGCTGCTGACTTGAATGCTATCAAAGCTGGCCAGGATGCTAAACCGAAGAAAACCAGGCTGGGAAGATGCTTAGGTGACACAATTGTCCAGTTTGAGAAGGCAGAAAATTCTTCTCTTAATTTAGTTGGAAAAGCCAAAGGGTATGTGTTTAATTTCTTCTGTCGCCATTCAGTGTGTGTGTGTGTGTGTGTGTGTGTGTGTGTGTGTGTGTGTGTGTGTGTGCTGCATTATTGTAACTGTTACTTACATTGTTGTAACCCATTGTTTCCAACTCATGGTATTAAGAGTAATGTGTTCCCTTATAACTCTGAAGAATGTGTGGTTCTACAGCTCTTTTTACAATATTCTAGTTTTTTGTCCAACTCATCTAGCAAATACCATAAATTTTACCGTGTATGTGACCTACTCTTTCACTTTCTCCAATGTTTCTTTGACCGCATGTCCCGAAGATTTCAACTTCATCTACAGTATTTACCTTTTCAAAAGCAGTTTAGCTTTTTTCAAACAAAACCTGTTTTGAATATTTTTCAGTCTCCAAACCAAAATTTCAAAAGAATTGTTTCTTGTTACATTAAATTTCTCCACACCCATATAAGGCTGTTGTAAGTAGAAGTCTCTGCCATTCATGCTTGAAATGAAAGTTTTCTTTTTCTTAATTTGTTTTGGTTAAATCAGACTTTCAAGGCACTATCCTCCTCACAGGAATTACTTGTCAAGGGCTAAAGTAATGTTGTGGATTAGTTGGGTTGGGTTGTTTTGGGGAAGGAGACCAGACAGCGAGGTCATTGGTCTCATCAGGTTAGGGAAGGATGGGGAAGGAAGTCGGCCATGCCCTTTCAGAGGAACCATCCCAGCATTTGCCTGGAGTGATTTAGGGAAATCACGGAAAACCTAAATCAGGATGGCCGGACGCGTGATTGAACCGTCGTCCTCCCGAATGCGAGTCCAGTGTCTAACCACTGCGCCACCTCACTCGGTTTGTGGATTAGTGTTAACTACCATATCCAAAGATCTGGTTTCACTATTTGGTTTGTCCATGGATTTTTTTTCTGCTTATCCTGGTCCACAGTGGATTTTTTGCAGAAACCAGAGTAGGTTTTGATGTGCTAAACATGAATATCATGATTAAAAATGTCTCCTAGCTCAGGGTTACAAGTGAGATGGGACTTTGTCTCACTTACATTTCTACCATAATCAACAGAACATACACATTAATTGAACTTACATAGTCCATTCATGCCGTTTCTTTGCCTTCCTCTTGTGGATAGCATATGGCGTATTTATCTGTGGAATCTAGTAGAAATCAGCCAGCATAGCAGTACTCCACTATGCCGTGTACCACTTTTCCATGAGAGAAATGTCCTGGTGCAGCCACTTGCTGTGCTCATCACTGAATGCACTACAGTTCTCTGGAAACACTTTGAGGCAGGAGTAAAGGAGGTGCATCTTCAGGGTCATGTTGCAGCCAATTACCGTATAAGTATAAATGAGTTCATCTGCAAGGTCCCTGTAATTTTCAGCTCTCCTGTTACCCAAGAACAAACAATGTTGTCACATTACAAGCTTGCAGCTTGATCAGGGATTATAGTGGACTCATTGTGTGTCCTCCAACATCTGGTATACCAGTGGGCCAGTGAATACCCCCATGTCTCCTTTGTGATCTTCTCTGTGCTGAGTCATGGCAATTTCTTACACAAATACTGAAATCCTGCTTCATTCCTGTGGTCAGCCTTAACAACTACTATAATGAGTCCCAACTTGAAATGCAATGGTGGAAGAACAATTTTGTTAAGAGTTCACCATAGGTTCTTTGGCAATATTTTTTGACCTATGCACCAGAGCTGTCGGTGGAGGTAATTCTCTCTGTGTGTAATGTTCTTCTCATGTGTGACTTTTCCACTTGCTCAAATAGTAGCAATACTTGGTGTAACCCCCTTGCACACTCAAAAAATTGCATTGACTTTCAAATCTCCACGTACCAGCGATTCACGCTTAGTGTAATTCATTTTACAATGGATCTTAACGCGGTGTAAATGTCTTTAGCTGTGGCAGCATATGCGGTAGGGATGGATGGGCTTTCATTACCATTGTGTAACAGTACTGGCTTCAGGCTTGTTTTTGAGCCATCTATAGTGAGTCTCCACTCATCTGGCTTGTCTGTAATGTTCAGGTCTTCCAACAAACCATCAGTGCCACTGCAGAATGTAATGTCATCTTCATTACTGAAATTACACTCGAGCTTTTTCTGACGCTCCTGAAACACAGACAAAATGTACTGGCCAGTGGGGAGATTACACTGCAACAATCATGAGGCCAAGAGTCCAGCTTTATGGTTTGGAAGATCTAAATCTGTAAACAGATCACTAAGTTTACACTGTGTGATTTTGTTTGGTTCTCAAGACGATGTTGTTGTACATGTTGGGTCAGTATCACTGGCAGATGATTGCACTTTTTTGGCTGATGTGTCAGTTCACCATCATCAGTACTGCTTGATGGTGGTACACATGAGGGAACAGGATGTGGCAATTCTTTGCCATGAGCCACAGGCCAAATGATAGATGGGATGCCAGGACATTGAATTCCTCTTCATCTTTGTATTGACTCCATACGAAAATAACAATCTGAAGCGCGATGTGTGGATTTGGGCCAAATTGCAAGTACACCAAACTTTATGCAGATGTTTTACCATGCATCCAAGCATTCAGTGCTGACGAACATAAGTTGCAACATAAGCGTGGAGCCACAATTTATCTTTGTCTCCCAACTTGACACCTGAAATCAAAGGCATATGCTTGTTTCACTGCTTTAGTCAATGATCACCTTCATGAACCACAAATAACATCATCTCAGATGTTACAAGCTATCGGGTTTGTCATTGCAGGTGCAGGGCTTTTTTGTGGGAGTATACACATGCACAATAACACAATTCATCAGTTTCAACACTTTACCACTCATATATTCACTGCCAACCATAACGACACTCATTCCAGTAACAAGAAAACTAACGTAGCACAAGAGCAGGCAGCCATGACAAACGACAATTAAAATTGTGTCTTGTTTCTATGTTGTACAAGGTTTTCATGACTGGATGGTGTAACATGACTGGATGGTGTAAAGCAGTGTTGCCAAATTGTACTGGAAACTCACTCACAGCAGAGGAACCCTTCTCACAATGTCTTAGCATGCAACTTTTAAAATGTTCCATAAGTGGGTCTGTGCAGCATAAACACCTTATTTACTTGTAACCTTGAGCTAGGAGACACTTTTAACCTTAATATTAAGTGTTCAGCACATCTGCTTCTTTCACTTCTAACAATGATTTGTATAAGTAAAAATTGCTGAGTTATATTGTGATTTGTGTCCACATTTGATTGTGGATTGCTCTAAAACTTCCTGGCTCAGGTGGTTTAATAATTGGAAGAAGGAAAGAGCATACCACCTTCAATAGCACCATGGTGTTCAAACCATCCTTTGGGCTGATGACAGCTTTACCCATATTTTTCAATTTTCTTGGAGGCATCTATGTGTGTCTTGATACTAATTTCAGTCCCTGATGGTAAAATTATTCTTTTTGATGTAGTATTCTTTGTGTCACTAGTGTTATCATCAGCTTATCTAAAGTTATTGATTAATTGAGCTCAAATTTTAATTTCATGTTCCATGCCAGTTCATTCTACATCTCTCACTGTTAATTCTCCACGTAAATCAGGAACCCAGAGATAGCATAAACCCTTTTCTGATGTTTCATTATGTTCTCTTTTCTAAATATTCCTTTTTTTTTACTGTAAATATTTCATTTATGTATTGGCTTCTATGAAGATATCAGTTGCTCTGGTATCTGTGTAAGTCAACATACTTCAAACAATTTGGAGTATTTTAAATCATAAAATGCACCACTGGTGTCTGTGAAGCACACATACAGGAATTACTATGAGTTTTTTTAAACACAGAAATTAATATTTTGTCAGTAGTTTTTCTTTCTTCAACTTGCTTGTGTATATGTCAATTGTTCATCTACATGTGATTAGAGTATTTTCTTGATTTCTGCATATTTTACTGATGTGTAAAGTCTGTTAATATTCAGTAATATTAACAAATTGTGTTGCTTCTTTTAGGATTGATCATCTAGATGGTCATTGTCTAGTCTGTAGACCAAATACAACTGTTTCAAACTTTATTCCAAAGTTATATTGGCCGTCACTTGTTTGAGTATTTGGTGCTCTACTATAGACAGAATGGAGGACGTGTAACAACACAATCCGTATCCGAATAAGCACACAATTTATCCTCGCACAGTTAGTACAACAAAGGGACATCTGCACTGCTTGAAGTCATTACACAAATACAAAAACTGTCTGTCAGCTTGCTCACACATGGTCTCAGCTGACCGTGTGTGATATTGTTTCTCACGGAGTTCCCACAGAGCCCCCCCTCCCTCTCTTCCCCTTGTGCGGAGCACGGAGAGGGTACGTGTGTGCAGTGCGGAGGTGATGAGATGACATGGAGGTGGAGAGGTCCTCAGGGCACTGTGGGGAAATAATGGGTGTGTTGGTATCTCCTGCAGAACCAGTGTATGTCACACGTTGTACAGGTAATATTCATGAAGATGTGTGGACACATGGTGGGGCAGCTGAAGCGTGACTGCATGGTTGTGTTGGTGTGGTGGAGAGGTCACTTGGGCCATGTGGAGCCAGTGAAGGTGTGAGAGCTGAAGGAGTGGTTGAGCAGTTGTGACAGTGAGGAGACTATCGGCAGAGAAGCGGTAAGTGAAAGTGATCCTATCAACATCGGCGGTGTCTTAATGGTTGTTTTGAAATGACAGGTGATAGTTGTGTGCTGTCGGGTGATCTGAATGCTCCCGTTGACAAGTAGTTCATTGTCAGTCAACTTGTGATTATGGTCTTCAGAGAGAAAATCTTGAACATAAGCTCGGCGTATGTCACTAGGAGGGGACGAGTCATCAGCCAATTTAGTGAAGGGTGTTGGTTAGAGATCACCACCTGCTAAAGCTTCTTGCAGAGTCCGTGCTGGCTTAACGCAACTGACAGACACAGTCAGTGTCTTAGGTTTCCCATGTAATAGTATGTGAAAGGTACAGTCATCCCTTCGAAGTTCCATTTGGGGGTCCGAGTATGGGGTTCGAAGGTTGGTCAGATTGTGTCACGGTGTAACTCCACAAACTTGCAGAGCCTTGTGGAGGAAATGAACAAGAACTTGAAAAGTACATCATCAATAAAGTACTACCATGTTTGAACACCAATCTTAATTCCATATGGCATGAGCATAAACTCAAACAAGCCTAATGGTGTGATAATATCTGTATTTTGGATATCGGCAAGGGACATAGGGGTGTGCAGAACAGTGGCGTTTGCCAGATAATGAGTTAAGTCCAGGATTTTGAGGATTGGGTGGCTTTGCAGTACACTATGACCACTGAGAACTCTTAATCACCACTCAACCTGACACATCAGTCTCTTTTGGGAACTAATTAGATGGGTGAAGCCCGGTAACAGTCAGAGGGCTGTATGATGCTAGCCAATGTGGGAGTTAATCTGCTGCTGCCTTAGTGGCCCTGACTAAATGGGCAGTAGGTTAGTTGGTCTGTGATGTACTGGGGAGGGGAGTTAGTGATTATCATATGAACAGTTCAGTTTGCAATAGGGCACTGCACAAACAAGTCTTGTGGGGAAGAGCTCAGGCACATCAAAGGGAAGACAAGTGAAAAGTGTAGTAATGGCCTTTGTAGTGCAGATGGTGCTGATGCTGTAGTTGTATCTGCAGATGACAGTAAAGCTTCGCAATTGGGTCGGTGCAGGGAAACAAAACATATGTTGGAATCGGGCGGAGATGGTCGATGAAGATGGCCAAGGCAGTGCTGCGCCACTAGGAGTTCCTCCTCAACTTGGTGAATTCTGCACTGGATAGTAGAATTTTTGTGTTGCAGATAGGTGTTTGTCACGTGTAAGGCAAAATAGAGCTGCAGTTTCTGAATGCAATAAATGGTGGGAAGTCCTGAACGTACTGGTGGCCATTGTGCATTCTGGTGAGTGGCGGAAGCAGTTGCATAAGCTCCCACTGTGGCTGCGGTCCTGCTGCAGCTGTAAGTCATGTTCAATGACGTTCTTTGTGCTGGTCTGCTGAGGGGTGAGACTGACAACACCTGACAGAGCAGCCACTAGTAGTGAGTCAAAACACTGTTGTAAGGGTCAGGACCCATACGTAAGTTTTGAAGGAAGTCTCCACCTATTACTGGCTGACTAACACCCATAACTCTCAATGTTGAGGTGAGAACAAAATCAAAACCCACATCCAGCATATGGGTCTGAGATCCACAGACTCAGATTATGGAGTCATTTGCTACACAAAGCTTGAGGGATGAGTAGGCAGGTGTCGGTGATATGGAAGAGGGTTCCAAAGTACTGACTTCTGAGCTGCTCAATGAGGAAGTGTCGGTCCCTGATGCAGTGGAGAATGAAGAGCCTGTTGCTGTGATAGTGAGGTGGCAGAGAACCATTGCCATCTTGTCTAGGCAGATGAGGTATCCCGTACAGTTCAGTGCCCCTTCTGCAAACTATGCCTAGAGTTTGGGATGTTGTATGGCAAATGACAGTTGTGGGTATAGTCAGCGAATCGTGTGGTACCAGCAGAAGTGGTTCTGGACAGGTATCATTGGTGAATGGGTGGGGGTTGGTTGGGGTGGTGCACAGGTCATCACTCCTGCTGGCAGCAGTGATGTCAAGGCCAGCAGAGGCCAGAAGACATTGGGTTGGCTCGTGGTAGGTAGGAGGTCAGTTGTGCTCCTGCTGCAATTGTAAGTCACATCCAATACCACTGTTGTCAGTCGATGTTTAATAATGGAAAATATACGTCCACATGTAGGAGATGTGTGTCTAATGACTCTTGCTCATGAGTGATTGTGGCCAGTCAAATTTGTGGGAGTGCTTGAAAACCCATAATGGCCATATTGTGTGACCGGGCATGAGGTGCAGATCAGTCAGTGCATAACTGGTGCCTTAATTGTGACAGTCATGTCCTTTAAATGATCATCATGAATGACGTGGTGTAACTGATCTTCCAGGGAGTGGCTGAGGCAATGGGAGATCTGTTTTGTTACACATGAACCTGATGCTCTTCTCCCTTCTCCTTCCAATAGCTGGTATTAGTTTTGTTCGTATTTAAAATTGCCTTCCTTTGTTTTATGAAAGAATCAGAATGGAATAATCTTTTTAAATTTAATCCAGGGAAAAAGTAATGTAACACAACTATTTTAAAGCTTTGAGTAACATTATTATTGCATATGTGCACTGATAGAAAATCCAAACTGATTATAATATTCATTTGAAAATAGATCAAAATGTGCCAAGCAAAAGAGGCACTGAGTAGTATGTGTTACTGGGATTGTGCCTGTTTGCTTCTGAGTGCCACTTCTGTTTGATGTTAAGTAATATTGCATTTTAGAGTCAGCATTTACTTCAATGCAGTTACTGAAAGTTTAGCTCTTCTTGTCAGTAATTTGTAACTTCCTGAAACACATGCTTCAATTTAGCTTCTTCTAAAGAAAATCTGTAACTCAATGTTATGGGTCAGTTACACTCAGATCATGGTTGCTCCTTTCTCCTTTGTACTTAATTGTGTTACAAGTGAGATGAGTGAATTTGAAAACAGAACTTCCATGAAAATTGTAGAGTTTTTTATGTGGCATTCGCTATTTATTCTACATATAGAAGGCATTAAATGTTGCCTGGAAACACAAGGCACTTGGAAAGCATTGTTAATGTAACTACAAATGACTAGACAGAGTGTTTTTAATCTCTCACAGGAATGTGACATCAAATAGCATGGTTCGTATGGTTCTGAGTCCTCATTTATGTGATATGGTGAAAGGAACAGATAAAATGAGCTGCACTGAGTCACTGTTAGGGTTCCGAGTAATATAGTGTGGGTATTACATAGTTATAGTTCAGTGTATACACAAAATAGTATAGAGTGCATCTTAATGTAGTTAAAAAAGTCATTTCTTCTAGCGTGCGTGCATATATGTGTGTGTGTGTGTGTGTGTGTGTGTGTGTGTGTGTGTGTTGTTATTAAGCTATTGTTATTGTGAGGGTTATCTAAATTGAATGAATTAATGTAAATATTGTGGGTAAAGTCATTAAAGAAGCATTATATTTGGATATGAGATTGAATTTGAGTGTACACCTCAGTTGTGTAACCAGGAGAAAATTGATTTATGAGTGTAAAGATGCAGATGGGACATAGACAAAAATAAAGATGTATGGGCACTGGAGGTAAAGAAGTTACCTAGGAATAAGTGTTTTGGTCCAGACTTTGGAGTGATTTCCCTTTCTCTCCAGCACATTTATATTTTTCCTTCACTTTTTCTTTCCCATTGTTCTTCTCTGTAGTAAACTGATAACATTACTGTTACTGAAACCTTTAGATAACAAATTGAAACTGTAACAAATTGAAACTGCTACTTGCTCAACATTGTGTATATATTTGAAAAAATGTTCAGTATTTGGCCAGGAATAGTTAAATTTTTTGGAATTGTTTGTACAAAATTATGACAAGTCTTGACAAAATTTTCCACATACTAGTGTGGCAGACATTTGTTACTACACTGTCCAGTCATATTAATGTGGCCAGCGACTATGTTAGATGTTAATATGCAGTACCTACTCAGATGGCAGCACTTGCAGTTGTGGGTGTATAAAGTGAGTTGGGGGAGAGGGAGCGGACAACAGTATCGTATTGTGGAAACGGAATGATTTATCTGATGTTCAAAAGGACGTGATCATTGGCTTTTGGACAAAGTATTTCCCAAACAGCTAAGTCTGTAAACTGTTCTGTTGCCACCATGGTTAAAGTATACTGCGCGTGGCGAAACGGCACTGTCCTAGACTGGCACAGAGGCAACTGTGGTGCACCACAGGATGTAGATGATTGTGGTGAATGATAGCTGTGAGATGTGTACAGATGAATAGATTTATAACTGTTGAACAACTGAATGAATGCTCAAATGAACAAAGGAGCTACCAACCATGTTGACTGCTTTTCATTTGCGACAAAGGCTGGAATTTGCACGGCAGTAATGCAACTGGGCATCCACTAAGTGGCGACAGGTGGCCTCCTCAGATGAATAACATTTTATGCTCCATTGGACAGATCACTTCTACATCTACATCCATACTCCGAAAGCCACCCGACGGTGTGTGGCGGAGGGTACCCTGAGTACCTCTATCACTGTTGGCATGTGCAACATAAAAGATTTGAAAGTGAACACCTTGAATATTTCATGGTCCGGTGAATTTTTTCATGCCATTCCCTTGGTAATCTTGTCATTCTGGAAGGCACAGTGGATCAACACAGGTATGTATGTATCCTTGGGGACCACGACCACCCCCACACACAATCGATACAATGGTATCTGCCAGCAGGACGAAGCAATGTGTCACACAATCTGCAGTGTACATTGTTTGAAGAGCACCAGGTGAGTTTACTGTACTCCCCTCGCCACTAAGTTCCCCAGATTTAAACCCAATTGAGAATCTGTGGGGCCATGCCAATAGGGCTGTTCGCACCCTGGATCCTCAATTGAGAAACTTAGTGCAGCTGGCCATGGCAATGGAGTCATCATGGCTCCACGTCCTTGTTGGTACCTTCCAGAAGATCATGGACTCTATTCCCACATGTCTCGCAGCGGTCTGTGCTGCAAAAGATGATTATAGAGGCTTTCGAAAGATGGTCACATTAATGTGACTGGTCAGTGTAGCAAAGAAATGTCTGTTGGTGGCTTAATCCATTGTTATATTTAATACCATACCCAGCATGGTTCAATGACCTCAAAGAGAAGCAAACACATTACAAATAAGGATACTTTATTACATCAGCTCAAGCTGAGATTCCTGCATTATAAAGTATCTGTGCACATTTAGAGAAGATCAGCATGTGAGCAGCTAATCTACAGTTCCAGTCACTGTGCTGAAATTGAAAATTGGCATCACTCACGCTTGTGTGTGTGTGTGTGTGTGTGTGTGTGTGTGTGTGTGTGTGTGTGTGTGTGTGTGTGTCTGTAGTACTTGTATGCAAGAATAGGTTGCTGTTTCCTTATCCGTTTGTTTGGTAGTTAAATGTAAATTTGTTGAATAGAAAGTCTAAGAGTATAATGTGGTACTGAATAGACCATTCACAGCAAATTAGCTTGACATTAATTACACTTTGTGTCATGCAAGACAGTCACAGTCATTTCTCAGATGGAGTGAAGTACTTAAATAGACTTCAGAAGGCTCTTAAATTGTAAATAATGAAAGTGACTAGAATAAAAAAAATTCTTACTGACTATTAGTAGTGTTCATATATTATCTTTCTGTTTACAGTAAACAGCCACGGCAGTCTATTATCAACCCAGACTGGGATTTTCAGAAAATGGGAATTGGTGGTCTGGATAAAGAATTCAATGCTATATTCAGACGAGCTTTCGCATCACGTGTTTTTCCTCCAGAAGTGGTTGAACAATTAGGTAAATACTACATACTTGCCATGTTCATTGCCTATAAATTGATTGTGAAATTTTTCTGCAGCATTTACACTGATAGCATCATTGAGTTAAGAACGCCGGTCGGAGTGGCCAAGCAGTTCTAGGCGCTTCAGTCTGGAACCACGCGACTGCTACGGTCGCAGATTCGAATCCTGCCTTGGGCATGGATGTGTGTGATGTCCTTAGGTTAGTTAGGTTTAAGTAGCTCTAAGTTCTAGGGGACTGATGACCTCAGAAGTTAAGTCCCATAGTGCTCAGAGCCAATTTTTTTTTTCTTTAAGTTAAGAACAGAAGAGGATGCTGCATTCTAGTGTAATTAAAAATAGTTGAGAGCCTAATCATATCTCGTGCGGTACAAGGTTATACTGTAAATCAGGAATACAGGTTTTAATCAGATTGTTGATTGGTTGATAGATTTACACAGGGAGACTAAAGAGTGATATTAACCCACTGTTATCCACACTGAAACTATGCTTGTTGTGTGGTTTCTCTTCCTGTGATTTTAGTAAAGCCAGCCAGTACCTATAGAGTAGTAGATCTTTTTCTAATTCTTCATTAGACACAACTTCTTCAGGAATTAATGACCCAAATATGCTGTGTTTTTTTGGCTTTCAACACTTCACATTTCAAGATTCGACGTGGTCCAGTTTGATCCCCCTCACTGTGCAGCATGCATTTAGGAACTTCTTTCTCTTTCTTTATACAAGTTATGTTTACAGATATTCTTTCAAAATATGACTTCAGTATCATTAGCATAGCATGTTTCTGTATTATTCCAATGTTCTGTGTGCTGCCTCGTAATCCGTCTATGTAGATTTATTTTTACCATCACCATAGTGAAGGTTGGGACAGGTTCTGGTCCTGCAGATGGAGTCATCACACTTTTCCTGGCCAGCATATCAGCCTCTTCATTGTAACTGATTACTGAGTACCTGGGGACCTACAGTGAGTTTACCCTGTTGCTTTCCTGTAATCCTACAAGGGCTTCATGGTATTCTGCAATCATCTTTGAGCTCGTTGCAGGAACTAATAGAGATTTCAGGATTACTTGGCTGTCTGAATGGAATTAGATGCCACAATCCTTTCAGCACTATGCAAATTCTGCTCTGTGCACAGTCAGACAGGGATTATCTCCACCTGGAATAATGTGGCAAACTTCCGTATAGAGACTGCTCTCTATTCTAGTTTGTACATCATACACCCTGGCCCCAATGCCCTCATCTGTTTTGAGGCTACCAATAAACGAGACTGTCTCCTGAGCAGTATTGAGGTTTGTTCTTCCATTATTCCTTTCTTCCAGTTGTTACCTTGAAAGGTTTACTGAACCAGCTGGAAGTTGTTGTATAATCAGCCGGCATATCACTGACCATTCTTATATTTACCTCATTCACTATATTGGTGTGGGATTCGGATTTTCATAAAGGTTTCAAGTTATTTCCTATTAAAGTATATGCCTCTGCTGCTGCTGCTGCTGCTGCCTCCATTGTGTAATTGAAGCTGGTGTCCATCCCAGCAGTGGGTGTGCTGCTAATTCTACCTTTTATGGCTAAGCAGTCCAACCTCTGCACCTTGAAATGATCCGTAGCAGCCACTTTCTGTTCTGCTTTATTCTGTGGTACAATAGTCTCACAACTTATCATAGGCTTGTGCACATAAGAGCATCTTTCACCATGCAACACATATTCTTTGTGTGGGGTCCAACTGGCAGGGGGAAGGCAGAGATACGTGAAAAGTGAGTACAGAGTAGTGGGATCGAGAGTGAGTGAGAGGAAAATGGTGAGGAGCGAGAGATAGGATGAAAGGGGGGGGGGGGGAGGGAGGGTGGAAGTAGTGAAGGATGGGAAAGGAAACTTTGTTATTCATTCTGTGATTTTTCAATTATTTTATACAGTGTTAACATTATTTATTTGGTCCTTCTACCCAAAGAGGAGGAGGAGGAGATTAGTGTTTAATGTCCTGTTGGCAACGAGGTCATTAGAGATGGAGCACAAGCCATCCTGGCATTTGCCTGAAACGATGTAGAAAAAAGTCCAGTGGGCTTCCATCACAGAAAAAGTTTAATACTATACATGCAGAGCTATAGATAAAATGTGACTAAAGCATAAAAAGAAAATTTCTCAAATTGCACAAAATCTCATCTCACACACACACACACACACACACACACACACACAAAATTAATTTCCATCCAAGGGTTGTCACTCTTACAAGCATAATAGAAAGCGAAAGCAAACAGCAGCAGTTAGAAAAAGGTTTGAAACACTATGTTGACTCACTCACAAATGAACAAATAGAAGATTTCATTACAGAATCTGAATATATTCTCACAATAGAAGAAAAAAATGACCACAGTAATGTAAATACAAGGATAAATAGAGAATTAATAAAAGAGGAAATTGAAAACGTAGCACCACAGATTAAAGAAGGAAACAAATCCAAAATAATTGTGATGAATCAAAACTTAATCTAGAGAAAAAATTGCAAGCAGAAATCATTTTTATAACAATATGTAACAGAGACAATACCATTGTGCCACCAAACAGTTTTTAAACACATTAAAAACATTCAGATCATGCATTTTCAGACAGGGAGAAACAGAGCTCGCCCAATATTATAAACTTGAAAACGATAGGACAATAAGAAATACCACTCAGCCAATAGACTATAGAGTTATAAAAGTCCCAGTATAACACTTTGATGTAGAAAGCATGTTCAGTTGCACCACTGTTAACGAAACCATTATCACTGAAGAAAACCTGAAACACAAAACCAGCTACTTCATGAACACGCACACAGATGAAACAGTAGAATTCTTATCGTTAACAACACAACAAAACTATTTTGAATTCAATCAAGAATACTACAAAAGCTGCAGTCAGATGAAACAGATAGAATAAAAAATGGATACAAAGAAAATATTAGGTAAATTTAACAGAAAAATGAGAACAAAAATGATGGAATGAACCAAATCACATCATCACATAGAAGCAGCACAATCACAAGAAGGTGGCCTACCTACAACAACAAATCCACTTACAAAATACATGAGATATTCAAAAGATAGGGCATAAACATTACCTACAAAACAAATAATTCAGTACATTAACACATCTCTAAACTAAAATCAAAACCAGATAGATACCAATAATCTATCTACCAGTTCAGTTCAGGTACTGTTAAAAAATCTGCATCCAACAACTAGCAGTTCATTTGACACAAGATACGAAGAGCACATCAGGGTATTGAAATACAGTACAAACAATTCAATGTTTACAGACCACCTTAAACAGGAGTACCATAAGCTAAGCACTATAGAAAAAGGCATGATCTTGAAAATCAGCAAATACAGAAACCAGTCTCCTTTCTAAGGGAACTTCCACATACACAAAGCATTAACATACAATGAACAGTTCTTGAATGTTTACTACCTTCACTTTTCACTTTAAGAGAGTCTTTCTTTTCTTGAAGCCTTTCTTTGGCTTTCTTTTCTTTTTGTTCTTTTAGAAGTTTTCTCCTCTTAGCCTCAGACCAGGATTTGGTCTTGACATTGTCCAACTTCTCTGTGACAATTTCCACTGCTGGGACTGGTGTATCATCTAATCCACTTGTGGGAACAGCTGTCACCAGTTCCAACTCTGGTGCTTGGGTGTGTGAGGTTTCATCAAGTCCCTCAGTTTTTGTTTTGTGTTGTGTTCCGCATTTTGGTCCCATGAAAATTGGGGATTTAGTGGGTTGAGGTCAGAGCCCCATGCTGTTGTGGGGCTAATTATTAAGGGGTATTGGGTGGTATACCTGAGACCCTATTCATGACACATTGTGGATGAATAAATAAATGTTATAGTGCTACTGTTGATATTAACAAGATGACAGCATAAAAAGTTATATGTGAAATGTGTCATACGAAACAACATATGAAAATAATAGTTGTTTGAATTAAACTTAAAATTCTGAAGTGTCATTCTTTTAGCTTTTTTGGTCAGTAATTGATACATAGAATTTCATTCAGTTTATAGGGTGCCCATTTATATGAGAGACCTACCATCTCTCAAGAATCTCATGATACCATTAATTTTATTGACATTTACTTTACAAGAAAACTTTCTCAGGAATCCAGAAGATGTCAGATTTGCAGTGTTTGTCTGAAAAGTATTGGGAAGTTTCAGCAATAAAATATTCTTATGAACATTTATGCCACTCAGCACAATTTCCTGTTATCTAATCAAAATTTGCCAGACTTACCAGCTCTCCCTTGTATTCTTATCTGATGCCTAGGCAAGAAAATTTAATGTCCTTCTTTCCCCCCTCCCCCCTCATTCCCTCCTCTCCCCCTATATTGTCACTAACACCAGTTCCCACCTGAGATGCCAGAAACAGACCTCATTAATTTATCTGTCTGCTGCTTGCTTCTGTGCATATGTATTATATTACAGGTTAGGGTCATGGACCTCACTTTGGTAAGAAACCTTGTAGGATGTGGAATGTTCACTTCAAATACGTTTGTACTCCCTCTATTTATCTCTAAAAGATGCCCAGTTTGGAATTGGATCAGTGAAATGTATCATAAATCAAAAAATATTGCCCCCCCCCTCCCCCCCCCCCCCAACAAAATTAATATACGAACTAAAAAAAAACAAAGTGAATCAGGTCAAAATATCTCCCTCTTGAATATATTTACGAAGTGGCTGTGCACCTGACTCCAGTCTTTTGATAATCCAATAGGCTTTTTATCTGGAATTATTTTTATTATTTTCCTTATTACTAAGTTCATCCTTAAGCAAGAATGCCTCACAGAATTTGCTTCCCTCACACACATCAAATTAAGATGAAATGATTCATTGCCTTACCATTTGGTCAGGCAGAAAGCTGCTTGCTGCCAAAATCTTAGTGAATCCATGCCAGCTCTTGTTCTCGTACCACTTATACTTACACTAGATCATTGTCACTTTCTCTAGTTACAAATGTGTGTCATCTCCTTGACCATTTTCCCCTTTTCATTTACAACACACTTCTCATTCTTTACTATAATCCATCATGAGTGGCTGCCTCAGAATTTTTAATAATGTTCAGAGATCTCATAGCAAAATGAAGTATTGAGATTCCATTACTAAAATTTTGCGCAGTAGTGTCCTGAAGTGCTTGCAAAATATTGCAAGAAAGTAATTGTAGACATGGGGTGTAGAGGAGTATGTGTTCAGTTACAAAAAATAATTTTGTTGAAATGGTTTTAGCCTCCTCTCTCTCTCTCTCTCTCTCTCTCTCTCTCTCTCTCTCTCTCTCTCCAAATTCTGACTGGACTCTTGAGACACAGTGTGGTCAAATCTCTGCATCTGCACATGCATAACATGCATATCCTTCTGCAACGTATCGACAGTGAATCATGGAGTGTGCTTCATACAAACACAAGTGATGTTTGACTATATTCTGTTTGTGTGTGGAACAAGGAAAAATGATAGTCTGCGTACCAATGTACATGTCTTAGTTTCTCATCTTATTCTCATGATCCCTATGTCAGATGTACAGTGAAGGCAGGAGAATTGTTGCATAATGTTTCTGAAATAATGGAGATCTAAATTTACCAAGCTTGGTTTTGTGAGGGCAGAATTTGCTTTCTTCCAAATATTCTCAATCAAATAACTTATGGTAATGCAGCTGGGTGACATTTTTGGCAACTGTCAATATTTTGGCAGGTGCACACCTTTTCATTTTTCAAGGGGGGTTTGGAAAGCCCCCCCCCCCCCCCCCCCACACACACACACATTATACTAGCACTGTCAAACAACCAAAGAAGGTGGATTTCAGAAGTTAATGATACTGAAAATTAATAACCAGTGGTTGAGTTAGCATTAGCTGTGTTCCTATGTGTTTTGACAATGGAGAAAGCAGGATTCTACATATAATCTAAACAAAACTCCCATCTCTGTTTATAAGATTACTTGCTAGTTTAATTTCAACTACTTTCTTAATAACACTATTCAAATAGCTGGAAGTGCAGACCAGTAAGACCAGTATCTTTGTGTTATATTCCATAAGATGACTAGTGCTAAGACATTGTTCTGCAGTAGCAGATTTACTCAGGTGTTGTAAGTGTGTTTGATGCTTATGCTCAGTACACTGGTCCTCAACAGTCCTGACAGTCTGACAAAAATATGACATACCACAGCTGCAAGAAATATGGTTGACACCTGCTACGCAAAGAAAGATCACCCTTTATGGAATCCAAGAGGACTCTAATCTTTGATGATGGTCAAAAAACACATTTCACATCATATTTCTGCAAAATGCAATCAGTCCTATTGGAAATGCTCCCTGCGTAAGGCAAAAAGGCTATAGATTTTGGTGCGACCTTGGTATTGTCATCTCTCATGGTGTGCACGTTTAGTAGATAGTGCAACACATATCTGATCTGTAGTTTGCTGTAACCATTCTGGCTAAAGGTAACCTCAGGAGGAGCTAGCTCAGTTGACAAATTCCCAGGGCTTGATGACCTTGGCCCTGTGAACCAGGGTATGAAGTACCCCTTCATGCTGAGCTGGGTAGTGACAATTATCAGCACGTAGATACAAGTCAGTGAGAATAGGCTTCCTGTAAATGGCATGCCCTGATGTACCACCAACCTTCTTCTTGACCAACACATCGGGGAAGGGAAAGCAGCCATCCTTTTCCATCTCCTTAGTATGAGTGTAGATATTTTGCTTAAACAAGAAGCTCCGCCACATTGTGCTGGTAGATTTTGAACAATTTTTTTTTTGTTTTGTATTAAATTTCACTGTCATCGCAGTGTAATCTGAAATAAAATTTATTACTGTGTTTTGGGACGCAGGAAATCTAAAAATTGTGCATGAAGGTGGATACATAATTTTTAGCAATGGAAGTAACAATTGTTTCTAATACATGTGAAGTTATGACACCATTTAAAATGCATTTAAATAAAATTATATATTAAAAAGTCAGTCATATGAAATAGCCTTAAATAATTTTATGACAGTAATCAATTCTGATAAACTATTACAAAATTATTCACAATTTTTTCCCTTGGCATTAAACTGAAGACACTTATGTTTGAGTTTTGTACTGAATTTGGTCACAGTTAGTTTCTGTGGCATTATTGTGGGTGTATTTCATTATCATACAATGGTAGGAGCTGTAATCCAATAGGTAAATCTTGAAATGTAGAAGAAACAGAAAGCCACTATTCTAGAATGTGTTTCTTGCCTGCTTCAGTAATTACCCATACATTTTATGTGCTTAAAAATCTGCATAGTAGATGATATTCCCCACCAATAAAATAATCAGTCCTAGTATAATGTGTTTTTAGAAACCTAATTTTTGTTTCAAAATAGAATTACATTAGTTCACTGTTTACAGGCTGCAAACATGTGAAAGGCATACTGTTATATGGGCCTCCAGGTACAGGAAAGACACTGATGGCAAGACAGATAGGCACAATGCTTAATGCTCGTGAGCCCAAAATAGTCAATGGCCCTCAAATTTTGGATAAATATGTTGGTGAATCAGAGGCCAACATTAGACGTTTATTTGCAGATGCTGAGGAGGAGGAAAAAAGAGTGAGTAGAATATATTGTGTAAAACATGAAGATAACTTTTATTGGTTCATGTCTTGGGACTTTGCTAACATAAAATTCCTAAGCTTAAAAAATATATGCTAAATATAAGCAATTGTCATTCTGTAATATCATGTCAGTTAGATTATGTCACTATTTGAGGCGTACTTTCTTCTTGCGATTCCTCTTTAAATAAAGCCCATTGAATGCAGACTCGTGAAATATTATATGTGGTAAGAAACTGAGATACTTACCTCTACACAATAGGAACTAAAGTCCCCTGCTGTATTTTTCTGTCTGTATGTAATGCTAATCTTGAAAGATACTGTAGGGATTTTGATACTGTTTTCATTAACAGACTCAAGAGAAAGGTTTGTGTACATGATTTATTACTGCTGCACCAGGTAAGTCATCTGACTAAATACTTAGTGCTATCCCCGCAAAGCTGTGGTAGGATATTAGTTTATTACAGTTTACACACAAAATAGTCTAGATCACATTTTTTATTTAACTGTAATTACCAATTTTGGCCAAATTTAACCATTAAATATAGTATGTTATCTAGTGTGGGTCTTCACAAATGTAATGATGCCACGAGTTGACATGTTGTTATTACTGTATTAAGAATAAATATAGTCAGATTATTAGTAACATGGGAGAAAAATCTGACTCTGCAAAATTGAAAACCTAATGTGAAACTCTGTTAAAAAAAGTTCATTACTTTCATGTTCTGTGGATCATAATTGTGAACACTATGAAGTGGAACTAGGCAGTTTCACAATTATATAGCACACTCTTGGTGAAAAATATGGTAGCATGCTGACCAAGTGCGAGAGAGAGATAGAGATAGAGAGAGAGAGAGAGAGAGAGAGAGAGAGAGAGAGAGAGAGAGAGAGAGAGAGAGAGAGAGAGATTTATGTACGTGTTCAAAGCTAATTTTATCATCAGTTAAATCCTTCACATCACTTACGTGGTCAAAGATCTTTTTTTATGGCTGTATACCCCACTCCTTTCTGTCCCACATTAAGGCTGCATAATGAACAGTGTAAATCATTCCTCCTCTTAGTATTACACTGAAGAGCCAAAGAAACTGGTACTCCTGTCTAAATATAATGTAGGGCCCCCACGAGCTCACAGGAGTGATGCAACACGACATGGCATGGACTCAACTAATGTCTGAAGTAGTGTGGAGGGAACTGACACCATGAATCCTGCAGGACTTTCCCTAAATATGTAGTAGTACAGGGGGATGGAGATCTTTTCTGAACAGTACGTTGCAAGGCATCGCAGAGATGATCAATAATGTTCATGTCTGGGGAGTCGGTTGGCTAGTGGAAGTGTTTAAATGCAGAAGAGTGTTTCTGGAGCCACACTGTAGCAATTCTGGACATGTGGAGTATCACATTGTCCTGCTGGAATTTCCCAAGTCTGTCAGAATGCACAATGGTGAATGGAGGCAAGTGATCAGACAGGATACTTACGTACTTGTCACCTGTCAGTCGTATCTAGATGTGTCAGGGGTCCCATATCACTCAAAGTGCACACACCTCACATAATGACTGGCAGTTATCTCTCAATATTAGTAAGTGTAACCTACTGCGTATAACAAGGCAAAAATCCCCATTAATGTAAGAGTACAAAATAAATGCACAGCCTTTGGAATCGGTAGCATAAGTACCTGGGTGTGACTATTTGAAATGATCTCAAATGGAAAGATCAGACTACACAAGTAACGGGCAAGATGAACTCTAGATTGCGGTTTATTGTTAGAATCCTGAAACGATGCAGTCCTTAAACAAAGGAAATTGCTTACAATACGTTAGTTTGCTCAGTCTTAGAGTATTGTTCATCTGTATGGTACACTTACCAGTTGGGTCTGATTCAAGAGATTGAGAAGGTCCAAAGAAGAGCGGCAAGATTCGTGACTGGTCTGTGTCATGAGAGCATTACAAATCTCATAGAAATTTTGAAGTGGGGCACACTTGCAGATAGACGACGCGCTAAACGGAAGGGGCTGCCCACTAAATTCTGAAATCCAATCTTTTCTGAGGATGTAGGGCATATATTTTTACCACCAACTTTGAAATTGTGCAATGATCACCATTCAAAGATAAGGGAAATTAGAGCTCATACTGAAGGCGTTCAGACAGTAATTTTTCCCTCACGCGTTCCACAAGTGGAACAGAGGGGGAGAAATATGACATTGGTGTGAATTGTGCCTTCCGCCACACACCACTTAGTGCCTAGCGGAGTGTGGATGTAGATGTTAAAATGGACTAAGTAATGAACATACATTTTTTTGTTTTCTCCAAAAAGCTTTCTGCTCCGAGATACAGCTGTCCAAAGATGACACTGTGCATACCATTTTGAAGATGCAAATTTTGGAAATAATTTTAAAATGCTGTATATCTGTAAAAGTTCTATATATTTTGTTGGTGTTTTTTTATTTGAAAGATAATTGCTTTGTAATTACAAAGAAATCCTCCATTTGGACCTAACTGTCAAAGTTCTTTTGCTATAGAGTTCTGAACTTTTTATAATTTATGGAAATTTTTTTTTCAAAAACACCAATCCATAAAATTTTGATTTTTTTCTGTTGATTAGTACCATATAGTTCTAGATTCCCTGAAAAGGAGAGCTTCCACTTTTAGGTGGAAGAGGTTATATAAAAATGGGAAATTTTTGCCATACATAAAACCTTTTTTATTATCACATAACAGGCTTGTAAAAATCAAAACCTAGCCTTATTTAACATAATTTTAGTTCTGAAAGATGAGTAAGAGACACAGTTATCAAGCATTTTAAATGGTTCCAAAATGAATGTGAAAGGTCCAAAGACTTGCAAAGGTTTCAATTTATACAACTTGTGTGGACTAATGTTTCGTACTGAAATTAACCATTCAATAAATTAAAAATGTGTTCCATGGTATCTTCCTTTGATATAGTGTGATGCCTTCCTGTTGAACCAATAGGAATCTTCAAAACATTGTGAACAGAAAGTGAGCACTGATGGCTTTTTTGCCACCCTTAAGCTGGAAACCTATATCCAGCAGCTGGTCCATGTGGTAGCATAAAGTTCACTACAATTTCATTTAACTCATAACTGGTGTCTATAATATCTGCAATCCATCAGCCACAGTCATACACACACACACACCACAAACATCTCCCTTCTCGGGTTGAGAATCTGAATATTATCCTGCTGTTTCTGAGGTGTTGGCTGAACAAACGAAATTTCTTTTTCTTGCTCTTTAAAGTGTGTGCAGTATGAGTTTGCCCATCACTTTGAGTCTAAAAATGTGTCTTCTGAATTCCTTTCACAGGAGTAGTTTGTTTAGACCACTCTTCTTTTTTCTGCTCACAGAATTCTCTGATTTCCTCTTTGGACAAAAGAATGAGGGCTGTGGATGTGTAAGATTTCACAACTATTGTAAAATCCTCAGCATTCTGAATCACAGATGTATTTGGTCTGGAAACTTTGTTTTGTAGCATGGTACTTCAGCAGGCCTCCTACACCATCACAAGGCCCCTTCCTGTGACCAGTAACACTGTATACCCAGTCAGTTGGCACAAACGACTTACTCAATTCAAACAGCTGGCAACAGTTGTTAAAATGACTGGGACCATCATCAGAAATAATGATCATCTTCTCTGCCTCTGTTTGCAGTTGAAGAATTTTGCACATTGCTAGCAAAGCATGGGCTGAGTCATGTCCTGTGTCATCACTTATAACTGCAACACTTGTGGTCTTGTTTTGAAAATGTCACTCCTGTAAAAATTGAAACCTGGTCATTACTCCAATGATACCCTTGTACTTCTTGTGGGAGAACTACAGACCAGTTCTCAGCAAAATCACAGTGAAGTACTAAACATAGTTCTTCAGTCTGTACACACCCTTTCACTTCTGCAATGTATTGTTGTTGCAATTTCTTCAGATGTTGGTGTGTTACTGCTTTCACTGACCATTTACCAAGTTCATCAATGAAACTGTCCAAGGCAACAGTTTTCTTAATTAGTTTATTTTCCTCCCATGTCACATATGTAATTTCTATAGAGTTGTCTGCTACGTCTTCCAGGCCAAGTGTCTGTAATGACAGTCCTCCTTTTCCAGGGCAGTCACCACATTCTTGAAACAAACAAGTCTCTCGCTTTACGTCACAGACTACTAATGACTTCACACACCCAACCAAGGTGTCATATGTCATACGCTCATGTAAGTTCTTCAAAGTTACCACACAAAAGTTCAAAATTCGCACAGTACACACATAGACATCTCTAGGTGGGTGTGGATCTACCCACTTAGGTCGTAGTGCACAAAAATTTGATCTTCCAATATGTGAAGTTGTATAGTTGCTCTTATAAATTGCAAAAATTTCTTTAATACTGAGAGTCATGTACCTCTTCATTTCTACAACTTTTCGACCTTCAACTGTTACAGGCATAGTGTCTTTTTTTGTTGGCACTCTGGCAAGAACAGACTCGTCTATCTTTGAGACAAAATGACTGCACTATTTGAACTTGAGGTGCTTCTACAGGATGGCCATAATAGGGATTTGGTCTTCCAAAGACTCCTTTTACAGACCTCACATTTCCTTGCACCTTTTCACTGTAGGATGCACAATATTCAACAGGTGAATTAATATTTGTGAAAAATTCCTGGAAAGAGGTGCAAGAGTGCTTTAGTTCATTTTCTTCTGAAGATAGAATTTCTACTTTGAAGAGTGTGGTCAGTTTTGCTGTAATGTATTCATCCATAGCTTTAGTAATTTCTCTGTGCTTTCTTGATACATAGAGCTTACGACTCTACTTCATTGACCATGGTTTCTTAACAGGACTGACACTCACCTCTGTAGTTGACTGATTAAAGGTATTTAATTCTTCCTCTATTGATGCAAAATCTGCATCATCTGCATCATAGGAGGCTTCAACTTGTTCGGATACTATCATTGTGTTAGTCTGTCAAAACAGTTAGAACACAAAATGTCGTCACTGGAAACATCTTCACTTTGAAATAGTCTTCAAATGAGAACACTTATTCTCAACCTGAGCAAATTCAATTTTTGTTTGTTTGTTATATATCACTCTTTTTTTGATATGCAAATAGTCAGCACACTTCACTCTCCTGTGGACCCCGTCAGAAGATGTTTTATACAGTCCTTTTCACAAAACACTCTGCAACTGTGCCAACTGGCAAATTCTTCATGAAAACACAGAACACACTGGATTGTCTCATATTTCTTAGAACCCTCTTCAGTCAACAAATTGGCACTGAACAACTACAATACAGAAACCTGCAATTAACTACCATGACAAAGAAACTGACAAGAAACAACAACAAAGTGTAAGAAATAACTGCAACAATGAAAGTGAAAAGAAATAACTGCAACAAAGAAAGTGAAAAGAAATAACTGCAACAAAGACAATACAAATAAACATAGTAACAAACAAATTAGTAAGAAACTTCAGTGAAGATATATGTTACCCTTGAAAGTTGAAAGATTTTTTAAGATAAAACCTGTCCAACTTAAAAGTGGAAGCTTTCCTTTACAGTGAACATAGTCCTAGATGATACTAATCAACAGAAAAATCTAACTTTTTCTGGATTGACATTTTTGGAAAAAAAAAAAAATTCTGTAAATTATAAAAAAATTCAAAAGGCAACAGTAAAAGAACATCAACAGATATGTCCAAATGGAGGATACCATTGTAATCATAAAGCAATTATCTTTCAAATAAAAAAAAATTGTAACAAAATATCTAGAAATGTTACAGGGATACAGCATTTTAAAAAAATTTCTGAAATTCGCATCTTGAAAATGGTGTTCACAGTGTCATCTTTGGAGGCATGTGTCTCAAGGCAGAAATTTTTTGGAGAAAACAAAAAATATATGTATTTCTTATTTACTCCTGAATTTTAACATATGTTAAATACAATAACATCTGAGACTATGACGGTAACCCCCCTGCCTGAAGTGATATGGATTTTTCCTGCTACCTTCAGTTTGGAAAGACCCAGATTTGATTCCTAGTACCACCTCAGATTCCCCACCCCCCGCCCTTGAGGCAGAGGGGTGTGGAACAGGATCCATTTAGCTTTGTAAAGCCTAATGAGAAACTCTTTGAATAAAGAAGCAGAAGTACCATCAGAATTCTTCTATCGGTAATAACGGTTGGAGGGATTGTTGAAATGAAGATCATGTATCCAAAGATCAGACTGCTCCTCATACTGCCTTGTGGTCAGCAGTTGGAACAGTCATAAGGCCTAATCCGTGATTTGCGTTTGTCTTCTTATTTGGGGCAGGGCTTTTGCAGAGAATCAGTTATTAATTTTTGATAAAGTATTATTTCCATTTTCAAATGTCGAAGTTAGTCCATGGAATCATCAACAGGGAGAAATATTTCTGCTTTTTGGATCTATGGTGGAAGATCATTTGTACATGACAAAAACAAGAGTGGACCCAATATTGATTCGTGTGGTAACTTGTACTGATTGTTCTTCACTGTGAACATGAAAACCAGTTACCAGCGAGATCTCTGGTGCCATAATACTTGAGTTTCTCTAAGAGAATAGTTTGAACTGAACAGTCAAATGGTTTCGTTAGCATTTTTAACAATATTGTTGGATACAATAAAGGTACATACAATTAGACACCATTATTATTGAATAACATTTACTTTTGTGGTTTTGTACTGTGTGTGCTTTTCATGTTTCCACTTCCGGATTTTATTTAAGAATTTCATACTCATTTAATGTTTGGTTTTGCTATGCAGATTCTGGCTGGGTCTAAGTAGCATGTATGTTGATCTCTGTGGTTTTATAGACATCAGTATCAGACATTTGGTGACAGCAGAGGAATACAACTGATCTGATGCTGCATACTACTACTACTACTACTACTACTACTACAGTGCATGTCAACAATGTGCGACATGCCCAGTTCGAAACCATTATCACATTTTGGCTTTTGGCCCATCTCATAGTGGTGTGTGGCAACCCTAGGATGTGTACATGGTATTGAGCTGTTGTGAAGTTAACAGTAATCTGAATTGTACATACCCAGAATTTATAGGTTTCTTTTTCCTCAAAGAATTTTGTTAGTATTGGTGTTAAATATACTATGCTTTTTTTTCAGTTAGGTCCAAACAGTGGTCTTCATATCATTATTTTTGATGAAATTGATGCTATCTGCAAGTCCCGTGGGTCTGTCGCGGGGAACACAGGTGTTCATGACACTGTTGTAAATCAGCTGCTGGCTAAAATTGATGGTGTCGAACAGTTGAACAACATATTAGTCATTGGAATGACAAATCGACGTGATATGATAGATGAAGCACTGCTTCGACCTGGACGCTTAGAGGTAAGAGTTCATTTTCAGATATTACCTGAAAATTAAGTTGTCTTTAAGGTGGCCTTCATTTACTTTGCATGTGTACTCCATTCTTTTCACAGCAATATTTCATCTCTGAACAATTGTATCCACAGGAGATTGAATGTTTTAAGTGCTTATAGCCATTTACTTCCCATTTTATGAAATTTTTCTGTTTCAAATCATGAATCTGAAAGTTCTGAATGAAAGAAATGAAGAGAAATAAAAATAATTGTAGTAAGAGAGTGTGAATATTGTTTTTTGTTAAATGTGTATGTGTGTAAACTATTAACTCTTCACACATTTTGTCACTTATCACCCAGTTTCCCCCCATATTGAAACATGACTACCATGTACTGAAAGAGAATACTAATTTAACAATCAGCAGAAGCTGACTCCTTGTGGCATGAATGTGCAGGTTTGGTTTGGATATTGTCTTCTTTCGCCCAATTTCACAATAGACTGAACTTGCACATGCAAACACTGGTGCCCGACGAACAACCCAAGTTTGCATCAGACTGCTGTAAGGAAAGTAGTGCAACCTAACTGGTTAGACTGAGTATGGGTGATAACACCTTGATAATTCTTTCCCTCTGCTGTTGATTACATTGTTTGGGGCTCTCAGGCTACCTCAGGCCTGTGGAAAAGATTTAACATGTGATGTGTGTGGAGAAGCTACAGTCTGATTCAGCTGGTCTGCGTTAAAAGGTAAAAAGGAATAAATAAAATTTTTGCAGCAAGATGTATAAAATAAGTTTGACAAAGGCTATTGACAAAACTTCAAATTAGACACATTATTAACCGATTTACATTTAAATCAAGGTAAGTCATTCAAAATATTCAAAACTATGTAAAAACCGCCACCTGTGCATAAAAATTTATTATGGAAGTCATTATCGTCGTCATCTTCAGACCAAAGACTGGTTTGATCCAGCTCTCCATACTAGTCTTTCCTGTGTGAGCCTCTTCATCTCTGAATAACAACTGCAACATACATCCTTTGCAATCTGCTTACTATATTCATCTCTTGGTCTCCCTGTAAGATTTTTAATGCACACAATTCCCTCCAGTTCTAAACTGCTGGTCCCTTGATGTCTCAGAACATGTCCTATCAACTGATTCCTTCTTTTCTTGTCTCCCCAATTCTATACAGTGCCTCCTCACTAGTTACATGATCGACCCATCTAATTTCAAACACTTACCTGACTTATACAATTATAGTTGGTGGTGACTTTAATTTACCCTTGATATGTTGGCGAAAGTACATGTTTAATTCTGGAGGTATGCATAAAACATAATCCAAAATTATACTAAACGCATTCTCTGAAGATTATTTCGAACAATTAGTTCATGAGCCCACGCGAATGGTTGTGCAAATGCCCTTGACGTCTTGGCAACAAATAATCGTGAGCTAATAACAAGCATCAAAATATATACAGGGATTAGTGAACACAGGGTTGTCATAGTGAGACTGAATACTGTAAACCCCAAATCCTCCAAAAATAAATGAAAAATATACCTATTCAAAAAAGCAGATAAAAATTCACTTTATGGCTTCCTGAAAGACTATTTTCACTCCTTCCAAATTAACAGTGTAAGTGTAGACCAGATGTGACTTGAATTCAAAGAAATAGTATCAGCAGCAATTGAGAGACTTATACCAAATAAATTAACAGGACAGAACTAATCCTCCTTGGCACACAAAACAGGTCGAACACTGTTGCAGAAACAATGAAAAAAAGATGACAAATTGAAACAGATGAAAATATCCAAGATTGGCAATCTTTTACAAAAGCTCAAAATTCAGTTTGGACTTCAATGCGAGATGCTTATACAGTTTCCACAGCAAAACTGTCTCAAAACCTGGCAGGAAATCCAAAGAAATTCTGGTTGTATGTGAAGTATGCCAGCAGCAAGACACAATCAGTGCCTTCTCTGCATGATAGCAATGGATATACTGACTACAGTACTGCCAGAGCAGAGTTACGAAACATAGTTCCTTCACCAACAAAGACGAAGTAAATATTCCAGAATTAAAGTCAAGAACAGCTACCAACATGAGTAATGTAGAAGTAGATATCCTTGGAGTAGTGAGCAACTTAAATCACTTAACAAGAGCAAGTCTTCCAGTCCAAACTGTATACCAATTGGATTCCTTTCAGAGTATGCTGATGCAATAGTACCATACTTAACAATCATACGCAACAGCTCGCTCGACTAAAGATCTGTACCCAAAGACTGGAAAGTTGCGTAGGTCACACCAATATTAAAGAAAGGTAGCAGGAGGAATCGACTAAATTGCAGGCCCATATCATTAATGTCGATATGCAGTGGGATCCTGGAACATACATTGTTTGAAAAAGATTTCTAATATTATTAGCTCTCTTAAAAACAAATGTTCCATTGTTTATGATGAAATCAGCACTACCATAATTTAGTGTTGCTCCACAGAACTTTGTGACATACTGAGTTACTTTCGTAATGAATCCCTCCACAGTGGTACTTTTCCAGATAGACTTAAATATGCTATTGTTAAACTATTACACAAAAAAGGAGACAGAACTCTGTCAAATTCTTCTTGCAGTATCAGATCCCCCATCTCATCTTCTTCTATGTCCACTTCCCTTTCTATAATATTGTCTTCAAGTTTTCTCCCATGTACAGACACTCTGTATGCTCCTTCCACTTTTCAGCTTTTACGTCTTTGCTTAAGACTGGTTCTCCATCAGAGTTCTTGATATTCATGCAGGTGCTTCACTTTTACCCCAAAAGCCTCTGTAATTTTTCCTGTTGTGTTATCTAGCTTTCCCTTGGTGAAATACGCTTGTCAATCCTTAAATTTATCCTCTAGCCATTTCTACTTAGCCATTTTACACTTCCTGTCAGTCTCGTTTTTTAAACATTTATATTCCCTTTTGCCTGCTTCATTTGCTGCATTTTTAAATTTTTTCCTTATCTATTTTTGTTGTAGGTCCAGATGGAAATAGGTCTTCCAAATGAGAATGGGCGTTTCCAGATCCTCAGTATACATACAAGCAGAATGAAGGATCACAAGAAGCTTGCACCAGATGTGGACATAAAGGTTTGCATATTGGGTTGTTAATTCTAATTAAAGAATTAATAATGCATCCATCTACATCTTTATACATTAATTAGTATGTGTAATCCATAACTCATTTTCTTTAGAGACTTAGTCTCATAATATGTTATCCCGAAAAGTGTATGATGTACCAATGCTTTAATGTATGTGCTGTTTTTAGATATTTGTGCTGCTAAAAGGATATGAGCTCATAAGTGTATCAATGATAGTCTTGTATTGTTGCGAATGGAAAAGAGGAGCATGACTGAAATAAGGAAACTCTCATTCCTATCCCTGTATGTCAGTTAAATTTTGTTTACTTTACATCACTTGGAGCTTAGGATATAGACCTATAGTGAACCCTGAATTGACACAGCAGCCTTTAATGAAAATTTACGTTGGTGCTGATGCAACTCCCATAAGAACAGTGTTATTCCTCCCTGCTTTTAATCAACACTGCTTTAAGAAAAAGTCAGTTTTTAAGAAATAAAAATGAAACATTCTACACATTAAAATCTAGTTTTCATGCAATTCCTAACATGTCAGAGTGAATCTCTGATTTCCTTCGGTGTCACACATGCTGTGCTTTGTGTTGTGTGATGGAGTAAACAGTAATAGATTCAGTCGACACATACCTAGATTGTAGTAAAGTTATTGTCTTCCCTTTTAGTAGTACTGGCAGATACATTGAACCAATCGGAAATCAGGTTCCATCCTGCCTAATATGCGACTTGGGTCATGTGATCTGACATCAGAAAGTGAGTCTACGAAGTGTGCAAAGTGCATCTGTTTGTTTATTGAGGTGTTGATGTCCACTAATAATAAAAAAATTTAAAATTCCCAGATTTTTCGAAAATGTACACTGAAGTGACAAAAACCATAAGATACCTCCAAATATTGAGTCGCCCAGCGTAGTGCAGCAGCTCAGTGTGGCATGGATACAAGAAGTCATTGAAGTCCACTGCAGAAATATTGGGCCAGGCTGCCTTTATACCTGTCCATAATTGTGAAAGTGTTACTGATGCAGGATTTTGTGCGCGAACTGAAGTCTTGATTACGTCCCATAAATGTTAATAGGATTCACGTTGGGTGACCTGGATGGTCAGATCATTCGCTCGAGTTGTCCAGAATGTCCTTCAAGCCAATTGTGAACAATTGTGGCCCGGTGACATGGCACATTGCCATCCATAAAAATTCCATCGTTGTTTGGGAACTTAATTGTTTGCTGCCATAGCCCATTAACACCAAATTTCACCCCACTGTTCTAACAGATACATTCAACGTACATCCCACATTGATTTCTGCAGTTATTTCCAGTAGTCTTTCTTGTCTCTTAGCACTGACAGCTCTACGCAAATGCTGCTGCTCTTGGTCATTAAGTGAAGGCCGTCAGCCACTGCATTGTCGATGGTGGGAGGTAATGCCTGAAATTCAGTATCCTCGGCACATTCTTGACACTGTGGATCTCGGAATATTAAATTTCCTAAAGATTTCCAACGTGGAATGTCCCATGCATATAGCTCCAACTATCATTTCCTTCTCAGTCTGATAATTCCAATTGTGTGGCCATAACCACATTAGAACCCTTTTCGTATGAATCACCGGAGTACAAATGAATGACAGCTCTGTCAATGCACTGCCCTTTTATACCTTGTGTATGCGATACTTTCGCCATCAATATATGTGCATATTGCCATCTCGTGACGTTTGACACCTCAATGCAGAAACACTACTTTGTACTTACATGTACAACAATAGTGCCCGGATGACATCAGAAATCTGAGATTTTTCAGGCATTTAGATCAAAAGATTAGTGCAGTAGGAAGGAAAATTGTACTTATTATTGACAGGTGCCCTGTATTTTCTGAGGCATATAAATGTCATATTCTTTCCTCCAAACTGCAGAAGTCTAAGTGGGAATCGTACTCGTTAATGCCAAATACAGAGTAGCAGTTGTGCCGAAGTAGATTACATTCCTTGAGAGGAAGTAACTGAGGAGGTTGTTGCATGGAGTTAGTATAACATAACAGATTGCGTTAAATTCTTTCGCAAACATTGTCTGCAGCATATCAGCTGCTGCTGAGAACAATGTTTTTCCAGGAGAATGGAGAAGAATCACTGGTATTTATGAAAATGTGATATTCTATGACTTTATGATGTTGATCTCCTTATTTCCACATCCAAAATGGATGCAAGTGAAATGTGTGAAATATTTGTGGAGCAACAGTGGCTTAGGAGCTGCTGGTGATGATGCCAAGGATGAGGCTGACTATGACTATGATGATGCAATGTATTTATGCTGCTAGAAATTTTTCCTCTTATAATGTAACTAAATCAATTTTAACTTATATCAACTAACTAAAATGACAACTTCTTTCACCACAGTTTGCTGGAAGGACGAAAAAAACAAGTCATCTTGGTTTTTAAAGAAACTGAAGGATGTGCTCTGTGATAAGTGTAATAATTATACATGTGCAGCACATGATAGTGGTAATTTTGTAATTAAATAGCACTTACATTACCTAAACATGACTGAATTCTGATTCAGGGTCACTCCTTCTATGTAACAAGAAGAAGAAGAAGAAGAAGAAGAAGGCAAACTGTTGTTTAAGGAAAAAATATTTGGGTCCCCATAGATTTGTTAAAAAGGGGTTTTACTGTATTTACTAGTGTATAAAAAAATTTCTAACTTAGTTTCCACTCCAGGATGGTTAGGGATACAGTCAGAAATCAAATGATCTAATATGATGTGAAGATATTGCAGGAAAGCTGGCTTATGAAAGGGGGTCAATGTAGAAATGTTATGGAAAAAGACAGGTAATTGGAAGCCCGTAGTGCTGCAAGGAAGTTTTTCTCTTTTCTGTATTTTTGTATTTAAGTTTCTGGTATGTTGAGGTGAATCATCAGAACACTCAAAAGCCACTATTGGTGTCCTTGATGTTAAAAAAAAGTGTACTATGAATGTAATAATGTATACGATGAAAGATGCACATTGAACTGTCACATCTCAATAAACACTGTTGTGTAAACATATTCTTGCAGCTATTTTGTCTTTTTCTCATAGCACTGTGTGACCTTCACCCACTCCCACTTTTTTTTTACTTGGTCGTATGGGGAGGGAACCCATTTTGAATGTATCAAACAGTTTGTCTTACTCTGTATACTCAGCCTCCACAGTTAATTCAGTGTGTATTCATTTTACCTGCCCTTGAATTTGATGGATTGTTCAGTAATGCTGTTTGACTAGTGACCTCTCAAAAGGAGGTTGATGAACAACCTTGGCAAAAGAGGTGTTGGCTGAATTTTGCCAGATGATGAACTTTGAAACGAATATTTTTTTTTTCCAGAATGAGATTTTCACTCTGCAGTGTAGTGTGCTCTGATATGAAACTTCCTGGCAGATTAAAACTGTGTGTTTGAATATTTTTTTGTTGCGGCTTGTTTTAAGTATACAGGGTGTCCCAGCTATCTTGTCCACCCAAAATATCTCTGGAACAATAACAGCTATTAGAAAAAGACTTTCACCGGTATCAATGTAGGGCTAAAACGAAAGCATATGTGTTTTTTAACACAAACTTATGTTTTTTTTCTTCAGCAATCCATAGCTTGACAAAGCACATACACAATGGCGTTGATTGCATCGCAATATTCCCATTACATCCTGAGATATTGAGACACGAAGTTGATGCTTGAAACACCCGACATGCGCTGCTAGCGCACGTCCTGAGGCTCAGGCGTGTACCCCATGCTGCCTGTAATCGCGATGTGATTTACATGTGTAATCACACCTCCATAATTATCAAGAGGTCCGAATCGAATAATACGGTCTGCTGCCATCCTGCTGCGATTACGGGCAGCATGGGGTTCACGCCTGAGCCTCAGGACGTGCGCTACCAGCGCATGTCGGGTGTTTAAAGCATCAACTTCGCATCTCAATATCTCGGGATGTAATGGCAATATTGCGATGCAATCAACGCCATTGTGTATGTGCTTTGTCATGCTATGGATTGCTGAAGAAAAAATATAGAAGGTCCATTTAAAAAAAAACATAAGTTTGTGTTAAAAAACACATATGCTTTCGTTTTAGAATGTCTCCAAATATATACATTCATGGGCCCCAGCCCTACATTGATACCGGTGAAAGTCGTTTTCCAATAGCTGTTATTGTTCCAGAGATATTTTGGGTGGACAAGATAGCTGGGACACCCTGTATAGTACAATATTTTACTTAATTAAAAAATAAAAAACACAAGTGTGCATTTCAATTACTTTTCAATGAAACCCTTTCATACTGCTTGCTTGATAGTGTCCAGCCATGGAATGAAATAATTACTTAAATCAGAAGTATAAATATCCCAGCAAAATGTGTGTGTCGTAGTGTGTTATTTAATTATTGCCTTGCTGTTACAGGAGCTTGCAGCACTGACAAAAAATTTCAGTGGTGCTGAACTGGAAGGTCTGGTGCGTGCTGCTCAATCAACTGCCATGAACAGACTCATCAAAGCATCAAGCAAAGTTGAAGTTGATCCTGAGGCAATGGAGAAGCTGTTGGTTGACAGATCAGACTTTCTGCATGCACTGGAACATGATATAAAGCCAGTAAGAAAATATTATTTATTTTTGGTTATTTAGATGAACTGGGAATAAAAACTTTTCTAAAATGCCATAGCAGTCTGTTCCACATAACAAATTCCAGTGCAGATAAACTAGAAAATATAGATTTCATTTTTGTAATTAGATTTTGAGATGGTACACCAGTATTGCATGAGGTTTGAATGTCAGTGCCTCCATCTTGATATACATTTGCTGTAGTCCCCTAATTTAGTCTATACAATTACGCTTCTGCAATGAGAGTGCAGCTGATACTTGCTTCAATCCTTGATGAAACAGATCTAATGTTCGATATCTTGAACTTCATCTGTAGGATTTCTTACACAGAAAAAAGTAATAAATTACATGTCAGCACTTACAGTATTAATGGATCACATTTCTACAACTTATGTAATTCTCGATGTTTCTGTTACTGGTTTCATAGTTGTGCTTCTGGATATTTATCTTGGAAACACTAACATATCTTAAAGGCATTGGGTGACTTCAAAAATTAAAATGAATTTGAGCACTAAGGTTATCATCAAACAGCAAGAAATGAAGGATAAAAAGGTCCATCAGTGCACAGTTTCCCAAAACTTTCTTACCAGAGAAGTTTGCTAAGCTGTCACAGCCTAAAGAAGTTGTTACACCTTTATATATAAACATGTTAAGCATTTGTGTTACCAAAAAGATCTTATACAAAATTCTTTCATACTTTTCTATAGGCACAAAACACACTACACAACTAGCCTTTCACAGACTACTTTCCTTTGGATAAATTTTGAAGAAAACTCTCTCCTAAATGATTGCAAATATGGTACACCATAGTCCTGATTAAATGAAAAATATTGCTTCACGGGAAGTTGAATTTTACATTGGAGATCTCTCAATCCAGGGGCAACACAGGGATAAGTGCAGGACACAAATATAAAGGTTTGGAATTCAATATGCATACGGTCCTATTATTTTCCGTACCCATAACATGGCTTGCATCTCTGAGAAGTTGTTTCCTTTAAACATTTGACAGACAGTTACTAGAGAGCATTTCGCTATTAATGCTACTGTCTCACTGTGGATATTAAATTGGTCTGAGAATGGTAATATAACTGAAGCCAGTCACTAAATACGAATTGTGGCGTGAACTGTGTTAATGTCTCTGACAATGTTTTATTTATGTGAGAAAGATTAATTGACCAGGAATTAGAAGAAGGCAGTTCATTGTATTTTATATTTGTCATCAGTAGTAAACACTTTCATTATCATTATGTTATTTGGTTACAGGCCTTTGGTACAAGTGCAGAAGTACTGGAACACTTCTTGTCACGTGGTATTATCAATTGGGGTACACCTGTTAGTGGTGTGTTTGAAGATGGCATGCTTCTAATTCAACAAGCTCGCATGACAGACACATCAGGATTGGTGTCTGTATTGCTTGAAGGACCTCCTAATTCAGGAAAAACTGCTATTGCTGCACAGCTTGCAAAAGATTCAGATTTCCCATTTGTCAAAGTGTGTTCTCCTGAAGAAATGGTTGGCTATACAGAATCTGCAAAATGTTTACAAATCAGAAAGGTGTGCATATTTGTTTTTACTACTTTAAATTGTGTTAAAGTGTGATAAAAGTTTCATTGTTTAACATTAAATCCAGTTGCAACCTTACAGTTCAGCTTTTTTTAAAAATCATGTAGGATCATACTCCACAATCAAGGAATGTAAGCTATGGCATATAGTCTACAGAAGTGTGTGTTTAATTTATGCCAGAAATGCATATGAATGGCAGTTGGAAGTATAAATTTGTAGTGAAAGATATTAATGTTGTTGTGCAAATACAAAAATGTAAATATGTGTGAATACGTTGTTTTTCAGGTTTTTGATGATGCATATAGGTCACAACTCAGCTGTATACTTGTTGATAATATTGAACGTTTACTTGATTATGGTCCTATTGGACCCAGGTATTCCAATTTGACACTTCAGGCACTTTTAGTGCTTCTGAAGAAAGAACCACCAAAAGGCAGGAAACTCCTCATACTGTGCACCAGTAGTAGAAGGTAAATGTATCTCTTTGTTTTGATTGAAAATATCTGTGAAGAACTTTTGGGCACTTTTGTTGAAGTATTACTTATTGTGAAATTATTGCAGGCAAGTTCTTGAAGACATGGAAATGATGTCTGCCTTCACAGCTGTACTCCATGTACCAAATCTTTCTAAACCAGAGCACCTTATAGCAGTGCTAGAAGAAACTGATGTTTTTTCGAAGAAAGATGTTGCTACAATTAGTCGGAAAATACAGGGCCAGCGGTAAGTAATACCATTGTTAAACATGTTTTCACTTGTTAACAGAATAACAAAAACCACACAAAGGCTGTGGTGATGGGGAGGGGGGTGGGGGTGGTAGTTATATCGGTGCCAAAAGAAATATGAGAGCGCGGCGGCGGCGGTTGTTGTTGTTGTTGTTGCTTTTTTCCATTTGTACACAGGATTTAGTTTAGTATTTCTATCCTTTGTGTGGAAAAAAGGTGAACATCATCTGCGTATTTAACTGTGCTGACTACCATTCGTAAACTTATTCTGTGGTTAGTATGTTTGAAGAGGAGCAGTGTCACTTGAGCTGCTTTGTAGTGTATTAATAATCACAAACATGATAGCAGAAGTACTTACATCATAACTAGTGACTGTTTGGGTTAATTTTATATTCTCTGTGGTATAGACAAACCTAGGTTAGATAGATAGACTGTTCCTGTTGTGTACAGATGTGGGAAGAATTGGCCACTGTCCAGAAACAGTTGGAAGTTTTGGTGGCTGCCAAGACAGGCTTCAGGCTTCTATGCTGGGTTGTGATGCTGTTGAGGCACCTGAGACTAAGTCTTTGGCACTTCTAATGCAAGGAATCCATGGTGATGCTGCACCTTCAGATTTGCCCTTCCTGTCTAGTCTCTGCCCACCTGATGGTGAATGGCGAGTATGATAGAATTGTAAATCTCTTACACCTTAAAAATAGGTTTTTCGGCCATTAAATTCCTGGGAGTATGTGTACAAAGTTATTTAAATTGGAACAATCATATAAAACTAATTGCAGGTGGAGCTGAGGCGAGACTGAAATTAATTGGTAATATGAGGGTTGAATGAAAAGTAATGCCTCCACCTTTCTTAATTCGGTTTGGATGGGACTATTTTAATAAATCAGATGCAGAAATAATCCTTAGAATGTGATCTTCAATTACCAATATTCACTTTTCCACATAATTGCCAGCCAATTGGATACATTTCTGCCAATGATGAAAAAGTTTTCTGAAGCCATTTTGGAAGAAGTTGACTCACTGTTTCCGCAACCACAATCTCACAGTTCTTCACACATTCTTGTGAAATGCCGATTGTGCTTACAGTTTCTCTCTGAGTGATACGACGATCGTCCTGAATCAATCTGTCAACATTTTGCTTGTGAAACTTGGTGGTTGCTGTCACAGGACGTCCAACTCTTTGTTTGTCACCCAGGTCAGATGTTCCCACCTCAACATATTTAAACTTACTCTCCCAATGACGCACAGTACTCACATCAACACAATCACCATAAACTGCTTTCAGTCTATCGTGAATCTCCTTTTGGGTGACACCTTCTGCTGTCAAGAATTCAATGACTGCATGCTGCTTAAATCGCATTGACCAACTGTCTGCACAGGGTTCCATACTTCATACTGTAACAACACAACTGTTCAATGCTAAGGCTTCCCGCCAACTGGAGCTGTAGAGAAGAGGCTCCGGAACAAGCCAGTACCTGTCGTGTGCCAATGCTGCCAACTGTTGAGTTACGAAGGTGGAGGCATTACTTTTCAGTCAACCCTCGTAATTAAACTGACAGTGTTCATAGTGTTGCTGTGTGGGCTGTATATATTGCATAATGCTGAAACATTCTAGGTATGTTAGGTGCCACTACTGTGTGCTCATGGAGCACGCTGAAAAAAATAATAGTTCCACTCCCCGCTATCAGGCAAAAACTGTAAGTAGTCAAAATGTGAAGTGTTTCCTGTTTTGATGTCAGTATTCTGTTTGTTACTTGTTGACACATGTCGATTTCTTTTGTTACATACTGTTGTTGTAAGGAGTTAAGAAGGTTGAAGTTCTCCATATGAAACACAGAGACTATTGAGAAGAAAGACTGTGTACTACTGGTAAAGTTGTTTTATCAGAATGGCAGAAATAGCAGCACTGCATTGTGGGAATGTCGCTGACAGAAACAGCTGCGTAGAGACCCCATGTCAATAAATGGACTAAAGAATACGATCAATAAGTTTGAAGAAACGGGTGAATTAGGTGGGGCTGCAGGAAGAGAGAGGCGGCCCGTTCCCATGACTATTGTTCATTAAGATGCTGTAGCTATGACCAACTGTGCAGCACGTGCCTCAAATTCTGCAGCAAGTGCTAGAGCTGTATCTCCCTTGGTCAACAGTTCAAATGGATTTTACAGCGCATTTTCGCTGGTATTGCTACAAGATTCAGAATATGCACCAAATGAGCCCCAAAGTACGTTGCAACACCATGACTTTGCCCTTTGTTTTTTGGCATGCATGCAAGTGGCTGACATGTGGCCAGGGAATATTCTTTTGATGGACAAGGCACATTTTACTCTGCACAGTGCTGTGAATGCACAGAACTGTCACATATTTAGTTCTACTCCACCATATATTGTGCAAGAACATCGACTGCACTCAACTTACATGACGGAGTGGTGTGGTTTTACAGGCTCCTTCATTCTCAGTCCATTTTTCTTCAAGGAGATGACACATCATGGACCTGTTAGGTGTAATGACACCTGTTCATTGTAAGGACCTATGTGTGCATCGTGATTGTAGTTTTGCAAGAACAAAACTGTGTCCACACTACTATTTTCGTGCAAGCTAGGATGAAACCCCATGTCTCTTGCCTGTTTAAAGACTTGTTTCAAGAAACATCGGTAACGATAGCATCATCTCTAAGCAATTTCAAGGTCTGTGGCCTTCCGGATCCCCTGACCTAAACCCATGTGACTTCTGGTTGTGGGGATATTGGAAAGGTCATGTCTATTAGGGATGCATCTGGACTCTGTCTGATCTGAAGGATAGCATACAATGATGTATCACTTTGATTACACTGGATATGCTGCGAGCAACTGTTGATAATGCTGTGTGAGGGATGCAGCATGTTGCTGAGTCGACAGATCATGTTGAAAACATGCTGTATCTTGTGACCATATCCTAATAAATGTGCTAGAACCACTGTTATCATGTGTTTGATCATTTCAGCCCTTTCCCTGCCCAACACACCATGTTGATTGCTTACAGCACCATATTTTCACCTGGTAGCAGAAATTGGAACTATGTTTTTCATCATACTCCGAGTTCACTGATTAATGAATGTACCCACGATGTTTTAGCATCCTACAACATATACAGGTTGCACTGGAGCACCGTCAGATTAATTATAGCCACCTGGTAGAATCCTCAAGAAGTGTAGTCCACCAAAGAAAGAAGTAGCTTACAAAATCCTCATTCAATCATTACTTGAATACTGCTCATCAGTCTGAGCTCTATACCTGATAGGATTGATAGAGGAAGTGAGAAGATCCATAGACAAGAAGTGAGTTTCTTCACAGTTCATTTACGAAGTGCAAAATGTTACAGCGATGTTCATTGGGTTGCAGTGGCAGATGCTACAAAACAGGTGTTGTGCATCACAGAGTGGTTTTATGTTAAAATTCCAAGACCATCTGTTCCTAGCAGAGTTAGCCATATATTGCTTCCTCCTACACATATTTCGTGGAAAGACCACAGAGCTAAGATTAGACACAGAGGTCACACAGAATTGATAAACAGTCATTCTTCTCATGCGCCATTTGCAGCTGGAACAGGAAAGGATGAAGTGATAGTTGTACATGAAGTACCGCCCACTACTCACCACAATGGTTACCTTTTAAGGAAAAGCCAAAGGAAAAGTTATAGCCATACTTTTCATTTGACAAATTTGTCGTTATTACTGTTAGCACAAACAATGCATTAACACTTCTTTTGCCCCCCCCCCCCCCCATCTACAGATTTAAAGCAATTCCTTTTAAAAAGGCTTGAGGCAAAGATGCTCCCTGCATTTATCACCGCAAGAGGCCTTAGACTAAAAGGTTGCCAGTCCTCGTAATGCAACTCCTTCTACCTTTCTACTTACTTGAGACTTTTAACACACGCGCGCACACACACACACACACACACACACACACACACACACACACACACACACACACACACACACACTGCCCAATTCTGTGCCTTCCCCAGGCACTGAACAGTAGAGAGCTTCATGTTCCAAGAGCTATGCATCCTCAACATTGACAATAGCATGCATTCAGCACTACTACTGTGCCATCCTCAAACTGCAGTCTGCACATTTTGCTGCTCAACCTTTACAGATTCTGCTCAGCAGGAATTTACAGATTTATTAGTATTAAACTAGTGATGACTTTAAAGTATGGACCTACCTATCAGATGGAGAAAGCCCCAAAAGGCAACAACAGAGATTATGAACAGAGCAAAGGCATACAACGAAGTGGCTGATTTTTTAACTCCAAGACAGCATTCTGGATCCTACCATGCAATTGTTTTATCGATCCCAATCGTCTCATGTCACTTTAGAAGGCAGCCTGTTGTTTGGGTGAGTGACAAGTGCTGTTTGGCAGCCCAGGTTAGGTGTACAGTTCTGTGCCAATATAAATACTTTAGGGGAAAATGCAGATTTTCAGGCCACAACGGCCAAAGCTTGACAGAAAAGAGTTGTGGTGGGTACTCCATGCCACTGTCTACCTTTCCACTTGCTCTACGTAAGTTTGGAAAACTGTCAGGATTTCTAGTAAACCTGAAATTGATAGCAGTGAGATTTTTGGGGAAGAAACTCAAATCCAGTGAGGTAGAAATTGAAGCTGCATGTGAGATTGTTTGGGCAAGACTCAGAATCAGGTGTGGGCATAAAATGATAATTTCTGTAACCAAAAACACCAGAGAAAACCTCAGTTCACTTCTAGGTAAGTTCCCCAATCATACGGTGGAGACTGTTATCATCCAACAATTAACAGTTTTGTTAGTGGTGGGTGTGATAAGACATCCTGTGTAACTATACTAAATGCCTTTCTGAAAACTGCTTAGAACAGGTAGCTAGGAGCCCCACTCATGATGGAAATATATTGCATCTAATGGCAACAAATAGACCTGACCTCTTTGAGGATGTCCACATTAAAACTGGTATCTATGACGAAAGTACAAAGGACAGCTAAAACAAGCATGCTTTTTGGAAGTCATGAAATACAGCATCTACCAGATTGCAGAAAAAATTATTAGTGTCACATCTCGACGAGGAATGTGTAACTTTCAGCACAAGGCAGGAGAATGTAGAGAAACTCTGGCTCAGGTTTAAAAGAATAGTTAACCGTGTCCTGGATAGATAGATATGGACTGAGAAGAACAGTTCATAATGGGAGGGAACCTTCATGGTATACAGTCACTGTAAAGAAACTTCTAAAGAAACAGAGATTACTGCATAATAGGTGTAAAACAAAGTGTAGGGCTATAGGTAGAGAGATACTGAATGAAACATGTTTGGCTGTCAAGGGAGCAATGCGTGATGCGTTCAATGACTGCCATAGCAGAATATTGTCAAGTGATCTTTCACAGGACCCAAAGAAATTCTGGTCGTATGTAAGGGCTGTTAGTGGAACCAGAATTAGTGTCCAATAACTAGTGAATGAGACAGGAACCGAAATTAAGGGTAGCAGAGCAAAAGATTATATGATTAACTCCATTTTAAAATGTTCGTTTACAAAGGAAAACACAGGAAAATTGCTCTAATTTAATTCTCGTACCACTGAAAAGATGAAGGAAATAAGTATTAGTGTCAATGGTGTTGAGAAGCAGCTAAAATCGTTGAAGCTGAACAAAGCTCCAGGGCCCGATGGAATACCTGTCAGATTCTATACTGATTTTGCAGTTGAGTTAGCCCCTCTTGTAACTACATTCTATCGTAGATCCCTTGAACAAAAAAACTATCTCCAGTTCTTGGAAAAAGGCACAGGTCACACATATCTAAGGGAAGGGTAGTAAAAGTGATCCCCAAAACTACCTCAGTGCCACCCAGCATGGATTTTGTAAACGTTGAACATGTGAAACCCAACTCTCACTTTTTTCAATAAGTACTGAATGCTTTGGATCAAGACAATCTGGTAGATGCTGTATTTCTTGATTTCTAAAAAGCATTTGACTCAGTACCACACCTACACTTATTGTCAAAGATGTGATCATATGGGATATCAAGTGGAATTTGTGACTGGATTGAGTACTTTTTGGTAGGAAGGACACATGTTATCTTGGGTGGATAGTCATCATCAGATGTAGAAGTAAATTCGGGTGTGCCTCAGGGAAGTGTGTTGGGACTCTTGATGCTTATGTTGTATATTAACACTCTGCTGTCCTGGTGACACCAAAGTGGTGTCACACGCGAAATAGCGGTCAACGGCCAGCGACACCACAATGGTGTCATGAGCATAGCATTGTGCAGTGGCCGGTGACAATACTTTAGTATCTTTTGAAGTCTGGTGGTGTTTTGTTTAGGTAACAATAAGTTACACACATCAACAAGTTTTTTGTTCTTATAAGTACTTGTGCCCTTTCATCTTGGCAGATGAAAGAGACAATACGATTATTTATGATGACTGTGTGGAGCAAATCTTGGAGGTTGCCACTACATCGCGTATGTCTCACCGTGATCTGGCTGACAGACTTTCTGGTCACATAAAATAACACCAACTAATAGGCCTACATATTCCTGAAACAAATAAATGAAAATGAAGAAACTGCCATGTATGTTCCCAAAACAACAACAACAACAACAACAACAACAACAACTAAAAACACAACAAACTTAATGTGCAAGTCTTGTTGAGTTGCATTTTGTCTTGGTGACTGTTTTGTTGCATGTCATATGTAAGATAAATACTGAGTACCAAAGACAATGCAAATAAACAAATATATGAAATAAATTTTGTATTTATTTATGTATGTATATCTTCGAAATTTCATGAAAGTAGGGGACAGGGTTGAGAACTTATGAGAACTAATGATGAGATTAGTAAAACGTAACAATTTACGATCTCCCGATAAAGTCAAGAACATCTGGCGACAAGCCACGAAATCTCAATTAGTGCTGCCGGCTCCGAGCAAATAAATTTGTACGAGGCGTGCGGATGGCAAAGTGTTAATGATCTTGCAACAATATTAATAGTAAAATCAGGCTTTTTGCAGATAATGCAGTTGTCTATAATGAAGTACTATCTGAAAAAAGGTGCACAAATATTCAATCAGATGTTGACAAGATTTAAAAGTGGCGCAGAAATTGGCAACTTGTTTTAAATGTTCAGAAAGGAAAAAATTTGCCTTTCATAAAATGAAAAAACATAGTATCCTATTACTATAATGTCAATGAGTCACTGTTGGAATTGGCCAACTTGTGCAAATACCTGGGTGTTACACTTTGTAGGGATATGAAATGGAATGATCACATAGGTTCAGACATAGATAAAGCAGGTGGTAGACTTCAGTTTGTTGACAGAATCAGTCTACAGAGGAAATTGCTTACAAATCACTCGTGCAACCAGTTCTAGAACATTGTTCAACTGTGTGAAATCCATACCAGATAGCACTAACAGATATTGAACGTATACAGGGAAGGGTGGCACGAATGGTGACAGATTTGTTTAATCCGTGGGAGAGTTTCACAGGGATAATGAAGGAACTGAACTTGAAGACTCTTGAAGATAGATGTAAACTATCCCAAGGAAGTCTCTTAATAAAGTTTCAAGAACTGGCTTTAAATGATTACTCTAGGAACATACAACCCCCTACATATCACTCACAGAGGGATCGTGAAGATAAAATTAGAATAGTTAGTGCGTGCATAGAGGCATTCAATCAATCGTTCTTCCCATGCTCCATACATGAATGGAACAGGAAGAAACCCTGATAAGTGGTACAATGGAACGTACGTACCATCTGTGATGCACCTCATGGTGGTTTGCAGAGTATAGATGTAGATGTAAGCATTCTGCTACCTGCAGCAGCTTGGGTAAGGCAGAGTTGCCTTGGAAGAAAGCCTGGGCACATGTCCTAGACAACGGATGAGAATTTTCTGTTACTGCTACTTCTGTCAAAGATCCAGTGTTTTGCCACTACTGTGCAACAGTGGAGAGGGGTAGCTTGGACATGAGATCCAACATCTCATCCTGTGACTATGCATTAAGTGAATCATGTGGCACCTGTTATGGGACAAACACAAACTCATACTAAAGGCAAAAATATCAAGTGGGCTACTTTGCACTGTATTGTATTTGATCAGGATAGGTGTCTAATATGTGTACTTTGTCATATTATGCGGGATAATGTGTTGAAATAGCAACAAATAATTCACAGTTCAATCTTTTCAAAACTGTGTATACCGTATTTACTCGAATCGAAGCCGCACTTTTTTTCTGGTTTTTGTAACCCAAAAAAAACGTCTGCGGCTTAGAATCGAGTGCAAAGTAAGCGGAAGTTCTGAAAAATGTTGGTAGGTGCCACCACAACTAACTTCTGCCATCGAATATATGTAGTGCTACACAGGCATGATTTGCAGGCACAAAGATAAATACTGGCGCCAAAACCTCTGCGTCAGTAGGCCTAAATAAATTAAAAGAAAAGGTAGAAGAATGTAAAAATTATGCCATGTATTCTTTCGTGTTTGCTGCTATCTCATTTAAATCCTGTCTGCCTAATAAACTACGAAACTATACTGAGACAACAGCAAACGCGAAAGAATATGCTCCCGGGATTGGAATGACTCCTTACCCTCTCCCTTAAAACCCACATCCTTTCGTCTTTCCCTCTTTCCTGATGAGGCAACAGTTTGTTGCGAAAGCTTGAATTTTGTGTGTTTGTTTGTGTGTCTATCGACATGCCAGTGCTTTCGTTTGGTAAGTCACATCATCTTTGTTTTTAGAATATACGTATCGTATCATGTCATGTTTATATTCATATTATCCTTATGCTGAATAGTGATACAGTCAGAAATGATGCACGGCAACTGACTAGATTTTTAAATCTAAGATGACTCTAATTTCTGTGCAGAGTGTAATGTACTAAAGAGGCATCTGCAAAGATTTTCAAACGGAGAAAATTTTTTACTAACCTCTTGTTCAGAACATCTTCTATCATACACAGTCTGTTATTTGGTTCTTGTTGGTCATTATGAAAGAAAGCAGCAGTGTAAGTAACAACAAATGGCAGTCTGTTGCCATTGTTTCCCTAATGAGACAATTACTCTCTTCTTTTTATTGTAAGTGGTGGTAGCACGCACAAAAGCAAGCCATGCCGCGAGCAGCGACAGGTCATAAACAATTATGATCAGAATGTGACAAACAATGCATGACATAGTACAATAATGCATTTTCAGCTTACTGACGTAAACACCTATAACAAAGAGAACGGCACTTATCATATCAAAGCAAAATAAGCAATCGATTCAAACCAGACGAAGCACATCAAAAAGGAAGGGTACCCATATAAATACGGATGGAGCACCTGACACATAGTAATGGCTACTTGGTAAAGCTTAACTGTTAAGTTTACGACTCGAACCATACTACTGTAGCTCTGTCATCATCCATTAGACCTAAATTGTGTCTCATGTCACAATGGACCAACTTTGTTTCGATTTGGGGGTGCGGTCTAAAACTTTTCTCTCCCCTTGAATTTAGAGTCTCAAATTTCAGGTGCGGCTTAGAACCGGGAAATTTTTTTTTCCTTCATTTCGAGTCTCATTTTTCAGGTGCGGCTTAGATTCAAGTGTGGCTTAGATTCAAGTGTGGCTTAGATTCAAGTGTGACTTAGATTCAAGTAAATACGATACTCTTATGCCTAGTGATGCTTAAGGATTGCTAATAACAAGATTCTACGGGGTGTTCAAAAAGTCTCTCCACAGTGCCGTATGATTGTTAGCCGCGCGTGCCATATGCTGCAGTGAATATACTGAAATGAAACTTAGTGAAATAAAAGTTATTAATTTATTGAATATTCATTTTTACTTACAAATTTTCACATTAAATGTTGAAAGTGTTACCCCTGTTGTAGAATACACAATTCAGTGGATATTGCAGTTTTCAATTCATTGATGGATTTTGGACGGTTTTTATAGACAGTTGCTTTTGCTGCACCCCAGAAGAAAAAGTCAGGTGGTGGTAGGTCAGGCGATCGTGGAGGCCAAAGTCCCTGTAAAATTATGCGATCGCCAAAAACATCAACATGCAGTGACATTGAAATGCGATCTGTATGTGCAGTTGCACCATCTTGTTGAGAATAACCATTCAGTATTTCACTTAACATAAGTTCTCCTATGAATGGGTTCAGAATATCGCTGCAGTATCGTTGTGCGTTTATTGTTTCATTGAAAAATATGGGAACCACAATCTGATGTCTAGAAATTGCAATCCAAACTCCTATTTTCACAGAATGAAGTGGTTCCTCATGAATACACAATGGATTTGCAGTACTCCACATTTGAGAATTGTGCTAGTTCATGTGCCCGGATAAATGAAACCACACCTCATCAGTGAAAAACATTTCATTAAGAATATCCCTTCCATTTTGTGAGACGAAATTTTTGAACCATTGACAATAAGACAGTCTCTTGCCATGATCAGTACTTTTCAGTTCGTGCATGACTGTCACTGTGTATGGGAAAAGATCAAAATTTTTCCTTACAGCTGTGTTAGTTGTTCCGACACTAAGATCAATTTCCTGGATGAGTTTTCTTACTGACTTGTTCAGACTCGTGGATATTTTATCAGAAATATTGAGTAGTTTATCCTCGGACCACTTCAAGGTGCATCTGTCACTGAACCCTTACTTCGAAATTTGTTAATCAAATCTCGCACAGTATCGCGATGGAGTGTTGTCTCCGGGAAAACTGAATTAAATGTTTGACGAACTGAAACTATGTATTTACCTCCAGCTTTGAACACTTGTTCGAATTAAAACACGCGTTCTTCAATGGTTAGCATTTTAACAGTAACAAAAATGAAACAAAGTAACTAAACTTAAACGTTCATGTCAACACGTAACAGCACACACCAATGATATTACTGATGCTGGTTGAGATAAATGAAACGGTGGAATGTTGGGATAGTCCGCTTGAAGAGAAGTAACCTAGACAGGCAAACAATCACAGCACGCGTGGCTAACAATCATACGGCACTTCGGAGAGACTTTTTGAACACCCCGTACTTGCATACACAGATGAATCAAGACATTATAACCACCTGCTTAATAGCTTGTTTGTCTGTCTTTACTGCTCCCACCAACAGCCTGCATCTGTGCCCCACTGTATGTTTCGAGCCATCGTTTACCTCAATGATGACATTTGTGGAAATGACTGTCAACCTAGGACAGCAAAAATGTGGTTCACCTGAAGAACCAACATGTTTCCATTAATGAACTATTGAATCCTGACAGTCCTATGCCCAAAGCAGTCATAATTGGTGATGTTGTTGGGTCAAAATTTAAACATGTAGGTCTGCTGTGGAGCTCCTTGTTCAACAATGTGTGACGAATAGTGTGCTCCAAAACACTTGTGTGTGCACTATCATTGTGCTCTTTCAGCAGATATGCCACAGATCATGATCTATCCTGTTTTACAGAGCAGACAAGCCTCCAAACCCCATTTTTTGTGAGGAGTCAGACATCCAACCATTTAGCACCTAGTAGCACAGGAACAAGCGACCAGCTTCACTGTTTTCAAGATACTCATTCACAGGGTCTGTACGATGATAATCTGCCCTTTGCCAAAGTCATTTATCTCAAAGGATTTCCCTATTGTGAGCCCATAGCTTCACTCTGTGTCTGCTCTGCTTACATACTTTTTTTACCTTGTCATGTGCTCACAACACCACCAAGTGGTGTCAAACTTCATGGTGGGCAGTGGTCATAATGTTCTGACTTATCTGTTTCTGTGCATATTTTCTACTTTACATAGTGTATGATAGACACCGAAAAACTCATTCCAGCCCCCTGTTTGGAATTACTGTACACCAAAGTTCACTCACTATATAGTATGAATACATTATTAGAGTATGTGTTGTCAACCTTGCCAAAAATTATATTGATATTAAACACAATTTACTGTACAAAACCAAAGCTGTTTCAATTTAGACATTGACACCTAACTGCTTTGCTTGATTTCTTGGTTACAAGAAAAATAAAACAGCAGTGATTAAATCTCATTTTATTCTGACATAGCATAGTTAGATTGTTGCTGTGTCCTTTTGAAATAAAAGAATTAATTGCTCTCTCTCTTCTGCACAGGTTATTTATAGGAATTAAGAAATTGTTGGCTTTAATTGATATGGCTCGACAAACTGAGGAACAGTACAGAATTATAAAATTTCTTTCAAAATTGGAGGAAGAAGGTGCCCTTGAATCTTCTTCTCGTGGTCTTCAGTAGTGTCTATTAAAAGGTGTTGATATTGTTCTGTCATCACAGTTTCATTAAGAAATGAGATGATGATAATGAATGTGTGAAATCCTTTTTCTTATAATACCTGAAGACTAGTGCATTTCTCATACATATATAAGCTAGATGTAATTTCTGTATTGTAAGTAAAATTCATGTGTAACAGTATTTTTATCCTAGTTGTCATGTAGCATACAAAATTTGTTATTTTGTTGAGACAGCTACATGCACTAATGTTGTAGAAGGAACTTAATTTATGGAGACTGGTAGACTGTCTTTTTACTTGGAAGCAAGTGTAAACCATAAAGCATTATACTACAGATTTTCATTCTGTAGATTATACTCTTTGTTAACTATTGTATGTTCTCACAACAGATGCCAATAATCTATACATAGTAAACGACGTAAAAGTCGTACTATGTTTGTGATAATTTTGTGTGTGTGCGCTTGTGTGAATGTCTGGCATTCAGACAGATTGAATTTTTTATAATGTCATTGTTTATTAGCATGCAAAAGATTATAACTTCTGGAAATGGTGTAAAGATTACCCGAAAAGAACATTTTCCTGAAGAATTACTCAGTGACCCACTACTCTGTGTCATATTTAAATTAGTTTGTATTTGTGTATGCTACTAAAGCTGTTGGTAAAATGTGTTGATACAAAATGACATTACATTTTAAATTTTGTTAAAATATTTGCATTTCTTCTGATTTAAAATTCACAAGAGGTGTATCAAACACCTGGTCGTTGGTGATGTGTAACCAAAAAATAAGGTGCTAAAAGATTGTTTTATTTGACATTAGTCGCAGAAATCTGACATGAATGTTGTTCAGAGTACACTCATGTAAGACAGAATCAGCATTTGTTACAAAATGTGCCTTTTTAAAAGTTTGACTTGAAATGCTCTCATAAAATTTGTGTCAGTGTAGTAAAACATTCTCACACAAGTGTTTAAGTAAAACTGAAAATGTTTAAGTAAAATTTACAATGACAAGTACATTTGATTTCCAGGAAGATACTAAGGTTAACAATTTTCTATTTTGTCAGCTTCCTCCCTTCTACTTATTATTAGTTAACTGGAAATCACTTTCTCATTGAGAGATGTAAATTCTGCATCAGGGTAGGAATCATTTGACAATTTCATTCAGCTTGTGTGCTCATGTACTCAATATTTTATTAATAGATTCAATTCTCTTACTATGAAGCTTTTAACTGCATCATTGTCAGGGTGCAATTTCTTCACTCAGTACTTCATTGTTTTTTGCATATTTATTAATCATTTGTATTCCTTAGTGAGTCTTCCAGCACCAGAACTTAAATTTCATCTTCCTCCATACATTTTGTGGCTTGATGTGAAGGATAAGAGGTTCTCTGTGATAAAGTTCTGGGTTTATGTATTTATCAAAATCACTATACCAATTCCTTTGTCTTCATTGTGTGTATTTATTTGCCATAGATAATGCAAAAATTTCATCTGTGCTCTCTCCATGAATTTGAATAATTGTGTAGAAATTTGTGTTGCTTTCCAAATAAAGCAGTTGAAATAAGAATTTATGCTATCTTACCAGTGTTATTTAAGTTATAATGAAAGCCCTCGCATGAAATTATTGCGAGCATGTTTTGTCTTTTTTCAATGTTGCACTCTGTAATTTAGATACTTTGCTTGAATTCCTATGGTGAGTAAAATGGAGGAATAGAAGGAAATTAAAAAAATAAATGAACACTGCAAATGTTCTGCAAATCCATGCTTATGAAAGATCGGGCTGTTCTATATTCATTTGAGACAAATGTTTTTAAGTCATTGCATGCTGTTAGTTGTGTGTGCTATTGTATTTTACTGGGAGATACAGTAAACCGGCACGTAGTCCCTGATTTCATTTTCAGAGTAAAAAATCTTCATTAAATAGTAAATTGTTTATTGAAGTTTATTGTAATCATTAACAACACTGTTGGCTCTTGACATAATATATGAAATGCCAATAAATGTAAATAATTGTTACATCTTTGTTAAAACTTTTTCAGGTGTATAAATAATTTTTGTATGTGTCTTGTTGGTTACTGTGTTCATTTTTGTGTTTCTCATATTCATGTTGTCACTGTGTCCGAAGAGAAAGTGACTGTGCCATTTATTCAAAATAATATATCACTTAATGTACAGTTAATGTTAATAGTGTCCAGTAATGCTGAAAAGCTCATTTTATGATGTAGTAACTTGGAAAAAATCATTCCTTTACACATTCCATGATACACTCACAAAGAACAGTGAGTAACATATATAGTATAATTAATAATTTCTTTAAAAAAAAAATACACCAGTATTCAAGTGGATTACACACAGCCTTTAAAATATTTTAAAGGTCCTAAAAAATTTTGTAATTGCTTTTAATTGTATTATACTTTATAATATAATCCTTTCAGTTTGTACTTGAAATGTATCACTATTGTTTTATTGACATGTTGTATTATTCATTCTACTAGATATAGATAGCATAAGCTATAATTAAGTAAAACAGAGTACTTTCCATTTTGTTAATTGCAGTTATATATGCAATATATGCTGCTGAACAGATGATTATGTAGTTGATCTGCCTGCTTATCAGCAGAAATGGTATACCAGTTAAACTTCTAGTCAGATGCTTCTTGTGGATGTACTAGCACATTAAATGGTAGGTGTTATTGTGCAGAATGTGTCAAATTCTTAGAAAATTTATTCTACTTAACTAAATGTAAATTCCTTCAGTACATATGGTTGGATCTCACCCTCAACCTCCTCAACAGATTAAGGTTGCATTAAAGTTAGAGTGGTATTCTTCACATTCTGTAGCAATGAACTTGCACTGGATAAAGAACTATAAATTATAGATGTTTTGTATAACAGATTGTAGTTTCTTCCTTTAAAAATATATATATCCTCAATGGAAATGGCCTTAGCAGTTTTGATTTTGACTGTTCGATAAAAGTTACAGTATGACTGGTATAAGTATTGTTCACTAGAGGAACATTCTGTACTTATGTAAATAAAAATAATACAATTAATTTATTTGTTATTAAAGAAATGAAGAATAAATTTATTTAATTTCAATGTTAAATTGTTGTTTTTACTTATACCCAGACATTCTGCACCTAAACACCCAGAAATTCTCCATCCCATGTTGTATGCAAAAGAAAGTTCCTTATTTATGTAATTTCTACAGCATAACAATTCAGCATTTTTTCTTAAGTTCTCCCTACAGCAGTCCATACTATAATAAATCCCTCCACCGTTGGTAACAAGTCATCAGTTGTTCTCACGCCACACTTTTAGGTGCAACTATTTTAATTGAGAAGGAAGTTTGAAGTAACACTTAAACTAAAAAACATACTTATCTGGTTATAAATCTTCGTATGTCAGTAAGATCAAGCTGGTATGTAACAGATAAGGACACTGCTGCGTGATGATATTTCAACATGCCTTTTTATTTCCTTCGGCTCAAATTCCAGTCGTCTGTAACAAATCCAATATCCATTCTATGGCACCACAATTTTATGGCAGATAGTTCAGTGTTTTACACCATAACACACCAACTTACATTGTACTATTCCATGACTCACTGCTACCCTACTACTAACAGTACTGATACTCCCTAACTAACTGAATAATTGATATACAAAAATCAACAACAAAGATACCATACCTTGCACTTCAAAGATATTTGAATACATCAGTATTTATGTTCAATGAGTCTAATGTGATTTTCCACTACTTGTGAAATGTTTTAAGAATAATTCATACAAATATGAATAATAACAATAGTTGCAAATTGTAATTAATTTGGTAATACCCACTCTATACAAAAATTTATTAAAATGAGAAATAGAATTACAGGCCAATCCTTACCTTCAGAAGACAAGATTTCTAGCACTTTGAATAGAAACACACAAAACAGACAATAGTCATCCTACTTTCCAGAATTGAGCTGCTCGGGGGAACACAATGGTAAGCGCCATCACCGTGTATTTTGCGGTAGATGGCTAATGACACCACCTGTAGGATGCACAATGCAGTAAACTTACTAGTAGTTCCAAATTCATTCAACAGAAGTCAGGGAGGAGCTTAATGGTAAGCGCCACTGTCCATCTGTTGCGGAAACATAATGGTAAGTGACAGAGAGAATGGTGGCAAGTAAAAACATCTCTGAGATTATGGCAACAGTGAACATGGCAGAAGACGAGGAATATACTTCCAATGATACTAATATCTTCGAGAGGGATCCAGAATACATTCCTAACGATTCAGATGACTCAGAGGTACGTTATTTTGTAAATATACTGTCTTTAGTACGTTTCACGAACATAATGGTAAGTGCATGTACATACCATTACGTTCCTGAAGTACAATTGAAAATTACGTTCGCCGACAAGTACAAGATGTGTACAGTCCAGATAAGTGGTGCGAGATCATCAAGAAGTTGGCTTGTATATAATATGAAAAGAGAGGATTTCTATCAAATACGACACTCTAAAGAAGCGCTTGTCTTCAGAAAGAAGACAGTTGATGATCGAGATGTCAACCTAAGGAAAATATGTAGGTGGAAGATGACCTCCGAATATCCATCATTTTTATTCATCAGCGAGACATGTCATGACATTTGGCATGAAATAAACTTCAGGAAACGTGGAAGGCAAGGACGAGTTCCTATGCTTCGACTTAAATACAATGGGCCAAGGCTTATTGAAAAGAAGGAAGTTGCTGACACCCTGTCACTCCTAAATTACATACATCCTGTCCACAATGGATTTTTCCTGTCACTAAAGCCAACAATTTTAGATGAAAAAGACATTAGTAATGAGAGTGATGAATGATTTTGCAGTTTCAGTAAAGTGTTGAAGACTTACTGTAAAATTTAATATGTAATGTTCTATCACTATGTGTTGTTAATGGTGTATGGTAATGTAATAATTTTTGTATATTTCATTTGTTTTAGTCAGTTCTCAGTTTCATTTAGGTCTTTATAGTAGAAGATAGATGTTTGAATCACTACAGAATAAAAGAACTGTTCAAAAAAAATTATTCAGATTTGTAGATCAATTGAAACTTTCAATGCACTGTATCTCGAAACTGTGATTTTGGCGTTTACCATTTTGTTCCCCCGAGCAGCTCAATTAGTAAATGTTTTTGTTTTAGAAAGGAAAGTTCTCTGAAGAAAGAATGAAGTTTGACAAAAAAATGGAAAAATCAGCTGAATTCAGTCACATTTTTGTACAATTATGGGTATGACGTAACAAAACGTGCCATTTCTAGTTACAGATGTTAGGGACATTAGTATTTTACTTAATGTTTGATACACACATCTAGGGAGTTAAAAGTCCCTGTTTGACATTTTTCACAATGCCTTTAGAAGTGTTCCAGCTGCTATTAGTGTTATGTTGAGAGTTCTAGTGTAACATTTATCATTTTATTTCATTAGTGTTCGAATTCCCCATGTAAACCAATGACAGAAGTTACCTCCTGAAACTTAGTTGTTATGGAAGTTGTATAGCAAATGATAGCTGAGTATTTTGTGTGTTGAAGCTGAATGCAGGCTAAACTTTGAATGAGGCACATGATGTAGCAGATAAATGTCATGTGATTGAGTGCCATCTGCTGTAAGACTACCCTCTAAATCTGCTATCATTTAGCTGGAAGAATATACAGAGTGGGGCACTCAAACTTTTCTTGAATGTACAGTAATTAGCAAAGAATGTGCAGATTTGATATATTTGTACCTCATTGGGCACTATTTGTTTCTATACAATGGTCCAAATTAAACAAGTTGTATAAGTGATGGTTGAATTGATGTAGGGATGAGGGGGGGGGGGGGAGGGGGGGAGACTGCTGTCAGCACTTAAAACCAATTTATCTATACTGGCTACCTTCAGATTGGTATCTCACTGACACAGCCATTCTAATTGAAATAAATAACATTGAACACTTGGAGATTAAATGCAATATGGATTGGTGTGGCTATGTACACTGATACACCAAAACATGATCATCACTGCCCATCATGCTGCCTGGTGGCATTGCGGGCACATGACACGGTAACAAAAGTTTGTAAGTGTTGCAGGCACAGAACGGAGATCACCCCAGTAAAGGTATGGGACTGCAAATAGGGAAATTGATTGAGATAAGCGATTTTGACAATAGACAGGTTGTTGTTATGCAAAGCCTGTGAACAAGTACCTCGAAAATGGCAAAGCGGGTCAAATGTTCACATGCTACTGTCGTGGGCATCTACGGAAAGAGGTAGGACAGTGAAACTACCACTAGGCACTAAATGGTTGGACATCCATGTCTCTTCACAGAACCTGGTGTCCAGAGGCTTGTCTGGTCTGTAAAGTAGGATAGATGGTGATCTGTGGAATCTTTGGCAAAAGAGCACAATACTGGTGCATGCACAAGTGTTTTAGAGGACACTGTTCATCACACTTTCTGGAACATGGATCACCACAGCATACCTACCTGGTGGGCATATTACCATCAGGATTTGACCTTTCATCAATGGAAATGTGTCACTTCATCAGGTGTAACACATTTTTGCTATCCTAGGTCGATGCTTGTCTCCACCACAAACTCTGTCATCAAGGTGCACAATGGCTCAAAATGTGCAGCATGCCATGGATGCAGGCTGTTGGTGGCAGTATTATGCTATGGGAAACAATCTCCTGCGCTCACATGGGACCTGTCGTAGTAATCAAAAACATGCTGACAGCTGCAAATCACCTGCATCCCTCCATGCCTGATGTCTTCCCCAACAGCGATGACATCTATCAGCAGTGTAATTGTCTGTGTCTTGGAACTACAGCCATGCTACATGGTTTGAGGAGCATTATAGTGAACTCACGTTGATGTCTCAGTGACCAAATTCTCCTGGTGTAAATCCTATGGAAACCATCTGGGTTGCTATTGAGCAGCGTCACTGTTTCTGCAAATTGGCAGCACATTATTCATGTGAATTAATGACCTGTGCATAAACATCTATGCCAGGTACCTCCAAAAAACTACCACCAAACTTTCGGGTCTCTGGTATTCAGAATTCATGATGTATTTTGTTCCGAGGATGGACAAACGAGCTATTAGGCAGGTGGTCATATTGTTTTGGCTTATCAGTGTATGTAGAAGTGGGCCACAAAGGAAGTTACAATCACATACCAAATTATTCGTTGTGGAACTACAACTTATCTATTAATATCAATAATTTTATTAGTAATGCTTATATTTCAAGTTGTTGATACAACAGAAAATTCATGAGAGAGTAAAAGCAATAATGAAGTATGTAGAAGGTTGTAGAAACAATGAATAATTAAGTACAAAGGGCAACTAAAGCACGTACAAAGATTTATATGTCCAGTAAACTAGACAAAGAGACAGTTAAGTCTCATCTCAAGGGGGAACTTGGGAGCATTTAACTCTCTGGAGGAGCATGTAGAGTAGCTCTGTCTCAGGCTCAAAACAGTTAACCAGTCACTGGATTCGTATGCACCTAGTAGAACAGTATGTGATGGAAGGGACCCTCCATCGTACACAGTGTCTGCAAAGAAACTTAGTAAAGAAAGTTACTACTGTGTAATAGGTGAAATACAAAGCATAGGCCTATAGATAGATATATAATAGATAAATGAATAGATAGATACTGAGTGTAACACATTTGGCTGTCAAGAGGGTGGTGCATGAAGGCCTTTAACTACAACCATAGCAGAATCTTATTGAAAGATATCCTACAAAACCCAAAGAAATTCTGGTCATATGAGGGTGTGCTGAAGAGTAATGCCTCCATTTTATGTGAAAATTCTTGAAGCTTTTTTTTTTTTTTTTTTTTTTTTTTTTTTGTAAAACAGATGTTATTAACATTCTACATCTTTAATCTTCATGTCTACATATTTATTTCTCAACATAGTCACCTTGGCGACAAACATTTTTCTCGCAATGAGAGCCCAGTTTGTTGATGCTGTTGCTATAGAATGTTTCCCTTTATTGACTGAGCTACCACCTCACCTTTGATAGCACTACTTCATCACTATCAATGTGAGGTCCTCAAAGCTGCTTTTTCAGTTTTGGAAACTGATGAAAATATCGAGTGGGTCCAAGTTGGGACTGTATAGAGAATGATCAATGACACTGAACCTAAGGTATCAGATTATTGCAGATGTCACAGCACTTGTATGTGGTCTGGCATTGCCATACTGAAGGAGAGGGTGCTTCATGTGTGGAAAAACTCTTCAAATTCAAAACTCAATTACAGCATGCTATTTCTCTCGCACCAACTGTTACACTACACACCGCCATGTAAACAGAGGTCTGCAGATATGTAGACATGAAGAGTAAAGATGCAGAATGTTAATAATGTTGCTTGATTTGAAAAGCTTTTAGAGCTTTCGCATAAATTTGTAGGCATTACTTTTCAACACTCCCTTGTATGTAATGGCTGTCAACCACAGCAAGGTCCAGACACTCAAGGGTGGCACAGGGATGGATATAGAGGGTAACAACACACAAACACAACTGCTGAGTTCAATTTTCAAATGTTCCTTTACAAATGAGAATCCAGAAGTACCCTCCCAGTTTAATTCAACTGCAAGATGTGTGATACAGAAATTAGTGTCAGTGTCTCAGAATCACAGCCATGCTACATGGTTTGAGGAGCATTATAGTGAACTCACGTTGATGTCTCGGTGACCAAATTCTCATGATGTAAATCCTATGGAAACCATCTGGGTCACTATCAGGCACCATCACTGAGTCTGCAAATCGGTAGCACACTATTCACATGAATTACATGACCTGTGCTTAAACATCTATGCCACGTACCTCCAAAAACCTACCACCAAACTGTTGGGTTATGAAAACCGAAAACCTACCACAACAGGACCATGGAATGGTTCCATTCAAAAGTAATCACCACATGCGCTAAGACCTTTATCCCACTGGTAGACGAGACAATCAATTGGGTTCATAGAATGCGCTCGGCTACTGTCGGACCCACTCTTGCATTTCCTCATCTGACTGAAACCGATGTCTACACACATCCTTCTTCATGTCACCAATGATGTGAAAACCACATGGTGGAGGATCCAGGTAGCCTTCATCTGATTGGCAGCGTGGCGGTGGGCATTATCGTGCAACAGGATGATTCTGTCCAACAGCATTCCTGGACATTTTGACTTTATGGTGCATGTAGGTTTGTGCATAGTGCTGCGCATTGACACTAGAGGAACTTGAACAGAAGGCCCTGCCCCTCGTGCTGTAAGAATGCTGTCACACTGAATCACCCTGTTACACTATAACACCCGCCCCCACACTGATAATCGGACAGAGGCTACACTTAAGTGATTTGGTTGGGAAACACTGCAACATTTTCCTCAACGTGCAAAAATGGGCATGGTTGTGGATCTGTCAGTGACTGACAGTTTTCTACAAGACAGGAATTCGTTGTCTCATCTCCCAGTGGGATAAATATAGGACCATTCCATGGTCCTGTTGTGGCAGGTGTTGGGTTTTCATTTGACTGCCCTCATAGAAGTGATCCACAGAAGTACTGTCCGACATGTTTGACATCCATGGAAGCTTAGAATATATTCTGAGTTCAAATGTAATGAGGTTTTAGGAAGAGAATGACCTCTTCCATGGGAAACCAAACTTGCCATTTTCTCACAAGTCATTCTGAAAGCCACAGGTCAAGTCAGTCAGGTAGATCCAGTACACCTTTACGTCCAAAAAGTATTTATCTCAGTACCACACCAAGACTTACCAATGAAAGTATGATTATACAGATTATCAAATGAAATTTGTTATCAGAATGAGGGTTTTCTGGTATGGTGGATGTAGGAAGTTATATTGGATAAAAAGTCATCAATAGATGTGAAAGTAACTTATTGTGTGGCTCAGGGAAATTTTATGACCCTTGCTGATCATGTTGTATATTAATGATGTGATGTGGCAGAGAATAATAATAGTAACCTGAGCATCTTTGCAGATGATGAAGTTTTCCACTGTGAGAAACTGTTTCAAAAAAGGCCACACAATCACTCAGTTAGATCTTTATAAGATTTCAGATAGATGCAAAAACTTGTAAGTTGCTTCTAATGTTCATAAATATAAAATTGTGCACTTCACAAAATGCAAAAACATAGCACCCTGTGACTACAATATCAATGAGTAATAACTGAGACCAGAGAACTCGTACAAATACCTGGGTTTCTCTATCTGTAGGAATATGGAATCAAATAATCACTTAGATTCAGTAGTAGGTAAAGTAGATGGCAGACTTCAGTCTATTGGTAGGTCACTGGGAAAATGTCTGTAAAGAGAATGTCTCACAAGGCACTTGTTCAATAACCCATCCTAGAATATTGTATGCGTGTGTGGGATCCATACCAAATAAGACTTACAGGGGATAGTGAACATATTTAGAGAAGGGCAGCTTGAATAGTCATAACATTGTTTGACCTTTTGCTGAGAAACCTGGCAGATGCTTGAAATTAGAGGCCAACTAACCTGCAAAACCCTGCTTACAAATTTTCATAAACCAGTATTAATCAAGGAACCACATACATCCTGCTTCTGAAGGAATTGTGAAGACAAGATTAGTTTAGTCACAGAGTGTACAGAGACATTTAAACAGTCTTTTTTTCCTGCGCTCTGTATGTGAGTGGAACGGAAGAAACCTTAATGCATATATACAATGGGGTGCATCTTCTACCATGCACTTTACAGTGGTTTGCAAAGTAGATGTAGATCCAGGGGATGTAATAATAACAGATTAGCAATCTCTTTTTCATAGATAATGAAAGAATACACACATATGGAAAAAGAGGTATCTGTACACAGTAAGGTAATAACTGCACTCGATTATAGTTGAGGATTTAGAAACTATTCTGGACGATACAAGAGGCAGAGAGCACTTAAGAGTAACTAACAAAGTTGAGATTGTACTTCAAAAGAAAAGAAAAAAAGCAGAAGGCAGGACAAAAATGAAGATAAAATTTTCAGACTGGAATAAGCAGAGGCACTTGTGCCCAAGAGATAAGCAGACTAAGTAATATTACAGAAACAAAGTAAAGTAGGCCTTCAGCAGAGGACTGATTTAGGTTCAGTGACAAAAGAAGCCAACCTTAGGAGAGATAAACATTTAAATAAGCAAAAGCAGAGTCAACAAGCAATTGGAAAAGAATTTATCCCACAAAGGGAAAAAAGTTTTGGTATAAAGAAAGATACACAGGCAAATAGTCTCTCGTAGTATCCCAGCCCGATGAGTCTGAAAGCCCATCAGAATGCATGGACCTAGGCGACAGCCACCAGGTGGCACTCCTCAGCACTAGGTGGGGGCCACATCCCAGGTGTCTGTCAGCACCAGTGGCTGTGCTATAAAACCAGCAGCATAGAGGCCCAGACCTCAGGCATGTTCCAACTGCACTCTCATGTTGTTCATTGTACTCCACAGTGCTTCATTCCTAATATGTCTACATCTAGACACTTTATTTGGTTCACTTCCCACATTTGTCATTCTATCATCATGTCTTCATTGGTTGTCCATCACTGTTGTTGTCTTTCTGTGTTTTGCCAACTCAGTGGCAACACCTCCTGGTTGTGTCCAATTCTAGTTTCTGTATACTCAGTGTTAAGTGAGGGGGGAACTAGCAGGAAGGTAAGCACAATTCACAGAAAGCCTATGGTTTGAGAACCTTTGTATAATGGCTTGACAGTAAAGGTGAAAGTCAGTGAAAAAGTTGGGGTATGTGATCAGTGCAACTAGGTGAACTGAGTAGAGAAATTTAAGATCCTATGAAAAAGTAGTGTGATATCTGAAGATTTTTTTGGTTTGTTTGATAGAAATTATTTTTGTTGGTGTCTAGGTCTTGTTGGTGTCTAGGTCTTCTAGCAATTCCATTCCTTTTTGTCTTGTAAAGCTGATGACATGAAAACTGAGCAACTAGTTTTTGGCTTCTAAAACTGACTAGTGAGACATTTGATGCATTTTTTAGTTTTTTAGGCATTTATTCACATCAGCATACTTCACATTTGAAAGTAATAATGAAAAAAAAAAAAACAATTAGGTGATGGTTAACAGCTCATTACAGTGGTGGTGGCAGCATATTCACAATGGAATGTTTTGAGACACAGTCACTAGAATCTGCCACATTCAAGCAAACACATTTTGTTCTATAAGTGGTCACATTTGTGGTGGTGTACCCATATAAAATGGAAAATTTAAAAGATTTCTTGCAGTAGCTCACCTAATATAAAATTAATGTGGGAATTTGATAAGTAGGGCCACCTATCTAACATCAACTTGATGGATGAGATCAGAGGAAACAGGTCTCTGTGCCACAGTGCCACAGGGGTTGGTCAAAAATAGGGAAAGACCATGACAAATGCATTCTTGAATGTAAATGCATATGCTAGGAGAGCCTGCAGCTTGTGTTGCTGTGCTTGACTACAAACAACGCCTACACAATGTGGCTCAATATATTTTAAGTGCAGTTGTGATCAGATCAGTGTTCCACGTGGTTGTGAGTGCATTATGTCAGAGTTAAGTGAATTCAAATGTAGAAAAATTGTTGGCGCTTTTATGGTACCCAAAGTGTTAGGTGTTTCAAGAGGCACAATATCAAAGATTTATACCACACACAGGAAAAGTGGAAAACCTTAAGAGGATTGTGATGAAAAATAAGAGGATGACAGCTATAAAAGTCAATGCGGAACAGAATTTTGCACTCATGAACTCTGTCAGCACCAAAAAGACATGAAGGGAGTTCCATAAGCAGGGAATTGCAGGATGAACTGGAATTACAAAACCACTCATCAGTGATGCAAATGTCCATTACAGGTAAATGTGGTGATGAAGTCATAAGACATGGACCATGGAGTAGTGGAAGAACGTTCTTTGATCAAAAAAGTCTTTTTTCACATTGTTTGCAACTTCTGACTGAGATCACTTTCAAGAGTGAAACATGGTGGGGGGTCTGTTAATGATTTTGGCAGCCATATCATAGTATTTCATGGACCCCATGGGTACTCTGTAAGGTTGCATTACTGTCGAGGACTATGTGCCCATTTTGACTGATCAGGCCCATCACATTCTACAGTGTTTGTTTTTCAATGGTGATGCTGTGTTTGAAGGCAACAGGGCTGCTGTTTACACAGCTCAAATCATCCAGGCCTGGTTTTGTGAGCATTAGGATGAAGTTTCATATCTCCCCTGGCCATCACAGGCACTAAATCTCAATATTATTCAGCCTTTGTGGTCTACTTTGGAGAGGATTTGTGATCACTATTTATGTGTGATGACTGTCCACCTCTATCATCATTACTGAACTTACCACTACTTTGCAGGAAGAATGGTATAATATTACTCTGAAAACCACTCTGAGATGGCTGGAAGCTGTTTTCAATGACAACAGGCCTCCTGCACTGTATTAGGCATGGTAAGGTGTTGTGGTTTTGGTTCCCATATTTTTGTCCACCTTCTCTATTAGAAATCTCCTTCTTCCACTTCTATCTACACAATGGAAACAATTATCATCTTTCATGAAGAGATGCTATACTCTGTCATACAAGGAAAGCCTTACTGAAGAATGACAAACCTATGAAATGTTGTCTGTTGAATGGAAACTCAGACTGACAAATTGATTGGCATTGTCTCAGAAATCAACACTGTTTATTGCAGAGATTGAAACTGAAGGAAGAAAAAGGATCACATATCTTCCTTATACAGGCACAATATCTGGAAATATCAGTAGAAATCTATGAAAACTCATGGAAAATTGGTACACTGGGTACCTCACATCAGTAAAAGAATTGGAAATGTTATTTATGACATTAGCACTGTTGTAGGCCTTAAATATATGTATATATTGCATACTCTGCTGAAGTTACAGCTGAGGAGAAGTCCACAACAAAACCATAACCATGTCACTGATACTACTGCAGAGCTTGAGCATCAGAGAGACACTTGACTAAAGCAGCCAAGCAAATGAAATTTTGCAGAGAAATGCCTGTCAGGAAATGAGTACTACAGACAACTTTGTGGTTCAGACTCCAAGTTTCTGGGACTGCAGAATTACTGAGTCTGTTAAAATGAGGGTGACAGAAAACTTAATGAACAGGGGCTGAATTTTAGATTGAATCAAAGTTTGTGACCTACCACTGAATCTTTATGGGAACTGCATTCATTGCAGTTGTGAAACAGTAAGACAGCAGACATTTTATACAACATCACTTTCTGATCTGGGAAGCAAGTACATATTTATCAGATAGGACACAAGCTTACACAAGGAATCAGATTTAACCATAAATAGCATCATATTGTCAACAGTGTGTCACTCCAGCTTTCATCATAAACCAAACTTGTCAGAGCTTCTCTACAGTGAAAGGAAAAGACAAGCAGCATTATCCAACCCACAGAGGCTGGGCTTCTTCTGTGTTTAATGTGGGATCCAATCCTATGCTTGTTGTGTACATGTGACCTGTCCAAACACCAATATATAGAATTTGTTTGGGATCAAATCTTAATTACATCATCATGAGATTTCCAACACTCCATGAGAAAATTACTCAGCGATGTAGCCCTTGGAAGTCAAAATTAATCCAAAAAAGCTGTCAGAGCTTTATGTTCAGGACTATGAGACATGATCCCATACATCAAATCACATAAATGAAATAGCTGTCATTCTGATGAACACAGTTACATATTTAGGCTTCAAAACTGACAAATATTTAATTTAGAGTTTATCTATCATGGAAGCATTTATGGTAGACTTCCCTAATTGGTGTAAGGAGACATACCATAAATGTAAGTGACACAATAGACAGTAACACTTTTTTATTAGCACAGCACACCATACAATATAATCACATTACATTACATTTTAAACCAAACTGCTTTACTCACGCAACTTGCAGTTACTCCACTCTGCTGCAGAAACTCTCTGGTCAGTGGTGTCACTAGAATTGATGTCCACACACATTCAATAAAAATTTAATGAAAATTTTTCCAAAGTATCTGTCCTAGAACTTGATGTCAAGGTAAACACACACTAAAAGGTTCATACATGCAGCAGTACTCAGTAGGTGCATTGTACAGACTGTACAAACTGATGAATACATCGAAAAATCACAGATGTCACAAAAAAGCCCTGTAAATTGTCACAGCTTCCCCCTCCCTGCCTTCCTCTTCCTTATTCCTGGGTAATACCCAGATTTACTCAATGTTAGGAACATCATTCAACATACAAAACATCATGGAAAAAATAACGAAACCTTTTGAAAAATCTGAAACATCAGTTCACATTGTAATCTTATCACTAGATATATTCACTTAAATCAACCACAAAATCACCCTTTTATGAAGTTTCTACTTTTAACTTTCTTGCTCATTCCTTGAATAGTAGTCCGTGATGATATTTATGAAATATCTCTGATGTGCCCACTATATAACTGATATCACACAGCAGCTCATTTCACTACCAGTATGGCATTTAATGCTATAAGAAGACTTTCCAGCAAGTTCTGATACCCTGAAGGTGAAATTTGTTTTCATTCTTCCTGGAGCATGACGAATTGTTCCTGGATTTTTTAATGAATTGCTCTGGCAAACAATAGAGTGCCTATTTCATCCCAAAGATGTTCAGATCTGGTTTTTGTAAAGGCCAATTCATCAAATGCATATGATTTTATTTGAGCCGTGGTTCAGAGTTCTTTGTTTTATGGACTGGAGTAGTGCCACGTGGATTAAGAAAATCATATGTTGTGGTAGTTATGCAGAGATGAAGAAGCTTGCACAAGATAGACTAGCATGGAGAGCTACACCAGATCATGCCCCATGCTGCAAAATAATTTAATGTAGTACTGTAACTAAAATGAAGGAGACAATATTATTAAATGAAGACTTGCTTTTGCAGTTGGCTTGTTATATTTGTCTGATTGTCTTCAAATATTTACCTTTTGCATTTGCTGGGCATGAGGATAGTTTGGAAGAAATATGCTCGTGTAGGTTATTGATGGGATGAGATAAGTGTTATGAGTAAGAATAAGAACCAAAATGGCTGATCAATAAAGTTCTCTCTCTCTCTCTCTCTCTCTCTCTCTCTCTCTCTCTCTCTCTCTCTCTCTCTCTCTCTCTCTCTATATATATATATATATATATATATATATATATATATATATATATATATCTTTGTTTTATATATATATATATATAAAACAAAGATGATGTGACTTACCAAACGAATGTGCTGGCAGGTCGATAGACACACAAACAAACACAAACATACACACAAAATTCAAGCTTTCGCAACCAACGGTTGCTTCATCAGGAAAGAGGGAAGGAGAGGGAAAGACGAAAGGATGTGGGTTTTAAGGGAGAGGGTAAGGAGTCATTCCAATCCCGGGAGCGGAAAGACTTACCTTAGGGGGAAAAAAGGACAGGCATACATTTGCACGCACATACCATACCTATAAACAGTTTAATGTGTTTCGGCCAGAGTCTTCATCAGAACCTATCAGATAAACACAACAAATGAGATATAATATTTCTAAAAACATTGTGACAATACACTTATAGAATAAAACAATAACATAATTCAACAATAACTCCATCTGAACTGGCCTTGGAAGGTGCAATGGCACTGATGGACCGCTGTATCACCATCAGCCAATAAGCATCATTGGATGCAGATATGGAGGGGCATGCAGTCAGCACACTACTCTCCTGGCTGTTGTCAGCTTTCATGGCCAAAGCTGCTACTTGTCCATCAAATAGCTCCTCCATTACCCTCACAAGGGCTCAGTGCACCCCACTTGCCAACAGCACTTCGCAGACCCAGATGATCACACACCCAAGTGCTAGACAAGCCTGACAGTGCTTAACTTCAGTGATCTGAAGGGAATTGGTGTTACCACTGTGACAGGGCCATTGGGAAAACAAAGAAATGTCACATTAAAAATCTAGATACACTGTATCTCATCAGTTCACATGTGCACTTGCATTATAGGCTAGTATTGTTTAGCGAGGTAGCCTAGCTTAAATAACAATCCATGACCATCAGGTGGTACTAAATTCAATTGGACTTGTCATGTTAAAATCCAAAACAATGTCTACAAATTAAGAATAAAGTCATTTCATGAAAAATAATCTACAAAAATGCTGAACTGAACTTGTCATATTAAAATTCAAATTAATGTCTACATGTTAAAAGTATACAGTCATTTCATTAAAAAAATCTATAAAAGCAGTAAGTCAAATTGCAGACAGCCACAATGCAAAGACTGTTACACATTTAGCTTTTGGCCAAAGCCATCTTCAGAAAAGAAAACATTTTCTTTTCTGAAGAAGGCTTTAGCCAAAAGCTAAATGTGTAGCAGTCTATTCATTGTGCCTGTCTGCAGCTCAACATGTCATCTGTATGGTGAGTAGCAATCTCTCCTTTTCCTAATGTTGTTGGTACTCCAATCTGGAGTTTCCATTGTTTCAGAAAATTGATAAAATGAACAACTGCGTTAATAAAAACAATTTAATGTGTGGCTTAAAATTATACAAGGCAGAGCTTAACATAACTTTTCCCTCTACCGCAAAGTATGTAAAGCTGTATTATAACCTCTTTTTCTTTTTGTAAAAATGAGGATGTAAGACATAATGAATTTATTATTAAAATACAGAGCAAGGGCATTAATATATTAACATAAAAAGAACTGTAGATTTCGGTATCATCCCATCTCATGGTTGTGTTTACTTCTGGAGTTGACACTGCAAACATGATCATACCTGTTGTGTCCCATGGCCAATGCACACACAATGGACAATAGGCAAGCACCACCCTCAGCCAGTCCTGTCTCTGCTCGACACTAATAAGTCTTTCAAGATGTCAGAGTGCCAATTTAATCTGAAATGATTAAGCAGATGTTGTGGTTCTCTTTTGCCATAAAAATGAGTTCCATTTCTTCTAATATGTTTAGGATGTAGCTTTTAGCTGCCATGTGTGCAATATCTAAATTGTCTTGCATATGGTCTGTTTTATGTTTATCAGTGTTCAGATGATTACCGGGAGCAGTATTGTCCTTATCATGTCTGTGCTATATAAATGGAACAGTAAAGTTCTTGCCCATATGTTAAACACAAAATTTATTACAGTCTTCGCAGTTTATTTCATAAACACCCGAATCCATGAATTTATTATGTTTCTCATTGATTCTATGGTGTAGTGTCAAAACTACATATGATTCTTTCTGAGTATGCCTGAGTGTATATCATTGATACATATTTTTTACCTTGACCAACGACATAGTGAAGCACACTTAGAATGATTTTTTAAAAAAGCTAAAGTGAATGTAGGCATTCACACCAAAGGAACTTTGGAAGCAAGACTACAGCATAGAATCCATGAGAAAAGTAATAAATTTAAGGATTTCAGTGTTTATAAGTTAAACTGCCAAGATTGTAATAAATTTTTTGTGAGACAAGTGAACTGGCACTTTGCTGTTTGATTTAGAGAGCACACACATGATCAGAACAAGAGTGGCCTCGGTAAGCATCTGAACACTGACAGACATAAAACAGGCCACATGCAACACAATTTAGAAATTTTACACAAGGCACCCAAAAGCCACATCGTAAATTGACTAGAAGAAATGGCAATCTTTATTCAGTACAAAAAGAACCACAGTGCATGCTTAACAAACAAAATGATTTCTGCTTAAACTGCTGCTTTGACATCTTCTGAGATCACTAGTGTAGCAGTGCAGTTAGCTGGGGGAGGGGGGGGGGGGGGGCGGAGGGGGGTCTGGGCTGAGGATGGTGCTTGCCTGTCAACCATCACGTGTGCATTGGCCACTGGCTGTGACAGGTGCCATGTTTGCAGCATCAACACTAGAAGTAAGTGCAACAGACACAGGATGGGAATAATATTGAACTCTATAGTTCTTTTATGCTAATGCCCTTGCTATGTATTTAACAATTTTTGCAGAAAAAAGAAGGGGTTGCAATACAGCTTTACATTCTATACACGAGAGAGAAAAGCTACATTAATCTCTGTCACGTATAATTTTAAGCCATTTTATCAACTCTGTTGTCTGTTTTATTATTTTTATAGATTTTTTATGAGATGACTGTGTGCTTAATATGTAGACAATGATTTTTAACATGACAAGTTAAATTCATTATTTGTATAGATTATCCATATAATGACTTTATGTTGAATTTGCAGACATTATTTTGGATTTTAACATGACAAGTCCAATTGAATTTAACACCACCTAATGGTCATAGATTGTTATATAAGGTAGGCTGCTTCACTAAACAGCACTAGTCTGTGGTGCAAGTGTACATGTGAACTGACGAGATACAGTATATTGAGATTTTAAATTTAGTATGTCTTTGCTTCATTCCATAATTGTATTATTATAATTCTTGTAGAAGTATCACATCTCATTTTTACTGTTTATCTGATAGATTCTGATAAAGGCTGTGGCTGAAACACATTAAGGTGCATATTTTAAAAAAATAAAAATGTAAATAGTGATCGTGACTGACAATTTTATTGACTAATGGTCGTGGCTGAATTTGTACAATGATTTTACGTCATTGATAGAGAAAATGACTGATATTTAAAACAAATTTATTCAGCAATACCAACTGTGGCCTGATTACATTGCATGAATCTACATTGCTCCTGTACTAAAAATAAGAGGTAAGGCTGATTTTTCTAGGTCTGGCAGCCAGATCTAGCAAGGTGATGCAGTGATAAGACACTACTCTCACATTTGGGAGGACAATGGTTGAACTCCCCCTCTGGCCATCTGGATTAAAGTTGTCTGTTGTTTGCTTAAATAGCTTAAGGCAAATGCAGGGAGAGGGGGTTGGAGTTCCTTTGAAATGGTCATGGCCAACCTCCTTCACCATCCTTCCCCTAATGGGGCTTGCTCTTCTCAGGATAAGGACTGAAGGCAAGTATATTGACATGCTGCGCTAGATATAACAGGCAGCTTGATATACAGTCTGATATTATGCACAACAGTAGACAGTTGATGGTATCTTGACTGACAGGCAGGACATAATAACTCATTCAACCTACTCCAGGGTTTATAAGAAAACATGTAACTTCTTGGCAAGTGAGTGCAGTCATCAACGGGCTGACAAACAATCCTGCTGGAGGAAAATCTGCAATTCAGCATTATAGTAGACTTTGAAATTGACACTTCAGGTGTAAGATTTTTTTATTTTTCAGTGCTTAAACCACGACCAATTTTTGTCTATTGCATGCCCACCATCTGGTGCCCTGACTCTGAGCAACTTCATGGAGAGCATAGGAAGCAATGTACGCCAGCAAGTGCAGAGCACAGAGTCTGTGCTCACTGGTGGAGTGGTACAGTACACCCTATACCCTCAATCATGGTGCTCAGGATCAAAGCACAAAATTATCACACCTGATGTTGGGCATGCAATAGCCCAAAACCAGTCATGGTTTAAGCACTGAAAAAGAAAACTTTCAGTTCAAGTGGCTACAACAGGCTGACAATAATGTGAAGCCATTGATGTGAACAGTTTGGTGATTTATTACACTGAGACTGAGCACAATTAGGTTGAGTACTGATATTAAACAAATGCGTTTCAGCAATCAGAGTGAGTGACATTATTTTCAGCAATGAGAGTGAGCTAATTTATTTTCAGCAATATGAGGAAGAATAATGAGTGTGAAGGGAATAAGATTTCCACTGCACAGAGTTATCTTATGATTTCTTGTTTTGCAATTATAGTGATTCTCAGTTCAATGGGAAATGGTGAAGGAAATCTCTCCATCTATTCAGTGGTGTTAGCATGTTGTGATCTGGCTAGGACATTCTGTGAGATAATGGTGCCTGTGAGCTCACAGCCTGGCAGACAATGAACCACACAATTGGTCAACAAGTCCTTCCTTGTTTGCTGGTTTTTACTAAGCAGCAACTGTGGAAACAAAATAGGGTTTGCCTCTCCAGATTCACCTGACATATATCTTTGCCAATCTTATTACAGAAAAGAACTGTAAACACTTGAAATCACATGCTACCTGCATGGAGCTGTAATGTCTTTGAATAACATATCAATTCAACACAGCTGATGACAAAATTTTCTACTTCTTTTTCAAGGTGACCATCCCAGTATTTGGCTTAAGCTGTTTAGGTAAATCACAGAAAACGTAAGTCCGGATGGCCAAATGGGGATTTCAGTGTGTTAACCACTGCACAATGTTAGGTACTCATTGCTCCATAGCATCACATAACCTCCACTGGATACCACTTCCATGCAACACACTAAGGTTAGTATTGTTTGCCAGAATTAGCCAGCCCCACTCTTATTTCTCTTTGATGCTACATCACTCTATGAAAGCTTCTTCCATAAATGTCAGCGTAATATTCACTATACTAACCAACATCACAATTTTTTTTCTGATCATTAACTTCTGTGTAGCAGCATAATCTTGAAAGCTAAGTTCTGTCTTGTGTCTAGGAATCATTCAGTCACTAAATTTCTGTATCTGAGTTGCAACATAAGTCACCTGCAATAGCTGACTAGAATGTTTAATTCATATGGTGTGCTTTAGATTTCAACAGTCTAGATCAGTTAATTTTTTAGATCTACTAGAAAGATGATTAGGTTTCATGCTTCTCAGTGTTTTCACTACAGGATAACAGTGATAAAGCAGTCCTGGGAACATACTGCTGTGAAATCTCTCTGCTCAAATGCCAAAGCTAGTGGTCTTTTACAACTATTCCCCAATCAAAGTCACTCAATTCTTTATGTTGCTTCTGTCTGATAGAAAACGTTTTTGATGATGCATTACGTGTATGATTGTAAACCTTTAGATGAAAAACCTGATGCCAAACAGAGCATGTTCAGTTTGTAAGATATACAAAGACTTTTAGCCATCATGGTATTGCACCTTGGGAAATGGAACATGTCCACTACTCCTGCACAGATTGTACAAGACCTTGCCATATTTCACCTGGTAAGATTTAGGACCTAAAGAGGTATATAGTAATAATAATGATAATAGTAATATTACCAGTTTATGTACACAGGTGAAACCTAAGTGTGGCATGGATGAATTACAGAAAGGCATAAGATAGTGTACCACATGATTTGATGCTGAAATGTCTTGAACTATATAAAGAGCTTCCAAAATTGATTCAGTTCTGTAGATATAGCATCGAATGACAGAGTGTCATGCTATACATTAATAATGGACAGCAATGCTTACTGTCATTTATCACACAGATGAAACAGGAAATATTTCAAGGTGATTCTTTGCCTCCACTTTTATTTTGTGTTTGCCTTATTCCTCTTTCCAGATAACTGAATAGACGCTCTTTTTGTTATAATCTCCACAACAACCAGCAAATAATTAGTTGCATTTATTTATGGATGATGTTTTAATTATTTAGAAGAAATGACAAGACCTTAATTGATACTATTCTTAAAACATTTAACGATGACATCTGCATGCATCTTGGTACTGGCAAATGTGCAAAACTAAGAGTGGTTAGAGGGAACTTGTGATGGAAGAGCACATTCACTTGGATGAAGACACCAGTATTAGGAATCTAGAACCTGAGGAGATTTACAAGTACCTTGCCACAGAAGAGAATAACAAAACTGCAAAGGGGCAGTGAAGAAAAGATGCTTCAATAATACTACAGGAGGGTAAAAATTGTACTAAAAACCAAGTCCAACACCAAGAACAAACTTAGGGTCATGGGATCACTGGCAATTCCTATAATTAAATACAGTTTTGATCTGGCAGACTGTATCTAAAAATTCATTTTACGTGAAGAACATAGTACACTTACCACGAATGTTGCTGTGCACCTTAGAGCTGACATTGACAGACTATTCATGACATATTGGGTGAGGATGAAATCTGAGACAAATAGAGACACCACATTACATGTTCCAGTTTCCAATCTTTAAACCACTTTGAAATCTTATCAAGACCTGATTGAATATTTGGTCAGATTTTTTCAGACAGTATTTCATTATACATAGTCCAGTCACATTAATACAACCACTGCCTATGTTAGACATCAACATGCCATAATGACTCACAGATGGTAGGTGACAGCACTACCAATGGAGGCCATCTAAAGCACACCAGGAGGACATGGAAAACAGCGTAGTTGTTGTTCTAATGCGGAAACAGAGCAATTTATCTCACATCTAAAATGGCATCATCACTGGCTGTTGTGAGAAGGGTGGAAGTATTCCAAAATTGCTAAGTTTGTAAAGTGTTTGCATGCTGCCTTGGTTAAAGTATACCATGCATGGAAAAATGACACTATCCAAAACTGGGACTGAAGCAATTGTAGTGCACACAGGGGTAAGAAATGGCTACAGAGATACATACAGGTGAACAGATGTGCAACTGTTGAGCAACCGATCACCCAGGTGAACCGAGGGGCTACTGATAGTATCTCCTCAATGACTGTTCAGCGAACTTTGCTCCGTATGGGCCGCCGCAGCAGCCGCCTGGTTCACGACGACTACTGTTCATCGGCAATGATGGATGGAATTTGCACATCAAAACTGCAACTAGACATCCACTGAGTGGCAACAGGTGGTCTTTGCAGTTGAGTCACATTTTATGCTCTGTCACTCAGAAGGCTGTTGGTGTGTATGGCCCAGCAGTGATTGTGAGAAGCATGCATGCTGGAGGAGGCAGCTTTATGTTCTACCATTCCCTGGGTTATCTCATCATTCTGGTAGGCACAATGGTTCAACACAAGTGTGCATCTATCCTTGGGGATCATGTCTACCCCTACATGCAGTTTATTTTTTCATCAGCATGATGGCATGTACCAGCGCGGTAATGCAACATGTCACACAGCTCATAGTGTACATACAAGGTTCAAAGAGCACCAGGATGAGTTAACCATATTTACCAAGCCACCAGACATCCTGTATTTAAACCAAATCAAGAATCTGTGGGTCCACGTCAATCAGGTTGTTCATGCCATGGATCCTCAACTGAGGAACCTAGCACAGCTAGTCACAGCACTGGAGTTAGCTTGGCTCCACATCACCATCAGTACCTTCTAGAACCTTCCTGACTCTCTTCCTACACACATGCACTGCAAAAGGTGGTTATTCAGGCTTTTGACAGGTGGTCACATTAATGTGACTGGACTGTGGATAATGCCATAGTTGGATTTGGAAGGTGTGTGACCCAGCACATGAATTATCTGCCAGTGCATCAAATAATATGGTCTGAGGTGTTAAATTGAAACAAATGATTTTTCCCCATTCTAAGAATGTTGCAAAAAACATATCACAGACCACAGAAGGTACTAGTACTGATTAATTTATAAAATATGATATCAAAATTAAGATTCAGAATAAGGTAAAATAATCACAGAGACATAAATAACTGCATTTTTAGTATCCAGGGTGACTGGCAAATAAGACAGATATGTAACTTAAAAGAGGAGGAATGAGAGCAGAATTACAAGCTCTTAATAGTAGCTGCCCTTAAGAATGAAGATCAACCCTTAAGAATGAAGAAATACCAAAAAGGAATCATAAAAACTACTCAATACAGTACGTATTAAATTTGTAGAGTATGTTCTGATACCATGGACCACATAATATCAGGTTGCCCCACTGTGACAAGGAATGAATACATCAAGAGGCACAATAGGATGGGCTCATACCTTCACTGGGAAATGTACAGAGCTCTAGCAATAGCTGATCTCTCCAAAAAATGGAACAACCACTCACCTAAAGTGGTCACAACAGCTGGATGTAATACTATGCTGTATAATCGACAAATAAATACTGCCCAAGTGACACCAGCTAAAAAGCCCTGTATTCCAGTTAGGTAAACTATCATACCTCTTAACTGATATCTCAGTTTTAGTATCCCCATCTACAGAGGGTATTGATAGAAATTGCAGAGAAACCTCTATCTCATTATGACAACCAACACCTGTAACCAGAAGGGGCAGCTCTGATGTGCCATGTGGGCCATGACTCTTGCACGGAGCTAATACAGCAGGCCAGCTAGTCTTATATTGTGCTGTTCTGTATGAAGTACTTTGTCTACCGACATAACAATGTGACTACAAAAATCCTGCTTAGTTCCTGGACTCTCTTAGTTTCACTATTGGTTTGCATTCAGTGTACACATTACAATGACTGTTGCTGTGTTTGCAGTTTATGCTTTCACAGTGTATGTGGCCAGAAAAGTTGCAACATTTTGCATAAGGTCCATGAAGATAAGACAAGTTAGGGTTCATATGGAGGCATATAGATAGTGGTTTTTCCCTCATTTTATTTGTGAGTGGGGTGGAAAGAAAATGACTTGTAGTGGTAGAGGCTACCTTCTCTCATGTACCGTACAGTGGCTTGTGGAGATGTATGTAGATGTACATGTACTTGATGACTTAACCTATTGTGCAGTCTGCAACACATTCACACCTAGTGTTGGTATTACAGACCTGAAGTTTCTGGAACTTTGGCAATTGCAGCTGTCACTGCAACAGCAGCAACACCAACAGCACCAGGAACAACAAAAACTGTAACAAGAACAGCAAGCTACTCTCCTGCAGCTCTTGTCCCAACAGCAGCAACAACATCAGTCAATGGTCACAACTATGCCCCCACTGCCATTCACCTCCTTTGACGATGCTTCAGAGAGCTGAGAAGTATACCTCTGACATTTTGAACAGTGTTTCCTTATTTATAGTATTTCCACTAGGCAATAAAGTTCTTTATTTTTGTCTTCTAGCAATTGTTTGAATGAAGAGGTACAAAAGTTATGACCGCTCTCAAACCCTAGTCATTTTTCATTCATTGAATCATGTGCCCCATTAACTGAATACCATGGTAATCAGAAACACCTTGTAGCTACTTTTTAATCAGTGTCATAAAAAAATATGGGCAGACTTATGCAGTGTGGGCTGCCGATTTTCAGAATCTATCACACCAGGGCAGTTTCACTTGTGAGAATTGTAAGTTTCCTACTGATTTGTGATGTGGTTGCATGCCTAATACCTGACAGGGAAGTCACAGATAAAGCATTAGCCATATCTGATCCTAATCCTACATTAGTGAAGTTCTTAAGTTTGCTAAATCTTTTGAGACTGCTTCCAATGCTCAGTATACTTTCACTAACAAAATTCAAATGTCAAGGTAGTTTATTTCCATCACAAGCAACAGCCAGCTGATGATCCTGGTTCATTATCTTGTTTTCACACCCCCAAGTCTTGCCTGAGTTCATGGTTGTCCATATTGCTATCATCTCATGAGAGACTTAAGTATGTCAATCTTAATGAGCCCCACTCATTATTGAATAAACCACTTCTTAATACCAAATAGGTGCATCAGAAATACCTTTCCCCCTTGACACTGAAGCATTCTCCACACAAGCCAATGCTGGTTCAGTCAAGCCTGGACTGCTGCAGCCATCATTCAGCACACTGTTGCCTGCACTGTGCTGCACAGTGTTTGGCACGTGGCATACCTGGACACCTGGCAGCTGTGTGTCAACAAGCTGCTTGTTGACATCCAATACCAGCGCATTCCAATGATAGCATTCCACTCCACACAGTCACAAGAGCCGACCAGGCAACTTACAGTTAAGTACAAGCACACTGAGCTTGTTCTAACCTTCTTATTAGTGAAATCACCCAACACTGTTAACATTTTCAATTTACATGCTTTTATGGTATTTGGTTTCAAAATAGTGGACCATGTAAATTTAGTGTCTGAAGCAGTGAAGCAGTCATATCTTGTGATCTAGATACATACAAAGAGATTTTCAAACCATTGCTAGGCTGTGCAAAACATTTACTGCTCACATCTCTACAAAATTGTCAATGGTGCCAAAATTTTGTAGAACTCACCATATACCATTTGCTGGGGAGATACTGTTTAGGGTGAATATATATGACTTCAAGGACTATATGTCTTTTCACTGGTCTCAATCAGTCAATAGGCGATGCCTAGGGTTGTCATTAAAATGTATAATGTCTCTTTATGCCTTTGTGGCAATTTCAAAGCACCTATCATTCCTCAGTCCAGCACTGATCTCTGTCATATGGCTTACACATAGGTTTTGTTAATGAAATTCATTGGTATCCAATATTTTTCAAAAATAGATTTTAAAGGTGCTTATCTACAACTTACATCAGATAATGAATCAAAATGTTTGCTGGTCTTTAATACTTGTATCAGTATAATTACTTACAATTTGGGGTTGCTAGTGCCCATGCCCTTGCACCTTATAAGAACTTTTGGTGAGAGGGGATATCAAGTTACACTTGAGGCAATTATGCTAGGTATATTGAAGAACACCCCCCCCCTCCTCCCCCCAGCTCACCTGATATACTGCTTTGAATCAGTCCAGTCCACTGATAGGAACTTCTGGGAACCAATCACTTGGTATTTGTTAATTTGTAAAAATCATTTTGAAAGCCACATGGTGGAGGACCCTCTGTTAGGTGTTTAGATTAATGTCCTCCTTCAACAAGCAGTGCTCCTTGAAGAAGATGCCACAGGTGATTCTAACAAGCTTCATCCACAAACTCAGACATTGCTGGAGGTTTCTGTAGTGCAGAATATATTGTTGCTTATTCCCCAGCATTGTCAACAGCTTTGGAACAGAACCATTTCATGGACTAGGCACTCCAGATTCAGTTCACTGTCTATGTCATGAAACTGGGTGTGATATATCAGTTCTGCTTCCAGAACCTATCCTTCACCAGAATCAGCAGCCACATTTTGGACTTTTTGCTTCAGTCTGGAGATTTCCCCTGTGGGCATCCATCAAACTCCTCCAAATGGCAGAATTGTTGCATGGCTTACAAAAAGAAGTTGTTTACATTCAAGTACAGGATGACCTATATTTCTCCTCACTCACTCAGAGGTTATTCATATTCGCATACCTGTGCAACACTGGCAAAGTTCCCAATGAATCCCACATTTGAAGAAGTGCAGCAAGTCAACACCAGCCAACAGTTTGATGCTGACATGGGTTCTTCTCAACATTGTGTCCCATGAAAGCCCTAGTGTGGTGTAATAGAAGGCAGGATCCATGGAGTATGTGCCCAGACATACACTCTGGAATTCCTCAGAAATGTCTTTGAGCAATCATACATCAGTGTTCATGTACAACATAGCATACACCCCTAAATCAGAGATGCTGAACTCCTGCCAAACAATCACTGAATGTTCACACTCCACCTCTGTTAATTTACAGCAGAATGTGGTTTTGTTGGGCATTTTGGTTTTGTGCCATCTTTCCATAGAACCCAAATATTTGTAGGGAAAGACCCCCTTCTTTGGCACAAGCTGAAATTTTCCATCATCAGCTTTGGAGCTCTGGTGATATGCATATCCTCCTGATGCATCGCCTCAGCAAGTTTTTGAAGGTACACATCCATGGTGCATAGTGCATCCAGGAAGTGTAGCGCTGTTTTTGGCATGATTCACTTGGAAAATGAAATATACTTTTCAATGGTCTGAGGAATAATACTGATCCTATCATCCTTCAAACTGAAATTATCCAAGTGCATCATACTCACTCAAATTATGGGAGAAGACAGGTATTTGCTGTGGCAGTTGGTACTTCAAGTTGAATGCATTGTGGGCTGCACCACAGAATTTCCCCATTAGATGACAATGATATCTGTGCTGAGTTTCCTCGTTTCTATCCAACAGCAGCCTACATATATGACAATCAACTACCTTCTTCTCCAAGGAACCATTCTCCTGCAATTGGTCATATGAGTGTTATTGTGGTAAATGCAATCAACATCCCATGCAAGTTTCTCAAGCTCAGAGCACAACAATCTCACAGGATTATCACTGGCATATAATTCAAATTTGTTGTGACTCCTGTCATATGAGCATGCAATTTGATATGTTGCCACAAACAGTACATGCTATTCTGTGAAGGTAGTTTGAGAGGTATTGGGATAAACTCCACAATCCACTCAGGAGCTATGAGGCACTGAAAGGCAGCATATTTGATGAAGGGTCATTGCTTCTGGTTGTGAGCAATCTTACACTTTATGCATTTTCATCCTCAGCAGACATTTCCACACATACTGGTTTTTGGCTAGAGCAGACAGTGAAGTTCCCCTCTCTTGGTAAAGGAGTCGAGACATCTATAGGAGAAATATCTTGCTCCTTCCATTTTTGAGAATTGGGAGGAAAGCAGGCAGGACATGTTATTGATCCACACATATTATTCCTTCTCACCCTGCCGGCCGGAGTGGCCGTGCGGTTCTAGGCGCTACAGTCTGGATCCGAGCGACCGCTACGGTCGCAGGTTCGAATCCTGCCTCGGGCATGGATGTGTGTGATGTCCTTAGGTTAGTTAGGTTTAATTAGTTCTAAGTTCTAGGTGACTGATGACCACAGAAGTTAAGTCGCATAGTGCTCCGAGCCATTTGAACTATTTGAGCCTTCTCACCCTCAGAGAATAGCAACAAATCTATATGTTTAGGTCACTGACTGGCTAATTTTGAAAATTATTTTAAGCTTTTCTTCTTTCTGCACAGTGTGCTCCTGGGCATCTTCCTTAGGCTTCCTTTTATTAAATACAGGCTGTATATGTGAATAGAATAATCCAGGTACTGCCTCTTGAATTTTGGTATGCCCAGTAATTTTATGGGAAACGAGATGTCTTTGAAGTTATAATGCTCACAGACATTTGATTTTTAGTATACACTCAGGATGAACACTATATTTTCTATAACAAGCCAGAAGGGACCATGCAAATCAAAATTCATCCCCCTCTTCAGTATTTTGGACATTAATACATGCCTGTTGAGTGGCTATATTTTTCAGAAGAGGGATCAGGTGTGGAACATTGAGATGGAGTACACAGCTGAATGCCTTAAAAGGATCCTCTTTCCTGCATTTCAGAAAAATGGCTCATTGTGACATTCTCAGTAAAAGTGCTGAATCACTGTGTGAGTCACCCCATGATATCATTCCATTAGTACCCCAAATTTGTACAACGCTCTTTTCCTGAACAGTGTCACTACCCTGCTTTTGGGGATTGTGTGGTTTCACAAGATAGAACTACCTTGAACTTAATGGCAGCATTCCGTAGATCATTGACAGATTTGGAAAGTGCCTTTTCAAAATGGCTTCAGAACAATTAAACATTTCGGTATCCTGCATTAGTGTTGTCAATGTGAGCTTGTGAGATTGTGTACGTGTTCTGGTGTGATGACAAGTGCCGGCAGGGCGATGAAGAATGGAAGAGCAGAGAGGGCTGTGAGGCAATGCTGTTTCCGCCAGAGCAAAGGGCAGATGGAGGGGTACAGCTGGGAGCTTGACATCCCCTGCAGCCACAGCTTCCGGTCCAGCACAGCGTCCACCCTCCGGCCACCCCTGCCATTATCGCGTATCGCGGTCTGTCACTTTGGGTGGGTGGGTAGGGGGGGGGGGGGAGGAATGTTCTGGTGTAACATCTAGCACGTCGGCCTGGAATGTTACAGCAGAGAGGGCTGTGAGGCAATGTCAGCCAATAGTAAGCTGACTAGGATCACATCACAGCAGGAGCAGCCCCTATATGAAGAAAATATAAGCGCTGCTCCATCTAGTCACAGGGGCACTTGAAGACGAGCCACCATCTAAACACTTTAGCCATGACTTATGAACTGTTTTTTACTTGCATTGAAATTGTATATATCAAAAGACATTGATTATTTGCATGTCATCAATTGCTTGCAACACCTCTTTGTGAAAATGTGAAGTTAAGTATTGTTGATTTAACTTATTGTAATAAACTCCATTAAAATGATTTGCTTGACTGGTTGCCCAGCGATTCAAGAAAATAGCTTCCTAGGCACCCTATATTAGACAAGTGGGCAGGATACTATAGTCTGCAAAAGTGCCATCAAGCTCAGAGTAGTCCAATGTGGCTACAGGACTTGGTGATGTGTAACTGAATGAGTAAGGTGTTGCTGCTGCTGCTGCTGCTGCAAGGCCTAGAGTGATGCTGAAATGATGCCCGATGCCATGACAATGTCAGATGATGCAGGGTGTGAAGAGTGTGGCTGCATCAGGAAACGAGCTGGTGTCATTAGCCTGTACCGTGTTCATGAGGATAGACTGGGTTGTGGTGGTGTTTGCAGGTGCAGCAAGTACATTGCTGACAGACAGGGCTGGGATGATGAATGCATCATCAACATGTCAGGTTATGAAGTTGTTGTTGCAGATGCATGACTGAACCTGCAAAAATTCATCACGTCTGCAACAGAAGCAGAGCAAGAAGAAAAAGGCAGAAGAAGAAGAAATTAATCATCAGAATTCAGGTATGAGGAACACACACAAACATAGGAAAAAAATCATCTTAAATAGATACCTATAGGATCACTGGAGTTAAATTGGGCCTGCTTATTAGCCCAATGAGCCGTCACCATAATCATTTCCACAGCACCATTTCATCTCTACTGATGCTGTCATCACTGTAAATGTTGCTACTGGTGGTCTCAGACTGGAATCACTTTTTTGCTCTGAAACACCTCATGTTTATAGGAAAAAAATCGCATTCCATTACTTATTTCAGCCAATAACAATCCATGTAAGTATCTCTAGTGATGTGGTTTGTTGGTACAATGACACTAGCACACAACTGTATGTAGGGGATACTGTATTACCTTGTCTCTGCTGGTGTTCTTAAATAGGTACGTGTACGTGCTGGTCTTTCACGAAAGCAGTGGTGGAATGCTCACGTATCTGGTGATGAAAGAGAAGAACATTTTTCTGAGGTTTTGAGGACTGCGGTGCACCAACTGTGAGTACTACCCATGCCTTAGATGCCACTGGCCAGTGTGTGTACTGGCCAGATCTTGGTGCAGTGAGCATCTCTGCAATTCTGACAAAATAATACCGACTATCTAGACTTTGACCCTCAATACACTTATGCATCCTCTGTAGTAAACCTCTCAGAATACATAATTTTATAAGAGTATACCAACAGTTCAAGTCTGTGAAATCAGTTTCCATGTTAACAATTAAAATTATAGACAAACAAATAATAGTTCACATTAGATCAGCACCTGTCAAACACAGCTAAGTCTCCAGACAACGTGGAGTGCCCCATGGACAACTGATGCACAGTATGGGATAACTGAGCTATGTGTGTGTTAATAACAAAATAAAGTCAACATTCTACCTCCACAGCAATCCATGTAGGTGCATGTGTTTTAGTGTTGGCTTTGGCAGTTTGTGTTATGTGGGTTGACATTTGGAAGAAGTAGAGTCTGTAGGTACTCTGGCTGATTCGGGACTCTGTCACAATCGAATGGTAAAGATATACATGTGGTAATGTAAGCAACAAGATCATATATATACTTGTTCCCGTTAATAGCCCCTGATCCAGTGTAAGCCTTTTAAAAATTAAAACCAACAGATACTTTCAGAATAAAAGATTGAATTATGCCACAACACCCAGCTGTAGCTTATTATGTTCAGAACATATTAAACTGAAAGATCTGTATTGTGCATTATCAATTGTCACTTATAGATTGTGTCACTGGCATCAATATGTGAAAGGAGTGCATTATGGATTTATTGAGTATTTGTGCAAGAACTGTGTAAATATTGATCAAGTGGAGCAATGTATCAGTGCCTTTATTCTTCATGTACCAAAGTGTGTAATTATAAAATCAGTGGAGACTGGATTTGTTGGAGGAATGCCCATGTATGTAATTGCACCTGTAGGCTTGAACATGATTCAAGCTGAACTGAAAGCATATAAAAGACAATTATTTGGATCTTTCTGAAAAGGTGAATGATTGTGTGTAAAATAAAAAAAGTTCTATAAACTTGTTCTTATTTACTTCCACCCTATAATAACTTTAATTATGAAAGGATCAAATAATAATAATAATAATAAAAACACAGATATGGCAAATTATCTCATAATGTAGTATAAGAAACAATTTTTTTTTCTTTTTTTGAAAAATAAAAAGAGTTTGCATAAATGCATGATGGTTTTGTTTTTTATATAACAGCTACCGATCAACTACACAATAGGCTACAACAGCACAAATACATTATATCAGTAACAATACTTTTTTCTTTTTGCAAAAAAGAGATCGCACGTCTGCAGAATGATTTTATTTACTCAACAGCAGTTGATCAGCTAGGAGAGATATATTATGCTAAGATTATTTTTAAAAAATTGTTTACAATATTTACTGTGTATAGGGACTAGCAGCAGCAGCTGAGGAACCACACACATTCACAAAAACACACGAAATATATACAATACCGTTACAAGCACACACAGTGTGCAGTCGTGTGCATGGTACAAGCAGTCATATGTACAAATTCACATGCACACACACATCTACAAAACTATAACAAACACTTCACAAAACACACCCACCCACCCACACCACACACACACACACACACACACACACACACACACACACACACACACACACACACAGTTCAGTTGTAGTACAGTATGTACCACATGGCCCTGTGACCAAAAGACTACTTGCTGCTCCACATGAGAGGACTCACCATTAGAAAACAGACACTCCTTATAGCCTTCAATTGTGAGAGTCTGTGAGGCAGTGTGATGCACACCCTTGGCCCATCTCTGGATGGCACCTGCATCTACACAACACAAACACATCTTTGATCTGAGCCCTACAAATCCTACAATCTGTGAGTCATTTGCTTCATCCTTCATCAAGCTGATAACCCTCTTGTTCTGAGGTGTTACGCCAATTAGGATTATCAGTTATAAATCAAAACATGTCGAATTTCTTGGGATTGCACCTAATTACTTCATATGGATCACAGCCTTTCACCCAGTGTATGAAACTGTCTATATCCATCTGAAATAATTTGACATCAGTGAACTTCAGTTTTGCAAATTTGTAATGGAATTGGTACATATGAAGCTTTAAGAAGTTAAGGATACACATACTGATATTGACAGGCTTAGTAAACTCCACTGAAACCTCAGCAACTTCCAGTGCAACTAGTCCTCCATTGAAGATCGTGGCCTGCTTAAAATCTGACCTGGTGCCATAATCTTTTGCACCACACTGGCCATCCCAATAGTAGACTGAATGAATATCATGACAGTTTCTAACATTTTACATGGTTTTGCCAAAAACCAAATTATTCATTTATTTATAAAAATCTTTTTCAAAATCACTCATCATGAGAGTCCTATGTTTGGTGTTTCAATCAATATACTTCTTCAACCTGGGATGCTGCTTGAAGGAGAAGCTGTGGGTGATTCTAAGAAGTTGCATCCCCAACCAGAGGCATTGCTGGAGATTTATGGAGTGTAAAATGTGTCTCTGCATATTTCCTCACATTATCATCAGCTTGGGAATGGAACCATTTAACTGGACCAGGTGTTCAGGACACAATAGCAGGTCATTGTGTGCATTATGTAAATAAGCAGGACATTCCATATCTGCCTCCAGGACATATCCCCTACCAGCATATGTAGCCATGTTTAGGATCATATCCTTCAATTTTACAATTTCATCTTTTGATAACTATCGGAACCTTCAGAACAGCGAGATCATCGAATGGTCTCTTCATAGAAAATGTTCACATCCGAGTAAAGTATGTAACACAAATCGTCAGATTGCCTGTACTCCCCCTCACTCAGTCACAAGTTATTCACCTTGGCATACCTGTGGATGCATAGGAAAAGTCCTCTGCAAGTCCTGCATTTGAATAAAAGCAACATATCTGTGTATCACATATTGATACCATCCCATGACATATCAAGGTTGGTAACAGAATGACAAGTTCTCGTCTAATGCCAATAGCGGTTATGTGGGATCTGGCAGGCCCAATGGTGTGTACCTGCAGAGCCACACCTTCAGTGGCTCTGGACTATGAGCAGTCTGCCACTGCAATGTAGGATGGCCAGTGGCAGCCACTCAGCCCACATGCACTTGGAGGCTCATTGCTACAATACCATTATTCGTGCCTTTGTGCAGAGAGTCTCACCCTTATTGACACTGTGTGGCTGGGTTCTATTTCTTGCTGGATTATTTGCAATGGGTCTTTGTTTGCCTTGAGAAATACAAGTTAAGTAAATCATCTGTTTATTGTGTTAACTTGTCTGCTAATCATTTCTGCTCCTGTCTGGCTTTCCTATGATGACAGTTGCCACACCATTCTGTAGCCCATCTCTCCTTACCATTGTGTACAAGGCCTTACACAACAATTTCAACATCAATCAACAGTTCAAGGTTGATATGTGTCTTTTTTAAAACAGCATCCCATGAAAGGCTCAGTACAGTGTAACATAAGGCAGGATCCAGTGCATATGTGTCCAGGCACACACTCCAGAATTTCTAAACAATGTCTGTGAGCAGGTGCACATCTGTCTCCATGTGCAATTTAGCATACCCCCCTAAATCAGAGATGTTGAACTTCTGCCAAGTATTCACCACGTGCCTATACTCCACATCCATTATGGCAGTGCCTATGAGTTTGCTGGTGAATGCATTTATATTGGGAAATATGGTTTTGCAGAGTCTCTCCATCAAATCAAGGTATTCAATGGAAAGACCCCCTTCTTCATTACAAGCTTAAACTGTGTATCCTCAGGAAATACAGATCGAGTGATAAGTATATCCTCTTGATGCATAGTCTTGGCAAGTTTCTCAAAAGTCGCCTACATAAATTGTAGTGAATCCAGGAAGCAGATCAATATTCTTGGCATCATTCACTTGGAGAATGAAACGTATTTTTCTGCATTTTTAGGTATGATATTGATCTTACCATTCTCCATCCCGAAGGCACCCAAGTGCTCAACAAGAAAGTGAACATCATACGAGCTCAAATTATGGAAGAAGAGAAGCACATATCATGGCAGTTTGTACTGCAGGTTGCATGTGTTGTGAGTTGCACTGCAGAACATTCTTATTAGATGACAGTTGTCTCTACATGGAATTTCCACTTTTCCAGCCAAAGGCAGGTCACAAATACGACATTTAACTGCTTGCTTATATAAGGAATCATTCTCCTGTGAGGTGTCCACTGGAATATTTTTGCTATAAAGGCCATCAACATCCCATGCAAGTTTTTTAACCTCAGAGAGTAACTATCTTGCAGGATTATCCCTGCCAAGTGAGTCAAATTTGTTGCAACTGTAATCATATGGGCATACCATCTGATACACTGCCACACATGGTACACACAATTCTATGAAAGTGATGTGAGAGGCGTTGGGATCACCTTCACAATGTGCCACAGGAACTAGTAAACACTCAGAGTCGGTGTGTAGTAGAAAGGGGCATCACTTCTGGTGGTGGGCGTTCTTAAACTTTAAGACCTTTTTATTCTCAGTGGGCACTTCTACACATACTGGTTTCTGGCTCGAGCAATCAATTAGACTTTTTTCTAAATATTCATGTTTAGTAAAAGAACTGAGGTGTCTGCAGAAAAAGCGACAGTTATGCTCATATTTACTCATTTGGGCCAAAAATAGGGGGGCACTTGTTTTTGATCCAAATGTAGTGTTGCTTCTCGCATTTGGAGAAGAGCAATAAATTTACGTGATTAGCACACTGATTGGCTACTTTGGAAAATTAGAGTGGCCCAACTACCTTATGCTTCACATCTTCTGGCTTGCTTTTCTTCTCATGTACAGACAGATCATAAATGCGAACTGAGTAATCAGGGTTCTGCCTCTCGAATTTTGACAGGTCTGGGATTGTGACAGGGAGTGAGATGCCTTCAAATGCCTGCAGATGTTATATATCCGGTACTCACCTGTATGACATGCATCATTTGGATAATTTCTATTGCAAGCCAGAAGCTACCATGAAAAGCAGTATTCATCCTTCTCATCTAGATTCTGGACATTAATACATGCCTGTTTAGCAACAATATCATCTTGGAGAGAGATGAAACGGGAGCTCTCCCCCTTAACTGGATCAAAAATGTTTGAGTACACATCAAGCTAGTGTTTATGGCTGAATGCCTTACTAGGTCCTCTTACCTTCATATCAGAAAGAAGCTTTAGTATGATGCTCTCAGTAAATGTTCCATACCACTCTGCAATCGACATATCCCATGATATCGCACCATAGGTTGACGATACTTGCCTCTACAGCATCATTGCTATCTCCTTCAGGGAGGGTGTAACAGCTCACAGTAGAGAACTGCTTTGCACCTGATAGTTGGACAGCTAGGCATTGACAATTTCAGGGAGCTCCCTTCCCAACACTGCTTGGCATGCTCGAAGGAAGGTAACTAGATCTCGAAATCCAGCATTGATGTTATCAATCAATGAAGGTCATGTCCCTGAAAGCAACAGCAACCACAGAGTAGTCTAATGTGGCTACATAATTTACCTGCTGTTGGTTAACAAGATGGGGTGTGGGGCTGCTACCACTAGAACTTGGACAGGGTGATGGACCACCTTGCTACCACTAGGCTGGGGCCAGTAGCCTGATGACCCCGGCTGAGCCAGCTGGAGTGGCCATGCGGTTCTAGGCGCTACAGTCTGGAACCGAGCGACTGCTACGGTCGCAGGTTCCAATCCTACCTCGGGCATGGATGTGTGTGCTGTCCTTAGGTTAGTTAGGTTTAATTAGTTCAAAGTTCTAGGTGACTGATGACCTCAGAAGTTAAGTCGTATAGTGCTCAGAGCCATTTGAACCATTTTTATTTGACCCCAGCTGAGGCAATGGCGATGACATCAGAGGCACCACCCTGCTACTGTTAGACTGAGGTGATGCAGATGTTGATGCCCACATCAATGAAGGGGCCAGCGATACTGCTGTGGGCTCACTTCCTTCTGCAATGGAATAAGAAGCAAAGTTAATTAGTATCACACAAAGATACATGCAATAGAGATGTATATCCACCAATAACAATTAAATTCTGATACTTACATTGAGAGTCATTGATGATAAACGCTTTCAGGTACTGAAGACGGTGTGACAGTGATGACTTTGACAACACCACACTGTTATTGCTAGGTCAGGGGCGGCAGCCTAATGGCCCCAGCTGAGGTGACACAGTGGTTGACGGCGCCACCCAGCTACCGCTAGGTCGATGTGACTCAGACGTTGATGACACCATCAATTAAGGGTCCAGTGGAGGTGTTGTGAGCCCACCTCTTTCTGTAATGGAAGAAGAAGCGAAACTGATCAGTATCACACACAGATACACGCAATAGGCAAGCACATCCACCAATAATAATTGACTTCCGATACTTAGTCAAGGTTCACTGATGATAAGTATTTTCAGTGACTCATCATCCTCATTATTAATTATACTATTAGATATGTTGAAACAGCTTTTGAATGAATTCTGTTTCTACTTCACTTGCAATAACAGCATCAAATGAACACATAAAAAAAAACACTGTATGCAATCATAAAAAAAACAATTATTAATGTTGATGGAAGAAATAATAATACTGCTACTTAAGAACCTGCCTCTCAACAACTAGTGTCATCCCCATGAGCTCTGATAGGGAAATGGCGTCATTGGCACCTGCTGTGCCAGATCAGTATCGATCCGTTCTCCTATAGCAGAAAAAAACAAAGGAACAAGTAAGTATCATATGAAACATAAAAAAATTGCATACATATACAGAAAAAAATATATTATGTTCACCCTCGTGTAAGTCATTAATAATAAATGCTATTATCTCATCACTGAAAAGTGGTGACATTATACTTGAAATCAAGCTGTCATTGACTGACAAACAAGCGTGGTTACCAGAGCCTTCGTCATCATCTTGTGCGGAATTTAAGGGCAGTAGTAGCATGGGGTTCTATGGTGTAATAGTTAGCACTCTGGACTTAGAATCCAGTGATCCAAGTTCGAGTCTCGGTGGAACCTTGCGATGTGTTTTGCGATCGTTTGTGGAAATGTGGCCGAGCTGATCGTTGAAGTGGTATACGCTGAATTTTTGGTAGGACCATGTAATACAGATTGTCATTAGATGTCTACAGTAGAACTGGAGCATGTCATGGCTGTTCAGACTGCAATGAGCAGGAGCCATTCAGCGCTGATTTAATTACAGGCGGCACGTGCTCTTGGGTGCAGCTACGCATGTACCAAGAGAAGTAGAAGTCTGCGTATACAGTGCTGACGTCCATGCTTTTTGTGAGAGCGAGAGGCGCAAGTTTGCATGTACCACTATGTATGCACTCTTCATGAGAGTGGGAGTTAACGGTAGTTCATGTACTTACATATGTGAAATCCAACACTGCTACATGCGTATTCATGGTGCTTGTAATCCAATACCTCTGTGTGTGGTGTGCACTCCGTACTGCAGTAATGTTCCAGCATATCTAATCAAAGTCGTGCTGCATGTCTGTTCTTGCTGCTTCCTGCCAGTGCCTGCTGGTGTGATGTCTCCTGCCTAATGACACATCAACTTTGCAAGGAATTCCTGGCACTTCTTCTTTTCATGAGGAATGCAGCAGAATGTGTAAGTTAAATACTCACCCAAAGCCTGTAAATGAGGAAGTGGAAAATGAGAAGTTAATGAATAAATACAAAGCTTTTTTAAGAAACAATTTATTCATTAGTAAGCCAACTGAAAAATAGTTGTACATTTTCTGAAGCATTCATAAACCCATGTTGTTCATATCTCTTCTACTTCAGCTACTTGAGGGCAGGACATCCTTCTGCTTTCACATTCAGTATAGATATACATTTCTAAATTTCTCAAAACCAGGAAATATTATCACAGCCTTTGACATAAACAATACTGTCTCTATTATCATACATCCAGAATGACAACACATATCTTCATACGACACCCTTTCACCAACCCAGCAATTGAATCAACCACGTCGCCGTTTCTTGGGTTTAGCACACTGTGCTGAGCTAAACAATTTGGGTGCCACAGCTGTGCTGGCGTAAGCTAGCACTAGCACACCATGCGACAGAGAGTTTGCGAGAAGATCGACAGAGGCCAAAAACAGACTCACAGGAAACGCGCCACCAGCGCCCTCTCGGCTGCCAGTATTTAGATCGGCGCTGTGGACCGGAGGGAGAGTCTGTCGCACTGAGTGAGTTCCAGTGTCATCAGTCGCAGCCCAGTGGGAATCACAGTAGCTGTTAGCTCCACTACTAAGTGAGAGACAGGCAGCACATAACAACCCTAATAATGTACATAGTGGACTTTGTACTTTACCAGCAGTGAGGCTAACGTAGGCTATTACAGAGAGCTTGTACCACAACACAATCTTGAGATATGTAACTTTCTATTCTTATGAATAAAGAATCCAGTTAATGTGTGCAGTTTGTGTTACAGAAAGAGGCGGTACAGCTCTATAGAGACAACGAGATGACATAAAAGATAGTGACGAGAATCCTTTTTTGAAGATTAATTTTGTTGCTTCTATTGTGTTTCAGATTGCAGGGGTGATCGTATTCAAGTGCTTGCTAAATTTTGTTGTGTTCTTGCGCCAGCAGGGGAGCTGCAGGAGTAATCAAACTTCTCTTTCCAGAGGCTTTGCTATAACGTATTTCTGTAAACCATGGCTACCCCGCCCCCTCCACCCACTGCCCCTGCACCTCAGCCGCAGATGGCCAATGTAATGGATCTAACACAGGCTTTTCAGTTTTAGAACCAACAAATTGCTGCCTTGCTGATGAAGGTATAACAACTTCTGGCTGCACAATCAGCATCGGCCACACAACAACAGAAGCCAACCGACCGACACAGCCAGCAAGTGCCGCTGACCAGCATACCACGATTCCGGCAATTTAACAACACAGAAGAGGAATAGCATGAATACCTGACACAGTTACAAGTTCATTGTGCAGTTCATCAAGTTCAAGGTACTGTGAAGATACAATACTTCCTTTCGATTGCGACATCCCCAGTGTTTACGATAATACAAAAACTATTCCCAACTGCGTCTCCTAACAGACTCAGTTATGGCGAAGTAATCACTGCATTAACTCAGTACTACGAGCTGCAAGTTCAAGTAGCTGCAGCCAGAGATCAGTTTTTTCGTTTGCAGAAAAAGCTGGAACAGACGTACCATAAGTGATATACAGAATTAACGGGCATGACTAGGAAGTGTAAATTTAAGTGTAGTTGTGGCAACTTTTAGAGTGACTTAATGATTAGGGTGTAAGATAGCAAGAACTATGCCCCTTACATGTAGTCATTAAAGATCACCTAACTCATGCTGAACGAACAGTAGGGCTGAACAAAAATGACTGACAAGGCACAATGCATCTTTTAGAGGGTATAGTATGGACGTATTGGAATAAGTAATGTCGGGTGATGGTTTTAAAGTAATTCACATGACATGAAAACTTTGTGGAAACGCATCGAATTCCTGGAGGCTAGTTTATCCCAGGGAAGTATTCAGAGTTGACCGTGGCCGGCTGGGGAGCTGCGAAGGGAAGCGACAATAGGCAGCTTAGGGTGGCTCAAGCTCTGAGAAAGCGGTAACGGGGCGTGGCCTCCAGCTGCCTTAAGATGAGTGACAGTGAGTGGGTGGTTGGCCCCATACTGGTGTACCAGACAGAGAACTTGTACGCCTGTTGATAAATGTCTGCTGTCCCATTTTCAGTGAAACATGCGAGAAAGCTGTGCAAAGCTACGGTGGAGCGGTCAACAGAGGACAAAATATGCATGTTTGTGACTATAGCAACTTCACGCTCAATTCACGGTCTGCGGAGTCTGAAGTAAATCAGGTGAAGAGTGACAGAAAGAAATATGCCGGCCTCCGATGGGAACATAAGACCAAGGAATTTGAAGTACTCTCCTCGGAGTCAGAATTCTGGAAAAAATGGTGTTTTGTGCAGACGCTAACCTTGATGGGTGGCTTGGGAGGAGATAAATAGCAGAAGTTGAGAGGAAGGGATATTTTGTGGGAATTTGTTCACTTCCCAGAGCAGGCATTGGTCGGCACTGGGAAGCGACACATAATTAACGCGACTTGCGCTGCAATTGGAGTAAGTGATTTTGCTGGAGGGGAAACCAAGGCAAAGAGCGGACTGGGAGAAGTCTCCGTAGAGGTCTTTTGTTCCAGCTTGCCTAGAGTGCGGACGTGGCTTTCCTTACTCAGCTTGCCTGAGAAAGAGTGAGCATCTCTGCAGTTTAGGACTTAGCAAATGGAACAATTGAGCTTAGAGATAGAAAGTTTTTGTTCAGTTGTGTACTGAGCAAGATAGCTAGGAGTGAATAGATGAGGGCAGCCTTGCAGCAACATGAGGCCAGCTGACGTCCTCACAACGACGATGCCCCGCCATGCTGAATTCGGTGATATTGCACCCTCTCTGGCTTGAATTAAGCCACTGATTAATTTGTTGGATCATGTCGGCAAAGTTTCCACGAGAGTTTCATGGGCCGTGTATTGGGGAATTCTTCTCGCACTTCCCATTACGCCTGGGTCAGTCGATAGGAATTAATTTTGATTTATCGCGCTTTACTCCACGTAAACGCTATTTATTAACACTGCCTGATAGGAGAGTCATGTAATGTGATGATTGAAGGTAGGGAGTTAAAATAAATTTGTGCTAATCGACTGCATCTGTTTTCAATTAAGTAGCTGAAATCCTAAGTCACTTTCTTAATTAATTTTATGTTCATCATTTGTATCTGGTGTTCAATAGCTTAGTATAACATCCATGTGCACCCCTTTTTAATTAAAAGTGATCAATTCTGAATCAATTAATGTCAACATTGCCACTGCAGTTCAATCAGAGTCACAGGGCCTTATTACTTTCTTTGCGTTATCCGATATTGCGGCAGTTTTGCACTCTCTGTTGATCTGTTAGTCAATTAGCTGGGGTGAACACACGCCAAAACCAGATAAGTGACGGGTGGGGTGTTACAAGGGATGCTATAACATTAAGTGTCTCCGCTAGTAGAATACGGGAATGGATCCTAAAGTACTCTGATCTTTCACTTCCTCAAGTGTTGCAAATCTTAGAGCAATATGATTCGGGTGCCATAGCGGCCGATAAGTCTGACCAGGCCCCGATTTGTCGGGTCGAGTCGCCCCTTGCTCGGACCGTCCCAAGCAGCAACAACAGCGAGCGCCTACACGGCCGCGAGAACTGCCACGTAAACATGTAAACGGACCTGTGAACTTAGTGAAGTCTTGCCCTAGATGTTTTGATCGCCATAAAAGGCAAGACTGCCCATCACGTCACGCAACGTGTTACACGTGTGAAAAAAAAGGGCCATGTCCAACCAGCTTGCTTGCAACGGCACAAAAACGCCAATTTTGACCGCTCCCAGAAGAAACAGGCTCGTGCCCATGCAGTGAACGTTTTGTTTCCCAAATCTAAATGTTCAAATATGTGTGAAATCTTATGGGACTTAGCTGCTAAGGTCATCAGTCCCTAAGCTTACACACTACTTAACCTAAATTTTCCTAAGGACAAAACAAACACACACACCCATGCCCGAGAGAGGGCTGGAACCTCCGCCGGGACTAGCCGCACAGTCCATGACTGCAGCGCCTTAGACCGCTCGGCTAATCCCGCGCGGCCTCAAATCTATAGAAGGTTCTGACAAAAGTAAGGTTCTGCCTCCTTCTCGCCCTAGTGCTCTGCAATGAAGTTCTAACAAACTATTTATCTCATTCCGAATTGCTAAAAAAGAAGTGTGTGAATTCCCAAGTGACCAAACTGCTGAGGTCATTTGCCCCTAGACGTACACACTACTTAAACTAACTTATGCTAAGAGCAACACACACACCTATGCCCGAGGGAGGACTCGAACCTCCGGCGGGAGGGGCCATGTAGCCCATGACATGGCGCCTTGAACCGCGCGGCCGCTCCGTGCGGCCAGGAAATTACAGTTCTTGGACAGTGTAGTTTGCCTGCCACTTACAAATCTCTCACCAGGACAGTGAACATTACTGTGTTGAAATCAAGAGACATTGAGAACATAATCGGCTTAGATGCCTTTGATTTGTTTGGCCTTAGCATCCACGACAATGTACTGTCGGCCTCTACATTTGTACCACAAGACAGTGTAGATAGCTTGCTTAAAGAATTTCCTTAATTATTTTCAGAAGGAATGGGAAAAGCTAATAACATAATGTTACACTGAAAGACAATTTACAACCTAAGTTTTCCTGGGCCTGCCCCGTTCCAATTACTTTAAGAAACAAAGTAGTCAGTGAATTGAAAGAATTGCAAGATAATGGTGGAATTCCTCCCATTCAAGCTAGTCAGTGGGCAAGTCCACTAGTTTTGCTCCCTAAGTCCTTTGGTCGCATTCGCGTTCATGTTGACTTCAAATCTACATTCAACCCACAGACAGCAGTTTACTCTTATCCGTTACCTCGCCCCGAGGAACTCATGGACAGGCTTGGTGCAGGACATTACTTTTCTAAGATAGATTTGCGTGATGCCAATTTGCAAATTCCGTTTGATGAAGTATCACAGAAAGTGTTTGTTGTAAATACACACTTCGGACTGTTCAAGTATTTGCGTTTGCCCATCTGCAGTGCTCCCGCACCCGCCATTTTTCAACGTTACTTGGAACAGCTGACTGCAAAAGTGCCATTTTGCTCAAACTACCTTGAAGACATTGTCGTCTCGGGTCATACATCAGATGAACACATTGCCAGTTTGCGTGCTCTTTTTCGAGTGTTGTCAGAAGCAGGACTCAAGTGTCGTCTCGAAAAGTGTGACTTTTTTCAAACTGGATTACAGTACTTAGGTCATCTGATAAACAGTCAGGGTGTGCACCCCCTCTAAACTCATTTGCTTGCAATCCATGACTTGCCTGTTCCTCGCAATGGATCTGAACTGCCGTCAGTTCTAGGCAATATGACATACTACATTCGGTTCATACCGAATGCCGCACAGATCGCGGCTCGATTGCATCGCTTGCGTCGCAAAAATGTACGTTTTGTGTGAACTAAAGACTGTCAAGACGCATTTCAGAAACTCAAAAATGCTTTGCTTAGTGACAGATGTTTAGTACATTTTGACCCTGCTAAGCCGGTAGTTTTGCTAGTCGACGCTTCTTCCTACGGAATCGGCGCTGTGCTTTCGCACAGAATTGGTGCACAATATACAGGGCGAAAAGTATTTAAACCGACAAACTATGGGAGTTTGTAGGGGACATCAAAACAAATATTTTTCCCTAATATCATTTTTTCCTATGAGGATTATTTAAACCGGTGGAGGCCGTATTAAGCTCTTCAGTTGTTAGAGGCCGTATTACGATCTTCAGTTGTAGGCAACTGCTGTCCACTAGTGCAGTAGTGCATTGTCTCTGTTTACTAATGGAGCGATACACCTGGAGTGAGTACACTGATATGGTTGGTGTGTGCTACATAGCGCACCACAACAGACGAGCTGCACAGCGGGTTTATCAACAACAATATCCTAGTCGCCATATCCCGCATCATACAACCTTTTCTGCTGTGTACCAACGTCTGCGTGAGGCCGGGTCATTTAGCAGATTACCTGGACAGGGACACCGTCGAACGGTAAGAACGCTGAAGTTTGAGGGAGCTGTCTTGCAGCATGTGGAGTAGGATCCTTCAATCACCACTCGTGCAACTGCACGTAACATGGAGACGAATCAGACGAATGTAAGAACAGTCCTTCGAGAGCAATTGTTACGTCCATTTCACTTACAGCGTGTACACAACCTGGAACCAGTTGATTATCCACCCAGAGCACAGTTTTTGCTGTGGTAAAGGGAACAGTGTGAAATGCATCCTACTTTCCATCCTCTGTGTTGTTTACCGATGAAGCATCGTTCGGGCGTGATGAAGTCTTCAACATACACAATTCGCATGTTTAGAGTGAGAATAACCCACATGCCACAGTTACTAGCGCTCATCAAGTGCCGTTCTTCGTTAATGTGTGGGTCGGTGTTGTCGGGGACTGTTTAATTAGGCCGTATCTACTATCTAGGCCATTAAATGGCAGGCACTATTACAATTTTCTCGCCAGAGCATTGCCAGAATTGCTGGAAGAAGTCCAGCTCCTTACAAGACAACGCATGTGGTTCCAACATGACGGGGCGCCGGCACATTTCAGCTGTCGATTGCGTCGATTTCTGGACCGACTGTTCCCAGGAACGTGGACTGGCAGAGATGGTCCAGTACCATTGCCAGCTCGATCCACAGATATGTCCCCTCTGGACTTTTTTGTGTGGGGAGAGATGCGCAACCTTGTTTAAGCAACTCCTGTTGCATCAGAAGAGGATCTGGTTGCTCGGATAGTAGCAGCAGCAGGAACAATTCAAGATACTCCTGGGGTTTTTGCCCGTGTCAGACAGAACATGATCCGACGGTGTAACCTTTGTTTACGTGTCAGTGGAGGCATTTTTGAAAATCCACTATAACTGAAATTGGGTTGTGTTAATGAGTTGTCTCTTGGTCATAAAAAAATGGAGAACTGTTTGTTGGTTTAATTAATTTGCCACCGGAGAAATCTTCCTCTACCGGTTTAAATACTCCTCATAGGAAAAAATGACATTAGGGAAAAATATTTGTTTTGATGTCCCTTACAACCTCCCAGAGTTTGTCAGTTTAACTACTTTTCACCCTGTAGACCTATTGCTTTTGCCTCAAAGTTGTTAACTCAAACTCACTGTAATTACTCTCAAATTGAAAAAGAGGCTCTCGCTATTGTGTATGGTGTGGCAAAATTCCATCACTATTTCTATGGTCGGAAGTTCTATTTAGTGCCGGATCACAAGCCTTTGCAGTCCTTGTTTCATCCGTCAAAGGCAGTTACTTCGCACACTGCTCAAAAGTTGCAACGCTGGGCTTTGTTGCTTTCGCAGTATCAGTATGAAATTGTGTACAGACCTACGGCAAAGCATGGCAAAGCAGACGCTCTACCGCGCCTTCCAATTGGCTCAGACTCTGATTTTTTTTTTGCATCTGCCGTATCTTGTTGCCAAATTGACGCGCAGGACTTTGAATTGCTCGAATCTTTTCCCTTGAACTGCAGAAAAATAGCACAGGCCACGGAAGCAGACCCAGACTTCAAGATTTTGTTGCACAATATTCGCACGTCTTGGCCTCTTTCATTGAACAGTATCCAGAACTCAGCTGTGCCCCGATATTTGGCACGTCGGCATAGCCTTTCAATTAAACATGATGTGATTCTAGTTCAAAATGACAGTGGACAATCGCGTGTGCTTATTCCCAAAGTGTTGCAAAAGGATGTGTTGCGACTGCTCCCTCAAGGACATTGGGGAATTGTTCGCACTAAACAGTTAGTGCGACGGCACTGTATTTTGCAGGGCATGGACACCCACATTGAGCAGATGACGTAACTATGTCGCGCATGCGCGGAGAACCAATCCGCTCCGCCACAAACATTCTCAGCTTGGCCTAGGACTCAATCGCCATGGCAACGAGTGCATATAGACTTTGCAGGACCCTTTTGGAACACTTATGGGCTGATAGTGATAGACACGTTTGGCAAGTTTCCATTTGCGGTGCCTATGGCTTCTACCACATCACGGAGCACCATTCAAGCATTGTCCTCAATATTTTCCATCGAAGGTTTACCAGAAGTACTTGTGTCGGACAATGGACCACAGTTCACTTCACGTGTTTTTTTGACCGCAACAGCATTCGTCATGTAAGAAGTGCTCCATTTCACCCACAGTCCAATGGAGAAGCACAACACGTCGTACGCACTTTCAAGCAACAGATGGTCAAGCTTTGCACCAGTCACACATGGGAACAGGCACAGCAACTCTTTCTCGCTTCCTATCGCTCCCATCCACGAGAAGGACCGTCACTGGCGGAACTTCTGCATGGCCGCCGCCATCAGACGCTGCTCCTGTTGCTGCATCCACAGCAGCATCCGGCGCTGCCAATGGTCCGCAAGTATCACTTTGCACCTCGCGATCTTGTTCCCTTCAGGGTTTATGGCAACTGTGGGCGATGGGAAACAGGCATGATCCAGGAACGCATTGGCTCTTACGTGTATTTGATTGAGGTCCAGATGATTTGCAGCGCCGTCACCAGAACCAAATTCGCGCATGCCATTTGTCCCATGATTCTGCTGCTATTCATCCCCCAGATTCACGTCATCATAGGTGCCTGCTGGTGCCACCAGGGCACCCCAGGAGTAGCAGATGGACAATGTGCCCTCGCACCCGCCGCACCTGCTCACTGACTTCATGGACCTGGACCCACCATCGCTGTCGCCTTCTCCATCATCACCCCAGGAAACTCCCTCAGGCCTGGAGATGTGCCCTGACAGTTTTCCAGGGGATGTTCCTGTTGCCTCACATGCCAGATGTCAGAGTACAGTCGAGAGTACGCCATCCTCCACAGTAATGACTCCTGGACCATCTATTCGTCCAGTGTCCTGCCTCCCTCCCCATTGTCATTCGCAGCCTCACTACATGACAACGGTGTGGTATTTTGGGGTGGGGGTGGGGGGGGGGGGGGGGTAAGGAGTGTGCTGGCGTAAGCTGGCGCTAGCACACCACGTGGTATAGAGTTTGCGAGGAGATCGACAGAGGCCAAAAACAGCCTCACAGGAAATGTGCCGCCAACGTCCTCTCGGCTGCCAGTATTTAGATCGGCGCTGCGGACCGGAGGGCGAGTCTGTTGCAGTCTGTCACACTGAGTGAGTTCCAGGGTCATCAGTCGCAGCCCAGTGGGAATCGCAGTAGCAGTTAGCTCCGCCGCTAACTCAGAGACAGGCAGCACATAGCAACCCTAATAGTGTACATAGCTGACTTTGCATTTCACCAGCATTGAGGCTAAAGTGGACTATTACAGAGAGCTTGTACCACAACACAATATTGAGATAAACAACTTTCTATTCTTATGACTAAAGAACCCATTTAATCCATGCAGTTTGCATTATAGAAAGAGGATACCGGCCACCAAACAACATCCTCTCCTTGCTTCCCATGGTACAGCTCTATGGAGACAACGAGACGACACAAAAACAATAGTTGTGGAATACATGTGGAGTACTTGTCCGACGTTGGAGAATGCAAGGTACGCCCCATCTTTATACACAAATCGTCCGCACTCGCCATAAAACCCTTGTCTGTTTGCAACTAACATTGCTCTTTGGGGCATAGTTGAATAATGCGTTGGATGTTGTGTAGCGCCTGTACATTTATACCACAAGTTGTACAATTCCTGTTATCAGCGAGTACGTTACAGGACAGCTATACAGTATTAATGCATACACATAGTGCCCACAGGGAAGTTATGGATGATTAGAATTCAATATGTATGGCCACAGCTCCAGTCCTCACCAACTCTCGTTGCTTCGAACGATTTATCAGGACTATTGGTGATAAATTCCTTAAACTTCTGTAGGCTTACCGTACATCCGAAACCATCACCAATCGCGCAATATGAATTCAATCTTGCCTACGTGTCATACAATAGTCCATACGCGTTTCTGCTCCAGCCGAGCTGTAAATTATCACACAGAAAAAAAAAAAACTGGGAGTATAGGTAAACTCTTGCACTGATTAGATTACAACTGTCAAATATGCTTGAATCATTTCCAAGACTCACCTTTCTGCCAGTCTGCAGTGCTAAAATAACTAAGCAAGGTGTATCTAGTCGGGTAGAACCCTTAAGGATCTATGCTCGGCGTGATGACTGCGGAAGTATCGGGTATTCAAACAACTGCCCAGAACGGAAAGTTATGGGCAGTTGTACTCCTGAATTCAGAACATATAAAAGTTTCAGATTCTGTTCGTCTGGTAGCTATAGGTGCGGTACATTTCTACATGAATTTATGCCCTTTTTCTCTCCATCCTAGAATGTGCGACTTTTTGCATGTAACGCTTCGAATTAGAAGCAGCTCCTGCTTTGCATTCATCAAAATTCGATTGCTGTCTTCAAAGAAGACCATTAAAAGTTTGAATGGAATGCACACACTTTATTTATAGATCTGTCTATGAACCATACTGCGTTTGTTGAGCATGCAGATCCGATGCTGAAGCAGAGACGTATGTCTTGAATGTAGATGTGTTCCCCACGTTTCTAGTGCAGTCGATTTCATCTCCATTAAGCTCGTATCTTATTTCTTGAAACAGAAAGGCAAATGCACTACGTGTAAGGGACGATGTCACTAATTGCGCCACGGCTTTCTTGGGAGTAAATACCCTCTACAAGTATAGGAAGTTCTTGCTTGGAAGTGTCAATCCATCTTGATGTTGTATAATAATTCGTTCCTCATCATTATATTAAACGTTATTGATGCAAACGGTTTGTGTGAATAATATTCTTGGCTAATGATACACTCGTTGTACTAAATTGGAGTCGTTACTTCTTGTGAGTTGTGACGTCACTACAAGGTTTCAAACCAATGGATTTAACGTACTCGTAATTCTCGCGCATTATCGCGTTCTGTTTCCGCTGCAGTCTTCCGACGGTTAGCTAAGCCATATTTATGCTTAATACCCATGATTTTGCTTCAGAAGAACACGTACTATAATTTTTCACCGCGAAAATAAACTAGATTTGAGTTTTGATCTACGATATTCAGCTCGAGATGGTCCAATGCCTGAACAGTCAAGGTAGATATATCTTATTACTGGGAACCTTTGGAATTTTATAAATGGGGCTCACTGTAGGAAAGAATGACTATATGGTATGGACTAATCTGTCGTTAAGGTAAGAATTTGTTACGATATTACAATCTATACGAATCGTACCGACTAGCACTATGTACACTGGCTGATTCGATTCCTAATTTTATCAGTATTACGCTCCAGCACTTGTATCCATCTAAGAAACCTGGTAGCGGAACATTTGTGACGAAAGTCCACTGTCTCTTCTTGAGATGGAATTATTCCACCGGATGTCTTAGGCATTGGCAGGACCCTAGGCGTTTTAACACTGCTTTTCCTTTCTCCTTTCTGCCCCAAAGCCCCTTTCGCCGCTGTTAGCGTTGATTCGATGCTACGTTTTAAACATCCCATAGTATTCTTCTTCTTCTTTAGTGTGCGACGAGCTGAATTCATTATCTGCCTGAGGGTTATGTCAGCATCCAATTTAAGTTTGGCACACATTGCCTTATCGATCACACCTGCAGCAGTACGTTGCCCTACACCAATATCCTTTCTTCAACGTATCTGTCTAGCCTTATCACATAATATTTGATCTGCAATGCGACGATCTTTATTTGTAGCATAAGCAATGTAGTGCTCTTTGCATGCGTTGTCTAGGATATTAATTTCCTTATCTCCATGGGTTAGGCGCTGTTTCAGTTTCGTTCTAGGTTCATAAATATTGTATCCAGGGATGTGGAGTTCGAATGGTAGATTCTCGAGAATATCGCCTCCACCTCTGTTTTTGCTAGCACTCATGTCACGCTACTGTGTCATTTGAGGTTCCCGTTTCCTATTGTACAGGGTGAATCACGTAAAACTTGCACTCGGTTATTGCGGAAATGGAAAGTGTTATTGATGTGCAGTTTTCACAGAATGGATTGGTAGCGAGGCGCTCGTATTGTTATCCAAGAAACAGATTGTAATAACACTTACAAATTGTGTCTTTTGTGCAAACATATGTTTTTCTAAATGGAACAATGTCAATTGACATCAACAAACTACAGTTTACAAAAAACAGTTTACATTAGAATGACAGTAGTGTCTGTTGCAGGATTCTAGTGCGCGTCGTTTACGAGATATCGTATTTTCAACAGTTTCCACACCGACATTTGTTCGTGCCATTCAACCGGCTTAGTTGCAAAATACGATGTTGTTATTTTGATTACAGTGTACTTCTGCGTTCCTTGGGTGCACTGCGAGTTGCTAGTCACACAGTGTGTGACAGTTCAAGCTGTAGGTCATGAGTGGACGATGGGATTTACCAATGCACGAACCGCCGACATACTCATGGTGTATGAATAGTGTAGAAAGAATGCAGGTCATTCTCGTATGGTGTCTGCAGCAAGATATCCCAATTGACGTCAACCATCTAGGCAATTATTTATCAACCCCTTCAACCAGTTACATGAAAGTGATAGAGTAACGCCTAGACAGCGTAACAGAAGGAAACAAGTGACGACAGAAGAGGGGGAAATTAATGTTCTTGCTGCTGTTGCAGTTGATCCGTACTTCTCCCCACCCTATCCCACGAGGAAGTGGCATGTGTCAGGCAAGTGTCCTACGCATTTTCCATCGACATAGTTCTCATCCCTATGGCATCTCTCTCTGCATCAAGAGCTGCATGGAAACGACTACGAGAATCGTGTTAACGTCTGTACATGGGCATTAAGATAGGATACTCCACATGTATCATGTATCTTGTTTAGTGATGAAGCCAAATTTACCTGTCATAGCCAGGTAAACATGCACTATTGGTTTACTAACAATCTTCGTTGGCTTCATCGAGTGGAACGTCAGCTTCCATGGAGTATAAACGTGTAATGTGGTATAGTGAACCAGCAGCTCAGGGGTCCGTGTTTCATAGATGGAATACTGAATGCGTATTAAGTATCACAGCCTCCTGAGAGACCATCTTCCTCGGATGCTAGACGACATTCCTCTGCAGACAAGGAGGGACCTGTGGTACGAAAATGACGGCTGTCCAGCTACTAGTGTATGAAGTACTACAGCATGTCTTCTCGAATTGTTTCCAAGTAGTTGGATTGGACGCAGGGGATCTGTACCTTGGCAGGCCCATACCCCAGATTAGACGCCTGTAGACTTTTTTTCTGTGGGGAAAGCTGAAAGATGCTGTCTATAAGGACATACCAACTACATCTGATGTATGCAATACCATATTATTGCAGCTTGCTTGGACATCTCTGCTGAAATGCTTTTTTTGTACAAAAAGGTGTGCATTATTCAGGAACACACATTTTCAATAACTTGCCAGCAGCCATAACAAAGCTTAACAACCAATGAAATTCAGTTTAAGAGAAGCCTAAAGGATTTATTGGTGGCCAACTCCTTCTGCTCTATTGATGAATTTCTCAGAAGAACCAACTGATATATATATATATATATATATATATATATATATATATATATATATATATATATAACTTCTGCACAATTTCAGTGCAGTAATGTGTTCATTTTAAATAAATATGTGTGTGTGTGTGTGTGTGTGTGTGTGTGTGTGTGTTTGTGTGTGTGTGTGTGTGTGTGTGTGTGTGTGTGTGCGTCTAACTTCTGCACCAGTTCAGTGCAGTAATGTGTTCATTGTAAATAAGTATTATAGTAGTTGTACTACACGTTTATTACCTTATAAGTAAATAAAATCTTTTTTTATTTTAAATTCAGTGCATTAGCATTTGTAAAATGATTCTTTCATATAGCGTTCTTTAAAAACTGACGACCATGCCACTTGGGACCTGTGGAATGGTACATTAGCTTATTTGTTTGAGTTGTAAATATTTGGCCGGCCGCTGGTAGCCGAGAGGTTCTAGGCGCTTAGTCTGGAACCGCGCGACCGTTACGGTCGCAGGTTCGAATCCTGCCTCGGGCATGGATTTGTGTGATGTCCTTAGGTTAGTTAGGTTTAAGTAGTTCTAACTTCTAAGGGACTGATGGCCTGAGATGTTAAGTCCCATAGTGCTCAGAGCCATCTTTTTTTTGTAAATATTTGTCATGTATTGTTGTTTTTCTGATATGTTCTACAGCCTGGAGGACTTCATCACTACGGATCACTAGGAATGAAAGTAAATCTAATCTAATCTAATCATGTATAAAGCAGTAATTCCATACCAGACTGGAAGTGTGTATTACTGCTGCCGATGGTCAGTCTGAATACAACCTTTGGTGGTCAACTGTCTCATTACTGGTCAGAATCCACATAACTAGTATATGCAGTTGCGTTGTTCTTTAGTATACTACCACAGGTATTGTGCAAGTGTCAGTGTGGGAACTTTTGAAAATGCGATATCTCGTAAGTGACTCACACTAGAATCCTGCAACAAACGCCACTGACCCTCTAATTTATCTTCTTTTAGTCTTTTAATGTCAGTAGGCATTGTTCCACTGAAAAAGTGTATGTTTGCACAAAAAATACACTTTCTAAGCATTATTACAATCTGCTTATTGGATAACAATACGAGCCCCTTACTACCAATTCATTCTGTGAAAATCGCACATCAATAGCACTTTCCGCTTCCTCAATATTTGCGGTGCAAGTTTTAGGTGATTCTCCATTTATAGCAAATTACAAACGTTCACCCAACTGTTGTGCTTTGATGAGAAGCCACGCCATTTCACCAGTGCCCTGTTCCATTGACGTCTTATGACCCGCTCTATGAGGAACATTTTCGGTTCAGAGCTTTTCTGTAATTCCTGTGTCTAAAAATTCCCCGCATTTTCTTTACCGTCACTGTCTTTTAAGATGTATGTTCTGAGGTTTGTGTGCTGCACCTTGGAAATTGTAAATATCTCTGTTGACTAGTTCGATAGGTAGGACTTCTCAAACGCGGTTTTGTATTTCGAAATATATAGCAAATCATCTACGTTGAGCTCCTATCTGCGTGGACCCACCATCGTAATACGGTTGTACACTGTAGTTAGAAGTCCATTATCATGGACACCGATAGGTCTCTTCTTAATTGTATAGTAAATAGTGCTGATAAATTGTGCAATCATACTCGTCACTGATTTGTGGTAGGATGTTTAGCCATTTGTATGTCCCTTGGAGATTAAACTCGAAACTTCCTGCCCCAATTTTAGTTTCATCTTTACTTTCACAGGTAGGGCCCAAGTGAATTTGGAATATGTATCTATGACCATTAGAATGTACTTGAAATCGTTATTTCATTGTGAGTAGTCTGGCATATCTGCTTCCACAACTGGTTTTTGATCGTGCTGTTCAATCATTCGACAATACTAGCTTTCACATAGGAGTCTGTTGAGTAGTGATTTATCCCTGATCGTATTGTATAATTCCCCTACATGGATGGTCTGAAGGTTGTTCGGACACCAGTTCATTCCAGTCTGCAACAGTTTTTCAAAGATGTTCGAATCTTCCTGCCCCATCTTTATTTTCATCTTTACCTTCACAGGTAGGGCCCAAGTGAATCTGGAATATGTACCTATGACCATTAGAATGTACTTGCAACCGTTATTTGATTGTGAGTAGTCTGGCATATCTGCAAGATCAGCCTGCCATAAATCATCCAATCCTCTTATTATCACGTCTGTGAATAAATGTTCCGTTGCAGGTCTGTGAAGCTCATGAACAACTGACTTCATAACTACTCAATGATGCATCGTTCTCGAATCTCAGATATGACTGATAACATTTGATTCGGGTGACCTGTATTCACCGACCGAACGAGGTGGCGCAGTGGTTAGACATTGGACTCGCATTCGGGAGGACGACGGTTCAATCCCGCGTCCGGCCATCCTGATTTAGGTTTTCCGTGATTTCCCTAAATCGCTCCAGGCAAATGCCGGAATGGTTCCTTTCAAAGGGCACGGCCGACTTCCTTCCCCGTCCTTCCTTAATCCGTTGAGACCGATGACCTCGCTGTATGGTCTCCTTCCCCAAACAATCCAACCCAACCCAACCTGTATTCACCGTGGAAGATGTGACGTAAGTAGTCATAATCAATCTACCATTTCATTTGAGTCATTGTAATATACACACTCTAGAGGTAGATCGTTCAGTCTTTTACACTGAACTTCAACTCCTTTACCCACGCTATGCGCAGGCGCTAACACTAGTTTCATTATATTCTTGTATTTATTACTCTTTGAGGATTTCATTCGTCCTTTTGGGGTCCTATGTATGTTTGTCATGTGTAACACACCGAGAAAAAAAATCGCAACACCAGAATGTAATTAATGTAGTGTAATGAAATTTTTAGAATACATTTGTCTAGGTAACATATGTTAATGTATGCGCTGAGGTAAACCATTGCAAATGTGAAATCGTGGTACATTAATAACCGGTGTAACCGCCAGAATACTGAATGCAGGTATGCAACTGTGCAAGCATTCTGTTATAGAGGTGCCAGATGTTAGTTTCTGAGATGGAGTTCCATGCCTGTTGCACTTGGTCAGCCAAGACACCGTCAAAGGGCCGGCCGAAGTGGCCGTGCGGTTAAAGGCGCTTGCAGTCTGGAACCGCAAGACCGCTACGGTCGCAGGTTCGAATCCTGCCTCGGGCATGGATGTTTGTGATGTCCTTAGGTTAGTTAGGTTTAACTAGTTCTAAGTTCTAGGGGACTAATGACCTCAGCAGTTGAGTCCCATAGTGCTCAGAGCCATTTGAACCATTTGAACACCGTCAAAGCTGTTTGTGGATGATGCTGGAATTGTCGTCTGATGATGTTCCATATGTACTCGACTGGAGACGGATCTGGTGATCAAGCAGGCCAAGGCAACATGTCGATACTCTGTAGAGCATGCTGGGTTAGAACAGCGGTGTGTGGGCGAGCGTTATCCTGTTGCAAAACAACCCTTGGCTTGCTGTTCATGAATGGCAGCTCAACAGGTCGAATCACCAGACTGACATACAAATTTGGAGTCAAGATGCGTGGGATAAGCACGACAGTGCTCCTGCTGTCATACGAAATCGCACCCCAGCCGATAACTTCGCACATATTATGGTATAATATTTTGGGGTAACTTTTCAAGTAAAACAAAAGTTTTCAGAGTCAAAAAGTGTGTAATACGTATTATTTGTGGAGTAAATTCACGGACGTCCCGTAGAAACCTCTTCAAAGAACTGGGTATACTAACTACTGGCTCTCAGTATATTTACTCCTTAATGAAATTTGTCCTAAATAATATATCTCTTTTTCCAACAAACAGCTCAGTTCATACGTACAATACCAGGAACAAAAATGATCTGCACAAGGCCTTAAAAGCACTTACTTTAGTTCAAAAAGGGGTCCACTACTCAGGACTTCAATAATCTGCCAGCAAACATAAAAAATTTAGTTACAAATAAAGATCAGTTTAAAAGGAGCCTGAAAGACTTACTAGTGGACAACTCCTTCTACTCCATTGACGAATTTTTTAATAGAAACAAATGATGTATTGTATATATTCATACTATTAGTATTGTGATTTCATCTTTAAAAATTTGACATGTTCCACATCGATGAGGATCTCCTCAGCACGGATCTATGGAACGAAAAACTAATCTAATCTAATCTATAGGTGGAGTGTGTCTAGGCTGCAGACAGGTTGGTTGCAGGCCCCTGCCTGGCTTCCTTCAAACCACATGTGGCCATCACTGGCATAGAGGCAGAACCAACTTTCATCTAAAACATAACACACCTCGACTCGACCCCCCAATGTGCTCTTACTTGACACCACTGAAGTCGCATATGGTGGTGTTTCGTGTTCAGTGAAATCCACGCTACAGGGCGTCTGGCTCGGAGCAGTCCTTGACGTACCCGACTTGTAACAGTTTATTGTGTCAATGTGGTGCCAAGTGCTGCTCAAATTGTTGCTGTAGATGCAGTATGATGCGCCAGAGCCATACGCCAGACTTGATGGTCTTTCCCCCTGGTAGTGCTACGTGGCCATCCGGAGCCAGATCTTCTTGCGATGGTACATTCTCGTGGCCACCACTGCCAGCAATAATGTACATTGGTTACAGTCCTGCCAAGTCTATCTGCAGTATCGCAGAAGAGACATCCAGATTCTTTTAGCCCTGTTCTAGGACCTCGTTCAAACTGAGCGGGGTCTTGATAATGGCGCCTTTGTTGCCTTAAAAGCATCCTGGAGTTGGTCTATGCGTTTGGACAGTTTCTCAACCAATGTCATGACCTAAAAAACTTTAACTTTATAACCATATAATCTGTAAAACATGTTTGGTGCACAACATTTTGTACAAGTAGATTGAATCTTTGTTTATAATGTTTGGTTGCATAAGAACTAGTGTCTCTCGTGGATGTTAGTCAGTTGTTTCCGGAAGACGGCCCAGTAAAGTGAAAACTAGTTAGAAATAAACAAAATTCAGTAGAACGAAAACAGTTTGCTGATTATTCGACCTTAAATATGGACCTGTTCTACCAAGAAGTAAGAGAATAATCCGTAAATAAAAAAGTTACTTCTGTGCTACCTCCTGCTATATGTCTAAGATATAATTAATGATTATAAGATTATGACGAACTAGCTTAAGAATTGTGCTTTTGGCTGAGATAAAATGAGAGTTACATTAGCTGTAGCGCACCTTCATCTCCTCATATAGAGAAAAGGTGCTTATTATGAGATAGTTCCCTAATGTAAGACATCGCGACTATGCTCATAGCAGGTGTTGAAGTCCGGTGGAGTGCTTCTTAATCATGTCTCTAGTGTGTTCACGACGATACAGTGAGCAGGATGCGATTGTTGAACCGGACAGAGTACGTAGAGGCTCTTATAAAATGTATACTGTTTGAAGTTTTCGTGACAGCGGTACTCAGAAAATATTTCTGCTTAAAGGTGAGAGGATATTAATGTAATCGTTTATTGTTATTATATGTGATGGAATTACCTATAATTATTGATAATGACGTTCATTTTCCAACGAGCGCTTTTAGCATGGGCGTGATTCTTTGTGTAAGGTGGCGAGATTCCTAAAATCCGATAGTATAAGGATTCAAATATGCGGAAATGTCGCAACCTAAGATACCTATCGCATACGGGGGGGAACTAATTCTTTCACAATTTGTTGTATACGATTTATACAATAACATTATAAAATGACAATATTTTATCATTTATTATAGCAAAATATTGACAAATGTGTTTATTTCAATTTATTAAATTACCATAAACGGGGATTATTTTGACTAGTCCTATGATTCGAAATTGGCATGTTTTTTGGACCTTTGGATTAGGCACTATTTTGTTCATAGGTTAATCAATATTTCTCCAGATTCAAAGTACTTGGTTCACAGTACTTATAAAAAATAATCTAACAAATAAAATCATAGAAATTGAAGTCTTTCGAGGTCTATATCTGACTATTGTATTCATTCTTCACAGATGGCCTTGGCACCTAAAAGGAAAACATGGGATAACGAAGCCATTTTTCACGCCGCTACATGTGTGAAAAATTGCAAGACGGGGGTACCTAAAAGCTTCGAAATTTTTTGCTGTATGAAAACGTAGCACGGAAAGGTATTTGAAGAATAAAACTGATACGTTCCAGGAGTTGCTAGGGGCTAATCTTGGTAGAAGGCCTGTTCTTTCATTTCATCAGGAAGATGAACTGGTGAAATAGTGTCTTGCAGTGAAAGAGCGATTTATGCTCTTAAATGTAAAGACATAAGAAACATGGTCTTCCACTTAGCTGTAAAAAATTGGCTGAAGAATCCCTTCAGTTCAGAAAAAAGCTTTAGCAGGAAAGAAATGGATCCGAAATTCCCTTAAGAGACATCCCATTTTATTAATGGGAACTCCTCAACCTCTCGCAGCGACAAGAGTGAAAGCTTTTACTCCAGAAAATGTGGCGAGATTTTTTTCATATTTACGAATCTGTGCTATCCAGAGTCAATCATAACACACACCGAGTCTTCAGTATTGAAGAACTTGGGGTGACGCCCGTGCAGCACAAACATAGCAAGATCATTGCTATGAAAGGGAAGAGAGGAATTGCTGCCTTGATTTAAGCAGAAAGGGGAAATCTCATCACAGTTGTGCCTTGTATGAACTCAACTAGCACTTAACGGTCCGCCACTAGTTGTCTTCCCAAAGAAGGATATCAAGTAGGAATTGATGGCTGGTTCATCCGCAGGATCAGTATCAGCTTGTCATCAAACTGACTGGATACAAACTCATTTTTTTACTCAGTGGTACGATCATTTTGTGAGCCATATAAAGCCATCTTAAAATGACCCTGTCATTTTGAACCTTGACGGACATTATTCCCATACGAAGAATCTCTATGTGTTAGATAAAGCATGTGAAAACAACGTCCATACGGTATGTTCGCCACCTCACTCTACGCATAAAATGCAGCCCCTTGATGTCGGATTTATGGGTCCCTGGAAAACTTACTATGCCCAAGAGATATACATGTGGTTTGCAAGTATACCAGGTCGTGTTGTCATCTCATTATCAATAGCTTGGTTATTTGGGGCAGCTTACAACGGAGCAGCAACAATGGAAGTGTCTGTGAATGCCTTCACAAAAACAAATCTCATCGCATGCAACTGAAACATCTTTAGGGAGCATGAATTTTCAGCTCGTCACCATACTAACCCTCCTCAAGAAAGAGATGCCGAAACCGAAAAGGAAACTAGTGATGGTGATGTTGGTCAAGCTGTCAGCCCTACAGATATCTTCCACAGATCGCAAAGCCATTTGGAGATACAGCCATTCAAGTAGGTGTAACATCGCATTTGTGCTCTCCTGAGTTAAGAACATCATCTCCTTATGTGAAGCGATTACAAGAATCTAAACAGAAACAATCAGCAGCTTAAGCTAAGAATAAGGCAGCCAAAAAGTTATTCGGGGGAGAAGAGTGGAAAGTCTTCAAAACGTAGACCTAAGGCAGAAGAATCGTCTAGTGACTCGACGTCGGGTGTCCATCTCGATGAGAGTGGTGAATCAGGCAGCAGTGATGACGATGACGCAGAACGTCTGTTCTGTATATGGCGCTTTTATGACGACAAACACGGGGAAAAAATGGACACAGTGCACGAAATGTCGCTGGGCTCATTAAGATTGCGGTGTCATAGAAGACAATTTTGTTTGCTCGCAATGTCGTATAAATAAACATAAGTAGTGTGAAATGAGTGAAGTATAACAGGAATAAACGAACATTTGAAAACTGTATGCTCATATTTCAATATTCAGTAATAAAAAAATATTATTACTATGTCATATTAGGAAACCTTTACCTCATTTATATGAAATGCCTTGTATGTGAAGATTTAATAATTACATTGTAAGATTGTTGACTATTGCAAATATGGTAGATGTATGGCAAAATTAAGTAATAGAAGATATTATTACCATGATAAAAAATATAACTGCATTTACTTTTACGTCTTTAAAATGGGTTTACATAAGTGTGTCTCATATGTTAGACACGTTTCTTCCACGTTCCATGCCTCGCTAAATATTTCGGAGCTTTCTACTTCGGGTTTAAGCAAGCTCTCGGTTCAGAAAATAATTTGAGTGTGACATTCCTGGAGGGCTGCAAACTGTTCGAGTGCGACAACATTCCTGGAGGACATTAAGTTCAGGACATTTGTTACGAGTTCTTCGGCAGTTTTGACAGTCGAAGTGTCTCTACTTTATACCCGATCTCTCTGTGTATCGATTGGCGAGCATTCATCAGAGGACCTCAAACTACCAACAAGCCTAAAAAACCGCCATGTGCACTCCACAATATTCTCTTACCCGAGCAGCTGCTTCCTCTGTGTAGTGTACCCCTGACCTAGCAAGGGGAGTCCTACAGATCTCCATCCCATAACGCGCGTCCAGAAATCTATAGCTATGGCCATCACTGAATCTGTGATTGAGACCCTCCAGTCGGTCCCAAACCAAAGAACGCCGATCGACTCTGGGTACGATGATGCCAGTCGTGACCTCTGCTTGCACCCTGCCAGCAGTCTTCGAACTCAGAATCCAAGCGACAGCCGCCATTTGGTGCCGACATGAGCAACAAGTTGCAGGCTTGTGCACCCTGAACCCTTGATAGCCACAGCAGGGCCTCTTCCACATCTCGGATGATGCCTCTCAGGGCACTTATCGAGTGCACCTAATGGACTTCACAACGTGCCTAACATTGGAACTCCCGATAACATGTGCGTGCTCGCATCCTGCTGAATGAGCAGTCATCTGTCCACTGACAGATTGAATGGGCGATGTCGCCCACACTGACTGTCGGCCTCGAGCGACGCGACTGGGTAACAACCCGCCACTCACCCTGTAGTGACCACGGATCCCGCGCGTCGGGTGGGCTGGAAGGTGTCTCAAGAGCAGAGCTTGTGGACGAAACAAGCGACACCTGTGGTGTTCATCCAACATGGCAGATTTTCCGCGGCCTGCACAAACCGATGCTGACCATGGCCATTCAGCGTCTTCAGCTGTTCACGAACTGGGGCCAGTTCCTCCTGCATCCGCATGCAGCACGCACACACTCTATCCATCCAGCTACCACTAACTTGAGAATTACACTACTGGCCATTAAAATTGCTACACCAAGATTAAATACAGATGATAAACGGGTATTCATTGGACAAATATATCCTACTAGAACTGACATGTGCTTACATTTTCACGCAATTTGGGTGCACAGATCTGATAAATCAGTACCCAGAACAACCACCTCTGGCCGTAATAACGGCCTTGATACGCCTGGGCATTGAGTCAAACATGGCGTGCACAGGTACAGCTGCCCATGCAGCTTCAACACGATACCACAGTTCCTCAAGAGTAGTGACTGGTGTATTGTGACGAGCCAGTTGCTCGGCCACCATTGACCAGAAGTTTTCAATTGGTGAGAGATCTGGAGAATGTGCTGGCCAGGGCAGCAGTCGAACATTTTCTGTATCCAGAAAGGCCCGTACAGGACCTGCAACATGCGGTCGTGCACTATCCTGCTGAAATGTGGGGTTTCGCAGGGATCGAATGAAGGGTAGAGCCACGGGTCGTAACACATCTGCAATGTAACGTCCACTGTTCAAAGTGCCGTCAATGCGAACAAGAGGTGACCGACACGTGTAACCAATGGCACTCCATACCATCACGCCGAGTGATACGCCAGTATGGCGATGATGAATACACGCTTCCAATGTGCGTTCACCGCGATGTCGCCCAACACGGATGCGACCATCATGATGCTGTAAACAGAACCTGGATTCATCCGAAAAATGACGTTTTGCCATTCGTGCACCCAGGTTCGTCGTTGAGTACACCATCGCAGGCGCTCCTGTCTGTGATGCAGCGCCAAGGGTTCAAATGGTTCAAATGGCTCTGAGCACTATGGGACTTAACAGCTGAGGTCATCAGTCCCCTAGAACTTAGAACTACTTAAACCTAACTAACCTAAGGAAATCACACACATCCATGCCGGAGGTAGGATTCGAACCTGCGACCGTAGAGGTCGCGCGGTTCCAGACTGAAGCGTCTAGAACCGCTCGGCCACCCCGGCCGGCGGCGTCAAGGGTAACCACAGCCATGGTCTCCGAGCTGATAGTCCATGCTGCTGCAAACCTCGTCGAACTGTTCGTGGAGATGGTTGTTGTCTTGCGAAAGTCCCCATCTGTTGACTCAGGGATCGAGACGTGGCTGCACGATCCGTTACAGTCATGCGGATACGATGCCTGTCATCTCGACTGCTAGTGATACGAGGCCGTTGGGTTCCAGCACCTTGTGTGAATGCTCTGAAAAGCTATTCATTTGCATATCACAGCATCTTCTTCCTGTCGGTTAAATTTCACGTCTGTGGCACGTCATCTTCGTGGTGTAGCAATTTTAATGGCCAGTAGTGTGAATTACGAAAATAAACGGAAGAAGCTAACTATGTGACTCGCTTGTATTTTTGTGCTTCACTAGCGGAGGCTGGCGGCTGACTGAGCTGTGGTCAGCGGTTGCTGGTCATCTAAAAGAATCAAATAAATTACTACTATTTTACAGAATGCGCGAATGTAAACCTTACAGTTACGAAAGCGAGATACTATACTACTCAAATACAAAACTACGCAATGAATTTAAGAATTAAACTTTGCAAACAGACAAAAACACGCAAGGAAGTTAAGAACTAAACAGTGAACACAAAGAGAAAAGCTAAACATGTGACTTGCTAGTCTCCTGGTGCTTCACCAACAAGGGCTGATGGTTGACTATCAACGGTTACTGGCCGACCAAAACAGACAAATGACTACTGTACTACTGAGTCCGCGAATTTGCACGTTGTTGTTATTAAAACGTGACGCTATGCTATACATCTACATACATACATCGCAAACCACTGGATGCCAGAGGGTATCTTGTATCACTAGTAGTCCTTTCCTTTCCTGTTACACTCTCAGATAGAACGAAGGGAAAACGATAGTCTGAAAGCCTCCGTACGACCTCTAAATTGTCGCATGTTATCACCATGGCCCTTACACAAAATGTACGTTGGTGGCAGTAGAATTGTTCAGTAGTCAGCCTCAAATGCCAGTTTTTTAAACTTCCGCAATAGTACCTCACGAAAAGAGCGTCGTCTTCCTTCCAGGAATTCCCAATTTTTAATCTGACCTAACGGGGATCTCAAACACTCGAACAGTACTTACCCCTAGGTTACTAAACTCTCGTAAAATATTCGACTGCAGTAGGGCATAAAACGAGAAATTTTGAACTTAATTTGTTCTGTACCATAGCATTGGAGAGCTAATAATGTAATTAATTACTGCATAACCCATAAACTGTCATTTCCTTTGAGTAAAATGCGGAGTTGTAAACTTAACGATGGTTTAGTAGCAATGTAATACTTTCCCCTTTGGCGTTCTTGGGTTAACAATGGGTCATACCAGCCTTCTCTCCGCCGCCTCCTTAATGGATGAGCTACACTTTCTCAAAATTCTCCCAATAAAACGAAGTCGAACATTCGCATTCCCTACTCCCAATCTGACGCGCTCGTTCCATTTCATATCGCTTTTCGACGCTACGCATAGATATTTAATCGATTTGAGTGTGTCAAGCAGCTGTATTCGAACGTTATAGAACTGTTTTTCCTACTCATCCGCCTACTGTAGAAACTAAAATGTAAAGTATTATTATGTCAAATAATTTGGACTACATTCTTAAGTTCCTATTATAAAGTAAAATTAGATTGTATACTGTTGTGTTGTACTATCAATTGCTATGCATGTAATTGCATGTTTCACGCAAATAAATTACAAATTAACTTACATTTTTCTTCATTTAAAACAAGCTGCCATTCATCACACCAACTAGAAATTTTGTTCAAAAATGGTTCAAATGGCTCTGAGCACTATGGGACTTAACTACTTTGGTCATCAGTCCCCTAGAACTTAGAACTACTTAAACCGAACTAACCTAAGGACATCACACACATCCATGCCCGAGGCAGGATTCGAACCTGCGACCGTAGCAGTCCCGCGGTTCCGGACTGCGCGCCTAGAACCGCTAGACCACCGCGGCCGGCTAGAAATTTTGTATAAGTCATCTTGTATACTTCTACAGTCACTCAGCGACGACATCTTACCGTACACCACAGCGCCATTAACATGAGATATTAGTCTGCAATTATGTGGGTCAATTCTTTTGCCTTTCTTAGATACAGGAGCCACCTACGCTTTTTTCCAGTCGCTTCGGACTTTTCACTGGGAGGGATTCGCGATAAATGCAGGCTCAGTAAGGGGCCGATGCCGCAGAGTACTCTTTGTAAAATCGAAATGGGATTCCATCTGAACCTGGTGACTTCACTGTCTTCAACACTTCCAGTTGCTTCTGTACGCCACGGATGCCAGTTTCTATGTCCTCCATGCGGGAGTCTGTACGACAATCAAACGATTCTATATATATATTTAAGGCACACAGGCCTTTTGACCATCTTTTTCTGTGCAGATGCACAAACAGTGCCCGAACTCTTACGGGAATCGGCAGTAAAGCCGCGAGTAATGTGTATAATGGGCAGGGGCACTATGACTATAGTGCGGGACAATAAGTTGTGAATGTGGGTCTCACGGGAGGCGTGCCAGAGATAAGTTCCTGCAGTTGAACTATCCTGTGTGTCCTCGGTGGCTCAGACGCCGGCACGGTAGTTCAGCGTGTTCGGTCAGAGGACTGCTCGCCCTCTGTAATAATAATTAAAAAAACTGAGTAAAGGAATCTACGATCAACTTGAACCGATGTCTTGTGACACCCGCCCAGACCAAACGTAACGAACAATACCGAACAAAATGAAAATGAAAAAAAAAAGGATGGATACAGCGTCTGCCATGTAAGCAGGAGATCCTGGGTTCGAGTCCTGGTCGGGGCACAGATTTTCAACTGTCCCCGTTGACTTATATCAACGCCTGTATGCAGCTAGGAGTATTCGTTTCATTGGAAACGATTCTGTGTTCGTACGATTCTCCTACTTGAATGTTTTCTTGAACGTGAAATCAGTTTTCCTTTTACCGTCGACGAATGACTGAACAGAAGCTTTCGATTCGCTTAGTGATTTTATGTATGACTAGAATTTCCTAGGGGTTTTCGGCAAGATCTTTCGCTAGGGTATGACGATGGAAGTTGTATACTTCGCGCATTGACCTTCTGATGCACACGAATTTGTACTAACTTTTGTCTGTCAACATTTGTGCTGTAAATAGTCTTCACAGGTTTGCCGCCGGCTAGAGCTAAATTCATTATATAAGTGGGACGCTAACATCTGCTTACCTGATTTTCGTAGCATAAACACCCCGCTGGCCTTCTTGACGGATTTATTAACTACAGTAACATCTCAAATACAAAAATACGCAATGAATTTAAGAATTAAACTTTACAAACGTACAAAAACACGCAAAGAATTTAAGAATTAAACTGCGAACACAAACAAAATCTAAATGTATGACTCGCTAGTCTCTTGGCGCTTCAGCAACCAAGGCTGACGACTGACTGGCTGTATCAGCGGTTACTGGCTGTCCAAAACAAAACGACTACAGCACTACATTATGCGCGAATGTACTTGTTACCATTACTTAAACGCTATTCTGTACCATTGAAATACAAAACCACGCAATGAATTTAAAAATTAAACTTTGAAATCACACAAAACATTCAAAGTATTTAAGAATTATACTGTAAACACTCCGTACTTTGCGCTAGCTGGTGATATACCGCATCATGTACTCGTCCCCCGCGGCGTTCGGGGACACAGCACACAGTTATAACATCTGATGATGGGCATGTAAGAGCCCAAAGCCGGTCGTGTTTTAACTATTGAAAAATAAGAAGAACCTGACAACTGAAGCGGTATTTTCCACCTCCACAATCGGAAAAGCTAAATATGCAGCTTGCTTGTCTCCTGGTGCTTCACCAATGAAGGCTGATGGCTGACTGAATTCTCAGAACAGAGCAAGCGGACGGACACAGAATTGTAGGCTGTGTCTTCTGCAGACCACGGTGGGAGTAAAACTGCAAACTAACAACAATACTATTGGGGGAAGCTAGGAAAAATCTTGCCATTGCCGGACAAGGCTTTAATGGCGAAATCTCGCGCAGAGCAGGAGCTAGGAGCAGGGGGTTCACTTTAATTCACTTTCTGATACAGGCTAGGCAGCATCAACTTGATTTTCCTCCTTATACGGTAGGTCGGTGTCGTACTTGGAGGTGGAGAGAGGCAAAGGCGACAGACAGGTGACAGTCCGAATAGTGGTTACCTCCACCTACACATCTGCAATCATCACGTCTGCTTACAATTATGGTAAGATCATACAACAGCTTCGGTGGATTTGGTTGCAACGGCATTAGGGCTTAGCTAGTGTAGTACTGGACGAAAACACACTTGAGACATACGCGCCGGCGCTGTAATGGGTCCTAGCAAGTCTAGATTCACTTCTTGGGGATATGGAATAGGTACCCCAACACAAACACAAAATGTTAGATCGCTTTATTAAATCTTGAACAACATAGAATACTTAGCTTGGAAACAATCCATGTCCACATGAATGTCTATGAATTTATTACTGTCGCTCTCAGTGTACATTTGACTGTGAACTTCGATACAGTTCCGATTTCTAACAACTCGCGCTTCTGGATCCTGAAGTAAGACGATGCTAACTTCGTAGGTGAGGATTAGAGTGTCAGCTGAACGACACTGTGCTCTGACGTAAGTACTCTTTCGGCAGCAGCTGCCTCTGGAACTTCTTGAGTGCGTTTCTACGCGGACTTCTCTCATTCGTTGCTACGTCAGGCAGCGATTGCCTTACTTGTGATTTCGTCGTGGGGTATCACCTATGACAGGGAATCTCGTTCTCCGGACGATACCACAACTAGATTAGTGTAAATGCACGCAGGCCCAGCATGACTGAGTTCACAGGCATAGTGCATTTGTAGTGCTTCTTGTTTCTTTCGATCAACCAGCCACTGTATTTGCACGACTCCATTATAGTTAATGAATATGTTAGGAAGTGCTTTATCATTGTCATATATCCCTTCATCAGATACTCTTCCCGGACCTTTAGTTTTCCTTGTCTTGCAACCGATTTCATGTATCAGTTAAATGTTCTTGAAGTGTATGTAATTAAATGTAATGTTTTCTATGAATCTGTGCACACACAGCAACTTGAAATAAAGCTATGATTTACATGGATCAAGTACTAAATTTCGTTGTTGGCACATCCCTCTCATGAGATTAATCAATACAGTAACTGTGGGAATGTCGGTACTTGGAATTCAATGCTTTACTATCAACTTGCGTTAAAATTAATTCCGTTGCGTCACTTCATTAAGCTTTAGGATTTCAAAGAGCGATCTGCTTCCGAGTAAGTTGACGCAGATGTGGCATACTCACACACGGCATTTCGCATCCCTTCGTTTCTCTGCTACAACAGGGAGTGCTGCTTATATAAAACCAAGTGTATACGTCGGTAAAATTTTGACAGTTTACTTATACACTCCGAGATATTTACATTCTTCGCCACATACAAATTATTCATAATATATGATTAACACAAAATAGTTTGCTTTATGCTTTTCTGGATACTTGGCTCATCGATCGCAATTTGCCGAAAGCGCTCGGCTTATGATTCGTATCTTAAAAGAGTAAAAATTTTATTAGAAATATTTTACTGACTTTGTAGTTTTTCCGGTTTCACATTATTTTTGGCAGTCATCTTACGTTCTTTCCAGACATGTTAAGATCCTTTTTAGCTCATCTTTTGCCACTGCAGTACCACCTTGAGCATATTTGTATGGGCGTGAAGTACGCATTACACGGGAACAGCGCGTCACAAAGTTTTATTGGTGAAAAGGTGCTGACTAAAAGCGTAGTTTTCTGACCTTAGAACCATTTCGATGTCCCCAGAACTTTTACACGTGTTCACTAACTCAGTTAAAATTAGATATATGCCTCGGACCGGATATTACGTGCATATTATACGTGAATGAATGCGGTAACTTTGAACCTCTGTGTCTCCGTAATGGATAATGATATTAAAAAGCCGGCCGGTGTGGCCGTGCAGTTCTAGGCGCTTCGGTCTGGAACCGCGTGACCGCTACGGTCGCAGGTTCGAATCCTGCCTCGGGCATGGATGTGTGTGATGTCCTTAGGTTAGTTAGGTTTAAGTAGTTCTAAGTTCTAGGGGACTGATGACCACAGATGTTAAGTCCCATAGTGCTCAGAGCCATTTGAACCATTTGATATTAAAAAAGTTTCAACATTCTCCGAGAATCTTAAGAACAAGTGGTAAAAATTTTGACGATATGCCATGAATAGAAACTATAGAAGTGACCTTTCTTACAGTTTGTGCTTTTCGTGCCCAAAAATCGTGGTTTCTCGAGCTTTTCTCAGGAACTGCCCATAAAAAATGGTGTTTTTATAAGCCACCTAAGGTCCACCATACACAACACTTAACGCAAAGGAACCAACCGATTTTCTCAATTTGTCTGGACTGGTGGAAGTGTGTAACGTTTAAATTTTGATCCTGTATTGTAGGGTAGCTACGGTAATCCCGTTCTTCCGATGGGTATACAAATGCTTCCTTGCCCAAGCGCTATTCGAAACACTTGAGCGCTTATGTCTGTGATCAATACAACCCGAGATAGGCCACTCTGAAAAATCGCATTTTCGCGAGCGGATTTTTGGAACATACTGGTACCATGCACTTCGCGCACGTACCGGACCATGGGATGCACTGAATGTTACCCGTCAACAGTTTTGATTTTTCAGATCTGCACTTTCGTAACAGGCTGCCCTTATTTTGGTTATTGTTTTGTTTATAATTCACACTACTTTCTTTAGTTTTATAAGGCTCGTTCTTTTATGCCCTGCTACCCTCGCATCCAAGTACACACACGTTCACACATATGCAGTTTATGCAAAACGCTTTTTTTTTTTGCTGTTTATGTTCTAGTGGACATCACGTACCGGCACCGGTAGTACAGGCTCGACCGTGGTGGATGCTAGGTAATCTGTCAAACTAAATGCATATAGACCTTTAGAGCTTCAGAATATGTATGAAGAAGAGGGCAAGACTCGATGTTCTTTCAGAGACATTTGCTTAACGAACAGCATATCAATATAGCATTATTATATTCTCTTTTTCTATCTACTATTTTATCAGATCGCCGTACCTAGTAGCGTTTAATATAAGTTATTCTTGAAGTTCTTTTTTTCTGGCACATTTTATGACGTGTAGGAATTTCTCCTAATTCCGTTGTGATACTCTCTTTATGTTTCTGTGTAATATTCCTTGTGTTGCTTCTTTTTCTGTCAGTCAATTTCAGACTGATGTTAACCTTGAAAGACCTCTACAAGAGCCGTTTCATGGCACAACCTCGACACTGAAATTGATTTTGTGGCATCCTTTCGATTTAAATTATATTATGAATGAAATTCCGCGCCGGTATGTTCGTGCTGTTCTCTTTTTCCTGTGACAAGACTGAGCGGTGGAACTACACACATAAAAAAAGTTTTGCATCAACTCGGTTTCGAGAATTCCGGAAACAGTACAGAAAATTGGAATAGAGATCAACATAAACATCATTCTCGCCCTTTTTATTGCTCATGAAACCCACACATTGCATGTTGTACCACTATGCAGCGAGACCTTCAGAGGTGGTGGTCCAGATTGCTGTACACACCGGTACTTCCAATACCCGGTAGCACGCCTTCTTGCACTCATGCATGCCTATATTCGTCGTGGCATACTATCCAAAGTTCATCAAGGCATTGTTGGTCCAGAGTGCCCCACTCCTCAATGGCAATTAGGCGTAGATCCCTTAGAGTGGTTGGTGGGTCACGTCGTCCATAAACAGCCCTTTAAAATCCAGCCCAGGCATGTTCAATAGGGTTCATGTCTGGAGAACATACTGGACACTCTAGTCGAGCGATGTCGTTATCCTGAAGGAAGTCATTCACAAGATGTGCACATATCCTACAGCCAGTACGGCGCGTTCCATGACCACCAGCGGCGTACGTCGGCCCCACATAATGCCACCCCCAAACAGCAGGGAACCTCCACCTTGCTGCACTCGCTGGACAGTGTGTCTAAGGCGTTCAGCCTGACCGGGTTGCTTCCAAACACGTCTCCCACAATTGCCTGGTTGAAGGCATATGCGACACTCATCGGTGAAGAGAACGTGATGCCAATCCTGAGCGGTCCATTCGGCATGTTATTGGGCCCATCTGTACTGCATTGCATGGTGTCGTGGTTACAAAGATGGACCTCAACTTGGACGTCGGGAGTGAAGTTGCGCATCATGCAATTATTGCGTACAGTTTGAGTCGTAACACGACGTCCTGTGGCTGCACGAAAAGCATTATTCAACATGGTATTAACGGTCATCCACTGCAGTAGTAGCCCTTGGGCGGCCTGAGAGAGGCATGTCATTGACAGTTCCTGTCTCTCTGTATCTCCTCCATGTCCGAACAACATCGCTTTGGTTCTCTCCGAGACTCCTGGACACTTCCCTTGTTGAGAGCCCTTCCTCGCACAAAGTAGCAATGCGGACGCGCTCGAACTGCAGTATTGACCGTCTAGGCATGGTTGAACTACAGACAACACGATCCGTGTACCTCCTTCCTGGTGAAACGCCTGAAACTGATCGGCTGTCTGACCCCCTCCATCTAATAGGCGCTGCTCATGCATAGTTGTTTACATCTTTGGGCGGGTTTAGCGACATCTCTGAACAGTCAAAGGGACCGTGCCTGTGATACAATATCCACAGTCAACGTCTATCTTCAGGAGTTCGTGGACCAGGGGTGATGCAAAACTTTTTTTGATGTATTTCACATTTGACAGATTAATAGAGGCAACTTGTGCTTTGCATCTTTATTAGGATTCATTTTACAATAACTTTTTGTTCATATGTATATCACGTGCATCCTAATTATCCAATGTACTCTGTATTATCATGTTTCCGGCTACCTCGCGCGGTCTAGGGCGCCTTGTCACGATCCGCGTGGCTCCCCCAGTCGGAGGTTCGAGTCCTCCTTCAGGCATGGGTGTGTGTGTTGTTCTTAGCGTAAGTTAGTTTAAGTTAGATTAAGTGGTGTGTAATCTTAGGCACCGATGAACTCAGCAGTTTGGTCTCATAGGACGTTAGCACAAATTTCCAAATTTATCATGTTTCTTTTCCTATACCTTATGATGCGATTGTGTGTGTGTGAATGCACATTTATCTGGGTTATAAAGGACAGCGTTGTCTTGCTGCTTTCCGTCTGCTGTCGGTGCGGGTCTTCTATCTTGGTGCAGGGTAAGCAGATTTGAATGGTGGAAGGAACACTCTGGTCACTTCCGTTTACCTGGGACCACCCTCACCAGCGGCTGTGCTGAAGTCACTCTGTCCTGGGCTTCTGGTGAGTTCACTTCGTACTCATTAAGCGTGGTCGTAGCCTTGTTAATTTCTCTTGCGAAATGTGAATGTTTGCTTCAGACTAGGTGAAGTTGTCTAATTTTCTCTTCCAGTTATTAATAATGGAGCGTTGAGCTCATAGATTTGCGGGAAATGTTAGGAGTGCTAGATTTAATAATTATTTCTAAGTCGCATTGTTCCTTCAGAACATTGCGTGATGTAGAACAGCCCAATACGTTAAACCGTTTTTAACTTATGTTAAAAAAAATGGTTCAAATGGCTCTGAGCACTATGGGACTCAACTGCTGTGGTCATTAGTCCCCTAGAACTTAGAACTACTTAAACCTAACTAACCTAAGGACATCACACACACCCATGCCCGAGGCAGGATTCGAACCTGCGACCGTAGCAGCATAACTTATGTGAATGTGAGAATATCCCCATGTACTGAATTGTGTTCAAATTATCTGGCTTTCGATTCAGATTTACCGTTAACCCCGCAGTCCGCACAAACCTCCTTACTGTAGTTTCATTTATGTAGCATTGGCGGAGTTCTGATCCAAGCCTGTCTTATTCTGTATGTCTGTGAACGAATGTGCGGTCTGTTTCCCTCCCTTTCCTCGGTACTTTTCCATACAGACTATGAAATTGTTGATCACTGGGTTATTATTAAGTTATCGTGTGACTTTGAGTTCAGACACCAGCAAAATTTTGTGTATATTGTCGTTCCTTGAACCCACCATCTTAGCTTCATTAATAAATATTTTTGTCAAAGTTTAATTCTCATGTATTATGCGTATTGAATGAAGGCTCCTTTATTGAACCATTTTATTTGAAATTATTCTCTTTTATTAATTCTATGTGGCTCCATAGTTTAAGCTTTGTTGATCATTCACGTAAAATACCTTGATTCAATTAATGCAGCTATATAAATTTTTCCCGTCCAGCTTTCGTTATATTTATATGTAGAGTAGTGTCTGGGCTGGTGGCAAACCTGAAAGTCAAATTTGAAACAATTTCAGAAATTATTTTCTTTGTGAGGGGTAGGAACTCAGTAGAAGCACCGTCATATAATTTTATATGGGGTGTCCCCAACCATAGTCGGCAACATGAAGCAGTTAGAATGTAACAGCAAACAGTTAGAACCTTACAACCTCTGTACTTTTGTGACAACACGACACGTATTTAGTAAGAGCAGTAACAATCCAAGTGTTGTAATTAAGATACGCCCCTCACACTTTCATATGGAAAACATAACTAAAATTATGAGGACGTTGTTTGCCGCGGCGACACTCTTGGATAAAACTTTCTCGGATTTCTTACCACGTCATATTTGTATGTAAACTCAAAATTCCAACGACTCTGTCTGTCGTCATCATCAGGGGTAATCAGTAGGAGGAGGAGGAGATTGGTGTTTAACGTCCCGTCGATAACGACGTCTTAGAGACGGAGCACAAGCTCGGATTAGGGAAGGACGGGAAAGAAAATCGGCCGTGCCCCTTCAAAGGAACCATCCCAGTATTTGCCTGAAGCGATTTAGGGAAATCTTGGGAAACCTAAATCAGTATGGCCGGACACGGGTTTGAACCGTCGTCCTCCAGAATGTGAGTACAGTGTGCTAACCACTGGTGTTGTGGTACTTTCGTTCTTAGTTAGATGAATTATGCCATGGAGACGTCACGAACTCACGGAATTTCCATATGCTATCAGACATTACGTCATGACTATGAAAGACGGAAATTAATAACGATACTGATTCCGCTAGACACTAGGCAACTCACCTTGTTTCTTTGTACACTTTCAGTATCAAGCGCCCATTCTCATGCACCAGTTAAAGTTGTTGTTCTCCATTCTGATGTCAACGGCTTGCTTCACGACAAAATCCCAGTAGGTAGATGCATAGTGTAAGATATTTGCTTGTTTATGTAGCTGTGTAAGGCAATAGCAGATTTGTCGAAATAGAGACATTTAATGTGGCATCAGTGGTCTGTGCAGCGTTCTGAAATCGTTAGTGTTGAATGACCAATATAACTGCCGTTGCATTCAGAAAAGCTTGCGAAGGACACTGGGACAAAGGCCGTATTTTACTTGGCGCATAATCTCTTTAATTTTCTTGGGTCGTTATAAAATGGATTGAATGTGTTGTACTCTCAAAACTTTGCCTATTTTATTTGTTGTAGCTCCGAGTAGGCTGATCATCTTACGATGATTATCTGCGGGAGGTGGGTTATGCAACATCTCGTTCACTGTAGCTGGTCATATGGAACATCTCTTTGAGATAACTGATCTAGGAATGCAGGTGGTTCTTTTCAGGAACAGTTTTAGCTATATGTTTTTTTTAATCACCTCATCTCAAACACATCGACTCTCCTTTCCCTGTCTCCGCAGAGTTTAAAACTTACTGATCTATTTGTCATTGGATGACGAAAGTTTTGTCTATTCAGGTGTAATTTAATGTGTGTAAGTTTGCGGTGAATAGTGTGGCAGAGCCTCCCATGTGACTTTCGTACAAAAGACACATCTAAAAATGGCAATTTTCCTTCTCTATTTTTCTCAGCACTGAACTTGGTATTAGTGTGCCTGCTATTCATATGATCAGTTAATGGGTTAGGAGCTTCCATTCCACGTAGCCGACCGGCCGCTGTGGCCGAGCGGTGCTAGGCGCTTCAGTCCGGAACCGCGCTGCTGCTACGGTCGTAGGTTCGAATCATGCCTCGGGCATGGATGTGTGTAATGTCCTTAGGTTAGATAGGTTTAAGTAGTTCTAAGTCTAGGAGACTGATGAGCTCAGATGTTAAGTCCCATAGTGCTTAGAGCCATTTGAAAGCCATCCGCGTGGCCGGATCATAACGAAAGAAGCTAGATTGACGAAGAGGATCTGAATTTAACGCGTGTTCTTTGAAATACTCCACGAAGAAATTAACCATATTGGGAGAAAATGGAGAACCTACGCCTACTCAAAGGTAATGTAAGAAAATTGCGCCGGCCGGAGTGGCCGAGCGGTTCTAGGCGCTACAGTCTGGAACCGCCCGACCGCTACGGTCGCAGGTTCGACTCCTGCCTCGGGCATGGATGTGTGTGATGTCTTTAGGTGAGTTAAGTTTGAGTAGTTCTAAGTTCTAGGGGACTGATGACCTCAGACGTTGAGACCCGTAGTGCTCAGAGCCATTTGAGCCAAGAAAATTACGTACAAATGAGATTTGCCAGGAAGTTGGAAATAATATTTATCAAAAACCAAAAATAGAATATTACGCGTAGTTGGAAATTAAGAAATTCGGAGCAGTTACTGAAATCATCGAATCTGTTTGCTCGCAGCGTGTGTCCGTGTACGGTCTTGTAAGTTTATGACAAGGACTAATTGTGTACTGTGCAATTCCTTTATTTACAAATATATAATAATTTAATGCGCGAATTAACATAAATGCGTGAGGAAGAGGATGAGATGAAGCATCGTTTAGCCGAGGATGGCCTTGGTGTGCAGGGGAGCAGCGTAGGCGGCAGGGGCGGCGTACGCAGGGGCGGCGTATGCGACGGGGGCGGCCACCTTCGCGTACGCTGGGGCGGCGTAGGCGACCGGGGCAGCCACCTTGGCGACGGCGGGGGCGGCGACGACAGCCTTAGCGGCCACCACGGGCTCGCGGTGCACGACGGCGTTGAAGCCGTTGACTGGGTCGGCCGTGTACTCGACGGTGCGGCGGGAGCCGTCGGGTTCTACCAGGCTGTAGCTGCCCTGCACCACGTCGCCGTTGCGTGTCTCCTGCTGGCCCTTGGAGTCGCCGGTCAGCGCGTCCTGGATGTCGTACGCGTAGCTGTACTGAGGGTTCGGGTCGTAGTCGTCGACGACGGCAGCCTTGGCGACGACGGGCGCGGCGCGGGCGACGGCGACGGTCGGGGCGGCGTAGGCGGGGGCGGCGTAGGCGGGGGCGGCGTAGGCGGGGGCGGCGTAGGCGGGGGCGGCGAGTGGCGCTCCGGGTGCGACGACGGCGGGGGCTCCCAGCAGACCCGCGCTCGCCACGGACAGCGCTCCGGCAAGGACCAACAGCTGCAGTCAACGACACTCTCTCACTCTCCGCTTAATTAATGCGTGCCCTAAACTTTTTCGGCTTGTCCCTTTCCTCCTCGGACGCCATTTACAATGGAGGAGGCAGATTCTTACCACCTTTTATCTCAACTGCTAGATATTTAAAAGCGAATTTATACAGTATATTTAGGGAGACGATCACAGTCTTTCACCCATCTACATTTACATCTAGATACGCAGAGACCTCAGAAAGTAAACTACTGGCAATTAAAATTGCTACACCACGAAGATGACGTGCTACAGACGCGAAATTTAACCGACAGAAAGAAGATGCTGTGATATGCAAATGATTAGCTTCTCAGAGCATTCACACAAGGTTGGCGCCGGTGGCGACACCTACAATGTGCTGACATGAGGAAAATTTCCAACCGATTTCTCATACACAAACAGCAGTTGACCGGCGTTGCCTGGTGAAACGTTGTTGTGATGCCTCGTGTAAGGAGGAGAAATGCGTACCATCACGTTTCCGACTTTGATAAAGGTCGTATTGTAGCCTATCGTGATTGCTGTTTATCGTATCGCGACATTGCTGCTCGTGTTGGTCGAGATCCAATGACTGTTAGCCGAATATGGAATCGGTGGGCTCAGGAGGGTAATACGGAACGCCGTGCTGGATCCCAACGGCCTCGTATCACTAGCAGTCGAGATGACAGGCATCTTATCCTCATGGCTGTGACGGATCGTGCAGCCACGTCTCGATCTCTGAGTCAAAAGGTGGGGACGTTAGCAAGACAACAACCATCTGCACGAACAGTTCGACGACGTTTGCAGCAGCATGGACTATCAGCTCGGAGACCGTGGCTGCGGTTGCCCTTGACGCCGCATTACAGACAGGAGCGCCTGCGATGGTGTACTCAACGACGAACCTGGGTGCACGAATCGCAAAACGTCATTTTTTTCGGATGAATCCAGGTTCTGTTTACAGCATCATGATGGTCGCATCCGTGTTTGGCGACATCGCGGTGAACGCACATTGGAAGCGTGTATTCGTCATCGCCATACTGGCGTATCACCCGGCGTGATGGTATGGGGTGCCATTGGTTACACGTCTCGGACACCTCTTGTTCGCATTGACGGCACTTTGAACAGTGGACGTTATATTTCAGATGTTTTACGACCCGTGGCTCTACTCTTCATTCGATCCCTGCAAAACCCTACGTTTCAGCAGGATAATGCACGACCGCATGTTGCAGGTCCTGTACGGGCTTTTCTGGAAACAGAAAATGTTCGACTGCTGCCCTGGCCTGCACATTCTCCAGATCTCTCACCAATTGAAAACGTCTGGTCAATGGTGGCCGAGCAACTGGCTCGTCACAATACGCCAGTCACTATTCTTGATGAACTGTGGTATCGTGTTGAAGCTGCATGGGCAGATGTACATGTACACGCCATCCAAGCTCTGTTTTGACTCTATGCCCAGGTGTATCAAGGCCGTTATTACGGCCAGAGGTGGTTGTTCTGGGTACTGATTTCTCAGGATCTATGCACTCAAATTGCGTGAAAATGTAATCACATGTCAGTTCTAGTATAATATATTTGTCCAATGAATACCCGTTTATCATCTGCATTTCTTCTTGGTGTAGCAATTTTAATGGCCTGTAGTGTAAGTTACGTCTGTCGTCCCAAGCCAAGACCATAGCTCAAAGAGCATGGCGCGTCGCCAGAAGAGAGTACGTACACAGGGTATCCTGCAGACGCAGTTCTGGTGCGGTACGGATAACAGGTGCATCACGGGTTGCGAGTGAAATAGCACGGCAATTGGAAACGTACTGCAATATTGAAGTTCTAGGTGCAGTTCGATTCTTGTGGCAAAATTTCTAGATTTTGTGGGAATTCCTCGTGAAATTCTGTCACTATATGGACTAAATGTGATGTCTTGTACAGCCGTAGTGAAATCGTGCCAACAGTTTGACCGAGACAGCACAGACAAGGGTGAAACTGATCGGGAAGTCCAGACCTCGGTCTTTTCGGCAAACTGGAAGAACATTTGGGAGGAAAGAGATTTTTCAGCGATGGCGAAGCTAAGACAGCAGTTTGCGAATGGCTCGGTGAGCAAGGAGTGGATTTCTGCCGTTCGAGAAACTGAACGATTGGTAGAACGTTCCGACCGTTATTTACAGAGACTTGGTGACTATATTGAAAAATGGTCTCACGTATCTGTGTCACTATGAAGTATAGTGCAGACTGCTATAATAATGAGTTAGTTACTTTTTGAAGTCTCTCGGTCCATATTCAGCCAGTCACTATACGGCGCATGGCGGAAGGTAACTTGCACCATTGTTAGTCATTCCTTTTTCCGTTTCACTCGTGTATGGAGCTTGGAAAAAACCACAGTCTACTTGCTTTCGCAGGAGCTCTGAGTTTTCTCGTCTTGCATTTACGTTCATTACGCGTGATGTATGTTGGTGGCAGAAGCATCGTTCTGTTACTGTTGCCAAGCTCAAAGGCGCCGGCCGGTGTGGCCGTGCGGTTAAAGGCGCTTCAGTCTGGAACCGCGTGACCGCTACGGTCGCAGGTTCGAATCCTGCCTCGGGCATGGATGTGTGTGATGTCCTTAGGTTAGTTAGGTTTAATTAGTTCTAAGTTCTAGCCGACTGATGACCTCAGAAGTTAAGTCGCATAGTGCTCAGAGCCATTTGAACCATTTTTTGAAGCTCAAAGGCCTCTACAACGTCGAGGAGACGTTATGTACGTCCTCGACGTTACATTCTAGTCTACAGGAACTTGGAGGCTGTTTCAATCGAAGCTTCAGGCGAGCCAAACAAACAGTGGGTTATTGGAGGTTCTAATGTGTTTAAGGATGTCACTTCGACATTTGTGTGCTTCTCGATGATGTATATGGAAGAAGTATTGGGATAACTGTGTCTATTGGTGCAAGCAATCATGCAGATTATGGTGGTCTTGAAGCTTTCGAAGATATTAATATAATAGCATGGGACACATTGGACATATCTAATGAATTTAATCTATTTTTTCTGAGATATCCGTTATATACTGGGTGTTTTAAAAACATTCGCCCGATTTCGCAAGACAATATTGTCTACATGAATGAAGACGGGAAAATCTTGAGGTGGATTTTAATTTTTGCATCAAAACTGAACTTTATTTTGGAGCCAGTTGCAAGTTTCCATTTGGTGTGGCTGTCGGTAGATCTCTCACTAATGAAGCTAGTTCGCTCACCCGCTCGCTCGTTCATTACCCAATGTGCGTTCGATTGGAAGGAAACTACCTTATATACTCTACATCTACAGCTACATTGATACTATGGACGCATAGACCAGATGTGGCTTAAATTCGAAGAAAGAGAATCGGCGGCAGCTGAGAGATTTATATACCAAATAAATTAATAAGAGATGATATTGATCCCCCATGGTACACAAAAAGGGTCAGAACCCTGTTGTAGAAGCCACGAGAAAAGTATGCCAAATTAAAATAATGCAAAGTCCCCAAGATTGGTAAAGTTTTACAGAAGGAGATCAAATCCGACTGAAAAATGATTTAGACAAATTATCTGTATTGTGTGAAAAGTGGCAATGAAAAGTGTGAGGTCAGCCACATAAATACTAAAAGAAATTCAGTAAATTTCGGTTACACGATAAATCATGCAACTGTAAAGGCTATCAGCTCAACTAAATATCTAGGTATACTAGTTACGAGCAACTTAATTTGGAATGATCACATAAATAACGTTGTGCGAAAGGCGAAAAATATTGCGGTTTATTGGCAGAATACTTAGAAAATGCAACAGGTCTACTGAAGAGACTGCTTACACTACGCTTGACCGTCCTCTGCTAGAGTGTTACTGAGCGAAATGAGATCCTTACCGGCTAGGAATGACGGAGGACATCGAAAAAGTTCAAAGAAAGGGAGCTTGTTTTCGTTTTGTATTTTCACGAAATAGAGGAGCTGAGGTGGCGATCGTTAAAAGAATAGTGCTTTTTGTTGCTGCGAAATCTTTTCACTCTCAATCTCCGATATTCTCCTTCGAATGCGAAAATGTTTTGTTGATGCCCACTCGCATAAGGAGAAATGATCATCGTAATAAAATAAGGGAAATAGGAGCTCGCGCGGAAAGATTTAAGTGTTCGTTTGTCCCGTGCGCTGTTAAAGAGTGGAACGGTAGAGAAATAATGTGAAAGTGGTTCGATGAATCCTCTACCTAGCACTTAGGCGTGAATTACAGAATAACCATGAAGATGCAGATGTAGGCACATGTAAAAAAGTATGCCAAGACATGTAAATGCATGTAAAAGATACGCGCTTGTAAATTTGGATAGTTATTTTGGAAGTCACAGCTTTGTAGTCCTATTCGTAATTTAAAATTGTACTCCAACTTTCAGTCCGCCTGCTTAGCCGGGTGGTAACGTGCTTGCCTCCCATGCAAGCGGGCTTGGGTTCGATTCCCGGATGGGTTGGAGATTATCTCCGTTCATGTAGTGTATGTTGTGTTGTTCTCATCATCGTTTCATCCTGCTCACCGGCACGCAAGTAGCCCAATGTGGCGTCGACTGAAATAAGACTTGCTTTGCACTCGGCGGCCGAACTTCCCCGGACAGCACCTCCCGGCCAACAATACCATACCATCATTCCATTTTCCAAGTTTCTGTATGGATTCATGTAGATGATATATTCTTGTGAAATGGGATGTATCTCTTTGAGACAGCCTTCTAACTGAAACAACTCCTGCAGTAAAAATCTAAAATCCTTCGTCTATTGCCCCAGCCCAACTTCATGAAGTTTCATAAGGCTTGAACAACACTTCTAATGAACCAAACCCTTCAGAGTCCTTACTATATAAGCTAATGGTATATGAAATTAAATCCGAAAATGCGCACGCTCTTATAAAGCAAGGCTAAATCTACGGAAATAAGCAATCGTGGCGGCAACATGGGAGACCTTCTCCTCCCAGTTTCAAGGGGGAAAAAACACGTCGGCTATTGTTAGTTCTCAATGAAAGGCTTCATGTATGCCTAAGAAAGATGAAAATTTGTGATGAAATCAAGTGTATTCGCTGACAGTTTTACTGTCAGACCTCTTTCGACCTTCGGACTAGAACAGTTTTACCGAGCGAGGTGATGCAGTGGATAGCTCACTGGACTCGCTTTCGGGAGGACGACGGTTCAAACCTGCCTCCGGTAAGCCTGATTTAGGTTTTCCGTGATTTCCCTAAATCACTTCAGGCAAATGCCGGGACGGTTCCCTTTCCTATCCTTCACCAAACAGGTGGGACGGATGAGCTCGCTGGTGTATTCCCTCCCCCAAATTAACCAACCAATCAACTAGAGCAGTTTTTTTCTCATCTGTTAAACCCGATGCTTCACTCTGTCTTAGCCTACTGATTAGCAAACTCTGTGTCTCTTGGTGATCAAATTGTTATATTACCTTTATTTGCCTCCTAGGAAGCTTGTTTTTCTAATACTGTGTATGGAACTCCTTAAAGAAACTGTAACTATTTGATGAATTGCACCTTATATGCACACTATCGTACTACGTAGCTTATTTTATCATGGTGTGTGGAATGTTGTCAGACTGGAAGACAGGGGAATAAGCTACTGCAATGACCGATCGTATTGTATTAGTACATGCTTCACCTAGAATTCCAAAAAGATATTATTTGTTTATTATTCTGACCTGTAAAGCTATGTTTTCCTTATGTAATGTCGCGAGAGACTGTGCGATCTGTGTCAAAATGACAGAATCCTAGAAATTTGATCTGACACAATAAGCTTCATTCCGACCATATTTTAGCTTACTCGAGACTGGTCGATTAGAGATTTAACGTAGACATTTCAGAGTAAATACACTCCTGGAAATGGAAAAAAGAACACATTGACACCGGTGTGTCAGACCCACCATACTTGCTCCGGACACTGCGAGAGGGCTGTACAAGCAATGGTCACACGCACGGCACAGCGGACACACCAGGAACCGCGGTGTTGGCCGTCGAATGGCGCTAGCTGCGCAGCATTTATGCACCGCCGCCATCACTGTCAGCCAGTTTGCCGTGGCATACGGAGCTCCATCGCAGTCTTTAACACTGGTAGCATGCCGCGACAGCGTGGACGTGAACCGTATGTGCAGTTGACGGACTTTGAGCGAGGGCGTATAGTGGGCATGCGGGAGGCCGGGTGGACGTACTGCCGAATTGCTCAGCACGTGGGGCGTGAGGTCTCCACAGTACATCGATGTTGTCGCCAGTGGTCGGCGGAAGGTGCACGTGCCCGTCGACCTGGGACCGGACCGCAGCGACGCACGGATGCACGCCAAGACCGTAGGATCCTACGCAGTGCCGTAGGGGACCGCACCGCCACTTCCCAGCGAATTAGGGACACTGTTGCTCCTGGGGTATCGGCGAGGACCATTCGCAACCGTCTCCATGAAGCTGGGCTACGGTCCTGCACACCGTTAGGCCGTCTTCCGCTCACGCCCCAACATCGTGCAGCCCGCCTCCAGTGGTGTCGCGACAGGCGTGAATGGATGGACGAATGGAGACGTGTCGTCTTCAGCGATGAGAGTCGCTTCTGCCTTGGTGCCAATGATGGTCGTATGCGTGTTTGGCGCCGTGCAGGTGAGCGCCACAATCAGGACTGCATACGACTGAGGCACACAGGGCCAACACCCGGCATCATGGTGTGGGGAGCGATCTCCTACACTGGCCGTACACCACTGGTGATCGTCGAGGGGACACTGAATAGTGCACGGTACATCCAAACCGTCATCGAACCCATCGTTCTACCACACCTAGACCGGCAAGGGAACTTGCTGTTCCAACAGGACAATGCACGTCCGCATGTATTCCGTGCCACCCAACGTGCTCTAGAAGGTGTAAGTCAACTACCCTGGCCAGCAAGATCTCCGGATCTGTCCCCCATTGAGCATGTTTGGGACTGGATGAAGCGTCGTCTCACGCGGTCTGCACGTCCAGCACGAACGCTGGTCCAACTGAGGCGCCAGGTGGAAATGGCATGGCAAGCCGTTCCACAGGACTACATCCAGCATCTCTACGATCGTCTCCATGGGAGAATAGCAGCCTGCATTGCTGCGAAAGGTGGATATACACTGTACTAGTGCCGACATTGTGCATGCTCTGTTGCCTGTGTCTATGTGCCTGTGGTTCTGTCAGTGTGGTCATGTGATGTATCTGACCCCAGGAATGTGTCAATAAAGTTTCCCCTTCCTGGGACAATGAATTCACGGTGTTCTTATTTCAATTTCCAGGAGTGTAAATAGCACTTCGTTGAAGCAATAGTCTGAAAATAGGCATCTAACAGTCATAAGTGTATGAAAATAACCCTATAAATTAGAAACGGGACAGTAACGTAGCTTCTGTTATACTCTCCGTTGCAAATTGTCTTACCTCCTACTCACTCTATAATTCTCAACAGCGATGACTTACGTCAGAATCAAATAAAATTTCGAAGCTGATTGATGGATTGAACGATTTAGAACGATTATCACAATTCTGGCAGAACTGTATTCTTATTAAACTGTGTGTTAATTCAGGAACATCTGTTACTACAACGCTCTTTAGATTTCTAATTGCATCAGCTTACTTCGGCTGTCTTTAGATCTCTTTCCTGTGAGAAACTACCTTTTCCAAAGCAGTACCATCTACAGGGTGTTTCAAAAATGACCGGTATATTTGAAACGGCAATAAAAACTAAACGAGCAGCGATAGAAATACACCGTTTGTTGCAATATGCTTGGGACAACAGTACGTTTTCAGGCGGACAAACTTTCGAAATTACAGTAGTTACAATTTTCAACAACAGATGGCGCTGCGGTCTGGGAGACTCTATAGTACGATATTTTCCACATATCCACCATGCGTAGCAATAATATGGCGTAGTCTCTGAATGAAATTACCCGAAACCTTTGACAACGTGTCTGGCGGAATGGCTTCACATGCAGATGAGATGTACTGCTTCAGCTGTTCAATTGTTTCTGGATTCTGGCGGTACACCTGGTCTTTCAAGTGTCCCCACAGAGAGAAGTCACAGGGGTTCATGTCTGGCGAATAGGGAGGCCAATCCACGCCGCCTCCTGTATGTTTCGGATAGCCCAAAGCAATCACACGATCATCGAAATATTCATTCAGGAAATTAAAGACGTCGGCCGTGCGATGTGGCCGGGCACCATCTTGCATAAGCCACGAGGTGTTCGCAGTGTCATCTAAGGCAGTTTGTACAGCCACAAATTCACGAAGAATGTCCAGATAGCGTGATGCAGTAATCGTTTCGTTCGGATCTGAAAAATGGGCCAATGATTCCTTTGGAAGAAATGGCGGCCCAGACCAGTACTTTTTGAGGATGCAGGGACGATGGGACTGCAACATGGGGATTTTCGTTTCCCCATATGCACCAGTTCTGTTTATTGACGAAGCCGTCAGTAAACCAAATGCTGCCCACATGCATATCGCCGTCATCAATCCTGTGCACTATATCGTTAGCGAATGTCTCTCATGCAGCAATGGTAGCGGCGCTGAGGGGTTGCCGCGTTTGAATTTTGTATGGATAGAGGTGTAAACTCTAGCGCATGAGACGATACGTGGACGTTGGCGTCATTTGGACCGCAGCTGCAACACGGCGAACGGAAACCCGAGGCCGCTGTTGGATCACCTGCTGCACTAGCTGCGCGTTGCCCTCTGTGGTTGCCGTACGCGGTCGCTCTACCTTTCCAGCATGTTCATCCGTCACGTTCCCAGTCCGTTGAAATTTTTCAAACAGATCCTTTATTGTATCGCTTTTCGGTCCTTTGGTTACATTAAACCTCCGTTGAAAAGTTCTTCTTGTTGCAATAACACTGTGTTCTAGGCGGTGGAATTCCAACACCAGAAAAATCCTCTGTTCTAAGGAATAAACCATGTTGTCCACAGCACACGTGCACGTTGTGAATAGCACACGCTTACAGCAGAAAGACGACGTACAGAATGGCGCACCCACAGACTGCGTTGTCTTCTATATCTTTCACATCACTTGCAGCGCCATCTGTTGTTGAAAATTGTAACTACTGTAATTTCGAAAGTTTGTCCGCCTGAAAATGTACTGTTGTCCCAAGCATATTGCAACAAACGCTGTATTTCTATCGCTGCTCGTTTAGTTTTTATTGCCGTTTCAAATATACCGGTCATTTTTGAAACACCCTGTACAATACATTATGATTTGCTTCATAGGGACAATGCCTTTTACGTAATTATGACGTTGTTTTCGAACTAGTATGGGAGGTTCGAGATATGTTCAAACGATGATGGTTTAAGTTCTTTCATTCTTTGTTGACGATAGATAAATATAACGTTCTGTGTATACATTCTGATACGTTGATGCACCGAACAGCGAAGTTAACAGAGTAGCAGTTATGCGATTTCGAATACAGTCGTAATAACGTGGAAGAAATATTAGAAGAGGCAAACGTTTCATTGCCTTTTATTTTGCATTTGTCATTCTGATTATATAAGTGAAGTTAATCTGTAAATGCTCACCTTCTATTGGCTAATGCTTTGTATAACAACAGTAGACAAGCAAATACACATTCGTGAAACTTCTGGCATTCTCCATTAGTTCATTTATTTACGAGATTAAATGTAGGAGTAACTGCTAACATAATAAATAAGGACTATTAACAGTACTTTAGTGACGTTTTACTTAAAATTATTTCCGGCTCGTGTGTTGACATACACTATATTTATAATTTTTAAAGAAAATTTCGTTGTAGATCACATAAACTGCTTCTCCATATTCCGGTGTATTAGGAATTTACATATCAAAAAAATTTCTGTATCATATCTGATTGCGACTGAAAGTTTGATTGAGCTTCTGACAAGGAGAGTAATTAACATAAATTTTGTACATTGATAGTAAGAAAAAGAGGCCTGTGAAAAACCTGAAAAGCACGCCGGAAAGAAGTAGTTGTCTTTCATCCACCGTCCTGTCAAGTGGAATGTAATTTAAGAAGGACACATTTCACTTACATTCGTCACCGTGGTCAAATAATAAGCGCGAGAAAGTCGTTAACTGCTACCAAAATCAGTGTCACTTTACAGCCGAGTGCACGCTATCAGGAAACTTTCTGCAAATATATAATTGTTCGGGGCACTAGGGCTCGAACTGCGTTCCAGAACCAGCACCCATAATTTAAAACCAGTTATAGTTACAATGCAAATTCTATGCAAACTGAAAACAGACTCTTGGGCTGTAGCTCGTACATTTTCTACCGTATAGTCTACCTCTTTCCAAAGGGGCTAGCTGTGTGAACACTGTGCAGGAGAATGCATAAAGAAGAGGCGACAGATTGAAGCTTTGCCCATGAAACGTGCTCTATGGCCTCAGTCTGAGTGGGAGATGCCCGTGGAACTCCCTTGACCGAGATTGAAACCTGATGCGGTGTATAGCTTTAATCTGCCAGAGTTTCATTACCACTGCATAGCAATTTAGGTATAACGTTGACGACGAGGGCGCATCCATTTCGGTGAGTCCTGGTGCATAGACGCCCCAAGTAATTAACGGGAAGATCACGACAGCTGTAGGTCTCGACTAACCGACCGTGGAAAGACGACTGTCACAAGATGGCTGCAATACTACTGTTGGACAGACGCCAAGAAAAAAGTGCAATCTGCTACGGGAAGAGAAATAAGCACAACGTAAGAGCGAGAATGCTGCTTACCGTGACTGCCATTGTGGTGGATGTGAACTGACTGTTGGCTTCTCTGGACCCGGGTGGGTCTTATATACCTGGCCGGACGTCCAGTTGATGTAATCGGGTGCTCTTTCAAAATTGACCACGCCTGCGTGGCCGGCAGCTGAGCTCAGTGCGTCTACGCGTTACAGCGATCTATTTGGAGTGACCCCGGCTTCAGCCCCGGGGCGTGACCGAAATCGGCGCCCCGCTTCTGTCGAAAGCCGGCCGGCCGCGGTTACACCACAGCATCCAATGTCGCTTTCACCGCCTTATCTTACACGCCCTCCGCTTTGCGTCTCGGCGCAGACATCTCTTATTGTCCATAGCGTGTCCCTGCGTTCATTCATCATTACTTGACACATTACACTGAGGAGAAATATTGACCTTCGCAGAAGAAATACGTTACTACGCACCGTTATTTCGTGACGCCAACGAGGAGAAACTGTGTTTGCAGCTTATAATATTAAAAGCACCACGAAACTAGGATTTCTTTTATGTTTCATCGCCACTATTGTTATCTTCGTTAATAATTTTCATTTCAGACATCTGTGAAAGCCCTGTTTGATGTGATCTGCGTTTTAGGGAAATGTCAGCAATTTGTGTCAGAGATACAGTATGAGTCAGATTGTCTTTTCGAGAGATTTGATTTAATAGGTTTATCTTGACGCTCACAGAGTCTGAATACATTGAGCCTAAATGCATCGAACACTGAATAATGAGCAAGAAGGGCGTTAAGTCTCAACTGCAAGAAAAATTTAATGTAATGTTGGCATTTATACTGGGGTTACAGGTAAGTGATTAAATACTTACAAGCAATTGTTGATGTAATTTATGAGATTGGCAAACAAGCGTTAATTAGACCTTATTTACCAATCGATAAATTAAATGCCAATTAACAGTCGGAATACTTGTATATTTTGCCATATTACCAGTCTGTTTGTGCGCCCTCTGAGACGGACAAATTTATTGTCGGTATTCCAAATATTTCTCTAGATAATTTAATTACATCTGCACCATGACGTTGAAGTGCCTCGTTAAAATAATGCAGCACAGGCAAAGGACATATCACTGAATACGAATTTTTTAAAACAGTATTGTGCAGTAAGGTAGTATTAAGTGGACACCAATATAAGCGAATGGATTACATGGTAAATAAGTAAATAATCTTTGTATATAACTTGTCTTACGACGGCTTTCAACTGCTGGCATGCCACTGTTGATTGTTGAAATGTCCAATTTTCCCTTTGACGAAGAATTTCTAACATGAAAAACTTTCACCAGCGTTCCCTCGCTACATTTCAGACTTCTGCAGATTACATTAAAAAATGACAGAAAAGGCTAACAAATGTGCAACTGACCGTACTGACAAAAGCCGTATTTTTATAAAGCTGGAGAGAACTTACAGTGAAACAAGCTGCTTTAGAACAATACGTAAGATAAAGGAGGATGGATTGTAAAAAACTCTGTCGAAATGACATTCATCTTAAGCTTTGAGCAGATATTCTACTGACCATATGTAGAAATAAGGTCTGCCAAATTTCAGAGAATCAGATTGCAGTACGTCCGATACCAGTTGGATGTAGAGTCTAGTTGGTTCTAAATATGTCTCCAAGTGCTTTTACTAACCCCTCTAGTTGCTATTCAAATGAACAAGAAGGGTGAGTTTCCACTGGGACCGGAAGGAATTTGATGAATGTTACACGGTCCACATTGCATATGTTATTATTGCGACTACTCAGAACTGGAGGAACACCCTCGCATAGACCAGTGATTTAAAGAAAGTAATGCTATAAACTTTAAGTTACTTTTTTGCCCACTAATATGTTTGACTGTGGATGGAACGGTTCAAGGCAACAAATAGAGGACAACACCTGAATTGTCCTACGTGACGTTGTCGAGTTCATTGGCACAGCAAAAGGAAGCTTGCTATACGAGTCAACCACAATCAACCAACGAGTCTATATGCACACGTTGCCGTGGTAATTACGACTTAGGCCAAGCAGAGAGTTTTGTGGCGGAGCGGACTGATTTTCCGCACATGCGTGACACTGTGACGTCATCTGTTCTATTTGGGTGTCCATCGCTGCCAAGTACAGTGTCGACGCGCTAATTGTTTCTTACGAACAATCCCCCGGTGTCCTTGGTGAAGTAACTGTAACACTTCTTTTTGCAAAGCTTTAGGGATCAACACATTGTCCACTGTCATTTTGAACAAGAATCAATCCTTTCTGTATAGCGAAGCTACGCCGACGTGCAAAGTATAGGCCCACTACAGAGTTCGTTATGCTATGCAAGGAACGAGGCCAAGATGTGCGAATGCATGTGAGCAAAATGTTCAAATCTGAATCAGCCTCCGTGGTCTGCGCAATTTCCCTGTAGTTCAGCAGAAAAGATTGAAGCGATTCAGAATCCTGAACATCAATGTGACATCAAGATGCAGCAGAAGCGTCAAAGTCTGTATCAGGGCCAATCGGAAGACGTGACGGTGCGTCCGCATTACTATGTTGAGCTGTCGAACGACACACAATCTCGTACTGGTACTGAGGCAACAACAAAACCCATCTTGCAATTTTTGGGCAGTTTGTACAGGAACCGATTTCATCGGATGAAACAAGGTCTTCAAATGCTTGTGATCCGTTACTAAGTAGAATTTTCTGCCACACAAGCAGTGGTGGAATTTGGTGACACCATACACAATAGCCAGTGCCTCTTTCTCTGTTTGTGGATAATTACACTGAACTTTTGATGCGAAAGCAATAGACCTGTCTTTATCACCAATTCTGTGTGAAAGCACTCCAACAACCGGTTTGTCAGGATCAAAGTGAACCAAGCATCGATCACTGAGCAATGCATCTTTAAGTTTTTGAAAAGCTTCTTGGCTCTCATCTGTCCAAAGAAAGGGGACATTTTTGTGATGCAAGAGAGCTGCGATTTGTGCAGCATTCGGTATGAATCGAATGTAATAGTCCATTTTCCGTAAGACTGACTACAATTCTGTGACATTGGGAGGAACTGGCAGGTCACGTGTGGCTAACAAATGTGACTGAAGAGGATGTACACCTTGACTTGTTTATGAAATGACCAAGATACTGCAACTCAGGTTTAAAAAAATTCATTTGTCCAGTCTACACTTTAGTCCTGCATCAGATAACACACAAAACAAAGCTCGCAAGTTGGCAATGTGTTCTTCAGGTCTATGACCTGTTGCGACAATATCGTCCAAATAGTTTGAACAGTTTTTTACTTGAGCAGTCAACTGTTCCAAATACCGTTGGAAAATGACGGGTGCGGGAGCACTGCCAAAAGGCAAACGCAAATATTTAAATAAGCCAAATGTGCGATCACAACACACACTTTTTGAGATTCTTCATATAGTGGTATTCGAAGATATGCGTTGCGCAAATCAATTTTTGAAAGTAACGACCAGTGCCTAATTTGTGCATGATATCCTCTGGATGGGCAATGGATAAGTATCAATCACAGCCTGTGGGTTGCCTGTAGACTTAAAGTCAACACAGAGGAGAATGCGACCTGAAGGTTTGGGGAGCAAAACCAATTGACTTGCCCACTAACTAGCTTGTATGGGTGCAATAGCTCCGTTATTTTGCAATTCCTTAAGTTCAGCAGTGACTTTGTCCCGTACTGCAATGGGAACAGTTCTGGCTCGGCAAAATTTCGTCTGAGAATTGTCCTTCAGAGTAATGGGTACAACAAAATTGTTACCCTTGCCTGAACCTGTAGAAAAGAGTTAGGGGAATTCTTTTAGCGAGCTAGCTACAGTGTCTTGTCCATGGAATGCAGACACTGACAACACATTGTCCTGAATGTTAAAGCCAAACAAATCAAATGAATGAATACCAAATATGTTCTCACAGTCACGTGATTTTAACACCGTGGAAGTCACTGTTCGCGTGTGCGAACGATACATGGCAGGCAACGTATATTCTCCGAGAATGGGAATGTCTTATCCATTATAAGCTGTCAGATGCATGCTAGTTTGAGACAGGCATGGAGAGCCTAAAACTTCATACATGTGACGATTTAGCAATGTGACAGAGGCATCTGTAGCTAAATGAAATTTCACATGTTTCCTGCACAAAAGCAAATGAAAAACATTTTTTTTGGACTGGCGTAGCACTGAAGAAACTGCTCGCTTGCTAGTTTTGCTAATGCCTGCAGCAGACTTGAAATATACTGCCTTAATGACATGGGCCTTGTGACTAGATTTTTGTGCGTGACCAGAATTCTTATGTTTGGTCAGTTGTGAACATACAGACTGTACGTGTTCTTTCTTGCCACACGCATTACACCTGACTTGTCAGGAGGGTGGTCTTGGCGTCTGCGCTGTGAATAATACTAAGGGAAAGACTTAATTTTGTTTGCCTGTGTAGCCGCTTGTGTAGCAATCTGCTTATGTTGCGTGGAGCGTTGTTTACTCGGTGTGGCGAGCACAAGCTGCCACTGCCAAATGGGCCGGTCGCGAACAAGGGACTCTACCCGGAAAATAGCTGTCTGCTCAAATTTATCGGCTGACAGGGTACCTGAATCGTACTGATCTAGTATTTGCATTCTCTGCTGACACGATGGATCGGACAGTTTCAAAATCTGTTCTCTGAGTTTGACATAAGGTACATTGTACACGAGCACATCATGCAACATAACATCTGAATATAAAGCACCACAAGCACATTTGAATTTGCATTTCCTCGTCATACCCTGCAAATTTGTTACCCACTCATGATAAGTTTGTTCTGGCCTTTGTTTGCAATTAAAGAACTGATATCTAGCTGCTACTACATTCACTTGTAGGTCTTAATAGTTAGTTAGCAAAGCTACAACCTGATAATACGAAAGTACACTCAGAGTGGCGTTAGGATATAACTTCTGGATAAGTCAGAACATTGCACTTCCTAAAGTGGACAAGAAATATGCTAGTTTCACAGTACCTGGTAGGTTGTGAGGAATGACATGTAGATGTTTGCTGAGCCTGAAACTGAAACACCTGCATTAGCTGTGTTGCATCTAACGCAGGATAAGAGACTTTTAAAGCAGGTAAACACTCCTGCAAAGTAAAGACAAGAGAGAATTAAGGCGCCAGAAAAACACAAAAGAAAATTCCGTGGCCGCCAGGCACTAGGCTCTTCTTATAACTCGTCGCCAAATGTCGTATCCTGTCCGCTCATCTAATATAGCGTGCCTAGGAAGCTGTTTTCTTCGGATAGCAAGACAACAATTCAAGCAAATCATATTAATGGAGTTTATTAGAGTGAATTAAATCGACAATACTTTGCGTTTTCACAAAGAGGTCTCGCAAACAATTGGCGACATGCCAATAAGCAATGTCCTTTGGTATATACAATTTCAATGCAAGCAAAACACAACAGTTCAGAAGTCATGGCTAAAGCGTTTGGATGACAGTTTGTCTTCTTGTGCTCCCACAGTTAGGTGGGGTGGCGCTTATATTCTCTTTGTATAGGGACCGCTCCTGTCGTGGTGTCGTCCTAGTCAGCATACTCTTGGCTGACGTCATCTCAGAGCCCTCTCTGCTGTAACGTTCCAGCCCAACGTGCTGGCGCTTGATGTTACACTGGAACAAGAAATGTAACCCTTCCGCAAATTGCTGCAGATTTCAGTGCTGATCCATTAACAAGTGTCAATGTGTGAACCATTCAATGAAACATCATTGATATGGACTTTCGGAGCCAAATACCCACTCATGTACCTTTGATGACTGCATGACACAAAGGTTTACGCCTCACTTCGGCCCGTCCTCACCAACATTGGACTTTTGCTGACTGGAAACATGTTGCCTGGTCGGAAGAGTCTCGTTTCAAATTGTATCAAGCGGATGAACGTGTATGGGTATGGAGACAATCTCATGAATCCATGCACCCTGCATGTCAGTAGGGGACTGTTCTAGCTGGTGGAGGCTCTGTAATGGTGTGGGGTACGTGGAGTTGGAGCTGATATATCTAGGGGTTGGGTTGTTTGTGGGAAGAGACCAAACTGCGACGTCATCGGTCTCGTCGGATCAGGGAAGGACGGGGAAGGAATTCAGCCGTGCCCTTTCAGAGGAACCATCCTGGCATTTGCCTGGAGCGATTTAGGGAAATCACGGAAAACCTAAATCAGGATGGCCGGACGCGGGATTGAACCGTCGTCCTCCCGAATGCGAGTCCAGTGTGATATATCTAGATATGACTCTGACAGGTGATATGTACGTATGCATCCTGCCTGATCACCTGTATCCATTCAGGTCCATTGTGCTATACAAAGAGAATATAAGCGCCACTCCACCTAACTGTGGGAGCACAAGAAGACAAACTGTCATCCAAACGCTTTAGCCATGACTTCTGAACTGTGCAGTTCTAGAAGGACAGTGCGACACCACACACATCCAGAATTGCTACAGAGTGGCTCCAGTAACACTCTTATGAGTTTAAACACTTCCACTTGCCACCAAACTCCCCAGACATGAACATTATTGAGCATATCTGGGATGCTTTGCAATGTGCTGTTCAGAAGGGATCTGTACCCCCTCGTACTCTTACGGATTTATGGACTACCCTGCAGGATTCGTGGTGTCAATTCCCTCCAGCACTGCTTCAGACATTAATCGAGTCCATGCCATATCATGTTGCGGCACTTCTGCTTGGTCGCGGTGGCCCTACACGATATTAGGCAAGTGTACCAGTTTCTTTGGCTCTTCAGTGTATTTACGCAGTTGACATATCTCTCAGCCTTTACAGTATCTGCATCTGTTAAGACATGTCACACTGTATGCGATGAATGTTTATCGTAAGTGAAAGGCGAGGAGAAAGGTCTCCAACAAAATCGCTTCGATCGCATGGCTGTGGTTTACATATACCTTAATCTGTTACTGATAATTACGTAAGCATTATACCTCTACAATTTACAAGGGTTGGAAAACGGTACTGAAACACTGCCAGAATTTCAGGTTGCACAATTGTATTTGATCACTAACGGCACCTGTGCAATGTCCTCAATACGTTGCAAGACGCAGTCGTGGTCGGAACACAGTTATGTGTAGTTGTGAGTACATTATGTCAGAGCTAAATAAAGTCGAACGTGGGCTAAGTGTTGGTTCCGTACCCATGGAAGCCGAAGCGTTTGATATTCCGAGAGGCACTGTGTCGAAGACATATGCCACATAGAGGAAAAGTGGAAAAAGTCACAACCCGGACGAAAGGATGTGTTGCGTGATCGTGGCAGACGATCATTGCAAATACTATCAGCTCAAAAAAGAAAAAATAAAATTAAAATAAACGAAGGGAGCTCCAGGAGAGTGCAGGAAGAGCTGGAATTTCAAAACCACTCATTAGTGATGCAAACACCCGTAACGGGAAAATGTTGTCCTAAGTCAACAAATCTAGACTATGGAGCACTGGAAGAGAGTCATTTGGTCAGATGATTCTTATTTCACAATGAAAGGCGATCATGCTTTGTAGTGCTCGCAGAAAATACCATTGGGTTTCTATGACATTAACATTGGGTTTCTGTGATATCGTTTAGTTAATAGTAATTCAGCCACAATGTAATTTAAAAGTTGAAATTTATTCCTTACAGACAGCTTAATTGAAATAGTTGTAGATGTTCTATCTGGAGCGACACACGAAAAATTGTGCTGGACCTTTTTATCACTTATGGTCACCCTACTGCTTAGGCTATCTGAGCATGCTTCCCAGACCAAGCCAAACTTACATATGTCACACGCCTACCTATTTCTTTTCATCAGCAGGTAATCTGGGTTTGAGTCCCAGTTCGGCACAAATTTTCATGTATTGCTCCAGTTCGTATATATATATATATATATATATATATATATAAGGCAAAACGGGCCCATGATAAAAATATCAGTGATAGTCTATGACTTATCCTTGTCTTGGTTCTAAAACCTACATGGGAATCACGAGATGTGCGAGTGTGCGTAAATGAATTAATAATCTACGAGAAGAAATAGCTACGTCTGTGGCATATGGAAGATTGGGTCAGTCTGTGGGGCATGCTCAGCTAGCGTAAGTGGCATTATACCTCCCAGAGAGCTACGGAGGGGTCATGCGCCAGACCTCCGCGACCGGGGCACGTGTCGTGCGTTATGTTTACTTTTGCTGCTGCTTAGTGCCGTCTTCCTTATAGGTCTATATGGTGCACAACTATACAAAACGACTTTATGTTTCACCTTTTGTTCAGGCTTCACCCGACCCAATCCCGTATCCTATTGTTGGAAGTGCAGACTTGCTGTTTGCAATATGTCGCTAGCTTGTGTTATGTGGGCGGTTGAGACTGTGATTTCTGACGTGTCTACCAAGCTAATTTATTGCGAGAGCGAGCGAATGACAGTGTTTAAGAATTGCCTAGAGAGGTAGTGCTTCGATCAGGTGTTGTAAGCTGATGTTCTGGTAATTTTGCCCTTAGTTAGCTGCAGTAATTGTACTGTTTTGATTCTGTGGTGTCACCACCAGACACCACACTTGCTAGGTGGTAGCCTTTAAATCGGCCGTGGTCCGTTAGTATACGTCGGACCCGCGTGTCGCCACTATCAGTGATTGCAGACCGAGCGCCGCCACACGGCAGGTCTAGAGAGACTTCCTAGCATTCGCCCCAGTTGTACAACCGACTTTGCTAGCGATGTTTCACTGACAAAATACGCTCTCATTTGCCGAGACGATAGTTAGCATAGCCTTCAGCTACGTCATTTGCTACGACCTAGCAAGGGCGCCAGTACCAGTTACTATTGATACTGTAATAATGTACCGGCAAAACCGACGTTCTTCATTAATGGATTAAAGTTAAGTATCCCACCAGCTACGTCCGTTTTTTCTAAATTCTAATTTCCTTGTCCTGTTCCAGACCTCACGCCAGCCTGCGTGAGCTAAAACGCGTGCCTTTCGGCTTCCTCTTGTAACCCGGTGTTGGCTCTCCTGCCAACCCACAACAGATTCCACAGAAACTGATTTTTTTTAAATTTTTTTTAATGTACTGTCTACGTTACATGCCGCAAGTTGCATTGACTTTCAGAATCCGTTATTGTTTAAATCTGCGAGTATTTCAACTGATATTGTAACATGTTATTGTCGTATGGCTGGTACTGAATTTTTTCCGGTGAACATATTAGTTCAAATGGTTCAAATGGCTCTGAGCACTATGGGACTTAACTTCTAAGGTCATCAGTCCCCTAGAACTTAGAACTACTTAAACCTAACTAACCTAAGGACATCACACACATTCATGCCCGAGGCAGGATTCGAACCTGCGACCGTAGCGATCACGTGGTTCCAGACTGTAGCGCCTGGAACCGCTCTGACACCCCGGCCGGCAACATTTTAGTCGTGAATTATGATGTAAGCTATATATGTCTATGAGGATTGATTGTTTACCAGTCTACATATGTAATGGAACCAGGTGGATGTTAATAGCAGCCATGTTCAGCAAGACTGTGGGACTTAAAATCGGAACCAGTGAAGAATTTATGAATGGCAGGCTCCATGTGGTTCCCAAGTTGTGCAGCGAACCGTAAACCATAAAATTACCAAATATGCAGCAACCAGTCACAAATTCATGTCATTGAAAACTGTTTTGTTGCCACCTGTGATGTCATTTCATGGTTATTTTACAAAAATAAATGTAAAAAATTGGTATTTGTAACTGAACTCAATCAATCGGACCCAAACTAGAATCCTACAGCATAGTACGTCCACAATGGGTGATATTGTTAACGCAATCTCAGAATCCACATTTATTGCCTGTGAACAGGCGGAACATTGGTTAGCACTACCGCTGCAGAAAACACGGGTGAGGGGAGCACTAAAAGACAAAACACTAGAAGTGAAGTAACAGGTGCGGTTGTCCTCTGAGTGCAAGGGGCGAACGTTCGCTCAAATTTCTCCCCTGATCAAGAAGGTAATATTGGGTGTGGACTTCATGCAACAGCATGACACTGTGATAGTTGTGAGTAAAGAGAAATTTATCTTGATGTTGGAAGACGAGACGTTGCATTCTGTTTCAACGGAATAGAGCCAATCAGTAGCGCTCCACCACAATCTAAGTGATCACAACATCCCCACAGAAGGTGGTTTTCGAGGGCAAGTCTGCCTCTCTCCCTGTGACACTCCAACGAGATGCAAACCGGAGTCTACACAACATGAAGAGATACTCCATAAGATATAAGTAAATATTTCCAAGCTACAGAATATTCCAGAAGAGAGGCGTGAAGAACCAAAGAATATTTCTGTAGAATATGTGGAAGTATTTCCTAGCAAAATGGGTACTTTTAAAAACCAGAGTAATTACTGTTAACTTCTGTCACATCTGTATCAATTAAAAGTTTTAAATTATAATGTTCAATAACCCTCCCTGTAGGATTATAATGTAGTAATTCCCCAATCACTACGCCCATACGAGTCGTACGAGTTTGATCCCACATTCATGTACGTGCCAGTACTAGACTGGTGGCTGATCTGTCCTGTCCAATGTCACTGTCACACCGCCACAGCTCATCGGAAGACCAGTCACAAAAAGTTATTATTATCTTTGCTTTCATGGCCTCCGTAAATTGTGTCGTGTGAATGTAGCACCATTAAACTTTTCTTCTTGTTTAATAATTTGTTTCTTAGACATAAGCCCATAGTAAGGACCCGCTAGGTTAGCCGAGAGCGCTAATGCGCTGCTTCCTGGAGTCGGGTAGGCGCGCTGGCCCTGGATCGAATCCGCCCGGCGGATTAACGACGGAGGCCGGAGTGCCGGCCATCCTGGATGTGGTTTTCAGGCGGTTTTCCACATCCCACTGGGTTAATACTAGGCTGGTCCCCACGTCCCGCCTCAGTTACACGGCTCGCAGACATCTGAACACGTTCACACTATTCCATGGATTACACTAGCTGCAGACTAATTCCGTCCCGGGGGGTACAGGGTGGCGGCAGGAAGGGCATCCGGCCACCCCTTGAATTAACCTTGCCAAATCCGAGTAACCTTGCCGATCCTGCATCACTGCGGGAAACAGGCACACGCAAAAGAAAAGAAAAGAAAAGAACATAAGCTCACAGTAAGATCAAAATCTGGACTTTTGTGAAGGTAGAGGGATGTAAAAAGTATAACTATTATTAAGTATTGTAATAGTGTCGACATTTTCGATCCTCATTCTGAGGCTAGGGCAGGGAGGTGAAGGGCCCCGTGCCATACTGCCAGTGCTCGGTCTCTCTCTTATTGATCTTGGCACGCTTCAGATCAGTCTCTGAGAGACTGGAGTTTTCCGCGATGCCTCTCCATATGTAGGACCTCTGTATCCCTTATTTCCAATACATTGCATTGGTGTCAATTGGGCCTTCATATTATTACCACTAAATTCACAGCCTATCCTGTCGCCTACACACCTAGCGTGTCTGTTCTGCACACAAGTAGAAGATCGTGGACAAAATCACAAACATTGCAAAAGCGACGATAAGGAGCCAGTAGAGAAATGCCAAGAGCGCCAAGCAGCCATTTTCCTATATGTACCACAAAGTATTTATAAGGAATCACAGTTTGTTCTGCTGCAAAGTGAAAAATTAGTCATGCATTCTGCGATTTGCATTTTCTTAATACAGTGCGTTGACCCTCTCGCTGCTTACGTCAGACCGGGTGCTGCAGCTTTCGTCGGTAGTCATGTTAACAACACAACCAACACGGTGATATCGCTCTCCGCAATCAGTGCGGTCCCAAATGGCTGGCCCGTCAGGTAATCCGCCTTTGGTCTGCTTTGACGGTTTCTTTCCTGTAAGCATCCCTTTGTGCACACATCTCACCTTTGCTGAAAAATAGAAAGAGGTTCCTATAAGTATATTTGTACTTAAATGCAATTTTATCTAACTAGTTGGTAATCCATCATAAAATCTGATTGTGTTTGATTTAAAAAAAGTGTGTGTAAACATGAAGTTTTCGATGAGATTTGTAATGCTTAGCACCACAGTTAACTTATTATTAAATAATAGAGAATGATATCAAGATGGTTTGCACAGTTAAGTTTTCCTCTGCACAAAAAAATTAATCTTATCATCAGACTTTCATATGGTTTAAAGTATTACCCTCTCCCCCCTTCCTTCGACCCAAGAAAAAATACGCTACTAATAATATTGTCGTTCATGCTCTTTCATTTGTTTGTCTTTGTAATCATGTTAGTGAGATGCGGGCTCTGCACATAAAGTTTTTATTGAGTGTTGAAGATGGTAAAAACAAACTGTTAATGCTGGCTTCTTAGTTACAGTTCAAAGTAGCACAGAGAAAAAAAACAAATATAGGACACTAAGACGAATAAAAATCATTATCACCCAATGCTCTCTTGGCAAACAGGTGTCTGCTAAAAACTCTCATAACCTCACTCAAAACTTATGGCCAACACTCCAGCATATTTTCACGCTACCAGCGGTATGCCTTTTTTATAAAAACAATAGCCTGTAGTGTGTCCTATGACCACTCAGCTTGTCTAGGAAAAATCTAGAAATATTATTCATGCCATATGCTCTAGACTTCCACTTCATATATAAATGAATTCAGACTTATACTTCTAAATTTTGTACAAATAGAGAAAATCATAGACTATATGAAAAATTTAAGTACACTCCTGGAAATGGAAAAAAGAACACATTGACACCGGTGTGTCAGACCCACCATACTTGCTCCGGACACTGCGAGAGTGCTGTACAAGCAATGATCACACGCACGGCACAGCGGACACACCAGGAACCGCGGTGTTGGCCGTCGAATGGCGCTAGCTGCGCAGCATTTGTGCACCGCCGCCGTCAGTGTCAGCCAGTTTGCCGTGGCATACGGAGCTCCATCGCAGTCTTTAACACTGGTAGCATGCCGCGACAGCGTGGACGTGAACCGTATGTGCAGTTGACGGACTTTGAGCGAGGGCGTATAGTGGGCATGCGGGAGGCCGGGTGGACGTACCGCCGAATTGCTCAACACGTGGGGCGTGAGGTCTCCACAGTACATCGATGTTGTCGCCAGTGGTCGGCGGAAGGTGCACGTGCCCGTCGACCTGTGACCGGACCAAAGCGACGCACGGATGCACGCCAAGACCGTAGGATCCTACGCAGTGCCGTAGGGGACCGCACCGCCACTTCCCAGCAAATTAGGGACACTGTTGCTCCTGGGGAATCGGCGAGGACCATTCGCAACCGTCTCCATGAAGCTGGGCTACGGTCCCGCACACCGTTAGGCCGTCTTCCGCTCACGCCCCAACATCGTGCAGCCCGCCTCCAGTGGTGTCGCGACAGGCGTGAATGGAGGGACGAATGGAGACGTGTCGTCTTCAGCGATGAGAGTCGCTTCTGCCTTGGTGCCAATGATGGTCGTATGCGTGTTTGGCGCCGTGCAGGTGAGCGCCACAATCAGGACTGCATACGACCGAGGCACACAGGGCCAACACCCGGCATCATGGTGTGGGGAGCGATCTCCTACACTGGCCGTACACCACTGGTGATCGTCGAGGGGACACTGAATAGTGCACGGTACATCCAAACCGTCATCGAACCCATCGTTCTACCATTCCTAGACCGGCAAGGTAACTTGCTGTTCCAACAGGACAATGCACGTCCGCATGTATCCCGTGCCACCCAACGTGCTCTAGAAGGTGTACGTCAACTACCCTGGCCAGCAAGATCTCCGGATCTGTCCCCCATTGAGCATGTTTGGGACTGGATGAGGCGTCGTCTCACGCGGTCTGCACGTCCAGCACGAATGCTGGTCCAACTGAGGCGCCAGGTGGAAATGGCATGGCAAGCCGTTCCACAGGACTACATCCAGCATCTCTACGATCGTCTCCATGGGAGAATAGCAGCCTGCATTGCTGCGAAAGGTGGATATACACTGTACTAGTGCCGACATTGTGCATGCTCTGTTGCCTGTGTCTATGTGCCTGTGGTTCTGTCAGTGTGATCATGTGATGTATCTGACCCTAGGAATGTGTCAATAAAGTTTCCCCTTCCTGGGACAATGAATTCACGGTGTTCTTATTTCAATTTCCAGGAGTGTATATCACAAGATACAGTATTTTTAACATAGTAGTAGTTCACGCGAATGAAAAGAAACTGTTTCTACAATATCAAAATTAAAAGGAAAGATACTTGATGTTTTTTTACCTTTACCATTGCATTCTTACAGGGCTGAAAAGAAGAAAACAAATACAGACGTGCGCATCCGACATCTCTTGCTGACTGTCACTGTAGCACTTTTTCTCGAACATTTGAGAAAACAAACATTTTATTTTTGTGCTTAGGGTTACTGAGCTATGTGCTTACTGGACGGGGGAAAACAGTTTAGGTTATAAAACACAAGCAGCATTGTAATAATACTTTGGAATACCAAATGAAACCTTAAGATTGATACAGATGCACCTATTTCCAGTACCCGCCACTTTTGCAACATATTATATATGGCACAGGAATCTAACTATTTATGGGCTATTAGTACAAAATCCAGTAGTGCTATATCTAAACTAAACATTATATTTAACATACACAAATAAAGTTTACAGACTGAAAGGCATTATATTTCATAAGTGGTGCATACCTATTCTCTTTTCTGTGCATAGTGTTCTTAGGACTACAGCAATTCTGAAAACTAGACGCTTTATGCAAAACAGCCAAACATGAGAAGAAGCTGCAAATCGCAGAATGATCGGAACTGTCGCCACGGAATCATTTTCTACTGTTAAGACAAGAAGGATTCAATTTTATGTAACACTGTTTTTTCTTGATATCAAAAAAACAGTTGTAAAGGAACGATTAATACTGTTTTGTCTGAGACTGCATCGTAAATTGTGTTATACCAAGTGTTATGTGCTAGTGTGGAAATTTTGCTCTTAAACGTAAGTTCACGTTTATCCCGACGGCTTAGTCATCACGAAACGATACCCAGACAGGAGAATATGTTACTGTGTTACAATCAATTTCGGCTGGCTTGGACACCAACGAAGTCAAATTTTTAAACAAAAACTTCCTTACTTGCAATTTTGCTGGTATGTTAATTTTTTTAAACAATTAATTTTGTTGTATACTTAGTCATAAGTTTTTAATGCACAAACAATTTTGTCATTTTCACACAATTAAAGTTACATATACATATTTCTTCATTTTGCTATTATGTTGGTATGTCATTCATTTATGGTTTTTTTATACAATTCTAAACCCATATCGAAAAATCGTTTGAATTTAGAGTCAATCAAATTAATAAAATATGGATGAGCAGATGGTATTACATTCACTAAATTTTCTGGTGGTATGCAATTGTATGACATTAATATGGAAAGTACCTTTTTTGCCGTCGTTTCAGGGTTGCACCTTTGGTAGTCAGAGATTGGCTTGCGCTTTGTATGAGGCCATTTACGTGGGCCATCTCTGGTGAGTTCTTGTTGCAACTTATCATTAATTCGAGGGTTTTCCCTTTCCAATACTGAGAGGGATCCCTCGATGAAACTGACCCATTGTACAATTTCAAATTCACCAGGCACTCTCTTATGGGTTCCTCTAATCCAAACTTGTCCCCGACTTGGCCTTTTTTGCAAGAAGAAATATATGAGTATATTGAACCAGTCGAGGTCGGACATGGCTGTGATTGTTCTCCTTCGTCGTGGACATTTCTTAATTCTGGTGGCAATAAATGGTTCAACCCTAAATCGGCATCTACATCGTCTAGAGGAGTATGTGCAATTGTGGACGAGGTGGATGTGGTCGTCATCATGTTTCCATATGATAATTTCTCCAGGGTAGACTGATGCGATAGAAGCAATTCGTCTACTAAATTCATCAATATCGTTCGGTCCTCTGATGACAATGACATCAGTGTAATACCATCGTTCTGAGATTTCAGATATTCGCAAAAGTTCTGGCAACCAAACGATAATTGTGAACAGGAATTTTCGTATTTCGTCAAACAATTCAAAATGGTGAATATGTATGTCCCTAAGGGTCCATCGGTTGCTCCCAACTGGCAGTGTAATCTCGTAGCAATCCAAATGAAGATTTTCAGGGTTGGATTCGTCAGGTGAGCTTGAACCAGCGTGAAGATGGACTGAAAGATCTCCGTCAGCGTCTCCATTAGAGGTCTGCAAGTAATAAACCAGGTAAATCATCATCGTCGTCTTCGGAATCAAATACTTGGCTTAATGAGCCACCACAACGTACACTTCTGAATAAAGGACTATTGGCACAGAACATGCACCAATGGCTATATTGCTTAATTTGTGGAGGACAAATTACACCATTTGAAAAATATGGTGGGTTCGTAACCATATTAATTTTCATATCAGTTAGAAGTGGTTGTAGTAGCGGATTTTGCCAGGAATCTGATAATTTATATAAGCAATTTTCACAAATGGTAAATACGAATTGCTTATAAGTAATTTCATAAAAAAACATTTTAATTTTAAATCGACTTTGCCAGAATGTAGTAGTATCGAAGAAAGACATTGTGGTTAAAGCGAGTGTTTCCCATGGAACTGGAATTCCAGCTCTTATTTTGGAAGCTGCTTCTATTGCATCATTTACAATTTCGTTAATCATTCGCACATTTTCACTTCTATCAAAAATATAGCATTCTGGCAGTCTATATGAATTCAGCATGAAATTGAATTTTGAATATCTGAATTCCAGTAAAATATCTTCTCGTATGGTTTGTGGTACTTCTAATTGATACACATCTAAAGCATTTGTAAGTCTTCCACAAACAGCAATTCGTGAAAGTTTGTACAAAGTGTCCATTATACAGAAATGTACTTACTGTTTCTGGCAGCTCGTCACAGACAATAGACGTTTTCGACGTGTAGCCAGAGGACATACTGTGAAGACAACAATTTTATGCCGCTTATATACTAGATTGGTTGCTAAGCAATTTCAGTTATCAATACTTACATTTCTATCACTCAAAAAAGACAACTTTTACACGCGCAACCTTTTGCTGGCGTGGGTGCTTGCTCAGATAATTGTCCTAAAAGGACAAATTATCTCGGCGGGACAGTGACGCCGCCATCGCGACCTTGGGACCCGGGGGGCCCCTTTTTTTTATCAATTGCTGACCCTCATGAATCGAAACATGACTGCGTCGCGTCGTTTCATGATTCGAGGGTCATTCTGCTAAACTATCAGTTTTTGTGGAATGCATAAACATTATATGTAAGTTTTACTGTTTGCCATTATATCGGCAAATTGCTCTGCTACTTTCAGTAAACAGAAAAGAAAGAAGCTCCTGTTATCACGTTGTAATTAAGTTGTGCGAAAGTTGTGCATGCACAGAGTGATTTCTATTTACGTATAGGTATTTGCTCACATCATTTTAATTTTATGCAGATTTTTGTATTTATCGTGTTAACATATACATAACAGGCAAACATCCTTTCCCAGTGATATGTATACAGCTTAAAGTACTTTGCATACACACAGATAATCGTTTTGATCTTAGGTCATTTGTCAAAAGCCTCAACTGTCAATGCAGGAAAGAAAGTAAGATATTTTTACTTTCAGCTTTATGTGAGACTGAATTTTTCACTGTTCTTTAGAATCATTTTGTAGCATTTTTTTATATAAGCATAAGACACGGCTTACAGAAGGTTTTTTTTGTCGTTTATTGTAAAAGTTTCTTAAGTTATAAATATGTTGCCAGTATTACTTCCAGTAGGAAGACTGCTTCTTCTTCTCATGCAACTGTAGGATGGATCAGTTTTTCAGCAGGCCCAAAACAAAGTCACGCTCAAATGTACTACGAAAAAAATTGCATCTATTATTTTTATTTTATTTTATTTTATTTTATTTTTAAGAGACAAGGAGATGATGTAATCTGACTGGTACAGATCGCTTCGCGATTCTTTACATGTTTAGTTACATTTCATTTTCATGTACACACATCAAAAAAAGTTTTGCATCACCTCGGTTCCGAGAGTTCCGAAACCTATACAGAAATCGGGAGTAGGGATCAACTTAAACATCATTTCCGCCCCTTTATTGCTCATGAAAACCACACATTGCATGTTGTACCACAATACCGCCAAAACCTTCAGAGGTGGTGGTCCAGATTGCTGTACAAAAAATGGTTCATATGGCTCTGAGCACTATGGGACTTAACATCTGAGGTCATCAGTCCCCTAGAACTTAGAACTACTTAAACCTAACTAACCTAAGGACAACATACATATCCATGCCCGAGGCAGGATTCGAACCTGCGACCGTAGCGGTCGCGCGGTTCCAGACTGAAGATTGCTGTACACACCGGTACCTCCAGTACCCAGTAGCACGTCCTCTTGCATTGATGCATGCCTGCATCCGTCGCTACATAATATCCACAAGTTCATCAAGGCACTGTTGGTCCAGATTGTCCCACTCTTCAATGGCGATTCGGTGTAGATCCCTCAGAGTGATTGGTGGGTCACGTCGTCCATTAACAGCCCTTTTCAATCTATCCCGGGCATGTTCGATAGGGTTCACGTCTGGAGAGCATGCTGGTCACTCTAGTCAAGCGATGTCGTAATCCTGAAGGAAGTAATTCACAAGATGTGCACGATGGGGACGCGAATTGTCGTCTATGAAGACGAACGCCTCGTCTACATGCTGCCCATATGGTTGCACTATCGGTCGGAGGATGACATTCACGTATCGATCAGCCGTTACGGCGCCTTCCATGACCATTAGCGGCGTACGCCGGCCCCACATAATGCCACGGCAAAACCGCAGGGAAGCTCCACCTTGCTGCACTCGCTGGACAGAGTGTCTAAGGTGTTCAGCCTGACCGGGTTGCCTCCAAACACGTCTCCGACGATTGTCTGGTCGAAGGCATATGCGACACTCATCGGTGGAGAGAACGTGATGCCAATCCTGAGCGGTCCATTCGGCATGTTGTTGGGCCCATCTGTACTGCGCTGCGAGGTGTCTTGGTTGCAAAGATGGACCTCGCCATGGACGTCGGGAGTGAAGTTGCGCATCATACAGCCTGCCGCGCACAGTTTGAGTCGTAACACAACGTTCTGTGGCTGCACGAAAAGCATTATTCAACATGGTGGCGTTGCTGTCAGGGTTCCTCCGAGCCATAATCCATATGTAGGGGGTCAACCACCGCAGTAGTAGCCCTTTGGCGGCCTGGACGAGTCATGTCTTTGACAGTTCTTGTGTCTCTGTGTCTCCTCCATGTCCGAACAACATCGCTTTGGTTCACTCCGAGATGCCTGGACACTGCCCTTGTTGAGAGCCCTTCCTGGCACAAAGTAACAATGCGGAGGCGATCTAACCACGGTATTGACCGTCTAGCATGGTTGAACTACAGACAACACGAGCCGTGTACCTCCTTCCTGGTGGAATGACTGGAACTGATCGGCTGTCGGAACCCCTCCGTCTAATAGGTACTGCCCGTGAATGGTTGTTTATATCTTTGGGCGGTTTAGTGACATCTCTGAACTGGGGGGCTGTGTCTGCGATACAGTATCCACAGTCAACGTCTATCTTCAAGACTTCGTGGAACCGGGGTGATGCAAAACTTTTTTTGATGTGCGTATAAAGCAGGCAGTACAATCTGTTAGGTGGTGGCTGAAAGATTCTCATTCAAGGAAGTGGATATCACGACATCTGATGTTTACTGTGAAGTGCAGCAGCATAGCTTTGCTCTAGGGCTGGGTGGTCACAGAATTATGAATTAGCGATTTCTTGGCAGTAATCCATGACGTGCTGCCGCAAAGGTGCCTTAGGCCCCAAGTGCCCACTTGATGTGTAACAAGTAGCTGTTCAGCGTTGATGTCAACAAGAATTCTGCCTTCCATTCTCACGAAACGTGAGAAATTCCGAATCATCTGAGCAGTATTTCTGTGTGGCCAATCAAATGGCTCTGAGCACTATAGGACTTAACATCTTAGGTCATCAGTCCCCTAGAACTTAGAACTACTTAAACCTAACTAACCTAAGGACATCACACACATCCATGCCCGAGGCAGGATTCGAACCTGCGACCGTAGCAGTCCCGCGGTTACGGACTGCAGCGCCTAGAACCACACGACCACCGCGGCCGGCTTGTGGCCAATCCTGCAATTTCTTCCCGTATTAGGCACTTTGTATGCTACGTCAATCAATAGTAAAAGCCCAGTCAAACTCGGTACCAACCTTATAAATTGTTTATACGTATTTTTATGCCACTTCAGAGGAACTTTTGCAGCGTTCCTCTCTATCTTCATGACTCGACGCAATTCCGTTTGTTCACATTGACTACAAGCATACTGTCACCACTCCAACAGAGTTTGTGCTGAGAACAGTGACCTTCTTATTCTTATCATTCGCTTCCTGGCTGTGGTCCCGTGCTGGTCTGGAGATGTTAAGTGTCGCTTTTTGCTATAGCATAAGGTGTTAGTTTCATATCGCAGAGTCTGTAACCTGAAAAGCTCGCATGTATCTGGCTTTTTTGAGTATCTAGAATGTGCAGTTGGGGTATTTCTCTTGCGCAAATGAGGAACTCTGATTTATACTTCTTTCAGTTTTCTTAACGATACCAGTCTATATCACTCATTATTAGCTTGAGTTTTTCATGTTAATTTTCTGTGTTTTGGTTTTCCAGGAGTAACATTGGAGTAAGGTTCCACGTTGTTTCTCAAATTTGAATAAACGTCCAGTAATTTGTGAAATCGACTTCCTTTCACGAACCCTATTTTCTGCAATGTCTCCAATCATTAGGCGACCCTTATTTAACAAATTAGGAATACACTAAGATGTTTCAATAGCCGGCCGCGGTAGCCGAGTGCTTCTAGGCGCGTCATTCCGGAACCCCGCGACTGCTACGGTCGCAGGTTCGAATCCTGCCTGGGGCATGGATGCGTGTGATGTCCTTAGGTTAGTTAGGTTTAAGTAGTTCTAAGTTCTAGGGGACTGATGGCTTCAGATGTTAAGTCCCATAGTGCTCAGAGCCATTTCAACCAATATTTTAATATGATGGTGTTTCCATTGTGCACATAGCCAAATTATTAATGGAATGTTGCATAACATTTTGTTTATTGCGGTAGCGAGTGGGTAGCGCTCGTACGTTTTTATTTCACAAGGGCATCGCGCCTACTCGTCATAAACGATTTCGTCCAAATTTATTGTTTAATTGGACAGAAATGGAAGTGACGGAAGTGGGAGCTCCAGATGTTCAAGGGTTTAGAAGAAACAACATTTTTGACGCGGGTTGGGCGAAGCATAGTTTCTGGGCGCGGTTGACGCATTGGAAAGAGTGCAGAACAATAATCCGGGAGTCGTGGGGTCGAGTCACTGTGGGCCGTTGGGGACAACTCTAGCACGTGTAATACATAATCTGTAGAATAATAGAGGTATCTAATTTTATGGATGAATTTCTCGTGTAAGCCATAAAAATCCTTGTCATGCCTTTTATGAAAACATTAATAAATAGTTGTACTAATTAATAATAATTAATTAATTAACTGGGCATTTTTCGGTTTATTCGCAGTGCAAGTAACGTAAAAACTGAAAACAAGAAAAAAGAAAAGTGTGTTTCCACGTAGAGGCTCGATCACGCGGACGTCTAATTAGTGCTCTGGGATCTGTCCCCTGCGCCGACCGCTGTCCGGATGATGATGAAGAAGTCGTGGTCATCAGCGCCCTTAATAGTTCTCAATCTTTCCATTTCCAGTTTTGCCATTTCACAAATGATGATGAGATGATTAGGACAACACAAACACTCAGTCCCCGGGCGGCCTCCGCTGTCCGGAAGCTACAGTAGTATAAATAGCTTTTCCGCCGCCCGATCTGCACCAAAAATGTTATTTTTTCTAAATACTTGCTCATCAGGAGCTCCCACTTCTGCCACTTTCATTTATGCCCAAGTCCTGCATATTCGTATTCCACAAATTTGGAAGAAATCGTGACGACGAGTGGGCGCGGCCCCATTGTCAGAACTCAAACGGTTAGTAATGCAGATTAGCTTAACACGTCATCGGGGCACTAAAAGAATGATGTTCAATAAATCTGTCCGATTGCAAATGCAAATTTCAAACTGAAGAACAGACCGGAATGATTAGACACTGCATCGAATCATAAGAGTAATCTTAGCTACGTAGATATACTTACACTGACAGCAAAGGAAAGGAGATAATAAGTTCCTTCCAATAAGTTCTCTATAATTAAGGGGCTACATCTTGAATACCGTATCCAACAATGCCATATGACCTTATATTTATGCTTTCATTGTTGTGAGTGCACTTTTTTCTAAGAAGATTAAGAAAAATGCCGCCTAATAACTCATAAATAAAGCATTAAAGTAATAAAATGCAATTTGAAATACATGTTTAAAATTTAGGAAAGTATACATCACTTTAGTATGTCCATAAACACTCAATACAGAGTGTCATTCCCACAAGTAGCGACGTAGCACATAGACTAATGCGGGAATTGTGATGCTGTTGAAGATACGGCGGTCTCTTAGTTCGCCTAATATAGACAGCACTCAAAATAAAAATAAGTAGCTTCGAGGTGTTGTAGACGACGCCGGAACCGAGCGAGGTTGTTTGTACACTGATCTCGTATTCGGAAGGACGACGATTTAAAGCCGCGTTCAGACATTCATACCTACGTTTCCCGTGATTTCCTGAACATTTAAAGTAAATTGCCAATCACTGCAATACTTTGAGAGCTTATCAAGAATGGACTGAATATTTTGCAAAATTTTTCAGACTATACTTCATTTCACATAACTGCATCATATGCGAAAATTCTTAGGTTACTATTAATATTGTTTACAAAGACATTAATATATAAATTCAGTTACAAGGGTCCCAGAACACTTCCCTGGAGCACACCTGAAGTTACGAGGGTGTGCTGGAAAGTAATGCCTCCGAATTTTTTGTATGTGAAAACTCTAAAAACTTTTTGTGTAACACAGACGTTATTAACATTCTACAATGTTATTCTTCATGTCTACGTATTTATATCTCAACACAGCCACGCCGGCGGCGAACACGTTTCGCCCTACGAGAGACCAGTTTGTTGATACCGTCACTGTAGAATGTTTGACTTTGTTGAATGAGCTATAACCTCACCTCTGATTCCAAAGCTTCCTCACTATCAAAATGAATTCCTCGAAGGTGTTTTTTTAATTTTTGTAAACAAATGAAAACCGCATGGGTCCAAGTTGGGAATGTATGGAGGATGATCGGTGACAGTGAACCCAAGACGTCGGACTTTTGCAGATGTCGCAGCACGCTTGTGTGGTCTGCCATTGTCACGCTGAACGTGAAGGTTTTCCATGTGTGGACTAACTCTTCGAATTCGAAACTACGCACCGACATTTACATTACACACCGCCATCTTACACGCTACAGATCGGAGATCACTAGCGGCAGAGGGCTGCAGATATGTAGACAGGAAGAATAAAGATGTAGAAAGTTAATTACGTTTGTTTTATTTAAAAAACATCAGTTAGGAGGTATTCAGCACGCCGTCGTAGTTGTGCATTTGTCGGCGATTCTCTATTGAAGAGCCGGCCGCGGTGGCCGTGCGGTTCTGGCGCTGCAGTCCGGAACCGCGGGACTGCTACGGTCGCAGGTTCGAATCCTGCCTCGGGCATGGGTGTGTGTGATGTCCTTAGGTTAGTTAGGTTTAAGTAGTTCTAAGTTCTAGGGGACTTATGACCTAAGATGTTGAGTCCCATAGTGCTCAGAGCCATTGGAACCATCTATTGAAGATAACATGTTGTGTCCTACCTAAAAATAGTTCCTCAGTCCTGCAATACATTTCGTATCAGTGCGGAGAATTAATCAGCGTTCAACAATAAACGTATGAGAGTGAATATGGAGATTTGTTTATTTATTCATTGTAGGCTGTTACAAATAGGCCGCGCGGTTTGAGGCGCCATGTCACCGATTGAGCGTTCCCTCCTGCCGGAGGTTCGAGTCCTCCCTCGGGCCTGGGTATGTGTGTTATTCTTAGCATAAGTTAGTTTAAGTAGTGTGTAGGTCTAGGGACCGATGACCTCAGCAGTTTGGTCCCTTAGGAATTCACACACATTTGAACATCTGTTACGAATAAATTATACAAAGGCTGTATTCATTCTTAACGAAATGATTACTGCCGGCAGTATTTTTTTGTATCCATCGGTAAATCATCTGGAGAGAAAAAGGAGTGTAATTTGTCTCGTCTGCAAATCGCTAAGAGTGGACGGATTCTAGCCGCGGCCGAGGGACGGCACGAAAGCTCCGGGGCAAGACGAAAGGAACGTTTCAGTAAAGCCTGTGTTCGTGTTGGAATAGCTACGTAGAGAGACTACACTGAAGTGACAAAAGTCAGGGGATAGCGATATGCACATAGAAAGATCGCGGTAGTGTCGCATACAAAAGGTATAAAAGGGCAATGCATTGCTGGAGCTGTGATTTGTACTCAGATGGTTCGTGTGAAAAGGTTTCCGACGTGATTATGGTCGCTCGATGAGAATTAATAGATTTTGAACGCGGAGTGGTAGTTGGAGCTAGACGCATCGGACATTCCAATTTGAAAATCATTAGGGAATTCAGTATTCCGAGATCCACAGTGTTAAGAGTGTGCCAAGAATACCAAATTTCAGGAATTACATCTCATCACGGACAACACAGTAGAAGACCGAGAGCAGCGGCGTTTGCGTAGAGTGGGACATACATCGAACGTATCTGTTAGGATAGTCGCTCGAAATTTGTCGTTAATGGGCTATAGCAGCAGACGACCGACGCGAGTGCCTTTGCTAAAAGCACGACATCGTCTGCAGCGCCTCTCCTGGGCTCGTGACCATATCGGTTGGACCCTAGACTACTGGAAAACCGTAGTGATGTCAGATATCAGGTGATAAGAGCTGATGGTAGAGTTCGAGCATTTTGCAGACCCCGCGAAGCCATAGATCCAGGTTGTCAACAAGGCACTGTGCAAGCTGGTGGTGGCTCCGTAATGATGTAGTGTGGTGTGAACCTATAATTGACTGGAAATGGTTATGTTCGGCTACTTTTAGACCATTTGCAGGAATTGGAAATTTTTTTGGAAATTTGTGGTAAGTTCCTGTGAGGCCAAATTGCTGAGGTCATCGGTCTCTAGGCTAACATACTACTTAATCGAACTTAAAGTAAGTTACGCTAAGGAAAACACACACACCCATGCCCGACGGAGGATTCGAATCTCCGGCTGGGAGAGCAGCGCGAACCGTGGCAAGACGCCTTAGATCTTGCGGCTACCCCGCTTTGCTGCCATTCATGGACTTTATGTTCATAAACAACGATGGAATTTTTATGGATGACAATGCGCCATGTCACTGGGCTACGATCGTTCGCGATTGGTTTGAAGAACATTGTCGACAATTTGAACGAATCATTTTGCCACGCAGATCGCCCAACATGAATCCCATCGATCATTTGTGGGACATAATCGAGAAGTCAGTTGGAGTACAAAATCTTGCGCCGGCAACACTTCCCCAATTATGAGAACAGCGTGGCTCAATATTTTTGTATGTGACCTCCAACGGCTTTTCAGTCGCTGCCAAGTCGAGTTGCTGTTCTCCGACACGATATGAGGAAGTATCTGGTGACTTTTGTCACCTTAGTGTATTATCTACAATGTAACAGGAATAAAAAGTTAATTTTTCTCGTACATAAGTGTTAGGAAAGAAACTTCAAGGATTTCGAATCTACATCTCCATGATTACGCTGCAATTCACACATAAATTTCTAATATTTTTAATTTCAGCCTATCGTCGCATTTTTATTTATAGTATTAGCAATATCGTTTAAATTTTGAATCTTAAAACAATAAAAGACATGCTGTTTGCTCTTACGTAACTAATCTGACACACACACACATACACACACACACACGCACACACACACATTTCAGATTAGTTAGATAAGATAGCAGCAGACGACCGACGCGAGGCATTTGTTAACAGCACGACGTCGCCTGCAGCTCCTCTCCTGGGCTCGTGACCACATATAGGTTGGACCGTAGACGACTGGAAAACCGTAGTCTTGTCATATATATACAGGGTGGTCCACTGATCATAACCGGACCAAATATCTCACGAAATAAGCGTCACACGAAAAAACTACAAAGAACGAAACTTGTCTAGCTTGAAGGGGGAAACCAGATAGCGCTTTGGTTGGCCCGTTAGATGGCGCTGCCATAGGTTAAACGGATATCAACTGCGTTTTTTTAAAAAAATAAGAACCCCCATTTTTTATTACATATTCGTGTAGTACGTAAAGAAATATCAATGTTTTAGTTGGACCACTTTTTTTAGATTTATGATAGGTGGCACTGTAATGGTCACTAACATATGGCTCACAATTTTAGACGAACAGTTGGTAACAGGTAGGTTTTTTAAATTAAAATACAGAACGTAGATACGTTTGAACATTTTATTTCGGTTGTTCCAATGTTATACATGTACCTTTGTGAACTTATCATTTCTGAGAACGCATGCTGTTACAGCGTGATTACCTGTAAATACCACATTAATGAAATAAATGCTCAAAATTATGTCCGTCAACCTCAATGCATTTGGCAATACGTGTAACGACATTCCTCTCAACAGTGAGTAGTTCGCCTTCTGTAATGTTCGCACATGCATTGACAATGCGCTGACGCATGTTGTCAGGCTTTGTCGGTGGATCACGATAACAAATATCCTTCAACTTCCCCACAGTAAGAAATCCGTGGACGTCAGATCCGGTGAACGTGCGGGCCATGGTATGGTGCTTCGACGACCAATCCACCTGTCATGAAATATGCTATTCAGTACTGCTTCAACCGCACGCGAACTATGTGCCGGACATCCATCATGCTGGAAGTACATCGCCATTGTGTCATGCAGTGAAACATCTTGTAGTAACATCGGTAAAACATTATGTAGGAAATCAGCATACATTCCACCATTTAGACTGACATCGATAAAATGGGGGCCAATTATCATTCCTCCCATAATGCCGCACCATGCATAAACCCGCCAAGGTCGCTGATGTTCCACTTGTCGCAGCCATCGTGGATTTTCTGTTGCCCAGTAGAGCATATTATGACGGTTTACGTTACCGCTGTTGGTGAATGACGCTTCGTAGCAAAATAGAAAGCGTGCAAAAAATCTGTCATCGTTCCGTAATTTCTCTTGTGCCCAGCGGCAGAACTGTACACGACGTTCAAAGTCGTCGCCATGCAATTCCTGGTGCATAGAAATATGGTACGGGTGCAATCGATGTTGATGTAGCATTCTCTACACCGACGTTTTTGAGATTCCCGATTCTCCGCAATTTGTCTGCTGCTGATGTGCGGATTAGCCGCGACAGCACCTGAAACACCTACTTGGGCATCATTTGTTGCAGGTCGTGGTTAACGTTTCACATGTGGCTGAACATTTCCTGTTTCCTTACATAACCTAACTATCCGGCGAACGGTCCGGACACTTGGATGATGTCGTCCAGGATACCGAGCAGTATACATAGCACACGCCCGTTGGGCATTTTGATCACAATAGCCATACATCAACACGATATCGACCTTTTCTGCAATTGGTAAACGGTCCATTTTAACACGGGTAATGTATCACGAAGTAAATACCGTTCGCATTGGCGGAATGTTACGTCATACCTCGTACTTATACGTTTGTGACTATTACAGCGCCATCTATCACAAAGTGGAAAACGTGGTCCAACTAAAACATTCATATTTCTTTACGTACTACACGAATATGTAATAAAAACCGGGGGTTCTTATCTAAAAAGAAACGCAGTTGATATCCGTTTGACCTATGGCAGCGCCATCTAGCGGGCCAACCATAGCGCCATCTGGTTTCCCCTCTGAAGCTAGACAAGTTTCGTCCTTTTTAGTTTTTTCGTTTGACGCTTATGTCGTGAGATATTTGTCCCGGTCACGATCAATGGACCACCCTGTACATATAGAAAATGAAAAACGAACATCCACCACAACAGGACCATAGAATGATTCCATTCAAAAATAATCACCACACACATCAATACATTTATCCCACTGGGAGGCAACCAATTCCCGTTTCATAGAACGCGGTCGGCCGCTGAAGGATGTTCAACAGTACTTAGTCTTGCACTTCCTCTTCCGACTGAAACCGACGTCCGCGCATGTCTTTCTTCAGGCAGCCAAAGACGTGAAAGTCGCACAGTGAAAGATCCGGACTCTGCGGAGGATGTTTCAGTGTTTCCCAACCAAATCGCAGTATCGTAGCTTTCGACCAATTAGCAGTGTGGGGGCGGGCGTTATCGTGCATGAGGATGATTGTGCCCGACAGCACTCCTGTGCGCTTTGACTGCAGTTTATGCAAAATGTTTTCATAGCGCTGTGTAGTGATTATGGTTCCACGCTTGAGGAACTCGAAGAGCAGATGGCCCCTGCAGTCGAAGAGGAAGGTCATTATAACCTTACCGATACTTTTGCGAACAGCTGTGTATTTCTTCGGCGAGGTACATGTGGCATGTTTCCAATGTTCTATATCTACATCTACATCCAGACTCCGCAAGCCACCTGACGTAGCTCAAATGGAAAGGAACACTTCCTACTTAAATTTCTGCACCCTACACTGTTGGCAGTTTTGTGTAGGTGTCAGTTACGTGATTTTATTTCGGTGATTACAAAATAGAGTCGAATGTATGCACTGGGTCGCCGAGGCAGCTAGTTCATGACGATTCGGTCAACCAAGTAAATGAATGTACTGAACAATCTGCAAACCACCACAGGGAGCCCGTGTGTCAGGATGCTCATCGAGTGTGCCGCAACGGTGTTCTGATAGAAATATAAGTCTGAGAGAAGAACATATGGTGGTCTGTTGGATTGATGATAGGTTCCTATGATTGTGGTCTGGGTTCCATTCCACCTTCTTCCTATCATTTTTAATAGGGATAGACAGATTCTATTCTCTTCTGACTACGCCAAATGAAGAAAGTATAATGGCATCGTGGTATGAAATTCACATTAAACATGATATTCCTTCTCTTCCAAGTAGAAGTTACGCTGAACCTCAATAAAGTCAGGAGTGGCGAAATGTGGGAACTCTAGCACCAGTAACCTTTGTTATACAAGTTATTTATTTCCAGTGACGAAATAAACGCTATGTAGGGTCACTGGACACTTATTCCATCTTTTATTTGAGCTTCTGTATGCCGATAAAATTGGTTCTGAGATTGGAATGCAACTCAGACCGCCCTTAACGCGGAATTTGATCCCTTCGTGACAATACACCTCGACTACAATTTGTTGAAAACTGCAGATTCCTCAACATGTCCACATATTGCGCGTGAATGGGTTCGAATCCTTGTCCGGCACCAAAGATTTAATTATGTATTATCAAGCTCTAGCATGAGAACACCTATCTGCTGGTCGATAATAATTTTGATCTTTAATGCATTTTAATTCGTTGTCAACACTAACGACATCTGACGTTTTTGACTCCCAGTGAGACACAGAATTATTTGAGAGATCACTGTAAGTTCAAGGATGTTATTCCGAGCTGCTGGTGGAGACAAATTCGGTAGCTGATGTCTCTTTGTGTGTAGTCAACAACGATATGGTTCAAATGGTTCAAATGGCTCTGAGCACTATGGGACTTTACTGCTGAGGTCATCAGTCCCCTAGAACTTAGAACTACTTAAACCTAACTAACCTAACGACATCACACACATCCATGCCCGAGGCAGGATTCGAACCTGCGACCGTAGCGGTAGCGCGGTTCCAGACTGTAGCGCCTAGAACCGCTCGGCCACTCTGGCCGGCAAACAACGATATGTGTGGGGTTCGATTCCCACTCAGTACTGAACTCTTCGTCATATTATTTCTAGTTCAAACATACTCACATGTCACTGCTGGTGTAACAAACCCATATTTAATGTTCGTTTTCTCTAGAATATAACAGCGATAGGTGCCGGGTTGGAGTCCTGGGAAGGAAAAAATTAATGTTTCGTCTCGTCATTTCAGTTAAAACATCTGGCTACTGCTGAGAGCCGGCCGCGGTGGTCTAGCGGTTCTAGGCACTCAGTCCGGAACCGAGCGACTGCTACGGTCGCAGGTTCGATTGGGATTGTTTGGGGGAAGAGACCAAACAGCGAGGTCATCGGTCTCATCGGATTAGGGAAGGACGGGGAAGGAAGTCGGCCGTGCCCTTTCAAAGGAACCATCCCAGCATTTGCCTGGAGCGATTTAGGGAAATCACGCAAAACCTAAATCAGGATGGCCGGACTCGGGCGCAGGTTCGAATCCTGCCTCGGGCATGGATGTGTGTGATGTCCTTAGGTTAGTTAGGTTTAAGTAGTTCTAAGTTCTAGGGGACTGATGACCACAGATGTTAAGTCCCATAGTACTCAGAGCCATTTGAACCATTTTTTACTGCTGAGAAAATCCGATATGTCACAGTTGATTATGCTTCGATAACAATCCGATTAGGTTCTGGGTTCGAATCCCTGTCCAACACAAAGCTTTACCTCACAGCATTTCAAGTAAGTTACTTGTGAAGAAGAAATACTGAACATCTCTCGTAGTTCGTTAACAGGGACAATAGATGCTGGGTAGGAATTCGCGTCCGTTAAAAATGTTTACGTTATGTAATTTAAAGGTTATATTCGCTAACTGATACTGTCTAAAATCGTGGTATATCACTCTCTGTATACCTAGTCAGGAATGACTGTTAGTTTCCGTCAGTCACGAAATCTTAGTCTGCATGACCTGGGTTTGAATCCATATGCAGAACGAGACGGTTCTTCGTGACATTTGAAGTTCACACATATTCTCAACTAGCTGCTCGTGAATAACTTTTAATTTTTAATCTCATTTCGTTTTAAATAACAAGTACGGTATGTTACTTTGAAGAGGAAATCATGAATACGACGATCTTACTATGTGCATTGCCTATCTGACGTAGTAATGAGAGTGGTAACATTATTGCAATAAATGTGAGCTTACAAGCCGTAAGGTCAGTCTTATCTGTGATTAGGTGTTCCCTGATATTTGTAGTATCGTGGTATTACTTCACATCTTGAGTTCTTACGATACAGAGCAGAGTTTTCTAGCGGTGACTTTTTGGAACCATTTTCAATAGTCAAACGACTGTACCAAGGAGCAATTAGAGGACCTGCTAGACAGCTACGTTATGTGGGTTGCATGCGTATCAGGCGAAATGCAATTCAGGTCGTTCGGATACTTTTGAGCATGTCTGTACATTAGTATTTTCTGCAGAGACGATTGGCATTTGAACCATGTCGATACGTCAACATCGATATCGCGGCGCAGCACCCCCTGCCGGTAAAATGTACCTGCGCCTCCCTTTGACGTTATAAACTGAAGGTAATGGATCACGTTTTCTCCATCAGTGCGGGACGAAGTTCTTTTGGCAGTGCAACAGGTATGTGCAGAATTGTTCACGGAATGCCATAAAACACGCCAGATGGGTCAGATCATACCACCGAGACCACTCCCAAGGAGATCGACAGCTCATTCCAAAGTCATTGTAGGGCAGATCCGCATCCTCCTTGGCTCTGGCACAAATGTGGAACAGTGTAGCACATCGTACACTATCCGGGGTGACAGTCTGTCGCCATTTATTGCAGCATGGGTTACGTGTACGTCGTCCACCTCTCCGCCTACCTTTGACGAATGTACAGAAACACAAGAATGGTGTATGGAACGACGTCACTGGGGACATGAATGGCACTAGATAGTGTTTTCGGGCGAATCCAGGTTCTTTTTGTTTGAAAATGATGGACGCATTTTGTTTCATGGAAGACAGGGGGAGTGGCATCACAGTGACCGAATTCGCACAAGATATACTACGCAAACTCAAGGCCTTATGGGGTGGGGTGCTATTGGGTAGAACCACAAATCACGGTTGTTGTGCATCCAGGGTGAATGACATCCTGCGACCAGTAGCCGTACCCTTTCTGCACAACACCCCAGATGTCATTTTTCAGCAAGACAATGTGCGACCACATGTTACTGCAGGATGACGTGCCTTCTTGGTGTCACAGGATGTCAGACTTTTGCCCTGGGCCGCCAGATCACCAGACTCGTCGCCAGTCGAAAATGTGTGGGATGTGGTGAAACGACAGGTACAGCGTTGTGACCCAATACCAATCATAACACATGAACTTTGGAACCAGGTGAATGCAGCATGGATGGCTATATCACAGCACGCCATTCGCGCCTTATACGCGTCACTGCTATCACTCATGGAACAAGTTATCAGGGCCCATGGTGGACTCTGTGCCTACAAGGCAACAGGACACGAGGTGAACGGAGGTGACTGAAATGCTAATCAAATGGTTCAAATGGCTCTGAGCACTATGGGACTTAACATCTGAGGTGATCATGTAACAACACCAACGCTATACTATTGTACATATAATAAATTTTTCTTCTGATTTTCGATAAATTAGTGTAATCGATGTTCTGATTTCATTTCTTTTTTTTGTTTCATGTCATTATGTTAAAGAAACTGTAAACAATTTTCGATGTGAATATTAATGTTTATGTCAAATTGCAAGCAATATTATAACAAAATTGAAATGTAAGAAATGTTGAAACTGTTGTAAGATGTTAAAGTTGTAATTGTGCGCCTGGTCCATACGTAGGCAATGTATTAGGATATGTAGAATGCAAAAGCTTTGGTGAATGCCCTGTCTGTAGGGGAGCGGTAAAAGGTGGATGTCAGACGAGCGCGGGAAAATGCACACGGGCGCTGCACGGCATAACGGGCTCAGCAGTAGTAGTCGGAGTTGGGCATCGGTCTGAGAAACACGTTCTGGATCGAGGAGGCTCTCCTGGAAAACGTGATTTCGTTGAGCCTCGGATGTGCCGTTTCCGACGCCTATACAGCATGGCAATATTCCATAGGCACTAAACGGAAAAGTATTGCGACGCTAAGAAGAAGCAAAGTGCCGATACATCAAGAGCCATTGCTCTGATTGTATGTGTGCTCTGTGCCTCGCCATCTCGCCGCCCGCCAACCGCCACATCGATACAAACAGGTTGAAACTTTTAGTACTGTATTCGTGTGGACCAATGTTACTTTTGTTCCATACTGTTCAATAAAAACTTAAATTTTACCAGAACTGTCCTATCAGTTAACTATCCTCACAACTAACCTAGACAGGGTCCTTTCCACATGTTGTGCAATCCGAGTGTCCCGAAATGAAGATGTAAAGTTTATGTTAATAATAATTACCTGCAGACCTATCCATGTTAGAATGATGTTTAAAGAACTTTGTTGTTAATGAATATATAGGTAAACAACAAAGGTCTGACAAAGTTGGAAGATAATTTTGAAATTGAATTAGTAATGAAGTTTAATTATTTTGAGGCAGAAATAATGGTAGTTAAATGAGCAGGAAATAAGACAAAAAGAGTAGTAACTCATATATTGGAAATATTGAGTGCTTAATGATGTCAATAATCAAAATTTTCAATACAGTGATCATAACAGTTTCAGGGTCCCCCTCCCCCCCTTTTCTTTTCTATTCATTTGAATTCTGAAGTGTACTGAACTGATTTGACCAGCAAAGTTAAAGTCAATACAAAACCAAAATTTATCTGTGTTTTACCTTTTTCAAAATTGACATTGTATGTGTGTTTGGAAAGTGCTATTTCTAGGGTAACCTATGCCCGATTTTAATCAGATCAATAGACAGTACGAAGTTTGTAGTAAACATTATAGTGTATTGTTGTGTATTTATGGCTTGTCCATATTAGTACGGAAAGTGAAATTATTAGTTCAGTAGATTTTCTGGTTCTAAAATTTACCATATGAACGTACACCAACTTGTACAGGGTAGAAACTACTCAGTTAATGCCTAATTAGGCTGGCGACCGTATTATTAACAATTTGGTAGCATCTGCTGTGTTGTTTCTTGTCCGTCCTAACGTGTGGTTGCACTCCGGAATTGCTTGACGTATCATTGTTATTACTGAGTGGGTGTACGTCTGATTTGCCTCCATTCAGGTACACGCGGTCAAAATCTATACAAAAATCCTTTCTCTTAAGGTGAAGCCCGTCAACTTACCATAGTACAGGCTTTAAAGAGTATCGTGTGCATTAGCGCAGTGTTACAAGTGGCTCCCGGTGACAGGACATCCAGTTGTTGTCGGTCACAAATTAATGTGAAGACCGAACAGTGGATGTTCAGTGGCACGATTTGTTATAATATTCAGTAAAGTAAATAGCAGTGAACGTCAAGTACGGTAGTGTGGTGTAATTTGCATTCAGTATGGACAAGAACGTAGACACAGTAGATGTGCCGAGCGAAATGGAAAATGCGGCTGGCAATGACAGGAGTGTACGCAGCCAGATAACAGATGGCGTTAGTGGTAGACAATTGGCGTACATACAGTAACACGAACATGTTAACGAACAGATTGAAATGTCGAGATTGCCTAGAACACAGCAAGGAATAAAACAAGAAGTAGAGGATGACTTTGTAGATGATAGTGGGTACGTGAACGAATCCACTGACATGTTTGATTCTCCACAGATAAAGAAAGAATCGAAAGAAAATTTTGAGTAGGATCGGAACGCACCGATTCCGTAGAACAAGGCAGTGTGAAAATTTTAAGCATGAACGACTTATTTGAACGATTGACCAAACAAATTGCAGGACAGAATGATCAGCTTCAAAAACAAGTTAGTAGTCAGGTTAGTCAGCTTAAAACACACGTTGACGAGCAGCTTAAAACACAGAGCCATCAGCTCAAAACACAGAATGATCAGCTTAAAACACACGTTGGTCAGCTTTAAGCACAGGTAGAAGAACAAGGAATTAAAATTAGTAAACAAATAGAACAGGTAGAACAAAAAGTGGGTAGTTTAAGCTCTGTAGTAAATACTATGAAATTTGAAATTGACACAATTAACAAAAAAATGGATACTATGCAGGGGGAAATTGACAACATTAACAGTAGGTTTGATGTTGAAATTCTCAGCATCCAAGAGAAAGTAGAGCCTCTGGTTGAAACAAAAGTAGACGAAAAAGTTTTAGGTCTTAAAACTGAGATCGTAAACGAATGTCAACACGGAATATCACAGTTGAAAAAGGCAGTTTCAGACACTGAAAGGGATTTAGGTGAGAAAGTTACCGGATGTGTACAAAAATGTGAACAAAATACTTCGAAAATTCAGGGCAAAATTTTCGATCTTGAGAGTAAAATTAAAGATAGACCTGGTGTTGTCTGTAATGGCACACCACTTACGAAGCTGTTAGAAGGTGAGGAACGCTTCGATCCCGCCAAGAAACATAACGGATGGCATCCGTTAGATTTCATCAAAAATTGCGAGAGGATGTTTCCTGAACACTTGTCTGGGCAGGAAAAAATAAACGTAGTAATTAGCGCCTTAGCAGGTGACGCTAAGCGCTGGGGAATTAACTTGAATGCCGAACAAATGACGTTCGAAGAATTTAAACAAAAGTTTACGGAAGAATATTGGTCCGAACAAAAACAGGATCATTTGTGGCGCGAGTTTATCATGGCCAAGCTTCATGATAACAGGGGCAGGAACTCTCTGAAAGATCTCTGCGAATATTGGTACTGGAAGTTGACGCATTTAAGAGGAAGAAGATCCGATTCAGAAATCATATGGGGGCTATATAAAAAGCTTCCAGAAGATTCAAAGAGATATGTGGGAAGCAATCATCGCAGCTTCCAAGCATTTCTCGAAAGGGTCGAAGACGAAGACCACTGGCGCGAAAGTCGTGCCAATTATCAAAATTTTGGTAATAGAAATAATCGTAATAATGACGAGAGAAATGACGGCGATGGGTTTCGCGTCAATATGATACAGAGAGGTAGAGGCAGAGGAAGAGGAAGAGGAAGTTATCTAGGTCGCGGTAGAGGGTACACAGCGAAAAATAATAACGACGCGGGAAACTGATTTCCTCGAACGTTGCGGGCCAAACGGAAGCGGACAGTACATACCGGCCCCGATTTAAGAAATGTTACCGGACTGACAGTAAAATTATGAAACAGATTAGAGACAGGCGTGGAACGACGCAACGTGTCGTTGCGGAACAAGCGTCAGGTACGCGCACAGATGACTCATCTTCGACGCGCAGAGCGATACATGTTAACAGGCGAGTGGAGCATCAGAGGTCAACGGCCCAGCCTAGCAGAACAGCTGTTCTGAGAGAAGCCGCTAGCAAGGCGGCTGCATTAGGTACGAACATTGCCGTAAGAACTGATGAATACATAACGAGTGATAATTCCATGGCGAAGGAAATAGTAGATAAAACAGTGGATACACAGAGAGGTGCGGTTAGCAGTGTTAGCAATAAAGTAAATGGCGAGAATGAATTAGCGGAAGTAAGTAATTGGCGTGGGCAGATCGACGATCTGTACAAGGGCCTAAAGCAATGTGAGTGGGAGGATTTTAGGAAGGAGTATGAGGCAAGGAAGTTAATTAGTGGAAAAGGAAATAGTAGAAACGTCGATAAGGTGACGTGGCCCGAGTTTAAAGAGGAGAGAGTAAATAGCGCCGCGCAAAGTACGCGTGCTGCCGATAGGACGAAGGTTAAAGATAGGAAGGAATTGGTGGATGAAATCCTAAGCATTGACGAGGAAGTAACTTCTGTTAACAATCCGCCAACAGTACAAGCTGCTACCGAAAGGCACCGTGGGGAAGGGGCAGGTAATTACCTAAAAGTAATTGAAGTCCACGAGGATTACACTAAATATGAAGTAACAGTGGATGTGAGTAAAGCTGATAATGAGGCCGTTTTGTCGAAAGAGGATACCGAGTTAAAATCAAAGCCTGACGAAAACGCAGAAGGAGAACTTAGTGCCTGTCTCAGAAAAGCTTTTATGTTAGAACTTGAAAGCGATCCAGAATGGTCGGATTCGGACGATAATTCAGATGACGAATATTTCGGTACTAGTGAAAATAACGGGAATACAGCTAATTGCGATATTGTACCTAATGAGGACGAAGTTTCAAAACAAAATCCAGATTTTGAGACTAAACAAAGAAAGAAAGAGCCACCGGACGACTCAGAGTTTATTTTGCAACGAGTTCAAGTAAGTAAAGACTTTGAACTCCAGAAACCGCGAAAGCCACCAGATATAAATGGTTCACAGGTCAGGAACGTATCTTGGGACGATGTCACAGTCGACTAAGGTGCGTTGCGAAAAAACTGGAAGGGGCATGATTTAGAGTCTGGGATAGATTTATATCGGATTTTGAGACTGTCATGAACACCTTACATCATGAAAGTACTGGGTTCCCACCGGAAGAAATTTTGTTAGGCAGCAGAAGTAAAAGTTAAATTGAGGAAAAACTAGAGTTTCCGCCTTGTACAAGCTTGGGGCTGAGTCAAAGGAAAGAATTAGTCAGAAAAAGGGCAAAGCAAAAAGCTGAATCTAGATCTAAAAGACATGATAAAAATCTGAAAGTTTCCAAATTTAAAATTGGGGATTATGTTCTTTTAAAAACCCACGAAAAGTCTAGTGAACTGAACCATGAAATTTCTAAATTTAAATATATTTATAATGGACCGTATATAATACAGAAAATTCCACACAATAATGCTTACTACCTGATCTACCCAAAATCCAAAAGTCCTTTATGTGTAAGAAACGTTGTGGACCTGAAACTATGTTCCTAGGAGTGAGTGACCTAAGTACACTCAGAAAGCAATTTGCAATAAATGTGCTGTATCCTATGCTGAAACTAATTTATTCCAAATGTAACTAATCTTTGTAAATATATGTGTACCAATATCAGTGTGCTAATGTACTTATGTGAGTTTCAGATTACCAAATGTACTGTAAATGTAAAGATGTATGGAGAAAAGGGCTGAAAAGAAATAGCAGATGCTGCAAGCCAAATAAAAGATGGGACTGCCGAAAACCAAAGTGGGCAGTATATGAGTCATAATATAAAGGGCTGCCAAAAATCAAGGAAGGCAGATAAATAGTCAAAGGAGAATTGTAAGTGTGGTACAGGAGATGTGATAAAATGATGTGAAATGAACTGCCCAAATCTGAATAATAGGCAGCAAAAATATGTAGTGATTTTTCTAAATATTATTTTTTTTTTAGTAAGTAAGGAAATGGACTGCCATTCAATGCAAGCAACAACAAATTGTCTTATAGTGTATATAAGTACACTCCTGGAAATGGAAAAAAGAACACATTGACACCGGTGTGTCAGACCCACCATACTTGCTCCGGACACTGCGAGAGGGCTGTACAAGCAATGATCACACGCACGGCACAGCGGACACACCAGGAACCGCGGTGTTGGCCGTCGAATGGCGCTAGCTGCGCAGCATTTGTGCACCGCCGCCATCAGTGTCAGCCAGTTTGCCGTGGCATACGGAGCTCCATCGCAGTCTTTAACACTGGTAGCATGCCGCGACAGCGTGGACGTGAACCGTATGTGCAGTCGACGGACTTTGAGCTAGGGCGTATAGTGGGCATGCGGGAGGCCGGGTGGACGTACCGCCGAATTGCTCCACACGTGGGGCGTGAGGTCTCCACAGTACATCGATGTTGTCTCCAGTGGTCGGCGGAAGGTGCATGTGCCCGTCGACCTGGGACCGGACCGCAGCGACGCACGGATGCACGCCAAGACCGTAGGATCCTACGCAGTGCCGTAGGGGACCGCACCGCCACTTCCCAGCAAATTAGGGACACAGTTGCTCCTGGGGTATCGGCGAGGACCATTCGCAACCGTCTCTATGAAGCTGGGCTACGGTCCCGCACACCGTTAGGCCGTCTTCCGCTCACGCCCCAACATCGTGCAGCCCGCCTGCAGTGGTGTCGCGACAGGCGTGAATGGAGGGACGAATGGAGACGTGTCGTCTTCAGCGATGAGAGTCGCTTCTGCCTTGGTGCCAATGATGGTCGTATGCGTGTTTGGCGCCGTGCAGGTGAGCGCCACAATCAGGACTGCATACGACCGAGGCACACAGGGCCAACACCCGGCATCATGGTGTGGGGAGCGATCTCCTACACTGGCCGTACACCACTGGTGATCGTCGAGAGGACACTGAATAGTGCACGGTACATCCAAACCGTCATCGAACCCATCGTTCTACCATTCCTAGACCGGCAAGGGAACTTGCTGTTCCAACAGGACAATGCACGTCCGCATGTATCCCGTGCCACCCAACGTGCTCTAGAAGGTGTAAGTCAACTACCCTGGCCAGCAAGATCTCCGGATCTGTCCCCCATTGAGCACGTTTGGGACTGGATGAAGCGTCGTCTCACGCGGTCTGCACGTCCAGCACGAACGCTGGTCCAACTGAGGCGCCAGGTGGAAATGGCATGGCAAGCCGTTCCACAGGACTACATCCAGCATCTCTACGATCGTCTCCATGGGAGAATAGCAGCCTGCATTGCTGCGAAAGGTGGATATACACTGTACTAGTGCCGACATTGTGCATGCTCTGTTGCCTGTGTCTATGTGCCTGTGGTTCTGTCAGTGTGATCATGTGATGTATCTGACCCCAGGAATGTGTCAATAAAGTTTCCCCTTCCTGGGACAATGAATTCACGGTGTTCTTATTTCAATTTCCAGGAGTGTATTTGTATATGCTTTTGTAGTTAAGTGTTAGTGTTCCATATTTTGAAATTAATTTCTTTGAGAAATTTAATAAAAACGAGTAATTTGCTATTTAAATCATGTTGTCATAGGAGGTTGGACTGTGCCAAAGGCACTTACGCAAACGATAGGTAAATATTCTTGATATATTAAAAATTATAGACCTATATAATGTGAGTGAAAGGAAGTTTGTGGTATAAATTTTTTTGATGGGACAATCACACAAAGATTCAGAACCACTGTATAAATATAAAAATTAGTGTTCCCATCAAATTTGCACTTAGTGAAATTTACTGGAAACAGGGGAATGTGTAACAACACCAACGCTATACTGTTGTACATATAAATTTTTCTTCTGATTTTCGATAAATTAGTGTAATCGATGTTCTGATTTCATTTCTTTTTTTTTTTGTTTCATGTCATTATGTTAAAGAAACTGTAAACAATTTTCGATGTGAATATTAATGTTTATGTCAAATTGCAAGCAATATTATAACAAAATTGATATGTAAGAAATGTTGAAACTGTTGTAAGATGTTAAAGTTGTAATTGTGCGCCTGGTCCATACGTAGGCAGTGTATTAGGATATGTAGAATGCAAAACCTTTGGTGAATACCCTGTCTGTAGGGGAGCGGTAAAAGGTGGATGTCAGACGGGCGCGGGAAAATGCACACGGGCGCTGCACGGCATAACGGGCTCAGCAGTAGTAGTCGGAGTTGGGCATCGGTCTGAGAAACACGTTCTGGATCGAGGAGGCTCTCCTGGAAAACGTGATTTCGTTGAGCCTCGGATGTGCCGTTTCCGACGCCTATACAGCATGGCAATATTCCATAGGCGCTAAACGGAAAAGTATTGCGACGCTAAGAAGAAGCAAAGTGCCGATACATCAAGAGCCATTGCTCTGATTGTATGTGTGCTCTGTGCCTCTCGCCATCTCGCCGCCCGCCAACCGCCACATCGATACGAACAGGTTGAAACTTTTAGTACTGTATTCGTGTGGACCAGTGTTACTTTTGTTCCATACTGTTCAATAACAACTTAAATTTTACCAGAACTGTCCTATCAGTTAACTATCCTCACAACTAACCTAGACAGGGTCCTTTCCACATGTTGTGCAATCCGAGTGTCCCGAAATGAAGATTTAAAGTTTATGTTAATAATAATTACCTGCAGACCTATCCATGTTAGAATGATGTTTAAAGAACTTTGTTGTTAATGAATATATAGGTAAACAACAAAGGTCTGAGAAAGTTGGAAGATAATTTTGAAATTGAATTAGTAATGAAGTTTAATTATTTTGAGGCAGAAACAATGGAAATAAGACAAAAAGAGTAGTAACTCATATATTGGAAATCTTGAGTGCTTAATGATGTCAATAATCAAAATTTTCAATACAGTGATCATAACAGTTTCAGGGTCCCCCTCCCCCCCTTTTCTTTTCTATTCATTTGAATTCTGAAGTGTACTGAACTGATTTGACCAGCAAAGTTAAAGTCAATACAAAACCAAAATTTATCTGTGTTTTACCTTTTTCAAAATTGACATTGTATGTGTGTTTGGAAAGTGCTATTTCTAGGGTAACCTATGCCCGATTTTAATCAGATCAATAGACAGTACGAAGTTTGTAGTAAACATTATAGTGTATTGTTGTGTATTTATGGCTTGTCCATATTAGTACGGAAAGTGAAATTATTAGTTCAGTAGATTTTCTGGTTCTAAAATTTACCATATGAACGTACACCAACTTGTACAGGGAAGAAACTACTCAGTTAATGCCTAATTAGGCTGGCGACCGTATTATTAACAATTTGGTAGCATCTGCTGTGTTGTTTCTTGTCCGTCCTAACGTGTGGTTGCACTCCGGAATTGCTTGACGTATCATTGTTATTACTGAGTGGGTGTACGTCTGATTTGCCTCCATTCAGGTACACGCGGTCAAAATCTATACAAAAATCCTTTCTCTTAAGGTGAAGCCCGTCAACTTACCATAGTACAGGCTTTAAAGAGTATCGTGTGCATTAGCGCAGTGTTACGATCAGTCCCCTAGACTTAGAACTACTTAAACCTAACTAACCTAAGGACATCACGCACATCCATGACCGGGGCAGGATTCGAACCTGCTACCGTAGCAGCAGCGCCGTTCCAGACAAGCGCCTAGAACCGCTCGGTCACAAAGTTCCGCGAAATGTTAATCAATTCTCCTTCTTTAGGGCCAGGAGCATAACGCATGGCTGATAACGGCATAATTATTAGAGTAGATGCACCAGGCAGCTGCTATTTAGTGCATCTACTCTAATAATCATGTCGTTATCAGAAATGCTAATCATTTCTGCGGAACATACTAATGTACATGTCCTTTGATTATGAGCGTCCTACCTCTAGTCGTTCAAGGTGTTCTGTTTTTTCTGAACATGACTGTATATGTGCAGTGCGCACCTTTCATACGTCTTTAATGCACACACAATACAAAGTCAGGAATTACAAAGAAGTGAGGGACAACATGTTACCCGGCCTCTGTGGCCGAGCGGTTCTAGGCGCTTCAGTCTGGAACCTCGTGACTGCTACGGTCGCAGGTTCGAATCCTGCCTCGGGCATGGATGTGTGTGATGTCCTAAGGTTAGGTAGGTTTAAGTAGTTCTAAGTTCTAGTGGATTGAAGACATGTTAAGTCCAATAGTGCTGAGAGCCATTTGAACGATTTTGAGAACATGTTAGGAGGTGTTGCCCTCTATATGTGGCACTTCAAGAAGATGAAATCAATGTGTTAAAACAAAACAGCTACAAAGTTAAATTGTGGTCAATGAGTAGAATTAAAACTAGAACGGAAGAGAACCTCGTAGTTCACATATGGAACAAGTTTTCCTCTACCTCGTTTATTAGTGCCCATCTTTTGCAAGTATTCTATCCCACGGCGTTGTTTTTCATGGCTCTGAAACAGGGACAGCGTGTTGTTGAACTCCGGTGCTGAGCTGGTCTCATCGACCGATGTAAACGCCGTGGCGGCGTAACTGTTTCAAGATGTATTTGGCGGCGTGTGTCTATAAACTGTCTTCATAAAATTCGGAATAGCTATGCATTTTTAAGTTCATTTTTCATTGGGCAGTTTGTCTGGATCCTTAAAGCGACACGCGAAAGCATAGATAAATGTGACAATAGACTGCAATAAATATCTTCACTTGACCCAGTGACAAGCTTCCAGTTACACGTGAAGAATTTGGCAAAGAGTTCACATATCCCTTTACAGACTATTTCTCTGCCGTTCCACTCTCGAATATCGCATGGAGTAAATGAGCATGTTAATCTTTCGGCGCAAGCTCTGATTTCTCTTATTTTATCGAGATGGTCATTTCTTTCGATGCAGTTGGAGGTAAACAAAATATATATGGTTCTCGGGCGAGACGTCTGATATAGTGAAAACTCCACAATATTTCTTCAGCGCAACTGGCCGACATCTTCAGGTGCGACGAACACACTGCTAAGACAAGACCAGAGCCCCCTATTTATTAAATAGGGGGCTTTGGTCCTGCCTTAGCTGTGTGTTCGTCGCACCTGAAGATGTCGGCCAGTTGCGCTGAAGAAATATTGTGGAGTTTTCACTATGACATCCGACGTCTCGCCCGAGAACCATATACAGGGTGTTACAAAAAGGTACGGACAAACTTTCAGGAAACATTCCTCACATACAAATAAAGAAAAGATGTTATGTGGACATGTGTCCGGAAACGCTTAATTCCGATGTTAGAGCTCATTTTAGTTTCGTCAGTATGTACTGTACTTCCTCGATTCACCGCCATGATTTCATTCGGGATACTCTACCTGTGCTGCTAGAACATGTGCCTTTACAAGTACGACACAACATGTGCTTCATGCACGATAGAGCTCCAGCACATTTCAGTCGAAGTGTTCGTACGCTTCTCAACAACAGATTCGGTGACCGATGGATTGGTAGAGGCGGACCAATTCCATGGCCTCCACGCTCTCCTGACTTCAACCCTCTTGACTTTCATTTATGAGGGCATTTGAAAGATCTTGTCTACGTAACCCCGGTACCAAATGTAGAGACTCTTCGTGCTCGTATTGTGGACGGCTGTGATACAATACGCCATTCTCCAGGGCTGCATCAGCGCATCAGGGATTCCATGCGACGGAGGGTGGATGCATGTATCCTCGCTAACGGAGGACATTTTGAACATTTCCTGTAACAAAGTGTTTGAAGTCACGCTTGTACGTTCTGTTGCTGTGTTTTTTCATTCCATAATTAATTTGATTTGAAGAGAAGTAATAAAATGAGCTCTAACATGGAAAGTAAGCGTTTCCGGACACATGTCCACATAACATATTTTCTTTCTTTGTGTGTGAGGAATGTTTCCTGAAAGGTTGGCCGTACCTTTTTGTAACACCCTGTATACATGTCCGTCGGGAAAGCCTCAAGCAACACGTAAACAAAATACCTTAGCAATCGGAAGAGAAAGTCGTTGACTGTTAGGTTATTAAGAAAAAAAGAGCCTCACATTTGGATATAAGATTTTTATTTGAGATATGATTGTTCGGCAGTGAGTGGGTGTAATAAATGAGACAGCTCGAACCGGTGAGGAGGTGAGGGAGGTGCTAGCCGATGTAAGCCTGGGTGTGGAGCGGCGCGAAGCCGACGGCGGCGGGCACCTTGGCGACGCCGAAGGGGCCGACCGGCTTCTGTACCCCCGCGGGCGGGCCGACCACCGCCTTGCCGCCTACCACGGCCGCCTCGCGGTGCACGACGGCGTTGAAGCCGTTGACGGGATCCGCCGTGTACTCGACGGTGCGGCGCGAGCCGTCCGCCTCGAGCAGCGTGTAGCTGCCCTGCACCACGTCCCCGTCTCGCGTCTCCTGCTGGCCCTTGTTGTCGCCGGTCAGCGAGTCCGCGATGTCGTACGCGTAGCTGTACTGCGGGCTGGGGTCGAAGTCGGTGTCTGTGCCCGCCACGGCCTTCACCACCGGCGCGGGGCCCCTGGCCACGACGGCGAGCGGCGACCCCGCCGTCAGCACCCCGTGTCCTCCGATGATGCCACCGCACGCCACGCCCACCACCGACGCTAGCACCAGTACCTGCAGTGGGGAAAACACATAGCATCTTCAGCGCAGGTCGCAGACTTACACTACTGGCCATTAAAATTGCTACACCAAGAAGAAATACAGATGATAAACGGGTATTTATTGGACAAACATATTATACCAAAAATGACATGTGATTACATTTTCACGCAATTTGGGTGCATAGATCCTGAGAAATCAGTACCCAGAACAACCACCTCTGGCCGTAATGACGTCGGTTTGCAGTAGGGTTTTGGAGCATATACTGTATTCAAACGTTATGAATCACCTCGATGGGAACGATCTATTGATACGTAATCAGCATGGTTTCAGAAAACATCGTTCTTGTGCAACGCAGCTAGCTCTTTATTCGCACGAAGTAATGGCCGCTATGGACAGGGGATCTCAAGTTGATTCCGTATTTCTAGATTTCCGGAAGGCTCTTGACACCTTTCCCCACAAGCGACTTCTAATCAAGCTGCGGGCCTATGGGGTATCGTCTCAGTTGTGCGACTGGATTCGTGATTTCCTGTCAGGAAGGTCGCAGTTCGTAGTAATAGACGGCAAATCATCGAGTAAAACTGAAGTGATATCACGTGTTCCCCAGGGAAACGACCTGGGACCTCTGCTGTTCCTGATGTATATAAATGACCTGGGTGACAATCTGAGCAGTTCTCTTAGGTTGTTCGCAGATGATGCTGCAATTTACCGTCTAGTAAGGTCATCCGAAGACCAGTATCAGTTGCAAAGCGATTTAGAAAAGATTGCTGTATGGTGTGGCAGGTGGCAATTGACGCTAAATAACGAAAAATGTGAGGTGATCCACATGAGTTCCAAAAGAAATCCGTTGGAATTCGATTACTCGATAAATAGTAAAATTCTCAAGGCTGTCAATTCAACTAAGTACCTGGGTGTAAAAATTACGAAAACTTCAGTTGGAAAGACCACATAGATAATATTGTGGGGAAGGCGAGAAGATGCAACAAGTCCACTAAAGAGACAGCTTACACTACACTCGTTCGTCCTCTGTTAGAATATTGCTGCGCGGTGTGGGATCCTTAACAGGTGGGACTGACAGAGGATATCGAAAGGGTGCAAAAAAAGGGCAGCTCGTTTTGTATTATCACGTAATAGGGGAGAGGGTGTGGCAGATATGATACGCGAGTAGGGATGGAAGTCAAAGCAAAGACGTTTTTCGTCGCGGCGAGATCTACACTCCAGGAAATTGAAATAAGAACACCGTGAATTCATTGTCCCAGGAAGGGGAAACTTTATTGACACATTCCTGGGGTCAGATACATCACATGATCACACTGACAGAACCACAGGCACATAGACACAGGCAACAGAGCATGCACAATTTCGGCACTAGTACAGTGTATATCCACCTTTCGCAGCAATGCAGGCTGCTATTCTCCCATGGAGACGATCGTAGAGATGCTGGATGTAGTCCTGTGGAACGGCTTGCCATGCCATTTCCACCTGGCGCCTCAGTTGGACCAGCGTTCGTGCTGGACGTGCAGACCGCGTGAGACGACGCTTCATCCAGTCCCAAACATGCTCAATGGGGGACAGATTCGGAGATCTTGCTGGCCAGGGTAGCTGACTTACACCTTCTAGAGCCCGTTGGGTGGCACGGGATACATGCGGACGTGCATTGTCCTGTTGGAACAGCAAGTTCCCTTGCCGGTCTAGGAATGGTAGAACGATGGGTTCGATGACGGTTTGGATGTACCGTGCACTATTCAGTGTCCCCTCGACTATCACCAGTGGTGTACGGCCAGTGTAGGAGATCGCTCCCCACACCATGATGCCAGGTGTTGGCCCTGTGTGCCTCGGTCGTATGCAGTCCTGATTGTGGCGCTCACCTGCACGGCGCCAAACACGCATACGACCATCATTGGCACCAAGGCAGAAGCGACTCTCATCGCTGAAGACGACACGTCTCCATTCGTCCCTCCATTCACGCCTGTCGCGACACCACTGGAGGCGGACTGCACGATGTTGGGGCGTGAGCGGAAGACGGCCTAACGGTGTGTGGGACAGTAGCCCAGCTTCATGGAGACGGTTGCGAATGGTCCTCGCCGATACCCCAGGAGCAACAGTGTCCCTAATTTGCTGGGAAGTGGCGGTGCGGTCCCCTACGGCACTGCGTAGGATCCTACGGTCTTGGCGTGCATCCGTGCGTCGCTGCGGTCAAGGTCCCAGGTCGACGGGCACGTGCACCTTCCGCCGACCACTGGCGACAACACCGATGTGCTGTGGAGACCTCACGCCCCACGTGTTGAGCAATTCGGCGGTACGTCCACCCGGCCTCCCGCATGCCCACTATACGCCCTCGCTCAAAGTCCGTCAACTGCACATACGGTTCACGTCCACGCTGTCGCGGCATGCTACCAGTGTTAAAGACTGCGATGGAGCTCCGTATGCCACGGCAAACTGGCTGACACTGACGGCGGCGGTGCACAAATGCTGCGCAGCTAGCGCCATTCGACGGCCAACACCGCGGTTCCTGGTGTGTCCGCTGTGCCGTGCGTGTGATCATTACTTGTACAGCCCTCTCGCAGTGTCCGGAGCAAGTATGGTGGGTCTGACACACCGGTGTCAATGTGTTCTTATTTCCATTTCAGTCGCCAACTTCCTCTTCCGAATGCGAAAATATTTTGTTGAGCCCAACCAACATATCATCAAAATAAAATAAGAGAAATCAGAGCTCGAACAGAAAGGTTTAGGTGTTCGTTTTTCCCGCGCGCTGTTCGGGAGTGGAATGGTAGAGAGATAGTATGATTGTGGTTCGATGAACCCTCTGCCAAGCACTTAAATGTGAATTGCAGAGTAGTCGTGTAGATGTAGATGTAAATACGCCTGGGCATTGAGTTAAACAGAGCTTGGATGGCGTGTACAGTTACAGCTACCCATGCAGCTTCAACACGATACCACAGTTCATCAAGAGTAGTGACTGACGTATTGTGACGAGCCAGTTGCTCGGCCACCGTTGACCAGACGTTTTCAGTTGGTGAGAGATCTGGAGAATGTGCTGGACAGGGCAGCAGTCGAATATTTTCTGTATCCAGAAATGCCCGTACATGACCTGCAACATGCGGTCGTGCATTATCCTGCTGAAATGTGGGGTTTCGCAGGGATCGAATGAAGGGTAGAGCCATGGGTCGTAACACATCTGAAATGTAACGTCCACTGTTCAAAGTGCCGTCAATGCGAACAAGAGGTGACCGAGACGTGTAGCCAATGACACCCCATACCATCGCACCGGGTGATACGCCAGTATGGCGATGACGAATACACGCTTCCAATGTGCGTTCACCGCGATGTCGCCAAACACGGATGCGACCATGATGATGCTGTAAACAGAACCTGGATTCATCCGAAAAAAAGACGTTTTGGGATTCGTGCACCCAGGTTCGTCGTTAAGTACACCATCGCAGGCGGTCCTGTCTGTGATGCAGCGTCAAGGGTAACCGGAGCCATGGTCTCCGAGCTGATAGTCCATGCTGCTGGAAACGTCGTCCAACTGTTAGTGCAGATGGTTGTCTTGCTAACGTCCCCATCTTTTGATTCAGGGGTGGCTGCACGATTCGTTACAGCCATGCGGATAAGATGCCTGTCATCTCGACTGCTAGTAATACGAGGCCGTTGGGATCCAGCACGGCGTTCCGTATTACCCTCCTGAACCCACCGATTCCATATTCTGCTAACAGTCATTGGATCTCGACCAACGCGAGCACCGATGTCGCAATACGATAAACCGTAATCGTGATAGGCTACAATCCGACCTTTATCAAAGTCGGAAACGAGAAGGTACGCATTTCTCCTCCTTACACGAGGCATCACAACGTTTCACCAGGCAACACCGGTCAACTGCTGTTTGTGTATGAGAAATCGGTTTGAAACTTTCCTCATGTCAGCACCGGCGCCAACCTTGTTGAATACTCTGAAAAGCTAATCATTTGCATATCACAGCATCTTCTTCCTGTCCGTTAAATTTCTCGTCTGTAGCACGTCATCTTCGTGGTGTAGCAATTTTAATGGCCAGTAGTGTAGTATAGTTTGGGAACATTGAAGAAGCGCAGAACTTACACCGGATCCGTTAAAATGGTAATGGGACAGATTTCAGCGGCAGGGGCGCAGCGTGTCTCGTAAAGTCTAGCTAAACCTAATGTACTCAGTGGCGTCAGTTGACAGTGGAAAGTGGGTGCGTGCCCTGGGTGTCGTTTCGGTGGGGGTGCAGTTTTAGGACAGCCGAAAAGTAAGAGGAATTGAGAAGTAGGAGGGGGAAGAAAAAGTAGAAATAGATGAGAAGGAGAAGTAGAGAATGGCTCGGAGGACACTAAAAAACTAAATTTGTATGACACGATTGGCTAGGAACCCATCGAGAAGCGTGTTCAACCGCTTGTTTGCGAGTTCTCTCAATTGGACGTCACTTCGGTGACTTGCGCTCCCTTATCGTACCTGAGTAATGCTGCCCGGGAAAAGGATCTACAGTTGAACATGGAATACGAACCACGTATAGTTACTGGTATATCTTCCCATCAGTGAAAGGTGAAGGCTAGCCAAACGGGCAACTGATTCTTCTGGGATACCTATCGGTTTAGCTAACACCAAACGCTGTAACCTCCCCCCACCTCCCCCACAAAAAAATCATATACGTGAAGTGCAGGGAACGTGGTGGCCAGGCATTGGTCTACCCCTCCCAATCCAACAAATGGGAAAAATAATCTAAATGTTGTCTGCTATCAACGGCGAAGTGTGGTGCGACCCCGTCATGCTAGAACCATAATTGTCGCATGACTGCTAGTGGGACATTCTCCAACATTTCCGGTGGTACTCCACGGAGAAAGATACGGTAGTTTCATCCACCAATCGTGTTAGGCAAAAGATACGGCCCAGTCAGATGGTCGTGAACAATACCAGCACAAAAATTCATGGCATTCTCTGCTGACTCTGGAACACACGAGTGACTATAGGATTTTCGAACTCCCAGACATGACTATTGTGGCTACTGAATATTATTACCTTCCTCAGTAAACAAATCACAGATTTGGAAGTTTGGGATGTTGACAATTTGATGTAGATACTGTTGGCTGAATTTAAGGCGCCGGGGAAAGTCATTAATTGCCAGGTCTTGTACCTGCTGATACTTAGAATGGATGCATGCCCGTCTCGTGCAGGATGTTCCACGAAGTGGCGTTGCAGTTATTTAGTTCCTTGGCTGCAGATAATGTGCTGCTGCTGGGGTTGTCCCCAGTTCAACGTAACACAGCTTCCTCAAACTTTACAGTTCGCATACCGCGAGGTCTTCCACTTTGCCGTCTGTCTGGTCTAAGGGATCCTGCTTCACGACGACGGTCATTAAGTCTTTGAAATGTGACACGATTTTGTAGCCTCCTCCCTGAAAATCGTTTTGCATATAGGCACCTTGCTGCTCGACTGTTGCATCGTCTCTTCCCAAAAATGAGATGCATGTCAGATGACTCGATTAGAGTGTAATCAACCATTTCGAACCTGTAAACATCAGAATCTTTCATGTAAACACAACACAACATAAACGATAATAATGTAATTGTTTATCCAGGGATGTGGACTCCGCTAGCAGTAATGAAAACTCACCCTTCCTAGTAGAAAGATGTAAATGTGTTAAAAATCGATTTCCAATGTCAACGAGTTGCCTGTGAATCAGTCAGAACAACGTTGAACGTTTGGCCTAAGAGAAGTTCAACGTCAGACCTTTCAAGGACCCATAGCGCGGAAATGATGCGCCTGTGGCATTTGTGTCACGTAATAAAAGTGTTTCTATTTAACTCCTCTATTAACTCTAAAAATATGTGTACGTAGTTGTTTACTCTCTGTGTAAAGACCTTATCTGGCGAGGGAGGAGAGATGGCATAGTGAAGATTCTGATACTTGATTTCACGCCCATGTCCTGGATTGAATTCAAAATCTGTCCTTTGTGGGCCGGCCTCTGTGGCCGAGCGGTTCTGGGCGCTTCAGTCCGGAACCGCACTGCTGCTACGGTCGCAGTTTCGAATCCTGCCTCGGGCATGGATGTGTGTGATGTCCTTATGTTAGTTAGATTTAAGTAGTTCTAGGTCTAGGGGACTGATGACCTCAGATGTTAAGTCCCATAGTGCTTAGAGCTATTTGTCCTTTGTGCCCAGGAAGTGAGGGGGGTGTAACGCGTTTGCCGGCATTCAGTCATTTGGCTAGTGTCCTCATGGTCGAATGTCTTGTCTGTCGATATCAGGTTCACCCCTGCCCTTCTCTCTTCGTTAACGCGAATGCTATACTACACTCTATATGCACTCACTACTAAAAAACAAAAACTAAACTCCGCCCGAACAGGCCATGGATGTCCAACGGTACCGACCGGCCGCCGTGTCATCCTCAGTCCACAGGCGTCACTGGATGTGGATACGGAGGGGCACGTGGTCAGCAAACCGCTCTCCCGGCCTTATGACAGTTTACGAGACCGGAGCTGCTACTTTTCAATCAAGTAGCTCCTCAGTTTGCCTCACAAGGGCTGAGTGTACCCCTTTCGCCAACAGCGATCGGCAGACCAGTTGGTCACCCATCCAAGTGCTAGCCCAGCCCGACAGCGCTTAACCACGGTGAGCGGACGTGAACCAGTGTTATCACTGCAGCAAGGCCGTTGGCACATGCACTCACTACAATCACCTAAAAATTTGGTCACAGCGGGCCTGAGCGTCTCTCTCAAGTACCAAGACATCCCTAGATCTTTGCGGCAGTAGATCACTGGATGCAGACTTCATTTACGTAGATTACATCTACCTAGATAATATATGTGAGTAACCTGGACATCATAGAAATACAGCAGCCTTGTCGATCGTATTTATTGGCTGTTGAGAACCAGCCAGTCCAAGATATCATGTAGCACTCACCATCGGTCTTCCATTTAAAAACACTACTGTCACAAGTTTACTTGCATGAGATACAGGAAATCTAGGTATCACACCACACTTGATCTGTTAGTATTTGTGAACCTATGTACGAATATTCTTGGAAAGGCTCCGCAGCATCTATCCTTCCGTTGTCTTCTTCAAAGAAATGATGTGTCAAGTTCGTAAAAATAAATTTTCGATCAGAAGATCAATATTAAACTTAATGGTACATTAAGGTTTGTATAGCTGGCTGCCTAAATGGATGGAAAGAAGAGTGTGAAACGAAGTGACAACAGAAATTTCGCTCCTTCCACTAAGTGCTACGTGAATTGAACGACTGTGCCAGACAGCACCAAACAGTGTTCCTTACCTGCAACGCAATATATCGTGGGGAGACATGCGATTTAGACTAAAACATCTGGAGATTAAGAGCTGCACGTTATAAGTTCTCCTACCTCAGAAGACTGAGCTCCCATGTGGACATCTCTTTTGACCTCTTAGGACCGAATCTGCAATATAATTACCTTAGTCAAGACTTTTGCCTTCCAGAAGGCAATTTCACCATCTGAAAATGTGCTTGACACCAGTCCAACAACCAAATTAGAAGAATTATTCAGACGTCTTCTAGGAAAGTCTGAAAAGTTGCTTTACTCTTTAGTTACCCAGCTTCGTTTCTAGCCACTTTCGAAATGGAAGCAAATGCGCTGCGCAACAAATTAAAGGATAACTTTTTCGCTATTTAGGCACTGTCTCCCATTGCGACGTATACGACTGAAATTTGGCTCAAAAGTTTCTACGGTCTTCGTCTATATTTGTGCAAAACCGTGGCGCTCTGCGACATCAGCCTCGGGCTCGACGAAGCTTCGTACAGCAAGGTGTCGACACATGCGAACAAAGGCCACATCTCAGATGTTCATGCGAGGTGCAAGGTGGGTTAATGATGACACACTGACATCAAATTTCACCAAAATTCTGCCCAATGCCACAGTGGAAGTATCACACGATTTAAATGTTGTCACACCTTCTCTTACCCAAATTTCGCCCCTTCTTTTTACGCCTCTGTGTCACTCAGCGTCACCCAGCGTTGAAATCAGGCTATTTACTTGCGGGTGGCCGAGGAAGAGATTTCAGACACTCCGCTCGACATGAAAACGCATCAAGGGATGGCATAAAGGGCGCAAATGAAACCCTCCCTTTTCTTGGGGCTTTGATTCCCGCACATTTCGAGGTTGAAAACTATAGTTATCAGTGTGATAAGGTACAGGATGACGTTATTGACAACATTTGAAGCTGCTGACGTCCCCAGATGTTTCAACCCCTCTCTAAAGACATTGTGAGGTGCATCCCACTTGAACGTGATACGACCCCTTTGGAGCGCAGTGTGAACACAATTTTTGCTCTTGTGCACTCGGGGGAACCACTGGGAACCGTTCAGAATCAATCTGAAAGTGATCTGAAGCAGGAAAGGCTGCTTATGTGTTTTTGGGCCTCTTGTTTCACGCCCTCCCGCGACGTCAACATGGAGGGGTACGACATTGACACATATGTCAATACGACGGCAAAGAGTCCCTCTAAGGCCCTTAAGGTTCGGCAGTACCCTCAACGACCCCCATCCACATTTATTGAGAATTTTAAAAATGTACGTTTACAGAGAAAACCTTCAAAGCAGTCCTAGGCACCTGCAACCAGGCAACCACTTGACATCCGTCCGATACTAGCTACCTTCCTGCAGGTGTCTAGGACTATTTTGCGGGGTTTCTCTATAGTCACATTTTTAAAACTCTCAAAAAAATGTGTGTAGGTGACACTGAGGGTGTTACCAAACTGGGGATTCTTAGACGGGGGACTGAAATGTCCGGCGGGAAGGGGAGATGGGAGCAGAGTCGAAGGTGGTGAAGGACGCCGTCCTATTATGCAGAATGAGATTTTCACTCTGCAGCGGAGTGTGCGCTGATATGAAACTTACTGGCAGATTAAAACTGTGTGCCGGACCGAGACTCGAAGTCGGGACCTTTGCCTTTCGCGTGCAAGTGCTCTACCAACTGAGCTACCCAAGCACGACTCATGCCCCGTCCTCACAGATTTACTTTCTTTCGGGAGTGCTAGTTCTGCAAGGTTCGCAGGAGAGCTTCTGTAAAGTTTGGAAGGTAGGAGACGAGGTACTGCTAGAAGTAAGTTTCACGTCGTCCTATTGCTCATCGCACTTAGAACTGTTGTTTTCGACTGAGAAATGTGCCAGAATCAACGCCCCAAGGAAAGTGATGGTCACATTGACACCTTTTATGCCACCCCCTGAGGCCTTTTCGTGTCGAGCGGTGTGTTCGAAATCTCTCCCTCGGTCATCCATATGAAAACCGCGTGACCTCAACGTTGGGTGACGCGTTCTGATCTGAACTGCAGTGGCGTCAAATGAAGGGGAGGAATGTGGGTAAGAGGTGAGGGGGTGACGACTTTCCCATCGAGTGACGCGTCCACAGTGGCGTTCGGCAGAATTTTGATGAAATTTGGTGTCGAAGTGACATCATTAACTCACTTGACACTTCACATAAACCATGTGACATCATTAACCTTACACACGAACCTTTGAGCTCTTGACCGAGCGAGGTGGCGCAGTGGCTAGCATACTGGACTCGCATTCAGGACGACGACGGTTCAATCCCGCGTCCGGCCATCCTGATCTAGGTTTTCCGTGATTTCCCTAAATCGCTCCAGGCAAATGCCGGGATGGTTCCTTTGAAAGGGCACCGCCGATTTCCTTTCCCGTCCTTCCCTAATCCGATGAGACCGATGACCTCGCTGTTTGGTGTGCTTCCCCAAACAACCTAACCCAAGCCTTCTGAGCTCTGGCCTTTTTTTCGCATGTGTCGACATCTTGATACACGAAGCGTCGTTGAACACGAGGGTGACGTCGCAAGGCGCCACGATGTTGCACTATTACAGAGGAAACTCGTAGGCACCTTTGAGCCAAATTTCAAACTTTTGCGTCTCAGTGTGAGTCAGTTACTGGGTTTCGAAAAAGTAATCCTTTAATTGTGTTGCGCAGTGTAGTACGCCTTTATCACCTTAAATTTAGGGAGGGGCCATAGACCAGAAAAAAAATCACAAACGATTTTATTTCTAAATCTAACTACCGCATGTTGTAGGTAAGGCAACAATTTCTTTTCACAATTTTCACAAGTCTCTATAAATTGAAACTCGGAACCAATCGTTTTTTCCTTAATGAATGAGTTTGTCTTAAGCGCTAGTGATGAGTTAGTTACTTAAAAAGAGTAGATTAATTCACACTTAATGTATGGACTGTCAACTGGACGGCTAAAAACTATTACATCGCCAGTGTTAAGTTCCACATCTATCTACCACCTACACCTATACCAGATCTCATGTTTATAAATTTCTATGCCTTCCCTGAACAAGCGGGCGTGATAGCTCTTCCCACAGTGAGAACGTCCGTGTCAGCGTGTAATAAAATTCGCCTTGATGGAGATTCTCGACTTTGAGAGCCATAGAAATTCGCAAACATGACAACAGTTTCATTAATAAAGAAGAAAGCTTCAAGCTGTGATTCCTGTGCTGAACTGAACAACTGTTGCAAGTAGCAAGGGGAGAACCACAATGGCAATAACCAAAGAAAATCCTGCGACGTTGGGACGGCGTGTTACTTATTCCCATCTCCGGCTTCGGACTCGACTTCAGTCTGCTACCAGCAAGCGGGGGTAAACTTTTGACAACGCCAACCCTTCGTGCTGGCGAAACGTCAGGGAAATAGTTGAACAAACGTCGACCGAAGATCCCGGCGCAGAAGCCAACATGCAGGCACTACGTCAATCTGAATGCATCTACATCTACATCGACATCCATACTCCGCAAGCCACCTGACGGTGTGTGGCGGAGGGTACCTTGAGTACCTCTATCGGTTCTCCCTTCTATTCCAGTCTCGTATTGTTCGTGGAAAGAAGGATTGTCGGTATGGCTCTGTGTGGGCTCTAATCTCTCTGATTTTATCCTCATTGTCTCTTCTCGAGATAAATGTAGGAGGGAGCAATATACTGCTCGACTCCTTAGTGAAGGTATGTTCTCGAAACTTCAACAAAAGCCCGTACCGAGCTACTGAGCATCTCTCCTGCAGAGTCTTCCACTGGAGTTTATCTATCGTCTCCGTAACGCTTTCGCGATTACTAAATGATCCTGTAACGAAGCGCGCTTCTATCCGTTGGATCTTCTCTATCTCTTCTATCAACGCTATTTGGTACGGATCCCACACTGCTGAGCAGTATTCAAGCAGTGGGCGAACAAGCGTACTGTAATCTGAATTATTAAATTAAATAATAATAATAAGGAATTTGGCCTCATGGTTATCACAGTGCACCAAACGTTGCATATAACTAGAAACTTAAGAAAATATGAATTGTCATGGGATTTAAAAACAAAATCAGTACGCCGTATAGAAACCGATGCAAAATAATAAATCTAATGTTTCGAACAGTCGGTAAGAATATTTACGAGGTAATTGGACAATAAAGTCGCACAATTCGAGAGCGACCTCTGCCGCTGTTTTTTTTAAAATGTGTGTATCATTGTTATTCTATTGTCCGAGGGAAGAAGTTTGTGTTTTGGAAGGATACCGAAATACGAGGTATAATTGGGGATGTTGGGCCTACAAACAAAAGCTGTGGTGCCTTGTCACAGAAAGCAGATTATTAGAACGCATAGATATGTACAAAAATATAGAAAACAAGATTCCAGATGAGAGTTGCACTCATAACAAAACTTCCAAACTCGCTGTTAGCATGACACTGAGAAGAAGCGGCATTAACTTGCCTTAGTTTCGATACAAACGTGTAGAGAACGCTGGTGGTACGCACCTTGTAAGCCATGGTTGACGAGAGACTGTTAGCAGACGGTGACTGCCGTCGCTATATATACTGCGGAGCTGAGCCAGCCGCCGTGGGGACCACACCTTCAGCTGATGGCCCTGCCGAGCTGTTAGCCTCCTTGCATACATCCGTTGTGACATCGCTCATATCGCACCGCGATGACGAGCTGCAACAAAAACCCACTAAGCAGAACACCTCCCATACTGCCTCAACCACTGAGCTTATCCGTGTGTTACAGCTAACGGCTTCTGTCTGGAAACAGCCTGCCGCAAACTTAATTATTTCATCACGTCCTCGCAAAATAGTTTAAAGCCTTTTGCCTCGTCAGCATAGAGAAGAGCGGGAACAACGTTTCGTCTAAGTGACCAATGAAACTAACTACCTTTTTTAAAATTATGACGTAATGGCAGTGAACAGTAACAACAAAATATAAACGACACTGCACAGCTAGAACGCACCATTACACCCGGAAGAAGGCCGCTGCAAACGTGGGCGAAACGTTGGTTTTTCTCCAGCAGCAGAAGTTTTTTACATTATGACGCGGTACCATACATAGAGAACTTTTATGTCGTACGTTTCGTCTATTGACAAATCAAAGACGGACATGATTACAAATGTCTGGCGCAACACCAGAGAAAATGCTCCTCAGGACTCTTAGGAGAGAGACCCAGCATGGCTGTGTATGATGAATGACTACTAGATACAAAAATAAGACACCGGTACTTTATGCAAATTCGTTTTTGCAATGTGTAGCTGCTGTCACTCCAAACAAATACTGCTCATCACATCTTTCACGCGACGCCCGTTGTCAACGGAAAGCGTCGGTTAGTTTTCCATGAGAAACAAAATTATTTTAAAGTGGATTTTTACGAACCGACTCGATAGAGCAGTCACAGACTACTCCCATATTCGTTTTATATGTATTAACAGCGACATTAAAACACCTAGTATAACCAGTACTCCATCACTGACTGAGCAGCACCCTGGCCTGCGCCGACAGCTGCCACCATGCAGCAGCGCTACTTAGTCACTGCTAGAGTACTGGTTATTATACGAGTTCCAGTGTCTGTTTATACATACTAATAAAACGAAAGTCACATTGGACTAATCTGGTATCACTCTGTCAAATTCTTTCTTCCTTTCTTTCGCTACCGCCTTTATCCCACATTGTGCGCAGGGTCGGCAGGGTTAAGTACAGATTTGGCATTGTTAATTGTAAGGGGTGGCCGGATGCCCTTCCTGCCGCCACCCCATACCCCCCGGGACGGAATTAGTGTACCCCAGCTGTCTGCGCCAAGTGTAAATCGTGAAATAGTGTGAATGTGTTGCAAATGTCTGCGAGTCGTGTAACTGAGGCAGGACGTGGGGACAGCCCGGTATTCACCTAGTAGGATGTGGAAAACCGCCTGAAAACCGCCAAAAAATCAAATCCATGCTGGCCGGTACACTGGCCGTCGTCGTTAATCCGCCGGGAGAATTCGATCCGGGGCCAGCGCGCCTACCTGAGTAGAGGAAGCAGCGCGTTAGAGCTCTCGGCTACCCTGGCTACTCTGTCAAATAGGGTGGTAAAATTCCACACTTAAAATAATTTTGTTCGAAATGGGGAAAAAAGCCGATGTTTTTGCCCACGCTGGGCAACGTATGAAAGACGTGATGAGCAGTACTTGTTTGGGCTGATATCAGCTACACATTGCAAAAATGAGATCCCAAATATCCCCCGAAACAGCAGAGAAAATGCGTCTGACGACACTTAAGAGGGACACCTGGTATGGTATATAGGATCAAGCAGCTAAGACAGGCACCCCATATATGAACTCCCCTGTAACGTGCACCTTTACATTCAAAATAGTTTTCAGTAATGATGGTACGAGAGCGAGCTGAAAATTAATACCTACGAATTTTTTTTACAACTTTATTCTTCGTGTCTAGATTTTTATTTCTCAAAATAGTCACTATGGTGACGAATACATGTCTCCCAGCAAGAGACCAGTTTGTTGATACTGTCACTGTAGAAGGTTCGACTTTGTTGGCGGAGCCCTAACTCACTTCTGCTTTCACCGCTTCATTTACTGTCAAAGTGAAGTCCTCAAACGCGTTCTTTAAGTTCTGGAAACAGATGAAATTCGAATGTGGCCAAGCCGGCAGAGTATGGAGGATGATTGATGACAATGGATTTTTACAGATTTCGCAGCGCTCGTGTATGGTATAACATTTTCTTGCTGAAGGAGAGGGTGCTCCGTATTTGGACGAACTCTTCGGATTCGAAACTGTATTACAGCACACACTAACCGTTACCCGCCGCCATGGTACACGCTAAGGAATGTTAACGTTTGTTCTATTTAAAAAGCCTTAAGAGTTTTCATATAAAATATTCGGAGGAATTACTTTTCAGCACCCCCTCGTATATACAGACTGAATAAATACATCGAGGTGCGGTTTTCTCAAAGTTATAGTGGACAATGTGGTGTCACCGCCAGACACCACACTTGCTACGTGGTAGCTTTAAATCGGCCGCGGTCCACTAGTACATGTCGGACCCGCGTGTCGCCACTGTCAGGGATCGCAGACCGAGCGCCACCACAAGGCAGGTCTCGAGATACGGGATAGACTCGCCCCAGTTGTACGGACGACTTTGCTAGCGACTACACGGACGAGGCATAGCTCATTAGCCGAGCAGATAGTTAGAATAGCCTTCAGCTAAGTCCATGGCTACGACCTAGCAAGGCGCCATTAGTAACATTGCATGTATCTAAAGAGTCTCACTTGTATCGCCACAATCTCCAGATGTACCAAAAGGATGGATTAAAGTTAAGTATTCCATAAGCTACGTACTTTTCTTTATAGCATTCATTACGTATCCTGTTTCAGACCTCACGCACCCTGCTTTGGCTTAGCGCGTGCCTTTCGGCTTCCTCTCATTGTGTCTAGGCTGTCTTGTCTAGACAAAACAGACAATATGACGAATTTTCTGACGTTCGCAAGTGATTTTTATCGTTTGTTGTCGCCGAATTACGACACCGACTTTATTCTTCTCTGTAGCGTTAGAAAGAAGCCTCTAAGAGAACTTCAACGAGATAACATATATGAGACTATCAACTAGTGTCAATTACTGTCCCGCCGTCAGGAAAAGAGATTCCACAAACATCTGCCCTATTACATGAAATGTAAAGAAGCACGTAGCTCATGTACGATTCTTGTGTTTACCTGCGCCTGAAGCCCTTCAATGTCTTTTCTGCTGTTGTAGAAATCAGATAATTTGCCCATAAAGCTACTGAGGCATTCACGATGTATATAACTGTCGAGAAAGTGAGTATCGTTTACAGCGAGTGTCGCCAAACTATTAGAGCAGCGGTACGGTTGTGCGCTGAACTGGCAGCAGAGGTCGTGAATAGTATGTATATTTACCATGGAGGTAAGAATAGAGGGAGACGCCGTGACGTCACAGCTGTGAAGCTATGTGAAGCCGAGGGTAGCCATCTCAATCCGACCAAAACATTGCTGCTGTAAGCTTGTGTGCATAGGCTTGTCGCTCGCTTTTGGGAGGATTTTGCGCTATTATGGTGACTTGTGTGGTGTTCGGATGTACGAATCGTTCTGATTGTGATGCGAAATCGAAGGGAATAACATTTCGTGTGTAAGTTGTCTCGTTAAGTGAGATTTTACAACTTCATTGTGAACGAACGTGTGCTACATCGGTACTTGTACTATAGCGTGTTTTTCTCCTGTATGATTTTAGATTTCCTAAAAATGAAAGTCGGAAAGCTCTGTGGGAGAATGCCGTGAGGAGGAAGAATTGGCGTGCGTCTAAATGGAGCACTATATGTTCTCAGCATTTCCGAGAAGAGGACATAGACCGAACTTCCCTTTCAACAGTAAGGCTGCTTGAAAATGCTGTACCATCAGCTTTCCCTACACACCCAAACCATCTGCAAAAGGTATGTTACTTCAAAGAATTAAATTCTTAGTTTTCAAGTTCACGTTTGAGTATAATACGTACGTATCGTCGATAATCCAAGTGTTGAGTAACTCACTTTGTCTTCATCATGTACCAAATTAAAAGCTAACACTACATTAACTGGCATAAAGTATAGGCCTAAACAGGACACTGTGTAGATTTGCCATTCTATGTACCGTATTTCAGTAAATATTGGTGCTAATGAGCAGTGTTTCCCAGTAGTGTAACGTAACTGAAATGTCCCAGTACGTATTACAAACAAGATGTATTTATGAGGCTTTGGAGGGAGGGTATAGCTAACTTAGTTTTCAGTTTCTATTATTTAGTTTGTGATACACGTTTATTACTGAATTAACAAAATTGTATCGTTTACATTGAAGACTAGCTATTCGTAATATTACATTAAAAACTATTTTTAATCAGAAGAAACGCGGAATTTCGCCTTTACGAGATTTTATTTTAAACAAAAACTTTGAAACAACCAATCTGATGACGTTAGATGCGTATATGGTGCAATAAGCGACTGTAATACACGCAGCGCTATAGCACACTGGCAATGTTTTGGTCAGTGTCATGGCAGCGAGCCACGCCCCCATGGCTTCAAAACTTAGTACGGCTGGGATACGTAGCGCCATCTCCCCTTATTATTACCTCCATGATATTTACAGTGATCGATAAATAGTTTACCCAGTTGTTACAGAACCGTCAACGATTAAGGATGTCGAGACATATGTCAACACTCCCTGCTGCGAGGCAGTGTAAGTAATAACACTGATGCTGATGAGTAGGAAACAACAGATATGCTTAACAAATAATTCCTTTTCCTTGCAGGCGAGGGGAAGCCATTCCAGCAACAGCCACATGATGTCGAAAACAATGCTGTTCAGTCGAACCTATTATTTGAACACCAGTGACTGTAAGCATGTCAGTGTTGGTGTTATATCGCACTCTGAGTTCTGCTCAGTGGTAGAATTTGAAAACGCTCGATTTAATGACATCAGAGTAATATTACCCATGCATGAACAGCGTCGACTGTGCAATGTGTCAATGCAGATTTCAGCCTTGACCTATGGAATCGTCCACTCCCCGCCATGATACTTGACGATCGTAAGGATCATACAATCTCTGTAGGGACGTGCCTGGAACAGTTAAAATATTTAACAACAGAGTCCATACACCTCTGGAACAGACTTTTAAGACTTAAATATATCAAGCTGCACCGTAAAGCATGATGCAGAGTGTCAACTAAGGTGGCTGCCATATGTCCACCAATTCTATGAGATATTGTGGGGCAATCTAGTGGAGTTAGCTCGCCAAACTCTGCCCATCAGAAGAAACCATAGCTCAGCTCTACAATACTTGCTATGCGTCGATGGAGGTGGAGGTGTGTGAATGTGTGATTCAGCTTTAACAAATGTGACCACAGAACTAGATCTTATTTAGTTTGTTTGTGTAGGTAAGAGTTTATAAAGTTTAAGAGCCACACAAGTGTTACTTATTTCCCTAAAAAAAATCCAAACCCTAATGTAAACGAAAAGTTGCCACCATGACTGACTGGACGAAACAACCTCACCACAAGGGTCTTATAGCAAGTGACAGGTACTGTAGTGCTGATGCTAGAAAGTGGAAGACGTAGAAGAATGGATCATTACTTCCCAATAACACACATTCTTTAATTATCAGGCCTGCAGACTGGGGGAACAATAATCTTGTTCTAAAACTGTTAACACATGCTGATGAATTCCAATTCGAGCATGTATCTATTATTTCAAAAGCCCTGTTTCAGCCAAAATATCTGCTATTGCAGAAGATTTTGTATGGAATTGAGGGTGTAATGTACCAGACATTCAGCGAAAGCAAGGATATTCCATTGTCTGAAAAAAGAGCCCAAACAATATATTCATATTTGATAATGTAGTAGTGGAAAATCAGGATGTGATCTAGAGACATTTCTGCTTTGTGATCTAGAGACATTTCTGCTTTGGTTGGCCATATACACGTCAATATATTTTATTTGAGCCAGATGTACTCAAGGATCCTGAAGCAGTGGATATGGGATAAGGTGAATCTTGTTATCGCTTTCAAATAGGACAATCTGAATTTAAAGCATATTTACCAAGCACATGAAGGAACTGACATATCATTCATCGAATTGCTTACAATAACCGAGGATTGCTGGAATAACTCATAGTATGGCTTTCTGATTATAGATAAAACTAGGAAACTGAATGAGGGTCGATATAGATGAAATTTCGACGATATTCTGCATAAAACCCTCCCGCCAGAGGTTCGAGTCCTCCCTCGGGCATGAGTGTGTGTGTCGTTCTTAGCGTAAGTTAGTTTAAGTAGTGTGTGAGTCTAGGGAGCGATGGCCTCATCAGTTTGGTCCCTTAGGAACTCACACGCATTTGAACATTTAAACATCTGCATAAAAGGAAGTGTAGTTCTAATGGTTCAAATGGTTCTGAGCACCATGGGACTTAACTTCTGAGGTCATCAGTCCCCTAGAACTTAGAACTACTTAAACCTAACTAATCTAAGGACATCACACACATCCATGCCCGAGGCAGGATTCGAACTTGCGACCGTATTGGTCGAGCAGTTCCAGACTGTAGCACCTAGAACCGCCAGACTGTAGCGCCTAGAACCGCTCGGCCACTCCGGCAAGCGAAGTGTAGTAAAACGTAACTGCACCAGTATACTGAAGACTATAGGCAAATTTACATGTGTCTTGCACACTTGTTCAGAAGGTACAAATCACATGTGTGCACACACTGACAGAAAAATCGAGGCATCAACGCTAAATTAATGGAAGGTCTCGTTGAGGTAGTAGCTAGAAATGATGAGGTGCTGAATGTTAGAATACAACAATGTCCACTATATGTCAATGAATCATTCAGAATGTTTCACTGATAATGCAACACACATTGGGATACGGAATGTGAAAGAACATCTGATTTATTAAAGTCAAACTCTGAAAAACTGCAAATGTCAAAAAGTATTTTCCAAAAAATATATAAGTGTATGGTGAAGTATTAAACATGACTAATGCACATAGGAAGGGTAACACCTAAAAGGACGAATGAAAGTCTCAAACAGTGGCAAATACAAGAATATAATTAAATCAGAGTTAGCAGGTGCACGTAGCGCAAGGCAAGGGAGTTGAAGTTCAGTAGAAACGAATTAACAGTCTGCCTCTGGGGTATATGTATTACGATGACCCGAATGAAGTCCTAGACCAATTATAGCTACTTAGAGCATCAGCTGCCACAGGGAATACAGGTCACATGAACGAAATAATATCAGTCATTTCAGAACTTCGGGAAAAACACATCATCAAGTAATGATGGAGAACGTTGTTCTTGAGCTCCATATGCGGCACACACAATTGGATGATTTATGAGAGGCTGTTCTCATAGATATCTGAGAATATTCACGATAGAATAAAGGTTTGAAGTGCATTCTAGTGATCATAGGTACATAGTCCGAATTTGTTTGGGCTCTACCTGTAAAGAATCAGACAGGAAAGAATGTTGCGGAGGTATTGGACGACAAACTAATTAGTGTGCTGACAACTTTCAAAGCGACCATAGAAATGTATTTCAAAATAGGCATTTAAAAACGGCGATGGAACGATATGGAATAAACCACTACTTGACCCCCTCCCATTTGGAAGGTAGTATTAATGAATAACTGAATAAGATGATAAAAAACTAGCTGTTGATGCAATTTAAACTTAGTCGTTTCTTCACCAACAATAACCAGGCGTTCTACAATTTTCGACGCTACCAAGACTTCAGGTTATACATGTGCGGTAGTCTATTTCTAACGTTTCTCTTGACGATTGCGTAAAAACGACCAGTAGGCATTTCACTGCATCAGTTGAGGTCTACATGCAACGCCATACACTAACCTTAAAAGAATTTCGTGTACATTAAAAGCAAACTAATTTAATCCAATACATCTAAGCAAGGGGAAGTGAAGTATTGCGACTAGAAACATACACTCCTGGAAATGGAAAAAAGAACACATTGACACCGGTGTGTCAGACCCACCATACTTGCTCCGGACACTGCGAGAGGGCTGTACAAGCAATGATCACACGCACGGCACAGCGGACACACCAGGAACCGCGGTGTTGGCCGTCGAATGGCGCTAGCTGCGCAGCATTTGTGCACCGCCGCCGTCAGTGTCAGCCAGTTTGCCGTGGCATACGGAGCTCCATCGCAGTCTTTAACACTGGTAGCATGCCGCGACAGCGTGGACGTGAACCGTATGTGCAGTTGACGGACTTTGAGCGAGGGCGTATAGTGGGCATGCGGGAGGCCGGGTGGACGTACCGCCGAATTGCTCAACACGTGGGGCGTGAGGTCTCCACAGTACATCGATGTTGTCGCCAGTGGTCGGCGGAAGGTGCACGTGCCCGTCGACCTGGGACCGGACCGCAGCGACGCACGGATGCACGCCAAGTCCGTAGGATCCTACGCAGTGCCGTAGGGGACCGCACCGCCACTTCCCAGCAAATTAGGGACACTGTTGCTCCTGGGGTATCGGCGAGGACCATTCGCAACCGTCTCCATGAAGCTGGGCTACGGTCCCGCACACCGTTAGGCCGTCTTCCGCTCACGCCCCAACATCGTGCAGCCCGCCTCCAGTGGTGTCGCGACAGGCGTGAATGGAGGGACGAATGGAGACGTGTCGTCTTCAGCGATGAGAGTCGCTTCTGCCTTGGTGCCAATGATGGTCGTATGCGTGTTTGGCGCCGTGCAGGTGAGCGCCACAATCAGGACTGCATACGACCGAGGCACACAGGGCCAACACCCGGCATCATGGTGTGGGGAGCGATCTCCTACACTGGCCGTACACCACTGGTGATCGTCGATGGGACACTGAATAGTGCACGGTACATCCAAACCGTCATCGAACCCATCGTTCTACCATTCCTAGACCGGCAAGAGAACTTGCTGTTCCAACAGGACAATGCACGTCCGCATATATCCCATGCCACCCAACGTGCTCTAGAAGGTGTAAGTCAACTACCCTGGCCAGCAAGATCTCCGGATCTGTCCCCCATTGAGCATGTTTGGGACTGGATGAAGCGTCGTCTCACGCGGTCTGCACGTTCAGCACGAACGCTGGTCCAACTGAGGCGCCAGGTGGAAATGGCATGGCAAGCCGTTCCACAGGACTACATCCAGCATCTCTACGATCGTCTCCATGGGAGAATAGCAGCCTGCATTGCTGCGAAAGGTGGATATACACTGTACTAGTGCCGACATTGTGCATGCTCTGTTGCCTGTGTCTATGTGCCTGTGGTTGTGTCAGTGTGATCATGTGATGTATCTGACCCCAGGAATGTGTCAATAAAGTTTCCCCTTCCTGGGACAATGAATTCACGGTGTTCTTATTTCAATTTCCAGGAGTGTATAATGGGCGACCAAACAATCGGTTTGTCAATCAGGCAACATCGTCGTGAACATTGAGGGAATCATCCCACCGATGCACCAGGTTCAAGATACCTGTTTGGTAAATACTGTGTCCTGCTGCGTGAAGAAGTCTGTAACTGTCTGCTGCACATCCTCATCTGACAGAAATCGTCGACCCTTCAAGGCCTGTTTTTAGGGATTAAAGGTGTGATGATTGCGTGGGGAGAGATCAGGACTATAGGAAGCGTGCTTGAGTGTCTCCCACTTTAATGAGTCTGGACACCCAGATCGACCAGCGTCTTGTGTCGCATTGTGCCCGCATGGAACTTGGCACATCATTCCACAACGGTGGTTTTTGACAGACATGCTGCCCCATTCTTCATTCTCCAACGGATATCTGTTCTTCGTCAGCCAAAAGAAGAATAACAGTACTTCGGTCCAAATTTTCATTTTTGTCATTCCATTTTACAGCTCATTCGCCTATTCGATGTAGTCTCAATTACGAATACATTTAATGTATTTCATAATGGCTGTAGTCACCGCAGTGATTGTTCCTCCGGATATGCATGCATGTCCGAAGGAACGTTGCATCGTAATTCAGAATAACACAATCACTTCAAAATCAGATTTTTCATGTAGTCACCAAAGGAAGTTCATTGCATCTCTTACTTCTTATATGTTTGTTTATCCCTGCACGACGAAAGAACCCCTAATAAGCTTCATAGACAGTTTCTTACTTTCGCAGCTCGTGATAGTGGTGGCGTGCATCATCACAGTCCCAGTCCGATAAGGTGTACAGAGGCAATTAAGCAGTTAAGGTAAAAGTTTGTCAGCAAACCCGGATCAACTTCCAACTGTCGACTATTACGGAAATAGTTTAGTCGAGGGTCACCAGCCTCGGCTTGACACGCGAGACGAGGATAAAAACGGTACCACATATAGACTACTATCAGCTCTGTAGCAACCTTGTTACTTTACCTTACGTTGCAAATTTCTCCCACTGAACTGAAACATACATAGCCACGTCCAGCTAAAATATTGCAATGTCACCAAAAATCAGAGCAAAGAAAAATTCTCATGACAATGTCAAAACTAAGAAAGATTCAGCGCTCCCAGGAAATAAAGCGCATCAGATCTCACGAAAACAAGAAAAAAAAAGTATTTCAATTATAGCGAGGCCGATATGCAGTATGGTCAGCTATTTTGTTACTCTCATACTCGATTTCATAATTTAGGTAAACGTTGTCCGAAATTTCGCCATCTTTTTCATTCTAGTGAATTCTTACAAACGATAAGGAATAAAGCTGAAACTTATAGCTTTGAACTCTGTATTTTTTGAGAGTATTACCCACTCCTCTATCCATCAAACCATGTGAGACAGACGTCAAAATGATTTCCGGAGTACTTGAGTCCATGTGCTCATCGAAGATAATTTTGTTGCTTTTATCTTCACTCTAACGTCCGAAGCTGCCATTTCAAGTTTCAAAAGAAGGACACAAGCGATTTTAGAAAACGAAACTTGCTGGTTAAATTGTTTTTTCATTCTTAGTTGCGACCGTACGGTAGATAAGGAGCCATTATAAGAGTGTTTTTAAAATTTTTATGGCTTTTGTGCCTGAGTCAGTGTCGTCGTAACTGCCGTCTGCTTCACGTCTGCTGTGCAGCGAGCTACCTTAATTTAAGTGTTAACTGTATTTTTCTTACTTGTCACTTCTTCTTCCGTGTGTATTTGCTTTTAGGAAGCTTTAATTGTCGAGTGCTATTAATAGTTCCATAGATTTCGTGTTTGTTTTGAACACAGTCAGAGAGTCCCTTTAGTCAGCCATAGTGCCAGTAGTGCTAGTGCTTGTTTTCAATACAGACCAGAGACAGGTAGTGCTATTTTCATTGTTTTCTACAAGAAGTGCCTAGCAACCACAGTTTAGTTAATAAACAGCCGTCTTTAGTGAATTAGCAGTCTAGTTAAAGGTTGATTAGCTCTCTTCAGTAAATTGATTCCTTAGGATGGATAGGATGTGTGACTGCTGTGTACGGACGCAGGAGGAGCTGGCCACTGTTCGCGAACAGCTGAGCGTGTTGATGGCCGCGGTCAGCCGTCTTCAGGCTGCTGCCTCGGAGTGTAGCGGCAGTGGGGAGTCTGGTGCGTCGCAAGGTACACCCCAGGTGTTACATGCTTCACCCACTGTCCCTGCTGTCGAGACATCTTCGCGTGTACTGGGCGCGGTTGGGCCACCCTCTCCCCAAGTGGAGTGGCGGGTTCAGCGGCGTTCGCGGCGCACGAGGCGGAGGGTCAATGTGGAGGCTGGCCGTGTGGCATCGCCCGCTCTGCCTGTGAGTGGACATGTGGCAGCTCCTTCAGCAAGGTCCGAGCAGGCACACGGGGGGAGGGGTTTATTAGTTATTGGGAGCTCCAACGTTAGGCGGGTGATGGAGCCCCTTAGGGAAATAGCGGGAAGGTCGGGGAAGAAGGCCAGTGTTCACTCTGTCTGCTTGCCAGGGGGTCTCATCCGAGATGTGGAGGAGGCCCTACCGGCGGCGATAGAGAGCACTGGGTGCACCCGACTGCAAATTGTTGCTCATGTCGCCACCATTGACTCCTGCCGTCTGGGTTCAGAGGTCATACTCAGTTCGTACAGGCGGATGGCGGAATTGGTGAAGGCGGAAAGCCTCGCTCGCGGGGTGAAATCAGAGCTAACTATTTGTAGTATCGTTCCCAGAACCGATCGCGGTCCTCTGGTTTGGAGCCGAGTGGAAGGCTTAAACCAGAGGCTCAGACGATTCTGGGGTGCAAATTTCGCGACCTCCGCTATCGGGTGGAGAAGTGTAGGGTCCCCCTGAATAGGTCAGGCGTGCACTACACGCCGGAAGCGGCTACAAGGGTAGCGGAGTACGTGTGGAGTGCACATGGGGGTTTTTTAGGTTAGAGAATCCCCTCCCTAGGCCCGACAAGACGCCTCCTGAGACGCAGCAAGGTAGGAGTAGGCAAAATGCAACAGGGAATAACAATATTAATGTGCTAATAGTAAACTGCAGGAGCGTCTACAGAAAGGTCCCAGAACTGCTCTCATTAATAAACGGTCACAACGCCCATATTGTACTAGGGACAGAAAGTTGGCTGAAACCAGATGTAAATAGTAATGAAATGCTAAACTCAGATTGGAATGTATACCGCAGAGACAGGCTGGACAGTGAAGGGGGAGGCGTGTTTATAGCGATAAGAAGTGCAATAGTATCGAAGGAAATTGACGGAGATCCGAAATGTGAAATGATTTGGGTGAAGGTCACCGTTAAAGCAGGATCAGACATGGTAATTGGATGTCTCTATAGGCCCCCTGGCTCAGCAGCTGTTGTGGCTGAGCACCTGAAGGATAATTTGGAAAATATTTCGAGTAGATTTCCCCACCATGTTATAGTTCTGGGTGGAGATTTTAATTTGCCGGATATAGACTGGGAGACTCAGATGTTCATAACTGGTGGCAGGGACAAAGAATCCAGTGAAATTTTTTAAAGTGCTTTATCTGAAAACTACCTTGAGCAGTTAAACAGAGAACCGACTCGTGGCGATAACATATTAGACCTTCTGGTGACAAACAGACCCGAACTATTTGAAAAAGTTAACGCAGAACAGGGAATCAGCGATCATAAAGCGGTTACGGCATCGATGATTTCAGCCGTAAATAGGAATATTAAAAAGGGTAGGAAGATTTTTCTGTTTAGAAAAAGTGACAAAAAGCAGATTTCAGAGTACCTGTTGGCTCAACACAAAAGTTTTGTGTCAAGTACAGATAGTGTTGAGGATCAGTGGACAAAGTTCAAAACCGTCGTACATAATGCGTTAGATGAGTATGTGCCAAGCAAGATCGTAAGAGATGGAAAAGAGCCACCGTGGTACAACAACCGAGTTAGAAAACTGCTGCGGAAGCAAAGGGAACTTCACAGCAAACATGAACATAGCCAAAGCCTTGCAGACAAACAAAAATTACGTGAAGCGAAATGTAGTGTGAGGAGGGCTATGCGAGAGGCGTTCAATGAATTCGAAAGTAAAGTTCTATGTACTGACTTGGCAGAAAATCCTAAGAAATTTTGGTCTTATGTCAAAGCGGTAGGTGGATCAAAACAAAATGTCCAGACACTCTGTGACCAAAATGGTACTGAAACAGAGGATGACAGACTAAAGGCCGAAATACTAAATGTCTTTTTCCAAAGTTGTTTCACAGAGGAAGATTGCACTGTAGTTCCTTTTCTAGATTGTCGCACAGATGACAAAATGGTAGATATCGAAATAGACGACAGAGGGATAGAGAAACAATTAAAATCGCTCAAAAGAGGAAAGGCCTCTGGACCTGATGGGATACCAGATCAAATTTACACAGAGTACGCGAAGGAACTTGCCCCCATTCTTGCAGCGGTGTACCGTAGGTCTCTAGAAGAGCGTAGCGTTCCAAAGGATTGGAAAAGGGCACAGGTCATCCCCGTTTTCAAGAAGGGACGTCGAACAGATGTGCAGAACTATAGACCTATATCTCTAACGTCAATCAGTTGTAGAATTTTGGAACACGTATTGTGTTCGAGTATAATGACTTTTCTGGAGACTAGAAATCTACTCTGTAGGAATCAGCATGGGTTTCGAAAAAGACGGTCATGTGAAACCCAGCTAGCGCTATTCGTCCACGAGACTCAGAGGGCCATAGATACGGGTTCACAGGTAGATGCCGTGTTTCTTGACTTCCGCAAGGCGTTCGATACAGTTCCCCACAGTCGTTTAATGAACAAAGTAAGAGCATATGGACTATCAGACCAATTGTGTGATTGGATTGAGGAGTTCCTAGATAACAGGACGCAGCATGTCATTCTCAATGGAGAGAAGTCTTCCGAAGTAAGAGTGATTTCAGGTGTGCCGCAGGGGAGTGTCATAGGACCGTTGCTATTCACAATATACATAAATGACCTTGTGGATGACATCGGAAGTTCACTGAGGCTTTTTGCGGATGATGCTGTGGTGTATCGAGAGGTTGTAACAATGGAAAATTGTACTGAAATGCAGGAGGATCTGCAGCGAATTGACGCATGGTGCAGGGAATGGCAATTGAATCTCAATGTAGACAAGTGTAATGTGCTGCGAATACACAGAAAGATAGATCCTTTATCATTTAGCTACAAAATAGCAGGTCAGCAACTGGAAGCAGTTAATACCATAAATTATCTGGGAGTACGCATTAGGAGTGATTTAAAATGGAATGATCATATAATGTTGATCGTCGGTAAAGCAGATGCCAGACTGAGATTCATTGGAAGAATCCTAAGGAAATGCAATCCGAAAACAAAGGAAGTAGGTTACAGTACGCTTGTTCGCCCACTGCTTGAATACTCCTCAGCAGTGTGGGATCCGTACCAGATAGGGTTGATAGAAGATATAGAGAAGATCCAACGGAGAGCAGCGCGCTTCGTTACAGGATCATTTAGTAATCGCGAAAGCGTTACGGAGATGATAGATAAACTCCAGTGGAAGACTCTGCAGGAGAGATGCTCAGTAGCTCGGTACGGGCTTTTGTTGAAGTTTCGAGAACATAACTTCACTAAGGAGTCGAGCAGTATATTGCTCCCTCCTACGTATATCTCGCGAAGAGACCATGAGGATAAAATCAGAGAGATTAGAGCCCACACAGAGGCGTACCGACAATCCTTCTTTCGACGAACAATACGAGAATGGAATAGAAGGGAGAACCGATAGAGGTACTCAAGGTACCCTCCGCCACACACCGTCAGGTGGCTTGCGGAGTATGGATGTAGATGTAGACGTTTGTTGTTATCCAGATGCTCTCGATGCGATTCAGATATTCAGTCAGATCCATAATCTGTGTCGTAAAAGTAAGCAACTCTTATCACACTGGTCATAGAGGAATACAGAGTGAACTTCGGATACCTTGCATTTCCTACATCCATGACAGGCTTCCTCAGTCTGACATCACACCCTGGCCTGATTTTTATGCTGCTGTTACCAAATAGTCAAATTTTTCTGTCTGTCTAATCTGGCCCAGTTTTTTGGCTATTTAGTGTACATCCATTTTTATAATAAGTATCGATACAGAAGTGTTTTACAGACAGGATGAATAGCAGATTATGGCTGTTTGCTGAGACGCTGTGTTGTATGTGACGGTGTCGTCGTTGAGTGACTATAGAAAGATGTAGAGTGACTTAGATAGAATTTTTAGTTGTTATGATGAATGGCTGCTTGCCCTAAATGTAGAAAAATGTAAGTTAATGCGACTGAGTAGGAAAAACAATCATGTAACGTTCGAATACAGTATTAGTAGTGTGGTGCTCGACACACTGCAGCTCGATTGTTTGGGATCTCCAACAGATCGGATTAAAGGAGGACATCGGAGCAGTCCAGAGGCATTCTTCTACTTCGTAAACCCAAATGGGAGTCCGTGGGGGGAAGACGTCGTTATTTTAACGAGGCACTATTGACGAAATTTAGAGGAAAGGCATTTGTGGCCGACTGCAGAACGATTCTACTGCCACGAACTCACATTTTGCGTAAGGGCCACTAAGACAAGATTAGAGGAATAAGGGCTTGTACAGAGGCTTATAGACAATCAGTTTTCAGGTGAACATGAAAGGAAATGACGAGCTTCCTTGTTCCTAGTTTCCTTGTTGCTTACGTGTGACCCTTATTCCTGGCCCGGCGTAGCTCCGTCTACGTTTTTCTTATTGTTTTTAGTATTGGTAGACATAATCTTATGATTATGGGTCTTTATTCTGTATTAGTTTTATTCTGTGAGATGGAAAACGTTTGGCCCTCAAAATAATTTAATTTTTGTAAGTATCACGATTTTCCTTATTATGAAATCATTAGATTGATGATATATTTCAATGTTTAATATACGTCCGTATGGGTTAATTTAAAGGTTCTCAAGAAGATACCATTACTGGCATCGAAACCTAGGTAAGCTAAAAAAAATTTACCTTGCAACTGAAGGCTAAATTTCTTATTGCCTGACACTAGTAATACCATATCCGAACGTTACAGGTTTGATCTTCCTATTCATCCGCATTATAATTTTTCACACTTAAGGCTAGCTGCCATTCATTACACCAACAGGAAATTTTGTCCAAGTCGCCCTGTGTCTTCCTACAGTCACTCAATTTCGACACCTTACCGGACACCAAGGCGTCATCAGCAAACAACCGCAGATTACTGCCCACCCTGTCCGCCAAATCATTTATGTATATAGATAACAACAGCGGTCCTGTCACACTTCCCTGGGGCGCTCCTGACGATACCCTTGTCTCTGATGTACACTCGCCGTCGAGGACGACATAATGGTTTCTATTATTTAAGAAGCCTTCGAGCTACTCAGATATCTGAACTTATTCCATTCGCTCCTACCGTCATTAACACCTGTATTGAGGCACCAAGTCAAATGCTTTCCGGAAATCTAGAAACATCGAATCTGGCTGTGGCCTTTCGTCCATAGTTCGCAGTACATTATATGAGAAAAGGGCAAGCCGAGTTTCGCGCGAGCGATGCTTTCTAAAACTATGCTGATTCGTGGACATAAGCTCATCACTCTCAAGAAATTTTATTATATTCGAACGGAGACAATGTTCAAGGATTCTGCAGCAAACAGAAGTTAGGAATATTCGTCTTTAATTTTGCGTGTCTGTTTTTTTACCCTTCTTATACAGGGTGAAAAGTATTTAAACCGACAAACTCTAGGAGGTTGTAGGGGACATCAAAACAAATATTTTTCCCTAATTTCATTTTTTCCTATGAGGATAATTTAAACCGGTGGAGGCCGTATTACGCTCTTCAGTTGTTAGAGGCCTTATTGCGCTCTTCAGTTGCAGCCAACTGCTGTCCACCAGTGTAGTAGTGCATTGTCTCTGTTTACTAATGGAGCGATACACCTGGAGTGAGTACACTGATATGGTTGGTGTGTACTACGTAGCTCACCACAACGGACGAGATGCACAGCGGGTTTATCAACAACAATATCCTAATCACCGTATCCCGCATCATACGACCTTTGCTGCTGTGTACCAACGTCTGCGTGAGACCGGGTCATTTAGGTTGGTTGGTTGGTTGGTTGGTTGAGGTTTAAGGGACAAAACAGCAAGGTTATCAGTCCCTTGTTTCAAATATTCCGTTAATGGGACAACTCAGTAAAGTCAGAACAATAAAACGGAAAAAGGGAAAAAACGTGAAAAGGCAGTCATGTTGTCATTGGTAATAAACAAAATGAGGGAAGTCGGCAAGAGAACGAACCCAACACTATGCTGAAGCAGCATAGGCAAGACCACCTGTGACTGAAAAGGTACAACTGCTATAATGTAGAAAGTACGGATGGGAACAGAAAGATTAACCAAGACTTAAAAAAAAGGGTAAAAACAGAGTAAAAGGGGAAGAAAAGAGGAATTCGGTCAGGGAGGTGAATCAGGAATCTCCGAACACTGCTTACAGTGGGAGACACCCAAACACTCACCGCCCCGCCCCAACACCAGAGAGAGATTAAAAACCTTAAAACTGAGAATAAAAACCACTTTCCCGGAGGAAACCGAGAACCAGAGAGACCATCCGGGAATCGTCAGCCAACATCAAAGGTAAAGTGTGGGGGAGCCTGTACTTAGCACGCAGAGCCAAAAGAAGGGGGCATTCAACCAAAATGTGGGCTACTGACTGGAAGGCTCCACAACCACATAGTGGGGGTGGCTCATCACGCAAAAGAAAACCATGGGTCAACCGAGTATGGCCAATGCGGAAACGACACAGTGTGGTCGAGTCCTTTCGGGAGATGCGAAAGGAAGAACGCCATGGGCCTGGCGTCACCTTAATTGCACGAAGTTTATTAGACAGGGGAGTAGCCTCCCAAGAATTGGCCCATGACTGTGCGAAGTGGGATTTGATGTGAAGCCGTAAATCCGCTGCAGGAGGGGCTACAGAAAACGGGGGGTAAGTAACAGCTCCCCCAGCCAAACGATCAGCGAGCTCATTACCCTGGATACCCACATGGCCAGGGACCCAAAGGAAGTCAATAGAACAAGCAGCACGGTGAATATCAGCGAGATGGTCATGGATGGCAGAGACCAAGGGATGGCGCGAAAAACACCGGTCAATAGCAAGAAGGCCACTCATCGAGTCCGTGCATAACAAAACGCGGTTGTGTTGGGACTGTTTAATAAAGGTAAGGGCCTGGGAAATTGCCATCAATTCCGCAGTAAACACCCCACATGTAGGTGGCAGCAGATGACTTTCCGTTCCAACAGAGGACGTGAAGGCATACCTAACACGATCAGCAGATTTAGAGCCATCAGTGTAAAAACAACAGCATACCGAAACTCCCATAAAATTTGGCGGAAAAAGGAACGGAACACCACCGGGGGGATGGAATCTTTCGGACCGTGGCGGAGATCCATCCGAAGTCGAGGCCGAGGAACTAACCACGGTGGGGTGGAGGGGAGGGAGCGAGGAAGACAGGACAAAGAAGGAAGCTGAAAATCACGGCAAAGAGACGCAAGGCGCAGCCCAACCGGTAAACCCGCCCGAGGGCGGGAGTCGGGTGGGCGACGTCCATGGTCTGGGAACAGGATAGAATAGGAAGGATGAGTGGGAGAGGAACGGATAGTGAGTGCATAAGACACCAGAAGCTGGGACCGCCGAACAGAAAGAGGGGGGATCCCAGCTTGAACCAGGAGACTATCAACAGCGCTAGTAGGGAAGGCACCGGTCGCCAAATGGATACCACGATGGTGGATTGTATCCAGCACGTGCAGTGTGGAAGGAGCAGCTGAACCATAAACTTGACAACCATAGTCCAAGCGAGACAGAACTAGAGCATGATAAAGACGGAGGAGGAGGGAACGGTCCGCACCCCAAGAGGAGTGGGCAAGGAAGCGAAGGACATTGAGTTTACGGAAACATCCTACCTTCAGGAGTCTGATATGGGGCAGCCAAGTGAGCTTGTTGTCGAAAAGAAGACCCAGGAAACGAAACTGTGGGACCACAGGCAATCGTTATGCAGCGAGATAGAGCTCTGGATCAGGGTGGATCGTAGTACGGCGACAGAAGTGGACCACTCGCGATTTTAAAGGAGAGAATTGAAACCCGTGTGAGGGTCCATGCAGAGGCACGCCGTATAGCTACCTGGAGCTGCCGCTCTGCAGATGCCATCGAGGAGGAACTAACCCAAATGCAGAAATCATCCACATACAGGGCAGGGGCGACCAAGGGACCGACAGAGGCCACAAGTTCATCGATAGCAATGAGGAAAAGAAGGACACTCAAGACAGAACCCTGTGGGATGCCCGTCTCCTGGGTCCGTGGAGAACTAAAAGCAGTACCAACTCGAACTCTGAATGACCGATGGATCAGGAACTGGCGGATAAAAATCGGGAATGGGCCCCGAAGACCCCACTGATGAAGGGTAAGTAAGATGTGATGGCGCCAGGCCGTGTCATAGGCCTTGCGAAGGTCAAAAAACACTGCAACCAAATGGCGGCGCTGGGAAAAAGCCTGCCGAACTGCGGATTCCAAGCGAAGTAAATGATCGATTGAAGACCGTCCCTCTCGAAAGCCACACTGGTAAGGCGACAATAGATCCCAAGATTCGAGGACCCAATTGAGCCGACGGGCTACCATCCGTTCAAGTAACTTACAAACAACATTGGTCAAACTAATTGGCCTATAGCTGTCAACAGATAGGGGGTTCTTACCAGGCTTAAGGACAGGAACCACAATGCTATCCCTCCACTGAGAAGGGAAGTCACCCTGGAGCCAGATACGGTTAAACACCCGAAGAAGATGTTGCCGTTGTGGAGCACTGAGATGTTGAAGCAGTTGGTTATGAATGGAATCTGGGCCAGGGGCCGTATCATGAGAAGAAGATAGAGCAGAGAGAAATTCCCATTCAGTAAAAGGTTCGTTGTAAGATTCTGACTCACAAGGGGTGAAAGATAAGGCGGAAGCTTCAGGCAGCTGTTTTTGATGAAGGAAAGCAGCTGGATAGGAGGCCGATGCTGACGCCACTGCAAAATGGGTCGCAAGATGTTCGGCAAGAACTAATGGGTCCGTACAAATGCCATCTGGGAGGTGAAGGCCTGGGAGGGTGGACTGCCGATGGCAACCTTGGAGAGAACGAAGTGTAGCCCATACCCGTGACAGAGGGACAGTAGAACCAAGGGAAGAAACGAATCGTTCCCAACATATCCGCTTACCCTGTTTGATTAAATAACGGGCTTTAGCACGGAGGCGTTTAAAGGTAGTAAGGCTGGCTATGGATGGGTGCCTCTTAAAGTGTTGCAAAGCTCGACGGCGATCACGGATGGCAATGGCAATGGCCGTACTCCACCACGGGACTTGCCGGCGACGAAATGGTCCAGATGAGCGCGGGACAGCAAGGCTAGCAGCGCGAACAATCGCGTCAGACACGTCACGTAGGACGTCATCAATACTACACGACAAAGAGGGAGAAAACTCGACCTGTGCAGTGTATAGAGGCCAATCGGCGCGGTGGAAAGACCAACGAGGTAACCTGTCCATCGGGGAGCGGGAAGGGAGCGTGATAATCAACGGGAAATGGTCACTATCACAAAGGTCGTCGTGTGGCGACCAGTTTAATGAAGGGAGGAGAGAGGGAGAAGAAAGAGAAACATCAATGGCAGAAAAGGTACCATGACCGGCACTGAAATGAGTAGGGGAGCCATGATTAAGAAGGCACAGGTCGTGGTCTGCAATAAATTGGTCTATAAGAAGACCTCGTCGAGATGGAAGAGCACTGCCCCACAAAGGATGATGAGCATTAAAATCCCCAAGGAGGAGGAAGGGAGGAGGAAGTTGCTGAAGAAGGGTGGTTAAGGCAGCAGGTGTAAGAGTCCTGTCAGGAGGGAGATAAAGATTGCAAACTGTGACTGCAGAGTCTAAGTGGACCCTAACAGCAACCGCTTACAATGTAGTTTGGAGAGGAATCCACGTGCTAGCAATGTCTGTACGGACCAACGTACAAACGCCACCAGAAGCCCGCAAGGGTCCGACCCGATTTCGACAGAAAACACGGAACCCACGGAGGGTCGGTGAGTGAGCATCAGTAAAATGAGATTCCTGGAGAACCACACAAGCTGCAGAGTAGAACGAAAGAAGGGATTTCAATTCTGGAAGGTGACGATAGTACCCATTACAATTCCATTGGAGAACCACAGAACGATGGTTTAAATGAGGGCTGAACACGCTAAATCCAGTCATACCGCTGGGTCCCCACTCGTCACCGACAAGGAGGGGGGCGACATCCATGAACGACAGGTCAGAATCCGGTTGTGAAGTCGGGGAAGGGACCTCCGGTGACACCAGAGGCTCTTTGTCCTGGGACTTATGTTTCTTCTTCTTTTCAGGCTGAGATCGAGGAGGGCTGTGTGGCATAATGGAGCCAGCTGCAGCAAGATCAGGAACAGAAAGAGACCGGGCGACCTGGGTGCCGACAGATCGCGGCTCTCGCGGTCGTCGCGCGGCAGCAGACCTTTGACCTGGAAGGTGCCGGGAAGGGGCATCCCAGGAGAGGCGCCCTTGACCGGCAGACGCCGAAGGAGTGGGACACTTCTCCGGCTGGGGAGGGGGAGCAGCGTCCATAGGAGTAGGTGTGGGAGCCGCAGGGGAGGAGGGGAGGAGAGGGGTCCGGGATGGGGGTAAGGAAGGGGGAGGAAGGGGTGAAGATGTAACCAAGGCGTAACTAGATGTCATGGACACTGGGTGCAGTCGTGCATATTTCTTAAGGGCCTCTGTATAGGTTAAACGATCGAGGGACTTATACTCCGGTATCTTTTTTTCTTTCTTATATACTGGGCAATCTGGTGAACGTGGAGAATGACTACCGTGACAATTTACACATACAGGAGGGGGAACACAGGGACTCCCCTCATGGAGTGGACGTCCACAGTCACCACAGAGAGGGGCCTGGGAACAGTGAGAAGACATGTGGCCAAAACGCAAGCACTTAAAACACCTCATAGGAGGCGGGATGTATGGCTTCACATCACAGCGATAGACCATAATCTTAACTTTCTCAGGGAGGGTATCCCCTTCAAAGGCCAGGATAAAGGCACCAGTATCAATACGATTATCTTTAGGACCCTTCTGAACACGCCGAACAAAGTGAACACCCCGCCGTCCGAGATTGTCCCGAAGTTCCTCATCAGTTTGAAGGATGAGGTCCCTGTGAAAAATCACACCTTGTACCATATTTAGAGACTGGTGAGGGGTAATGGACACAGGAATTGTGCCAAGATGGGTACATGTACGAAGGGCCGCAGATTGGGCAGCTGAAGCAGTTTTTATCAGCAACGAACCCGACCGCATCTTGCTCAGGGAGTCCATTTCGCCAAACTTGTCTTCAATGTGTTCCACAAAGAATAAAGGTTTGACACTGGTGAAAGTATCTCCATCAGTCCTGGTGCAAACTAGATAACGGGGGAAAGGTTTTGCCCCTAGATTACGGGCCTGACCCTCTTCCCAGGGGGTAGCCATGGAAGGGAAGGCCGAAGGGGCAAGAGAAGCAGCACTTGAGAAATCAGTTCCATGCAGAGAGACGGCCGCAGAAGAACGGCCAGAGTTTTGGACCCGTATGCGTTTCATCTGCATAGCGTCCGCCCTGATACCACCCACTCCGATCAGGGGCTCTCCTCACGGGCGCCACCCAGCCACAGCAAGGGCCGTCTGGCACGGCGGCCATTGCCGGGAGTTCCGATACGCCAAGGATGACGAGCAACCACTCCAAGGCATGCATGAGGAGGTCACAGCTCAGGTATCAGAAGTGTGATCCCTGTATGTTCAGGGGGCTCAACCAAAAGGGTACATAGCGACCCCACCACACGGGCTGGCTACCGTGCTGGCTATGCACCCTAGCATCAGACAACGACGTGAAAGAAAAGGTGGAATGTACTAGGAGGGCGCACGTCGGAGACACTAGGTAAGGTGCTCTTCCCCAAATGGCTCACACTACGGAGGAGAAATTTTGTAATGGAGGTCAAACCCCAGAGGGGGACCAAGGAATGCCAAAAGGAGGAGATGGTTACGCAACAAAGCCGGAGTATAAAACCAACAGAACCAGGAGGATAGCAGGGGTCAACATAAGCAAGGACACCAATAGAGGGAAAGGAGAGGGCGAGGGGAAAGGAGCATGGAGGGGAAAGGAGGGGAAGGGAAAGGAAATGCAGCCCGGGAGAGAAAGAAGGCTGCAATAGCTCAGGGCCCCGTGCTCGCCACGCACGTATCCACAAAAGAGTTGTGGACCCCCTGGGGGGCCGGGTCATTTAGCAGATTACATGGACAGGGACGCCGTCGCAAGGTAAGAACGCTGCAATTTGAGGAAGCTGTCTTGCAGCATGTGGAGCGAGATCCTTCAATCAGCACTCGTGCAATTGCAGGTGACATGAGGACGAATCAGACCAATGTAAAACAGTCCTTCGAGAGCAATTGTTACGTCCATTTCACTTACAGCGTGTCCACAACCTGGAACCAGTTGATCATCCACCCAGAGCACAGTTTTCGCAGTGGTACCTGGAACAATGTGAAATGCATCCTAGATTTCCATCCTCTGTGTTGTTTACCGATGAAGCAACGTTCGGGCGTGATGGTGTCTTCAACATGCACAATTCGCATGTTTGGAGTGAGGATAAACCACATGCCACTGTTACTAGCGCTCACCAAGTGCGGTTCTTCGTTAATGTGTGGGTCGGCGTTGTTGGGAACTGTTTAACTGGGCCGTATCTGCTACCTAGGCCATTAAATGGCAGGCACCATTACAATTTTCCCGCCAGAGCATTGCCAGAATTGCTGGAAGACTTCACGATCCCTAGAAGACAACGCATGTGGTTCCAGCATGACGGGGCGCCGGCACATTTCAGTCGTCGTGTGCGTCGATTCCTGGACAGACGGTTCCCAGAAACGTGGATTGGCAGAGGCGGTCCTGTACCATGGCCTGCACGATCCCCAGATATGTCCCCTCTGGACTTTTTGTTTGGGGAGAGATGCACAACCTTATGTACGCAACTCCTGTTGCATCAGAAGACGATCTGGTTGCCCGGATAGTAGCAGCAACAGGAACAATTCAAGATACTCCTGGGGTTTTTGCCCTTGTCAGAACATGATCTGACGGTGTAACCTTTGTTTACGTGTCAATGGAGGAATTTTTGAAAATATGCAGTAATTGAAATTGGGTTGTGTTAATGTGTTGTCTCTTGGTCATAAAAAATAGAAAGTGTTTGTTGGTTTAAATAATTTGTCACCAGAGAAATCTTCCGGTACCGGTTCAAATACTCCTCGTAGGAAAAAATTACATTAGGGAAAAAATATTTGTTTTGGTTGGTTGGTTTGGGGGATTGAAGTGACCAGACTGCTACGGGCATCTGTCTCATTTGTTCTGATGTCCCCTACAACCTCCCAGAGTTTGTCGGTTTAAATACTTTTCACCCTGCATAATGGAGTCATCTGGGCTTTTTTCCAGTCGTTTCGGACATTGTGCTGGGTGAGATATTCACGATAAACGAAAGCTAGGTAAGGGACCAATGCCGTAGGGTACTCTGTAAAATCGAACTACGATTCCATCTGGACCTGTTGATTTATTTGATTTCAAGTTGCAGAAACATCGAAACAAACATGCCAAATTTAAACAGAAGCCAAATCCCAAGATTGGCGATCTTTTACAGAAGCTCGAAATTTAGCGCGGACTTCAATGCGAGATGCAGAAAATCCAAAGAGGTTCTGGTTGTATGTGAAGTATGTTAGCGCCAAGAAACAATCAATGCCTTCTATGCGCGATAGAAATGGAGATACTATCGAAGACAGTGCTGCCAAAGCAAAGTTACTAAACACAGCCTTCCGAAATGCCTTCACAAAAGAAGACAAAATAAATATCCCAGAATTCGAATCGAGAACAGCTGCCAACATGAGTAACATAGAAGTAAATATCCTCGGAGTAGTGAAGCAACTTAAATCACTTAATAAAAGCAAGTCTTCTGGTCCAGACTGTACACCAATTAGGTTTCTTTCGGAGTATGCTGATGCATTAGATCCACACTTAACAATCATACACAACCGTTCACTCGACAAAAGATCCGTACCCAAAGACTGGAAAGTAGCACAGGTTACACCAATATTCAAGAAAGGTAGTAGGAGTAATCCACTAAATTACAGGCCCATATCGTTAACGTCGTTATGCAGCAGGATTTTGGAACATATATTGTGTTCGAACATTATGAATTACCTCGAAGAAAACGGTCTGTTGACACACAGTCAACATGGGTTTAGAAAACATCGTTTCTGTGAAACACAATTAGCTCTTTATTCATATGAAGTGCTATTGACAAGGGTTTTCAGATCGATTCCGTATTTCAGTATTTCTGGAAGGCTTTACTGTACCACACAAGCGCTTCGTAGTGAAATTGCGTGCTTATGGAATATCGTCTCAGTTATGTGACTGGATTTGTGATTTCCTGTCAGAGAGGTCACAGTTCGTAGTAATTGACGGAAAGTCATCGAGTAGAACAGAAGTGATTTCTGGCGTTCCCCGAGGTAGTGTTATAGGCCCTTTGCTGTTCCTTATCCATATAAACGATTTGGGAGACAATCTGAGCAGCCGTCTTTTCTCGACTAATAAAGTGATTAGAAGATCAAAACAAACTTCGAAACGATTTAGAAAAAATATCTGAATCGTGCGGAAAGTGGCAGTTTACCCTAAATAACGAAAAGTGTGAGGTCTTCGACATGAGTGCTAAAAGGAACTCAAACTTCGGTTACACGTAAAATCAGTCTAACGTAAAAGCCGTAAATTCAACTGAATACCTAGGTATTACAATTACGAAGAACTTAAATTGTAAGGAACATACAGAAAATGTGGGGAAGGCTAATCAAAGACTGCATTTTATTGGCAGGACACTTAGAAAATGTAATAGACCTACTAAGGAGACTACCTACACTACGCTTGTCCGTCCTCTTTTAGAATAATGCTCCGCGGTGTGGGATCCTTATCAGATAGGACTGACGGAGTACATCGAAAAAGTTCAAAGAAATGGGAGAAAGTGTCACAGAAATGATACAGGATTTGGGATGGACATCATTAAAAGAAAGACGTTTTTCGTCACGACGAAATCTTCTCACGAAATTCCAATCGCCAACTTTCTCCCCGAGTGCGAAAATATTTTGTTGACACCGACCTACATAGGGAGGAGCGAGCACCACGATAAAATAAGGGAAATCAGAGCTCGTACGGAAAGATATAGGTGTTCATACTTTCTGCGCGCTATACGAAATTGGAAAATAGAGAATTGTGAGGGTGGTTCGATGAACCCTCTGCCAGGCACTTAAATGTGATTTGCGGAGTATCCATGTACATGTAGATGTAGATGTAGAAGTCTTTCAGTTGTTTCTCCGCGCCAGGGATGCTTATTACTATGTCGTCCATACAGGAATCTGTCCGATGGTCAAATGACGGAATGTTTGTACAATTCCCCTGTGTGAACGATTTCCTGAACGTGAACTTTGGCTTTCGTTTTGCTGTCATCAACTGCCGTACCAGACTGGTCAACAAGGGAGTGATTGGAAGCCTTAGACCCACTTAGCGATTTTACGCAAGACCAAAATTTTCTCCGGTTCTTTGCCAGATATTTTGCTAAGGTGTGACGGTGGTAGCTGTTGTATGCTTTGTGCATAGACCTTTTCACAGACGCACGAACTTCTACTAACCTTCTCTTGTCATTTGTGTGTTCCGTATAAATGGTAGTTACAACAGCCTCTGCTTCGTCTGCATCTTTCGAATTTCGTTGTTAAGCCATGGCTGGTCTTTTCCATCCTTTATCCACTTAGTAGGAACATAACTCTCAAGATCACGATTTACTGTCTGATTAAACTTTGCCCATAATTCCTCTACATCCATCTTACTGGAACTAAGTGATGCCAATTAACTGTCTAAGTGAGATGCTAGTAACTACTAATCTGCTTTATCTAGTAGAAACTCTCTCCTATTCTTCTTGACTGATTTATTAACTTTCTTTATCATAGTTGCTATAATGACAACGTGTTCGCTAATCTCCGTTTCTATACTGGCATTGTCGATAAGGTCCGGCGTATTTGTAGCAACAAGATCGAAGATATTTACATTGCGTTGGTGCTGCCGAGCTAGCTGCTGAACACAGTTTTCAGAAAACTGTGTTCAAAAGTATTTAGCATGACTGCCTGTCTGTAACCCTCGCAATGAATCCATAGACATCCCAATCTATACTCGGTAGGTTAAAGTCGTTTCCAAATAGTATTTCATGATCTGATTATTTTAGGACCACGCGGTCTAGGGCGTCTTGTCACGGTCCGCGCAGCACCCCCATCGGAGGTTCGAGGCATGGGTGTGTGTGTCGTCCTTAGCATAAGGTAGTTTAAGTTAATTTAAGTAGTGTGTAAGCTTAGGGACCGATGACCTCAGCTGTTTGATCCATAAGACCTTACCACAAATTTCCAAATTTTCCAATCTGATTATTTACGGGCTATGGACGAAATTAACTTGGTTTCACCTATACCTGTTATACGCGACCAGATGACTCACTGCCACATTCAACTTCGACATCAATAGAGACAATATTTTTGTCAACTGCAATGTACACCCGGCCGCTTCAGTCTGGAACTGCGCGACCGCTGCGGTCGCAGGTTCGAATCCTGCCCCGGGCGTGGATGCGTGTGATGCCCTTAGGTTAGTTAGGTTTAAATAGTTCCAAGTTCTAGGGGACTTATGACCTCAGATGGTAAGTCCCATAGGGCTCAGAGCCATTTGAACCATTTTTTGGAATGAACATTTCCCCTCCTATGGCCTCTATCTGTTTTTCCGATATACGTTCCGCGACTCCCTAAATACGTCAGAGCTTTCTACTTCGAGTTTCAGCCAGCTCTCGGTCCCAAGAATAATTTTAGCACAAGAACTTTACGGCAGGCAGTAAATTCGCGAACTTTATTACGGATACTGCGACAGTTCACTGAAAAAAAAAACACTGTTGAAGTTTATTTATTCTGAACGCCGTTTGACTTCTCTTGCTGTATATCGACTGGCGGGTGTTCATCGGAGCACCTCAAAGTACTGCCTAACCTGAAAAACCCACATGTGCACTCTCCTACCCTAGTAGCTGCTTCCTTTGTGTAGTGCACCCTGACCTATCAAGGGGAGTCCTACAATTCCCCACACGATAATGCAGTTCAAGAATTTTGCAGCCAAGACCGTCGCAGAGTTGGCGAAGCCTTTTGTTGAGACTCTCCACTCGGCTCCAAACCAAAGGACTCCTGTCAACTCTGGGAACAATGCTGCTAACTCCGAGCTCTGCTTGCACCCCACGCGCGAGGCCAGCAGTCTTCAACACCTCCTTCAGCTTCCTGTACGAACTGAGGAGCGCCTCAGAACCCATGCGATACGCATCGCTGGCGCCGATTTGAACCGCAATTAGCAGACGACTGCGTCCTGCACGCTCGATAGCCACAAGCAAGGCTACCTCCACGTCTCGTATGAGGCCCCTCAGCAGATGTACCGAGTGCACGTTGGCTTTCTTTCCAGCCCTGAACGCTATGTTACTAAGGGTATCCACAACGCGCCTGACATTGGTGTAGAGTCGTGTACTGTAGGAAGCAAGGGAGAGAATGTTGTTATGGGTGGCCAGTATCCTCTTTCTAGTACACAAATGCACATGTGAATTAATTCGATTCTTTATTTTACATGAACATTTACGTATCTTGAACGGAGTCCATGTGTTTTGGTACAAGCTCATCAGTAATAGTCCTCTTGCAGACAATATCAGTAATCTTGCTATTACACAAATCTGGTCGCTATGCATTGTCGTAGCCCGAGTGAGTCAGTGAGTGAGTGAGAACCTCCGGTCAGCAGCGGTGGCTTAAATACACTCCTGGAAATTGAAATAAGAACACCGTGAATTCATTGTCCCAGGAAGGGGAAACTTTATTGACATATTCCTGGGGTCAGATACATCACATGATCACACTGACAGAACCACAGGCACATAGATACAGGCAACAGAGCATGCACAATGTCGGCACTAGTACAGTGTATATCCACCTTTCGCAGCTATGCAGGCTGCTATTCTCCCATGGAGACGATCGTAGAGATGCTGGATGTAGTCCTGTGGAACGGCTTGCCATGCCATTTCCACCTGGCGCCTCAGTTGGACCAGCGTTCGTGCTGGACGTGCAGACCGCGTGAGACGACGCTTCATCCAGTCCCAAACATGCTCAATGGGGGACAGATCCGGAGATCTTGCTGGCCAGGGTAGTTGACTTACACCTTCTAGAGCACGTTGGGTGGCACGGGATACATGCGGACGTGCATTGTCCTATTGGAACAGCAAGTTCACTTGCCGGTCTAGGAATGGTAGAACGATGGGATCGATGACGGTTTGGATGTACCGTGCACTATTCAGTGTCCCCTCGACGATGACCAGTGGTGTACGGCCAGTATAGGAGATCGCTCCCCACACCATGATGCCGGGTGTTGGCCCTGTGTGCCTCGGTCGTATGCAGTTCTGATTGTGGAGCTCACCTGCACAGCGCCAAACACGCATACGACCATCATTGGCACCAAGGCAGAAGCGACTCTCATCGCTGAAGACGACACGTCTCCATTCGTCCCTCCATTCACGCCTGTCGCGACACCACTGGAGGCGGACTGCACGATGTTGGGGCGTGAGCGGAAGACGGCCTAACGGTGTGCGGGACCGTAGCCCAGCTTCATGAAGACGGTTGCGAATGGTCCTCGCCGATACCCCAGGAGCAACAGTGTCCCTAATTTGCTGGGAAGTGGCGGTGCGGTCCCCTACGGCACTGCGTAGGATCCTACGGTCTTGGCGTGCATCCGGGCGTCGCTGCGGTCCGGCCCCAGGTCGACGGGCACGTGCACCTTCCGCCGACCACTGGCGACAACATCGATGTACTGTGGAGACCTCACGCCCCACGTGTTGAGCAATTCGGCGGTACGTCCACCCGGCCTCCCGCAAGCCCACTATACGCCCTCGCTCAAAGTCCGTCAACTGCACATACGGTTCACGTCCACGCTGTCGCGACATGCTACCAGTGTTAAAGACTGCGATGGAGCTCCGTATGCCACGGCAAACTGGCTGACACTGACGGCGGCGGTGCACAAATGCTGCACAGCTAGCGCCATTCGACGGCCAACACCGCGGTTCCTGGTGGGTCCGCTGTGCCGTGCGTGTGATCATTGCTTGTACAGCCCTCTCGCAGTGTCCGGAGCAAGTATGGTGGGTCTGACACACCGGTGTCAATGTGTTTTTTTTTCCATTTCCAGGAGTGTACTTGCTGTCGAGAGGCCGTTGGCGGCGAGTTGCTTGTCGGTGGGTCCGTGGCCTCTCTCGTGATAGGCGCACTTGATCCAGCGCTTATTATCGATCTTCTCGCTGCATCTTTGCCGACCGGTGTGCTGGAGGCACTAAACCCCTCCCCCGTGTGATAACTCGGAACGTGCTGAAGGAGCAACCTCTTGTGCACTCGCAGGATGAATGGGCCAGGCCAGGGGCAAGTCTCCACAGTGGCCCTCCGCCTCGAGCGACGCGAACGCGTTACCATCCGCCACTCACCCTGCTGTGAGGGCGGACCCACCGCGTCTGGTGCCTCGGAAGCAGAGCCCGTGGGCAAAGCAAGCGACACCTGCGGTGTCCCATGCGGCGCGCCAGAATATACGCCACTGCCACACCCCGTGGTAGCAACCTGAAGGCGGCTGACCGTAGCCAAAAGCACATTCAGCTGTTCGCAAACTGCGGCCAGCTGCTCCTGCGTCCGCACACAGCATGCGCACATTCTTACAAACACCTGAGACTGAAACACTTAAAGAGAAAAACACGCACGAAATTTAATATATATACTACGAGGAAAACACAAAAAAAGAAACACTTAACTTGCTGCTCCGTCGTTGTACTCGCATATTAGCCGAGCCTGAAATCCTACAGAGTCCGGTCGATTAAATATCTAGGCGTGAAATTGGAAAGTGATATGAAATGGAACGGGCATGTAAGGATTGTAGTGGGCAAGGTGAATGGTCGCCTTACGTTCATTGGGAGGGTTTTAGTACAACGTGGTTCACTTGTACAGGAACTCGAGTGTTTGGGATCTTCACCAGGTCGGATTAAAGGAAGACGTCGAAGCAATTGACAGTCGGGCTGCTTGACTTCTTCCGGTACGCTCGACAAGACGCAAGTATTAGGGAGATGCTTCGGGGCCTCAAATGAGAACCCCTGGAGAAAGGCGACGTTCTTTTCGGGGAACACTATTTAGAAAATTTAGAGATTTAGAGAACCAGAATTTGAAGCTGGCTTTAGAACGCACCTACTGCCGCCAACGTACATTTCGCGTAAGGTCCACGAATATACGTTAAGAGATTAGGGGTCGCAAGGAGACATATACATAGTCGATTTTTCCTCGTTCTATTAGCGAATGGGTTGAGAAACGACTAGTAGTGGTAGAACGTACCCTCCACCACGCAGCTTGTGGTGGTTTGCGGAGAATCGCTGTAGATGTAGGTCTGTGATCTTTCAGGGGTTAGTTTAAGAGCCAGGTTTTGTGTCCATCGTGATACTGAACAAAGATCGTCATTCAAACCTGATAAGGAATCAGGGCTGGCGCTGAAGTACAACTGAAGATCTCAGCACATAAATGGTAGTTACAAGAATGAAACACAGATGAAGTATCATTGATACACAAGGAGAAAAGCGATGTACCAAGGGAAGAACGCTGTAGGACTCTAGAGAGCACATGTTTCACATGGTGACACCTCCGACGCACAGGTGACTCGTTGACACGCAGTTTTGAGGCATCTGTGAAAACACACTATTGTACTGTTTGGGAAATTCAGCTACTTCATATTAGTAAGTAATATAGCGAAATCAACACTATCAAAAACCTTGCTAAAATTAATGAGTGTTAAAATGGTCGCCTAGCGTCTGGTGTTTTCGGAAGCCTGATTGATATTAATCGTTGATGTTATAAGTATTAAGGTAAACTGTCAGCTGTTCTTGAACAATGTACTCAAGGCCTTTAGAAATTGTAGGTAAAGTGCTGATAATCCTAAGGTCGCCTGATGGTTTTGGGTTATCTTTCTTGGGTATTGGTCGAATTAATATTTGCTTCCCCTCGGTGGGATAGGTAACATTTACAAGACAGGGACTGAAGATATCAACGATAGCTAACATAATAGTTTCGACAAGAATAACATCGACTTATCTTCCAAGATGAAATATGTTAATTGTAATGAAAATCTTTAATATGAAACCTGTGCACGAGACTGGGAAGCTTACAGAAGTGGTCTGAGCCATGTCCCTTGCATAGTTATTCATGAGCATTGTTTGTGGAAGACATGCGGCTGTGTTCGCTTTCCGTTATAATCTGGCAGCAATGCTCACTGCTGTGCACAATGAGCAAATTTCGCCTGTCATCGATTGAGGTGGTACTATCGAGAAGATGACAGTTCTAGAAAGATCTATAGTAGTTAAATAGTAGCACAAAATTCGTGCTCAAACGTCTTGAAAACGAAATCTATGGTGAGTTTCCAGATTTACAGCCTAAAACCTGACAAGAATTTACCAATATTGGACAAGCGCGACGAAGTTGACTGTGTCAAGGAAATCATTGCGGCACTCGGTTCCAATTCCCTAACAACTATGCCATCTGATGTTCTTAACCTCGACTTAAAGCTGCAAGTAGAGCCCTGCAGGCACGTGGCAGTCAGTGTGATCTGCACGTGGCTGCGGCGTGCGAGGGCAGCGTCAATACACTTCGTGTACGTTAGTGGGAGTTGTCGAAGATGACCGAAGCAATAACAACTGAGTGAGCACTTGCCCACAGCCAAGTGGATGTCTCGGGTTAGCTCTCGCTTGCGCACAGGCTAAGAATTTGCAGTACGCGCATGTGTGGCTCGCTTCTCTCATCACCAGAGATGGACAAAATTTATTCGAATGAGGAATAACGAATACAGATAAAAATTATTATTCGTTATTTTTGAATAATGAATAGAAATATTTATTCGGAGCATTATTCTTTTACAAGAATAGAAACATTTATTCGTCTACTGTAAATAAGCGTCTTGAATAACCGATTAATTAGGAATCTAATGACCTGTATCGCCCAAATTTTCTGTCATTTATTAAACAAATGTACAGCCGACAAAAATTGTTCGTACGGAAAATGGATAAGGCTCACATCAGGCCTTCTATGTGTACACAGCAACGCCACAATTTGTGGCAACACTTTCACCCCGTTTATGCTCATGTTGCGTTGTAGCCTCAACATATTATCGTGCCAGTGAAACGTGCTATACACAACACTGGAGGCACTAAGTCTGTTTTGGTGAATTTATTTGATGTTGTGCAGACATATGTCAATTAACCTTCATTGACGGTCCTTCAGCATATATGTGAAGGCCAAAAGTAACAGAATTACCAGCCCACTGGCCTAAAAACGCCAGTAAGCAGTAATAATTTGTAGACAGCTTATATCCACCTGCCACAACCAAATAAGATCCACTACAGTAAATTTAATCATAAGATACACCACAAAATATTTTTCGCGTTTGTTTCAGTAGGGTACATAGATTGCGAACTATATCTCGATTATGATATTTTTCACAACAAACTAATCCTCTAACTAAACTTATCTCTTTCTCGTAGTCCATGTTTAGTGTCGTGTCGGCCATTATGACCGGAAAAGAAAACGAAACTGATTTGAATTTAACCAATTGTCGTCCGAAATCTGCACGTTCGGGTGATAAGATCGACCACATTGTGACCGCTTACGTAGCGGCACACTGATTTGAAAAAGTCGGCCGTCTTCGGAAAATGTTGGTCGTCGGCGGAATCCACTGATATCGGTGCCGCTGTGACCGCAGCCTAAGGCATCATTTAATGTACATTAATTTATTTAAACTATGAACTTTTCTCACTGTTTTGTACCATTGTTTTTAACTACTGTATTCTTCAATATGTAAATGGTCACATACCAGACAACCAGCGCCATCGCTAGGTTCTTACAATCAGCTGTTCATTCGCATTAGATCAGTCACAGCTAACACGCTGCATAGCGCAGTTATTGTTTACTATTGTGCGATATGTCTGTTCACCCCAGGGCTATCCACTCGCCGGTTTTCTTCATGATTTGGTGTGACTAGTAACTTCCGGGTAGGTTCTTCATGCCATAGGTACGGAAAGTCCGGTTTAGCAATTATCTGTTTGAGAAGGAGACGGATGAATTTTAAAATGAATACCTGCAACAGAGACAGTATTTTTACATGAAGTTTTGGGTCAGTCAGATTTCTTGCAAAATTTTGCCTTTCACGAAGTTTGTATTTCAGATGTAGAAGAGAGTAAGTAATCAAATAGATATTCAATTCTTTGGTAAGAATGAAATAGATAACGACATATTAAACACTCAAATACAAGCGCCAAGCTAAACAGCAGCCCCGTTGCCCTTTAATTCGGGAACACTAAAATTCATTATCACTCTCAGTTTAAAAAACAATCAGGTTCAAATTAAACTGACAAAGAGACAGTTTTGTCTGTATGCATAAATCTATTGGTTGGTTGGTTGTTTGGGGAAGGAGACCAGACAGCGTGGTCATCGGTCTCATCGGATTAGGGAAGGATGGGGAAGGAAGTCGGCCGTGCCCTTTCAGAGGAACCATCCCGGCATTTGCCTGGAGTGATTTAGGGAAATCACGGAAAACCTAAATCAGGATGGCCGGACGCGGGATTGAACCGTCGTCCTCCCGAATGCGAGTCCAGTGTCGAACCACTGATAAATCTATTCATAGAAGTAGCAGAGAACAGGGAACTAGATGCAGCAGAAAAAAAATATCAAAATGAAATCGAGTAGGGGAGAATAAATATTTATCAGTCAGCTCAAATTTTGGTCTCTAAGTTAATTTGCAAATGTGGTGGGAAAAATAAGTTCCACTATTCAAGGTAATGGATCCGAATACGATATTTACATTCTGTCAGACAATATTTATTAAAATGCTACTGAAAGAGTACACTGATCCAGAATACTTTACGGAAAATTATTTCGTATATAGAGGCAAAATGCAGATAAAAACTGCACGACCTTCCATTTGGCAAGAAAAATCTAGAATATGGTTTTACAACGTCAAGTATGGTTAGTTTCTCCGTAATTTTCAAGAGAAACAGAACTCAATAATGTCGGTGGGCTGTGAGTGTAAGACTACTGACATTAACTGATGGTATGCACTTCTATTTTCCCTAATATAATTAGAATTCAATTTGAAAGTTTTATGACCTGGCGAAACTACAATCGTCCGTCCATAGCTGTGGTTCTTCATTTGCTCTGGGAGACAACATACGAAATATTAGTACACTACACTATATGAGTAACAAAAAAGATTTACTTAACTTGATGCAGTCCTTTGCCACACAAGTTCTTGATAATTTAAAACTTCCACTGATTATTAAAGCATCACATGATGCACTAATTAACAAACTTTTCTCTTGAACCACAGTGTTCAATATTTACAAAAGTAGATTTGCATGTGAGACTTCAATACCACTTTAGTCCTATTCGATGCTGTTGAATGCTTCATCTGAGGTCACGAACAGATGACGTCTAATCCCAGCTCGGCTCTATATTAACCATAGCGCGAATGCGCTGCAAGGGCTGAGACAGAGGGTGTGTCTTCTGGAGTTCCTCCCATTCTTCGTTGTGGATTGCAGCGGTAGCTCGCAAACGTCTGTGGTATCAATGTGCGTTGCCGACTTCGGTGTGCCACTGCGATCGTTGGACGATACCACAGAGAAAATGTCTTCTTATGTTTTAATTGGACATTGTTTTTTATATAACCTAAAGATAAGTGCTGAAAAGTAGTGCCTCTGATTTTTTATGCAAAAACTCAGAAGGCTTTATACAATAAAACAAATGTTATTAACGTTCTACATCTCTATTCTTCATGTCTACATATTTGCAGCCCTCTGCCGATAGAGGGCTGCGAATTGTACACTACTGGCCATTAAAATTGCTACACCACGAAGATGACGTGCTACAGACGCGAAATTTAACCGACAGGAAGAAGATGCTGTGATATGCAAATGATTAGCTTTTCAGAACATTCACACAAGGTTGGCGGTGGCGACATCTACAAAGTGCTGACATGAGGAAAGTTTCCAACCGATTTCTCATACACAAACAGCAGTTGACCGGCGTTGCCTGGTCAAACGTTGTTGTGATGCCTCGTGTAAGGAGGAGAAATGCGTACCATCACGTTTCAGACTTTGATAAAGGTCGGATTGTAGCCTATAGCGATTGCGGTTTATCGTATCGTGACATTGCTGCTCGCGTAGGTCGAGATCCAATGACTGTTAGCAGAATATGGAATCGGTGGGTTCAGGAGGGTAATACGGAACGCCGTGCTGGATCCCAACGGTCTCGTATCACTAGCAGTCGAGATGACAGGCATCTTTTCCGTATGGCTGTAACGGATCGTGCAGCTACGTCTCGATCCCTCAGTCAACAGATGGGGACGTTTGCAAGACAACCATCTGCACGAACAGTTCGACGACGTTTGCAGCAGCATGGACTATCAGCTCGGAGACCATGGTTGCGGTTACCCTTGACGCTGCATCACAGACAGGAGCGCCTGCGATGGTGTACTCAACGACGAACCTGGGTGCACGAATGGCAAAACACCATTTTTTCGGATGAATCCAGGTTCTGTTTACAGCATCATGATGGTCGCATCCGTTTGGCGACCTCACGGTGAACGCACATTGGTATTCGTCATCGCCATACTGGCGTATCACCCGGCGTGATGGTATGGGGTACCATTGGTTACACGTCTCGGTCACCTCTTGTTCGCATTGACGGCACTTTGAACAGTGGCCGTTACATTTCAGATGTGTTACGACCCGTGGCTCTACCCTTCATTCGATCCCTGCGAAACCCTACATTTCAACAGGATAATGCACGGCCGCATGTTGCAGGTCCTGTACAGGCCTTTCTGGATACAGAAAATATTCGACTGCTGCCCTGTCCCGCACATTCTCCAGATATCTCACCAACTGAAAAGTCTGGTCAATGGTGGCCGAGCAAGTGGCTCGTCACAATACGCCAGTATTAGTATCGTGGTATCGTGTTGAAGCTCCATGGGTAGCTGTACCTGTACACGCCATCCAAGCTCTGTTTGACTCAATGACCAGGCGTATCAATGCCGTTATTACGGCCGGAGGTGGTTGTTCTGGATACTGATTTCTCGGGATCTATGCATCCAAATAGCGTGAAAATGTAATCACATGTCAGTTCTAGTATAATAAATTTGTCCAATGAATACCCGTTTATCATCTACATTTCTTCTTGGTGTAGCAATTTTAATGGCCAGTAGTGTAGCAGGTGACATGGCGATGTGTAACTTAAGTATGTCGGTGCGTGAGAAACAGCGTGCTGTAATATAGTTTCGAATTCTAAGAGTTCGTTGACACACGGAACACCCTCTCCTTCAGCGTGACAGTGCTACACATCATGTGAGAGCTACGACGTCTGCAACAATCCGACACCTTGGTTCACTGTCATCGATATCCTCCATACACTTCCGACATGGTCCCATCCGATTTTCAACTGTTTTCAAAACTTAATGAACATCGTCGAAGACTTCAATTTGATAGTGATGAAGCGGTGCAAGCAGAGGTGAAGTTGTGACTACATCAACGAAGTCAAACATTCTACAGTGACGGTATCAACAAACTGCTTTCTCGTCGGGAGAAATGTATTCATCGCCAGGGTGAGTATGTTAAGAAACAAATATGTAGGCATGAAGAATAAAAGTGTTGAATGTTGATAATGTTTGTCTTATTTAAAAATCTTTAAGAGTTTTCATATAAAAAATTCGGAGGCATTAATTTTCAGTTCGCTTTCGTATTTCTACATCTACATTGATACTCCGCAAGCCACCCAACGGTGTGTGGCGGAGGGCACTTTACGTGCCACTGTCATTACCTCCCTTTCCTGTTCCAGTCGCGTATGGTTCGCGGGAAGAACGACTGTCTGAAAGCCTCCGTGAGCGCTCTAATCTCTCTAATTTTACATTCGTGATCTCCTCGGGAGGTATAAGTAGGGGGAAGCAATATATTCGATACCTCATCCAGAAACGCACCCTCTCGAAACCTGGCGAGCAAGCTACACCGCGATGCAGAGCGCCTCTCTTGCAGAGTCTGCCACTTGAGTTTATTAAACATCTCCGTAACGCTATCACGGTTACCAAATAACCCTGTGACGAAACGCGCCGCTCTTCTTTGGATCTTCTCTATCTCCTCCGTCAGACCGATCTGGTACGGATCCCACACTGATGAGCAATACTCAAGTATAGGTCGAACGAGTGTTTTGTAAGCCACCTCCTTTGTTGATGGACTACATTTTCTAAGCACTCTCCCAATGAATCTCAACCTGGTACCCGCCTTACCAACAATTAATTTTATATGATCATTCCACTTCAAATCGTTCCGCACGCATACTGCCAGATATTTTACAGAAGTAACTGCTACCAGTGTTTGTTCCGCTATCATATAATCATACAATAAAGGATCCTTCTTTCTATGTATTCGCAATACATTACATTTGTCTATGTTAAGGGTCAGTTGCCACTCCCTTTTTTGATTGTAGAAGAAAGCAGCATGTTACAGAGGGAATTTATTAATGTGAGGCAGCTAGATTCTAGCTCAAGTATCTGCTCAGCTCTGTTGGAGAGTATCAGAACTTAGTTCTTACATATAGCAGTGTCAGTAAGATCATTACGAAGCGTTATATTGTCAAAAGTTTTTGATTTTACAAGTGTTAATTTTCAAGTTTTTTGAGCATAAGTGATTGTAGGACTTAAACATCGAAGCCGAGTAGCTGTTGCAACGATATTGATGTGATTATATTCTTCATACAGTTCTCCTTCATTCTATATAATGTATTTATTTCAAACCAAGCAGCGTAACTATGAAGGTAGGTTTCTAGCGTAAGATGGCTTATTCCTAATATGCGATACCATATATATCCTAATACGCGAAAATATGGCATATTACAACACGGTATCTTGTATTAAGATAACTTCATCTTGCCACTTTAGTAGCTGGATTCAGATTCACATTTTTACTAATTGCTGTGGCAATTTCGTGAACATTGTGGAGCCACCTGGTGGCGATCCTGTTCTGCTAATATTTGTGTGAATCATACCACATTTGTGTGATAGACAAAGCAAGAGAAAACAGTGTCCACATGATCTGTTTATCACCCCATTCCAAGCATAAAATGCAACCTATTGTGTGGAATTCATGGGACCGTTTTAAATGCGTTATCCCCAAGACATAGAAAACTGGTGGGCAAATAATGCATGTCAAGTAACAACCTCATTTTTGATTACGTGTTTATGAGAGCAGTAACAATGGAAAGTGGTATAAACTGCGTATGGAAAACGGAATACTTCCCATGTAAGAGACAATGACTCTTCAGTACACCAGGAGTTTGACATACAAGATACGAATTGTGTCGTCTGAAGAGTGAAGTTGGTACCTCAAGACGGAACCACAGTCGCTGCCAGACGCAGATACCAGGGAGAGACGTCGACGAAGACACATCCTCAAAAAGTTATATTTGCCGCCGCTTCTGGAAGTATATTTACGTCAGAGCGCAGCACCGTTCGCCATACTCCGTGATAGCCAACTAGGATAGCAGCATCACCATAGCTCAGATCCGGCAGCAAGGTAGTATCATTACTCAGAACAGGGCACCAAAGTCATAATTAAATGTACATTGATATGAGACTGTCATTCAACACTTTTCGAAGTTAGAAACAATTATCCTTTTGTTCTGCGACACTACTAAATAGAAATTGCTATTCATATGGATATGGCTTGCAGCCAAGTTAAATATTCTGTGATATATTAAAGAGTTTCGCTAAAGTGAACTAGTATTTTATGTATGTCAGTTTCCGCTCGACCTCCTCCAAAAGTAAAACCACCGAACTGTCAAGGCTTGCTACAAGCCGGCCGCGGTGGCCGAGCGGTTCTAGGAGCTTCAGTCCGGAACCACGCTGCTGCTACGGTCGCAGGTTCGAATCCTGCCTCGGGTATGGATGTGTGTGATGTCCTTAGGTTAGTTAGGTTTAAGTAGTTCTACGTCTAGGGGACTGATGAGCTCAGATGCTAAGTCCCATACTGCTTAGAGCCATTTGAACCATTTAGCTTGCCACAACGTACATGAAACAAACAACGGGGTAAATGCGAATCCAAGTGGTATCCAACCAGCTCTCAAAATCTTCAAGCCACATCAAGAGCTACCTGGTCTATTTAAATCAGCACGTTAAGAATCTGTTTAGCAGCTAACATCGTCTCCATACAGGGAATGTTTGAAAGGTTCAAAATCATGAATGCTGTAGCGAAATCAAAGGAGACAGAAGCGAAAGTTTTGTTCTTGAAAGACGAACACAGGAAACAGTCTTCCAGTCATTCATTCATTCATAGTCTGATACAAATTTAACTGGAGACAACGTTTTAGATGTGCAATCTGAAGAACACATTGAACGCAGATGGTCACAGTGCATGAAATGTTATCCTTGAGTTCCCAAAGAATGCTCACTCAAAAAAGAGCTTTTGTATGCTCTGACTGCACTTCTTTTGAACGATAAACGCAGAAAATATTGCAGAGACAGTAAGGAAGGGAATATTATTATTTTAACGTTTACCCAGTCTTATATTGGTCGATATTAAGTTTTTCTCTGACTGTGTCGTATTAGTGGGACATTTCTATTCAAATTATCTTCCTTGAGCTTTTTCAAATTTACATGTATTAAGTATTAGGCAGCATGAATTCAATAAGTAAAATGTAAAGTACGATGATTTCACGTAGATTTACAATCAACAAATATACAGTTGTTTCACATCAGGGATGAGGCTAATAGAAGTAGCACTCACCATTGGTATAAATTACCTGCCTCATCCGACGAGGCATGGAGGCGGTCAGTCCCTGGAACTAAGTCTCATCTTCCGCAGGACTTCCATTTATCCAAAACTAGATACGGGTACTAGTGTCGGTCAGTGTAAGTTAATGTGACGCCTCATTTTGGTCCACAATTTTTCAGCGCTATTCGAGTTCTGAACTCGAACAGGCCAGTCGAACAGGTCGACATCCGTCTGTTGCGATAACTGTTGCTGAACGATTCGACTCCTGTCTAGCGGTGAGTTATCCTGCTGGAAATGGATCACTTCATTGGCATAGCGCACTGAAACTATCATTCTGGACGAGTGCTAGGAGGCAGTCTATCGTGGTCTGTGTATGCTCAGACATCCTGGCAGTAAATAGCTGTCACATACTCGTCTGTGGAGCAGTGTTTTGTCATGTTCGGCGTATCTCGGCTGTGTTCGTATTACGCTTACAACACATTAACAAACAATGCAAATTAGAAAGAAATATGCTATGGGGACGACGCGAACCTTCTACATCAACGTGGATACTCCGCAAATCACATTTAAGTGCCTGGCAGAGGGTACATCCAACCACCTTCACAATTCTCTATTATTCCAATATCGTATAGTGCGCGGAAGGAACAAACATCTATCTCTTTCCGTGCGAGTTCTGATTTCCCTTATTTTATCATCGCGATCGTTACTCCCTATGTAGGTCTGCATCAACAAAATATTTTCGCGTTGAGAGTGGAAACTTGGTGATAGGAGAAAATTCCGCCGCAACGAAACACGAATTTGTTTTAATGTGTCCATCCCAAATCCTGTGTTGTTTCAGTGACACACTCTCCCCTATTTCGCGATAATACAAAACGTGCTGCCCTTCTATGAACTTTTTCGATGTACTCCGTCAATCCTATCTGGTAAAGATCCCACACCAGGCAGCAGTAGTCTAAAAGAGGACGGACAAGGGTAGTGTAGTCAGTCTCCTTAGTAGGTCTGCTACATTTTCTAAGCGTCCTACGAAAAAAAAAAAAACAAGTCTTCGGTTAGCCTTCCCCATAACATTTTCTATGTGTTCCTTCCAATTTAAATTGTTCGTTATTGTAATTCCCAGGTATTTAGTTGAATTTACGGCCTTTAGTTTTGACTGATTTATCGTGTAACCAAAGTTTAACGAATTCCTTGTAGCACTCAGGTGGATGACCTAACACTTTTCGTTATTTAGAGTCAATTGCCAGTTTCCGCAACATACAGATATCTTTACTAAATCGTTTTGCAATTTTGTTTGATCTTCTAATGACTTTACTAGTCGATAAACGACAGCGTCATCTGCAAACAATCTAAGACGGCTGCTCAGATTGTCCACCAAATCGTTTATATAGAGAAGTAACAGCAAAGGGCCTATAACACTACCGTGGGGAACGCCAGAAATCACTTCTGTTTTACTCGATGACTTTCTGTCAGTTACTACGAACTGTGACCTCTGACAGGAAACCACAAATCCAGTCACATAACTGAGACGATATTCCATACGCACCCAATTTCACTACAAGCCGCTTGTGTCGTACAGTGGCAAAAGCCTCTTAGAAATCCGGAAATAAGGAATCCATTTTAAATCACTTGTCAATAGCAGTCAACACTTGATTCGATTTGAGACCTAGTTTTGTTTTATTCGAGGTAATTGGTAATGTTCAAACACAGTATATGTTCCAAAAGCCTGCTCGATATCGACGTTAATGATATGGGACTAATTATTGGATTACCCCTACTACCATTCTTGAAAATTGGTGTGAGCTGTGCAACTTTCCAATCTTTGGGTACGGATTTTTCGACGAGCTAATGGTTGTATATGATTTTTAAGTATAGAGCTATTGCATCAGCATACTCTGAAAGGAACCTTATTTATTACCGTGGAAATACAGAGCCTTACACGGTGGCATGCGGCGACCACGTAACTATACAGCTCTGCTCCCGTTTGTATATAAACGTCTCGGCATTTCAAACAGATAAAAGTTATGCGTACATATAAAACAATATACGGTAATTATACCGAAAAAAAGTAACCAATACAGTGCCAAATGTGTGTTACATATGTCGCTGCAGCCGTTGCTATTGTGTTTCATTTTCACTGTTGCGAGCTGTGCACAACCGAAGGTACCCGAACTTATCAAGACATGCGAACAGTTTTGTTTCTTCACTTTTTGTTCTTTTAAATTAGTTTTCAGATCAAATGTTTTTCAAACATGTCACCAGAAACCCTATTTGAATTTCAAAGATTTGCCATTTTGATACACGAAAGAGAATACCTTTTACACATGTAGAGAGGATTTCGGTGTGTTATATGTCCCGAAATCTTCTTTATTGCAGGGTAACAACATAAGATTTTCCAATCACAACCTGCTTCAGCAAAAATTGAGAAGTCATTAATTCTGCTGGTTTTTTTTTTGTGGGGTTTAAGGGCGCTCAACTACTGAGGTCATTAGCGCTCAGTCACTGTTGTTAGAGCACATGGAATCTAGTAAAACTCAAGGGGATGGGGGGACACCAGAAGGACCTGACAAAGATGAAGGTAAAAGAAGTAAAAAGGTTAGATGTCTTTGGACAAACCAGTCAAAGTTATAAAACGCAGAATACGAGCAGCTGCTCGAGCGTCATCAGCTAAAACATCTGGTAAAGTAGATGGCAGGGACAGGACAACACGAAATTGACTAAAACGGGGACACAACAATAAAACATGGCGCACTGTTAACGCCTGGCCACAAGGGCACTGCGGGGCTGGGTCACCGGAGAGCAGGTAGCGGTGGCTAAACCGGCAATGCCCAATCCGCAGCCTGGTCAGAAGGACCTCCTCTCGCCGAGATGGTCGGGAGGAGGTTGTCCAAGCAGTTGGGAGCGGTTTTACTGCCCGGAGCTTGTTTCCTTGGAGGGATGACCAAGCATCCCACCACAACGACACAAGCCTCTTACATACATCGCCACGAACGTCAGATGACGGGACACAATGGGAGACTGGCCGAGGCAGGAGGACTGCAGCCTTAGCTGCAGCATCCGCAGCCTCGTTCCCAGGCACTCCTACATGTCCGGGAACCCACAGAAAGCTGACAGGAGAACCATTATCAGCGAAAGAATGGAGGGACTGCTGTATCCATTGAATCAAGGGATGGACCGGATAGGGAGCTCCAAGGCTCTGAAGAGCACTGAGTGAGTCAGAGCAGAGTACATACGATGAATGGCAGTGGCGGCGGGCATACTGAACGGCCTGATGGAGAGCAAAAAGCTCGGCCGTAAAGCTCGAACATTGGTCGAGGAGCAGGTATTTAAAGGTGGCGGCCCCGACGACAAAGGCACAGCTGACACCATCGTCAGTTTTGGAGCCATCGGTGTAAATAAAGGTGAGACCGGCAAGTCGAGCACGAAGTTCGACAAACCGTGAGCAATACACTGCAGCCGGAGTACCCTCCTTCGGGAGTGAGCTGAGGTCGAGATAAATATGAACCGGAGCCTGGAGCCAAGGTATTGTCGGGCTCTCACCCTATCTGAAGGTGGTAGGGAGGGCAAAATCCAATTGTCGAAGCAGGCGACGGAAGCCGACACCGGGGGGGCAACAGGGCAGACACATACAACCCGTACTGACGGTCGAGAGAATCGGCGAAGAAGGCCTGGTAAGAGGGGTGGTCGGGCATAGACAACAGCCGGCAGGCATACCGACACAGCAGTACGTCGCGCCGGTAGGTCAATGGTAATTCGGCAGCTTCAGCATAAAGACTCTCGACAGGACTAGTGTAGAAGGCTCCGGTCGCAAGACGTATCCCTCAATGGTGGATAGAGTTGAGCCGGCGTAAGAGGAATGGCCGAGCGGACGAGTAGACGAAGCTCCCATAATCCAGCTTCGATCGGACAATAGACCGATACAAGCGAAGCAGGACAGTGCGATCCGCTCCCCAAGATGAACCGCTAAGAACTCTGAGGACATTAAGGGAACGTGTACAACGGGCCGCCAAATAAGAGACATGTGGAGACCAACACAGTTTCCTGTCCAACGTGAGCCCTAGAAACTTAGTTGTTTCCACGAATGGGAGAACAACGGGACCGAGATGTAAGGATGGCGAAAGGAACGCTTTATATCGTCAAAAGTTGATACAAACCGTCTTCTCTTCAGAGAACCGGAAGCCATTTGCCACACTCCATGAGTAGAGGCTGTCTAGACAACGCTGAAGGCAGCGCTCCAGGAGGCATGTTCTCTGGGCACTGCAATAGATCGCGAAGTCATCGACAAAGAGAGAGCCTGAGACATTAGGTGGATTACAATCCATAATTGGATTGATCGCGATGGCAAAAAGGGCTACGCTCAAGACGGAGCCCTGAGGCACTCCGTTCTCCTGGAGGAAGACGTCGGACAATACGGGACCCACATGTACCATAAACTTTCGATCCGTTAAAAAGGAATCAATAAAAAGGGGCAGGCGACCGCGTAGGCCCAACCTGTGCATAGTGCGGAGGATACTCCTCTTGAACAGGTATCATAAGCCTTCTCCAAGTCGAAGAACACGGCTACCGTTTGGTGCCTTCGCAAAAAGTTGTTCATGATGAATGTCGACAAGGTCACAAGGTGGTCAACAGCGGAGCGGCGGCGACGAAAGCCGCATTGGACATTAGTAAGTAGCCGTCGAGATTCAAGAATCCAGACTAACCGAGCATTAACCATGCGCTCCATCACCTTACAGACACAGCTTGTAAGAGAAATGGGGCGGTAACTAGAAGGAAGGTGTCTATCCTTCCCGGGTTAGGGTATAGGAACAACGACGGCGTCACGCCAACGCATGGGGACCTGACCTTCGGTCCAGATGCGATTGTAGGTACGAAGAAGGAAGCTTTTGCCTGCCGGAGAAAGGTGTGCCAGCATCTGAACGTGAATGGCATCTGGCCCCGGAGCAGAGGACTGGGACAGTGCAAGCGCACGTTCGAGTTCCCGCATAGTAAAGGGGGCATTATAAGTTTCCAGATTCAGCGAGTGGAAGGAAGGTCGCCGAGCCTCTTCTGCCTCTTTCCTGGGAAGGAAGGCAGGGTGGTAATGGGCGGAGCTTGAAACCTCCGCGAAAAAGCGGCCAAAGGCGTTGGAGACTGCCACAGGATCAACATTAACCTCATTACCTGAGGTCAGGCCAGGAACCGAGGAGTGGGCCTTAATGCCCGACAGCCGGCGCAGGCCACCCCAAACGACGGAAGAGGGAGTAAAACTGTTAAAGGAGCTGGTGAAAGAGGCCCAACAAGCTTTTTTGCTGTCTTTGATGACTCTACGGCGTTGTGCTCGGAGTCGTTTGTATTCAATACAATTTGCCAACGTAGGATGGCGGCGAAAGGTGCGTAAAGCACGTCGTCGAGCACGGATAGCGTCCCTACAAGCCTCGTTCCACCAGGGGACGGAAACGCGACGTGAAGAAGAGGTAGTACGAGGAATGGAACGTTCGGCAGCATTGATGATAACAGCCGTGAGGTATTCGACCTGACTGTCACAACTGAGAAAATCGTGGTCCAGAAAGGTCACCAGGGAGGAATAAAGTCCCCAGTCAGCTTTCGGTATGTTCCAGCGCGAAGGATGTGGGGATGAGGTGTGGTGTAGGAGACGAACGACACAGGGGAAGTGGTCGCTCGAATAGGTGTCAGAAAGGACATACCACTCGAATCGACGGGCAAGAGTGGTAGAACAGATCGAGAGGTCCAAGTGAGAGTAGGTATGAGTAGAGTGCGAGAGTCGGGGCGCCGGTATTGAGGCAAACAAGATTAAGATGGTTGAAGACATCCGCCAAGAGTGAGCCTCTTTGACAGTATGCAGGAGAGCCCCAAAGGGGATGATGGGCATTGAAGTCGCCAAACAATAAAAACGGCGGGGGAAGCTGAACGATAAGGTGAATCATGTCAGCCTGACTAACAGCAGATGACGGTGGAGTGTAGATGGTACAAACTGAAAAAGTAAAAGCAGAAAGAGTAATACGGACAGCTATTGCTTGGCGTGGGGTGGGCAATGGGATGGGATGGTAATAGACATCGTCCCAAACGATCAACATGACCCCACCATGAGCTGGGATACCGTCCACAGGGGTGAGGTCATACCGCTCCGAGGTATAGTGGGTAAAGGCAATACGGTCAGTCGGGCGCAACTTGGTTTCCTGGAGACCAAGGACGAGCAGACAGTGCAGGCAGAGGAGCAGCTGTAATTCCTCCCGATTAGATCGAATACCTTTTATGTACCAATGTAACAAGGCCATCGCTAGTCAAAAAAGAGGGGGAACGAGACGGGGGAAGAGCTGGTCACCTCGACGACCGTGGAGGGCCAGATTTCGAGGGAACAACGCGACAACCGGCGGGAGGCGGATCCTGTTCCATCGAGCCGTCGCCAGCTGCGGCTGCTGTCCCTAGTTGTGTAGGAGGGGCAGCATCATTTGCCGATGAGAGGCCAGCTGAGCGCCTGGCAGCAGAGCATCCCGGCGAAGCTGAGGACGGCCAGGAGCAGCGACTCACGGATGGAGCGTCAGACGAAACGCGCCGGGGTGGAGAGGGGGATAGAGACTTCTTCTTGGAGGCCTTCTTGGAAGGCCGAGGAGGCACAGGGATGGTGGGCTGGACACGAGGAAGGTCCTCACGCGTGGGGTCCGTTTTGGAACGCCGGACCTCGGAAGCTGGGGTCCGGAACGTTTCCCCGATGGACGCCTGAGAAGAGGATCGCTTCTCAGGTGGCAGGGGGAGAGAAGGAGGAGGAAGGGTGGCCCCTGGGGCAGAGGGGGTGGGGGCCATGGGGGAGGAGGATTTGGAAGGGAGGGATTTGGGAGGCGGAGGCAGAGCCCCCTGATGGGCGGAGGAGGCGGAGGGGGGACAGGATAGGGGTGAGGATACTGCGGAAGGAGTGGACACAACTGAGGCAAACGAAGTGGTCAACGGTACGGGATGGAGGCGGTCATACTTCTTCCTGGCCTCAGAATAAGAGAGCCGATCCAAAGTTTTGAGTTCTTGTATCTTCTTCTCCTTCTGATATGCGGGGCAGTCTGAGGATCTAGGCGAGTGGATGCCAGGACAATTAATGCACCGAGGTGGTGGGGTGCATGTATGTTCCTCACGAAGAGGACGTCCACAATCGCCACAAAGGGGCTCAGCCTCACACCGTGACGACATGTGCCCAAAGCGCAAACACCGAAAACAGCGCATAGGAGGTGGGACGTAAGGTCGCACGTCGCACAGGTAGCACATCACCTTTACCTTCTCCGGGAGAACGTCCCCCTCGAAGGCGAAGATAAAGGCCCCGGTGTCGATGCGACGGTCTTTGGGGCCGCGCTGGACTCGCCGGACGAGATGCACGCCTCGGCGCTCCAGGTTGGCCCTGAGCTCCTCATCAGATTGTAGCAGGACGTCACGATGAAAAATAACCCCCTGCGTCCTATTTAGTGCCAGATGCGGGACAATGGACACTGGGATGTCCCCTAGGCGGTCGCAGGCCTGGAGCGCCGCCGACTGTGTGGCGGAGGTGGTCTTGATAAGAATGGACCCTGAACGCATCTTGCTGAGAGCCTCGATTTCGCCGAAGATGTCCTCAATGTGCTGAACCAAGAACATGGGCTTGGAGGTGGCGAACGTCCCCCCGTCGGTTCGAGAACAGACCAAATAGCGGGGGAAGTACTTCGCCCCAAGCCGGCGGGCCAGTCCCTCTTCCCAGGGAGTGGCCAAGGGGGAAAGAGCAGGAGAACCAGAACTAGAAACAGTACCTTTTCTTTTGAAAGACTCGGCCACAGAGCGACCTGATACGTGTTGACGTTTCATCTGCGAAACGTCCGCCCTGATACCACCCACTCCGACCAGGGGCTATCCCCACGGGCGCCACCCAGCCTCAGCAAGGGCCACCTGGCAGGATGACCGTTGCCGGGAGTCCTGATGCCCCAAGGAGACGGGCATCTACTCCTTGGCCGACGTGGGGAGGGTGCAGCTCAGGTATCTGCAGTACGGTCCCTGTGTTGTCAGGGGGCTACAACCTAGAGGGTACATGACGACCCCACCACAACGGGCTGGCTACCGTGCTGGATTTCTGGTGCCACGGAAAGTCCATCATGATCGCTGGTGCAGATGGGGACGCACTATGGGCGTAACTGGTACAACCCATCAGGCGTTTAGGCCTAACTTGAGGAATTGTGGGTATGGTTACAACGCCGGTACAATGCTGAGTGCCAAGGTCTTAGTGCACTTAGGACCAGTGGTACACCACGTAAGGTGTCCTTCCCCAAAAGGCTCGTACGTCTGTAGAATTTTGAAAAATGGAGGTCAAACCCCAAGGGGGACCATCACATGGAAGGCCGAAACGGTTGAAACTCCTTTTAGTCGCCTCTTACGACAGGCAGGAACACCTCGGGCCTATTCTTACCCCGGACCCGCAGGGGGGATTAATTCTGCTGTAATGTACGGCAAATAACACCATTGTTTTTACAGCATAACACCATTTGACACTGACGAGTCTATTTCTTCGACATTTCTTTGGCCATAGTACATGTAATTATGTAGTTTTTTGTGGCCTCCACTGGCCATGGACAGAAATATAGGTGAACTATCCGTTTTTAAATCTTGGATAAGGCATTACGGTTGGTGTAGAAAGACGACAAAGTCTTTCAATCGTCTCTTGACACTTTCTCGGTAAAAAAGTTGTCAGGGTCCTGCAATATCATGAACTCTTATGTACTCAAACCGATTGTCTATTCCGAAATTTTTCAGTCTCAAAGTTGCAGGTAATGGCATAGATGCATCTTGGGTCTTTTTTGTGGTTTTAGGGCGCACAACTTCAACGGTCATTAGCGCCCAGACTACGTTAGGAATGCACCGCGAGGCACAAGTTTAAAACAGCAACTAAAAGGGAAAACACGATAAAAGATCGACAGGCATAGGATTAAAAAAACAGCATAATCAAATGTCAGACAGGTTGGTCAAGTTGATAAAACGAAGAACGCGAGCAGCTGCTCCTGGGTCATCCGCTAAAATGGCATCGAGAGTACATGGCAGGCCAAGATCAAGACGCAGTGTAGTAAAATCCGGACAGGACGTTAAAATGTGGCGGACCGTCAGCAATTGCCCACATGGGCAGAACGGCGCCGGCGCAGCCGTCAGCAGATGGCGATGGCTGAACCGGCAGTGTCCAATTCGTAACCGGGCCAAAACTACCTCCTCCTGCCGAGAAGGGCGTGAGGAGGACGTTCAAGCGCCGCGGGAAGAGGTTTAAAGGCCCGAAGCTTGTTGTCCGTAAGTGCAGCCCAATCGGCACGCCACAGCGATAAAATGCGCCGACAAATGACCCTGCTACAATCTGATGAAGGGACACAACAAGAAGCTATCCGAGGCTGGAGGACCGCAGCCTTGGCCGCGGCATCTGCAGCTTCGTTCCCAGGGATACCGACATGGCCAGGAACCAACATAAAGCTAACTGGAGAACCGTCGTCCACCAGCTGCTGAAGAGAGCGTTGGATCCGGTGCACGAAAGGGTGAACCGGATACGGATCACTGAGGCTCTGGATGGCGCTCAGAGAATCGGAGCAGATGACATAAGCAGAATGTCGGTGGCGGCTGATGTAAAGAACAGCCTGGTAGAGGGCAAAGAGCTCAGCTGTGAAGACCGAACAATGGCCATGGAGCCGGTATTTGAAACTTTGTGCCCCGACAATAAAAGAACAACCGACCCCGTCATTGGTCTTAGAGCCATCTTCATAAATGAAGGTCATATTAATGAACTTTGAACGAAGTTCGACAAAACGGGAGTGGTATACCGAACCGGGGGTAACCTCCTTTGGGAGCGAGCTGAGGTCAAGGTGAACGCGAACCTGAGCCTGGAGCCAAGGTGGCGTGTGGCTCTCGCCCACTCTAAAGGTTGCAGGGAGTGAAAAATCAAGGTGTTGAAGGAGGCGACGAAAGCGAACTCCAGGGGGTAGCAGGGCAGAGACATACAACCCGTATTGACGGTCGAGAGGGTCGTCAAAAAAGGAACGATAAGACGGGTGGTCGGGCATTGACAGTAGCCGACAGGCATACCGACAAAGCAGTATATCGCGCCGGTAGATCAGTGGCAATTCATCGGCTTCAGCATGAAGACTCTCTACGGGACTAGTATAAAACGCTCCGATCGCAAGACGTAAACCCCGATGTTGTATGGAGTTGAGGCGGCGTAAGATTGACGGCCGTGCAGAGGAGTATACGAAGCTCCCATAATCTAGCTTTGAGCGGACGATCGACCGATATAGGCGAAGTAGGACGGTTCGATCCGCTCCCCACGACATACCACTGAGAACACTGAGGACATTTAGAGAACGGGTACAACGGGCAGCCAAATAAGACACATGTGGAGACCAGCTAAGTTTCCTGCCAAATGTAAGACCTAAAAATTTTATTGTCGTCGTAACTGCCGTCTGCTGTGTAGCGAGCTACCTTAATTTAGGTATTAGCTGTATTTTTCTTACTTGTCACTTCTTCTTCCGTGTGTATTTGTTTTTAGGAAGCTTTAATTGTCGAGTGCTATTAATAGTTCCATAGATTTCGTGTTTGTTTTGAACACAGTCAGAGAGTCCCTTTAGTCAACCATAGTGCCAGTAGTGCTAGTGTTTGTTTTCAATACAGTCCAGAGACAGGTAGTGCTATTTTCATTGTTTTCTACAAGAAGTGCCTAGCAACCACAGTTTAGTGAATAAACAGCCGCCTATAGTGAATTAGCAGTCTAGTTAAAGGTTGATTAACTCTCTTCAGTAAATTGATTCCTTAGGATGGATAGGATGTGTGACTGCTGTGTACGGACGCAGGAGGAGCTGGCCACTGTTCGCGAACAGCTGAGCGTGTTGATGGCCGCGGTCAGCCGTCTTCAGGCTGCTGCCTCCGAGTATAGCGGCAGTGGGGAGTCTGGTGCGTCGCAAGGTACACCCCAGGTGTTACATGCTTCACCCACTGTCCCTGCTGTCGAGACATCTTCGCGTGTACTGGGCGCGGTTGGGCCACCCTCTCCCCAAGGGGAGTGGCGGGTTCAGCGGCGTTCGCGGCGCACGAGGCGGAGGGTCAATGTGGAGGCTGGCCGTGTGGCATCGCCCGCTCTGCCTGTGAGTGGACATGTGGCTGCTCCTTCAGCAAAGTCCGAGCAGGCACACGGGGGGAGGGGTTTATTAGTTATTGGGAGCTCCAACGTTAGGCGGGTGATGGAACCCCTTAGGGAAATAGCGGGAAGGTCGGGGAAGAAGGCCAGTGTTCACTCTGTCTGCTTGCCGGGGGGGGGGGGGGGGGGGGTCTCATCCGAGATGTGGAGGAGGCCCTGCCGGCGGCGATAGAGAGCACTGGGTGCACACGACTGGAAATTGTTGCTCATGTCGGCACCAATGACTCCTGCCGTCTGGGTTCAGAGATCATCCTCAGTTCGTACAGGCGGTTGGCGGAATTGGTGAAGGCGGAAAGCCTCGCTCGCGGGGTGAAATCAGAGCTAACTATTTGTAGTATCGTTCCCAGAACCGATCGCGGTCCTCTGGTTTGGAGCCGAGTGGAAGGCTTAAACCAGAGGCTCAGACGATTCTGCGGAGATCTGGGGTGCAAATTTCTCGACCTCCGCTATCGGGTGGAGAAATGTAGGGTCCCCCTGAATAGGTCAGGCGTGCACTACACACCGGAAGCGGCTACAAGGGTAGCGGAGTACGTGTGGAATGCACATGGGTTTTTTTTAGGTTACATACTTCCCTCCCTAGGCCCGACAAGACGCCTCCTGAGACACGGCAAGGTAGGAGTAGGCAAAATGCAACAGGGAATAACAATATTAATGTGCTAATAGTAAACTGCAGGAGCGTCTACAGAAAGGTCCCAGAACTGCTCTCATTAATAAACGGTCACAACGTCCATATAGTACTAGGGACGAAGTTGGCTGAAACCAGACGTAAACAGTAATGAAATCCTAAACTCAGATTGGAATGTATACCGCAGAGACAGTCTGGACAGTGAAGGCGGAGGCGTGTTTATAGCGATAAGAAGTGCAATAGTATCGAAGGAAATTGACGGAGATCCGAAATGTGAAATGATTTGGGTGAAGGTCACGGTTAAAACAGGCTCAGACATGGTAATTGGATGTGTCTATAGGCCCCCTGGCTCAGCAGCTGTTGTGGCTGAGCACCTGAAGGATGATTTGGAAAATATTTCGAGTAGATTTCCCCACCATCTTATAGTTCTGGGTGGAGATTTTAATTTGCCGGATATAGACTGGGAGACTCAGACGTTCATAACGGGTGGCTGGGACAAAGAATCCAGTGAAATTTTTTTAAGTGCTTTATCTGAAAACTACCTTGAGCAGTTAAACAGAGAACCGACTCGTGGCGATAACATATTAGACCTTCTGGTGACAAACAGACCCGAACTATTTGAAAAAGTTAACGCAGAACAGGGAATCAGCGATCATAAAGTGGTTACGGCATCGATGATTTCAGCCGTAAATAGGAATATTAAAAAGGGTAGGAAGATTTTTCTGTTTAGAAAAAGTGACAAAAAGCAGATTTCAGAGTACCTGTTGGCTCAACACAAAAGTTTTGTCTCAAGTACAGATAGTGTTGAGGATCAGTGGAAAAAGTTCAAAACCGTCGTACATAATGCGTTAGATGAGTATGTGCCAAGCAAGATCGTAAGAGATGGAAAAGAGCCACCGTGGTACAACAACCGAGTTAGAAAACTGCTGCGGAAGCAAAGGGAACTTCACAGCAAACATAAACATACCCAAAGCCTTGCAGACAAACAAAAATTACGCGAAGCGAAATGTAATGTGAGGAGGGCTATGCGAGAGGCGTTCAATGAATTCGAAAGTAAAGTTCTATGTACTGACTTGGCAGAAAATCCTAAGAAATTTTGGTCTTACGTCAAAGCGGTAGGTGGGTCAAAACAAAATGTCCAGACACTCTGTGACCAAAATGGTACTGAAACAGAGGATGACAGACTAAAGGCCGAAATACTAAATGTCTTTTTCCAAAGGTGTTTCACAGAGGAAGATTGCACTGTAGTTCCTTCTCTAGATTGTAGCACAGATGACAAAATGGTAGATATCGAAATAGACGACAGAGGGATAGAGAAACAATTAAGATCGCTCAAAAGAGGAAAGGCCTCTGGACCTGATGGGATACCAGTTCAATTTTACTCAGAGTACGCGAAGGAACTTGCCCCCCTTCTTGCAGCGGTGTACCGTAGGTCTCTAGAAGAGCGTAGCGTTCCAAAGGATTGGAAAAGGGCACAGGTCATCCCCGTTTTCAAGAAGGGACGTCGAGCAGATGTGCAGAACTATAGACCTATATCTCTAACGTCGATCAGTTGTAGAATTTTGGAACACGTATTGTGTTCGAGTATAATGACTTTTCTGGAGACAAGAAATCTACTCTGTAGGAATCAGCATGGGTTTCGAAAAAGACGGTCATGTGAAACCCAGCTCGCGCTATTCGTCCACGAGACTCAGAGGGCCATAGATACGGGTTCACAGGTAGATGCCGTGTTTCTTGACTTCCGCAAGGCGTTCGATACAGTTCCCCACAGTCGTTTAATGAACAAAGTAAGAGCATATGGACTATCAGACCAATTGTGTGATTGGATTGAGGAGTTCCTAGATAACAGGACGCAGCATGTCATTCTCAATGGAGAGAAGTCTTCCGAAGTAAGAATGATTTCAGGTGTGCCGCAGGGGAGTGTCATAGGACCGTTGCTATTCACAATATACATAAATGACCTTGTGGATGACATCGGAAGTTCACTGAGGCTTTTTGCGGATGATGCTGTGGTGTATCGAGAGGTAACAATGGAGAATTGTACTGAAATGCAGGAGGATCTGCAGCGAATTGACGCATGGTGCAGGGAATGGCAATTGAATCTCAATGTAGACAAGTGTAATGTGCTGTGAATACAAAGAAAGATAGATCCTTTATCATTTAGCTACAAAACAGCAGGTCAGCAACTGGAAGTAGTTAATACCATAAATTATCTGGGAGTACGCATTATGAGTGATTTAAAATGGAATGATCATAAAATGTTGATCGTCGGTAAAGCAGATGCCAGACAGATTCATTGGAAGAATCCTAAGGAAATGCAATCCGAAAACAAAGGAAGTAGGTTACAGTACGCTTGTTCGCCCACTGCTTGAATACTGCTCAGCAGTGTGGGATCCGTACCAGATAGGGTTGATAGAAGATATAGAGAAGATCCAACGGAGAGCAGCGCGCTTCGTTACAGGATCATTTAGTAATCGCGATAGCGTTACGGAGATGATAGATAAACTCCAGTAGAAGACTCTGCAGGAGAGACGCTCAGTAGCTCGGTACGGGCTTTTGTCAAAGTTTCGAGAACATACCTTCACCGAGTATGGATGTAGATGTAGATGTAGAATGGGAGAGCAACGGGACCGAGTCGTAAGGACGGTGGGATAAACTCTTTGTAGCGCCAGAAGTTTATACAGACCGTCTTCTCGGCAGAAAAACGGAAGCCATTGGCTACACTCCAGTAGTAAAGATGGTCAAGAGAACGCAGAAGACAGCGCTCCGGGAAATATGAACGCTGCGCGCTGCAATAGATGGTAATATCGTCCACGAAAAGGGAGCCTGATACATCAGCTGGGAGGCAATCCATTATTGGATTGATCGCAATGGCGAAGAGAGCGACGCTCAAAACTGAGCCCTGTGGCACCCCATTCTCCTGGCGAAAGGTGTGACAGGACAGAACCCACAAGTACCCTGAACTGTCGATCCATTAAAAAGGAACGAATAAAATGAGGGAGGCGACCGCGAAGGCCCCATGTATGCATGGTGCGGAGAATGCCCGCCCTTCAACAGGTGTCTTAAGCCTTCTCCAAATCAAAGAACACAGCCGCGGTCGGGCGCTTCCGCAAGAAGTTATTCATAATGAAGGTCGACAAGGTAACCAGATGGTCAACAGCAGAGCGGCGCCTACGAAATCCACACTGTACATTGGTAAGTAGGCGTCGAGATTCGAGCAGCCAAACCAAACGAGAGTTAACCATTCGCTCCATCACCTTACAGAGACAGCTGGTAAGCGAGATGGGTCGATAACTGGAAGGCAAGTGCTTGTCCTTCCCCGGCTTAGGAATCGGTACAACAATAGACTCGCGCCAGCATGCGGGAACATGTCCCTCAATCCAGATGCGATTATAAGTACGAAGAAGGAAACCTTTACCCGCAGGAAAAAGGTTCTTCAGCATCTGAATTTGAATAGAATCAGGCCCTGGAGCGGAGGACCGTGACCGGGCAAGTGCATTTTCGAGTTCCCGCATGGTGAATGGGGCATTATAACTTTCACGATTCGAGGAGCGGAAGTTAGGTGGCCTAGCCTCCTCTGCCTGTTAGCGGGGGAGGAAGGCAGGGTGGTAATGAGCGGAGCTCGAAACCTCTGCGAAAAAGAGGCCGAAGGCATTGGAGACATCCTCAGGGGCCACAAGGACGTCATTCGCGACCGTCAAGCCAGAAACTGGTGAGTGGACCTTAGTGCCAGATAGCCGGCGCAGGCTACCCCAGACAACAGAAGGAGTAAAACTGTTGAAGGTGCTTGTGAAAGTAGCCCAGCTGGCTTTCTTGCTTTCTTTAATAATACGACGGCACTGCGCACGTAATCGTTTATAAGTGATACAATTCGCCACTGTAGGGTGGCGTTTAAGGGTGCGTAAAGCACGTCGACGAGCACGTAAAGCGTCTCTACATGCTGCGGTCCACCAGGGGACCGGTACGCGACGTGGAGAAGAAGTAGTGTGAGGGATGGAATATTCAGCAGCAGTGAGAATGACTTCCGTGAGGTGTGTGACCTGACTATCGCAGCTTGTGAAGGTTTGATCCTGAAAGGTCGCCCTGGAAGAGAAGAGCCCCAGTCTGCTTTGGAGATGTTCCAACTAGTTGAGCACGGAGAGGGGGTATGATGCAGGAGGTGGATGATACACGGGAAGTGGTCGCTCGAATATGTATCAGAAAGGGCATACCACTCAAACCGGCGTGCAAGTTGGGTAGTACATATAGAGAGGTCTAAATGGGAATAGGTGTGAGATGTGTCCGAAAGAAAAGTAGAGGCGCCAGCATTGAGGCAGACAAGATTGAGCTGGTTGAAAAGGTCTGCTAACAGGGAGCCCCTCGGGCAGGATGCTGGAGAGCCCCAAAGGGGATGGTGGGCATTGAAGTCTCCAGTTAACAAAAATGGTGTAGGTAGCTGAGCAATAATTTGTATCATGTCTGCCATGGTAACGGCAGACGACGATGGAGTGTAAACGGTACAAATGGAAAATGTAAAAGTGGGGAGAGTAATTCGGACGGCAACTGCCTGCAGGCCGGTGTGCAATGTGATGGGATCGTAGTAAATATCATCCCGGACCAGCAACATAACCCCTCCATGAGCCGGAATACCTACCACAGGGGGTAGGTCAAAACGCACAGAGGTGTAGTGTGCCAAGGCAATGTGATCGCATGGGCGTAGCTCCGTTTCCTGGAGGGCTACGACGAGCGGACGGTGCAAGCGGAGCAGCAACTTCAAGTCCTCTCGGTTGGAGCGAATGCTGCGAATATTCCAGTGAATAAGTGCCATCGTGAGAAGAAAAGGAAGATGAAAGAAGGGGTCACCTCGAAGGCCGCTGAGGGCCTGGCTTCGAGCGAGCACTGCCGCCGCTATCAGTAGGCGGACAGTCATCGTCCATTGGGTCTATAGGTTCATCGGCCATCTCGTTAAGATGGCCGGGAGGAGGAGCTTCCTCCGCCGGTGGACGGCCAGATGTTCGGCTACCAGCGGTGCGGCCAGGCGAAACGGATGACGGCCTGGGGCGGCAACCGCTGGGTGGCGCAGGAGAAGACATGCGCCGTGGCGGAGAAGAACTGTGCTTCCTGTGAGCCTTCTTGGAAGGTCGTTTAGTGGAAGTACTGGTCGACGGCTGGGTGTTCGAGGTACGTAGGAAGTCTGCACGGGACGGTTCCTTCTTGAAGGCCCGTGCATCTGACTTCTGGGTCTTCGTCTTGGCAGAAGCTGATGATGGTGCTTGTGTCTGAGGGGTGACGGGAGGAAGACGAGACGTCGACCGCGCGATCTTAGCACTGGCCGAACGGACGACCGTGGTGCTGATGGTCAGATCGCATGTCTGCGTTGCCACCTCCCTGGTAGTCCGAGGAGAGGCGAGGACAGTACTGTATTTTCCCGCTGGGAGCAGCGTGGGCTTCCTACTAGCAAATAGCTTGCGAGCAGCCGAGGTGGACACTTTCTCTTTGACCCGAATTTCTTGGATACAGCGTTCTTCCTTGTAGATGGGACAGTTGCGGGAGGACGTTGCATGGTCACCCTGACAGTTCACACAACGAGGAGACGGAGGTGGACAGTCACCCTCATGGGCATCCCTGCCACAAGTGACACATTTAGCCGCATTGGAACAAGACTGGCGAGTGTGATTAAAACGCTGACACTGGTAGCAGCGCGTAGATGTCGGGACATAGGGGCGAACAGAAATAACCTCGTAGCCCGCTTTGATACGCGACGGCAGCTGAACACTGTCAAAGGTCAAGAAAAGTGTCTAGGTCGGTACAAGGTCATTGTTGACCTTTTTCATGACCCTATGGACAGCCGTCACGCCCTGCTCAGCGAGGAAAGACTGAATCTCCTCGTCAGTCAATCCGTCGAGTGATCGAGTATATACCACACCACGAGACGAATTCAAAGTGGGGTGAGCCTCCACCCGGACAGGGAACGTGCACAGGAGTGTGGCCTGAAGCAGTTTTTGTGCCTGAAAGGCGCTCTCAGTTTCTAGTAACAAGGTACCATTACGCAACCTGGCACACGACTTGATAGATCCGGCTATGGCATCTACGCCCTTCTGGATAACGAAAGGGTTGACAGAGGACAAATCCTTGCCGTCCTCAGATCGAGAAACTACGAGGAACTGTGGGGCAGGCGGTAGTACTTTTGTCACTGGTGGCTGGTCAAGTTTCCGTTTATGGGCCGAAGTCGAGAGAGAAGGAGAGAAATCCATTGCGGAGGAATCCCCCATGATTGCCAGCGTCTCCGATGGCGCGCCCCTTCCTTGTGGGGACCCTCTCAGAGGGCACTCCCGCCTTAGGTGAATGTTTACACCTCAGGTCACACCTCCCGAGAAACAGACGGAGGGACCAATCGGCATGGTCAGAAGGTATCAGCTCAGGCAATCACCCCTCCCTAGGCCTGGCCTTTACCAGGGGGTACGTGCGTGCCTTACTTGTCTACCCAGGGCGGGAAATTACGCGTTACCCCATCACCGGCTACGCGTGCGAACGCGTGTGTCGGCCTTCAGGCGCGCACAGGGAGGAAGGAAGAAGAGGAAAAAGAAAGAGGGAGAGAGAGGACAGACTGTCTCAAACGCCGAGGCGGAGACCAGAGGAGGCGGCAAGGAGGAGGAGGAGGAGGAGGCGGCAAGGAGGAGGAGGAGGAGGAGGCGGCAAGGAGGAGGAGGAGGAGGAGGCGGCAAGGAGGAGGAGGAGGAGGAGGCGGCAAGGAGGAGGAGGAGGCGGCAAGGAGGAGGAGGAGGAGGAGGAGGCGGCAAGGAGGAGGAGGAGGCGGCAAGGAGGAGGAGGAGGAGGAGGAGGCGGCAAGGAGGAGGAGGAGGAGGAGGAGGAGGAGGCGGCAAGGAGGAGGAGGAGGAGGAGGAGGAGGAGGCGGCAAGGAGGAGGAGGAGGAGGAGGAGGAGGAGGCGGCAAGGAGGAGGAGGAGGAGGAGGAGGAGGCAGCAAGGAGGAGGAGGAGGAGGAGGAGGAGGCGGCAAGGAGGAGGAGGAGGAGGAGGAGGAGGCGGCAAGGAGGAGGCGGCAAGGAGGAGGAGGAGGAGGAGGAGGAGGAGGAGGCGGCAAGGAGGAGGAGGAGGAGGCGGCGGCAAGGAGGAGGAGGAGGAGGAGGCGGCAAGGAGGAGGAGGAGGAGGAGGCGGCAAGGAGGAGGAGGAGGAGGAGGCGGCAACGAGGAGGAGGAGGAGGAGGAGGCGGCAAGGAGGAGGAGGAGGAGGAGGAGGAGGCGGCAAGGAGGAGGAGGAGGAGGAGGAGGAGGCGGCAAGGAGGAGGAGGAGGAGGAGGAGGAGGCGGCAAGGAGGAGGAGGAGGAGGAGGAGGCGGCAAGGAGGAGGAGGAGGAGGAGGAGGCGGCAAGGAGGAGGAGGAGGAGGAGGAGGCGGCAAGGAGGAGGAGGAGGAGGAGGAGGCGGCAAGGAGGAGGAGGAGGAAGAGGAGGCGGCAAGGAGGAGGAGGAGGAGGAGGAGGCGGCAAGGAGGAGGAGGAGGAGGAGGAGGCGGCAAGGAGGAGGAGGAGGAGGAGGAGGCGGCAAGGAGGAGGAGGAGGAGGAGGAGGCGGCAAGGAGGAGGAGGAGGAGGAGGAGGCGGCAAGGAGGAGGAGGAGGAGGAGGCGGCAAGGAGGAGGAGGAGGAGGAGGCGGCAAGGAGGAGGAGGAGGAGGAGGCGGCAAGGAGGAGGAGGAGGAGGAGGCGGCAAGGAGGAGGAGGAGGAGGAGGAGGCGGCAAGGAGGAGGAGGAGGAGGAGGAGGCGGCAAGGAGGAGGAGGAGGAGGAGGAGGCGGCAAGGAGGAGGAGGAGGAGGAGGAGGCGGCGAGGAGGAGGAGGAGGAGGAGGAGGCGGCAAGGAGGAGGAGGAGGAGGAGGAGGCGGCGAGGAGGAGGAGGAGGAGGAGGAGGCGGCGAGGAGGAGGAGGAGGCGGCAAGGAGGAGGAGGAGGAGGAGGAGGCGGCAAGGAGGAGGAGGAGGAGGCGGCGGCAAGGAGGAGGAGGAGGAGGAGGCGGCAAGGAGGAGGAGGAGGAGGAGGCGGCAAGGAGGAGGAGGAGGAGGAGGCGGCAAGGAGGAGGAGGAGGAGGAGGCGGCAAGGAGGAGGAGGAGGAGGAGGCGGCAAGGAGGAGGAGGAGGAGGAGGCGGCAAGGAGGAGGAGGAGGAGGAGGCGGCAAGGAGGAGGAGGAGGAGGAGGCGGCAAGGAGGAGGAGGAGGAGGAGGCGGCAAGGAGGAGGAGGAGGAGGAGGCGGCAAGGAGGAGGAGGAGGAGGAGGCGGCAAGGAGGAGGAGGAGGAGGCGGCAAGGAGGAGGAGGAGGAGGCGGCAAGGAGGAGGAGGAGGAGGCGGCAAGGAGGAGGAGGAGGAGGCGGCAAGGAGGAGGAGGAGGAGGCGGCAAGGAGGAGGAGGAGGAGGCGGCAAGGAGGAGGAGGAGGAGGCGGCAAGGAGGAGGAGGAGGAGGAGGCGGCAAGGAGGTGGAGGAGGCGGCAAGGAGGAGGAGGAGGCGGCAAGGAGGAGGAGGAGGCGGCAAGGAGGAGGAGGAGGCGGCAAGGAGGAGGAGGAGGCGGCAAGGAGGAGGAGGAGGCGGCAAGGAGGAGGAGGAGGCGGCAAGGAGGAGGAGGAGGCGGCAAGGAGGAGGAGGAGGCGGCAAGGAGGAGGAGGAGGCGGCAAGGAGGAGGAGGCGGCAAGGAGGAGGAGGCGGCAAGGAGGAGGCGGCAATTGAAAGAGTAAGGAAGACAGTGAGATGGAGAACAAAATAAGGAACCAACCAAAGGAAGGAAGAAACGAGAAGTGAAAAACCAAAATGACTACAAATATAGGTCGTGGAACCGTCCGTCTCCGAACGTAGGCGCTAACTACCCCATTGAGGGGGAGGGATTCCTTTTAGTCGCCTCTTACGACAGGCAGGAATACCTCTGGCCTATTCTAATCCCTGGACCCGCAGGGGGAATCTTGGGTCGTCCATCTTCTAACATGAAAGAGAGTTAATCGTAAAACTCGATAGGGTGATATTCGATGTCCAGCAGCACTTCAGAAACATTTAGAAGACTTTAAATCTAAAGTCTGTTGATCTTAGACATCAACAACCACTGAGTCCTTACGTTGTTCACTCATTGTGCAGCGCTACAAATGCCAAAGAGTTGAGTTGTTATAGCAATGAGACATCCATTCCGACAGCTTTAGCAACCTTGGTACAATGGGGAAGGCGTTGCAGATTTTTTGTTGGCTGCATTCTCATTTTGGCTACTTACGAAGAGCGTTGTCGCATGTTCGCAGGACCAGGGAGGAAGTACTGGCATGTGCAGAATCGGTTGAAGAGGTAGCGTCCGTAGTGTAACTACGAAGGCAGTCATTTTTATTTTGCATTTGTTACGCTGTAATGCGAGTAAAACTGTGCTCAACCTGAAGATTGCTTTGAACACTGCAGTGATTTACTAGGCATCATGAGTGTGTCTGCCTTCCTTCTACCTCTAAACGGACTTATACAGTCAGTTAAAGAGGGACCTACAGTTCAACCTGTATTCTCAAACACGGTGCAACTTGACTTCGCATTTTTGTCATCGTTGGAGGTGAAATAAGCGATAATTAACAAAAAAACTGTACGATCAACGGGAGATCGTACCCCAAATCTTCAGTTTGTTGTCTGGAACGAACCCAGTTATTCTTTGAAGCTCCCTGTAGCTCCTCCTTCCACTCACCATGTGCCTCCATCGGCTAGCTTCTTTAGATTTACTAATTGCAGTAACTTTTCTTGACTCTCGTGTGCCACTGAGCTACCGAGGCAAATTTCTGCACAAACTTGTTATCAAACAGAAACTGTTCTAAACCAAGGGAACAAACAAGTTATAGAACACTGTATAAGAATTAAACAAAGAAATGCTGTGAGATACTACGTCATTCGTTACCTCAGTTGCGAATAATAAATAACAAATAATTATTTTTATTCGCAGAGAGGAATAATCCCATTAGTCGAGAACGTTTTATTAGCGAATAGATTTTCTTGAATGATCCACATATTTGGATAATCATCCAGATATAAATTTATTCGAATAATACTCATCTCTGCTTACCACTACACCTTGTGCTTCCCTTCTCTTTACAGTCAGCGCTGTTAATATCATCAGCTGTAACTAGACCTATTAATTCACTTGCCCGATTTGCTCACGGCAGCCTACAATATTGCTGGATTGTAGTGTCTTTGTCAATTATAAACAAAGCCGACAATAGTAATTAGTTGTCATGCTGGTCAACGTAAATCTGTTTCACTTGTTTTCTCGAAAATAAGTATCAAACACCAGTGAGACTTTAGTTGCAGACTGAATGCGAGCATTAGCTCATCAGCTATTCATTTACGCAAATTTACAGTTCCACAGCTAAAGCAATGAAGTTCAATAAAATTCATAATTTAATTATCAATCTAATTTTCATTATACATAATCATACTCAGTCGCTGTGGTAATATTTGATGTATCTCAGGTACACAGAACACACATTCTCCGCAGAAAACATGCAAAATCGATGGCCAAACATAAATTCTAAATTCATCCCAACGCTTGCAAGGCCCATTAGTGCCGCTACATTGTGACGCAGCTGCACAAAGTGCATGTTTCCTTAGCCAAGCACCAGGGCCACTGTGATACCGAGTGTGACGGCTGGGTGGCCGATCGGTTCTAGGCGCCACAGTCTGGAATCGGGCGACCGCTACGGTCGCAGGTCCGAATCCTGCCTCGGGTATGAATGTGTCTGATGTCCTTAGGTTAGTTAGGTTTAATTAGTTATAAGTTCTAGGGGACTGATGACCTCAGAAGTTAAGTTCCATAGTGCCCAGAGCCATTTGAACCATTTTTTGATACCGAGTGCGGAAGCTGCCCGTCGCGTGCTTCTGCAACGTGTGCGAACCGCGTGACGGGCGCGATTCTGTCACGCGGATGTAGGGATAGGAAAGCCGACTCGTTAAAACCGATACCGGTATTTAAGTTCTGAATAACAGGTGTTTTCGTTATTTGTTTCGTCTCGACTATAACAGGAGTTTAATTTCTACTAATAACTGAGTAAAGAAAGCAAAATATCAATTAGCCAATACAGTACTGCTAAAATTTTTCGTTTTTAAATAAAGCTTTATTTAAAAAGGGAATAATTTTTATTCGTAAAATGTGCATTGATTTGTCATATTGAGTTTTATACAATATAGGTTAAGCGATGAGTGCTATTTTAATAACAATGCCGGCAAAATTGGCAACAAACACTTGGCGTAAGAACTGGTACAGCATAGCTGAGACAATAATGTCCTCATTGCGGTGTGTCGTGGCGTAAAGTATGAGTGTACGTGCAGTCTGCAAGTACTCTTGCCCCACCCGGTCTATACAGTACTTTTTAGCTGTCGTCGTCGGACATCGACTGTATTGCAGAATGCCACCAACCCTAGTCGGGAAACATTTTTATGAAGTGACTAAACAATGACGTGCAGTGGTGCATTTGGCTTAAGAGATTAAAGATATGCCTGCCATTTGCATGAAGTAATAAAAACGGAAGGAAATTATGGTAACAGCAATAAACCAAAAACTCAACAACAATTCATTCACAGCATACAGTGAGAATAGAAAGTAGCTGATGTACGACCTGTGCCAACGTAAAGTGCCTTTATCTGCCTCTAGCCCTTGAAAATGGACAAATTAACACGAAAAACAGCTCTTTAACCTCACTTTCCACCCTTTAGCATTGGCTGTTCGTAATGCCCACGCACACACAATCAAAAAAAGGTTTTGCATCCCCGGTTCCCAGAACTCCTGAAGACAGACGATGACTGGATATTCTATCACAAAGTCCCTTTGACTGTTCAGAGATGTCACTAAACCCGCCCAAAGATGTAAACAACCATGCATGAGCAGCGCCTATTAGACGGAGGGGGTCCGACAGCCGATCAGTTCCAGTCATTCCACCAGGAAGAAGGCACACGGCTCGTGTTGTCTGTAGTTGAACCATGCCTAGACGGTCAACACCGCGGTTCGATCGCGTCCGCATTGTTACTTTGTGCCAGGAAGGGCTTGCGGCGGCGCGGTAGTTTCCGTTCCCTTACAACGAACCTGCACCTACCTGTGAACATTGTCTCAGCAGATCATCAGTAGGAAAGCCGAGCGAAACCTACTGTACTTCGACGTGAACCAGGATGCAATAAAAGTCACTAATCTACGTTTCGGGAGAAAATTGTCACACGAAATGAAAGGTTGAAAATTTTTGTCCTCAATATATTCTGAAACTTAGGTGAACAAGTATCACTGCCAAGCACGTGCTAGTCTTAACACAATCACTCACAATAGCAAGTTTATGATGTTGCATTTCCCGAAAACGTGATAGCTACAAAAATACTGATTGTTTTTGATTGAGAATGCTCGCCAAATATTAAGTCTGTCAGTACCAAATGCAATCACAGTTTTTTGCCACCGACCTGCTCAATACCCCACGCGGAATATATGTCTTTTCTCGTCACAAAATTCACTTACAAATTCCGAAATTTCTACACACCCATCGGAATTATTACAACACTTTTGATGTATGAAACACAGCTAGACCGGGCAACTTATCGTTTCCATCGGAACTACTACACACGTCCGAACTGTTTCGTGGCTAGGCTTCGACTCCTCCTCTCGAATACTCTAAGTCTTCTCTACCAGCAGAGAAAGGCGCGTGAAGAATACTGCTTTACCATTGGTCAGTTTACTCAACAGCCAATAGCAAAACAACACTCTCCCGCGTCAGTCCGCGCTTTTCGTCAATAACCAATCTCAAAATAGTAAACCTAATGACTGCACTTTCTACCGACGTAATTATCTAATATGCTGAAGTTTTGTTTATGCTTAAAGTTATTTATGCCTGAATTAACTTTCCCTTTACCATAAACTTACTTTACAAATCTATTCTACAAAAATCTCCTTTGTCCATATCCATACTTCTTCGAAATGTTCCCACACTAAATCCTACTATATAACTCAAACAATTATCTTCATATTAACATTAATCCACACTCACGCATAATTCATACTGCTAAAACACATTTATAACATTTTACATACACAAAAAGACATAATAACACTTTATGAAAATACTAGAACAGTTTATGAAAAACATTATATTAGTGGACTCTAGTGGGCACAATCGAAACTAAAATCACAGTTCCCCTATCCGATATTGTCCTCTATCGGCTGATACATAAACTACGTGCGCGTCCAGTCTCGCGTCACCATCTGTCACTCTCCAGCTCTGAGACATCTCCCACTTAACCGCCTCCAAGGCAGGATCGGTATACGACGCTACGCCTCAGGCTCTCAAACAAGGGAAGTGTCCAGGCGTCTCTGAGTGAACCAAAGCGATGTTGTTCGGACATGGAGGAGATACAGAGAGACAGGAACTGTCGATGATATGCCTCACTCAGGCCGCCCAAGTGCTACTACTGCAGCGGATGACCGCTACCCACGGATTATGGATCGGAGGAGCCCTGACAGGAAGGCCACCATGATGAATAATGACTTTCGTGCAGCCACAGGGCGTCGTGTTACGGCTCAATCTGTGCGCAATAGGCCCCATGTCCATGGCGAGGTCCATCTTTGCCCCCAAGACACAATGCAGCGCGGTGCAGATGGGCCCAACAACATGACAAATGGACCGCTCAGGATTGGCATCACGTTCTCTTCACCGATGAGTGCCGCATATGCCTTCAACCGGACAATCGTCGAAGACGTGTTTGGAGGCAACCCGGTCAGGCTGAACGCCTTAGACACACTGTCCAGCAAGTGCAGCAAGGTGGAGGTTCCCTGCTGTTGTGGTGTGGCTTTGTGTGGGGCCGACGTACGCCACTAGTGGTCATGGAAGGCACCGTAACGGCTGTACGATACGTGAATTCCATCCTCCGACCGATAGTGTAACCATATCGGCAGCATATGGGCGAGGTAGTCTTCTTCATGGATATCAATTCGCGCCTCCATCTTGCACATCTTGTGAATGACTTCGTTCAGGATAACGACATAGCTGGACTAGAGTGGCCAGCATGTTCTCAAGACATGAACCCTATCGAACATGCCTGGGATAGATTGAAAAGGGCTGTTAATGGACGACGTGACCCACCAACCACTGAGGGATCTACGCCGAATCGCCGTTGAGGAGTGTGACAATTTGGACCAACAGTGCCTTGATGAACTTGTTGATAGTATGCCACGACGAATACAGGCCTGCATCAATACAAGAGGACGTGCTACTGGGTATTAGAGGTACTGGCGTGTACAGCAAAAAAATGGTTCAAATGGCTCTGAGCACTATGCGACTTAACTTCTTAGGTCATCAGTCGCCTAGAACTTAGAACTAATTAAACATAACTAACCTAAGGACATCACACACATCCATGCCCGAGGCAGGATTCGAACCTGCGACCGGAGCGGTCGCTCGGCTCCAGAATGCAGCGCCTAGAACCGCACGGCCACTCCAGCCGATTCCAATTTTCTTTACAGGTTGCGGAACTCTCGGAATCGAGGTGAAACAAAACTTCCTTTGACGTGTATGGTAATAGGATCCTCGATTACAACATGATTCGTGAGTAGGATATCAAAAAATTAGAATCAGTAGAACACTGGTGGATTTTTGTAGTATACAGCCACTTATCGCTTTTCGAGAAAAGCAGCGAACGGTGGAAGAACTAACTCTTTTATTTTCCTATTTGATTTAATATTTTAATTCTTTTTATCTTGAAACAGAGACGAAATTTTCCAATTTTAGATCAATTTTTACGATTATTACACGAAATGATAAGAATAAAAATCGAAGATCGGTTACTTCAGGAACCGGTTATTTTCAGTGGTTTTAACAGCCACGTTAAACTGGCGTGGGAAAAAGCGAGTAAAACCTACGCGGAAGTCGGGTCTGATGCTCTTGCGGTCAGCTCTATGAAGGCTGTTGCTCCAACAGTGTGGGGATAGGCATGGCTTTAATGCAGTGTTTCAACCCACTCGTGGTCGCTTAACAGAGTCACACATCACTCACAACTTCCTGATACAAATACAAGATACGTTCAGCAAAAAGTAGCTAGCGTGACGGGAAATTCGATTAATATTTTTGTGGGAATTGAGGCTCTTAATACTCTGATAACCCTATAGGAACGCCACCAAGGCGTTATTGCCTTGAGTATCGCAAAAACTCCTCATACATACTCAAAGTTTAGAGAAATTTGTACAAATTCGATGGAAAAGATCTACAGTACAGAGCGTATTAAAAGAAGTACTAACATATGCAGCTCGTACAGTGCGTCAACAAGGAGGAAATGTGTTAATAACACAAAAAATTACTGTTTTTGATATATTCTCTCTACTTTTATTGATGGTGACGCGCATGGAAAACGTTAATCTTAACTGGAAAACCAAACATCGAGGAAAGTGTCGCACGGGTTAAAACACTAGACTTGTGTTCGGGATGAAGGACATTCTAATCTCCGTCTGACGTGCTAATTTTTGCACTGTTACCAACATACTTCGGGCAGTGTTGGGATGATTGCACCAGAAAGGCTGCTGCGTTTTCCTGTTCTTGTCCAATTGAACGATGGGCTAAGCGACCTTTACGTCGACATGACGAGAAGCAATAATATCTTGGAACTCTTCCATCTGATCCGTGTTTGCATAGAAAAACAGTAATATCACAAATTGAGTCCGCCTTGATGCAAAAACACCTTGCTATTCGTTTATTTCTTTATTATCAAAGGGTTCGAATGGCTCTGAGCACTATGCGACTTAACTTCTGAGGTCTTAGAACTACTTAAACCTAACTAACCTAAGGACATCACACACATCCATGCCCGTGGCAGGATTCGAACCTGCGACCTTAACGGTCGCTCGGCTCCAGACTGTAGCGTCTAGAACCGCACGGCCACTCCGGCCGGCTCTTTATTATCCCAAACTAATTTCGGCGACAAATATCACTACCAGTGGTTTTTTTAAATTTAAAACTAGCAGAAAATGGTATGGTTGTACAAACACAGTAAAAAGTTATTACATTTTTACAAATCGTCTTTTGAAACAGTTTTATATTGATATTTTTATACTACCTTATATATTGTATACTACAGCATGTTTTAAGCAATTATTGTCGCTGTTTGTGGCATATTTTCTGTGCTCTTTTTCTGTTGCCGTCTTTTTACTTAGCGAACCTCATGTCATCTGCAACCATGTGAGCGGCTATCAGTAAACAAATACTCAAAGGTGAGCTTCGTATGTCAGCAGTATATACTTGGGGTTGTGTTGGTGTTGTGAAAATCAGTTATTTTGGTATGTATTTAGCTGTTGCTTAGCTATTCGTGTACTCACGTTCGTGTAAAAAGCAGCCACACGCCATCCAACGAACGTGAGTACACGAACAGCTAAGCAACAGCTAAATACACACCAAAATAACTGGTTCCCACAACACCAATACAACCCCAACAATATATACTGCTGACATACGAATCTCACCTTTGAGTATTTGTTTACTAACAGCCGCTCACATGGTTGCAGATGACATGAGGTTCGCTAAGTAAAAAGACGGCAACAGAAAAAAGAGCACAGAAAATATGCCACAAACAGCGACAATAATTGCTTAAAACATGCTGTAGCATACAATATATAAGTTAGTATGAAAATATCAATATAAAACTATATTTCAAAATACTATTTGTAAAAATGTAATAATGTTTTACTGTGTTTGTACAACCATACCATTTTCTGCATTTTTTTATTTTAAAAACCCACTGATGATGGTGATATTTGTTGCCGAAACTAGTTTGGGATAATAAAGAAATAAACGAATAACAAGGTGTTTTGCATCAAGGCGGACTCAATTTGTGATATTACTGTATGACGAGAAGCTTTCCTCCGTACAATATAGCCCTACAGGAGATCCGCCCATGCCGTAGCCTATAATTTTGTATGTGCTGAGGATCTCCATCCAAAAGATAGAACAAAGCTAGCCTGAGCTTGGCGTTGCACGAGCTGAGCTAACGGGGCATCGCGGCTGGCGGCTGGACACGCGCCATTACGCATGCCGGGCGGACGCGGTCGATTTTGGCGACGCCGCGGGGAAAGTTGGCGGGCGCGCCAGGGCCGTGCACAGCCTCCTATCGCACCCTTGTTTCTCGGTGAAACGCGCAAATTGCAAATTCCCGGCGCTCCGCGGACAACGTCGGCTTTGGGTTTCGTTTGCATTGATCACGAGTTTCGCAGTTTGCGTTGTCTTAGAGCAGTAGAAAGCGCGAGATAAGCCTTTTCTGCATATAGTTACAGCGCAACCCTAAGAAATTTCTCCGACTGGGACACGAGTTCCAGCTGAGAACAGATAAACATCTAAGATTTAATGGCACGAATGACAACAGCGGATGAATTACCTGTGTCATTTGTTTTCCTATTTCAGTAGCAATCCCTGTACACTTTAGCTCTGCTCCGGACTGTTCCGAGCCTATAGAAAAAATATTATGGTATTTATGAGTATGACTTTATTCAAAGTTTATCCGCCCACACTAATTTCAGAGATAATTTCTCCATCGTAACTAGGTTGTTAATATCGCAGAAGCTTTTTTGGGTGTAAGAAACATGGTGTTTTGCATCAGCGCTGTTCACAAATCCTATACTGCATTTCAATCACAGGTAACATGTAAGAAGAGAGAAAGTGTACGTTTTCTGGCGAGGCCAACGTCAAATATTCTTGGCCAAGAACCGAGGAAGGTTTGACATTTTGCTGGTACATATTGCGCAAAAACGTAAGTCGAGCATCAACTTGGGCTGCGTAATACACTCCTGGAAATGGAAAAAAGAACACATTGACACCGGTGTGTCAGACCCACCATACTTGCTCCGGACACTGCGAGAGGGCTGTACAAGCAATGATCACACGCACGGCACAGCGGACACACCAGGAACCGCGGTGTTGGCCGTCGAATGGCGCTAGCTGCGCAGCATTTGTGCACCGCCGCCGTCAGTGTCAGCCAGTTTGCCGTGGCATACGGAGCTCCATCGCAGTCTTTAACACTGGTAGCATGCCGCGACAGCGTGGACGTGAACCGTATGTGCAGTTGACGGACTTTGAGAGAGGGCGTATAGTGGGCATGCGGGAGGCCGGGTGGACGTACCGCCGAATTGCTCAACAAGTGGGGCGTGAGGTCTCCACAGTACATCGATGTTGTCGCCAGTGGTCGGCGGAAGGTGCACGTGCCCGTCGACCTGGGACCGGACCGCAGCGACGCACGGATGCACGCCAAGACCGTAGGATCCTACGCAGTGCCATAGGGAACCGCACTGCCACTTCCCAGCAAATTAGGGACACTGTTGCTCCTGGGGTATCGGCGAGGACCATTCGCAACCGTCTCCATAAAGCTGGGATACGGTCCCGCACACCGTTAGGCCGTCTTCCGCTCACGCCCCAACATCGTGCAGCCCGCCTCCAGTGGTGTCGCGACAGGCGTGAATGGAGGGACGAATGGAGACGTGTCGTCTTCAGCGATGAGAGTCGCTTCTGCCTTGGTGCCAATGATGGTCGTATGCGTGTTTGGCGCCGTGCAGGTGAGCGCCACAATCAGGACTGCATACGACCGAGGCACAAGGGCCAACACCCGGCATCATGGTGTGGGGAGCAATCTCCTACACTGGCCGTACACCACTGGTGATCGTCGAGGGGACACTGAATAGTGCACGGTACATCCAAACCGTCATCGAACCCATCGTTCTACCATTCCTAGACCGGCAAGGGAACTTGCTGTTCCAACAGGACAATGCACGTCCGCATGTATCCCGTGCCACCCAACGTGCTCTAGAAGTTGTAAGTCAACTACCCTGGCCAGCAAGACCTCCGGATCTGTCCCCCATTGAGCATGTTTGGGACTGGATGAAGCGTCGTCTCACGCGGTCTGCACGTCCAGCACGAACGCTGGTCCAACTGAGGCGCCAGGTGGAAATGGCATGGCAAGCCGTTCCACAGGACTACATCCAGCATCTCTACGATCGTCTCCATGGGAGAATAGCAGCCTGCATTGCTGCGAAAGGTGGATATATACTGTACTAGTGCCGACATTGTGCATGCTCTGTTGCCTGTGTCTATGTGCCTGTGGTTCTGTCAGTGTGATCATGTGATGTATCTGACACCAGGAATGTGTCAATAAAGTTTCCTCTTCCTGGGACAATGAATTCACGGTGTTCTTATTTCAATTTCCAGGAGTGTAGTTTGATTTGCATGATATGATCAAGTACTACTCTTTTTACATTTATATGGGTCAGTTGAAATGTCTGATGCTCTAACTTTATCTTTTTAGTCACTTCGTTGCCAATAAAAACTCATGCGTAGTTGAAGTCTGTTGAAGAATCTGCTTCTTCCTGTTCAACAGCTAAAGAACGGGCAACTAAATTCAAACGCGGCCATACTTCTTTCGAAGATGGTATATGTAAGTGACAGTAGCAGGGCTGAGTGCATTCTGGTTCAAAAATGGCTCTGAGCACTATGGTACTTACTTCTGGGTCATCAGTCCCCTAGAACCTAGAACTACTTAAACCTAACTAGCCTAAGGACATTACACACATCCATGCCCGAGGCAGGATTTGAACCTGCGACCGTAGCGGAGGCGCGGTTCCAGACTGTAGAGTGCGTTCTGGAACAATGGGTCCATTGTTCCCGTTATGTAAACGAACTGGCTACTTAGTGTCCTTACGTAAACAAACCGCTAATTTGTGCTCTTTTGTTATGTTTATATACCTAATATAAACAAACTGCGTTTATATGCTCTTACGTTATGTACATGTAACTCTAATTTGTGGCCAGATACTCTTAGCCTAATCTTTATCATAATTTATGGCCCCCTTCCCCTTTCCCCCTGCTCCACTCCTCTAGTTGAATTCGGCTGGCTGAATTACTAAGACATTTCCCCTACCACTAGTCCAAGTTGCGGCTTACCCCCACCACTCATCTGGGTACGGTAGGATCGTCATGAGACAATCGCAGCACTTGTGCTCTGTATATCACTTGATCACCACGAGCATCAGCAGCAATAGCAGGAGATATCAGCTGCTATTCCCAACCACAATAAAAACAAGAAGCTATAAAACACTTTATACTCTGGACAGTGACAGCTGTGAAAATGCAACTTGATAAATGAAAAACCACAATAGCTGTTAAACGGTCCTTTATTAAAACTACTGGTTTTGCAGCTCATGGCTGCACTCTCACGTCTATATCTGAGTAGAAGAAATGGGAAAAATATAATAAATAACCTAAGTTAAAAAAGGATGTATTAAAATACGGATAACAGTACTCACAATCAATTCGTATAAAATCCAGACCGGGATTAAATGGACGACGCAATATTCTCAGTCAAATAAAAACAAAACATCTGTCGGAAGTGTTGTGGTTGGCAGGAGAGCCAACACCGTTTTACTAGAGGAAGCCGAAAGGCACGCGTTTTAGCTCACGCAGGCTGGCGTGAGGTCTGGAACAGGACAAGGAAATTAGAATTTAGAAAAAACGGACGTAGCTGGTGGAATACTTAACTTTGATCCATTAATGGTGAACGTCTGTCTTGACGGTACATTATTACAGTATCAATAGTAACTGGTACTGGCGCCTTGCTAGGTCGTAGCAAATGATGTAGCTGAAGGCTATGCTAACTATCGTCTCGGCAAATGAGAGCGTATTTTGTCAGTGAACCATCGCTAGCAAAGTCGGTTGTACAACTGGGGCGAGTGCTAGGAAGTCTCTCTAGACCTGCGTGTGGCGGCGCTCGGTCTGCAATCACTGATAGTGGCGACACGCGGGTCCGACGTATACTAACGGACCGCGGCCGATTTAAAGGCTACCACCTAGCAAGTGTGGTGTCTGGCGGTGACACCCCAGGAAGAATTGGAGTGAGTTAATAAAATCGGCGGAACTGTGGGGATAAACCACCCCAAATAGCAAGGAATTTGACAACAAAAACCAAGATAATTGATAGGGTGCAAAATTCAAAGTTTGAAAATTAGGAGTTACATTGATGGTAGGTAATTCATAAGATGGAAATACGTATAATTAGATAAACTCACCGTTTGAAGAGTAACAGAATGTGCAATACACTCACGCGGCAGTAGCATATGACGGTATGTAGACAGGAAAACAGATTAGACAGGAAAATTATCAGACAACAACCAAAATAAAATTGGAAACCTAAAATTTAACAATAGAGGATTAATAGCCAATAATAAAATGTTTGGGGAGGTAGATATAGAGTAACAGACTAACCAACATACAGTGAAAAACTGAAGAAGAGCACTATTGAAGAACTTACCAGAATATAATCCCCAGATAGTGATGTAACTGGAAGGAACTGATGGCCTAGCTTATTTAATGGATCAGGCCACCTCAAACTTTAAGTTTCCAGTGTCTAAATTGCAGTAACCAACAGAGTATATATCACAGCAGCAGCAGAATATACAGGAACAGTTCTTCCCAGACTTTGAGTTCCTGCTAGTACCGTCATCGACACAACTCATTGGGAAGTTACCGTGCCATAGCTCGCCTGTTAAAATATTCTGTGTAATGCACAGTCTAAATTGAGTGGAAGTGAACGTATGGCTCTGGTCATGTCCTGCAACTATGAGTTCAGTGTGCCGATAACATTTGAAAACCTCTAATTTAATGACAGGAAAGTAGTACTCTCATGTTATGAGTGGTACATATTATGTCAGAATTCTGCAAAGACAACTGTGATGTTCAAAGCTCAAACGGCTTCAGAGCTATTCTGGTGTCATACATTATATGTTAGGGACTAGCCAAGAAGAATTAAAACGTACGACAATGAGAATACGACGCAATAGACTCAGTTTTAGGAACAAACGCTCACGAAATTGATGAGTGTTGTCGGGTGGTGGGAACATGTGTAGTGATTTTTTGGAAATATTTTGTATGTGCGTACAAAGCTTACCCATTAGAATACTTCAGAGGACGTTTTTTCTGCTAATTTCGATGTGTGTTCAGCGTCTGTACACAGTATGTATGATGCATCAGGATCCTAACTAACTGTTACTGCTAAAGAAAACCATGCATATTTGTGCTTGCTTGTATATCCTACAGTGTTAGCTGGATTTAAAAAAAGAAAATAAATGAATGTTCATCTCGCTAAACTGTGTTTCGTTTCAACTACAGTGATGTATAAACCATCCATAATACGTAAAGCAGCAAAATCACTCTAGATCAGTCCGTAAGCTGCTTGCACTAAAATAATATAAAGTAGCTCCATTACTATCGTTCCCCCAACTTACTGAACTACGATGGCTGTGCTTCTTTGTATGAAACAAAAACACGTATAAATAGTTTGGAAAAAAATAGTTTAATTGTTGCCTTTTACAACAGCACAGTTGAATAGGAGGAAAACCGTGAAGTTCTCATCCTCCATCCAATTGAAAATGCTTATTACAATAGTCATCACTGTGAAACACTGGAGTTAACGTGTAAAAACTGCGTGAAATCTATACATATTATAAAAATTGACGTATGTTTATATGTGTGTATGTTCCAAATTTACTCCTAAAATACTCGACTAATTTCAATCAATCTTGGTCCACAAATCATTTACTGCCTGGAAAGAACCCCCAGGGGGAGTGGAATGGGTAAGAACGACCTGCCTACCAACGTGGTAGTGTTGGGGGTGAAAAAGAAGTGTGGACCCCGACGAGCAAGTGCCCGTGCTTAAGCCATCCAGTATTTGAGAATGAGGATATTTAGTGATTTACAACAAACTTTACAAATAATTTCAAACCTTTAAGAAACTTTTTCTCACTGACAATTCCCAAAAAACGATGAAAGGAAAAAAAGTTTGTCGCTTATTACATTTTCTCTGTTCATGCAGTAAAACTGTCACATGAAGTTTGGTGCACTGAGTGTTTAGTCACACCTGTATTCTGCCTAGCATAAAAGTCTGATGTTAGTTCGCCACAGTTCGCTGTCTGTCCTGTTTTACCAGTCTGTCCATCCAACGAAGTCCAACACCTGTAATGATGGATGGCCACCTAACCCCACAACATCTGGACGTAGTTCCACCTTGGTTTGATCATGTGTAGAAGACAGTCACCACAGTACTACTCCAACACCTGACAGGTTTCATGAAATTCAAGCGGTATTTATTATCTTGATGTGTAATTAGGACATTGGGTGGTTTTCGATCTCTGTGGCGTGGAGATGTGCCGAGCCGGCAGGTGTGGACGACAGTGCGGCCAGAGCCTGGTCGGCTGACAAGCTCGCGGGCGACTCAAAACGTTCGCTAATATATCGCACTTTATTCCATTCCTCGGTGCTTACAGTTACTTCGTCATGGAAAGTGGGGGAGTGGACAGAAGGAGCACTAAAAGGGCTTCAGTCTCGAAGGGTGCAGGTGGAATATAGGAAGAACGTAGATCTAGGAACCGTCGGTTTAAGAGCTGTAAATTGTCGTAGCTGTGTTGGGAAAGTACCAGAGATCCAAGCGCTGGGAGAAAGCACTGATACTCAAATTGTTATACGCACTGAAAGATGGCTAAAGCCGAGATTCGTTCAGCCGAAACTTTTGCAAAAGACCTAATGGTGTTCAGAAAGGATAGGCTAAATAGAGTTGGCGGAGGCGTGTTTGTTGCTGTTAGAAGTAGTTTACCTTGAACAGAGATTGAAATAGATAGTCCCCGTGGGCTATTATGGGTAGAGGTCATTCTTGGCAACCGGAATAAAACAGGATTTGTGGTGGACGTCATCAAATCAAATGCTTTCTCATTGCGCCGGGATCTTCTCACGAAGTTTCAGTCACCTGCTTTCTCCTCCGCATGCGAAAATATTTTGTTGACGCCAGCCTGCATAGGGAGAACGATCGTCATAGTAAAATAACGGATATCAGAGCTGGCACGGATAGATATAGATGTTCGTTTTTTTGGGGCGCTGTTCGACAGTGGAATAAAAGAAAATTAGTGCGAAGGTGGTTCGATGAACCCTGTGCCAGGCACTTAAATGTGCTTTGTAGAGTATTCATGTAGATGCAGATATAGATGAATGTCACTAGCTAGACCAACATGTGACGAGACGAAGTAAAAAACTTACAGAAACTGGTATATCAATTAACAAGACAAGAGACAAGAAGGAAGAGAAGCCTGTTTGATTTCACCAGCGAGCTAAGTAAATTATTGTTTGGTAGACTCCCTCGGGCATGGGTATGTGTGTTTGTCCCTAGGATAATTTAGGTTAAGTAGTGTGTTAGCTTAGGGACTGATGATCTTAGCAGTTAAGTCCCATAAGATTTCACACACATTTGAACATTTTTTTTAGTTTGGTAGAATAGATGAAAGTCATGCTAAATATTACAGTCAACACGTTGTGAACATGGACAGAAATTCGAAATACCTATTGAGATTAACCAAAAAATAGGTAACAGTGGTCAGAGCAACGTTATCAGAGGCAAACAGAACAGTAAGTGCGATGAAGGACAATAAAGATCAACTAACAAGGAGAGGTCACGATGTTGGGATCACGGATTTGCTTCAGACTTTATTAGGCCATTAAAACAAAATGATGTAGTAAGGTACACTAGTATGGCAATTCTGAGAAAATCGCCTCTATTATGTAGCGGATGTATCTGAGAGTTGGTGCACTTGTTAGAGTTCATGGTGGTCAAATGGTTAGCGTTCAAGCTAGATCAGACGAACGTGTCTGAGGCGACAGTTCGACCTCCGCTCAAACTTTATTTTTAGTTTATATTTTTTTATTATTTAATTTATATGACATTTGAGAGGTAATATGATTATTACAGCACTGGCCATTAAAATTGATACACCACGAAGATGACGTGCTACAGATGCGAAATTCAACCGATAGGAAGAAGTTGCTGTGATATGCAAATGATTAGCTTTTCAGAGCATTCACACAAGGTTGGCGCCGGTCGCGACACGTACAACGTGCTGACATGAGGAAAGTTTCCGACCGATTTCTCATACACAAACAGGAGTTGACCGCCGTTGCCTGGTGAAACTCTGTTGTGATGCCTTGTGTAAGGAGGAGAAATGCATGCCAACACGTTTCCGGCTTTGATAAAGGTCGGATTGTAGTCTATCGCTATTGCGGTTTATCGTATCGCGACATTGCTGCTCGCGTCGGTCGAGATCCAATGACTGTTAGCAGAATATGGAATCGGTGGGTTCAGGAGGGTAATACGGAACGCCGCGCTGGATCCCAACGGCCACGTATCACTAGCAGTCGAGATGACAGGCATCTTATCCGCATGGCTGTAGCGGATCGTGCAGCCACGTCTCGATCCCTGAGTCAACAGATGGGGACGTTTGCAAGACAACAACCATCTGCACGAACAGTTCGACGACGTTTGCAGCAACATGAACTATCAGCTCGGAGACAATGGCTGCGGTTACCCTTGACGCTGCATCACAGACAGGAGCGCCTGCGATGGTGTACTCAACGACGAGCCTGGGTGCACGAATGGCAAAACGTCATTTTTTCGGATGAATCCCGGTTCTGTTTACAGAATCATGATGGTCGCATCCGTGTTTGGCGACATCGCAGTGAACGCACATTTGAAGCGTGTATTCGTCATCGCCATACTGGCGTATCACCCGGCGTGATGGTATGGGGTGCCATTGGTTACACGTCTCGGTAACCTCATGTTCGCATTGACGGCACTTTGAACAGTGGACGTTACATTTCAGATGTGTTACGACCCGTGGCTCTACCCTTCATTCGATACCTGTGAAACTCTACATTTCAGCAGGATAATGCACGACCGCATGTTGCAGGTCCTGTACGGGCCTTTCTGGATACAGAAAATGTTCGACTGCTGCCCTGGCCAGCACATTCTCCAGATCTCTCACCAATTGAAAACGTCTGGTCAATGGTGGCCGAGCAATTGGCTCGTCACAATACGCCAGTCACAACTCTTGATGAACTGTGGTATAGTGTTGAAGCTGCATGGGCATCTGTACCTGTACACGCCAGCCAAGCTATGTTTGACTCAATGCCCAGGCGTATCAAGGCCGTTATTACGGCCAGAGGTGGTTGTTCTGGGTACTGATTTCTCAGCATCTATGCACCCAAATTGCGTGAAAATGTAATCACATGTCAGTTCTAGTATAATATATTTGTCCAATGAATACCAGTTTATCATCTGCATTTCTTCATGGTGTAGCAATTTTAATGGCCAGTAGTGTAAAACACCATGTGTATTTGCGTGAAGTTTTAGTGAATTTCATGTTATTTGACTACTTACTATTTTATTTAAATGTAATTCTTAGAACAAACATATTTATAACTATCGACAAGTAAATGAAGAAACGCATAGTTTTCCTGAAAATGTATGCCTATCGTGATTTGCGAAATCCCTTATACATGCAACCTGATACAGAACTTTGCATCTCAACGCTTCGAGCTGCAGAAACTGAGGTAGGCCCCGTTTGGCAGTTAACCTGCGTAATGGTGAGTCGTTGCTAACGTAGGAAGAATGAATAGTGCAGGTGCAAATTTTTGAATATCACAGAATTTACACTTGAACTTTAAAAATGAAGGTTTGAGTGGGTGTTGAAACGTCGCCTCATACACGTTCGTCTTACAAAGCTCGAACGTTAACCACTTTTTTTTAATATTATAATTTTCCCCTGGGGAGTATAGAAAGGATTTAAAAAAAAGAAAGTAGGAAAACTGCTTCCGCCATTTTTGCTCTAAGAAAAACAAACCACCACTTCAGGCGTTGGCCTCTATCTAATTCTACTCCCTGTTCGACTAACCTAGAGCTATGAGGGTCGAAAAGGGATCAAGGGAAGGAAACCGCAGGGGAGCCATGAATATTAAAAACAATTAGTTTTTTGTTCATCTTATTTTATTTCATTTTTTATTTTTATTTATTTTTTAATTTTTGTTTTATATACGAGAGTCGGCCAGCACGTCCAAACGCGTCTTCTCGTTGAGTGGGCGTAGATCCATTATTGGTTCTGTTCTGTTCGGGTAGGTTAAGATCAGTTTTCGGCTTCTCATGGCTTGGACGTTCCAACTGCGAGACGGATCATTAAAGCTGCTCAAATAAGAAATTGGAGAAGTATTGCTGATAGCTTGGGTTGCGTATGAGGACGAAGGTTCGTTGTGATAATTCCAATATCCTAGCACTGACTTATGGCCAGAATTAAAAAACTAAAGAATCGTGTGGCCACAGATCCAGTTCAGAGAGTGAGTATTGGTGGTTGGGAAAAAAGTCCTCTCCGGGAATAACATAAATCTGAACGGGTGTTTGGCGTGTAAGAAACGCCAAAATACGCCGCGCAAGGGTCCAGACGTTTGACGCTGGCCCACCGTGGAACTGGAGGTCAACTGTGTCATCCACTCCACAGTGGGTGCAGTGGGGTGACTCAGCTAGAAAGATGCGATGTCTGTTAACTTGTTTGCCGTTCTCTGTGATATACCACGCTGACTGGACGTCGGGTCCGAGAAAGTGGGCTTGGACCGCTTTCTATATGTGTTATTACCCATACTGGGGATACTTAATTCCGATAGGGTTGGGTGGGCGGCACTGTTGTAACACTTTGTAAACTGTTTTCGTCTGAAACAAACTTGTAAGTGGTAAAGATTGGTAGACAAAACTGAACAGCGCCGTGACTGTGGTCGGCACATGTGTTAGTCCAGCCCCACCACAGTCCTATGGGAGTGTAAGGGAGTCATACCTGATCTGGCGAAGGAGCCCAATGCCATTAACAGACAGGGAACCGGGAGAGTTGGGATCGGTAGTATCTGAGCCACATGTGATATACGGGAGGTATTATAGATGTTCACATACTGGGCGCGTTGGATAATGTCAAGGGCTCATAGCCGGTGATCTATAAGGCTAACTCTGATAGTCTGCAGCAAACGCCTACCGTTAATGGCCGCTGATCGACGGAGATCGGCTGTGAAATCAGTGCCAAGAGATCAAACGATGGCGGCGACGCTAAGGGGGCGACGCTTCTCTCCGGTAGGCCCTCACCAATGACCAAGACATGTAGAGAGCTGCCCGATGCTTCGCCGTAAGTCACCACCCATGTTGGGGCTGCTCGAACTTCATCCTCACTGCGCAGATAAAGGACGAGGTTGTCTGTATAGGCCATGCAACAGAAACGGTGCCCATGGAGCGTCATACCTTATAAACGTTGGCGCAGTCCCTGGAGCAGGGGTTCCAAAGCGAAAGCATGTAAAATCGTGGAGAGGAGGCAGCCTTGCCGGACAGATCATGCTAGGGCCAGGGGCGACGCGAGGCGGCCATTGTATATGATTCTGGAGGTCGCGCCGTTCAAAGGCGCTAAATTACCGTGACAAAACTGCTGGGGAAACCTATTATCTTGAAGAACTGTCCGCAAACAGGAGTGGTCTGCACGGTCGAAGACCTAGCTACTGTCTAGCGACGCCAAGGCACCAGGGAGATGTTGGTGATGAGCAAATGCTGTCATGTCTCAATTATGGCAAAGGGCTATACGGATACTGTTGTCGCCTCCTAGGGAAGTCTGGTCGAAGGAGGTGACGTGACGTGCGACCTTCTTGAATCGCGATGCCAGCAGCGGTGTAAATATTTTCTTATCGCTGTTGAGCAACGTGTTTGGGCGATAATCATGGACGCTCGATCGCCCATGCGGTTTGTGGACAGGTATAATGATGCCCTCGAGAAAGGTGTTAGGCACCACTGTTATCAGGGACATACACTCTTGTGCGATGGTCGTCCATTTGGAAGCCAACAAACAGTTAAAACTCTTGTAAAATTCGATGGGGATATCATCAGGCCCTGGGGATCCGTTATCAGATACCGCCTTGATAGCATCGAGTACCTCATCTGTGGTCAATTCATTCTGGAATTTATGCGGTGCCTCCACCATTAGAGCGCTCGTAGTAAGTGGTGCGCCGGCCGCGGTGGCCGAGCGGTTCTAAGCGCTTCAGTCCGGAACCGTGCGACTGCTACGGTCGCAGGTTCGAATCCTGCCTCGGCCATGGATATGTGTGATGTCCTTGGGATAGTTACGTTTAAGTAGTTCTAAGTTCTAGGGGACTGATGACCTCAGATGTTAAGTCCCATAGTGCTCTGAGCCATTTGAAGTAAGTCGTGCAACCGCTATGATCAGTCCTACGGAATGCGGTATAGCTGCGTACAATTCGGTGAAATGATTGTGGAGAGCACGGCCGATGGTTTGTCAGGTCTTATGCCAGTGGCCTTTCACAACAGTGAAGACGTGGAACAGAGCTCTGTATTGTAGTTGTCTTTCCTGGAGGGGGTGGTACATCAACAGATGTTGTTGAGGTACATGGTTAGAGGTCGGAGATCAGACTACAGTGCTTTCCAGGTGACGGCGCATGAGCAAGGAGATCTGCGCCTTTGTTCGATGTACCACCGTCTGCCTGGCTGGCGAAAAAGGCATCGTCGCACAGTCACGAAGAATGAAATAATAAAAGTGCAAGGTATTAGTGCGCCATGCCTTGGCTTCCTTACCATAGCTCATCAATGTTTTACGAATCGTCGGCTTTGCACAGGAGAGCCACCTAGATAAGATGGGGTCATAGATGTCACGATGACGCCAGCATCGTGCCCATGCATTCTTGACCATGTGGCGACAGTGTGGGGAGGTCACGTAGCTGACACTGAATTTCCACAGACCATGATTATGCCACACATACTGTCGGACAAAAGTGACGACGCAGATGTGTGCTTCATGGTCTGAAAAGGCCATGGGCCAGACTTCTGCATGGCGGGTGCCATCAGCAAGCTGGCATGTGAGGTAGATGCAGTCTGTGTGGCTTGATGAGTGATTGGTTTAAGAAGAGTAATCCAGTTGGGTTCCATGGAGATTCGTCCAGGTGTCAATCAGTCACCGGTGATCGATGACCACCGAGCGAGCCGCACAAGGTGAATGCCACGGGAGTTGGTCAGCAGGCCCTTGTGTCGAGTTGAAGTCCCCATTGAACACCAAATCGTCTTTTGGGCTTGTGAAGAGCGGTGAGAAATCCTCAGCGAAGAATGTATATCGCTCATGACGGCAGCTAGAGCCAGTTGGTGCATAGATGTTAATGATACGCACGTCATATAGGGTGAGGGCCATAGCCCGTGCACTGGGGATGTGTGCAACATCCTCTGCAGGCAGCCCATCACGTAGAAGGATGGCGACGGCGTTACCAGTACTGAAGGAGCGAGAAACATGGATTGGAAGTAACCGACGAACGCCTGCTGTAAGAGTGCTGCAATATTAGCATCTGAAGAGTAGATGGTGTCCCAGAACATGGCCAGTTTGTGGGGGTCTCGGATGGTGGCAAGATTCATTGTGGCGACACGATATTGCTGCGTACAGTCCCTTTCAGTCGATGCAGAATGCGTGATGGGAGGATCCTGCAGTTCTATACGCGCCGGGTCTGCCGCAGTGGTCATGATATCTGGCAGGGCACCGGCTGTCGCGCATCCGTGAGATGCTCTCGCTTGGACACGCTGGTGGTCTGATCCACTCGGCTGAGGATGCTGACGTCGAATATTTGTTACAGTCGTTAACTGTCAGAGTGAGAGAAGCAGGCGCTGCGACGCAAGCTGTGGGGGATCTGTCGTCCACATGTAATGGCAACATTGAGTATGTATTCTGGACTGAGAGAGAATCCGTTGCAGAAGGGCAGTCAGCAGCGGTCGCCTCATGTGAGTGGACGCAATGTGGAAGGTCACCATCAGACATCCGATCGTCATGTCGCGAGGCCATCTGAAGGAGGGCGTCTTCAGAGGGTGTTCTTCAGCGTTTCTTGCGCTTCCTGTGCGACCGTTGTTTCCTAATGTATTGATCCGAATCAGAATGTGATCGCCCATCATCCGATGCTATACTTGTCTGGATAAAGGCAGAAGTCGACACGACATCTAGCTAGACTTCCATGGTTATAGCAGGGTCGTTCGTCATGCTTCTAAGATTGGATGGTACTGGTGCGAGCACTGGGCGTTATGCCATGCTGGTCTCGTCGGTGTGTTGTGGTGCGGTGGGTGGCGTTATCGAGGCTTCAGGCGTATCCTGAAGTGGCGTGGTCGGGTTCTGTGCTACCGCCGCGCAGGAGACAGTTGGGGACGTGAACGTCGATGCTGGGGTCACTTCATCCACCTGTGTCTGTATCAAAAGTAGGAGTAAACATTCGGACTGGACATGTCCTTTCTTCACACATCCGGAACATGGTCGTGGCTGGTCATCGTACATGACGATGGCCCGCACACCGCCACTCATCAAATACGATGGAACGTGTTTCGTCAGCTCAGTTTTGATCTGCTGGACGCCATAGGTCGTAAATGTTTGCCACTTCTCCACGAGGTGACCCAAGATGTTGCCATATGGTTGGAAAGCGTCAGTGAGTACTTCTTGAGATACCTCGAAGGGAGCTCAAACACCCGCAAGGTTCGGAGACCGAATCCCGCATGGTTCACTGTCACTGTACCTACATTTCCATCAGAGTGTTTAAATTTTAGTCCGACGGCACGTCGCTGGACAGCTTCAACGCATAGCGCCTCCGTCAACATCTTGATGTACACAACACTTCCTGTGATTGAAAAATGTATTCCGATTACGTCCAGGGGGTTTAAACGCAGATCCTCTCGTATGAATTGTTCAACTTCAGAGGCTCTTGGCCGTGGATGTTCGGCCTGAAACGTTACTTTGATCGTCGCACGGCGGTAAGAGTGCGCCATAGATACGTTAGTAGTGGATTCTGTAAACATAAATACCGCGACGCGGAAGTTAACAACGCCGAGAACGGAGCGCTGGCTGTCGCACGGGGCAGTTCCGCACGCTGCCTCGGCTTACAGCCGACTAACCACTTGACCATCATTAACTCTCACATGCTGCACCAACGTCCAGTACCTGCGCAGAGATACATCATTAATACACGCGTAAAACTTCTCTTACGATTTTCTCGGAAGTAGTGCACATTACTACTTGCATATTCCGTTGTCTTAATGACCTACTAGAGGTGTACAAAGCTTGAAGTAAATCTGTGATACCAACGTCATGGCCACCCCTCATAAGATTTGGCATGGAGAGGTTAGAAAGATTTATTAAGACGTATGTTAAGGAAACATATAGGATTCAAACGAATTGCCACTTTATAATGACACATGAACAAGTATTGAAATCGTCTGATTTATGTGGAGATATCGAATTAGAGTATGAACAAATGATGACTGCTGTAGTTAACGAGCAGAAAGGTATTTTTCAACCTCACATAATAAATCTGATACAAATAATGAATTTTCTCAGCTTAATACGCGACGACGTAAAGCACGTAATGTCCTCTGTTCCACGAGCCGAATCATCAGAGTACCTCTTGTTAAAGTTGATCAATATAGACGTATTTATATCAGGAGGCATCCCTTAGTAGATGAAAGTATGTTTATCTTATGTAGGATGTTCCCGTTACCAAAAGAAATCTCTTACTTAAAAGAATAGTATATGTTTATCCAGCCAAAAAAGGAATACTTGATTAGTGATGATGCAAAATGACAATATGCTAAACTGCCTTTGGAATTTGTTGGGAGTTGAGTAAGGACAGAAAGATTTGCAGGCACTGTTATCAATCTCTGGTCAAGAAGAGTGCGAAGCAAACCTGCTTCATGTAGTGAACACGATACCAAGTGATTGTGTAAATAAAGCATTTGGACAAGTTTAAATAATAATGAATGGTTATACGTAGTTTCTCTAGAGGAAGGTCTGACAGTGCTGTGTCGACCCCAGGATATATTATTAACAGTAGTTGGAAAAATAAGTTTTTACATTAAATGTAAGGGGATGTGGTATTCGAACATTCATACAGACATATCAAACAATGTGCACCAAAACGGCTAAGAAGGATGTAACACCACGATTAGAGTTGGACATTAACTGTTCCATAGTGAGTAAGGAAAAGACAAAAATTTTCTTTTTAAATTTAGATCCACCCCTAGATCATTTGGTCGCACAACTGGACAATTTGAATGTCGCAGGGACGCGATTGAATGACTTAGAAAGAATGGTCGATGACCAACACGAAGGAAGGACACGTCCTCGATACTTAAAAAATTATCCCTTTGCATTATATGAAAGCTTAACTTTGCTGCAGTAATAATGTTAATTTGTTGTTTTAGACAATGTAAATGTTTTAAAGAATATTTTATGATAATATGGAAATATTTTGATGACAGTATTTGTTACAATAAGATATGTGTACGAATCACCACGGTAAATCAAGGAAATTAAGGAGCATAAAACATCCAGGATAGACGACCTCTTGACAGGAAATAGTAATCTATGAAAGAAGTCCACAATGACAATAGCATTCGATTTCTTTTAGAAATAGACGAGAGACTAAGGAAATAAACTTTCTAGTTTAAGATGCTAGGGGAAACTGTTAAGTATGAGAAGAACAATTTTATTACCGTGTACCAAAAACTGTAACATTGTAACGTGTAATGAAAATTTTTAGTTTACCTATGTAATTGTTCTAAAAGATCATAGTTGTGACCTTACCAAGTGTGATGAAACTTACTAAGAAGAGTTCATGATTGTAAAAACAGAACATGTTAACTGTAAATAAAAGATTTAAGTGACGCTATTCTCCAGAGTGACATCAACTACATGGGCTGGGTAGGTGTCGTATCCACAGAGGAAAAGTACCAAGTCTTGTAACGAAAAAGTAAGTCAGATCCAATGCGAAGCGGGGATCAGCGGGGTGTCAGGGTCACTCGTCGGCCACACGCAACTGGTACCGGATGGCGGTGACCACCGGATGGGATGAGAACACAGCAGCATTACTTGTATCCTTATCAAGTATACTCAGTACACATCTGGATCAAAATATGACAACGGAAAGTTTTCCAAAGTGACATCTAGAGGAGGAAAGAGAGGCTTTCTGGAAAGGGAATCTAAAAGTCATGCGAAGGCAATAACAGTCTAGAAACGCAGTATATGGAAACACTACTCTCCCCTTCTACCCAGCCTATGGAAAGTTAACCCTTAACCGGAATCGTGGGTCATGTTGGACACGCCGACAACAATAAAATCGTCTAACAACGGAAACGCGAGGAGTTTCAGCTTTGCGCGCCACTGTAATCTCAATACATTGTGAGGTGTACCAGAGACCGGGAGCTCGCTGCTTGACATTTCCGGGAAGTGGAGGTGCCATCCCTGGGTCCAATTTGACCCGCGATTCCAGATACGGCATTGTTTTAGTCAGTGTATACTGAATTATTTTGTGGTGTTTCAGGCACTTTGTTGCCACAATGCAGCGGGGTCTCACTGAAAAAGACGAAAATTATTCAGACACAGAAACTTTAAGCGATTTTCAACCTTGTGATGAAGAGAACATAAGTGACGATGTCATAAATGACGATGAAAATACACAACAAGAAATTTATTCTGATTCAACTAATTCATAGTCTGATGATTCAGGAGAGGGAGATAGCTGTCGAGTAGTGCATATTTTCGAGGTAAAAAGCGATTCACGTGGCTATTCATGCACCAGCTAGGTCCAGAGTCACTAGCCACAACATCATCACTCATCTGCCTGGTCTCATCAGTACAGCTCGTGATAAACGGAACATGTCACCCTTTGAATCATGGCAGTTGCTGATATCAGATGAAATGATTGCACATACACTCCTGGAAATTGAAATAAGAACACCGTGAATTCATTGTCCCAGGAAGGGGAAACTTTATTGACACATTCCTGGGGTCAGATACATCACATGATCACACTGACAGAACCACAGGCACATAGACACAGGCAACAGAGCATGCACAATGTCGGCACTAGTACAGTGTATATCCACCTTTCGCAGCAATGCAGGCTGCTATTCTCCCATGGAGACGATCGTAGAGATGCTGGATGTAGTCCTGTGGAACGGCTTGCCATGCCATTTCCACATGGCGCCTCAGTTGGACCAGCGTTCGTGCTGGACGTGCAGACCGCGTGAGACGACGCTTCATCCAGTCCCAAACATGCTCAATGGGGGACAGATCCGGAGATCTTGCTGGCCAGGGTAGTTGACTTACACCTTCTAGAGCACGTTGGGTGGCACGGGATACATGCGGACGTGCATTGTCCTGTTGGAACAGCAAGTTCCCTTGCCGGTCTAGGAATGGTAGAACGATGGGTTCGATGACGGTTTGGATGTACCGTGCGCTATTCAGTGTCCCCTCGACGATCACCAGTGGTGTACGGCCAGTGTAGGAGATCACTCCCCACACCATGATGCCGGGTGTTGTCCCTGTGTGCCTCGGTCGTATGCAGTCCTGATTGTGGCGCTCACCTGCACGGCGCCAAACATGCATACGACCATCATTGGCACCAAGGCAGAAGCGACTCTCATCGCTGAAGACGACACGTCTCCATTCGTCCCTCCATTCACGCCTGTCGCGACACCACTGGAGGCGGGCTGCACGATGTTGGGGCGTGAGCGGAAGACGGCCTAACGGTGTGCGGGACAGTAGCCCAGCTTCATGGAGACGGCTGCGAATGGTCCTCGCCGATACCCCAGGAGCAACAGTGTCCGTAATTTGCTGGGAAGTGGCGGTGCGGTCCCCTACGGCACTGCGTAGGATCCTACGGTCTTGGCGTGCATCCGTGCGTCGCTGCGGTCCGGTCCCAGGTCGACGGGCACGTGCACCTTCCGCCGACCACTGGCGACAACATCGATGTACTGTGGAGACCTCACGCCCCACGTGTTGAGCAATTCGGCGGTACGTCCACCCGGCCTCCCGCATGCCCACTATACGCCCTCGCTCAAAGTCCGTCAACTGCACATACGGTTCACGTCCACGCTGTCGCGGCATGCTACCAGTGTTAAAGACTGCGATGGAGCTCCGTATGCCACGGCAAACTGGCTGACACTGATGGCGGCGGTGCACAAATGCTGCGCAGCTAGCGCCATTCGACGGCCAACACCGCGGTTCATGGTGTGTCCGCTGTGCCGTGCGTGTGATCATTGCTTGTACAGCCCTCTCGCAGTGTCCGGAGCAAGTATGGTGGGTCTGACACACCGGTGTCAATGTGTTCTTTTTTCCATTTCCAGGAGTGTATTTGCGCTCACACTAATCAGAAAATAACAGAATATTCAGAAAATTATAAAACTAATGCTATTTACACTATGTATGTGAGTATTACGGAAATGAAAGCATTCGTTGGATTGTTGCTGTTTTTAGGTGTATTGAAATCTGGCGATGAAATTGGGCAACTGATGGAACAAGCCGAGATATATTCAGAATAACGATGTGAGTAAAGCGATTTATGTTCCTGTTATCTGCTTTGAGATTTGATGATGTGAATTCTTGGGAAGAAAGAACTAATGATCCCACTGCTCTCATCTCAGAAATATTTGGAAATTTCATTCAGAACAGTGAAAAAAACTATAGCTGCTCATAATATTTGACAGTTGATGAAATGCTTTGTCCTTTTAGAGGGAAATGTCTTTTCAGGATTTATATGAAATAAAAGCCTGTTAAATATGGCATCAAGATCATGTGCCTTTGCGACGCTACAACACACTATTTATGCAATGCTTTTATCTAGGGACAAAGCAATCGCTAATAAAACAAGCCAACTTTCAGTTCCTACAGAGAATGTACTGCAGCTTGCAGAACCTTTATTTGGAACAAGCAGAAATATAACTGCCGATAACTGGTTCTCTTCTGTGGAGCTGGTTGACAAACTGATTGAAAATCGTGTGACTTACGTTGGAACGATGCACAAAAATAAAAGAAAAAGACCATCAGAATTTTTAGCCAATAAGCAAGGGTAGTAGGATCTACGTTATTTGGTTTCGTGAAGGATAAAACATTGGCATCTTATGTTCCAAAAAAGAATCGAAGTGTAGTGGTGATCTCACCAAAGCATCATGTCAATACAGTCAATGAAAACAGTGGAAAACCTGAGATAATTGAATTTTACAACAGAACGAAATGAGGTGTTGGTACATTATGTGAGAAATGCGCCAGTTATTCAGGCTCTAGAAGAACTCAACGATGGCCATGAGTAATTTTTTCAGCAATATTGAATGTTGCGAGTGCAAATGGATACGTATTACGGAAGGCATCGAATGGTGGAAAACGTATGAAACGTAATCATTACATAAAAGAAATTGGACTACATTTGATAAGGCCATTTACCGCAGAAAGAAAGATGGAGTAGTCTTCATTTTCAGTAGATTTGAAGAGTAGGATAGATAATTTTATAGGGGCAGCTGTTGACCCACAAAATGACCTACGACTAGAAAATTCATCTTGTAATTAAAGTGGCTCACGAAAAAGAGGAAGATGTTATTTATGTGGTCCTAAAACTGACAGCAAACAACCACAAAAATGTGACAGATGTTTTAAATTCATCTGTAAACGACATGCAGAAAAAAAGTGTTGTGTACCAAGTGCAATTCGTAGTTCACTTGCTGATATAGATAACATTTGGACACTTTCATGTTTCGTTTTCATTATTTTTGTTTCTGACTGATGACATAAAGAATCTCTATTTATGTTAAGAGGAAGTTATGAGAAACTCCATAGTATATTTAGATTTTTTAATGTAAACCTTTTTTGTAATCATGTAGCATTCCAAAGTAAGGTGCTACAATTTGTTGTAAAATATGAGACATAGAACTTAAAGTTAAAAAATAACACTATGCAAAACTTTTGCTCAATAAAAGTTGTTTTATATTTGAAATAAACCTTATTTTAATACAATCATTACGCATTTACATGTGGATTATATCTCTGATGGGGATTATGCTGAATTTTTATTCAAGGGTCCATTTGGACCCGCGACCCAGTTACGTTCGTCAAAATATCGATTCCAGTTAAAGGTTAATAAAGAGGAGTGGAAATCGGAACCAATGAGAAGGCAACACGCCTTCAGCATCACGACATGCAAGGGACTGACGGGAATGAAAGGGAAAGGCTGAACAAAATTAGGGAGTATGGCACTTCTCGAGCGAGTGTGACAGAAATAGAGGATTGGAGTCAGAGAGTCAGAGAATCCAAAAGAAACTAGTATTGAGGAACTCTGTCATAGAGTAGGTACAGTACCAGTTAACAGTGATATTCAGTATAGATGGAACGATGCAAATCACTGTCTCTGTATAAGGGCTTGGCCTCTTAGTGGGTACGAAGTCCACCCAGTAAAAGTAGCAGATGACAAGCCATTGTATGAAATAGACTAGGAATTGTAAAGCATTTGTTGTTGAGATCATTTCAAGCTACCTCCCAGTCCTTACTCTGTTTTTCAAGGAGGAATAGCTAGTGTAAGACTCCATCTCACATACGACAACCGGTTAATTCACTTCTAGTGAGCCCCTGTTCGTCAGTCCCCGACAACATTCACGTCTGGGACGCGACAAATGGTGTTTTAAAATGTCTACTTCTCTGCCTCCCTAATTGTTGAGGTCGTTCTTCCTCCTGTGCTGCGGGGAGGGGCCACTGAGAACCAAGCAGTGACGGCGCACTAGACTTAGGGAACAGAAAGCGAATTTTTAACAGAACTGGTAGCACATGGGATGCATTCGTTAGTTCTGTTTGAGCAACGGCAATAAAGAATCAGAAAAATGAAAGAAAAGTGGGTTAGCTATGCTACATAGGAAAGCAGGAAAATATCATCTCTGGCTGAAGGAAGAAGTTTAAAGCTAACGTTACGTTACCATTACAGAGACAAGCATGGGAAAAGGCATCCATGGTGGACCTCCGCTGCATGTGAGTCATTAGACCAACAAAACTAAAGAATTAACCAATAATTTTTCCTAGTATGAGCCATGTCTAACAGAGCTCTCAAAGTGTAGAAAATGAGATTAACGCTAAAACATTCTACAAACCAATTAAAAAATATGTAAGAATGGAGTACAACGTCCTTCCCACATATTAATGAGTTGTGACTGGAAAATTTTGTCAGTGTACTTTGGGAATTGTTCATTATGAAAAACATGTTTTGGTAAAGAATAACGGTAATAGGGGAAATTGTGTTTGGAAATCTAAGTTAAAGTTGGCAACGATAACTTGAGACCAACGAGATTTATGTTTAGTAGCTGTGTCCACAATAAAACTGCGTCTGGAACAATGATGGCATCTATTGTGTCATCTTTAAACATTATTTTTCCCACAGTTTAGCTTCTGGTTTGTGCTCCATAATGACGTCAGAAATAGAATAACACTATAGCTTTGGTGTGAAAGAGAGGCCAGTGGGCAAACAAGAGTATACATAAGAAAAATACTGATTTGTAAGAATTGAGAGTCGCTATTCACGATGCGGCACGTATTTATAAATTTAGTCTTCAAATCTCGACCTCCAAAAGTTTTACAGTGCCTTTCCGAATGATCTTGAATCAATGGCTGAAGTGTTAACTAGTATGTTTTAAAATATTATCAAAGTTCGTCTTGTTAGATCTGCATGATTACACTGATTAGCTATGCATCATCACAAACACTCATTGTTATTTTTTAATAATTTATGACGGCAAGTAAATTTCAGTCGAAGTATATATTTAATTAACTCACAAAATTTGCAGACTTTTATGAGGAAGTCCTGGAATGCTCACTATTGTTGGAATTAGCAATACACCTGTAGTATTACTGTTATTGTTACGAAATTTACGCTGTTTTGTCATTGTATTTGAATGTGAGTGGAAGAATTGGAAATTTGTGGAAATTTTCTATGGGATCAAACTGCTGAGGTCATCGGTCCTTAGGCTTACACACTAATTAATCTAACTTAAACTAACTTACGCTAAGGACAACACACACACCCACGACCGAGGGAGGACTCGAACCTTCGACGGGGGAAGCCGCGCGAACCGTAGCAAGGCCCCCAAGACCACGCGGCTACCCTGCGCAGCGAGTGGGAGTGAATTTTAATTCTATTTTTAATGTTTTCTCTAGTTGTGGCTATATTTTTGTCACTCGAAATCATTATTTGCGCAAGATTTGTGATATGTCAGATGCTCATAGTCTGCGCATTGGATTTAGTTGTTCAGAAGTAGGATTTTAAGAAGTTCAAAAAATGGCTCTGAGCACTATGGGACTCAACATCTGAGGTCAACAGTCCCCTAGAACTTAGAACTACGTAAACCTAACTAACCTAAGGACATCACACACATCTATGCCCGAGGCAGGATTCGAACCTGCGACCGTAGAGGTCGCTCGGTTCCAGACTTTTCAGAAGTACCAAGGCATATATATTTGTTGGTGTCGAGAATAATTTGTCTGTTACCGAACAGTAGTGGTAATTTACAATGGATAATCCGATAGCCTCCTGGCTGTGTATTCTGTTGCCGAACTAGAACTAGCCAAGATAGTCATAGGAGTGTTAAACATAAAACAGGCAAACGAACACAGATAATTATGATCCTTCACGAAAAAACCATTAATCCTCTGTATAAGGGCTTGGCCTCTTTGTGGGTACGAAGTCCACCCAGTAAGAGTAGCAGATGTCAAGCCATTGTATGAAATAGACTAGGAATTGTAAAGCATTTCTTGTTGAGATCATTTCAAGCTACCTCCCAGTCCTTACTCTGTTTTTCAAGGAGGAATAGCTAGTGTAAGACTCCATCTCACATACGACAACCGGTTAATTCACTTCTAGTGAGCCTCTGTTCGTCAGTCCCCGAACATTCTATGATAAACTAATAAAATTACGTTTTTTACCTAAGAATTTCGATAGGTGATATTTAAAACGAAGCCAAAAAAATTAAAGCTATACAAGCGAGCAGCACTTCTACAATACCATATAAATCCACAAGACTTTTTTTCACAATACCATAAACACAAATGTCTACAAATTGCTAACGGAGTTAATCCTCGCAGACTGAAAAAAATTACGGAATAGGTTGTTATATAATTATAATAAGTGTGATTCCATTTTCCATGCAAGAAAGGACACAAATGCTCTGACCAGTTAGGCAAAATAAATTAATAAATAAGGGCTTCGAAAAATGCTAACTATCGGTTCAAGAAAGCCAGTACAGAGTTAATAGTAATTACCTACTCACTAACCTAAACTGAGAAAAAAAAACGCACTGTATGATATACTAAAAACAGTTACACTCATACTGCCCTAAGAATTTTTGTGATGCTCTCCTTATCGCAAAATGAAACATTATTTACCGATCACATGCTGTCGTTATGTAGCTTTATTCTCAAGTATCAATTACTATAATTCTGTTAGAATGTATATCGCTTCTTAACTTGCTTAGATTCTGTTATTTGCAAGAGGAGTAAGCAGTCATATGTTTCCACTGTAGTGCATACAAAATATTCTGTATTATCGTTATCGATATGATACATTATTTATCCTATGTCACTGAATATGCCCGAATACCGATCTGGCAAATAGATAGTTTCGAAGGGCAGCTGATGGTGTACAACAAGATATCCTTTATCAAGAGACTTTTACACTTACGTTCATTTCCTCTTACGACGTTCCAGCAGCAAGAGCCGAAACGTAGGCAGAAAATCATGATCATAGACTAAGTTACATAAACCACATGTCCAACGAGGCAAGTAAACAACGACTATGAATATCTACCTTCCACATGTATTTTCCTGATATGATTTTATGGGTTCCTAATAGGAGATATGGGAAGATGATCTGGTAATTAGCTGACATTATTGTAGGTCCTGTTTATCATATCCATTGTGCGCTTCCGTGGCTCAGTGGTCGCTGGCACGGTAGCTTAGCGTGTTCGGTGAGAGGATTGTCATCCTCTGCAGTAAAAAGACTGAGTCAAGTTGCTATCACTGGAGTTTGAAAGACGTCGCGCAGCATCTGCACAGAACTACTGACGAAAAGTGACGAAGAAACAGATGTAAAGAAATAAAACCAAAAAAGTGGTCAGCATGTCTGACTGCAATGCAGAGGAGCTGGATTCCATGTCCGGTACTATCGGGTGTTTTTCCTAGGTGGGAGAAATAGAATCGGGTGCACTTACTCCCGTGATGCCTATTGAGAAGTTGCTTGTGTCAGAAGCAGTGGCTCCAAGTTCAAGAAAGCCGACAATGGTCTGGACAGCGCTGAGCTGACCCCACACCCTTCCATACCGCATCGAATGACCTCATGACGTCATTGGCAGAGAACAACAAGGCTGTCGGTCGGTGCAGATTGAGCTATCAGAGCCAGAAGGCGGTGCTTTGCTTGCTTTTGGTATCATATCCACTCGTTGGTCCTACATTTAACCACTATTAATTGGTTACGCCGTTACAGCTGCAGGCGATGATTATTCCGACACAAACGGCTTAATAGTTTCCCATTTGTTAATTGTCCCCCGCACTCACAGTCATTATACAGGCCCCTGCTCGACTACTAGTTTCTTAGTATGCAACTCGCCACTGCCTTTGTTCTCAGTAGCACGCCTGATTGCTAATTCACCGGGACCTTTGTTGCCATTCACGTCTACGGTTGCTGTGCAGTTCCAACCTGAATACGACAGCAAACACCGTTCTAGTTCCTACCTACCATTAAGTAGTGTTCTTCACTCAGACTAAAGCTATTAACGAACGTCTCACACCACCCTAACAACGCAAAAATCAGTGACAACCTTTACATTATTCAAACCAGTGTCACTCACTTAAAATCATAAGACACACTGGGTTGTTAGAGTATTCATATTCCACATCTTTTCCAACAAGGAGAATTGCCAAACAGCCGTGCGATTTGAGAAGTTATTTCATTTTCACCACCAGTTTCGGCTATTCAGTATGCCATCTTGAAGCCCAATACGCACATTATCTATTCAAACATATCGATATTGGCTTTCTGGAGCCATCAGTATCTGGATGTCGTGAGTCCGTATTTCAAGTGCTTCCTTCGAAGGTAACAACAACTCCAAGTTGTCACGTCTTCGAAGAAAGCTTGGAATATGAATTCACAACATACAGATACAGATGACTCCGGTATGACAATATCGATGCGTTTGAATAGAACAACTCCAAGTTGTCAAGTCTTCGAAGAAAGCACTTCAAATACGAATTCACGACATCCAGATACTGATGCCCCCAGTATGACAATATCGATACGTTTGAATGTCTATACACGAGGTGCATATGGGGCCTGAAGATGGCGTATTGAATTGCCGAAACTGGTTGTGAAAATAAAATAAATAACTTCTCAGATCACACGGCTGTATGGTGATTTTCTTGTTAAATATTTGACCAGCCGCTGTCCCGCGTCCACAGTGGATGAATAGAGATATTCTACATGAGTTACATAAGTTGTACCACCATTTCCTCTGAAATTCAATAGAAATATTCCACACATATTTAACTTTATATTTCAAAAGACTCTTCAGTGGCTGTGAGTTAATTTTTCTTTCACAAATATTTTAGAGTTACTTGACTTTGCTTCGTGGAAGCATAGGCTGAAAATCGCAGCTCAGTTTGGTTTTCAACTGATTTGGATTTGCTCCAAATGTTCTACTTAAAATTGTTTTTAATCGTGGTCACCAATTTCTGACAGACAACAAGAAACTGGATCGACTAGCTCTAGCAACGTTGCCTCATTATGTTTTGTAATGTTCATAAGAACCAGAAACGACGACGAGTTTCACATAGGAACGGGTGACGAAAACAGAATGGAAGTTTTCTAAATAAGCATAGGCGAAGGCGTAGCGTTTTCAAACTCAACTTTCTCTACGAAAAGGCAGGGCAACGCAGTGACCGAGGCGTTATAGCGTATTCGTCAACAGAAGGGTTGAAGTCACCCTTCTTACCGTCCATTTTCAGGCTCCCTATAGTTTCCCTGTACCTCTTTAGGTGATTGCCAGAAAGACAATTTCATATCCTCTGCTGGTCCAGTCTTAGCATGTAGCCTGTTTCTATAGACGTCGCCGTCGACAGGACGTAAAATCATAATAATGTTACCGTCCTCTCTTCTTCCAACAAAACGCAATCTGACGCAGAATTTGTATTTTGTCTTTGGAGAGGGAGCCTATAAAATGCTTGTGCTCTCATAAGATTAACAAACGACGGCGATTTGTATATTACACATTGGCTTTCGGAAGCTGCTAACATATTAGCTACCATGTGTTCAAACCAACCCATTGTTGTTTTTGCGCTTTCACATAGCTGTGAGGAAACTTTTCAGAAAGATCATACTTAGAAGATCTTTCTATCTGTTCTGGAGACTTGGCCGCTTACTAATTCACATTTTTGCCAGGGATGAGTCAATATTTCACAGACATCGATCTGAAAATTCGGGCGGAATACTAGCAACGTATGGAGACTTAATATGAATGACATTAATAAAAAGTGAATTTTTTATGATGGTGATGGCGTGGAGTGACGATAATCGAGGCGACTGATTCATCGAACCAAGTAAATGTCCGACAGTAATTACATTAATCTATTTCTTTCGAGCGAAACATACATCAGTCGTAGTTTTTCCAGGCGGTGGTCAGCGGCCCCGAGGCGCAGGCTGGTCTCGTGCGGGGAAACATGCTCAGCTCTGAAAACGGCTCAAGTGACGTACGACCGGTGCACGGTGTCGCCCTGTCGGGCGAGCGGCAGCTGAGATGTGGTTACGTGGTCAGCACTCTGGCAGTGTAACGCGGCAACAGCTCCACAGGTAGGCAAGCAGCACGTCGCTATGACACACTCCACACAAGGTGATCTCGCTTTGCAGCTGGGCGACTCAGTCCGGAAAGCACTCGAGAACGAAGAGTTGGACAGAGAATCCCAGAACAAGTGGTAACGACAGTGGCCTGCAGGCAAGTGCCCGCAGTGATTGAGTGTGCCCACACAGGTAGGCAGCAGCTTGACAGTTAGTCAGGCTCAAGATATTGAGCCTCTAGGTGGGCACACTGAAGTTGGCAGGAGTCGACTTGCAGATGGTCTCCAGGCTAGAGGCACCGTTTGGTTTCTGGTAGCATCAGGCCTAAGCGGAGCCGGTAGTTTAGGGGCTAGCGAAAAAGGCGCCTAATAGTAAGAGCTAGGTGACCCATTTCAATTCGTCGATGAGTGAAGAGCACCTCCCATAATTGGTGGCAGGCAGCCACAGATACTGCTTGACAAAAATAGGTAGTATTTATGGCAGCTCGGTCCACCACAGTTTTCGCGCCCCAACAGTCCTCGTCAAATAGAATGAGGAAGTAGCAGAGGGTCGGGCCTGGAGAGTGCCGAAATCCAGTTTGCTGGTGCTGCAGTCTGCTTGTGGACTTGCACGATATTAGTTTTCCTACCACCCTGGCGGCGATTTTTGCTGGGCTGTTAGACTCCGCTTGTGGCGTCTTGCGATAGCACTCCTGCTAACTTCTGCCTTCTTCCCTTTGTTAATGCTTCTTGCACCCTCGCGTGGTGACATTTTTTTTGTCGATCCCGGGTCTTCGACTACTGAGTAACAGAAGCTGTGTCTCAGAACGCCTTCTCTCTTTGGGACATTCAGTCCACCTGATCGCAAACTGGCAATGATTCTGGAAATGACTCGGTACACTATTTACAGTCTTACATGTATACATTCCAGTCAAGTTTCCCTCCACCCAACTCAGCTTGAACCACAACGTTCACTGGCTGTGTATTTAATCAATCACTATTTATTAATGGTGACCAATTTGGTCGAAATTTTGTGTGAATGGAGCTTGGGTCGGCGGGAGATTCTTAGGCTTAAATAGACTTCGGCTGCACAGACAAGCGTCAAGACCACAATTTTGTATGAAGTGGAAGCCTCTATCTCAATGACGCTGTGGCGTTGTTAACTGTGATACCGCTGCTTGTGGTGAAACATCTGCTCTGCAGTTATGTGCCCTGAGTTGGTATTACTTCATCCAGAGAGTCGAGAAGATCAGATTCTAAGGTTCCGTTGAGGTAAGTTAGGTTTTCGGCTGGGAGATTAAAAGTTGGTCGCGAGAAGTCACAAGTCGCGCCATTCGTTAATATATCGCTGCCTTGCAGCTCTAACAGTTCCACACACTTAGGTCGACGCTGGTCATAACAGTTCGTGATAACTACAAATGGTTAGTACGTGGAATGTATCCAGTGCACCCTGTTCTCTGAAAATAGGGTTGCTGCTTTTGTTACTATTAGAAATAACTGTACCTCACATGCTCTTGCAGCAGCCTAGATCACTTGCTGTGCGCATATAGTGACTTGCTCCCGCTAACCGCCTGGAGTTCGGCCTTTAACATTAGTAAATGGTTTTATCCCTCCTGGTGACATGAGTAACACCTCCATCATTCAGATTTGTAAATGCTTTACCAGAGTCTCCAGTCTCACTGGGAACAATTTGGAAATTAGTGGTAAGTTCTATGGGACCAAAATGCTGAGGTCGTCGCACCCTAGGCTTGCACACCACTTAATCCACCTTAAACTAACTTACACTAAGGTCAACACTCACACCCATGCCCAAGGTAGGACTCGAACCTCCGACGGGGAGAGCCGCTCGAATCGTGGCGAGGCGCCTTAGACCGCACGGCTACCCCGCGAGGCCATCTCACAGGGTACAGGCGGATTGTAAAGCATTAGTAACGGGCACTGGTGCTTACTACCGGCAGTCAGACCAGAACTTACAGTTCAAAAATGGCTCTAAGCACTATGGGACTTAACATCTGAGGTCAGCAGTCCCATAGATTAGAACTACTTAAACCTAACTAACCTAAGGACTTCACACACATCCATACCCGAGGCAGGATTCGAACCTGCGACCATAACAGCATCGCGGTTCCGGACTGCAGAGACTAGAACCGATCGGTCACAGCGGCCGGCGAACATATAGTTGAGAGCGGTCGGCATCGATCTTTACCATTGCAAGATGGTGTCTTTGCCATTGCAAGGTTTTCACATCCGGCGTAGCAATGAGTTCCAATGTAGCCAGTAGTTCTTTTTGTGCCTTACGTTGGCCAGCCAGGAATTGCTATGGTAGCAGCAATGTAGGGGAGCGCATGGTATATGGCTTCCTGTAACCCTGCTACGTCCACTCAGGTATCCCCTATACTGTTCGCCAGTGTTCAAAATGGTTCAAATGGCTCTGAGCACTATGGGACTTAACTGCTGAGGTCATCAGTCCCCTAGAACTTAGAACTACTTAAACCTAACTAACCTAAGGACATCACACGCATCCATGCCCGAGGCAGGATTCGAACCTGCGACCGTAGCGGTCACGCGGTTCCAAACTGAAGCGCTTAGAACCGCACGGCCACACCGGCCGGCTGTTCGCCAGTGTCCAGTAGGTCTAAATGAGTCTGAACAATGCTAAAAACCAGGCTAACCGTACTGCTGGCCATTTTTCTACAATCCGTTAACTTTGACGTTAGCCTTAATAGCATCCTGTTGTTGTTCAACACTCCATGCTCCCGGTTCGTTAGCTGTGTGGTGTGCTGTTCCGTTAGATCCTTATAACCTTCCACTACTCTCTTCACCTGTGTTAAACTGTCACTAAGTCTTCATACATCAGTGGTATTCACAGTCCTGAATGCAGTTCTCAAAATCCTACCTTCTGCGTCTAACAACTTCTTTTCCATCGTCTGTCCGCAGCTCGTGGTCTTGCGGTAGCGTTCTCGCTTCCCGCGCACAGAGTCCCGGGTTCGATTCCCGGCGGGGTCAGGCGTTTTCTTTGCCTCGAGATGACTGGATGTTGTGTCGTCTTTATCATCATCATTCATCCGCATTGCGGTCGGAGGAAGGCAATGGCGAACCACCTCCGCTAAAACCTTGCCTAGTCGTCGGTGCGGGTCTCCGGCATCGTCCCCTACGCTCCCCGGAGTATGGGACCTCATCATCATCTTCCATCGTCGTAATGTATGCAGGACCAAATCCAAATCCATAGCTTGAAGTAAATAATCTCGTAGGAGTTCAAAATGGCTCAAATGGCTCTGAGCACTATGGGACTCAACTGCTGAGGTCATTAGTCCCCTAGAACTTAGAACTAGTTAAACCTAACTAACCTAAGGACATCACAAACATCCATGCCCAAGGCAGGATTCGAACCTGCGACCGTAGCGGTCTTGCGGTTCCAGACTGCAGCGCCTTTAACCGCACGGCCACTTCGGCCGGCTCGTAGGAGTTCGTAGGAGAGGCTGAATCCCTGGTACCATCCCTGTATGACCCCCCCCCCCACCCCCCTTTCTCTCATTCTCAAGGTGCAGCTCCGAGGGCACTTCTTTCAGTCTCTGTACTTCGTTTCTCACTTCCCACATATTAGTTTTAGCATCCAGTGATTGCTCGTTTCAATGACGTCTAGTCGGGAGAGAAATACCCCTCCCCCTCCCCAGTTGTCAGTTTTACAGTGCGCTTTAGCATTGCTGTTATTTTTAAAAATATCGGGAATCGGACATGCCGGTATTTAAAAAGATGCCACTATTGTCTCTCGATACATCGAAACAGGTATCGATATATCTACGGAAAAATTCAACTAAAGGGCCAATAAAAACATCGGCTGTACATTGCGAATATATTGCAGGTTTTAGACATGTATATTTCGGTAGTTATTTATTATTAGCTATTCTGTATATCAACACGCCAGCAACCTGCCTACCCCCCTCCAAGCAAAACTGAAAGGAAAATGATGCACGTTCACGCTTGGCGATAACCAGTTTGCTGACAGTGGTAATTGCATGCAAGTGCGACAATAAACAGTTTGTGATGGGTCCGTCGCCGGCCGAAGTGGCCGTGCGGTTAAAGGCGCTGCAGTCTGGAACCGCAAGACCGCTACGGTCGCAGGTTCGAATCCTGCCTCGGGCATGGATGTTTGTGATGTCCTTAGGTTAGTTGGGTTTAACTAGTTCTAAGTTCTAGGGGACTAATGACCTCAGCAGTTGAGTCCTATAGTGCTCAGAGCCATTTGAACCATTTGATGGGTCCGTCGTCCGGTTTCGTCACATATCGGATTTGTCTAGAACACGTCATGTCGATTTCCGTGTTTTTTCATTTCTTCCAACGCCAGCGACCAGTCATTGTAGCGTCAAAATTGCGTGGTGAAGCTAAACGTTGCAGTTTATGTTGGTAGCACCGAGAGCCGGTTACGTCAGCATTTCCACTCACACGTCTCCGGCCACTGCAATGACCAGACTTGGCATCCAGATTTTTGTTCATCATTTTCAGCAACTGTTTTTGAAGAATGCTGCTTTAAAGAAATAATACACTAGCTGCATTAAAATTGTTTATTTACGCAACTGATGTGCAATTTTTTTCAGATCGGGAGTCTTGTTATTCCATCCACAACGCCAACCCCTAGTACAGTCGGACTTCTTCTTTTGTGCCACCTATACTTGCTTCACACACTCAAAGAGAAAGATTGGATGCGGTGAAAGCTCAAAAAGTTGTAAAACTCCTTCATATAGTAAAAGTAAAATTATGTTTTACTACCATTTCAAAGAACAACTTAAAATATTTATCCAAAATTATGAAAAAATATAATATAAAATAAAAATATCGGCCTTCGATAGTGCCACTTTTATATCGATACATTGACATAATGGGAAAAAATTAGCCGATATATATCGAAACTTTTAGGAAAGAACATCGATTTATCAGTATATTGATATTATGTATGCTTACCCACTTGTAGCTGCAGAGGCGCAGCACTGCCAAGACTATGATACACCCCAGGGTCATCGTTGTTTATGGTGTTACTTCAGGAAAGGAAGCGGCAGTCAATCTTTCTCACTTCTTTCAGGTCCATCGTCTATGACCAACACCTTATACGCGATCGCTACGGTCGCAGGTTCGAATCCTGCCTCGGGCATGGATGTATGTGATGTCCGTAGGTTAGTTAGGTTTAAGTAGTTCTAAGTTCTAGGGGATTGATGACCTTAGAGGTTAAGTCCCATAGTGCTCAGAGCCATTTGAACCATTTTTGAACACCTTATACTACAACTCCAAACATATAAGAAATTCTACTCCCATATCCTGATGTCGCTGGCCACCATTACATCGCACATACACAAAAAATTAAGCATCTAAATATACTACTTCTCCTCCCTCAGTCTCAATGCATATGGAATCGTACATATAGTTTGTTTGGGTTCGTCTGGTCTCCTCTTTTTCTATCTGCCCTCCCCCTCCATCCGAGAGAGTGCTGCCATCACATGAGGCAATGAATCAGCGCATCTCTGTAAGGATGAACGTGCCCAACACTTTTTCGTTCTATTCTTTGGAGTGTTCGGGCTTGTCAGTATGACCCATTGCCCTACGTGATAATGCCATAACTTACCACTGCATTTATCCAATCCTTCTCGATGGTCTAATGGCTTGGTATTAGCTTTTCATATCAGTTTACACACTTCTTTCAACGTATTTTCAAAATTTTACACAGGTTCACCATTCTTTCCCCACTTTGAGTTTAATTACTTCAAATGAGGAAGGAATTTTCCTGCCATATTCTACCTCAAGTGGTGACACACCTGTGCTCTCACGGGATTTGTTATGATGGTTATTCACGTAGTAGGTTAGCATCTTACCTATCGTCCAATGCACTGGTTCTGTCTTTCTGTTAGCCTGTGGATGTAATGGGCTTGTTCTTGATTTTGGAAAATATGATAAGTGAAATAATTGATTCGTCAGTTCTGACATAAAGTTGGTGCCCTGATCCGTGAATATTGCCTCCGAAACATCAAACCTTAGCAACCAGTTGTTTACCATCACGTGTGTTACAGTGTCGGCTTGTTGTTTCGGAACACCGATCATTGCCACTTTGCAAGAGAAATGATCCATAAATGTTAGAACGTAGCCGTTTCCCACTGGTGTCTGACTAAAAGGCCTCAGAATTTACATTCTGATCATTTCCAAAGCTTTAGTAGCCTCTGGTAACCCCTGAAGCGGCGCATGTCGATGATATAAATTTACACATTGCGCACATGGCACACAGTTTTATGTATACTGTTCCAGGTCTTGTTTATTTATTCTCTATCGATAGTGTTCATATATTCTTTGGTCTGTGGTCTTACGTCCCCCATGACCATGTATCCCATGATCACCATGTGATTCGCCGGCCGAGCGGTTCTAGGCGCTTCAGTCCGGAACCGCGCTGCTGCTACGGTCGCAAGTTCGAATCCTGCCTCGGGCATGGATGTGTATGATGTCCTTAGGTTAGTTGGGTTTAAGTAGTTGTGAGTCTAGGGGACTGATGTCCTCAGATGTCAAGTCCCATAGTGCTTAGAGCCATTTGAACCATTTGAACCATGTGATTCCTTTATTACTTCTTACCATATTGTGGTAGGCAACGCCACAGGTCCCATGTCTCGCACAATATCCCACCACGAGTGGCAAATTGCGTTGTGAAAAGCTGGCACTCTGCATTAGCAGCCTGCACTGTACGTCACTCTGCAAGTCTATGAGCCATTGTCTGCTCCACACCAGTTTTCCTGTTAAGCGCATCTGCACTATTAGTACTTACGGATCACTTTGAAGCCGAAGTTAGTCAGTTCGATACCGATACTGGTAATGACCCCAGGGAACTGTGAATGTAGATTTTGGTCGGTGCTTTGGTACTAATACCAAATGATGATACCAACGCCTTAGGTTTGCTGTGGAAAAATATCTATGTTGTCCCAGCTGTCCAGAATTTCCGTGGTATTTGGTATTGTGTATGTGTGTGTAATTGTCCGTGCAATGAGATTCTTGTGATCGCCACATCGTGTACGATTACTTGATGGGTCCTTCAACCCCAACAACTATTTTGATGCTGCATGGCCTGTCAGTACCTTAATTTTTGTCCTGTATGAGTAGCAATGGAAGTATGTTACGTTGTATATTAAACTTAACACGCCTTTTTCAGTGGTAGCATAATTTTTTCGGCTTTGTCCGACTGCCGTGACGCCTAAGCTACTGGATGCCACTTATTTCTTGACTTGAACACAATCCCCCGCATGGTTGCTAGCACCAAATGATGAAATGAATTCCTTTTCGCAGCGCGGGGTAGTCGCGCTATTTGAGACGCTTTGTCACGGTCCGTGCGGCTCCCCACGTCAGAGGTTCGAGTCATGCCTCGGGCAGGGGTGTGTGTGTTGTCCATAGCGTAAGTTAGTTTAAATTTTTAAGTTAGATTAAGTAATGTGTAGGCTTAGGGACCGATGACCTCAGCAGTTTGGTCCCATAAGACCTTACCACAAATTTCCAATTTTTCCAATTCCTTTTCATAATCGAGAAGGCTCAACATGAGAGTAGTTCTTAATGCTTCTTGAAGTTTTTCAAGTACAGTTTCACACTCTGTTGTCCATTGGAACTTCAAACCTTTTTTTAATGAATGGGTGGTCATGCTATATCTGCAAATCACACTACGAACTTCCTATAGTAATTAGCCAGTCGGAAAAACGAATATGATTGCGTACTCGTTTCAGGTGTAGGGAAGCTTTGCACCGTGTTCATCACCTTGTTCCTGTTCTTACGCCATCTTGGCTAATTATGTGTAGCAAGAAATTCACTTCTTTTAGTGCAAAATGGCACTTCTGTATGCCAAGGGTCAGCTGTGTTGAATGCATTTTTTTTAACTTCCTCTCAACCATTGCACATATTGTTTCATATCCTTTGCAAGCACTAATATCATCTAGATACACCATACGTTGTTTCGGTTTCAACCCTCTTAAAACTACACCAACTACCTCTGAAACGTGGTAGGTGCATTTTTCAAACCAAACGGCACCTGCCGGTGCTGGTAAGGACCCCAGGGCACTGTAAATCAAGGTTTTGGTCGGTCCTTTGGCACTACTACCAATTGGTGATATCCGCATCTTAAGTCAAGTGTGGAAAAATATCTATGTTGTTCTAAGTTGTACAGGATTTCGTTGACATTTGAAACTGTATATGAGTCCATGAAATTAGATATTTGTAATTGCATCACAATCGATATTTTTTTCTACTGTCCATAGATCTTTACAGCAGTATGACGGCACCCCATACGCTAGTACTTTTCTCAAACATAGCACTGCACAGTTGCTAGTTAATAAATTCTTCCATTATCAGTTGTATATGACGGAGCACTCTGTATGATTCATGGTACACAAGTGACTGATTCCTAATTGGAATCTTTTGCTGTGTCCTTGGTTGCTGGCAATGAGCAATGTCTATAACCTCTAAATAGGTTACCAATAACCTCTTCAACACACTCAAGCCATAGGTACCAAAATTATCCACTCTGGTAGGCACTACTCATTCTTTACTTATTTCCTGTATGCATACAATAACCCTGTTCACAAAACATTGCTCTTTATTTTATTACTCAGTTCTCCTGCTTAGCTGAGTGGTAACGTGCTTGCCTACGATGCAGTGGACCCGGGTTCGACTGCCGGCCAGGTTGGAGATTTTCTCCGCCCGTGGACTGGGTGTTGTGTTGTCCCGAGCATCATCTCATCACCACCGACGCGCAAGTCGCCCAATGTGGTGTCACCTGAAATAAGACTTGCAGCCTTTGGTCGATCTTCCCCGGCCAACAATGCCACACGATCATTTCATTTTTTTCATCTCATTAATCGTTTTCTATCAGTGGTTCTACGACACACAATAAGTTTTCGGGAAGTGCCATCCCTACATTTATCCATATTTGTTTCCTTGTACTTTATGGCACTTCATTATGCGAACTGAGCCTTAATGACTTAACATACAGTTTAATTCATGTTCCCCCAAGTTACACCGTGCGTTGTCAAATGTCAACTTCAAATCTAACCGTAGAATCAAGCATTACCCTTCACCTACATGGGGAAAAACTTCCATACTTTTCTGCAATCATTTCACTCCAAACTGAAAATTTAACACCAGTGAACCTAGCGATGGTACATCATTATCCCCCACTCCACTTAACCTGTGAGGGGCAGTCATATGAAAACCGAATACCAGCCGCAACGCGACAATGAAATGGTTCCTTTCAAAAGTAATCACCATACACGTTAAGATAGTTATCACAGTGGGAGACTAGACGATCAATTCTTGTTTCGCAGAACGCGGTGGCCGAGCGGTTCTAGGCGCTTCGGTCTGGAACCGCGCGACCGCTACCGTCGCAGGTTCGAATCCTGCTTCGGGCATGGATGTGTGTGATGTCCTTAGGTTAGTTAGGTTTAAGTAGTTCTAAGTTCTAGGGGACTGATGACCTCAGATGTTAAGTCCCATAGAGCCATTTGAACCATTTTGAGCAGAATGCGGTAAGCTGCTTATCGATCAACAACCGTACCCGCAAGTGTACTATCCCGTCCGACTGAAACCGACTTCCACGCATGTCTTTTTTCAGGTCGCCAGTGACGTCAAAATCACACAGTGAGAGATCTGGGCTGTACGGAGCACGTTGAAGTATTTCCCAACCAAATCGCAGTTCGGGCGAATTTGGAATTCTCGTTGTTGTTAGCGATTGATTATTTGTACTTCGCCTTTTACCCTATACCCCTCACTCTTGGAGTCTCGATCCCTCTATCCCACATTTCTTACAGTTCTTACGGTGTCGTTGACGGCACTCTTTTCGCATGGGACTTGAACTTCCGCAGTGATTGCACTTTACATCAGTAGAGAAGGCGGTTCTCCTGTCACGAACTTTCGTCATCGCATCTGTTTCCTCTAGTGCCGTGGCTACGCTAATCGCCAGACAGGTCCTTTTGAAATTCTGCACACACCTTCCTTGACACATCAGGTAAAAATTTCCCTCGACAAATCGTCTAATGATGTATGTCTTATTTCCTACAGAATGATTCTATTCATTTTCTCCTTATCCATCAGCTGATGGGTATTCACAGTGACCCTTCATGTCTTATCTACAAAATCCTCGACAGACTCATTCTGCTTTTGTGACTACCCATTTAGTTCTTTGCGATAGAATTTGTAGCTATTTTGCGTCCTATACCGTTGTACCAGGCCTTTTCTGAGTTCGCCGAATGGTTGAGCATTCCTTAGGTCCTCATGGTACATAACAGACGGTTTTGTTCCTCTGTCAAGCACAGCTTGGTCATTTCTAATAGTTGATCGTGTCCAATCCTCCAATTTTGCACCTGTCAGTACGTTACCTATAAATGCTTATATACTTTCCTGTCTTGCCCGAAAAAGAATGAACAGATGAAGCGGTAGCTGAATCGAAGATAAAAGCAGTCAAACCGAACGAGGTTCTGACCTCCCTGACAGCATCTGACTGCTTGGCATTTTAGCATTAACGGCTCTCAACTGAGGTTCCTGTGCCAGTGAGAACTGTGCAGCTACCGGGGTGGTAAGAACCTATACCTTTGAGTCAGTCATTATGGAGCCTCTGTCCAACACAAGAAAAATAATAGGAGTGACAACAGAGAAAATGTGAACAATAAAAGTATAGCTAACAGTAGCACTAAAATATTGGTCCTAGTCATTGCACTCGATCATCAGCCATCTGGATTCATATAACTGGCTGGCATAATACCCCAACAGACGGCGTGTAGAATATGTGACTGGGACTGATTCTGTACGGAGTGGCCTAACAAACTACATTGCACACATCTTACTGGGTGCAAGTCCAGGTCTTCATCTGTCCTAACAAACGTCATTATCATATTCCTTCGACAGTCCAGGCGCACCACTGGTTCCACAGCTGGCAAAGACGGTGCCTAGTAGTTGCAGGTAGATGACCAATTTTACATCATCGACAGGCGTGGGTTACCTCTCCAACTGGCAGTAGGTGGTGACAGATACAGCATGGCTGAAATGGGCAGTATTTATGGCAGATGAGTCAATATTCATGTATCTGGCTGGCATAATACCCAAACAGACGGCATGTACAACATGTGACTGGGGCTGATTCTGTACAGGGTGGCCTAACAAACTACATTGGACACATCTTAATGGATGCAAGTCCAGGTCTTCATCCGGTCTAACAATCTTCATTCCCAAATTTCTTCGACAGTCCAGGCGTTCTGCCGTCACACTTGGCAACACCACATAAGAAGAAGAGAAGAACAGCTGCTGCACACAAGCCACTGTGTTCTCGATGCCGTAATTCACAGCTGTCGACGTTGTCCCAAATCCTGTCATCCATTCCCGACTGTGATTGGCAGAAGCCAATTCTGTCACCAGTTGTAGCGCCCCAGCATACCTGACGCCAGTTGTAGTTGGATGTCGGGATGGATGGTGTAATTAGGTATCTGCTACCGATAGCGATGGCGTTGAGTGACGATTACCAGGACGGCGAGTTCATGGAAACAGGTGGATGTCCGACGGCAAGTCTTAAAAACAGCAATTATATTTATATGTTTATTCTGAGCGAAAGCCACATCAATTGTGTGGCCAGCTGGAGGTCATCACGCTGAAGACACAAGCTGGTATCGAACGAGGGAAGATGCTCAGCCCAGAAAACGGCCTCAAGAGACGACCAGTGCTCAGTGTCGGCCTATCGAGAGGGCAGCTGAGGTGAGGTTATGTGGACAGCACTTCAGCAGCGTACAGCAGCATAAGCTCCACAGGCAGACAGGCAGCACGCCGCTATGGCAGTCTCCACAGAAGTCGGACACCCTGTGTAGTTGTGCGAATCAGTGCAGAAAGTACTGAAGAATGCAGAGCGGAACCGAGGTCACCAGCGTAGGTGGCAACGACAGTGGCTTGCAGGGGCAAGCCTGCAGTGGTAGAGTGTGCCCCGCATAGAGAAGTGGCAGCTTGGCAGCTAGTTAGGCTGAGTCCTCCAGGTAGGCACTCTGTAGTTGGCAGAAGTCGGCTGTCAGATGGCCCCCAGGCAAGATGGCACCAGTTCAGCTTCTGGTGGCGTCAGGCCTAAGCGCACCACTGGTTACACAGCTAGCGGAGACGGTGCCTAGTAGTAGCAGCTAGATGACTAATTTCACATCATCGACAGGCGTGGAGTACCTCTCCAACCGACAGCAGGTGATGACAGATACTGCATGGCTGAAATGGGCAGTATATATGGCAGCTCAGTGAACTGCTGTTTTTCCAAGTCATTAGCCCTTGTCACGTGAAACATGGAAGCAGCCCAGTGTTGGGCCTGGATCGTCTTGAAGTACAGGTCACCGTTGCTGAAATCTGCTTCCGGGCTTCCATGATGTCAGCGGTACTACAATCCAAGCAGCGACTCTTGCTGGGCTGTCAGAGTTCACTTGTGGCATCTTGCGAAAGCACGTCTGCCAGCATGCGCCTTCTTGCCTTTGCTAAAGCTTCTTGAGCCAGCTGTGACGACATTTTCCTGCTGACATTCCTACGCTAAGAGACAGAAACTGTAGTGCAACAATATCAATGCTCACAAGGAGAACATGGCAAGTGCAGTATTCCGATTTCCCAGAAAATTCGCTCAGTGGAAGAGAAGCGAAAATAAATGAACAAGTGTCTTGGCTTATCCATAGATACTCGACTGGTTTTGAGAGAACGATCATCAAAGATTTGGACATACTTTAGATGCTCTTTAGCGCGCGATGCGCTAAATACAGCTAGTGTTCGAAAGACGATTATTCCTTTTACTCGTGTTTATTACGTTGATCGTTTATACTTCACTACCCATTCCCGTAGAATGTTACTATACGAATGTTTCTTATCAAGTTAGGTGATACAAGGGCGTTATGTTAATTCTAAATTACAGCTGTGTTTCACAATAACTGTCATACATTTGTTATAGAATATATATGTATATGGTACTTTCAGGGGTTACGATCTTTTTAAATTCTCATTTTCTTATATTTCATTCTGATATCAATTCTTAATTCTTATAATTTATTCTTAAGTTTATTCTTCTGGAAGATTTGGATCACCGATAGTAGAAAATTCGAAACATACAAATTCGTAACACCACGAGCATCACGTAAAGGCAGGTCTGCCACAGTGACCATTCTTCGTATGAATCTAACACGGGAAAGCAGCGTCGTTAACATTACTAAAGATTTTACGCGTTGGCAATAATTTCGCAGCAAACCAAGCGTAACAGATAACTTTTCCGAAAATCGGCGTTTAGAACTGATTTTCAATAAAGGTACACTACGAGAATTACACTGAAAACAATTTCAAATAATTTTTCCATTCATTTATAGTTTTTTTAAATTCATTCACCAGACATACAATTACTAGATGAATAAGGACACTGTTATTTCAGCATACATTGGAAAACATTTGTGTACTAATCCTCAATGATCATTGGTAGGTAAATGAAACACAGAAACGAAAAGAAAAGTAATAATCGGGTTTCGAACACGGGGCGCAAAAGTGTGAATACGCGACGCTAGCCACTTTTTTTCATTTTCTTCGTCATCATTTGGGTCATTTGGTCCGGGCGGATGTCACATGATATCTCATCAAGTTTATCGTTGAATACTTCACTCCGTTTTTTTTTTTTAAATTAAAGAGGACAGCCAGCCAAATATACTGAGCAACCGTGCCAGCGTCACTGTTGACGGTCATTTTGTCAGAATCGGTCGAATATGGGTACGGATAAGCCGAAACACGTGCTCGTTTATTTTGACCCCAACTCTACTGAGGAAAGTTTCTGGGAAGTCGTGTTATGGCACTTGCCGTGTTCTCCTCGTCAGTGTGAACGCATTAGAAATCCTAATGCAAATTCTTATAAAAATTTTGATTGATTATAACTGTGTATTACTAACCTATTCATGATTCATGACTCTCAACCCCAGTTGCAGGGTGCCTATGTAACGGCTTTCAGGGGCAACATAAATTTGATTTCCTGTATTTCATTATTGGCCGAATTTGAAATTTTAAATCGCTTTTATATTCTACTCATTAACTGGTGTAATCTTATGTTAAAGGCTTAACACAATAAGGCTGGTATTGCAGTTAGAAACTGTGAACCATGAGACAGCATATCTCATCACGCACAAATTACCCTTACTATATTCATCGGGTGTTTGAGAATGAGAACACTTAACGACTTCTACCAAACTTTAAACATGATTTCAAAACTTTTCTAAACTTTTTCTCTCCTGTATTCTTAACGTCAAATGTTTAACACATTAACTCATTTGTAACGAGACGTTTGAACCTGTTTTATGCAAGGGGATTCGATTCTTTAAGATTCAGGGGTTAATTGGTGAATGCCTAACTCTCTGTCTATGGCTCTTTAACTTATTTATTGTGCAGTCAGTTATGTCTATTAACTACAATCACACAATACGATCTGAAGGACATTTTGACTCTTTTACTCTGATGATCCTGCATAATTAGCTTCAAAATTAACGTGAATAGTTTTGTTGGCTTCCACTGCTTTTTTGTCCGTGAACACCGTTGTTGTTGCTTGATACCTTACAGGAAAAAATTGTAGTTATAAAAAAAATTAAACTAGTATCCTGTCATTTTCAGCGAACATTAACATTATAAAATATTTCAGATGCGACTTCTGGTATTAGTATTCAGCTTAAGGTGCTCTTCAGGATAAGGTATTTGTGGAATTGAATAGCTGATAAAATCGTTTCTTGAGGCACTTGTCGTTCAGGACAATATAAATCTTCAGTTGTTGTCAAAGAGCGAAATTCAAAAATAACATGAGGACAGCCATATCAGTTTTATTTTATAAAACCGGTCTGGTGTGTTGGAACTGGATCACACTCTGGCATCATTACACACCGCACAGCATCACCCTTGCCACTTTCTTCTACCTACAAGAAAACAAAAAGCACAACAGCGTTCTTCGCATGAGAATAAATAAATCACGTTGCCATTACCTGAATATAAAATTTAGGCTGGAAAGTGATGAAAATGAACCGATTAAGGCAGACGCGATAGACACACACTGGATATTTTTTTCGCACTTACATGCATGTAGTTTTAGGCCACATCATACATCCACGTAAATGAGTAATGATCATCATTTCGCCACCTCGATATTCGCCAAATATAGACTTGCACGGTTTGTATACGAGTGGCAGAAGAAGTTTTCATGGTAGTAGACAGTGGTAGTCAAGGCAGAAACGACGGCAGCGTACAGTTCATACTTGCAGGGGTGGAGGCAGGATTTTTTTTCGGCGGAAGGGGGGGGGGGGGCGAGGGTTACTTACAGGAGAAGATGACGAGGCTTATTAGATATTCCATACAGTACTTCACTAGCCTTTATTTCTGTATTTTTGTGAATGTACATGAAGGTCAGTTCATTTAATCTGTCGCCGGCCGCAGTGGCCGAACGGTTCTAGGCGCTTCAGTCCGAAACCGCGCGACCGCTACGGTCGCAAGTTCGAATCCTGCCTCGGGCTTGGATGTGTGTGATGTCCTTAGGTTAGTTAGGTTAAAGTAGTTCTAAGTTCTAGGGGACTGATGACCTCAGATATTAAGTCCCATAGTGCTCAGAGCCATTTGAACCATTTAATCTGTCGACTCCCGTTGCGCTCCTTAAGTAAGTCTTCAAATACCGCGATGTTGAGAAGGAACGTTCTGGTGTTGCTGTAGTTACAGAAAATGTGCAGAAAAGTTTCAGCACGAGTGCAGGAAAAAATAACTTCATTTCACATATTTAAAGATGTGAAAAATCAGTAGGTAGTAAGTAAGATGTTTCTGGTTAAGAAAATTTCTACTCTTCATCTACATTCATCTGGTGATGAATCAACATCATTATACCACCGATTTGTTTTAGCATCGACTGTAATGTGTAAGTTTACAGCAGATGCTCTTACTACGTTTTTCGGTATCAAAATTTGTATGTTTTTTAGGATCTCCTTCTGATTTAAATACCTGTCCTTTAGCTGGCTGACGAAATAGTCTACGAAACGAAGAAAAAGTGAAAGCCTAAAATTCTCTTCAGTAGTCTCTGTCTCTGAGTTAGGGTGCTGTGTTTGTCTCCCCGTGCCTCTTGCAATTTCCAGCTTAGTTTCAAGACGTTTAATCACACTGTTTGACACCTCTTACACAGAATGGAAAGGTGATACAAAATCTTACATTTCCTTTTCTAGATTCTCACACAGATCAACGCATATATTTTGGTCTGTATGTTCTGATTGTAGTAAACTGGCTAAACCGTATTACAGGATAAAAATCTGGCTAAACAGTTCATGAAACAAGGAAATTGTATTCATCCTTTCCACCCAACAGTTCTCGCATAATTTAATAAGCCTTGTTCTTCTTGTTTTGGCATGGATCTGTAATACTTTACCCGTTAGCAATTTTTCCCTCTTAAGGAAAGCTGTGAAGACTGTGATGATTTTGTTTATGTTGTCTAAAGAGGTCCTGATTGCAGAAGCAGTAAATAATCGGTTAAGAGCTAAATTTGTGAATGATTAGAACAGTGGACGTTAATTGACTGCAGATAAGACACTTGAAATCTTGCAGCACATTCATTGGTCACACCGCTCATGTTTTCTGTCCCATCGAACCCAAATCCGCGAACATCGTTCATATTTAATCTAGGATGACGAATAAAACTTCCTGGCAGATTAAAACTGTGTGCCGGACCGAGACTCGAACTCGGGACCTTTGCCTTTCGAGGGCAAGTGCTCTAACAAGTTAGCTACCCAAGTACGACTCACAACTCGTCCTTACAGTTTCAGTTCTTCCAGTACCTCGTCTCCTACCTTCCAAGCTTCACAAATATAAGCACTTTCATCTGCCAGCACACTAAAAACTTAGATGTTTTGACTTTCACAACACGTTCTTTGCCTACCAACAGTGTCAATAATTTCATACTGAATGTCTTTGCTCAGATACGTCGTATTAGCACCTGCCCTATCAAGATGGTTTTTTAGAGTTAAATCTCCTGCCTAAATTCGGAATCTTAATAATGCCCTAAATTTACCATCATTTCTACTTGCACCTTCATCTACTGACAGTTGTTCACAATCCCTGTGTCTTCTCAATGCTAATGCCTCTCGTCCGGAAAACAAAGCAGTGTTAGTAATAGGGAAAAGCTCTGCTCTGTTTTCACTTTTTTTTCCAGTGTGTGTTTAGATGACATTATCTGTTGTTAACATTATCTGTCTTCTTTTCAACCATTAATATAAAATTCTGAGATGAAATGCACGATTTCGCGTGATATCCTCTCTTCTCATGATCTCTGAGCTCTTGTTTTTCATTTCTCAGTTTTATGAATTTTATTACTGACGAGCTCAGCTGAACATTTCCACATTTCCCAGAGTGGAATTCAGTTGCAGATATAAGAAAGAATTTAGAAGCACTCTCATTTGCTTCTGAATAAGTTAACCATTGAAGCCCTGACAATCACCAATCCTGAAATTTCGAATTTTTTTGCCGTAAGGAAATTTGTAAGTAATATACGTATTTATAGTATATTTTCTGGTCCTCGCGTACGGAGTTTTATGAATAAAAGGTACTTATGTCATTCCCGGTCATAGTTTTGTCTTCGGATGATATTTTGAATATTAGATGTTCATGCTTGCGGTTGTGGTTCACTAAGTTTGCAAATCCGGCTACCATCTAGTTGTGTCCTGACTGAATGCTGCAGAATTTCTTAGTCGGAGTCTCAAGTGATGTTCACTACACCTGTAACTTCTGTTGCATCTAGACACTTTCTTTTGTTCGCAGACGAAAGAAAAGGACAAAGTTGCTTGTATTTTCTTCTCCATTGCTAAATAACTAACAATGTGACTACACTAAAAAAACACTCCGTGAGTTGTAGCACGTCGTTTGACTCATTCAAAACGGCCACGCTGCTACGCCACATGCTACTGGCTGCCAACACATAAGATCCTACGAAAAACGCAAAGATAGCAGATTCCAGTGAGTCTGCTAATTAATAGCGAGAAGTTTAACTCACGGAGTGTAATTGCTATCCTGCTCATTGTTACCAGGGGGTATCAAGTATCAACCAAACATTCATAATATGAAACACTAGTGGGTGAAACTGTAAGCAATAGATCGGTTCGGTATTACCCGTGAAGGCCTCAAGGGCACTGAATTTACATCTCTGTACGATAAAATTTTAGGCAGATTTTCTGCTTCACGTAAGTCGCAATTACATTACAAATCGAGAGCTTACATCATAAGACACCCGTAAACAGACGTGGCGTTGAAGAGCGTACAAGAAAGAGATGGTAGTTATATCATCCAACGATGCACTCAATACATTTTGAAATTATGTTCCTTAATTATTGAAACTTAGATTATCCTTTAACTTAAAATATTTTCTAACGGCAGGGAATGAATATCTGTTTCATCAGTTTATGTGATCTGAACACAAAAGAATTTGGATCAGCATTACTTTTAAAATAAATGTTTATTCCTGATGTTCCAAATTTGTTGACGAGGAGAAGTTTTTAGTTTACGAACAGCAGTTTTTAAAGAATTTGGTTGGTATTTTCATTTCTTGTTGTGCTAAATTCATAAAATTTTTGTGTTTTAGAACATTTCCCGCAATTTGAGGGGGGGGGGGAGGATACACCCACCTCCCCCCCCTCCCCCCCCCCCTCCCCCCCTTGTGTCTGCCAGTGCGTACTTGTTACACTCTGCGCTAATGTCATACAATACATGGCTAAAATTTTCGCAATGCATTACGCAACGATTCAAACGTGAAGATTTGTCTCTGATTGACGAAACTTAATTATGTAACTCTTCGGTTTTATCTTGTATCTGCAATGAATCCGACGTTGGCGAGAAGGTAAACCCTAATAATTCCTGTTTCCATTCGTTTCTTCTTAACAGTAACACACTATGTACGCCACACACCTGTCCTCACAAAACTTAAACTTGGAATCATCAGAGTCACATTATTGTTGTCAAAGTATTGTTGCAAAACATTACCACACGCCAACCAGCGGTGCAGCGTAGTCCTCGCATCATCTTCACATAACAGACTACGTCATCTTTGAAAGTAGGATGGCAATTGTTATTGTCAGTCTCAGTTTGGTCACCACCAGGATCAGTCAGCTTTAAATGGCTGCAGTGGTACTACAAATGGTAAATTTTCTCCGTTGGAGGAACATAGAGGCGAGCAGGCCGTATTGAAGTCTGTTCGAAGTTCCGGTGATAAATGGCCAAATCTGATGTGATGTGAAATCCACGAGTTGGAACCACTGTATAGTCGTGCTGAGCTTTGGACCATCTGAAGATGCTGCAGTCTGCTGAGTGGAAGATACATTGTAATAAGGTAAGATAATTCGTCGTTTGTTTTAGTTCTGTAGAGAGAAATCAGGTCTCGTCCTTTCTGCGTCTCGAATTTAAAAAAGACGGAAGATGTGCTTTTTACAATATTATCTACTGAAATGTATATTGACCATGTAACCATTTCTTTTTTCATGTACAGGTGTGCTGTGTAACAAAACCTATTTGTGAGATTCATTTGAGATATCTTAAATTATGTTTTAGTGTAACAATACTGCAATTTGGATGAGGCAACTAAAGTAAAGATTATTTCCGTCTAGTTCATGCATAGTTAATATTAAATCACGAGATACACAAAGTACGGTAACATTTTATTCAATACTTTTGGAAATGGAATGTGTCTCTTTTACGAAGGGTTAGAGGATAAACTATGAAGTCTTTTTTAATGAGCAAATTTCTCTTATGAATGAATGTGACAAAGCCATGTCTCCGCAATATCATTTCTTCCAGGAGTGCTAGTTCTGCAAGGTCCGCAGGAGTGCTTCTGTGAAGTTTGGAAGGTAGGAGAAGAGGTACTGGCGGAATTAAAGCTGTGAGGACAGGTCGGCAGTCGTGCTTGGGTAGCTCAGTCGGTAGAGCACTTTCCCGTGAAAGGCAAATGTTCCGAATTCGAGTCTGGGTCCGGCACACAGTTTTAATCTGCCAGGAAGTTTTGTTAATTTGAATTTTATTTGTTAATTGCTCTTCACTAAATGGCCTTTATTAAAACAGAAAAGTTGCACTATAGAAAAATATCGATACCCAATTAGTTGAAGCGTAAAATAAGCAGTTGCCGTAATGGGAATTACGACTGGTTTCAAATACAGCAAATATACACGTGGAATTTTTCAAGGTTAGCTGTAATGATCCCTGCCTCAGTCTTAAGTGATGACACTGCGGTTTGAATAAGACAATAGCCGGCCGAAGTGGCCGTGCGGTTCTAGGCGCTACAGTCTGGAACCGAGCGACCGCTACGGCCGCAGGTTCGAATCCTGCCTCGGGCATGGATGTGTGTGATGTCCTAAGGTTAGTTAGGTTTAATTAATTCTACGTTCTAGGCGACTGATGACCTCAGAAGTTAAGTCACATAGTGGTCAGAGCCATTTGAACCATTTTTGAATAAGACAATATTTTATTGAAGCAAGACACAGGCAGGCAATGAAAACATTAGTTAAAGTTTTTCACAAACGGGCATGTAATTGTGTATCACGTTCTTCAGAACCACGATGGTCTTGAAAGTAAGAAATTGAGTTTTTTTCCGGTCACGGTTAGTTGCTTGACTTGTTTTGCCAAAAGAAAACATTACTTTGAATTTACGTTGCTGAAATATTTTCACTAAAATTTAGCTTGGCGTATTACATGACGATGCGTCTTTGCATATTTGCTTTCCAATTACACTTTAATGTAACTTCTTAGTTAAGAGCTTGTTATGTTGAACGGTACATTGATTTATTCTACATCCTTCAGAAATTTTTTCCTATTTGTTGTGACGACATTATGTGACGTTAGAAATACCGACGTAAGCTTAACTCCTACGCCGTTACCAACTGGGAGAGCAAGATTAATCACATGACATCGATTGTAGGGTTACATAACGACACACGACGGAGAGAAATTGACAGGAGCAATTAATCACAGGTAGCGGTAGTCAGATAATTGTATGCTTATTATCATATTGTTCGTAGAATGTGGTCACAAATTCTAATAGTTTAGGTATGCAGATGTATCATCCAAGGATGTCCAAGAGATACGATGCGGACTAATGACCAGTATTTGCTGCAATGCATTTGACGGAATAAATGACCTCATAGCAGTTTTGGTGTGCCATTCTTATGGTCACTAGGATAGTGAAAGGATCCAGGATCGTGTACGGGAGGCTTCCCGAATGTCGCACGTACACAAGACGATGAGCTGTTCAAGGCCCGCCACAAGAGGAAACTTTCACGGTGTTTATGCCATCCAAACAGACTGAACATCATGAAAGTGCGGTTTTTATGAGATGTAAGAGACGGCCTAACATCCATAGTGAGTGCAGACGTTTCTTAATTTGCCGAGAAGCTGGATGCATCGAACATACTTGAAAGGAATGTGTTCAGAAGACACTATGTCTGATCAGGTTGAAACGTCCCCTTAGAAAAATTAATGAATGACTGTGCTGATAAACCTCTTACATTATTTGATTTTCAAACAGCTGAGCAGAACTGAAGGTACTCAGACATTTCACTCTTTACCTATTCTGATCAACACTAAACTGACACACAATATTTTTAGCGCTACGCAGTCTGACTTTCAAAAATCCCTACAAAAGAATGGCCCTGACTAACAATAACCTGTACCTTTCATGAATCTCTTATCTCACAAAAATCTTCGTTATTAGAACTACTGCAATACAGCGAGCGCCAATACTGCCAGCTAAATAAAAGATTCTAACTACTGAAGTCACTAACTACTGATAGGCATAGTTAGCAAATGAAAGATTTTAATAAAGAACAAACAATGTATTTACTTTAACAGTGTTCAAAAGTCATAATATATATCAGTTCATGACATCCAGTCTTACAAATTTACTCTCTCTGATGGACACACGTCCAGATCATCCGCTCTCAAAACTCCGCCATCTCTCTCCCCACATCCACCACTGATGGCGGCTCACCTCTAACTGCGCAACGCTACGCGCTGTTAACAGCCAACTGCCCAACGCTACAATAGCGACTATTGCAACAATGCCGACCAGCCTCAGACTGCACACAGCACAGCCAATGATTTTCAGACAGAGCGCTACGTGGCGTTACCAACATAAAAACCTAAACAGCCTACTTACAAGGTCTATAGAGATGACATCCTTGATGCACCACATCGGAGCTGCAGGTGATAATCTTATCCTACAATACGACAATGCTCGACATGATAGGACTCTTTCTGTTTCCGCTGGAAAAAAATGCAACCAAAATACAACATCTCTAAGATACTTACGACTTGCAGTTATCCTGTTTCAGTTGTCTCTTGCTAAACGGAATAGTTGCAAGTAATGATCGGCGGTCTCTTCCCATGATATCTTCAGTGTATCAGCATATATATTCGAGAAGCCATCTTTTAGGGTGCGCTGGAGGCTGTTTGGTGAACTGCTATCATTTACCCCATTCCCTGCTCCAATTTAGAATGGTGCACGCAAAACGTCCCACGCTATGTGCTCCAGTATCTCTGATTTCACAATCGCAACCATTTCGTGAAAAGTGTGCAGTGGCAAGTGAGATGTTGCCTGACTTTCCTTGGAACGTATCAGTATCAAACGTTACCTTGTGTGTTGTGTTGCTGCGCAGAGTGAACAATGAGTATAGACATTACATTTGTTGCTCCAAACTGATTCAACTACCTCGTACATTTCAGACATGTTGCAAATTCATCCACTGGATCTGTGTTTTCAGCTTTTATGTATACTTTTTCATGTGTTCTAAATTTTATTTAACATTTATGACATTCAAGTTTTCGAGTTATTACTCTTTTTTTGAATTTCCTAGTTCAAGGGAAACTAATGTGAATTATCCTTTTAGCAAATTGTGCAAAGATGATGATCATAAAATAATTCATTGTCGTTCAGAGTGACAAAAGTACAAAGAGCTTCTGAAATACATACACTAATCCTAAATTGGATGTAACTCTTTTAAGGTGAACACTGAAAATTCTACAGACGTGGTTCCGTTTTACTATCACAAATTTTGTGCCACGGAACGAGAAATTGTGCACATAAAGCAGAATTATCAACATTCAGTGTTTTGTAAAGTAATGAAGTCTTCTCCACAAACGTGTGGATTGGATGTTCAAAAAGGCTGACTTTCTTCCATGAGTATTGTCTTTCCTACGTCTACATATACGACAGGCAAGCAAGGGTACTTTCGGTAGCATTGTCATCCTCCATTCCGTTGTTTTGGCTCCATTCGATAATGAACTGAAATAGCGAGTCTCGCATAAGAGTTCGATACCTCTAACTACACTGTGCTTGTCATTTCGTGAGATATGTGTGAGAGGAACTGATACTTTGCATGAATCTTCTTTCTCGAAAAACACTTTGAATTCTTTGAATTTTCATAGGAAAGCTCTACGTGATGCACGACGCCATGCTTGTAGCTTCTGCACGGGCGTCTCACGATTGTTAAACGAACCCGTATCTCTCGTCTCTATATTCTAAAAAATCTGCCACACTAGGATTTTGTAAGTTGCCTTTTCCGTGGGTGAATTACATCTCGGTGTATGCCTTTTAATGAGGTTGTTATTCCTTCGAGTACAACTACATCATGTGGTCGTTCGACTTTAAGTTGTCCAAATGTAAGTTCCTGTTCCTTGTGTTCTATCACTAAAATAATAATGTAGCCTCATGTCCATACAAGGTGTTTAAGAATAACATCCTGTATGCAATTAAATATGTTCAGAGTAGTTTTTATACTTCATGTCCATTGTGAATAGGTGTAAGCCCATCCAAAATGATGTTTTACAGCCTCTATGCACGTATCCTCTCAATAAGAAAGAGTACAAATATTCTTACAGGTCGCATCAGGAGATTAAAGTATCGATTGTAATTTTACATTCACTTGATTACTTGCTCAGGCTCCCTTTAAATTACTCATTGTGCTATGAAAGTATTTCCTACTTCTAGGTGTATCAGTCAAACAGCAGTCAGATTGTGTTAATCTTCTTTCATGTATCACAGTTATGTATAAAAGGGGGAATATTTTCAGGGCGTTTTCACTGAACCCAAATCAGATATGTGCTCAGCTTAGTAAAAACGAAAGAAGTAACAGGCAGTCAGTAGATTCTGAGACGGAGCGCTGAAAATTTATAATTAACACCTTGCATTTTATTTGCGAATGAGGCAAGATTCACGCGAACAGAGATAATAAATTACCACAAAGATCATGTAAGGCAGCGATCATGGAAGCAAGGAATCAAGTTCGCGTTAGTATCAACGTGTGTGACAGACTAAAAGGCCATATACTTGTACCTTCTCGCGTACATTAACAGGTGTTCTTGATCACCTGTTTCTACGACACAACTAATCGGCACTATTGGAGAAAATTCACTCTCAGAAACACAACGGATATGCACTGCATGAAATGACGACATCCTGCTTTCTATGTCCCTAAGGCAGTACCTAATATAAACGATTAATAAGCGATTGATAGGTCGAGGAGGTCCAATAGCACGGCCTCTTCGTTTATCTGTCCTTTATTCAGTAAATTTCTGGCTGTAAGGCAGTCAGGTCTTAATGATTCTTTCAGAAGAATGGCTGAAGGATGCAGAATAATAAACAGGAATTATTTTTGTAGAAAAGTACTCTATATAAACCTGAAATAATCTCGAATTCATTATCTATAGAAATAAATAATATAAAAACATTAGATAAATTTAGGAAAGAGTTAAAAATATTCAAATGTACAATACTTGTTATAGCACTGTGGAATAAAAAATTATTCGCTTCCGCACAGGCCTGCCACTTTGTTCAAAATTGCATATAAGATTTTTCAATATGTCTTTCACAATAAAGAAAGATTATGCTGCTGCTTCTCTGTTGTGATTGTTTCAGGCAGTCGGACACTTAGAAACCTGTCGAAGCGAGCCTGGCGAAGAGCGGGTGTGAAATTACGTGTATGAAGTGGAGAAAATTGAGTGGTGTCAGTGTTTGTGTGTGTGTGTGTGTGTGTGTGTGTGTGTGTCTGTGCGTAATACATATACACTGTATATCTATTTCTAAATGACTTATCCATATCTTCGTATAAAATAATAGAAGGCTGAATTATTATAACTGATATTATAGTGGTAATTACATTGGACATATCCTGTAGTGTCAACAGACAGATGGCCCCTATCTCAAGAAGTATTTGTCTCCATTCTTACGTTTACAGGCGATTTCTTCCAGTACTATATCCTGTAAGGATAGGGACAATTTTTTAAAACACCCTATATATGAGAAATATATTAGTTTGTCTTACGTTGTCGGTCAACTGCCAGTTCCTGTGCCAAGCGCTACAATATTCTGGCGTTGTAACTTCACTGCACAGAAATAAGCGAAATACAATTACGTATAACGATCTAAAACGTGGTTATTTTGTCTGTTGAAGGTTAAGTGATATGCATAAAGACAAACTGTTACCGGTTTTGCGGCAATTATACCATGAAAGGTAACCATCTAGAATAATATAAGCATGATTGAGAACATACTACTGTAAGAGACTAGAAGACGTGGGCAATAATGTTGTATTTTTTTATAATGATGTATGACGGTACTTCTAACGCATTTATTCGCTGTATGGCTGTCACTAATAAGAATAGCAGTAAAATGATAAAGGATAAGGCTCACTTATGAATAATTGCAGAAACGCTTCTTGTAAAAGTTCTGGATGCCGTGGCTTCCGTTGTAAAATGCATCCGCCATATGAAGATACAGTACACGAACCACATGCAGATATGCGATCGGAATGTTTATTGCGGTTGACTGGTAGATAACTGAACTAAGGAATGAATAGAATCAAATGTATTCTGAGTACAGAACGCCAACCCAGAAGAGATGTTGAAATACATGTAGGGATAAAATCCAGTTCTCACTACTAATCACAACAATATGTAGTGAACTACGTGTTGCCTAATCGTCCATTTTTAATCAGTATATAAATTTTCACTTGATAGAGGGCCTGTTTACCTGTTATTTGACCAGTCTGAAACTGCGGTCGTTTTATTGGTTTGTGATGTATTGTGAACGTTTTCTCATAGGCGAGGCAGCGAAAGCGGGGCCGCAAGCTCATGAGCTTACGCAACTGACCCCTTGGGCAGCCTACGTCATTTGTAAATTGCAGCGTGGTGGGCCATGCCATCGGGTCATTGTGTATCAGTACATTCCGCAAGTAGTTCCCTTTCTTTTTGCATTCAGTTACGTTCACGTCGATCGAAATGCCGTAAGGTGAGCCGAGCAGACGCGCCAGCAGCAGTAGCAGAGCAGCAGTTGTCTGGTGCACAGTAATTTAGTTTAGTTTCTCTTTTTTTCACGTGTTTGTGCAAAGAAGTCAACTATTCCTGTTTATTTTAATGTGTAGACTAGCGGTTGGGAGGCGGCTTCCTAGTGTAATTTACCCGCCGTCAGCCGGCCGCGGTGGTCTCGCGGTTCTAGGCGCGCAGTCCGGAACCGTGCGACTGCTACGGTCGCGGGTTCGAATTCTGCCTCGGGCATGGATGTGTGTGATGTCCTTAGGTTAGTTAGGTTTAAGTAGTTCTAAGTTCTAGGGGACTGATGACCACAGCTGTTAAGTCCCATAGTGCTCAGAGCCATTTGAACCATTTTTTACCCGCCGTCAAACCACTACGTCATGCCACTTCGTTTCTAACATTCTGCGTGGTGTCTGTTGTTCTATGTCGTGTCTCCCTACCACTTTCGCGCAACGACGCTCTGAGCGTGTTTTTTAGGGAATTGACTAGTTTGAACCTGGGACCTGTTGCTGGTAAGGAGACGCCAGACTACACATGACATGTTGAGTTCAGAAGAGTTCATTGACTAGCGATGATATAACCAAATACTTAATGATTTCAGCGTCAGCTCCACTGCACTCCCTGTAAAAGAATCTTAATACTAACTAAATTTAGTGGAAGGGGTTCAAGGCTTTCCTATTTTTAGTTAGCTGGTAAAATAACGTCGAAAAAGCAGTTAAGTTTACCACTGGAAATTTTATTCTACTCACAAAACATTGTTTATAAATTGCACTATTGATAAAAGGAAATGTTTTAATACAGGATGATAAAAACCAACTGCGTTCAACAAAAATGTGAACGAATATTCCCTGATTGCGTTTCCAAGTTCTACAATGGATCGAAGGATGACCTATGCCATATAACATCTATAATCTAGGTTTAAATTAAGTTTCACAAAAGAGAAAACTATCAAAATGGTCTACAGTGACCCTCAGTTATCTTTAATTACTTATCTAACTTGTCGTAAATTACAGTGGCTGATGTGGCTTCTCAATAATTATATAACAGAAAAATCATCGCATTTCAGATTTTAACTTACGTAACAAATGTGAATACCATGAGCTTCAATTGACGATCGACACTAGCATTACGTAAAAAGGGGATGTAACAGATGAGACTTCTGCAGTACTGAGTGAAGCGTTATGCGCTCAAAAATGCGGCATCGCGTGCGTTCATTACCTTGTCGGTGTTCGTCAGGGGGCGTCGGCCGGCGCAGCTCCATACAGCTCGCCGTCTCGCAAGCAACTCTCCTAACTTCTCCTTACTACAATTTACCGAAGTTGGTTTAAAAATCTATCTGGCTGTGTTTTCATCTGACCAATCAGGGTCTCAATGTTAACCTTAAGCTCCACCTACAAAAATTCTGTCTATCCAATGAGAAACGTTATACTTTTCGTGATGGGGCAATGTTTTTAAAGTTTGCAACGTAACAGAGACGCGAAAAAGTCTCACGCTAAAACTTGCAGCTGGTGTGGCCCTTTTAGTGTTATCGTAAGATCTATACTGTTCTTCTGGAGGGCTCTATCTTTTAACATGTGCTGGGGGGTGGTCCTGGTGGTTAGCTGGAGACGTGGGTGTCCGTCCCTTATCGTAGGGCCTTCTAGCTTAACACGGTTCTGCTCTCGGCTTCTGTTCTCGTTTCTCCCCTTGGAACTGCGTCTGTCTGACGGTGGGAAGGTATGACATGCATTTAGGCATTAGTCTGTGGTATTCCATTTGCTCACTCGTTACCCGTATTACTTTCGTTAACTTAATGTCACGATTTATTCGGAGCTATGTGAAATACTACTGGATTTGCTTATCATGTTAGGGTTTTCATGGAAGGTGTTGGATTTGCCTGACACCTTACAAGTTTAAATCTCGTTCTGGTACACACCATATATTTTAGATCAGTGCATTCTGGTTTGCACACTTATCTAGTGTAGTAGCTTTCGGGTAAGCAGAGCTTCTATAGAAGGTAACTGTAGATGAATCCTCCTCAGTAGAGACATTTATTTCTGTTTAAGAGCTTTCCGTCTCAGGGCATAGTGAGAAATCTCCAGAGCAGTTTTTAGTGTTTCTTTATTCTGCTCGTTATATTTTGTGTACATTCAAACACAGTAGCGCCATTTGAGATCTTATATCTATTTTTACACACTACGATGTGGCTAGGGACTGTGCGTGTTGTGAGCGGATACAAGGCGGATTGGCTGCTGTCCGTAAAGAGCTGGAAGCAGCGTTGGCTACCGTGACATGTTTCTGGCTAATGCTCGAAGTTGCGGCGACATCGAGGCGCTAGGGACGAGACCTGCAACACCTTTGGTGTCGGAATCCTCTGGTAACCCGGCTGTCGCAGCATCTTCCGATACTAAACATTTCACCGCTCCGTCCTGGCTCAAGAGTGGGTGGCAGACAGTGGTGAATTCGCGTGTCACTGGGCGGAAGGCGAATGAGGCAGCAGATCGCGTGCCTGGCTCCTTACGCCTTACGGAGTGCTATCCACTGTTACTGATAGCTCTGAGTCAGCACGGGATGTCTCTCCTGTTGGGTCAGCGGCAGATTTTCCTGCCCATTCCGGACAAGTGCAGAGGGCTCCAATGTTAGGAGGGCGGTGCAGTCCCTCATGGAAACAGGAGGCAAGGCGGGAAAGAATGCCAGTTCCCGGGCGGTCTCGTCCATGATGTGGAAAAGGCCATGCCGGCGACTATCGGGCGCACTGGGTCCAACCGGCTGCATGTAGTGGCACATGTCGGCACGAATGACGCTTGCCGCTTGGGTTCAAAAATGGCTCTGAGCACTATGGGACTTAACATCTATGGTCATCAGTCCCCTAGAACTTAGAACTACTTAAACCTAACTAACCTAAGGACATCACACAACACCCAGCCATCACGAGGCAGAGAAAATCCGTGACCCCGCCGGGAATCGAACCCGGGAACCCGGGCGTGGGAAGCGAGAACGCTACCGCACGACCACGAGATGCGGGCTTTGCCGCTTGGGTTCTGAGGGTATCCTTGTCTCCTTTCGGCAGGTTGCTGATTTGGTGAAGGTAAATAACATGGCACGTTGGGTGCAGGCTAAGCTGTTTGTTTGTAGCATCGTACCCAAGGTTGATCGCGGCACTCTGGTTTGGAGCAGAGTGGAAGGTCTAAGCCAGAGGATCAAACGACTCTGCGACGGTATCGGATGTGAATTTATCGAGCTCCGCTATCGAGTACAGAATTGCAGTGTTCTCCTTAACAGGTCAGGAGCTCTAGCGGTAGAGCGCTTCAGACAGAATTTGTAGCACAACGTTAGTAATTTTCCTGATCATGCTGTTGTAATAGGGGTGACTTCAGCTTGCCAGGTATTGATTGGGAGTGTAATGCTATCAAAACTGGTCCCAGAGACCGGAATCCTTGTGAGGTTTTTCTGGATGAATTTTCGGAAAATTACTTTGAGCAGATAGTTACAGAATAAACTAGTGAGGGTAACGTTTTAGACCTCCTGGCAACAAACAGACCTGAATTTAACGAATCGGTTAACGTAGAGGAATATATCAGTGATCATAAGGCTGTGATAGCATCTATGACAACGGGATTTTTGCTTAGCAAGAGTGACGGGATACAAATTTCAGAGTATCTCAGCAGTCAGCGTCAAATATTCGGTGATGAGGACGAAGATGTGGGAAACAAATGGAAAACATTCAAAGGAATCGTGCAATATGCCCTAGAGAAGTATGTTCCGAGTAAAGTCTTAAGGAATGGGAAAAACCCCCCATGGTTTAATAGCCGCGTTAGAAAACTGCTACGCAAACAAAGGGAACTTCATCCCAGATTAAAAAGAAGTAAAAACTTAGCTCACAAACAAAAGCTGAACGAGGCGAAAATGAGCGTAAGGAGAGCAATGAGAGAAGTGTTCTATAACTTTGAAAGTAGAATTGGTTAGCTGATATGAGTAAAAACCCTAAGAGGTTCTGGTCGTATGTAAAATCAGTAAGTGAATCAAAATCATCTATTCATTCAGTCACTGACCATACTGGCACTGAAACGAAAGATAACAGACAGAAGGCCGAAATACTGGATTCGGTGTTGCGAAATTGTTTCACGGCGGAAGATAGTAACACGGTCCCTGCTTTCAATATTCGCACGAAAGTCGAAATGATAGATGTTGAGATAACCTATAGCGGAATAGCACAATTACAATCGCTTAGGAGTGGAAAGGCTTCAGTACCAGATGAGATACCTATAAGATTCTACAAAGATTATGCGGAAGAATTTGCTCCCCTTATAGCAATAATTGATCGTAAATCGCTTGAGTAAGGAAGGGTACCTTGGGACTGCAAAAAAAAGCGCAGCTCATTCTCATTTTTAAAAAGAACCATAGGATAGATGCACACAATTATGGACCTATGCCGTTGACGTCAATCTCTTGTAGAATTATGAAACATGTTTTATACTCAAGAATTATGACGTTATTGGAGAAGGAAAATCTCCTCTGTAAAAATCAACATGGATTCCGCAAACAGAGATCCTGGAAACTCAGCTCGCTCTCTGAGATCCACAGCTCCGTAGACAATGGCGCTCAGGCTGAGGCCGTGTTCCTTGACTTCAGGAAGGCATTTCACACCGTCCCGCACTGCTGTTTAGTGAAAAAATACGAGCTTATCGAGTATCGGAGCAGATTTTCTACTGGATTCAAAACTTCCTTGCAGACAGAACCTAACACGTCGCTCTTAACGTAACAAAATCGACAGATGTCAAGGTATTTTTTGTGTACCCCAAAGAAGTGTGATAGGACCGTTATTATTTACAATATATGTAAATGATCTATCAGAAATCGTCAGATGCCCTCTAAGGCTGTTCGCAGATGTTGTGGTTGTCTACAACAAAGTAGCAACGCCAGGAGATAGTAACGATTTACAGAATGACCTCCAGATAATTGATGAATGGTGCAGGCTCTGGCAGTTGACCACGAACGTAAATAAATGTAACATCTGCGCATACATAGGAAAGGAAATCTACTACTGTATAGAAACAGTATTGATGACAAACGACTGGAAACTGTATCTGGCGTAAAATTTCTAGGAGTAACTATCCAGAGCGACCTTAAGTGGAATGACCACATAAAACAAATAGTGGGAAAGCAGATGCCAGACTCAGATTCATAGGAAGAATCTTAAGGAAATGTAACTCATCTACGAAGGAAGTGGATTATAAGGCGCTTGTTCGACTATTCTAGAGTATTGTTTATCTATCTGGGATCCCTACCAGACAGGACTGATAGAAGGGAGAAGAAAGAGAAGATCCAACGAGGAGCGTCACGTTTAGTGACAGGATCGTTTAGTTGGCACGAGGGCTTTACAGAGATGCTCAACAAACTCCATTGGCAGACGTTAGAAGAGAGGTGTTGTGCATTACGGAGAGATTTACTACTGAAATTTCCAGAGAGCAGTTTCCGGGAAGAGTCGGACAACATTTTTCTTCACCCTACATACGCTTCGCGTAATGACCTTGAGCGGAATTTCGAGAAATTAGAGGCAATACAGAGGCTTACCGACAATCATTCTTTCCACGCGCTATTCGCCAGTGGAATAGGGTTCGAGGACTCAGTTAGTGGTGCAAAAAGCACCCTCCGCCACACACCATTAGGTGGCTTGCGGTGTATGATGTAGATGTAGGTGTAAGTTACCGCACGTTTTCCATCCCTTCTGGAAGAGGTGCACAAGTCCCACACAGGATTAAACTGCCAGCGAAAAGTGTAACAAAAAATGGTTCAAATGGCTCTGAGCACTATTGGACTTAACATCTATGGTCATCATTCCCCTAGAACTTAGAACTACTTAAACCTAACTAACCTAAGGACATCACACAACACCCAAAAGTGTAACATCACGAGAGCTATGAATGTATCCTGTAGATAAATAATGATGACAGATGTTAACGATTAAACTTTCTGTTCACTACAACTATATTATTGCTAAACAAATGGTGTTACTCCAAGACGCAAAAGGGCCTTTACAACAATGCAACAGTTCTGGGTGGCATTTCTATTACTGCTAAAATATGAAGCGGTTCAGATGAGTCTTGAAATCGTTCTTTAATGATGTCAATGAATTGTTCATATTTCAAGTACCAGGGGAGCTATCCTTTTGGAATAAGAACACGTGTTTCTTCTCTAGTAATCATCAGATGTTAGAATGGGGTGGGAAAGCTCAATTTATAAGATGGTCGCTGACACTTGAAGGCACTATCCCAGTGTGGCTATTGTAAGTGCAGGACGATATTTAAAAGACGATTGTTACCGAATACGAGAGCGGTCAGCATATTAATTCAAGATAAGGGCGATTTTTCTAATGATGTGACACTTTGTTAACTTGCAGACCACTGACCGTATTCACCTCTTTTGCAGACTAATACGTCAGTGGCTGAGGTAGCAAAGCAAAAGCACAAATGCTTATCTTCGTTATGAAATATTCCTTTACAATAAAAATCCAAGTGTATTTCCCAAGTTTAATTCACACTCCACCGTCATCATGAGCGATATGGATATTAGAGTCAGTGACGTTGTGAAACAGCTGAAATCGCAAAGAAGTGAAAAAAGCTCCAGGGCCCAATCCCTATCTGAAGGGTAGCAGAAGTGATACACAAAAGTACCGTCCAACATCTTTGACATTTATCTACTGGAATGGTCACGTGAAACCGAAATGTGTATTTCTCACGTAGCATACTGAAAGCCCCTGCATCAAGAAAATCAGGTAGATGCCAGTATTTCCTGACTTGCTTTGGACTCGGTACCACACAAACGCTTACTAACGAAAGTACGATCATATCGGTTATCAACCAAAATTTGCGACTGGGTTAAGGATATTGGTCAAACAGATGGCAAAATGCGACGACGCATTGACGTCAGCTGTTTGCGAAACACGAAAATTTATGCCAGATCGGGATTCGAAACCGAATTTTCCCCTTGTTACGAACGGTCGCCTTAACCGCTTCGGGTATCCGAGCACAGTTCCAGGCCGGTCGAAACTTTCATATGCCGCGAAGTAACAACCCTTATAATTGCACAATTTCTGCTTCCCGCACAGGGTCACAAATATTATATCAGAATTTTAGCCTGTTGAGGAAAGAACACATCATTGATGGTTACAATGTCTGTGTTTATACAATGTTTGTATATTGACAATATAACTTCCTTCATACATGCATCGTGTCTGAAGGAACAGACACAGTCACTGGCAATGAAAGCTTCTACGGGCTAAAATGGCGATATAATATTTCTCTCCTTGTGCCGGAATCACGAGTTGTACAAGCATAAGGATAGTGACTATGTGACGTATGGAAGCCTTGATCTTTCCTGGAGGCGTGTACGCATAGTTGTTAAGGCGACCGCTCGCGATAAGCGGAAAATCCGGGTTCTAGTCCAGATCTGTCACAAATTTTCATGTGTTCCGAATAGCTGACGTTAATGCATAGCCACAGAATGAGAATTTTTTTTGTAATGTTTACCACACATGTAATGGTCAGTGAAAGTTATAAACATCGTGTTAAGGTCTCTCCGAGGAATGCCAAGTGCTGTGATACGCGTGGCGACCGTGCAAGGTCGGAAACAAACGATGAGTCAAGAAGTAATTAATGAATATGAAATCGGGTAACAATCCGAAATCTTATGATGATGAACAAACAGCTGTTCTATCCATAATTTGCGTATCACTTTTATTTCGACTTAGATAACAGTTCAGCCGAGAATCAGGATATTAAAATAATTGCAGAAAGGAAAGAAACCTTATAACAGTCATCCTCTAGATGCAGAGGGACCGAAATCTGTAAACAGATTACAGCTGCTGTCATTTTGAGAGAAATTGATAATTCGTTCAATACAGAGGCGACCATTAAAAAGATTCAAGTTTAAATTGTCTTGGTCTTGAGGTGCGCACGAATAAAGAAAATCCCGGCGTTCCAACGGCCGAGGCTGAGCCAGGTTTGGAAACCTCCGGGAGTAAAAGGAAGCAACGAATTCTACGATCCAGTGGGCGATAGCTAGCTGCTTGTCCACCCAGCATGTTGGAACCAGAACCACTTTTTTCAGTTGTAGGCACACTAGCTTGACGTGCCGCTAAGCTAATAAAACCCCTGAGCAATGCCAATCCGGAGGAATTTCCTGAAACAGCTTCTTGGATGGACTACCAGATGCCGTCTCGCCAGCGACCGCGTCTTGGCTATAGGCGTGCTCTGCCATGCTACAGTAAAGTTAAATTGAGGTGACAAAACTCATGGGAACCTCCTAATATTGTCTCGGACGTCCTTTCGCCCGACGTGCTACAGCTACTCGACGTGACATCGACTCCACAAGTCGTTCGAAGTCCCCTGCGTAAATCTTGAGCTATGTTACCTCTATAGCCGTCCATAATTGCGAAAGTGTTCCCGGTGCAGGATTTTAAGCACGAACTGTTTTCTCAATTATGTCGCATGAATGTTCGAAGCGATTTATGTCGGGCGATCTGGGTGGCCAAATCATTGACTCGAATTGTCCGGAATGTCTTCAGACCGATGGCGAACAGTTGTGGCGTGGTCAATGGGGCATTGTCATCCAAAAAATTCCATTGTTATATGGGGACATGAAGTTCATGAACAGCTGCAATTGGTCTCAAAGTAACTGAACATAACCATTTCCAGACAATGATCGGTTCAGACCATTCCATCTAAATACAGCCCACACCATTATGGAGCCACCAACAGCTTGAAAAAAAAATGGTTTATATGGCTCTGAGCACTATAGGACTTAACATCCGACGTCATCAGTCCCCTAGAACTTAGAACTACTTAAGCCTAACTAACCTAAGGACAAAACTGTTAAGGCTTTCGTGGCCACTTGTTGACAAACTGCCTATTGGCTTCTGTGTCGGGTTCTTCGGCCGACGTTCATCTAATGATTTTTCTGACGTTTCGCCAGCACGAGTGACTGGCATTGTCAAAGCTTCACCCTCCATTGCCGGTGGTGAACTGGAGCCGAGCTAAAAGAGATGGGGCCCTCCACGCCCGCACCAACGTGGTGACCAAACCAAAAGTTCTACTGTCACCTCCGTAAACATGTTAGTTGTCTAGTATGTGGATCACAGGATGCTGGGCTGTGATGTTGTCCGTGCGTCTGGGTAAGGCTACGCATTAACACGGTCCATCAGGTGATAGATAGTGGACGAAACGCGAGTGAGGGTAGCGATTTGAAGAACAGAGGAAAAAAAAAGTGCCATGGCTCGTGCCGTGGGAAAAAAACCTCTGCGACAGTGGGATGGGTAGTAAGAGCAGTAGTGGCTTACTAGCTGCGATAGTTCATGCAAGGTTGGATTTGTTAGTATAGGTATCATGCATCATTACCATGACAAGCGATGGCGATGTGTCCCAGTTGTTGCTGCTGCTGCATTCCTGGAACAATCAAGATCGTTATACAGTAGTGGGAGATCGGCCATAGATCATCTCACTGTGTGGGGGATGTGTGGAGCTTGTTTGCATGCAGTGTACGGTACGGCTTCCCTGTGTGGTGCCTGTTATTCGGCAGTGTACTCCAATCCAGCTGGATATCTGATTAACAGGGGCTCGCCTGTGCCGTTATGTTTGCGTATGCTTGGCCATAGATGTTATGTCCTTACAAGTATGTCTTTTGGTCTTTTATGTTTCCATCTATGGTTGTGGTCGTAGTTCCCCAGATTCAGAATAAACGGGTTCTGCGAGTGTCTGGAGTTTCTGTATAGTCTTGTGGTGAGTTTGTGGATTACCTCCGTGAGAGTCTCAAGTCGGTATTCCCGGTGAAGGTCCGCGATGCGCGTGTATCGTGGAGCATTGCTTATGATTTTGAGTACTTTGTTTTGTATGAGCTGCAGACGGCGCAGGCGTGTAGGCGCAGCGTATCCCCAGACGGGAGCTGCGTACGTCATCAGGGGTCGGATAAGTGTCATGTACATGGACCTCGACACCCTTCTGTTCAGTGTGCTACGCCTGTTGAGCATAGGATAGAGCTGTTTGAGCCTCGCGCTAGCTCGGTTGGTCATGTGTTGTATGTGGTCCCCCCAGAGTAATTTCCGGTCCAGCCAGACACCGAGGTATTTGACTTTCTCACGGAAACGTATTGGGCGTGCATGTAGAGTTATTGGTCTGCAGTAGCGGTGTTTGCGCAGTTGCTTCGGTCTTCTAGTGAACAGAACGGCTTCGCACTTGTCGACGTTTACTCTAACACGCCATTTCTCCAACCAAGGCTCGGCCACTCTGAGTGCAGTCTGTAGGCGTGACGTAATGTTTGATGGTTTCCAATCTTGCGCAAGGATGGCTGTGTCATCCGCGTAGGTTGCCATCATTGTGTTGTGTGTGGTTGGGAGATCGTTTATGTAGAGGTTAAACAGCAGGGGCCCTAGCTCGCGGGCGCAGACTATATATACCTGGCGCGCCAACGTCCGAGGGCTTCTCCGCGGTCATTTCCGGTGCGGTTCTCCTCTTGCTACCTGCGACGTTCGCGTGTTTTTGTATTTCTACAGCTTCTCTGAACAAGCGCGTGTGATAGTGCTTCTCTACAGCCAGAACTTCCGTGTCGGCGAATTTTATTACGTGGTCGGTCTCATTCAGTGCGTGCTCTGCCACAGCCGATTTCTCCACCTGCCCCAACCTGCAATGTCGCTTATGCTCTTTGATCCTGGTGTTGATGGATCGTCCAGTCATTCCGACATAAACTTTTCCGCATGTGCATAGTATACGGTATATTCCCGACATTGCAAGTGGGTCTCTTTTCTCCTTCGCCGATCTAAGACACTCTTTGATCTTCCTTGTCGGTTTGAAAATCGTCTTTAAGCCATGTTTGCGCAATATACGGCCGATTCTGTCCGTCACTCTGGGAATGTATGGCAGAAAGGCCGTACCCGACATTTCTTTTCCTGGTTCCTTAATTCGCCGAGTGTTTGGCTCTGTTACACTTCTAATATAATTTTTGGAGTACCCATTGCTCCTCAGGACAGTTTCCAGGTGTTGCATTTCTCGTTTGAGGTGTTGCGGCTCACATATTCGTCCTGCTCTCGTTACGAGCGTACTAATCATGCCTCTTTTCTGGCTCGGGTGTTGGTTTGACAGTTTGTGCAGGTATCGGTCCGTGTGTGACGGTTTTCGATACACGCTGTGTCCCAGGTTTTCGCCGTCCCTTGTGACCAGCACATCTAGAAATGGCAGTTTCTTGTCCTTTTCTACTTCCATGGTAAATGTTATGTTGGCATGGAGGCTGTTCAAGTGTCTTAGGAAATCACCGAGCTGTTCTTCACCATGGCTCCACACCACGAAAGTATCATAGACGTACCTGTACCACACCTTAGGTTTGCAAGTCGCCGAGTCCAGTGCCTGTGCTTCGAATTGTTCCATGAAGAAGTTGGCCACCACTGGACTGACAGGACTACCCATGGCGACGCCTTCCAGCTGTTCGTAGAAATCTCCATTCTACGTGAAATAGCTCGTGGTGAGACATGCATGGAAGAGCTTTCTGATGTCCTGCGGGAAAATGGAACCGATGTGCTCGAGAGCGTCACTGAGTGGCGCTTTCGTAAATAACGAAACAACATCAAAACTGACCAAGATGTCGTTTGGTGCATGTTTCAGTTTCTTCAGCTTCTCAATGAAATGTCCTGAGTCCTTAATGTATGTGTCGGTCTTCCCCACGTGTGGCTGGAGCAGAGAGGCCAAGTGTTTTCCCAGTTTATATGTCGGTGATCCAGGAGCGCTAACGATCGGTCTCAGTGGGACGTTGTTCTTATGGATCTTGGGTAACCCATACAGCCGAGGTGGTAGGGCTTCTGTGTTACGCAGGTTTCTCTGTATGTCCGCCCGAGACAGGATTCGAACCTGCGACCGTAGCAGTTGCGCGGTTCCGGACTGAAGCTCCTAGAATCGCTCGGCCACCGCGGCCGGCACCAACTAGGACAGTGCCTTGTTAACAACTTGGGTCCATGGCTTCGTGGGGTCTGCGCCACACTCGAACCCTACCATCAGCTCTTACCAACTGAAATCGAGACTCATCTGACGAGGCTACGTTTTTCCAGCCGCCTAATGTTCAAAGATATGGTCACTAACCCAGGAATACGCTGCAAGGGATGTCACGCTGTTATCAAAGGCACTAGCGTCGGTCGTCTGCTGCCATAGCCCATTAACACCAAATTTCGCCACACTGTCCTAACGGATACGTTCGTCGTACATCCCAAATTGATTTCCGCTGATATTTCACACAATGTTGCTTGCCTGTCATCTTGAAAACACCGATGCTCTCGGTCGTTAAGTGAAAGCTGTCGGCCACTGCGTTGTCCGTGGTGAGAGATAATGCCTGAAATGTGGTATTCTCGGCACATTCTTGACACTGTGGATCTTGAAATATTAAATTCTCTAGGGATTTCCGAAAATAAATGTCCAATGCGTCTAGCTCAAACTACCATTCCGCGTTCAAAGTCTGTTAATTCCCTTTGTGCAGCCACAATCACGTCGAACACCTTTTTACATGAATGACCTGAGTACATTGACAGCTCCACAAATCCACCTCCTTTTTATACCTAGTGTATACGATATTACTTCCATCTTATATTTGTATATCGCTATCCCATGACTTTTGGCATCTCAGTGTAGTATGAACATGGTCCTCGTGTGTATCTGTTTCTCATCTGTAAGTCATACTCACTGATTCCTGTCTGTATCAATATTCCAGATTTCCACAATTTTTAGCCATTTGTTCTCTCATTCTCTTCGTTGGTCCCGCTGAAAATCTGGCCGACGGAATGTCCCGTCATTATGCTTTTGCCACTGATAAGGCCAATTTTTTTATTTTTATTTTTTGTTTGTATATGTGCATATCGCTGTCCTATAACTTGTAACCTCAGTGTAAGTGTTCGTTACTTCGGGTACAATTCAGTAATGGCGTTCAGATTTGATCATCGTTTCTGTCGATTGGCGATCGTGAGTGTTTCGCCCTACAACGGTAGAGCAGCAGCGCCATCCATGTGGTACGGTTCTTCTAGAATTCTCTCCCCGAATTGTTCTCTAGTTAAACTTGTGTAGTTAAAGGTCAATGCTCTTTATGTATGTCATTCTGTGAATATTTCTATGTCAGTGAAGGCCACCCTCTGTTATGAGTACTTTGTTATGTATTGATTTCAGAATATATCTCTTTGTTTATTTCGTAAATGTTTTATATATCAGTGTACCGATTTCTACCACATTTCCCCGTAACCATTCAAATCAGTGGTTCCCTGCAAGCAGGGTCGTAGTCCATTCCTTTCCAAGGTTGGATTTTGGGTAGAATAATAATAATATGACATCCCGACGGCCTGTCAGTATGTGTCTCGCCAGCTAGTTGGAACTGGCTCTTCTCGTTTATAGCGTTTATGATATGAGCACTGTAACAGTCAGTTCAGGTGTAGCAGCGCAGGCAGTGCCGGCCGGGGTGGCCGAGCGGTTCTAGGCGCTACAGTCTGGAACCGTGCCACCGCTACGGTCGCAGGGTCGAATCCTGCCTCGGGTATGGATGTGTGTGATGTCCTTAGGTTAGTTATGTTTAAATAGTTCTAAGTTCTAGGGGACTGATTACCTTAGAAGCTAAGTCCCATAGTGCTCAGAGCCATTTGAACCATTTTTGTAGCAGCGCACAGTATTTGTTCCTTCAGACATGCAGCATGCATGAAGGACATTGTATTGTGAATATAGAGACACTTGATAAACCAGACATTATAACCGTCAGTGGATTGAGGATTTGGAGGTGGTGGTGAGTGGTGAGCCATCGATAAATGTAGAATTAATTTCAGGTGTGTCTCGTTGAAGTGTATTGGGACATTTGCCGTTTTCTTGTATATTAATGACGTGGCAGCCAATATTAATTATAGCCTCAGACTTTGTGTATGTGGTGGAGTTATCTACTCTGTCCAGTCTCCTTAACGTCACCACCTGTCAAAAGCCTCAATAATGACCTTCTGCAGCAACGTTTGCTGAAAGGTCGTTGAGAAGACACTGTTGGTAGCTCCTTGGTTCATCCTGGTGGTCATTTGCTCTACACTTGCACGTAGATCTCCGCAGACATCTTTCACCACAATCATCGATAGCCCTTGATGCACTGATGTTGCCTCTGGGCCGGATTTGGATAGCGCCATTTTTCCATGTATGGTACACTCCAACCACAGTGGCATGTGAACAGTTTATAGACTTAGCCGTTTCGGAAGTACTTCTAAACTTGGCGCGAAGTCTTATGAAATGCCCAATTGAACGTCTGATAAATAGCTCCATATCCGAATTACAACAACAACTGCACTGTTTTCCACGTCCACTGACGGTTTTTATGTACCCTTGACTGCTAGTGCTTCCAACTTCCGTCTGTGAGTGGTTATTACACGTTAACATCGAACAAAGGTGGTGGCCACATAAATGTGACTGGACGCTGTTTAATGAAGCGCTCGCTGGAAAACTCTGCACAGATATTTAGTCCGATCTTGATATGATTTCAAAGTGCTCTAAAGATTGGCAAAACTTTCCTTAAAAGCCCAGAAATGTAAACCCTTCACAAAACGCAAAAAAGTAGTATCCTCTTACTACAACACCTGTGAACCTGGAAACTCATACAAATACCCAGGAGAAACAATTTGTAGAGGTATGAGAAGAAATGACTACGTAGGCTTAGTTGGAGGTAAAGCAGATGGTAATTTTAGGTTCACTGGTAGGATACTGGAAAAATGTGGATTGCTTACAAAATACGCGTGCAACCCATCTAAGAATGTTGCTCAAGTGTGTGGGACCAATACATAATAGGTCCAACAGCGGATATCGGAAGTATACGAAGAAGAGCAGCAGCAGTGGTCACATGTTTGACTTCCGGAAGAGCATCACGGAACTCCTCAGGAACATGAACTGGCAGCTTTTGAGGATAGAGGTTAACTGTCTCCAGAAAGCCTACTTACCAAGTATCTACAAACAGTGTTAACTAATGAATATAGCTATATGCTATAAGATAAAGACTACAGCCCTCTATATACCACTTCCATAGGAAGCACGCAAATAAAATTGGAGTAGTTGGAGTGCACACAGATGTGTCTAAGAAATAACTGTCACCGCGCTCCATACACGAATGTACTGAGAAGGAAACTTAATCGAGGAACAGTGGGGCAGTACCCGCTACCACGGATATCATAGTGGTTTTGCAGAGCAGACACATAGATAGCTGCAGAAGCGCAAATCTAATCTTGAGGAGTTCTCGAGCACTTTACATAACAAACCGCATGCCTGTTGATATGGAGTTTGGAGTTTCATGGGTCTATCGATAGGTAGACATAGAGAGTAAGGGTGCAAAGTGTGTCATCGACGACGTCATCGACGAGTCATGGGATTTCCCCAAACCCTCATTCCTCTCTGTCCTGTGTAAATAGTGCTGTTGTCCAAAGCATAAACTGGAGGGCAATTAAAACAACAATTCAAGATGGCTTGCGAACATGGCGACCAGTGCATACGGGCATAGCTTTAACCTGATCTTTGCCTACTCCATAATCAGCTAAGGACTCGACTGGGAAATGAGCATCATATCTGCTTAAATATAAGATGAAAACGGGTATGAGTTCTGGCAGTTGGTAAGTCAAGTTGTTTGCATTTTGTGCAGCACCGCAGAATTTGGCATTACATGTTGTGGTATTTCCGCTTCTTTACCTGAAAGCTGCCCACAAATATAACAGTCAACTGCATTTTTGTACAGTACTTTATCCTCCACCGCTTCGGTCATAGGAACCAGGTTGTCATAAACACCAGAAACTTTCCTTGCAAGGTTTTCAAGCTCAGAGAGCAACTAGTATCCAGGATATTCACAACGCACGAATCTAAATGATTAAGACTTGAATCATATGCACATACAACTTTAAAAATAGCTGCAGAAGGTATGGTCCGTTCTGGGAGAGTGGTATGTGAGGCAGTAGGATCACCACCATTCAAAGTTCGCAAATGCGGCAAAGGGTTCTGTGTCCTCGCAGAGAAAATACTGAAACTTTAAGATGTTATTCTTCTACATAGGCACTACTCGTTTGAAACGAGTTCAGGCACCTTCGGTAAAAATGCCGTTTACCATTATGTTTCGTCATTTGTGAGGAGAGAAGATGAAAGATGATTTTGATCCACCAATAGGGTTGCCTATCGCCCTCGGATATTAACAACAAATCTGCATGTTTCGGTCACCGAAGAGCGACTTTAGTAAAGAGGTCCAACGACTATGTGTGTAACAACACCATCATTTGACTCGCATTCCCCTAGGCCATATATATGAATAAATAAATGAGGATTCTGCTTCTAAATGTAGCTCATGGGAAATTTAATAGCATTGTGTTTATAATATATACTAATATTCACGTGGTATTTTTCAAGTCACTGTGCGTTTTTGTTGTAACGTCTTTCGTAAGCCATAAGTGACTACAGAAAGCAGTACTGGTCGATATTTTTGACGTCAGTAGTGGCCTGTTTTCTAGCTGTATCCTCTGGAAGGCGGATCATACATATATACGTGAACGCGCACGTACAGAACTCTACAGAGGGCTTTACCTGATTCTCTTCGTTTGGAATCAGAGAGTTGGGCCTGTATCAGATTTAGGGTAAAATCGTCAAACCATTTAGCAATCAAGATGACCCTCTATCTCTCATCTTTATTACTTCGCTTATGTTTGACGACATTATTAGAGATACCATCCTTAGGTTGGAGAGTGAACCCGCAGCATATTATAGTGATGCACTTAATGGCAGGGTACCGCGAATCGATTAGGGTCTTGGAATGTCCTCTTTCCAGAACATACAGACATCCATTTATAAAAAGAATCAGGTCTCGGTACCCGACCGTCTTACTGTTGCGGCCGGCCGGTGTGGCCGTGCGGTTAAAGGCGCTTCAGTCTGGAACCTCGTGACCGCTACGGTCGCAGGTTCGAATCCTGCTTCGGGCATGGATGTGTGTGATGTCCTTAGGTTAGTTAGGTTTAAGTAGTTCTAAGTTCTAGGGGACTGATGACCACAAAAGTTTAGTACCATAGTGCTCAGAGCCATTTGAACCATTTTTTTTACTGTTGCGAGTAAGCAAGATCCCGTCTCTAAGTATATCTCGAATTACTGAAAATGGTAATGCTGCGCAGCATACTTCAACATCCTCATTCCCGCTGTCAGAAGAACTGGAAAAGCTACTGCTGGCCAATAGCTGATCGCCATTATCATCACAGAGAGCCATCCCGATGGCCCAGGTGTCGGAGGCGGCAGTGCTGCGTGCAACGGTCGTGCTGTCGGCGCAGTTGCGGCCGCCACCAATCGGGTCTGGTTGTCGGCGCAGGCTTTTGGTCGCTGTGGGTATGGACACCAGCGCTGCTGCTCGTGACAACCCAGCTGCCGGTAAAGTGAACGGCAGCTCCGAGTCATCGAGCACTTCTCAAGCAGCACGGAACGACAGTCTATAAGTACCAGAAAAAAAAACTTACAAGCAGACACAGTCAAGCAATTCTGAAGCATTCTATAAGCATCTGAACATTTACACACAGATGGAGATACTTACTTATAAGGGAACCTCCCCATCGCACCCCCCTCAGATTTAGTTATAAGTTGGCACAGTGGATAGGCCTTGAAAAACTGAACACAGATCAATCGAGAAAACAGGAAGAAGTTGAGTGGAACTATGAAAAAATAAGCAAAATACGCAAACTGAGTAGTCCATGCGAAGATACGCAACATCAAGGATATTCTAAGCTCAGCAGCGTCGTGGTCCCGTGGTTAGCATGAGCAACTGCGGAACGAGAGTTCCTGGGTTCAAGTCTCCCATCGAGTGAAAAGTTTACTATGTTTATTTTTGCAAAGTTATGATCTGTCCGTTCGCTCATTGCCGTCTCTGTTCACTGTAATAAGTTTAGTGTCTGTGTTTTGAGACAGCACCGCAAAACCGTGCGATTAGTAAAGTACGTGCCTCTCCAATGGGAACCGAAAACATTTGATCGCAAGGTCATAGGTCAACCGATTCCTCCACAGGAAAACACGTCTGATATATTCTATACGACACTGGTGACGGCATGTGCGTCACATGACAGGAATATGTCGTCGACCCACCTAACTTGTACACTTGGCGAATGGGTAAAAAGATTCTTCTACGTTGCCCAATTTAGGTTTTCTTGTGGATGTGATCATTACTCCCAAAAAAGAGATGAAAACATAAGAGTTTGTCACATAAACGGTAACAAATGAATCCAACAGTTTCACAGTCGCACACTTTTCCCTGTGCTCTGTCAAAACATATGTTTCTAACGTTTTCAAATTTTTCCATGTGTAGACCGTCAAATCCTGCATATGTCCAAGCAAATCTGAACATGTCCTGGAATTCTGGAGAGCGAAGTTGATTATGTGTGAGTGTCTGAACTTTGATAATTGACTGAAAATAAAAATTAAACTCTTCGCTCGAAGAAAGACTTGAACCAAGGATCTCTCGTTCCGCAGCTGCTCACGCTAACCGCGGGAACACGGCGCTCCTGAGTTCAGTCTGCCCTTGATGTTGCCTATCTTGCGCAAGGACTACTCAGTTTTCATATTTTGCTTATTTTTTCATAGTTCCACACAACTTCTTCCTGTTTTCTCGATTGATCTGTGTTCAGCTTTTCAAGGCCTATCCACTGTGCAACTTATAACTAAATCTGAGGGGGGTGCGATGGGGAGGTTCCCTTGTTAGGAATTTTGCTTCGCTCGACTGACTCATGGCTGCATGTCTCACATTGAGCGACTCTTCCAGCTCCCTCAAGAGCTCATTATTACCCGGAACTCGAGGTTGTCTCGTTGGGGGTGTTTCAGGTGGCACTTATAGCTGAGGTACCTGTAATTCATTGCGCATTTCTGTGAAACACCAATGCAACAGCCCATGAATATCGGAAAATCACACACACACACACACACACACACACACACACACACACACACACACACACACAAGTAAAAGAGATACTTAGATACTTACGTATTTCGCGGAACTGAATACTTTTAAATGCAGCTAACGTGTTGCAGTTGTTGCAAGGAACTACAGGATACTTTGCTGAAAGAACAATCTTGCGATGGTCACATTCTTAATTATTTTATTTAATTTTAGTGTTTTTAGTTGGCCGGCCGCTGTGGTCTAGCGGTTCTAGGCGCTTCAGTCCAGAACCACGCGGCTGCTACGGTCGCAGGATCGAATCCTGCCTCGGGCATAGATGTGTGTGATGTCTTTAGGTTAGCTAGGTTAACGTAGTTCTAAGTCTAGGGGACTGATGACTTCAGATGTTAAGTCCCATAGTGTTTGGAGCCATTTGAACCATTTGAATTTTTTCAGTTGCTCTTCTGCGTCGATGACGCTAGATCATATGATTCGTCGTAACATTATATAGATAGATATTCAGCGATCACAGGCCCTGCAGACCACGCGCTACTTCCACAAACTGCCTCCATTTCTTCCTGTTTTGTGCCCGGTTCCTCCAGGTGTCTTCAATTCCAAGGGCTGCTAGGTCCTTCGCCAGGACGTCCATCTAGCGCTGCCTTGGTTGTCCAATGGGGCTTTTGGTGTTTGGTTTCCCCGCTAGTGCCATCTGCGCCTGTCTTCCTTCTGGCATACGGGCTACATGGCCCACCCATTGTATTATTTTGCTCTTTGTCTTCTGTAGGATAGTTGGTTGTCGCATCAGAAGGCAGATTTCCTCGTTTTTCCTCCTCCTCCATTCTCCGTTATCTAAAACTGGTCCCCATATCTTCCTCATTACTCTTCTTTCGAATATTAATAGTTTTCCCTTTCTCTCTTAGTCATGCTCCATGGTTCTGAACCGTACATTACTGCTGGGCATATCACTGTGTCGTAGATTTTCATCTTAGTGTTCACTGAGATCGATTTAGAGCCAAGCATCTCTCTGAGGGAATGTATGCATTTCGTTCCCACTGCTATTCTTTCCTTGATGTCCATTTTTATGTTGTCTGTGATAAACCAAGATCCCAAGTATTTGAACTGGTGTACTCTCTTGAACCTCTTGCCATCTATCTCAAGAAATTCTACCTGCTCTTGTCTTCTTCCTAATTGCATGAACTCTGTTTTGTCTCGATTCACTTTGAGCCCTACCTCCTATGCAGCATTGTCCATTTTCTGGTACATTTCTTTCAACTCGTGCTTTGATTCACTTAATAGTACCAGGTCATCCACGTATGCGAGACAACTGAAGTTACCGTCCATCTCTACTCCAGCCCACTCCTGTTGCCTACACTCTTTTATTACTTTCTCTAAGATGACAGTGAACAGAACACATGAGAGAGCACCCCCTTGTCTGAGGCCTGTCTCAGCCTACAATGTTTCTCATGTGGCTCCTCGGAAATGTACTGCTGCCTTTGACCCTTCCATGCAAGCTTGCACCATTCTCACTACCTTCTCAGGGATTCTGAAGTCCCGCATTGCATTGTATAGGCTCTTCCTGTGGACGCTGTCACATGCACGTTGAAAATCGACGAACAGGCTGTAGATATCTTTATCATATTCCCAATGTTTTTCAAACAATTGTCTTAGTATGAAAATGCGATCTATTCGGTTTGGTCGAAAGCCAGCTTGGTACTCCTGTACGTTGTTCTCTATGAATGGTTGCAATTTTCTGAGGATAATGATGGACAGCACCTTATACGTTACATTCAACAAGCTTATTCCTCTGTAGTTACCACATTCCATTTTGCTTCCCTTCTTGTATATTGGGCATATTATAGCCAATTTCCATTCTTCTGGCAGTGTCCTTCTCCCATATCAACTGGATCAGTTTATATATCTCTAAGTGTAAGCTCTCACCCCCCTCCTTGATTAATTCTGATGTTATTCCGTCCTCCCCTGGGGCTTTGTTGTTTCTGAGTCCTTTGATTGCGATTTTCACGTCTTCTTCACAAACTTCCCATTCTTCTTCATCTTTCCTTTCCTCCGCAGTGTTTGCAGGTAATATCCCATCTTGGTCTGGGCGATTCAACAGTTCTGAGAAGCATTCTTTCCATCTTCCTACAATTCTTTCCTTGTCATTTATCAAGTTCCCGTTCCTATCTCTAATGCAAAAGGTTGGGCTCTGAAATCCACGTTTCCGATTTTTTTTTGTATTGGAAGAATGGCATTGAGTAAAATAAAATAACAAAACATTATTAAAAATAATACAAGACAAAAATCACAATAGTAAAACTTTGAACTATCAAATTATAGAATAAATATAACGCTGAAAACAGCAAAACAGTAGTAAAATAATAATAATAATAATAATAATAATAATAATAATAAAAACATGTAACATAAGAATTTACTTCATTTGACATTGTTAACGGTGAGAGGGTAAGAGAATGTTGTCGTTGTCTGTTGGTAGAAACCATTTCGGACCTCGTTTGTAATGATTCAGAAAGACAGGGGGAAACACGAATATGGATGTCTATTACATGAATAGATTTTCAAGCTGTTTACTACATTTGAACTACTCACAATTGTAATGACATTCAAGCGGACCTAACGTACTCATACACTAAACATCATAACCTCCTACTTAATTGCATATTGGTCCACCTCTGGAACGCAATTCAGCAGTGTTTCTGATTGTCATGGATTCGAAAAAGTACTTGACATGGTACCAGACGTTTTTGACACCAGACACCTACGCACAGGTCACACACTTCTCGTATTTTACGGACGGCTGGTTTGTGGGCGCGGAGCTGGCGCCCTATAGCGTCCCAGTTGGGTTTCATTGGATTCAGAGAAGCCTAATTTGATCTCCAAGACACCAACGTGAGTTCACTATCATGCTCCTCAAACCATTGCAGCACGGTTCTGGCATTGTGACACGTTCAGTTATCCTGCTGGAAGATTCCATCGCTGCTGGGGAAGACATCAAGCAGAAGGGATTACAGGTGGTCCCTAATAATGTTCACGTAGTCTACAGCTGTCATGGTCCCTTCGATTACTACGCAGGTCCCTTGGAAGCCTAAGTGAATGTCCCCCATATCATAATACTGCTCTCACCGGCCTGCGTACGTGGTGCGCTACATGTTCCGAGCAGCAGTTCGCCTGGAGTATGTGGACACGACCATCGACCTGGTTTAACAATAAACGGGATTCGTCCGGCCAAGTGACTCGATGCCATTCATCCGCGGACCAATCTCGATGATCCTGTGCCCACTGTAATCATAACTGACGATGTTGCTGGGTCAATATGGGAACACGTGATCATCTTCTGCAGAACACCATGTTCAAAACTGTGCACTGAACGGTGTGTTCCAAAACACTCGTGCCTGTACTCGGTTATCAGGTCTGTCACAGATCGCCGCCTATCCTACTTTAGAGAGCGGGCGACCCTCCGATCCCTATTTTCTGTGAAGTGGTACGGACGTCCAACTTATTGTCGCCTACTCGTTCTTCAACCACTTGCCACAGATGCTCAAGACAGTAGCAGCCAACCTGCTTCGCCGTTTCCGAGATGCTCGCTCCCAGGCACAGGGTCACTGCAATCTGACTTTTTTCAAAGTCGCTGATGTCGGCGGATTTACGCCACTTATTGTCCCTAGACTGATTCCCCATTCGTCTCTGCTCTAAGCATATACTTCTCTTACCGCGTCACGTGCCCATAGGCGGCATACAGTCTTGCGGTGGCTAGTGGCCATAACGTTTTTGCACTTCAGTTTATATCAAAGAAATTACGAGAAAAAACTTGAACTAAGATTTGAAAGCCTACAGTTTGTCGTTCACAGCCTTATCTCTCGTGAAAGCTTACAGAAAGCGCATATTCTAGAGAGAGCTACACACAACTGTGAGTAGTAGTTACGAATGTGCTCATAATATAGAGAACTTCCGTGTGTGTAGTTTTCGAAAGATAGATGTTGCTGTTCTCTTTCAACAAGTTCATGCTGCTAACCGTAAATCCCAGAAGCGAGTAATTCCACTGCGATGTCAATATACGAACTCCCAGTTCGATCAATACAGGTTACGTGGGCTTCGTGAATTCACGCCATATATAGCCTGAAAGGTTAAAAATACTGCCTATGACGAACGGAGTAACTCGAAAATAATATGCCGTATGACGCTGAGGAATGATAGTATGCCATGTAAATAAATTTTACTGTTCATTGGTCCTTACTGTGGATGATACCCTAATTGTCAGCATAGCTGCATTATAAGACAGTTGAAAGTCGGCGTGACGAGAATATTTGATAAGAAAACGTTCTTGAAAAGCACACGTAATTATCTACCGCTCCACTAGGTAACAGGATTTCTATGCATGAGTATTTCGTTTTTTTTTTTCTCTTTGACTGCATACCGTTAGGGAATAAAATTAAAATGTAAGTAATTTTGTAATGGTGCAAAGCATTTGTGTGTTTCCGTGGATTATCGCAGTTCTCACGGAGCGAGGTGGGGCAATTGTTTGGGTACTAGATTAGCATTGAGCTGGACGGGGATGAAAATCCACGTCCGGCCATCCGGTTTGAAATTTTCGATGTTTGTTGTAACTAGACTGCGGTGATTGCTAGAACGGTTTCTGTGGTGTCACCGCCAGACACCACACTTGCTAGGTGGTAGCTTAAATCGGCCGCGGTCCATTTAGTACATGTCGGACCCGCGAGTCGCCACTGTGTGATTGCAGACCGAGCGCCACCACAAGGCAGGTCTCGAGTTACGGAATAGCACTCGCCCAGTTGTACGGACGACATTGCTAGCGACTACACTGACGAAGCCTTCTCTCATTTGCCGAGAGACAGTTAGAATAGCCTTCAGCTAAGTCCATGGCTACGACCTAGCAAGGCGCCATTAGCCTTACATAGTTTGATAGTTATCGTATGAAATGTCTCATCAAGAATGCTGTAATTCACATCAAAGAATAAAAGATAAGTATTCGAGGAGCTGCATACTTTTCTTATGAGAATTCACTACTTATCCTGTTCCAGAATTCACGCCCGTCTGCGTTAGATTTCGGCCTCCTCTATCTACAAGGTGTTGGCACATTTACCAACACATCAGTTTCTTTGAAAATGAAGCCGCCGAATTCGTTCTACATCCTCATCTGATCCGAGCTAGGGCTCAGTCCCTAAAGATCTCGCCTTCAACAAGGCATTAAACACCAGTCTTCGCTAAATTTCCTCCCTTGTTCAGATGCACTGCGAGATCTCTATACGCAGGCCGGTGTGACCGAGCGGCTCTAGGTTCTTCAGTCTGGAACCGCGCGACCGCTACGGTCGCAGGTTCGAATCCTGCCTCGGGCATGGATGTGTGTGATGTCCTTAGGTTAGTTAGGTTTAAGTAGTTCTAAGTTCTAGGGGACTGATGACCTCAGATGTTAAATCCCATAGTGCTCAGAGCCATTTTGCTCTCTGCGCTAACGTTCTACACGATATTGCCGTGAATTTATGACAAGTGTTATTAAACAGGCGCTACGGGTGGTGGAGGTCTAGGTCGTACGGAGTTGTTTCAAGTTTAGACAGCAGCTGCGGCGCCTGTTGTGGGCGTGGCACGCCCGTTCGCTGTTGCGACCGCTTTCGCCTTGCATAACCCCACGCCTACTCGGGTGTCAGTGACCCTCTCCCCCCAGAATGGACTGCCTCCTCGTACGCCAAATGCATCACGTGCCGCGACTCTGTCAACAACTCGTTGCTGATATTTACATTATTAGGAATTCTTCTTCGCTGCGCAGTAGTCGGAAGTGAGGCTCGCAGTTGTCTCTGAGTGAGTGCGCCTGTCGTGTATAAAGCTTAACCGCGGTTTTTTAACGTCCTATGATCAATTAGGTCTCTGGAGACGGAGAACTAGCTGTTGTACTGGCTTGTAGGTATGATCTACATCTACATCCATACTCCGCAAGCCACCTGACGGTGTGTGGCGGAGGGTACCTTGAGTACCTCCACCGGTTCTCCCTTCTATTCCAGTCTCGTATTGTTCGTGGAAAGAAAGATTGTCGGTATGCCTCTGTGTAGGCTCTAATCTCTCTGATTTTGTCCTCATGGTCTCTTCGCGAGATATACGTAGGAGGGAGCAATATACTGCTTGACTCCTCGGTTAAGGTATGTTCTCGAAACTTCAACAAAAGCCCGTACCGAGATACTGAGCGTCTCTCTTGCAGAATCTTCCACTGGAGTTTATCTATCATCTTCGTAACGCTTTCGCGATAAGTGAATGATCCTGTAACGAAGCGCGCTGCTCTCCGTTGGATATTCTGTATCTCTTCTATCAACCCTATCTGGTACGGATCCCACACCGGTGAGCAGCATTCAAGCAGTGGGTGAACAAGTGTACTGTAACCTACTTCCTTTGTTTTCGGACTGCATTTCCTTAGGATTCTTCAAATCTGGCATCTGCTTTACCGACGATGAATGTTATATGGTCATTCCATTTTAAATCACTCCTAATGCCTACTCCTAGATAATTTTTGGAATTAACTGCTTCCAGTGCTGACCTGCTATATTGTAGCTAAATGACAAAGGATCTTTCTTTCGACGTATTCGCAGCACATTACAATTGTCTACATTGAGATTCAGTTGCCATTCCCTGCATCACGCGTCAATTCGTTGCAGATCCTACTGAATTTCAGTCCATTTTTCCATTGTTACAACCTCTCGATATACAACAGCATCATGCACAAAAAGCCTCAGTGAACTTCCGATGTTATCCATAAGGTCATTTATGCATATTGTGAATAGCAACGGTCCTACGACACTCCCCTGCGGCACATCTGAAATCACTCTTTCTTCGGAAGACTTCTCTCTATTGAGAATGACATGTTGCGTTCTGTTATCTAGGAACTCTTCAATCCAATCACACAATTGGTCTGATATTACATATGCTCTTACTTTGTTCATTAAAAGGCTTTGGGGAACTGTGTCAAACGCCTTTCGGAAGTCAAGAAACACGGCATCTACCTGGGAACCACTGTCTATGGCCCTTTGAGTCTCGTGGACGAATAGCGCAACCTGGGTTTTACACGCTCGTCTTTTTCGAAGACCATGCTGATTCCTGCAGAGTAGATTTCTAGTCTTCAGAAAAGTCATTATACTCGAACATTATACGTGTTCCAAAATTCTACAACTGATGGACGTTAGAGATATAGGGCTATAGTTCTGCATATCTGTTCGACGTCCCTTCTTGAAAACGGAGATGACCTGTGCCCTTTTCCAATATTTTGGAACGCTACGCTCTTTTAGAGACCTACGGTACACCGCTGCAAGAAGGGGGGCAAGTTCCTTCGCGTACTCTGTGTAAAATCGAACTGGTATCCCACCAGGTCCAGCGACCTTACCTCTTTTGAGCGATTTTAATTGTTTTTCTATCTCTTTGTCATCAATTTCGATATCTACCATTTTGTCATCTGTGCTACAATCTAGAGAAGGAATTACGGTTCAGTCTTCCTCTGTGAGACAGGTTTGGAAAAAGGCATTTAGTATTTCGGCCTTTAGTCTGTCATCCTCTGTTTCAGTACCATTTTGGCCACAGAGTGTCTGGACATTTTGTTTTGATCCACCTACCGCTTTGACAGAAGACCAAAATTTCTTAGGATTTTCTGCTAAGTCAGTACATAGAACTTTACTTTCGAATTCGTTGAACGACTCTCGCATAGCCCTCCTCACACTACATTTCGCTTCGTGTAATTTTTGTTTGTCTGAAAGGCTTTGGCTATGTTTATGTTTGCTGTGAAGTTCCCTTTGCTTCCGTAGCAGTTTTCTAATTCGGTTGTTGTACCACGGTGGCTCTTTTCCATCTCTTACGATCTTGCTTGGCACATACTCATCTAACGCATTATGTACGACGGTTTTGAACTTTGTCCACTGATCCTCAACACTATCTGTACTTGAGACAAAACTTTTGTGTTGAGCCAACAGGTACTCTGAAATCTGCTTTTTGTAACTTTTGCTAAACAGAAAAATCTTCCTACCTTTTTTAATATTTCTATTTACGGCTAAAATGACCGGTGCTGTACCCACTTTATGATCGCTGATTCCCTGTTCTGCGTTAACTGTTTCAAATAGTTCGAGTCCGTTTGTCACCAGAAGGTCTAATATGTTATCGCCACGAGTCGATTCTCTGTTTAACTGCTCAAGGTAGTTTTCAGATAATGCACTTAAAAAAATTTCAGTGGATTCCTTGTCCCTGCCACCCGTTATAAACGTTTGAGTCTCCCAGTCTACATCTGGCATATTAAAATTACCCATAACTATAACATGGTCGGGAAATCTACTCGAAATATTTTCCAAAATTTCCTTCAGGTGTTAGGCCACAATAGCTGCGGAGCCAGGGGGCCTATAGAGACATCCAATTAGCATGTCTGAGCCTGCTTTAAAAAAATGGCTCTGAGCACTATGGGACTTAACTTCTGAGGTCATCAGTCCCCTAGAACTTAGAACTACTTAAACCGAACTAACCTAAGGACAGCAAACACATCCATGCCCAAGGCAGGGTTCGAACCTGCGACTGTAGCGCCTAGAACAGCTCGGCCGGCGAGCCTGCTTTAACCGTGACCTTCACCCAAATTATTTCACATTTCGGATGTCCGTCAATTTCCTTCGATGCTATTGCACTTTTTATCGCTATAAACACGCCTCCCCCTTGACTGTCCAGCCTGTCTCTGCGGTATACATTCCAACATGGGAGTAGTTCTGGGACCTTTCTATAGACGCTCCTGTAGTGTACTATTACTACATTAATATTGTCATTCCCTGTTGCGTTTTGCCTACTGCTACCTTGTTGAGTCTCAGGAGGTGTCGGGCCTAGGGAAGGAATTCTCTAACTCAAAAAACCCACATGTGTACTCCACACGTACTCTGCTACCCTTGTAGCCGCTTCCTGCGTGTAATGCGCGCCTGACCTATTCAGGGGGACCCTACATTTCTCCACCCGATAGCCGAGGTCGAGAAATTTGCTCCCCAGATCTCCGCAGAGCCTCTGGTTTAAGCCTTCTACTCGGCTCCAAACCAGATGACCGCGATCGGTTCTTGGAACAAAACTACAAATAGTTACTCATATTCCACCATGCGAGTGACGTTTTCCGCATTCACCAACTCCGCCAACCACCTGTATGAACCGAGGATGACTCCGAATCCAGACGGCAGGAGTCATTGGTGCCGACATGAGCAACAATTTGCAGTCGGGTGCACCCAGTGCTCTCTATCGCCGCCGGCAGGGCCTCCTCCACATCTCGGATGAGACCCCCCAGCAAGCAGACAGAGTGAACACTGGCCTTCTTCCCCGACCTTTCCGCTATTTCCCTACGGGGCTCCATCACCCGCCTAACGTTGGAGCTCCCAATCACTAATAATTCCCTTCCCCCGGTGTGCCTGTTGGTGTGCCTGCTCGGACCTTGCTGAATGAGCGGTCCAATGTCCACTCACAGGCAGAGCGGGCGACGCCACACGGCCAGCCTCCACATTGATCCTCCGCCTCGTGCGACGCGAACGCCGTTGAACACCCCCCCCCCCCCCTCACCAAGGGGAGAGGGTGGCCCAACCGCGCCCGGTATCCGCGAAGATGTCTCGACAGCAGGGACCGTGGGTGAAGCATGTAACACCTGGGGTGTACCATGCGACGCACCAGACTCCCCACTGGCGCTACACTCCAAGGCAACAGCCTGAAGACGGCTGACAGTGGCCATCAGCACGTTCAGCTGTTCGCGAACAGTGGCCAGCTGCTCCTGCGTCCGTACACAGCAGTCACACATCCTATCAATACTAAGAAATCAACAATTTACTGTAGAGAGTTAAGTAATCAACTTTTAACTAGACTGCTAATTCACTAAAGGCGGCTGATAGCTGACTACACTGTGGTTACTAGACACTTCTTGTTGGAAACAATGAAAATAAGCACTAACTGTCTCAGGACTGTATTCAAAACAAGCACGAAATCTATGGAACACTACTACTAGTGCTCGAAAATTAAAGCTTCCTATAAGCAAAAACACATGGAAAGAGAAGTGACAAGTAAGAAAAACACAGTTAATACTTCAATTTACGTAGCTTGCTGCATAGGAGATGTGAAGCAGACGGCAGTTACGACGACACTGGCAGTCCTGTGTTACTTAGTAGAATCATTCCGCCTTCTGCAGTTGGATGTGTTTTAGAGTAGCTGCGGGAAACCTAACCAGATATTAAATCTTGAATTAAGAACGGATCTCTTTATTCCTCGTTTCGATATCCGACTTAATTAATCTCTCTTAAAGCGGATTTGTTCGGTGAAACCACCTTACGTGTCACACGAGAACAGGAAAGCACCGCGGTATAGCTGTGCCGGCCGGTGTGGCCGAACGGTTCTAGGCGCTTTAGTCTGGAACCGCGCGACCGCTACGGACGCAGGTTCGAATCCTGCCTCGGGCATGAATGTGTGTGATGTTCTTAGGTTTAAGTAGTTCTAAGTTCTAGTGGATTGATGAGCTCAGATGTTAAGTCCCATAGTGCTCAGAGCCATTTGAACCATTTTTTTTATTGAGCTGTAGTGTGTGCTAAGCCTTATCAGTGTATGTGTAAGTACTAATAATATACTTTAAATGAAAGAAATTATGCTGCCTAGGCAAGCTTATGTAAAACGCTTCTTCGACTTTTATATATTTCTTCAACCTTTTGAAATTATTAGGGCCTGTAATTGTCGTAAGTGATAATATATTGTACAGGATGGTAGAAGACAACCTGCTGTAGTGGACGTCAGAACGGCAACATTTTCCATCGTAAATGCACCGCTGTGGAGCTTCGATGAGAAAACGACAGACAGTCAACGACGAGCGTGCGGGAATTTGTCCGATGAGACTCTTTCGGTCATTTCTGAAGCAAGGTGGGAGGAATTTTTCGAGAGGATGAGCCAGCCATTCCTTCCACGATATCATCTTTGTAGTGTTGTAGTACACAGGCAATTCGAGCATTTGATGTAAAAATATGTGATCTGATAAGGAAAGAGTTTTTAAAAATTAACCGCTGTTTTCTTTTTCGCAATGGTCTTTAATTCGCACTTCTATCTACTGTACTCGTTAGAATAAAATTTCATTCATGCTCTCTGTACATTAGTAAAAATTAAAACATTCACACTTCAGATTTCATCACGAATAATATTGCACCTTATACTACCGCATGTTGGCTATCTTAATGCACTGCTGTTTCTTCATTACAGTGTAGTATTTAAAAAATAGCGCTACGTTACAATTAGTGTAAATAATTGAACATTCGAAAGTTATTCAATAAACATCATAGAAAATTTGTAACTAACGTAACCAGCCGTGGACAGGAATTTAAAGATTGCCAGACTTTGGCTGTTGAGCTGGAACCATGATTATCAGCTTATTTAATTAGCAACCGCGCTCTTTAGCATAACAGGCATTGGATGGGGCAAGCTAGTTTAAATGCACACAGTTCTGCTCGCTTGCCGTTGATTGTCCGTAGCTATGGCTGAAAGATGTGTGTATGATGAGAAGTGGCTGTACATTCCTTAGCCACTGTGCTTCTGTACCACAACAGCTAGATGAAATACACCTCGTTGCCTACCAGAAGCAATGTCAGGGGTAGATAACGGCATTGCTTTTTGTCGAGTAGTCGTGGAGTTGGCAGAGCTGTTGGCGGCCATGATCGGTGGTGGGTGACTTTTGAAACGCTTCCCTTTATGTCTGTACTCTTGGAATGAGGTAACGTGTGTCAAAATTTGTAGATTTGCTGTCAGCGCTAAGTGTGACATTCGCGAAAGCTGCTTTGGCCCATTATTCATTCCGCGAATTGTTTTACGTGAAAGACGAAATTCCGATCACAATCTAGTTCGGTAGCCATATAATGATTATCAGTCATGTGTTCTGAGAACCGGTAAATTATTCTTCGCCACTTTTAAATACAATTAAAACAAGTAAGGAGAAAGTTCTTATGAAAATCGTGTACTGACTTGTCTTTGGCTTTTGTTTGTACATGTCTCATTGTTTGTGACAATGTTGAGAGAAGGATCCGAAGTTCTTATAGTGATATAGTTGAAGCTCTTTCTGGTTTCGAATTTAACTATAACTTCAGTTGGGAAGAATGTTTAGAATTATTTAATGCCGGGCTGTCACGTTTTATCTTAATGCTGTTAAGAAAGCTAGTTAATATTGTTGACACGAATTGCACTTTTGCATGGTCAGCTAGATGTATTCTTTTCGTACGTTTTGAGATTTGGAGGGCAGTTACATTATTAATTTTTGCGCGCGGGGTAGCCACGCGGTCTCGGGCGCCTTGTCACGGTCCGCGCTGCTTCCCCCGTCGGTGGTTCCAGCCCTCCTCGGGCATGGGTGTATGTATTGTCCTTAGCGTAAGTTAGCTTAAGTTAGATTAAGTAGCGACTATGATTAGGGACCGATCACCTCAGCAGTTTGGTCCCATAAGTCCTTATCAAAAATTTCCGCTATTAATTTCAAGTACACTTTCAGTACACTGATTGCTTATAGTCAAAGGCAGCACAGCGATTTATTAGAGGCATTAATTGTGTCAGAGCAGAGCAGAATAGCGTTTCCGTTGTTCAGGTAAAGATCAAGTTTAGGACCGTGATGAACTATTGTCTGATGTTATTAGGGAAAAGTTATCGTTTGTAGTTGTTTACACATAGTTCAGAAATTGCGTTAATAACCATAAGCAGATGTAATACGCGACATTTAACGTTTCACGTTATGATCGTTGATGGGGAACTTGTCTAGTGTGTCGCGGATAGTTACTTCCTGCGCTCAATTAATGATCATTTCAGATTATCAATCTCAGTTTAACAAAATTAAATCTCACACAACAGACAACTAGATGCTACGGTGTGCAGTGGTAGTTGCAGTACCTGAATTTCAAATATTGCAATAAGACAATAGTGATCATTAATGAGTTTTCATGTAAATTTTTTACCGTTACTAAGTTTCCATTCATGATTGCTAAATAACAATTTTTACCGTCACGTTTGGGAATTTCATTACTATTTCATATTTAGCGGTTTATGATGTGTTGGTAAATGTGCCAACACCTTGTAGATAGAGGCGGCCTAAATGCACGCTATCTAACGCAGACGGGCGTGAATTCTGGAACAGGATAAGTAGTGAATTCTAATAAGAAAAGTATGCAGCTCCTCGAATACTTACCTTTTATTCTTTGAGGTGAATACAGCATTCTTGATGAGACATTTCATATGATAACTATCAAACTATGTAAGGCTAATGGCGCCTTGCTAGGTCGTAGCCATGGACTTGGCTGAAGGCTATTCTAACTGTCTCTCGGCAAATGAGAGAAAGGCTTCGTCAATGTAGTCGCTAGCAAAGTCGTCGTACAACTGGGGCGAGTGCTATTCCGTATCTCGAGACCTGCCTTGTGGTGGCGCTCGGTCTGCGATCACACAGTGGCGACACGCGGGTCCGACATGTACTAAATGGACCGCGGCCGATTTAAGCTACCACCTAGCAAGTGTGGTGTCTGGCGGTGACACCACATTCCTCCCCCGCAAATTGGCGAACGGTCGTGTTATAAGGCTTCCGCCCGCCGTGGGGAGGACCCCATGTTGACGTATGCGATGAGGTGGGGAGCCTAACAACAGGCGAGGCTGTGCCACCTGCACCCGGCCATTCGGTCCGAGGGGAGCTAGGAAACGCCTGAAAACCTAGTCCAGGGTGCACGTCAACATGCAGTGTATGCGCCCGTAAAGAAACAGGAGGGGCCGAAGGGTCGACCTCCATTGCGTCGGGGTATCCGACGCGCGAAGACGCCATGTGGTCCGGAGCGGGCAAGAGGTCCATGGCGGAGGACAGCTGGTCACGGGAAGCAATCGGCGGCGCGTGACCCAGGGAGGCGCTTGGCGGCTGCAGCGAAGCGCCGAATGCGGGCGGCGCCGGCGCGAGAACAGGCGGCGGCGGCGGCTGCGGCGGCGCGTCGCCATGGGGCAAAATGGAAGGCATCGTCGGTAACACCTGGGGATGAGGCGAGCTAGTAGATGGGTCCCCAGGGCGCTGACCGGACGGCACCGTCGCTGAAAGCAGACGGGGAGCGGCAGAACCTGGGCGACGACAGAGGCGCAGCTGATTGAGATGCCGACGAAACTCACCAGAGGCCCCCAAAACCAAATACATCGCGCGGCCGAGGCAGCGAAGAATTCGCCCTGCGAGCCAACGCCGTGAACCTCGATAGTTGCGATGGAATACAACGTCGCCTGGAGCAAAAGCAGGAGTCTGCCGCTGCACAGGAACCTGATGCGGCGGATGCAGCAAAGACATCAATGTTCGATGAGGACGACCGTGGAGCAACTCAGCCGGCGAGCGACCATCTCGGGGCTGAGAGCGATACGATGACAAAAAGAGCAACAACGCGTCCTCCCGAGAATGCGACTCTTTCAACTTCAACATCTGTGACTTGAAAGTCCGGACCAATCGTTCAGCGGCACCGTTTGACTGAGGCGAAAACGGCGCGGATGTCAGATGTTGAATACCAGTGGCCTGGCAGAATGACTGAAATTCTGCTGACATGAATTGTGGGCCATTGTCGGAAACAATAGTCTGCGGAAGACCTTCAATGGAAAAGATAGCAGACAACGCTTGGATGGTGACAGTTGACGTCGTGGAAGACATCCGGACAACAAAAGGAAAATTACTGAAGGCATCTACCAGAACCAACCATCTAGCATTCCAG